>NC_135508.1:11545000-13947500 GCF_051989575.1 Stigmatopora nigra
CCCCGCGACCCTTGTGAGGACAAGCAATATGGAAAATGAATGTCCCAATTCTTTCATAAGGATGTATTCATTAGGGACCCAAAATATTTTCAGGAAGTGCAAGCTACCTTGCTGTAAATCAATAATACTGTAAATAAGTCTGTGTGCATGGGTGTGTGTGTGTGAGTGTGTATTTGTGTGTGTGTGTGTGTGTGTGTGTGTGGTTGTGTGAGCAGCTAAATAAAATGAGCACTCACTCTGATGATCTGATCAGTGGCCCTGTATATAAGAAAGGGTATCAAGACTTTTTGCTTTCTTATAATTTTCATGGTAGTGATAGTAGTTATGATGTACTACTGACAGTTATGTTTATAAAATGAGGAATGAATAAAAATGTTTTCAAATATATTTTCATTGTTATTATTACTAGCCCCATCCTTATACGAGCAATATATTCTAAATTGCCATCGTCATTATTACGTTACAAGCTACTCTGCAGAGCGCCAGCATCACCCATCTTTCTGTGCGGAAGGTAAAACCTCTACTAGCAAAAGAGGATCTTTGAGCTGTCCGACGCAGCCAACCTCTCTGTGAGCTGATGAGGAGGAGGATGGAGGCTGTCATCTTCTTTTCCATTTTCTTTATCAACACAGAGGTGGACACGCCAAAGAGAAGTGCCGCTACGAAGCTGCGGAGATGAATCGTCTTCATCATCAGTGAGTGTTTCATTCACAGGCGCACACACACACATCTCGACACACGTACACGGAGAAACACATCAGTGATACGTGTGTCCTACTGTTGGATTTATTTATCTGTAGAACATAAGGATCGCTACTGCAATTCCAATGCCAACAGTCATTAACATTATTACTGAAATGCTATTTGTGAGTGGGCTCAGAAGGTTGACGGCTATGTGCCATCACACGGAGAACTGCAGTATGCGTGCGCTTAAACACTCAAAAGATTTGGTACCACCGTCTTAATCAATTAGATTCGGTCAGTTTGCTTTTCTAATATTCGTTTATTTGCTTTCTCTAATGGTGTGGAACATGGGAATATGCATTTTTCTTTTTTTACTCATTGTTATTGATATCATTTGCAGTTTCATATGATCCAATAGGTTGTTGTTGTTGTTGTTGTTGGTGGTGGTGGTGGTGATGCTCTTTTTTTATAAAATATTTAACCATTGATATTTGTTTGTTTTAATTTCAACATTTCAGTAAATTGTTTAGTGAGCCTGTTGATTTTCATGCCATGCCCATGGTTCAAAAGACATTTGGACAGTGGAATCATGTCCAGCAGGCAACAAAACAAGAACACATTCGGACCAAACAAAAACACTCACACAAACAAATCGTGACTGGTGCACTACTTTGGAAAGGAGGTTTATTTGAATTGACACCTTTGATGCAAGATAGGATAGGTTGCACATTCGGTTGCCAGCAAATCGCAGGGCACAAGGAGATGGCAAACCCATCATGTTCCAAAGCATACTTTGGGGCAACTTAGTGTTCAACCAGCCTATCATGCATGTTGTGGGGATGTGGGTACAAACAAGAGTCCCCTGAGAAAACCCACACAAACCCAAGGAGACCATACAAACTCCACGCACGAAGGTCTGAACATGGGATTGAACCCTTGATCTCAGCAGAAGTGTCAAGCCGACATGCTATCCACTCATCCACCAGCCCCGCATTTCATTTAAAACTACGTATAATGAAGGATGTTTCTTTAGGCACAATTTTTGTCAATTCATTCCATTATGATTGTCACATACAAGAACCAATGTTTTATTCCTGTATTCAATTGGTTCACTAAAACCCAAATTGTCTAAAATCATTTATATAATAGGGACGTAAAAATACATCCATCCGATCAATATATTGATTAGTGAATCACAGTTGAATCAAAATCGCGCAAAATGCATGAAGAAATAAAATAAAAACTACCTTTCCTTTTTTTTCCCGCTTCATTTAATGTATTTTTTTAATGACCGGATTAAATGTGTACATAAGATTGAATGTAATTTTTCGAATACGTACACCAGAAATGTGGGAGCACTCTTTATTATTGGCAAATGTGAAATGTTTTTCCAAAGAATATCTATCGTATGGTATTCCCATGAATTTAGATAAAAAGTCCGGATGTAGCACATGTTAGAGCGCTCTTCCGCAGTGCATGTTGCGATGCTCACTCTTTGGCTTCACGAGTGCGCGTCCTCGTGTGTTTCCCAGCTGGCATTCAGTCTGTAGTCAGCACCTCCTCCTCCTTCTCTCCCTCCTCTTTATCAGCACGCTGGAGGAGGAATGCTTTTTTTGTCAGCACTGCAGCAGCGGCGCAGAGGAATGATGATGAGGAGCAGGGTGATGATGAGTGAGGAAGAGGAGCAGACTTGAAGCCCATCAGGAAAGGATACAGCACCAACAGCCATAGCACGTGAGCATCATCAATAAATATCCTAATATTTCTCTTAGTCATAGCCGTCACGTTCTCGCGTCCTTTTCTCGTCGTGACCAGACCTGACATACGTGAGGGATGCGCGTTCTCCGCCGTGCCGTGTGTACTAGAGCATGCGACATTTTGCAGTTGCTGCACGAGTGCTTAAATAAGGCTGCGTTGAAAGCGGCGTAACCACCTACACGCACGCGCGTGCGCGTCGAGGAAAATGCGCTTTAGCCACCGCAGAGATAAAGATCACCAAGAAAGAAAGAATAGCTGTAAACCACGCGACATCACTCACCTCCCTGATTGGTCACAAGGGTGTAAACAGGAAGAAGGTTTTTGCCTTAGGGATTATCACGGTCAACTATCAAATCACAACTTGGTGGCTCAGTTTTCTTACGTATGGTTGGAGTTGTCTGAGGGACATGACGGCTTGTGCCTGGGAGGTAAGTCTTTTCATGTAACACTTCTCGGTCAATTCCGTCCTGCAAAACGAGGACCTCAATAGCCCAAATTGTCCAGGTTCACGAATGGTCCTCTCCCCTCAATACCACTCCAGAAAAGTTGGAAATAAATCAGCTTGCCACACTAGTATCATGGATGTGCTAAACTGTAACAGAAGGCATAAACGAAATCATGAGGACCGATGTCCCAGTTCCATTCCGAAATACACTCCGAACATTGAACAGCAGGCAATTGAAAAAAATTACGGTTTCACAAAATCCAGCAACGGAATTGCGCTTGGAAGAAGCTCTCCAAATCCGAAAGGTCAAAATGACCACAGACCGTTTTCACACTGGCTACTTCTCGTCTGGTCATGTATGTGTAAACAAGAAGTCTATTTGTCAAATGGACAAATCGTGAGCAAAGAAACATCTGGTTTGTCGTATGCGGTGGAATTTCTGAAGTTGACTGTGTGGGGTGATAGTCAAAATTGTGATTCTTACTGCATGCTTAGGCCTACTGGAATGTGCTTGCAGTGTGGTCATAAAACGGTATAAACTTGGTGGGGACTCACCACAAAGTAGCACTTTTAGTGTGAAAGATTGGACAAGTAGGATTGAAGGACGTAATGTTTATGAGGATCCCCCCAGTCTTCATCTCTTCATGTTCTCCACTTGTTTTTCATGGAACGGATACCTGTTATCAAGATGGATCTGGAAGGAGTATCCCAGACACGGCACCGGAAGAACATCTACTTGCAGAAACTGTGGGATTAGGTGCTCTCCTGGTGAACTTTGTGCTGGGAAAAAGCCCACATTTTCTTCATTCTAGATTTCCAGAAGAGGAACATGGCCAGTGTTTCTGCTGGTAAGGGGATGAATGATTGAAAAGACTCCTTATCCAGGAGTTCTCTGGATCCTGCAAGACTTCCCAGAGCTGCTCAAGGCTGTTTTGTTTGTCCCCCCCCCCCCCCCCCCCCTGTTTTTGGTGGTCTTTGAATGGGATGGTGCAACAATGACATTTGATTTTGATGACACGTCTAAGGAAAGCTACTCTGAATCCATATTGTGGATACAAGTGATTGATTGATCGGACATCGACTTGGCATTAACTCCACCGCTACTTGACTTGATCTTCCCTTTTCCCCAATATGGCTGTTGAGCATTTGTGCTCCGTGGATGTCAAAGCTATTAGGGAATACGGACTTAAGCGGTAAATGCTCCATGAGTCTGCCAAGTCTTCCGATCAGCACCAGAGAATGCCAGACCCATCTTGATCGTGATAACAGATCTTGAAGAAGAACCGGTCCTCTCCCCCCCACTCTCTGCTGGTGGGGGGGAGGGCAGGGCTTAGTTGAGTTGGTAGTGGTGTAGTGGCTTAGATGCACCCAGGACTTCAGGTAGGAAGTCATTTTTTTAGCTTCTCTCTCTGTTTGCTTTGTAGTCCCGTCTTTATTTTGACGCCAAGTTAGCTGCTAGCCATGGAGGCTAATCAAGGTCAAGGCCAGGGGAGCCCTGAAAGCCCCAATCGTGCAGTGGAGTATCTTCTTGAGCTCAACAACATCATTGAAAGCCAGCAGAAGCTTCTGGAAACGCAGAGGCGGCGCATTGACGAGCTTGAGATCCAGTTAGACCGCCTCAGTCAAGAGAACAAGGACCTACGCTCGGTCCGCCAGCCAGTTGCCCAGCCTCCAGCAGCCCATCCTCCAGAACCTCGTCTTCCTCCTCCTCCACCCCCACCGCCTCCCACTCAGTTCTCCTCTGTATCCAGCAAGAACCACAACCTTCACCACAACAAGCCACCCACCTCCATCCCTCTCAATACCAGCCACAACCACCAGCACCATCACTACAACAGCACCTCGGCAGTCCACACTCCTGTAATGGCCCCCACATCGCAGGTCCCCACGCCAGCTCCTCCCCCACCACCACCTCCCAATCTACCCCGGGAGCAGCCTCGAGGGCATAGTCGTCTAAGCCGGGCTGCGTCTACCAGCACTGGAACCAACACCAACTTTGTGGAAAAGGAGAAGGATCGCCTGGAGCGCCTGCACAAGAGCAACGCCGCCAACAACCACCACGCCCACACGATGCACCATCACAAAGCGTAAGTAACCTCTTCAGTTTTTAAGAGACGCACCAGAACAAACACAAATTAAGTCATTTTGGCTTTTAAGCAAATGTTAAAAGCACATTTCATCATAACTTTCAGTTATAATGAAATGTGCTTTTAACAGCTCCCAGGTCTCTTGTGTGATAACATGATAGTTTTCGATTAATAAAAAAGAAATAAATAAAGAATGAAAGCATATTTTCAACAGTTTCTAAATTTCCATCTATAGATGTAAGCGCACTATTTTGCTCCTTAAGAGCTGCCATGTATAATAATGCAATATGAATAACATTGAAAAGAACTGAATTCATGGGAAAGGTGTACTGTTCACCAGCCAATAGCAGGGCACACACAAAAGACAAACAGGCATTCAAGAACAGGAAAGCATACCGAAAGACAGTTTCCATCACAATCACGCCCAAAAAAACCCCCCCAGGTGAATATACAACAGCTCAAATTACAAAAACCCATTCAAGATAACATGTTTTCTTGATATAACTCTATGAATATTATCATAATATAGTCGATTAAAAAGAAAAACAAAAAAAACTCAACAGTCAGGGCCACATGGTGGTGTATTTTTACTGTTTCGCCAAAAAGCAACATGGAAGATGTCAGGCTAGCAAGCCACTTTGACTTTAATAATCACTTATTTAACATAAATGGACAGCTATAGTCAGAAATATGTTTGTCAATAGAAATCAAACAGTACTTTGCCACTACTGAAAAAAGCCGATTGTAAAATGCATTCAAATATATGCACTTTACTTATTCATTTTTTGTAATGATTATGGAAAATGGGTGAAGTGTAAGACTTGATTCTGTTTCCCACCCTGAATTGAACCAAGAAAAACCAAAAAAAACTTAAGTGGTACACAACCGAAGAGAAATACAATACTGTCAACAACATGTTGGAGTAGCAGGCATCTCCTATTTTCTCAGAAATATACTTACTAAATGTAAAATCTGGGACATTCATCCTCAATTAAATGAAGCAAAGAATGGGTAAACATAGTTTCTACTTCTCTGACACTGCCCGTTCTGCCTGACAATTTCGGGCTGCATGCAAGAATGTTACAGAAGAAACAGACAACCGAAATGGGTGAATCCGTCAAAAGCCATCTGGCAAGATGTGGCGGGGACCACAGTGATCTTTTTATAACTAATAAATGAAAATGGATAATTTTCCACACAACACTTGTTGATCCCTGACCGCACACAAACGTGTTGCGACGTGGTTGCAAATTACCGAACAGTATGACCAGTGTGAGGACTGTCGGACATTAGAACGCAGTCGTTGGTTGCAGTCGTAGCTTAGTTGCCTGGCAACACTCTTTCATAGCACCCCATCCGGAAGTGAACGTTGTCCTGTGCGAATTGCCAGCACCTCCTTTCTTACAGAGTATGACACCAAGAACTGGTCATGGCGCCTTCTGTTGCCAGGCAACTGCAGGCCCCCGCTGGAGGGAGGCCACTTGTGCACACGCGCTAAGCGTGCGCGACACTCGCGAATGCTGACAAGCGTGGCTGGCTTCTCCCAGGCGGCTGAAATGCGGCCGTGACTCATTCAGGTGTCTTCTTTGTCATCGTCCTCTGCGGCTGAAGAAGCTAATTTTCTGTCATGTTTACCCATCTTGTTCCAGGCCATGTTTTGTGGGTATTTGTTTTACTTAAAATAGTAATGTTAATTACTCCACATCCTATTAGATCAGGTCAAGCTACCCTGGTTAGGCGTGTACTCATGTGTCTCTCCTAAGATCAGAATCTAGCAGCTGTCAGATCGTGACAGGCTTTCACCCATCCATTCGTAAATTGCAGAAAAGGCTAAGGACTTGTCTTTTTTTTTATTTATTTCTTATGAATCCTACGTATAGGCCTTCACACTTCACTTATATAAAAAGATGTTTGTCCTACGAGACCGAGGCAGTATGTCAGGATCGCAGCTCCACTCTAAATGGCAATCAATTTAGAATGTTAATTTAACCAGAGGTCCATCTGTGGATTATAGGTTTGTTTTTGCTCGTACACTCTATAAACATGAGCTAAATCGGGCGCATCATGTCAAGGAAATGTCTGTGTTAGTTTTCGCAGTGCTAAAACGAAGATCGAATTTGCCATCTGGTCATGTGGATGTAAATCTGGGTTCCTGTTGAATTGGTCAGAGCCTCCATGGCATCTAATCTAATGGGTTTCCTCTGCTCCATTCCCAAAACAAAACAAAAAAAAGAAAACAAATAGAATGCCTACCTCAGTAGGAGAGCTGACACTGGGAATTGTAGCCTAATAAGGTCTATTTATACTCCAGAAACTGTGTAGCCTACACCAACGCGACAACTGTTGCATTGCATCACGTGACGCACGCATTGGATTGTCCGCAATTCTGTACAAACTATGCTACAGTTGGCTACAGGTTGGCAGTTCTTCTAGCCAAGTGCATCTTCTGATATTTATGGTTCGTTTACAGTGTTCGTATTTATGATGCCAGCATCAAACTAAAGAATTCTTGGTGTAATATTTCCATGGCGGTACATCGGAGAATGGTATGGGTGCCAACAAAGTTGGCTAAGTTCGTATGAGAAGGAGAATAAGCAGAAAGAGTGGGGACATGCTAGAAATTCTGAGCCTTAGATTACTAGTTTCATAGCTGTCTTCTCCCATTGGATGTTATGATAGTAATCTGGTGTTCTCCCAAAATGTCTTACCCATGCAAAATTATTTTAATACAGGTGAATTTGACAGATTTTAAATATTAATTCAGTCTTCGGTACAACTTCTCCTCACTAAGGTTGTGTAACATTTACAAAAATGTCTGCAATATACTAGGTTTGTATAGTTGCTTTCATTTTCACCAACTAGAAACTTGCTGCATGGCAGTATTTGGCCAAGAAGACATTGCCAAATGTGAAATGTATTCTGTATGTACTCCAGAGATAGTTATTTGTGTAAAAACACTTAAAAGTCTATTTACAAAATTTAAAAAACGTCCTGGTGGAAGGCTTTTCTGCTTTCTCTTTCTCACTTGCAGCTTACTTCTAAATACAACACAAGTACACATCTTTCTGTACTCCACCTCCTCACACACACACACACACACACACACACACACACACACAGTGTGTCTTCTATTAGGCAACATTCAAATTAGACACAAAGGCGGCTGGTGCTGATGTGGGTAGTTGTCATGGAAACAGTTCAGGAGGCTCGTGCAGATCAGCGGGAACGTGAACATGGCCGCCAGCTAGCGCTTCTTCTTGGCAAGCTCACATTATTGCGCCTTCTAAGGGAAAATTCCCAAAGCGCCGCTAGTTGACCACGCATGTTAGTCGATAAAACCCACGCCCTCGTGGTGGAGCTGAAGCTGGCACGTTTATCCAGAATAGATTCCATACGTTTGCTGTACTTCAACTGAGCTTCCCGAACCTCATGTGGTTTATGAGCGGATATTTTGTGGTTCAATTCTCTGTAGGTGTGACTGTGAGTGTGATAGATTGTTTGCCTATGTGCACTCTGTTTGAGTATGCAAGAAATTTATATATATTTATAAAAAAATGGATCATTTCCCATGGTATAGCAACCCTTTCTGACAGATCAGTAAGTCCAGCCACATACTGTTTAGGAATCCAAAGGCGATCCTCAAGGAAAACATGTGGTTCCTAGATTTAATCTGCCATACGGTATGATTTTCGTGACATCATTCCAAGAACTTCTTTCTCATATTTTTTTTGTAGTGCAAGCAAATCGGAAATAGTACCTTGCGGCTAAAACTGATGCACAATTGGGGTTAAGTCCCTCTCTGCACAAAGATGTTTTTAGAAAGCTTTTATTTTTTGCGTGTGTAGCTCTTTGCTTTTATGCACTTTATGTTTTTTACACCATTGTAAGTTTGAGTTGTGTGACACTCCCAAAGAAAGTAGGCTAGCCGCTATGAATAGCAATGTGATGAATTACCTCTCTAAGGCGAGCCCCGAGATCCCAGTGTGCGTGTGCACGAGAGCGAGAGAGAATTTGGACATGCAATATATATCAGCTAGATAGTGCAGTGCCCACTGGCACTGACTGATTCGTACACAGGTGGCCCGGTGTTTGAAACCCGTCTGAAGCAATATCACCCTCTAGCGAATGTCCCTAAGCAAGACCAGTAAATTCTACCAGGTCTGGTAAGATGATACCAATCTGGAGCTGTTGGGATGCTACCACACAATCAATCCTAGCAACCAATGGATACTCCGCACCTCACAACCAATCGAACAAGGAAGCAAACGTTTGCCCAGTATTACAATGTCCAAAAGCAAAAACTCCCCTTGGAACTAGACACTGATAAGATACGACATCATCCCCCGATAAGATTTCCATTGAAATATATAGTGATAATTCAAATGTAAAAAGCAATTAAAAGCCCAATTTGTGGTCTCCGGGTGCTACAAGAGTTAAATAGAAGTCCGGTGAAAGTTTTTAAAACTGACAGATGGACAAGAGTCAGTCATATTATCTCCCATTTCTAAAAGGCCACCAATTTATGCACATCATCCTCCTTCTCCCTGAACACTGCAAATGTACCACTGCTAACAAGTACTATTACTAACAGATTTACTGTGTGCTAATCACGAGCTGCCTGTTTGTTTTCTCATGCACGCAGCTCACCGTGCCGTGCTACTAATCGCTCTCTGTGTGTAATGTGAACATAGTCACACACAGCTAACGGTGGAGAATGCGCTCCAACGGCTCCGCTTTTGCTAGTGATTGTGTGCAAAGCCAATGCTGACGTAGCTGTGCTTCATGCTTTTAATATGACTAATTATTGCATTATAGCTGTGCTAAGCTCTGACTGTGCTAATGGTGTTTGTTTGTGTGCCTTTGTGTTGTCTTTGTTGTCGTCTATCTTTCTGTGTTCTCCTCTTGACTTTATTTTTCCTTCTTTTCTATTCTCTTTTCTCCTTTTCTTTTCTCTTTTCTTCTCGTCCACTCTCTCCTTCTCACTTCCTGTCTCTCTAGCGCCCCCACTTCCTCTTGTCGTCCGTCCAGCATCACCACTCCTTCCTCCTCCGCCTCCTCCTCCTCTCTCTACTCGTCCAGCCTCCCTCCTAACAGCCACGCCTCCTACCATCAGTACTGCTGCCCCGCGCGCCTCCGCCTGCCCAAGCCTCCCTGCGCCTTGCCCCCTGCCAACAAGCATCACGAGCAGGCAAGGTAAGGGCCACTGTCACCCCTCCCCTACCTCCCCCACTACCATTCCTCCTTCCCTTCCTTCGACAATAGCCACCTCATCCCTTGGTGGCGTCCACTCTTCCCAATATGGACCAACAAGGGGGATATCCAGGGCCTTCAGAGTAGAACAGGGATGATCGATTTACAGCATGTCCAATCCAAAAATGAGGCCTAAAAGAACACTCTTACTTTTCTTGCATCTATCAAACCATTTTTGTCTCATATGTAGACATTTAAATTGAGTTACTTTTATGATCTCATGACATAGTTGCATTTATTGTAAATATTGTTATAGAGTACATTAATGAAAGACATGGCCGATATTTTCATTTAAAAATATGGTCAATGTGCACATAAGTTGGTCCATCACTAATTGACAACATCCCATGTGTAATATGTTACTATTTTTAAGATAGGGAGCATATTTTATTCCATTCTTAAAACTATTTTCTTTCCTTGATACAACAAAAATGAGAAGAGAAATCAAATCCGCCACCAATGGAACATTCTGGTCTTTTAACAATTTTTCCAAGGGAAAGACAAAAACTTTGTCCTTAGGACTTCATTTTTTTCCCCCCAAGAGTCCCCCTATGAACCCACCCTGCACCCTTCATCACCCACACTGGACATCCTGGTCTTTGTATGTCCTCACTGACATTTCCTTTTTTCCTTCTTTCTCTTACTCTATTTCTTTTTCTCTCCCTCTCCCATTT
Organism: Stigmatopora nigra; assembly: GCF_051989575.1. Classification (NCBI taxonomy): domain Eukaryota; kingdom Metazoa; phylum Chordata; class Actinopteri; order Syngnathiformes; family Syngnathidae; genus Stigmatopora; species Stigmatopora nigra. Next base: position 11,555,899 of record NC_135508.1, read on the forward strand.
TCTCTTATGGTCCCATTCTTGCAATTTCCCTTTTTCTCTTTCGATGTCTCTCTCTTTCTTTCTCTCTGTTGTCGTCCTTTGTTCCCTCATTTCATTTTTTTTTTCATTCTTTCCTTTTTTACTTTCATTTCTTATTTCGATCTGTTTTCCTTTTTCCTTTTCCATCTTTCATTTTTTTATTTTACACTCTGTTATTTTCTCTCCATCCTTTCTTATTTCTCTTCTGCTACCTTTTGTTTTTTCCCCTATATCTCTTTCTATCTTTCTCTTCTGTCTCCGTCTGTCTTTACGTCCGTCCGTCTCTCAGAGAGGAGGAAGATGATGACATCGCCCATCAGTTCTGTTGCCCCGCCTCCGAGTGCAGTAGCCCCTCCTCTAGGTAACCAGGTGCAACCAACGCCAAACCTCGTACGACCCCCCCAATCCCTCGCCCCCTCACCCAACAACGTCCCGCTGCCCGACTTAACTGCTGATGGAGAATGGTGTTTATCCCATGGTCACTTTTGAGTATAGAAGCGATGAAAATGTGGAAAATGGAGCCTCCCTGGCGGAGAAGAAAACTACTCGACTGCTCAACTTCTTTTGGAGTTAAAGCCATGAGCAGTTTTTCTGTCAAAGAACAACTTACATTTACAACTCAAGTGTTGTTGTCCCACTGACGCTCACAATGACTGTTGCTCTTAGCTAATGGCGAGATAACAACAAGTTAATCTCATTTTTTGTGTTTGAAACATTGCACACGAACAGTCGACGCTCCAAACTTTGGAGGGAAAAGGACAGAGGACTACTACAAATAAAGCATTTGCTGTCTGGGAAAAACAAAAAGAAATTCTAAACAAAGATTGCTCAGCTGAAATGCGGCAATGGGTCTGTGTTTAGACGCTTCCGTTAGTCAACAGCAAATACGGCAACGACATGTGAGACTTCTTGCTTGGAGCCAAATGTGTGTACTTTGTAAATGGATTTTGATTTTATCATGATCATGCAGTCTGTTGATTCCCAAAAAGAATGTAGAAGAAACATTTTGTTGCCCCCAAACAATCAATCACTTTTGCAACGCACCACTCCTGCGGTCATCGTCAATTTCCAAAAATAGTCATGCAAACATGAAACTTTCATCCAACTCTGGTTCACTATTAGAGGGCCTACAGTGAGGACTCAAGTCATGAAATCCATGTCGCAAATGATGTTACAAAGAGTCAATACAACAATGTGTGTCATTGTCTAAGGCATTTCATATATGTGAGGCTGAATACAATCCTTCCTAAAGCAGAAATCCTCATTGAAGCATTACTTTTCAAAAATATCACCACCAAAAAGTCCAAACTTCTCTACTAAAGAAATACAACCGTTCACAATCTATTACTGTACCTTAGAAAATGTCCGAAGTAAACGAACGTCATCATTGTTCATTGACAAAATCCATCCTCTTTTTCTCATCATTGCTAATTAGAAGACAAATAAATTGTCTTGAAGGTTGAAACAAGCTCAACAAATGCAGGACGGTTAAATGGAAGAAAGGAAAAGAAAAATAGATATTATTTTGATGTATATGTGTTCTACATGACTTGGGAATCCAAATGTGAGTAAATTGCATTGACAAGCCAAGACATAGAAGTTGAAATCTAATTGGACATTAAAATCTTGATCCATATGACATTAAAGCATGGCAGCAAAGACACAGACTCACACACTATCACATTAAGTTCATAGAGTAGACCCTGTTCCCCGACTTCACACCAGTCGACCAATGGCATAAATGTTCCCTAAAAAGTTGAAATAATGCATTTTTTTCTTACATATTTGAAAATGGCCATTTAGAGGGCAAATTTTGCATATAACACTTCGACATTCTTTGTCAAAAATAACCCAAGAGACGCTACTGAAGCTGAGGGCTGACAGCTTTATCCCGCCAAATGGCTTAGCTTCAGCACCCATTTGGGATATTGTGTCGTGGGCCACTAACGGCATTCATTCAATGATGCTTGCTAATCACACTAGTTGCAAAAGGGAGTAACGCAGTTTTCTTTGCCAAATACCATTCAACCTCAGAGAAGAAATGGAAAACTAAAAAGATTCAACCAATCAAAAGAATGGAACAGTTCAATATTTACGTGCCGGCTCGGAAGGGTTTCAAATCGAGGGAGGGAGGGAATGAAGGACCTTAAAGTTAGAGATGGGCGCTTGGTGTCATAGAGAAGTCATAAAAGAAGTATGAAACCAATGCTTTTTAAACTGTTTTTAGAAAAAGGACCAAAACAAAATCTCAAATTTGCTGGACCAATGGTTTTTCATGGGTTTTGGGTTCTAAAAGATTCCCCTTCTTCAACCACGCCATGTATTTATTTACGCTACATAGGGTTTAAAAGACGTCTATATATTTGTTTTAACAATAAAGAAGCCATTGATCAATCAGTGCTTGCCATTGTGTGGTACCAAACGGATGCTAGAGTATATTGTCTTTCCAATGGAACAGGGGGTTATTTAGTGAATTCACTAAGAGCTAAAGTGAAAATTAATGGCTGCTTGTCAGCTTGTTTTTTGGGTGGCTTTTCAGATTGACATGTATTTATTATATACTTGAGGATAGATTATGATAGAGATCTCAATGTACGCAAAATACTTCTGGACAAAATGTGGTTACCTATTAGTTGACTTCAAGCATACTACTGACTAATAGACAATAAGTCCCTCAAAATAAGTGTTTTTGACTGATGGCTACTTGTTGAAGCTCTGTAGGGTGATTTCTTTCCTATTCTGGTTTGATGTAGAGTTTCAGCTGATCAAGTTGTCATTTTACCCTTCATAAATCACCTTCTAGTACATTCACAATGGAATACAGGCATTTATTGTTGCTTTTAACGTTAAGTTGGAGAAATCTCTCTAAAGTATCATAATATTTTGATGAAACTGGGGAAGGAAAGTGATGAAACCCTTAAATTCCTTGAAATTGCGCACTGATCGACGTTTTTGCACATTTTTGATGTCGTTCACAAAGTGGCTCCTCTCAAGCCCAATCATGAAACTCATTTTTTCCAATTACTTAGTTCCGTTTAGTTAGTTCACCTGTGTTATTTTTAAATCAGAGTAGGTTTTACTTATGTATATATATTTTATACATTCATATGTGCATATCGCCCAATGGAACATCAATTATTTGGACAACAAGAGGATATTTGCTGATTATACAAAGTCTGCCACAAACAAATTCAATGAGCGTAGATCAATTCAATCCAAAAAAAAGCAATAAATAGAAATACAAGGTAATGGTGATTTTTTTTCAAATTTTTTTGCATGAAAACTAGCCTGTGTTGTGCATTTTAATTGATTGGATTGTAACCAATGGTACAAAATACCAATCAAGTTTCAATGTATCATTGGGCCCGCATCTTTCCCCCGTATTCACTGCAAAAGGTGCAAATAGTTTCCTCGTGCTGTAACAGGCCACTGAGCTAGGTGTAATACACCTTGCCAAAAATTAAAATAAGTCACAGGGTGTGAGATCAGGAGTGCAGGGAACCATTCCAAGTGGTATTCTCAAATTCCTGTACATTTCGTTGTGTACAGCCATGTCTGGGCTACTGCTGTGGTTCCATTTTCAAATGTTACACAAAGGAACACCACGCTTATTGCTCACTTAATTTTCTGCCAAATAGTACATAAAATGTTAGTGTCGAACATTAGTTCAATATTGTGATGAAAATTTTCATAACACAATGTAATCTAAAACCCCTGTGAGCATTGTGAGGTTAGACAGTGCAGATAATGGTGAATGGATGTAATCCTTCAAAATGCGCTGTTAGAACCTCATTAATGTTTCTATTTTTCTACATTTGCACTAAAGCCAAATGACAAGATGCTGCAACTAGCACACTGTTTTTAATGTTGGTTTCCTTTTTTAGCGAAAAAAAAATATATATGTATGTATAAATAAAGTTAATAATAGACATTTTAAAAGGAAATGATGTCTTATAAACATTGCCATGAAAACAAAATGGTGACAATCAGTGCAGTGAAAGAATGAAATGAAATTATTCTAACATTACTATTAAATGAGTAGAGATTAAAATTAGTATCACAACAAAGACCCTTTCGATTAGCAAACAAGCAAGGTTGATTAATAGTAAGCATTTCAATGAATTAGCATCCTATTAAACCCCACAGCATATTTTCAATTTAAAAATCATTTGAGCTGCCTTGTTAACGTCACTGGATTTCCATATTGTGATTCCACTTCAAATGCACATTGCTAAAAAGAGCACGACAGTCTCAGCGAGGTAATGCCAAACACAAGGAAGTCGTTCCAACTGCAATAAGAAGTTCTCCCGTCATTCATTGTCATGCTAACACATTCACCAGCTCACCAAAATAGACCTTTTATTGTTTGTGCCAAGCACAAGATTGAGAGGTGCTAACACACACTGGCTAGCACCAATATATATAAAAAAAAATATGCTTTATTTTTTTTAAACCATTTAATGTGTATCATTAATAATGCTCATTGATTGATCATGAAATTAGCCTCACTGATTGCCAAAATGTTTATTTAGTGCTCATGAAGCCAATGAGAAAATTCAAGTCTGCATAGGGTTATCATCATATAGTACATTAAAGTACCTTACAGAGACTGATGTGTTTTTGTTGTTTAAAAGTCCAGACTGTTGTGGCAATATTCCCTTGGCTTGGTGTGTGTAAAAGTTACTGTTGTATGTAGTACTAATACTACTAAAATACAACTTTTTATTCCTAGTAAAAGCCAATTATCCCACTCATTCATCAAGGCGAAAAAACTCATGTATGAAACAGAGTTGGAGAAAGCCGAGGCCGGGTGTAAAGTTTGACACATATCTCATTTCTGCCATTCGATTGTGTTGAAAGCAATTCAAAAAGGTTTTAAAAAAGTTGTGGAATTATCAGATAATAGTGTCGTGTGTCTAATTCTTGCCTAAAAGAACCTCAGCAGCAGTTGCACATGAATCTGATGTTGTAACATCCCATCTCTAAGGCTCAAGTTGAGCTTTGAGTAGTTCCAAGAAAGAAAGAGATGCTCAATTCCTCCGATTTGGCTCCCTATGTCAGCAAAGTTCAGTTACTTATTGGGCAGGCAAGGGGTATTGCTTGAGGATGAAGCCAGCCCCAACATTTTAAGGATAAAAGTATGTTTTTGAAATGACCCCAGCCACCAGAAATGTTTTTCTTTCTTCTTCTTCTTCTTGTCATTATTACATCTTTACATTTTCTAAGGTGACTGTTACCATGCCAACAGTCCAACTCACTTTACATCCAATTGCAACAGTAAAACCCACTTGCAGTCATCTTCTAGCTTTCTCCATCTTCTGTGTATCCCAATCATGTGTAAATAGTTTTTGTGAATGATTTCAAGAGAACGTGAACTTGGATGCTATAATACAGTATAATATATTCTTTTAAGAGCAGTTCACGATAAAAACTGTAATACTGAGAAAATGTGCAAAATGTCAGTAAACATTATTTCTGTCTGATAAGGATCAACAAAATGATGTGAAGGTTCAGATTAAAGTTATGAAGAGGTGATCATTGCTTGTAGTATTGAATCTCTAACAACCCCAATTCTTTGTGTCATTTTTTTTCTGGGAAAATGTAACAGAGACATTACATGCACAAGTGCAACATGACACAAACTGCAAGAAGTACCACTTTGCATAGAAAATAGAACCTGGATTAAGTTGATTAGAACAGGAAATAGCACCTCAAAGTAATAAAAAGTACCAGAAACAGGAAGTACCAACTGTACGTATGTCTGACTTTGAATGTATGACCTGATTAAGGAGGTATTAAAAAAAAAAGGAATAAGGAAGTACCACCCAATGACAAAAGGACCACGTGGACAAAGAAGCACTACTTTACAGAGAAAACTGAGTTGAAAATAAAACCTGATACAAGAAGTACACCCTTGAGTCCCAAATACTGGTTTTTAAAGTCAATTGGGAGGTATGGTATGAAACATGAAAAAGAAACATCTAAAATAAGAAAAAAAGATTAAAAGGTGAAACCCGGAGAGGGAAGTCCCGCCTACATTCTGTCTAAATAAATCAACTGGTAGGCGGTACAGTGACAGATAATTGGATTAAGGTTTTAGCCAGTTTGGTGGGTGACAGAAGGAAGAGGGAGAGTCTACAGAAAGAACCAAGGTACCCATTGACATATCAGCAATAACATGTCCACTATGAGCAGAAAGTACAGACGGAAGTATCACCTGGAGAGCAAAACAATACCACTAAAAAGTACCACCAAAAGATGGAAGAAGCAGCTGGATTTGAAGATCAAAAAATGGAAGTACCACCAGTGCCGCAATTAACTCGGAATACCGTCTGCCTATGAATATATACCCGAATTTAGGATCACCACTTGGATTTGAAATCAAAAGACAAACAGGAAATATACATTGGTTTAGAGGCCCATTAATAGGATGATTTGTAAATTTAACCAACAACAAGATTTCACAGGACTACCAGGAAGTATCAGAAGGACTTGGACGTCCATAGAACAGGAAGTACGAACCCTGGGATTCGGAAGTCTGGAAGGTATCTGAATTGAAAACCTGCAACAGAAAGTTCTAACTGGATTAGGGAACCTGCAAAACTATGTATCGCCTGGATTGTTCATCCATATTCAACTATATATTCCGCATATCCTCACAAGGGTCATGGGACCCCCTTCATTGACTGGAAAGTAAAGAGTTCCTTATCCTATACCTGGTAGTGGAGCCACTGCAGGCAATGCCTAAAGACTTCATAGGGGTACGCCCAATACTGGCCACCATTTAAAAAGAAAACCCTTTAATCTTTCATTTCTGACTTTTTCCAATCTTCGGTGGTTTTGGCATTGTGCCGTGAGGGCAATTTAGGATTCAAGTTTACCTTTTTTTTGTTGTGACATTGCAAGCGTTGCACCTCAATGAGGAACTTTTCTCTAGATCTCCTGGAATTTTCTTGGAGGAAACCAGGAGCTAAACTCAATCCAACTTCCTAGCCTCCTGGGATGTTTTGCATTTCAGGCATCTTTGAGTTTTGCTTTTCATTTTGTCTGCGCTCGACTGGATCCTGGTCACCCTTACACAGGTAGGGCACATACTCTTCGTTAGGATGATGGGGAATCTGTAGTATTTTTCAGCTACATACTTTGGATGAAAGGTGGACTACACACTGGACTTATTTGTCAGTCAATGTCAAGGCACCTAGTACAGACAAACAACAGACTGGCCTCCAGCCAATTCGGCTAGACGGTCCATTTAAATTTAGTTAATTCAAATCCTTATGTAAGTTTTGAGAATATCGGAAGAAATAGTAGTTTGAATGCTCACAAGGACACCATGATATAATCTGTTATCACTATCCCAGTATGCTGACAAGCCATTAAAATGGCAGCCTAACCCACGAACCAATCAGTGTGGAGTGCGTCGGAACATGACTTTATAAAGAAAAGTCTCATTTCTTCGTACTTGGCCTAAATGAAGCATTTGACTGTACATGTGCGTGTAAAGTGTAACAATTAGGTTCAAGCATTTGATACTTGATAAGCATATTGGGGGAGATTTTGTGTTCGTGAGTCCATGCGTGAATGTAAATCAGGGAATAAAAAATTCAATACAGACACGTGGTTGGCTGTCAGCAACATACCAAGTGTCTCCAAGGTGGGAGTAAATGGAGGGAGATTCAGAGGAGAGGCAGGGGGAGAAAGCAGGACAAGAAAGAGGGTGTGTCGGAGGAGATGAAAGGAGCAAAGAAGGGGAGCAGAGAACGTTTCAAACTGGATGGAAGAGAGATAGAAAGGAAAGCATACACATCGGAGGTGTGGCTGATTAGGAGACAAAGCTAAGAAGGAGAGTGAGAGAGAGGGGAGAGGGAGAGAGAGAGAGAGGGAGAGAGAGAGGGAGAGAGAGAGGGTGGAGAGCGAGGGAGAGAGAAGGGCAAAGGAAGAAAGAGGAAGAGGAGGAGACACAAATACAGGTATGTGTGTTTGTGTATGTGTGTCTGATGCATTTCTGTAATTGGAAAGCGGCTTCATTGTCCATATAGGGGTAAGACCTCACTCATTTTGTGTGTGTGCAGGTGTGTGTAAGTCTGAAAGGGTGTGTGCAGGGTTACGTGTGGTTGTGTGTGTCATTCCCACCTATTGGGTCTGACATTGCGCCATGTGTTTGAATGTGGATGTGCAGGTCAGGTCAAAGTGTGCATAAGTGCGTGTGTATCGGAGTGTATGTTCATCTGTGTGGCCATGTCTAGCTGTGTGATGAATAGGGAGTAAGTATATCAGTGTGTAGTTACATTATGCATTGGTATGTAATTGTGCATATGTCAAGGGTGGACACATCCTCACACTAGGAGTGTAGAATAGTGCTTAGTTATCAATTTGAACGTATGCTTATATTAGTGTGTTTGTATGAATTTATATATTTGTTTGTCCATCACTATGTTAGTGTAATTATGCTTGCATTTAGTGTGTTTATGTGGAGAGCATGAAGGCAAACATAGCTGTCTGATGAAAAACTAAAATCATGGACTCAAAAGCAAGTGGACCAAATTGTTTAAGTTTTTTCATTGACCAGCATTAAACAGAGTTTATATATGTAAGTGCAGGTGTGCACTAGCTTGATACACAAGCTATACTGGCGATGAGAATTCCACAATACAGAAAAAGTGAAATGTGTTGAAAGTTACTGAGTTATACAAAATTGCTATTTACAGTACCTGTAGTAGGCCAAGCTGCTGATAGACATTTCGCTTTGTTGCTAAATATATAACTGTTGCAAACAAATGTCACATATCTTTACTGCAGTTGCTAAAAGATCAGTTGATACAAATTTGACAACAATTGATGTTATGACAAAGACTGGACAAGGCGGGATACTGGATCCCTTTGCGTCTCACATATCGAATCCTAGCTTTCTTGCTAAATACGATTTGGCGTTGGCACTGCTACAATTAGCTTTGTGCCACCGTGGAAGAAGAATAAAATAAGGCCGCCAAAGTGAAGCCATGCGTAAAGACGCTCGAGTGCGCAACGCTCAATAATTCATGTAGCACTCCGCTTACATGTATGCACTATTTTTAGCATGTTAGGATAAGTAAAAAAGAGTGATTATTTGATGGATATATCCCATCAAATCTTTAACAATGCCATCAATAAGGTGCCAAAAATACTGTATAATGCTGCCAAATATGCAACGTTGCAATTACTGCTACTAAGTGTTAATATTGTGAAATTTGTAATAGTTGTTGGCCTGTGTCATGTAATGTGGGAGGAATATGCAGTTTGTTTACGTCTATACATTGTAAAAATTGCGATTAATATTTTATAGTAAGTGCACATCCAATTATAATACATTTGTCTGATGTCACTGGATGCGTGCCATGCCGTTAAGTTATTTGTCATGGGTAGGATAATGCTGTGGTGTGTTCAAAATGCATAGGAAATAATTGCTTTGCCAGCTGAATTGCTGAGCTGGTGCATCTGAACTAAGGGATCACCTCCCCTCCTGTGGCTAGGCTGACTATTCAGCACTTTGTATTTTGGGCTTGATTCATTGCGAAATAATTTTAGACATCACAATAAGGACTTAGTATGAACTTATTTTAAGTAAGTTGCCAGCCTTCCTTTGCCACATTGTCTTTTCTCTTTGAGGGTCTTTTGTTGATTTGTGCTCAATTATTATTAATGGACCGAGTCTTGCAATACAATCCATGTTCAGTTGACTATGGAACAGAAATTTGAGATAATACAACCACTGTTTGATTGAATTCATTCATTTTCCCTACTGCTTATCCTCACAAAGGCCGTGGGGGTGCTGGAGTCTATTCCAGCAAACTGTGGACACTAGGCGGGGAACACACCATGTGTGTTAGTATCTTAGGGTAGTTGTAAAACTTTGTTGTCTGTGTGACTGTATTATAGTGGCCCCCTGTGGCAAAATTGCACACAAAGCAGCCACAACTCTTTTTTTAAATTGTTTTACAATTGTCCTGGGGGTGCTGGAACCTACTCCAGTTAACTACAGGCACCAGGCGGAATTGAATTTCAATTATCATGTGTTTAAAACTCACACAATCAACAATCTGTATTTATTTAACACTCACAAAATGGACACATTTGTATTTATTTTTAAATCTGACAATCATAGTATATAGTAGATTATAATAGCAATAGTCAATGTTAAATCGTGCTAAGTATGATGGAAACAGAAAGGTTTGGTCAGAGTGCCTATTATTTAAAGCTTCCCAGCTCTTAAGGCTGAAAGTCTAAAGGTTAAACAAATGATAAATTGTATCGACATTCTTTCAAAGGCAACACTACTGACTAATATGATTCTCCAACTCGAACAGTCGCACATTAACACGCAGACGTGCACAGAAAGATTCAGGTGCAAAGTCGCACACATACAATGTGAACACAGTCTATGCACATGCACACAATCATACACTGACACACATACATATACAGACACATAACCCAGTGTCAAACAGCCACACATCCTGTCACTCTCCTCCTGGGTTAACTTGTGGTATCAAGAGGCACGCAGTGCTGACTCGTGTTGCATTCAAGAGCATTTGATTTCCTGGCATCCTTTCCCTCCTTCCTCAGTTTCTCTCCTTTTCACATCCGTCACCGTTCCTCTCAGCCTCCTCCATGATGGCTTTTTCTTTTCAATGTCACATCTCGCTTCCGCCGTCACCCACTCCCTCCATTGCTCTTCTCTCCCATCCATGACAAAGAATCCCAGATATGAACTTTGATCATTATATGGAAAGAGTGAAGGTTTGGTAACAAGACGTGCAATAGATAGAGGGAATCGGAAAGAAGGGGAAGAGGGAGGGAGGGAGTAATGGATGTTGCCTGGCGACGGTTGCTGTGCAACAACACGGGGAGGGACAGATGGGAGGAGGTTTGGTCACAGGAGTCAAGAGAAAGGTTGCCATAGTAATGACGGTTTCTTAGTGTCAGGCTGTGGATGTGTTTGGATGTGTGTAATTTTCTCCCTTTTGCAAATGTTCAAAATAGGCAACCAAACTATGTCAAAGTCATTATTTTAAGTTTCAAGTATTTTAGGCAATAGCAGTTTTGGTTTTATTTATTTTTTTTGATTTCTTCCAGGTTAAAAGGTCTATGAAGGATATTTTCTTTCAATTACTATGTCAGAATTCTTAACAATATATGTTAATTGTTGTTAGAAATGTAAAAAGTTAGTCAGCAATCATGAACAACATTCTCGTTTTTAGATTTTCAATAATAATCTAAAAAGAGAACATCTGGTGCTGACTACTAAAGCTATTTTTTTAACAATTTAGTTGTATTTTTCCCTTGAAATGAAGTTTATCATTATTTCCCCCTGCTTCATTGGGTAAAGTCGCTTCCTTGACTATGCTGTAACACTTGCATCACTTAGACGTGACTTTTACGCCACCTTGTGTCTTTAAACCTTAATGTCACAATAGAAAAAAAATCTGCAAATATCATGGAATTGGATCTATTGTCAGCAATACAAGCAAAGGGGCAAACCTTGACTAAAAGTGTGTGTCAGTCTATAAAAGGTGTGTGTAGAAAATATCAATTTATTATGGAAGATGAGTGACACAGTATGTCATTCATCTCAAAATAAGACAAGGAGGAGGAGGAGAGAGTCAAAGAGAGGAAGGCCCGCATCTCCCGCCTCCTCTCCATCCATCCCTCCCTCTCTCCCTCCCTCCATCCTTCCTCTCGTAGGTTGCCGCGCTCCCGCTCGTCATTGCATTGGCGTGGATGAGCTACGCTCACATCACAACAATGTGGTGCATCAACTGCGCTTCGGACAAAACGCCCGCTATTCCGCACAACAAACTGCTCTACTGGTAAGACCACCATTGAAACCATTGCAAGGGCGCGCGGAGGGGAGGGGGGTACTGTCACGACGCCGTGTGCCTGGAAACTGTAAGCGCGCCATCGGGGGCTGAGTGCGCCTTTTTAGCCTTGTGATAGCGCACTGGGATGCGCGGGAGAACGCGGGTGCGTGTCACACTTGACCGCTGATGACCTGACATTTGCACGGTGCTTGATGCGTTTGTGTGCCTTACCTGTCTCGCCCTCTCCCTCTCTTCTCTCTGTCTCTCCCTCTCTTCTCTTTCGCTCTCTCATCCTTTCCTTTCCCTCGCCTTCCCCATTTTTCCATGTTCCTCTACCTTCTTCATGGCCTGTGAACTCATCACTGCTGATAAATCAGGCCTCCCTGTACTCTGTGTTGGTAGGTTTCAACCTTGGAACTATTGGTTTAAAAAACAGTGTTCATTGTGTCCATCAAAGACTAAACTATTCAATGAGAGTCTTTGAGTGTGGTCTTTTATGGCTGGACGCCCCGGGGATAGGCAGTGTGTTGTCATCCATGATGGAAGTGCCAAAGAACATTTCAATGAGAAGTAAAGGGATATTTGTAAAAACATGGGCAGAATTTAGAGATAGTGAGAAAGAGTGCTTGGGCAGGAATGTCAGCCAATAGATGCTTTCTATTGTAGTTTGTGACTACAACTGTTTATTTAAACGGAACCACATATAAGTTTGGTAAAAACTATAACAATTCTTTATTTTGTTAATCAAAGATACATTTAAAAACAATGACTTTGGGTGGGACAGTAATTAGCGCGCCTGCCTCATAGTTCTGTGTTCGAGGGTTCAATCCCTGATGGGATTTGACTTATACTGTGTGGAGTTTGGATGTCTGTGTGGGTTTTCTCCGGGTACTACTATTACCTCCCACATAACCAAACCATTAAAATCATTTGGACACAAAATTGCAGGCTTAGAAGTTTAGCAAATGATAAAATGTGATAAACCATTATCAGTCGTGGAATCATTGGGGAAATGTATAACTACAAAAAATGTATATGTAAACCTGGGGGAGGGGGTATGTATCTATAAAGTGATTTCATAGAAAACTGAAAACAACACTAGAAATTAGAGTTTAGCCCATTCCTATTGATTCCTCTATTTGTGTATAGAATAACGCACACGCACGTGTCCTGGTGTGTCTTAATGTGACCAGATCTGTCGCATTGTGTTTACACTGAATGTGAACCAGAGGGGAACCAGGAAGAAAAACATAACTCTCGTAATAGTAATGTTAGCAAGTTGTTGCTTCTAAATCACGGAATCTCATGGAGACTTTGTCATTTGAAAAATGAATAAGACAGCACGCACCTGGTCGGGCGATCGAGTGCAGCATCAGCAGCATTTCTCCGTGTTTCTGAGTTCATTTTGACGCACTTGGGGTGGCTAAACAGAAGGCGCAAATCGGTGGATGTTTCGGCTACTTTTCGAACGTTAGTGGTACGTTTTGTCCCTCATTATACTCTGTTTCTTGTCGTCTTCCTCCTTCTCCTCCTCCATTGTTGCTGTTTTTTTTACGTGGAAGTGTCTTTTCAGTTAGATGTCACGCTGCTTCCTTCTTTCTTTTTTCCTTCCTTCCTTCCTTCCTTCCTTCCTTCCTTCCTTCCTTCCTTCCTTCCTTCCTTCCTTCCTTCCTTCCTTCCTTCCTTCCTTCCTTTTTCCTTCCTTCTTCCCATAATCCATCTGATCATTCATTTCCGTCTCTCTTGTCTCGGGACATGAGCGAGTTAGTCCATGAGACTAACGAAACCGTCGTCCAAATAAAATATAAAAATAATAAAAACTAAGGGCCAAGTAAAGTGTCTCGAATTCCATCACGGGCCAACATCAAGAATTCTTTCTGTTTTAAATTTTAATAAATAGTTTTACCAGCCTGATGGCCACTTTCACCCCTGCCCCATGCTATGAGTGGTACAGAAAAATGAACGAATAATTCAATGTAAAATAATAATAACAATACCGATGATGACAATGATGGTGTTGCTGATGATGATGAAGATGATGATGATAGTTCCTGAAAATATTTGTTTGTATTCCAACTGGGTTTAGTTTTTGAGTGGGTAAGGTTCATGTGGTTAAAGTTAGTGCAGTTAGGGATTGCAACAATAAGTGCCTTGGGGGGTTAAGTAATATTGACCGGGATCAGCATACCACTAGCTAAGTGAGTTGATGACAAGAGAATTTTATGTCATGTATACAGGCCGCATTTGAAGCTGGTCGATGTAGCCGAGGAACAGTCAGCCACATACATACATACCTGAGACAAATTACCATGCGATTTGGTCCCTCTGGATCTGTAATGATGATGACTTACAGGGGGGAGGATATTGAAAAAAAGGTGGAGGACAATGATGGTGGGCGTTCATGAAGACACGCTGAGTCACAACGCTTGTTTGGGAAGTGCCGCTGAAGCCGTTGAGTCAGCAGCGAGCCTGTTGCCTAGCAACCACCTGGCAAATTTCAAACCCTTTCTCAACTGCTGATACTTTTTTTTTAAATGAACTCGATTCAGGGTGCAGTGGCCATTGAAACCAGGGGTCACGTTAAAGTCACAAGTCTAACTTGATTCTCAGAATTCTGAGTTCAAATCTGAATCCTTAACGGTATTCAGGCGAATCTAATTCTCATTTTTAAGAGTAAAATTTCGTCTTTAAAGAGTTGTGACTTTAAAGTCACAATTAGGATTTCTTTCAAGGCTTGGTAATATATTCAATAAATTGCCTTCTACATTTTTTAACTGGCTTCTGTATGATTGATGTCTCCATTAAAAATATATATAATCACTGTCATGATCAAACCTATAAGGTTTTTAAGACTTTTTAAGCAGTACAGAAAATCAATGAATCTATCGAATCACGACTATTATATATAGATATGTATCGAATCTCAACTATGACATATAGATATGTATCGAATCACGACTATTATATATAGATATGTATCGAATCACAACTATTAAATATAGATATGTATCGAATCACAACTATTATATATAGATATGTATCGAATCACAACTATTATATATAGATATGTATCGAATCGGCTTCAAGATTTCCACCGCAAGTGAAGACCTCTAACAATAACGATTAATAATTTACTGATGATATTTTATTAGAGGACACTGGAGTGCACATACAATCTTCCCATTTAAAATGGAGCACAGAGCATTCCAGGAATGAATCTCCTATCTTATTAAATCAAAACTCCCAAACAGACAGAGATTGGTTGCACATTGACTTTACTGATATGTATTGCTTTAGCTTTGTTTGATAGACAGCGCTGCTTAAATATTTTTAATGTTGTGTGACAACATGATACTGAAATCTTCCACTGCAACAACCCGTAAAGGACCTCCAGGAAGCGCTTAACACCGCCTTCAATCATGTCCTCATTTATGCACAGTATTTCATCACCTATGATTTACCTTATAATCATTTTAATACATTCAAAGCCCAATGTGCATGCTGGCAGAGACTCTGGAATTTGCATCTTTTTTTTTTAGTCACGAAGTACAATCATGCCCATTTTTTAAGGCACTTTTGTTGGAATTATGTCTTTTAAGTCATGTTGAGATAATTTAGCCAATATCGTCATGGAGACTGAAAATGACCAATTCAGTTACTGATGTAATGACAATCATATATTTTCCTGTATGAACCGGTTTGGTGAAATTAATACTAGTGTTGTCCCGAGGGCTCACTTTAAAGCCATTTAAAGTCGAGTAAGATGTTAGCAACCGCAGTTTTTTTTCTTGACTTTTTCTCATTTATTGTCTTTTGAACTTTGTTGTATTACAGATTTTCAGTTTGAACTATTTTGGATTTTTTTATTGAAGGTATTTCTTAAACGTGTAGGTAGAGCAAGTTTGGAGCAATACAGTTAATTTTGATAAATCAAAATAAAAAGGGATGTATGTAGCCAATTACCATATTTTGGCATTATTTTTAATGGTCTAAAAATCAAAGCGTTAATTCAAAAACACATCGGTAAAATATATCACACAAACCCTATTCAGATCAGTCAAAAAAATATGTATCGGGTCATCCATAATTAATACCTTAATGCCCTTTTAGTCATGTCGGTGATATCAATTTTCAGAAGAAACAAATAGTTGTGTCACTCTCTATTAGACCGGCTTTCGTTTCTCTCCGTGATCCCAGGAATGATGCGGCAAAATGTTAACGACGCTTCGTTATACACTATCAGAGAAATGCGCGTGCACAAGCTTGAATCTGTGTGTCTGCACAGAGGATTGTGGGTGGATGATGGAGGATTGTTACGTCAGATCCCAGATACAAGATGACCAATTTTATGACCAGCTTTACTGCAGCGTGGGGAGAATTGTGTTTACGTGTGTGTGTGCGTGTTTGTGTATGTGCGTGCACCGGGGCGCATGTGTTTTGTGTTCTGCAGTATTCTGTGGGATTCAAACACCCCCTCAAAGCAGAAGGTGCTCAGTGTGTGTGTGCCTGTGTGTGGTAGCTGAGAAGCAGAGCGACAATGCAGAAAGCCATTCAAAGTACGTAGTTCAACATTACAGACAACATGGCCGACCTGACGACTATTGTTATGTGCTGCGTCATGGGTAATTCATGACACTCAAAGTCAGAGATCTCATTGATGATGATTCATAACCGACTTAAACGTGTGGCAGTACTTAAATAGCCATTATTGTGTCCATTTAGTCCTATCATGGCTATTTAGTCATGTCAAAATTATACCTACTAGTCACATTGGTAGTATCATGCTTGTTTCACTAATGACGCCACCACGGGGCCACGGCCACCCCTATAAAAGTGTTGGCCACCCCACTTACCAGAATATGTAACGTTAGATTGTAATAGTTTTAGCTATCCAGTTCATCCCAAATGCATTACCAGGCAAACCATGTCACATTCCATCCTTACAGATCGATTGGAATACTCAGTGTACTGTCAAGAATACAGTACTTAGTTGAATTGGTAGCATAATTATGTCCATTTCGCCCACTCAAAACTGGCATATGGCATATGTGTAGTTGCTCAAGTTGGTGCTATCAGGCCTCATTTGGTCAAGTGGATCATGTTTAAAAATGTTAGTCACAGCTGGTTCATTTAGTCACATTGGTATACCATCAGGGCAGTTATGTCGTTTTGGTACAATGACATCATTTTGATAACATGTTGATGCAATCATGCCCTCTTTGACTGGATGAGTTCTAACTAATCAGTCACACTGATATCACCTCATTCACTACCATTGAAGGCTATATACTGCCGCACAACAAATGTCTATGTTAACTGGGAAAGTTGGCATTAAATGACTATTATGTCCATTGAATCAAGTTGTAACCAGCATGCCTGTAAAAACCTTTTCACACGAGCGGCCAACCGGTGCAAAAGGGTCCCACGGCAAAACGCAACACAATAGCAAAATGAAGGATCTCCTATGGTGCTGACGTTACAGCGAGCAGAAAGTTAAGAAGTCAAAAGCTCCATTCTGGCAAGCCAGATTTTGACGTTCTGAAATAAAACAAGTTTCTATTTGGGAATTCAACCCTTCTCGGCAAAGTCACTCGTGCTTTGCCACTAACGAAATGGTCACGAATGCACACTGCCACCGGGAACGCCCCTTTCCACATGCACGATGAACAGTTTTCTGCATGACAAACTGCCGGCTGCGACCGTCGCTAATGTGAAAGGCCTTTACTTACACAGCCGCAATCATGCCCAGACTTGTGATTCTTATGTGTGATGCTAATAATTTAATGTAAAGATTTACACTACTAAATGTTATTTGGTTTACCAAAAACATCTAGCTTACTGTTGACCAAGCCTGTGTTGGTGCAAACATCATGACATGTATGACCGGTCTAATTTAACATGTTCTTTACATATGGTCATGTTGTATCACGCCATTATATGAACATGACCCGACATGGAAAACATGTTTGACAATGTCCATTGCATTGCATAAAATTCATCAGAGTACTTTAATGGTTAACACGGGATGGTCATAGTTGGCTTTTGCAGTATGACCCCATCATACCATGTAGGAAAACTTTCTAGTTGTTAGGGAAATATCGCTAGATATACTTTCTGCAGAGCATTCAACATCTCGTCAATTTGTCTAATTAAACTCTCACCTCCAAAATATCTCCGAGAATCACAGACCTGCCAGAGGTGTGATGTTTGCTTGTGATAGCTATTAAAAGACATGGAAAGCAGAGACTTTAATTGACTTCATTGTATTTTATATTTCCCCCAAAACATCATAGTTATTGTTGACTTTAATGTCCTGGGTAGTTACAAAAACGAGTCTCCAATGTCTCCTTGCTTTTCAACCATCCGTATTGTTTCCCTGGCATTCTGACTCATGCTGTCTCTCCTCTACACACTTAATTCCACACCTCCTTCTTTGTCTCCGCCTCGTTCACGCTTCCAGAACTCCGCAGCCAATAACGTGGCAGCAGGTGGGCTCCTGGCGACGCTCCCGCCTGCAACAGACGACAGGGAGGTTTTATTTATAGCTCAAAGCAAATAGCCACTTGGTGAAATGTACAACAAAACATGAAGAAAGCAATTGGTGATTGTCACTCTTGTAGCTTTTTCGACAAAATCTTTTTAGATTTTAAATATTTGAACTCAAGGACATTCCAACCTGTAGAACATTCAAGAGGGAAATAATCACCACCTTGTAGACTACAGGCACCTTCTACATAATCACTAAAATCTGCAATAGAACGTGTCATTGAAGTTGCAGGAGGGATTGGGTTGATGTGATGCCAGAACTTCAGAGAGGGTGAGACTCTGATTGCAGAGTCCTGGACACACTGGAACTTGTCCATGACCTTGCTTGGGCAAACAGGAGGTTTATTTTTTTTTTTTTTTATCACTTCAAGCACATGCTACTTTATTTCAGAGGTTCCATTCAGGTGGTATCTGCAGCACAGGGTAACTCAATTGTCTAATAAACAGCTATGAAAACTATTATATCCCAATTACTCTTCAGTACAGGTATGGGTGGGCACAGCCAATTGTTGTTATTGATGTTGTAGATTCACCCAAAGTGCCTGATGCCTAATCCTCAGAAGCGCTAGACTCGCTATTGGGAGGCCGGCAAGTTCGCCAAAGTAGAGACCCTGTTGCCGACAGTACTGGGCAGACTGAGAGAAAAAAATAACCAAAAATAGAGCCAAAACTGAGGGAAACAGACAAAAAAAAGCGCCTCCTATGGCGCGAGTCTGGGTGTGTCGATACGGATTGGCAGGAGAGTCCTTCGTGGGACACCACATTGTTCTATCTATACTTATACTACCACCTTCATCTAATGTCGCATCGTTAGAACACAGTAGGAAGGAGTGGACCATCTGCAGGGGGTGGAAAAGAAGACCTCCGGGTCCAATGGCATTTGGTTGTTATTTGAGTGCACGCACACACAGAGATACACACTCTGGTTTACAAAGCGATGGCTCACTGACACACATTTGTCAGAGTCCCCGTTGTATCAGAATGTAGAGCACGGCGAGCCCACCGGGCACATAAGCAGGGGGCTTGCTGGTATATTTATTGATATGTATTACTACATGCAAATATACATTACTTCAAATTACTTAATGAATGTTTTTTTCTAAATAGCATAGACAATTCAATTATTGACCGACATTGACAATGATAAGACATACAATAATTGAAATAATAGTGAGTATTAGCAAAAAATGCGTATGTTTCAGTACCATTCTACCAGGCCATCCCCGTCAAAATGGATTGGATATATAGTGCTAATGGTAGCCAATATATGAAGACATTTCAGCAAAGCAACTCCACACCATTAAAAACACCTAATGGTATAGATTTCTGTAAACGCAAAGACAACTTTGAGTGTGTGTGTGTCTGCATGAACTTGGCAGTGCCCACGTTTGCTTCTGTCGCGTCTTAACGGGTGACATTGACGCTGACGAATCCTATTGATTATGAATATCCTGACGCGCATGCAGACTAACAATAGGCTTTCTTCAGGTAACTGTGATGCAACATTCTATTGTTTCTCTGTCTTTAGTGTGGAAGGTGAGCAACGGTGTCCAGAGGCGCTCCCTTTTCCAGATTCCTTGTACAGCCACCCTTACGCCTCGGCCACCAGCCTTTCCAGCGGGCCATTGATAGCCCCTCACACACAGGTAATATCCACACACACCCGTTCACAGTTTTCATTTTGGAAAAGTAGCGACTAGTGAGAATCAACGTATTTGAAAGATAGAACACAGCAGTTCCATTTCCACTCAAAAGACGTGAACAAGAGTGTGGCTGGTTGAGTAACCACTTCTGACAGACCGTCAGCAGTGGATACACAGGGGAACTACTTGGCAGGTGTTTTGCAAAAATCGTCAGTTAGGAATAATGTTCATCAGACACGCTGTCACTAAGAAATTGTCAGCAAGACATAGAGTTGATTGGAATGGTAGTAGCTTGCCAACTAACTATGCCGGTGTCATTAAACAGGACAGCTCGCCCGTCTCTACTCCCAGCGCTGCAAGCTTGACGTGGGCTCAGCGGAGTCGCCAGCAGCCTGCCAGCCTGGCACTACGCAAGCAAGAGGAGGAGGAGAGCAAACGCTGCAAGGCCCTTTCTGACAGCTATGAGCTCTCCACGGACCTCCAGGACAAGAAGGTGGTGACACTCCCTCGGGAACCCACTCCGAGCCCACCAGGGTAGAGACACTCCTGATCGGTTCGATTCTTGTTCAGGTGGAAATGCTGGAGAGGAAGTACGGTGGCCAGTTTGTGTCCCGGCGGGCGGCCAGGACCATTCAGACGGCCTTTCGGCAATACCGCATGAACAAGAACTTCCAGAGGCTGCGCAGCTCTGCATCGGAGAGCCGAATGACACGCCGCATCATATTGTCCAACATGCGGATGCAGGTACCGTATACACAAACACCTTTTCATATACCCATCCAGGGTGGATACTCACCCACTTCTGTGTGTGTGTGTGCAGTATTCTTTCGATGAGCGTCAGCCACAGAGTCAAGGATATTCAGGTCCGCAGGTCTCCGAAGACACGGGAGATATCGAGGACTCTTTCTCCAAACAGGTGCCCACTGTTATTTCTTCAGCTTGTTGGCTGATTTTTCTTCCATTTTCTCACAAAATAACAACAAACTCAAGGGCGAGACATAAAACGGCTTGTGTTTGTTCGTGCCTGCCTGTCAGGTCAAGTCGCTGGCAGACTCCATGGACGACTCGCTCACCTGTCAATCCGGCCGTGAAGATTCCCAGGAAGTAGGAGGAGATGGAGAGGAAGAGGGTGATGAAGAGGAAGAGGAGGAGGAAGAGGAGGAGGAAGAGGAAGACTACAGAGAGTGTTCCTGGGGTGGCACTTCATCTCATCGCGTGGTGGGTCAAGTGGGCCGAGTTGGGCGAGGAGTGTCCGGCGCGGCCATGCACGAAGACAGTACGGCGACCTCCTTCAGCGATGTCACCCTCTATATGGACGACGGTTGCCTGCCGTCCTCGCCAAACTCGAGGCCGCCGTCCTCACCGCTGTCTTGCCCGGCCTCCAGCTCTGACACTGAGTATTGGGGCGGAGCTAGCGGGAGGGAGGACAGTCGAGACACCGAACGAGGCGGCAACACCAGCCGGAGGAGCAGCACCCCTTGTACCGAGTGTCGGGGAGAGTATCGAGGGAGGGCCGCCGCAGGATCACACCTGCCTGTTTTGACCATTGAACCCCCCAGTGATAGCTCGGTCGACATGAGTGACAGGTTAGTCGGAAAACCAAATCACATTGAGTCAATAGAAAAGTGTTGAATGGGTTCAGGACATATTTGTTCTTCTTCTAACTAATTCTGGAATAGAAATATAAAACCATACGAATTAAATTTAAACTACCTTTGTGAATCAAGTCCAAAGGTACTTAAAAACTGCAGTCTATTTTTGGGTTTAATAATGTCTGCCTTTAATGGGATGGAAGTAGGATGGGTTAGTAAGGAGTTTTTGTCCCTGCGGGTTGGTCATTAACCAGCATCTGCTCCTCCGAGTCTCATCTTTTGGAATTTATTTGATGGCTGAAAATCGGAATTCGTGTTCCGTGGCAGATGAAGATAGTCGAAAGGAGTAAAAAGTAAAGTTTTTACATGTAGAGAGTTAAAGTTTACAGAAAAATAAATCCCCAAACAAAAAACAAAACCTTAAAACGCACCCTGTTTGTACTTTGTCCTGCATCTATCAATATTTTAACTTCTACTGTCAATTTTCAGGTCCGAGCGAGGCTCAATCGGGCGCCTGGTCTATGAGCAGGAGCCATCAGGAGCAGCAGAACAAGGGGCAGAAGAAGAAAGTGGCGGTGGAGATGGTGAGAGCGCAGAAGAAGAACACGGAGGCGGCGGGGCAGGGAGTAGCGAGGCAGAATCATTGCAGGGAACCATCAAACACAAACCCAACGGCCGCTCAGTGGTGATGGCACAAGGGCAGACGAGAAGTTCGGCTCCCACCACCGTGCCCATTCCCTCAGCTCGTACCTTGCCATCTCACGCACTGCCTTACCCGCTACAGCACTCGCACCCGTTGCCCGTCCCCCATTTGCCCACTGTCCTGCACCACCACCCGCAATACAATCACATGGCGTACGCGCACCATGGCGGGGTCAGTTACGTGCCTCACTTTACCCAGCACCTCTACCACCAACTGCACCACCATCATCACCACCTCCCTCACGGCTATCCGGAAGCTCCTCCTTCGCCTCTACCCTCGCCCGTTCCACCCCTCTCTCCGATGCCCCCGCCGCTCACGCCCTCGCCGCTGTCATCTTCCGCCGACACCCACCCACACCTGCACCACCTCCACCATCAGCCGCACCTTCACCACCCACTGCATCACCATCTTCTGTGCTCTGACGGCGACAACGAGAGCGTTAACTCCACCACCACCAACTCCAATGACGACACCACCGTCAACAATGGCAGTTCGGGCTCGTCATCGCGCGATAGCTTGCGCGAGCCCACGGTGGCGACGCTCAGCACGCAGACGTATCAGCGCGAGAGTCGCCAGAGCTGGGACTCGCCCGCTTTTGACAATGATGTCGTCCAGCGGCGCCACTACCGCATCGGACTCAACCTCTTCAACAAGTAAGATTCCCTCTTGAGTTTGATTAAAATCTGAGTGATAAGCAAAGTATGTATTTGAAAATGTTTGAGAAAACACATTAATTGGATTGTTTGGCGACAAATTGAATTGAATGCTTTTATTGTCATTATACAAGTATAATGAGATTTCAAATCCTTCATTCCTACTGGATTACCTGATGGCCTTTGGTAAATTCCCATTCACCACACAACCACTATGTAAATTTCAGCAAATTTTCATGGTTTAAGCAATAACTGTAAATCAGTCTACTTGACTGGCATTACAGCCGCTAAAGCAAGTCTTTGTACCGTATTTTCACGACTATAAGGCGCACTTAAAAGTCTTAAATTTTCTCCAAAATAGACAGTGCGCCTTATAATCCAGTGCGCATTATAATACAGTGCGCCTTATTATACAGTGCGCCTTATATATGGAAAAAATGTCATTCATTGAGGGTGCGCCTTATAATGCGGTGCGCCTTATAGCCGTGAAAATACGGTAATTTAACATTCTAGAAAACACATTGTTTTCTTTGACGACAAATTCTCAATTCGTACTGGATTACCTGATGACCCTTGCTAATTTCCCATTAACCACACAACCACAGTGTAAATTTCAGCACATTTACATGGAATAAGCAATAACTATAAATTAGCCTTCTTCACTGGCATTACAGCCGATAAAGCAAGTCTTTTGGTTGGGTTGGGTTTCCTTTTTCTCTTTTTTTTTTTTTTGCTGATTCGAGGCCAGTGGAAGTGGGCCTCGATAGTGGTGCTTTGAAGTCTCTCCAGCCTAACAATGAGTGCCTTTTTTGGTGCTTTTTTTCGGCTGACTCGACAGCTCACGTATCTTGCGTGAAGGTTCGCGTTTGTGCCTCCAAGTAGTACGACATACGTACTGTAAAGTGATTTTATTATTTGGACCTACAATATTTTCAAAGACTGCTATTGGAAATGTACACCTCCAAAATTAGAGTGGATACAGAGAGGTGTTTATTTAAGAGTGAATGATTAAAAAAAGATATTAAAGAAACATAGTCAAGAAATATAATTGTGAAAACGCATAATGACATGAAGAAATGTGCAGGACTTCCGTTAAATACAGACATCTGTGTTTGAAGAAATATAAATCATCTATGTTGACATTTTTATTCGGAAAATTGGTGTTAAATTAAAACGTAGTATCTATAGACTTCATACTCTTTTATTGTCATGAACACTGGATTTTTTGTGACAACTAATACAGTGTCTCAAGATTTTCATCAAAGGATTAGATTAAATTAGACTAAATTTTAGTTTTAGTTTGAAAAAAAACTTGTCATGGTTCTTTTTAGACCGTTTCCACTACTTTTAGTAGTACAAAAAGGTTCGATTTGGGTTCACAGGAAGCCAGAGAAGGGAATCCAGTACCTGATCGAGAGGGGCTTCGTATCGGACACGCCGGTGGGCATCGCTAGGTTCATCCTGGAGAGAAAAGGTCTGAGCCGGCAGATGATTGGCGAGTTTCTGGGCAGTCGGCAGCAGTTCAACAAGGATGTGCTAGAGTGAGCACCAAGTTTCCCTATCACATCTCTCATCATAGAACCATTTGGAACCATTTTGGTGATTAACTCCTGTCCATTTTTCGTCTTTAGCTGTGTCTTGGATGAGATGGACTTCTCGGGAATGGACCTCGATGACGCCCTGAGGAAGTTCCAAGCTCAGATCAAAGTTCAGGGTGAAGCACAACGTGTGGAGCGATTAGTGGAGGCTTTCAGGTAGGCCCAATTTCTTGGATGGCAAGCGGCAGAATTTGTCTGACTTTTATGCTCTTGCCTTGCAGTCAACGCTACTGTGTTTGCAACCCCGTGCTAATACGGCAGTTCCAAAATCCAGACACCATCTTCATCCTGGCATTTGCCATCATTCTCCTCAACACGGACATGTACAGCCCTAACATAAAGCCGGAGAGAAAAATGAAGCTGGATGACTTTATCAAGAACCTACGAGGTAAATCTTTCTCTGTTGCACTTGTCGAAGCCAATGTTGCTACTGTACCACAGTCAAACTCTTATTTGCTTCCTAAAACTTACTTGTGCTTTGTGCAGGATTTAGTTGACATTTTCAGGGGCAAAGCTTTATTTTGTCTGAAAGTGATAGCATTATTTCGTTGCAAGGCCGTTTTTAAATGGGCCACTTGAGAAATTGAAGTGAAAAATTGTCTGAAGCTCTGACTCGACTTTATCTTTAACGCTTGTAAAACATAAGATTCTTATGAAAACGTGTTCAATTATATCTAAACCAAACAGTTTCCACATGCTTCTCCGTCAACTCCGTGTTAGTGATTCGTTTTTATCTTTTCAGGTGTTGACAACGGACAGGACATTCCCAGAGACCTTCTAGTATCCATCTATGGAAGAATCCAGAAGTGGGAGCTGAGGACCAATGACGATCATGTATCTCAAGTGCAGGCAGTGGAGAGAATGGTGGTCGGCAAGAAACCCGTAAGAACCTCTTACTTCGAGTATTGTTCTCGGGCTGCTGTATCTTTTCACTAAAAAACTGACAAACATTTCTAAGGTTCTGTCGCTGCCTCACCGCCGGCTGGTGTGCTGCTGTCAATTGTTTGAGGTTCCCGACCCAAACCGAGCTCAGAGAAGTGGTGTCCACCAAAGAGAGGTTTTCCTATTCAATGACCTGCTGATGGTAAGACTCCGAAAACACAAAAGAAATGGAATACTTGACACTCCTCCTACACTAACTGTATTAACTGTCTAAATGATGATATCCCGTTGTTTGGGTGTAAGCTTGTGTGAATTTTTAATGAATCCCTACCGCCCCCCTGCCTTCTTTCGTAATGAAGAAGAAAAAAAAACATGTATTTGACAAACTACCAGAACCAGAATTGCAAGAATTTTCGATTTTTTCTAATGTTAAGTCTTTCTCTTCAATTTCTTGTCCAACCAGGTGACAAAGATCTTTCAAAAGAAAAAGGCCTCTGTGACCTACAGTTTCCGACAATCATTCCCACTAGTGGACATGCAGGTGCACACCTTCCAGAACACTTGTAAGAACTTGTTTTTGTCTCTACATGTAACTGGGTGGCTTCCAAAAACAAATATACTGCCCTTTAAATGACCATGTAATGAATGGTATGTCCATGCTACTACCATCAAGTTTGTGTTGTGTTGTGCAGATTACCCTCATGGCATCAGGCTGACGTCGGCTAACCCGGGGGGCGAGAGAAAGGTCCTTATCGTGTTTACGGCACCGAGCCAGCAAGACCGAGTTCGCTTCACGTCAGACCTGAAAGAGAGTGTGGCTGAGGTGCAGGACATGGAAAAATACCGAGTGGAGTGTAAGTAGGCAACACAGCTATGCGACAATGTATTGGTCAAGAATGTTAAAACATACCAGTGATTTGTGTGGGTTTTGGGGGTTAATTGTTTTTCTTTTTTTAATCAAAGACATCAATTTTAGTGTTTGTATTGGAGAAAAAGTTAAAGTTTTCATTGTATTATCAGTATAATATAATTAATGATGTAATTATTTGCGTAGCAATTTAATGAACCTATAGTAGACGCATTTTCTTTCACTGATACTTTTAATGCATTATTTACAGTAATTTAATTTTCTGAATATCTAAATAATTCAGAATGTTTACAGAATTGATAATATTGTAAGTAGGGTAATGCAAGGATGGTAATAATGCAAGGTTGTTGTTTGTCACACATTTTCTAACAATCTCCTCTCGCTTCACACGCAGCCGAACTTGAGAAGCAGAAAGGGGTGATGCGTCCCACCGCTATGACCACGGGTGGACCAGGAGGTGTAGGTGGAATGGCCATAGCCACAAAAAATGATGCAGTCAATGGCACCCTAAGCCGGCCCAGTATGGACGACACTTACGCGTCAGTGGACGGACTTAAACGCACAGCGCTAAGCTCATCGCTGAGAGACCTGTCAGACACCGGTCAGCAGAGACTATTCTTTTTTCAAAATGTGGAAAAAATAATTGAATATTGTGTTATTTATGTATGTAATGTATTTATATTCACGAAATTGGTCTATTCAAAGTAAATTAAGGGAAAAAAATCAGTTTAATGTGTAACACAGGAAACGCTAATGACAACTTTTGTTTCATTCTGACTGGCGAACAGGAAAGCGAGGTCGTCGGAACAGCGTGGGCTCATTGGACAGCACGATGGAAGTAAGAATGATGCCACTGCTATTACATATGATCATAGGAGCCAAATGTTTCTACGTAATGTTTAGCAATTCTGAAAAGTAACACCGGGAATGGCGTCGATCAATATTTTCAACATTAAGAAAGGACTGACTGAATTTGGTGGTTGCCATATTCCCTCTAATGTTTCACCAGTCCAAACAAGCTGTATATAAGTGTATGAATGGCTCAATTCTCCAACAATCTTGGCCGACAAAGGCTTAATTCCAAGTGACTTTGTGTTTAGTCCAAATCTAGAATAATGACCAATAATAACAAGCAAGTACAATTGCAAGAATGGTAAAAAAAATTAAAAACCCGCCAAGCATCATTTACATTAATTGTACTTGTGTGCGTGTCCTATCAGGGGTCCATCATTAGCAGCCCACGGCCACACCAGCAATACCACCCGGGAGGGCTTCTGTCCTACAGCCCTATGATGGCCCCCTCTTCACCGACATCTTACCGGCCACACCGCCCTACTCAGAGCCCCGGTACAGGGGTGGGCGGTGGGCCGGGGCTCTGTCTCAACCAGGCCGGACCGAGCCCGTCTCCGCTCATGAGCGCGGGCGTGGCTGGGGCCGGAGGAGGGATGGCCATGGGGATCGGGCCGGGCGGCGGCCGGCTGGGGAGCTTTTTTGGCAGCCGCAGAGGGAAGGTTCCTGGTCCCCTGACGATGACCTCACCCAAACCTCAGGGTCCCTTGAGTCCCTTGATGATCTCCTCCCCTCCCCACTACCCCGCTCCCGAGCCTCCCATCGCGCACCCGTCCTCCCCTTCCCCATGCTCCTCCCCATCTGCCAACCTCGGCCAGTCGGACCCGGGCGGCATTGGAGGGGGAGGTGGGACGGGCGGAGCGCCGTCCAAGCTCCAGACTTTGCACGCCCAATATTGTCACAGCAACAGCGGAGGAGTTGGAGCGGTGGGGAGCCAGCAACAACAGACCCCACCACCACCCTACCACCATCACCACCGCTACCACCTTCAAAGCGTTCCGCAGCACCACCCTCTCACGCACAGGGTCTCGGTGCCGCGGCGCCACGTGCCGTCTGGCTGCGTTCCGTCTCACATCCAGCCGCATCAGCGACTTCAGCAGGTCCCCGGCCAGCACCAGCGCTACAACGCAGCCTCGGGTTTCATCACACCTCCGCCGCTGTCTCCTCACTCGCCTCTCACGCCAACTACACCGCACGCACTCTACCGGCCAGGCGGCGGAGGCAAGTTGCCCCTCACTATCTCGCACTCCCAGCCCCACCCCCACGCTCACTCTCACTCTCACAATCACGCCACTCACTCACCACTGAGCCCTTCGCCCGCCAGCTCACCCTCCACCCACTTCATCTTCTCCACCCCGCCGCCCCAGACGCCTTCGGCCCGCCTAGTCTCGCAGACTCTGCCGCAAACCTATGCCCCTCAGTACCCGCCACTCTCCTCCATCCCGCCACCTCCGCCGCACTCCCCGTTGCCGCCCCCGTCTACCGCGCCGCTCTCCCCGCACCCAGGGACGGGGAGCGGCCCGGGGCCCAAGTCCAAACCGGTCAGTCGGATCAGCACCGTCGTGTGAGAAGCCGGCGAGCTAGGCCACTGGCCCAGCTTGTCATCGGCCACCGGGGGGCGGTGCTCAGAAGAATGAGGAGAACGAGAAGAGTCGGAGGACAAGTGCAGGCTTTTCAAAGTGGCCAACTGGTTAGACGGCGAGAACTGCGAGGAGGGAAGCGGAAATTGCTCAGCCTGTGCTACTTTCACATCCACTTCCCTTGCAGCTAGAACCGGCCGGCAGTCAGCGCCAAGGCACGTATCGGTCGACCCCCCGTCGGTGGGGTTACGTGACTCGAACGGGCATGTGCGATGCTAACTAACGTATGGTCAGCGGAGGGGCTCCATCCGAAAACGAGAATCTAGCTGTTCATAGACGTGGCCAGTGGAGAGGGGCACAGTGTTGGGTATGGTGCACTTTGTATCTGTAAATGACAGCCATGCATGACTTGTGCAGTCGCTGCTGAGAGGGAGCAGGACTTTTTTTCTTGGTGTTTTCTATCTCCGTGCTTTGTGAAAATATTTTGGCTGACAGGGTTTCTGCACTCTCATAGTTATGGATTCCACCGGTCAATGAATTATTCACTACAACCATTATATATACGAGTATCGTGTGAAACATGAAGACAAGGACAAAATACACAAAAAAAAAAAAATGGGAAGATTACATCTGGACAAAGAGAAGACAGACCTGAACACAAACTTCATGTCATTAAAAAAAAAAATGAAAAAACTAAAAAAAAAAAACAGAAAACCATATTGAAACAAAGGAGAAAATATAATACAAAACACACCAAGAGAAGACAAATCAAGACAAGCTTTAAGAAAAACATCAAAATAAGACATCTAACATGATGATGTCTACAGTGTACCCATAAAGTATCCCGAATTCATAGGGTTAACAAAGCATTTTGATGTATTGATGTTTTTTGTACGAGATACTCGGTGTTGCCAAGGAAGGAGATTAAGCTATTAACCATGATGCCATACAGGGTGCTTTCTGGGAGTTTTTTTTTTTTTAACTACTGACTCATCAGTCAGTGCTTATAATTGGGTTACTAATCCTTAATAAGTGATATTATTATGCGAAATGTTTAACATAAGTATAAACAGTCATCATTTCATGGCTGGTAATATTTAACTGACCTATATGAAGTATACTTGAAAAGTGGGACCCTTAGGTGGTCTACTTTGTCCTTTGAATCTGTGCATCAAGTATTTACATGAGAGTCCTGTAATGTTTGTTGCAATAACTTGGCCATTTCCTCCCGTATATTGGTAAAACTATATCATACATCATTTTTGGGCATTTATTTTGTCAAATAATTCTTACTTGATTTATTGTAAATAATCAAATCGAAATATTTTAGTCAAATTATAAATGTACAGATTTTTATTTTTCAATATTTTTCAATTCTTTTTCAAGAAATTATAACATTGAGAAAGTCAAATAAGTTACAATGTCTTAAAAGTAAGATTGAATTGTGTTTTAAAATGACTAAAAAAAATCAATTATGTCTCCCCATGACGGGTCAGTAATATCCCAAAAATTGCTAAAATATAAAAAATGCACATTTTTTAAGTGAAATATTTTACTTGCACATTTAAACTTTGCCCCTCTGTCCCTTTTTACAAAAATGGTGGTAATAAAGAACATTGGAAGGCTTTTCCCTGCACGAAAACGACGTAAAAAAAAACAGTCCAAAAATAGCACTGTTAGCTCAGCAAATGCTGATCATTTACATGACCCTAGCAAAAAAAATTACAAAGTGAAGCACAATGTGCCTTCAGACATGAGAATGATAAAATATAAATCCTCATTACAGTTTTATTTCACGCTACACATGACATATGTTTTCAAAAGCTGGACCTACACGTCATTTTTTTCAAGATTATGAGGAATATGTTTTGCAATTATGCAACTATGAAAATCGCCTTTGAGAGGATGTGCATGTCATTTTCTTGAGTCCACCCGCACAACTGGGTATGTTTGTTTTTCATGTTTGCGGGCTAATGGGGTATTTTCACAAAACTAATAATCACAGTTTTGTTTTTTTTGTTTTATTAAACAACAACAAAAAGCCACGGTAGTCTACTAAACATCCCCTTTACGATGGTAAAAGTGTGAATATTTTATTACTTGAAACTTAAAATTCATTTTCACTCAGCTTATCTAAGGACTTGAACTTGAAGTGTCTTTACGCCAATTATACACGACTTAATGATGACTAAAAGCATTTATACACTGACAGGAAAAGTAACTCAACTTTAAATTCTGACACTGAAAATGTCACATAACAATACCTACTTTGTTAAAATTGAGAACTAAACTTAGAGGCATCATTTACAACTTGAAATCTGTACACTGAATATATGCACAATTTGTGAAGAATTAATTGCTTTTAGGTACACTATTTCTAATTACCGGACTTAAATGGCCTCGGTAATGTAATAATAATGGCCACTGATTTAATGGTCGTCAACTTAAAAAATAAAATTAAAAAAAGAAAGAAAAAATAGGGCTACAAAACACTGTCAAAATGGATCAACAACTTAAAGGTTCATTTATTCCATTTAAAATAACAGGACATCTTATTTATATATATCAGCCCGGCCGCTGAGTAATTAGCGCGTCGGCCTCACATTCCTGGCGTCCTGGGTTCAAATCTAGGTCGGTCCACCTGTGTGGAGTTTGCGTGTTCTCCCCAGGCCTGTGTGGGTTTGCTCCGGGTACTCCGGTTTCCTCCCACATTCCAAAAACATGCATGGAAGGCTGATTGGACACTCTAAATTGCACCTAGGTAAGAGTGTGATCATGGATGGTTGCCCGCCTGCTTGTGCCCTGTGATTGGCTAGCTGCCCATTCAGGGTGCCCACCCCGTCTCTGGCCTTAAGTCCACTGGGCACCCACTACCACCCTAGTGAGGATAAAGCGGTTCAGAAAATGAGATGCGATGAGATATCTGCCAATAATTGATTTCCGTCTGCTTGTAGCTCTCAAACATGCTGCTCATATTTTCAGGTTTCAGCCCAAAAATGAATTTTAGAGTCACTTAACACAAAAAAAAAACACAATAAAGAAAACGGTTAATAACTGTCGGATATCTGGCTAGCCGTCTCTACCAATGAGGTGTCCCTAATTTTTGGCCATGTTGATGAATAAATAGTTTGGGAACAAATGTCTCGGGCACACTTGATGCCTCGGTGTTTGTGAAATCAGAGAAACAATTTCCATTTCATTTCTGGCTTTATACTCAACGGCTTTATTAAGCCGCTTGTGGATATTGTAATCTTGAGGCTTGAATAGTGAAACAAGTGTTTGCTTTCATGTCATTCAGTATATTGAGGTATTTTGTGTCTCGATGCTGACAAAATATGCTTGTTTGTGGGCGAGGCAGCTATCCACGTCGCGTTTGTTCAATTAAACAAGCAATCGAAGCAAATTGAACAGGAAGCCGGGATGCCTCTGTTTAATTATTGCTTGATTTGAGTGACAAGGCACATTTCAAGCATGTTCTGAGTCTCCAAAGGTTGGAATTTAGCAGAAATCATGCATTTCCAAAGCACCTTTGGTGAAGAGACCTTTTGTTCATCCATTTGAACAGGACATTCCATATACCGCAAGTTATTCAAAGACTGCTTAAAAATGGTTTGATCTTATGGAAACAGAATCCCAGTTTCCTTTTTCAGATCAAAAAATACATAAGGTGCATTTTTTTGGTGAAAACATGGAACACTAGGCCCTTCAAAGCCTTGATACTGAACCCACAAGGTGACTTGATGTGGCTAAACATGTCACACGGGTAGGAAGTGCGTTTACAAGACACATTTCAATCGCGACCTATTTGTGTCATGTGACTTGATATGACGACACCAAAAATGACTGCTCAATCGTTATTTGAATGGAGTCATAAAGGTTGTATATTCATATAGGGATGAATAGAAATGCAATCAAGTCATTGATTACGTGGTTTGCGAGTCATTGCATTCCAACGCCAACCTGCCTGGGCTTTTTCCCCTGTGGAACATTTGACTTAACGGACAATTTTCACTGACGTTTTGTTTTGGCATCGATCGAGGTGTTGGCTTAAAAGCAATCACATGAGTGGATAAAAATGAAAATGTGTCTTTTTTTTGGTGTGTGTGTGTGTATGGTGTGTTTCAGCACGTTGTATGAAAAATTTGCAAAAATAAGAGTCATGATGCTCTCTCGGCCCTCAACTCTTCTTTCCATTATTGCCGTGCATGTCTTATTTATTATTACATTATCTGCACTGAATGGAACTTTGTATGATAAGTCACTTTGTACATAAAAACATGTTGAATTCAATGAAAAGCAGCTTTGTCAGGAACCAACAGTGACATTTTTCATTTTACAGGGAGTCTGTTCTGACTACTGCTGCTGGTAAAACAGGGATTGTTGTTGTTTTTTTTTTTCTCTCGCTCTCTCTTTCTCTTTTTCTTTTTCTTTTGAAGAAAATCAAATGGCAAATGTTGTCTGTGCTTCCTGTGCTGAGGTAGTACGTGTACAGTTGTACCAGTAGTGTCAAATACTGTATGTGTGCAGAGAGATTACATTATTTTAAAGATGATTTAGCAATGTATAGAAATAAATTACTTGTAACTTTGTTTTGGACAACATTGCAGAGGCAAAAGTGGAAATATTTATTGCTCTGAACCTATAAAAAAATGTTCATGTTGATGAAAGGGTGCCTTGCCTCTTTTTTTATAACACGATTTAACTTAATTGGTTGCAGAAAAATCGCAGACCACACACACAGAAAAAACTAACGGTAAAGACCACTTTCGCAAGTGACATCCTTCAAATCGTATCTGGAGAACTGGAAATATAATGATACTGGAGTACATTTTTTTTCATTTCCAACTAAGAGTTTGCAATACTATTTAGTAAAACTTTCTATTATCATTTTTATGCAGTTGGAGTTCAATTAAATGTTATAAAACATACAGAACATTAGTTCTTATGACAATATCTTGGGCTATAAAGTTAAAAATGTTTCTCTCACACACACAATACATAAACTATATATTCTACAGAATAATAAATCAATCTCTTTGACCACTTTAATGGGAACAATTGGTTAAGATGTATCAGGGGGCTTTATTGCTTGGGCTGAATAAATTAGTACTATTTTTAGCCATACTTATGCATACTTTGGGTGAACAATTGGGAATCAATTTTGCAAAAAGAGTACGTCACGGACAGGATTCGAACCTGTGCGGGGAAACCCCATTGGATTTCGAGTCCAACGCCTTAACCTCTCGGCCACCGTGACTGTGGTATCGGGAGTTGTAATATTGGTATATATTCTATTGTAAATGTATTCCATTTTTATTGGGCAAACTCAATTGTGTTATTATTCTATAAATACATTCATAGAACAAATCCCAATCATTATTCATTTTGATCGACACCAATGAAATAAAACAGCATTATTAAACCTCAATCCTGCCTCTTTGAGTTGTCGTCCAAGCCATGAAATGTGACATGCACGAGACTGGATGTCTAAACGTCATGCTACATCTCATGTTGGAGTGCAGAATTTAAATTGATTTTGAATCTCAAATCTGAATACATCGTGGTTCTATAGTAGTATTTATTTCAGAATCACCCTTTCGGATTTCCGTTTCAAGATGGCCGTTCGACACTTACGCTGCCGACTCCACTTTAAAGCCTCTAGGCACAGTCTATGATACCTATGATATTCACGCTGCCTTTCGCCAAAGACAAACTTGGGAACTTCTCTAAGCTAAAATGATCAACTGGAAGGTAACCAATTCACAACATCATCATTCCAGAAACGACAAAGTAGATGCGCCATCGAGTACTTGTCTGCTTGTATCCTCTTCTTCGTTTTCTCCTATTTGGACAAACACACCTGTCGGCTGTCGCGAGCGTCAAACTAATGCTAAATCGTTGGGTTTCCGCGACTGTATTATTGTACGGCTGAGACTGCCTTTATCGTTGTTTTATCGCTAGCCTGCATGAAAATTCCGAGCTAAAAAACACGACGACGTTTACGCAATGGCTGGTGTACAGCTGTCCGATCCGTATATGGCTATGGAATTCTAGGATGTGGACATCAAGTCCGGAGTGTACATAAAGAGCGGCGCCTGTACGTCATATAGCTGACACCAAATAGAAGCAGTTCATCATGTTGCCCTCATCATCATTTTCTCACTAGGGTCGCGGGGGGTGCTGGAGCCTATCTCAGCCGACGTCGAGCCAGGGGCTTTTTAGTGGCCAGCCAATCGCAGGGCACAAGGAGACAAACGACCATTCACGCTCATACTCATACCTGGGGGGCAATTTTAGTGTCCAATTAGCTTACCATGCATGTCTAAAGTCGAGTTTCATGAGTACCAATTCAGTCAATTACTGTCTTTTGTAAGTTACATTTCTTTACATTTCCAGGCTTTGGACAATGTACCTGTACTCTTGTACATTTTAGCCCTAAAGACACTGATTCTTTGTTTGGGCTTTGCTGGGGTGAAGATTTACCAGAGTAAAAAGGCAGATGCAGCTTTGAAACTGCAGCAGGCAGAGAAGAGGAAATTGGCTCAGAGGACACAAGAACAAATTGATAACTTGAAGGAAGATTGAGAGGAGCAGCAACACAATGGTACCACAACAGACATGACAATTTCTGTAAAAACTATCTTATGTGGACACGTACCGATTTGCATTATTACGATACCTAACCTCACGCCCCCTATCCTCTCATTCTAGGTGCAAATGAGGAAGTTACCTGATTGGCTGCAAGATGAACTCAGTCTACATGAAATCAAACCACACCCATTATTTATTGAATTTTGTAACATTTATATTTGTTAAATAAACTATTCAACACTGTTAGTGTATTGGGCTGAATGTTCTCTATAAACTGAACACGAATGAATGTTTTGACCACTGAAATGGAAAAAAAAAAAAACTTTAATCTACCGGAGAATATCCCAAACCCCCACGATACAGGTAACAGTTCCAGCAGCAGCTTCCATTTTTCTAAGAATATAGTTAAGGGTTTCCTACATTTGAGATAACTCAAGCTATAAATATTTGTTTGTATCTAAAAAAGGTCACAAATTTCAGACATGGGTTGCATTCAGGTGACTTTAATTAATTTAATCATCATTTACACATCTTTTAACAAATACACTCAGGTGGTGAGCAACAGGTTTACACTAATATGCTAAATGTGATGACAATTCATGTTGTAATGACATTTAGTGCACCCACATTAAACTGTGCTGGGCCACATTGAGAATAATAATAGAATGTTACAAATGTGCATCAGTGGTTAGCTTGCAGACACGATAGCAGACATGACAGTCGAGACCTAAGAGCGAATCTTTCTTCGACTTGATGGCGACTTGAGTGCAGTGGTGCAGTTTGAACGAGTGGATCAGTATGTCCTCGGGAAGACTGCGGTGACCCAAATGACACTGGCAATTGTCCGCTGTGGGTCAAAGCGGACTGTGGCTGGTCGTAGGCTTGATGTGATGGGTACAGAGATGACAGTCTAAGAAGCACAAAAGAAATGAAACAAGGTGCGTTAAGAGTCAGTCCCTATTTTCTGTATTATTTGCTGTCTAAATTGCCTGGTTTCACAGCAAGGTATATTTCAATTGATGCCTTTGAGAAATGTTTTTCTATAAAATATCTATAAGAATGAAGATCAAAATCTATGAATCAATACAAAAAAACCCTGCACTAAATATATAGCTCAGACAAATTGGAAAAAATCCATTACATTAGCTACAGCTAATATTTGGAAGGGTTGTGTGGCGCATTAAATGTACGAATTGACCAGTATCTATAGGAGACAAAGAAACTAGTCAGTGCCTTACTGTAACAAACCAAGGTTGTTTGGGAAGCACGAGTAGAACATGCAAACTCCAAACAGTAAGACCAGAAGCTGGGATTTAACTTTTGATCTTAGAACTGTGAAGCGGACGTGCTTAACCACTCATTCACCAAGCCTATGGCACATACAATCACCTCAAAACACTGCTAGTAGTTAATTCTACAATGTTGAAAAAGTGTTCAAATTGCATGAGTAAAGGTCATGATTTGTGATACCTTGAAAAAGCCCATGATTGCAAACATTGCCGTAAATGGATGAAAATGCAAGGATACCATCGGATTCACTGAATTTGGGGTTCCTGAAGTGACCGTGATTGTTAACTTTAAAAATTACCTCCCGAGTCTTCTGTGAGGTCCAAAAGAGGCTGGCCGGTCTTCTTTTTGCGGACTAGACATTGCTACATAAGCATCTTGAGGCAGCGCAGAACAACTGCGGCTGGCCTGTGGGGACATCATCATATAGGCAACCCCTTCATCAGTGCCACCACATTCACTCGGGCATGGCTGCGTTCCCATGTCCATGTAGCGATCGGGCTCAGGAAAGGCGATGCTACGTGGGCTGAGCGGTGACTGAGGTTCAATTGCCTCACTTTGTTGGTACTGGGGTGAGGCTGTCTGGATATTCGGGTTTTTCCTCTCTCTGTATTTGGGTCTACAGCGTTTATAGGCCAGTAGCTGACTATTGCTGGATGTCGGGGATCGGCTGAAATCCGGGAGGCCCCGCAGCGCTCGGACGGCGTCCCGAACCGCTTCGTGAATGTGCTGTGCTGTCAAAGCATGGGAGGCAACTGGATCACGCTTCACGAATAAAGCGACGAAACGGCAACGTGGAAAAAGCTCATTGATACCTTGGTCTTTCGCTTCAAACCAGATCTCTCCGGGGCCGATCGGTGCTGAGCGTCCCAGCTCCAGAAAAAAAGATCCGTCCAAGTGGCCGAAGCGACGTACCCCGAGCAAAGGTATCGTAACGGAGGGTAAATCGACACTGGCGCTCACTCGCACGAGGATGAGGGAGGTTGAAGTGAGGCAGAGGTGGAGAGCACCCGCCATAGACTTTGAGCGACCCAGACCTCGTGGCTTCGCAGAGACGGACCAAACCTTGAGCAAAACATACAATTAATATCAACATTGCTGTTGTCCTGGTCACTGTGTACTTTAGAGTATTTCAGTGCCAGTAACAACAATTGAACCAGGTACACTGGGGCCATTTGTTAACATTTTTAGTCATTTGCAATAGTAACCCTTGGCATTGACCCATAACTAAGAAAAACATTCATGATTCAAACCTCTTTGAAGAAAGCTGCAGGTGGCAGTGTGCAATATCCATCGTCCTCATCGTCACAAGCTTGATCATCATCTTCACGCTCCTCCATCAATTTCTTGAGAGACAGGTACCAAGCCTCTAGATCCGACTGGTCGGCTGCCACAAGCACCATTGTTTGGTCCTTAGCATACAGTGCCACCGTGAGGCCTTTCTTGGAACTACCCAGGTAGCCCACACCAATACAGCACCTCAGGAAAATCACCCTGGGAAATGGCATATCATTAATTTTACACTGCAAAACTCATGTAAAAGTAAACAAAGCATACACGTAACAGGTATCAACTGTCTTGTACATTGTCTTTACTTTGTCTTGTGAAAAAAATGGACCAAGTTAAAGATGAAAACAAACCCTTGCTTGCTTGGCCCAAACAGTGAGGTTTTTCCATGTGATTTCTCTACTGCCGCAAACTTCTCCTGGGACTTGTACCACTCAAGTCGACTTGGTCCGGTGTGACTTCCTGCTCTGAGGACAAAATATCTTCTGTGGTTTCGCTCTAGCTTGCCCAGGTAACCTTGTTTCACGACGTCACTGCGCTTTCCAGAGAAGGTCAAGAGGGTACTGAGCAAACACATGGAAGTCTGGTTGCTGCAGAATTCCTCGTACGAATCCAAGGGGGTCGCCTGCATCCCACTGAGATGGTCGACCTCACCACCGGTCATCTGGGTCTGATCATTGCTGCAGGAGGGGGTGGTCGCCATACACGCTTGTTCGCGGCAGGCGGCACTTTTGTTGTACCCATCAACCATCTCCTTCGTTTACAGAAACAAATTGAAAAGAGAACGTGAGGTTTGTAAAAACCTTTTATCAATTAAAAAGTAGGCTCCTGCATGCAATCATTTAAGGGCAGGAGTAGGAAACAGGTGTCATCATTACTCATCTTTTTGTGTTTTTTTTAACTAACGCCCAATGTGGTAAAATTTCTATATACACTGTTTAATGATCATTTTTCTACTCAAGATTTCAAAATATTTAAATGATTTTTGCTTGCTCATATTGTGTAATTGGGCTAAAATGGCGATGTATTTTGATAAAGTAGTACCTCATTTGCTCGAAGATTTTGGTCCACATTATTCTTTTAAGTTTTAACGACTGAAAAAGCGTAAAACGATTATTCATCAAAGTTTATCGTCAACTAGAAATGAGTTAACTCGCTAACAAAAATGCCAATTATGCCACAAAAAACTTAAATAAAACTCACCTGTTTTGGACAGATATGAACAAAGCATCTCTGTTTATCTTTATTTTCCTTTAAATGGATCATACGAGGAGGTTAAAGATGACTTTTTTTCGCACAACAATGTATCAAGTGACGCCAGGTGAGACAATTTTTGTCCCCACTCTTCTTTTTGGATTTTCAATTTTTGTCGCGTCTGTGACATTTTAATGCCCCCTGTCGTACATTTTTGGTACTACTCAGCGACCAATTTATGAGTACTATGTATATACGTATACATACAGAGTGGCACTACTGTTGCACTCTTTAAATCTGGCTTGATTATATATTTTAAAAAAAATCACAATTAGATTACTGAATGAAAATAAAAAATATCTTTACTTGGTAAACAATTTTAAACATAAAAGTGTCCCTAAATATGTAGTCAAAGTTTACATTGCTCTCTATTTCTGGAATTCACCTCTATATTAGTATTGTCATTTTTTGCACATGTTTTCATGGTTTTATTTAAAAATAATGTCATGTATTTAGGAACAATCATACAAATGTCTTCAATTAATCAACCAAAGATGTTTTTGGAATGAGGAAGGAAAAAGGGCTGAACATAAAACAGTGAAGCAAATTTCTGCACCTTGCCTCATTCAAATTATATTGGCCACAAAAGGAACACGTATGTCTTAGTCAGGTTACAAAATGATTGCAAAAAAAAAAACAGGCGGCACAAGTCTGGTTTGCATAATACTAAAAGTCTTTAGTGGCAGATTGCCACCAAACGGCTTTCTGTGTCCGATCTGAGATGTCTTTTCTCTCCCGTGTCCTCTCTCAAATCTTTTCCTGGGTCGCCCTTTGCCAAGTTCTATTGTTGGGCGTTGTAGGACTGGTTGCCACGGTTACTGTGTGGACCACACGGCTGTTACTCCGACATGTTTGGTTCACTCGTAGGCTGTCCTGCTTCAGCAAACCCCCTGCAGACTCTTGGCTCATAGGCCACCTGGGTCAGGTAGGTCAACATCATATGTAAATATTTGTGTGCATTCTTGCTATGAAATGTATGCTTTTTTATGGACTCCTTCATAATATCTTCCACATTTTAGTTGATTCTTAACTGCTTGATTATCAATCAGATGCAGAGCACGGAGGAAGGTCTCCTCCAAGTAGATGAATTAGTGCAGACCTATAAACATTCCTGCTGCTGGTTTCTCGGTCCCTTCTATCATTTGGTCAGACTCTTCCACCCTGACTATGTCAAACCTCTGCTTATGGCACCTGGTAAGATATTTAGCCAGATCGTTTAATATGGAGGAGAAAAAAATGAATTCACGGCACATTGTCTAATTTTTCTGCCTTCCAGCCAGTATTACTGTGAAAGATGAGCTCTTTTATGGTCATCTCCGTCCATGGCTCGGTGAGTGGAAGAAGCAATTAGAAAGTGTTGAAAGATGAATTGCATTAAGTTAGTTTCACGTTTCCAAACACACGGCAAGAAGCCATGTCACGTGATCGGGGCTCTGGAGGGGGAAAAAAAGATTTTTTTTCATTTCATCAATAAACACATCAAATAAGGACTGATGTTTACAATAAATAATAATAATTTTGAACGCAACTGTTGGGATCGGCGGCCCGGAAAAGTGGTTGTATATGAGTATTGACAATTAATTTGTCTCCTAGGGCAGAGTCTGTTGATCAGCAATGGGAAGGCGTGGTCCCGCAGAAGGCGTCTTCTGACCCCAGCCTTTCATTTTGACATACTGAGGAACTACATTGCACGATTCAACTCTTCAGCAGACACCATGCATGCAAGTCTTAAAACATCGTGATTAATCATTGCCTCCTCCCATTACGGTTAACAAAAGCTGTTGACTGTCATTTTCGTGATTGATTGGTCAATTTTACAAACAAGGTTTTCTTAGAGATGAACCCTACCCTTCATCTAGCTATAGAGAGCTCCAGTGGCAGAGTCTATAGACAATGACAAGGAGTAATCCAAATAAAATGTATTTTATATTCTTTAATGGTACTTTTTTTACACTATAATTTGCAGTATTGCTCTCAAAAATATGGTCATGTGTTATTTGATTGAAGCTACAGTTTTGGCCATTGGCTTCACATCTCTCACAGGATAAGTGGCAGCGTCTGGTGGCAAAAGGCAACACGACCATCGAGATATTTGATCATGTCACTCTGATGACATTGGACAGTTTACTGAAATGTGCCTTCAGCTACAACAGCAACTGTCAGGAGTGAGAATAGGCCCATAATCCTTTCTTTTGTTTGACTTTATATTTCGTCTTGGTAATCCATCACTCTCGTCTCGTAGGTCCAGCAGTGAGTACGTATCAGCCATAGTTGAACTGAGTGATCACATAATAGAGCGGCGTCAAAACATATTGCACCATTGGGACTGGATTTACTGGAAGACGCAGCAGGGCAAACGCTTCAAGAAGGCTTTGAACGTTGTCCACAGGTAATGCAGGTGGAGATATCCATGCCACAGTTTAGCAAAACCAATGTTGAGTCATCATTGATCATCAGAATAATGATGAATGCTATTATATATATATCTGGTGTTAATGCAGTTTTACAAGCAAAGTGGTTCAGCGACGCCGTGCCCTCCTTGACCAGATTTCATCTGAATCAACCTTAACACCTCAGAGAAAAAGGGATTTTGTGGACATCATACTGCTATCCAAGGTTTTCATTGGGCAATGGGATTTTTAATATATAATTAATTCTTCCATCTTAATTTATTGAATGGGCTATGTCGATGTATTTATTAGGGGAGTTATCCCCATTAGGGTCAGTCGGTCAATCGACTCATGTTCATACGGAGTTTGTGTTATTCAGCGCGCAATGTTTTCAATGTACAGCAATAGTAAAGTTAAAAAAAACTGATAATGTAGGCTAAGACTTCACATTAAACACTCCAGGATGAAGATGGGCGAGGCTTAACCGATGAAGAGATTGAAGCTGAGGCCAACACTTTTATGTTTGCTGGTAAGATTGTCAGAAGATACATACTCTTCTGTCATAAGTTGAGATTCGTCCAAACATACCATCAGAACCAACCCGGGACATATCTTTCCACAGGTCATGACACAACAGCCAGTGCCATTTGTTGGACGCTTTATAATTTAGCAAATCATGCACACTTTCAGGAAAAATGTCGGGAGGAGGTGTCAGAGCTAATGAAGGAACGTGAAGGACAACAAATTGAGTGGTCAGAAAAGACACAAATGCATGGTCATTTTGAAACATGACATTCTTATTTGGGTGTGTTAATTCACAGGGATGATCTGTCCAACCTTCCTTTCACCACAATGTGCATCAGGGAGGCGTTGAGGTTACACTCACCTGTACAGGCTGTAACAAGGAAATACACTCAAGACATTCCACTGCCAGGGGATCGTACAGTACCAAACGGTGAGACATTCACAAGCAAAAAATAATAAAAAAATACATTTCAAAGTCATTTTTTATTTATCTTCCACAGGTGCCATCTGTTTGGTCAGTATTTATGGTACACACCACAACCCAGCAGTATGGACAAATCCACATGTAAGAAACACAAGGCAAATATTTTCGTATCATTCTTAAATATCGGTGTAAGGGCTTTATAGACTAAAAGCTATCAGAAACACTGGCACACGTACAGCCTCCAGTTTATACTAACATGTGTTGCGTAAAAACTGCCTAGTTTATTGAATTAAATTGAATTGATTGCTTTTAATTGTCTTTTTACAAGTAGAATGAGACGCAAAGTTTAACAGTTTGTTTCAACCAATCAGATTTCCAGTTGGCCCCACTTTTGGATAGTACTGATGTTGACCATAATTGCATATGATTTTAGTGGGATTAAGACGCATGAATTAAGTTTTTATTCTACATGCATTGAGGAAAATGCTACTTTTTAGTAGCTGTCCACTTCTGTGACAGCTATAAACCAGAGGGTTAAGAAGTGGGTTAACTCAGGTAAATCCCAATTAACCGAATGTGTTTTCTTCAATTGTGGTTGTGTACTTCTCACAGGAGTTCGATCCGCAGCGTTTTGATCCAACTAACCTAGAAGGACGCTCTTCCCATGCATTTATTCCATTCTCCTCAGGTCCAAGGTGCTACCTCATACATGTCAGCTAATTATGAGACCATGCTTTTGTGTTGGTCACTAATCAAGCATATTTTTGCCTTCCCAGAAACTGCATTGGTCAGAAATTTGCACTAGCAGAGCTCCGTGTTGTTGTGTCTTTAACGTTGCTCAGGTTTCGATTGACACCAGGGATTAATCCCCGAATTGGCTCGAGAGATGTTCGCCGTCTACCCCAGCTCGTGTTGAGGGCAGAGGGGGGCCTGTGGCTACAGCTGGAACCTCTGACACCACCTGGGATGGAGGAAGCATGAGATACATGATCCAGTTTTTTTGCATTATCCACCAAAATTACAATACTTTAAAAAGTCAATGGAAAAGCAAATACAGTTGTACAAATGGCCCATAAAAACTGGAAAAATTGAAATACCACAGCAAAATGATCAATTCTATGATTTTGCTGAGGCGATATTTTCTCTACATCAAAAAAAAACCCGTCAAGTATGTTTCAGTGAAGCGAATCTGTTTTGATTTATTCACATACATTCCGTAGAATGTAGAATGTTTTACAGATCAGCAAAGGTATCAAACTTCCATCGCCCACACACATCACTGACGCTTTTGCCCTTACTAGCTTAGCATAAACGCAGGGGTTGCAATGCAACGGTGGATTCTATTCAATTTCATATCTATGGACTCGAGTATTCTTCCACTCAATGGGTTTGTGTTGACTGTTGTTGTTGTTGTTGTTGTTGTTGTTGTTGTTGCACTACAAGCGCCTGAGGATTGCCCTCAGATAGCGCTAGAGTTGCCACTGGAACGCGGGTTATTTCATCCGGGGGGTAGTCGGAGGTGAGGGGCAGTCAAATGTCTCCGGCTGGATGAAAAACGTAGGGTGCCACGTTCCTTGTTGGCAGCTCTGAGTGGTATTTGTTGGAATTCGCAGGCCGCGGCGAGCGGCCTCTCAGGAGACACCACGTGAAGGTTTCCAACTTTGTCTCCCTGTGTTGACTGAACACGGGCGGGGCGTTTGAATGTTGCGTCAGAGTCGTAAAAGTGAGCAACGTGTCCCGTTTCCGGAAACCAAGATTTTACCGTAAATAGTTAGTTTTCTAATCACCGACAAGCTAAGTGTCAAAAAATTTCCAAAGGATTTTTAAAAGGATTTAATCTATTATATATTCGCAAGTTCTTGGGGTGTTTGCAGCTTTATGATGGCGAATCGGACGAAGAAGATGCGTTTTCTGGCCATTCCCGTGATTTTGGCTGCTTGTTGCACCGGTAAAGTCAAGTTTTACTTTCCAGAAAACATTCCAAATCAAAGTAGCTTGGGATTGTACAACAAAATAGGAACAATTGGTTGTATTTGTTTTACAACATAACAAAAATCTAACCATGTTACATGTCTTATTTTATCTTATTCTTTGCCAGTAATATCCGTCCAATCAAGTTGAACAGGGAGGGTTGACATTTCAGGGTACTTTGGATTTCTCCCAAGTAGAGAACTTTACAAAAAAATCTCATTTTATTTGCTTTCTACTAAACACATAATTATTTTTTACGATGTGAGTTGCATTAATTAAAAAAAAGTGGTAGTTAGGTAAAATTAAAGAATTTCTTGATTGGACCCAAAATGTTTGAAAACTCGCTACAAAGCCACCAAATGGATGATCA
This sequence comes from Stigmatopora nigra, assembly GCF_051989575.1. Lineage (NCBI taxonomy): Eukaryota > Metazoa > Chordata > Actinopteri > Syngnathiformes > Syngnathidae > Stigmatopora > Stigmatopora nigra. Next base: position 11,600,767 of record NC_135508.1, read on the forward strand.
TGACCTTTTCCTTCTTTTCTTATTTTTATTTTTAGGATCGAAGGTTTACAAAAAGGTGGGTGATGACATTGTCCTCAAGCCTAATATTGAGGTGAATGGACCCATCAAAAGCATCTTATGGAAGCACGGTGACCATAAGGCCATCGAATGGGATGCGGAGGGTTCTGAGGCATATCGTCAATACAAGCGTAAGGAATAAAATGGAGAGTTTAAGGGTAATCTTGAATACAAAATGCTTCTCTCTATTGTGAATTCTTTCAAAGATCGTGCAAAGGTGAATCATGTGAATGGGGAGATGACCATCATGGGCTTAATTGAAAGTGACAGTGGCCCATACACTGCAGAAATCAACTTCTCCTCCTACACTCCAATTCATCTTGCTGTAATTCGTAAGTGTGACCTTGTCCATTTTTTTTTATAATATCAAATGGTAGGAAGTGATTGGTTATCGCAGACTTGAATGGAAAATAATGAAATGCTTTGAGTTTTTGTCACCTGAAAATATGTAGGACATCATGATGAAAATGTTGATGGAAAGTTCCAGCGACAGAGGGAGAAGATGACACTTTTTACATTTTTTATTCAGTCGCTGTCCCCGAGCCGACTGTTTTGGCATCATGCGATACCGAGCGTACAAGTTGTACTTTGACATGTGCCGGCAACACAACGGGGGCCGAACCTGTCACCTACGAGTGGATCCCAACTGTGGAGACAAACTCAACCATGGAATTGATAATCCAAAAGGTTTGTTTCTTTATTTTTTTACATGAAGTGTACCAACAAAATAACAAGACTGGTCTCACCTTGATCATCGTAAAAATAGAGTAATAACTTTTGCCAAAAATAGACAATATTTAAAAGTATTTGATATTGGTATAAGGTACTTTACACTATTTTGACTTTTAACATCATGACTTACTTTTTAGGAAACATTTAATTCAGATGATATCAAGTGCATTCTGCGTAATCCAGTCAGCATGAAGGCCAGCCAGGCTTCTAAAAACCCATTTCTAGCAAGTAAGATGTAACAAGACAATGTTGATAATAACTATCTGATTAAAAAAAAAAAAAAAACTTTAATTTTTTTTCAACTTTGAACAGAGGCTACAGGAACTATAAAGATCAACATTGGTCTAACAGTCTTCATATCTCTTCTGACTCCAATTATATTGGTAATGCTCTTTCACAGATGTAGAACAGGTAAGAACAATTCGTTGTCTGACAAAATTAGGAGGGGGGGGGGGGGGGGAATTCAAGTTCTATTATTTCTTTATGAGGAAAATCAAATCTTATTTTTGAGAAATGTAATCATGCTTGTCTTTTCATCTCAATCAGGGATGTGGTTCTTTCAAAAAGGTGAGCAATGGAAGCAAAAACTAAAGTTATCTTTATTCATGTTATGTGGTGAATGAAAACATTTCTTTTTTTCATTTATCAATTCATAGCATCCAAGCCTTGGGAAGCAGGTTAGTATCAGCCTTTACTCTTATAGGTTTTGATATTGTATATATATATTAATTTCTAAAATCACTAATATATTAATTGCAAAATATAACATTAAGGGTGATGTCGATTGACTTTATGGCCTTCCAAAAATATTTAGTGTTTATTGCCTTTTTATTCTTGCAGTAAAATAGATTTCAAAGTGATTAAATGCATATTTGAGTTACATTCTCCCCCCTTCACCACTACAGATTTCTGGAGAAAGCAGGAGAAGCAACATGAGAGTCAGTCATTTTATTAACGCATTTCAATTCTGGGAATCCTGTTTAACATTCATTTGCATTACAGGCCGAGGCACTCGCGCATCAAACGGCACTACGCCACATGAAGAGATGAGACGAGCAGAAGGTACAAACGTCAAAGCTTTCACTTAAACAAAATTCATTACACCTTCATTAAGTACTGCTTTCTTCTCTAGAAAAAATACCAATGATGTAGACGGACGGCCCACCGGAGATTAGACTAATTTGACACGCTGTTTTTACAAGTCATTTGAGACATATAATTGTTGAATGCATGTCTGTGTTTGAATTTGAGCAAACCAAAAAGGGAAAGCAGGCATGCAAGGAAATTGAAATGTGAACTCTAAACAATACAAGGAAATCCTCCAGCGTATGCGATGTTGTGTTTGTCAACACGCCTGACATTGTTGGCACCCGTCCTGTGGGTTTTTCGTCCAAGGGTGCTGTGTGAAGGAAGAGTGAATGCACTGATGATGGGCAGAACTGAATGTTGAGACACTATTGCCGATCAACAATGGCATCACTGTGCATTTGTTTTGCCTGTTACTTCACTTGGCTGCTTTTGACCTGTTTTTATAGAGATTTTTAAACCATTTCTGACCCTATTTTAAATATTTATACATTGAATTAATTGTTTGTTACATCCAACTATTCCAAGTTTTATTGTATGCTTTTAAAGTAATGTCTCAAGCAGTTTTTGTACACTATCTTCCACACCGGTGCAATTGTTGTTAAATTTTTTATTTTGGTTTGTAAATGAATAGTGAGTATTCCTTATTTCAAACTCAATGAAAACAATAATTATCACTTTTAAAGTACACTATCAGTTTCAAGTTAATCCACCTACAAGCAATCAGGTAACATTCTCGCACAAGGTGGACCAATATGAGGCAGTAAGTTTGCATGCTTGAATATATTTTAATAATGCTTACAAAAGCTCTTGATTTGGGTCTACACCTGGAAAAATAGTTAGACATCTGTCCTCTAAAGAAAACAGACGCTTGACCCCCAACTGCTCTCCAAAAAGAAAGCAAAACAAAATTGAAAAAAGTGATCAAACAATTGACTTGTGAATTTGTCCACAACTTACGTTAAGAAATCAAATTTATTACCTATATACTTTAAATTTCATATATACAAAAAATGATATTATAAAATAAACAAACGATTGTTTTACAGCATTTGGACAATCTCACAGATACTAACTTCAGCTATGCTGTAACAATTTAAATCTAACATTTCAGGTACTGAATATACCAAGTGAAATAGTCCTCTCCTACCTCTTGCTTTTAGCAAAAATAAGTGAATTGTCCCTGTTACATTAAAAAAAATACTACATTCTGGTGATGGTGTAAAAGATTATTTGGCTAAGAATGTGTTAAAAGGAGCCATCATCCAATCAGCAAACATGAAATGAATTTTTCCAATGTATTTCTTCTAGATTTCATATAGTAATCATTTTCCTTACTGCATATCCTACCGTGTCTCCTAAGACGTCCTTCCTTTTTTGATTTTTTTTTAAACAAACAGTATAATACATGTATGCAGCAAATATATCCATGCTGCCATTACACAAAGGGATATCCCATAGTGACGTTAACTTTCGATGATAAATAAAGACAAAACAAAACCAATAGAATTAGGATAACTCATAGGGCTGAGATTGTTGTGCTACCATTGGTTTGTGTCCTACAATCAAACTGCACATTTTGGCCACCACTCTAGTGGTTCCCCCAAAAAGTCTTTCATTGAGTGCATTGAAAAAAGTAAAAACTAGATGCTCTTTTCTCTCAGCCAGTAGTTGAGGCACTTGAGCAAGATTGAGGCTCTTTCAAAAAAAAAATATGAGTGCAATCCATGACTATGACTATGTCTTGGCATTTTTGCCATTAGACAAAGGTTCTGCCTCAGGAACTATGTTGCTAAGTTCAGTAGACACGGGCAGCTGTTTGACCCCCTCCCTTTTGGGCTGGTTTCTGAAGTGACGGAAGATGACGACAGCAGCGCAGGTTAGGTAGATGACGGTCAACAGTGTGAAGTAAATAAAGTATGCAAGAAACTAAAAAAAAAAGGACAAAAACAACAATTAGCCATAGACACAAGACGTAGTGTTTTGCAAAGGTGGAAGTGTCTGCATAACAAAAAGCGGCAGTATTTAAATGGGCAAGCTAACTTTTCGGTAGATTGGCAAAATCTGTGAGAAAGTGACCATAATAATAATCTGATTTAAAATAATTAAATGTTTTTACCAAAAGAGAGACAGAATTCGATCTTATCCTGAAACTGCTAATATGATCTAACAATCAGAATCTTAATGTAAAGCAACTTTAATTAAAAAGTAATGACAAAATTGAAAACGGATGGTAATTGTTGCCCATTTGGAATGAATGGGAAAGTCGTTTTTTTTGTGTGTGCAAATTTTGTCTGTTTAACTATGAGTTTTCTGCAGAAAAAGCAGTATCTGACTGCAATCAACTGATTGGTGAAACGGTGTCTTATTGTTTAATTGAAATGAAACCCTGATCCAACTATGGCCCTTTGGGGATTAGTTTGGGGACCTTTGGTCTCCCTTGTCATGCATTTAATTACCTGACGGTGGACATCAAAAGCCAGCCCCCTCTTGTCGGAAATTATAAGGTTGATGATGCTTTTCAGGATGGTGGCCAAGAAGGTGTTGATGCCAAACACCAGGGCACAGAGCTCCTTGGTAAGTGAAGATGCTATCTGAAAACTAAAAAAAAAAAAAAAATGACACACTGACATTTTTTATAGGTAGTGATTTGTATACACTTAACGTTAGAGCAAATGGAGGTCTGACAATCCAGTGTCAAACTAGTATTTGTCAGTGAAAGATAGTGGACTATGTCCTGTTTTTTTGTCATACAGTATATCTGTTTTGATACATTTTAGTGGCAACTTGGTTGGAAATAATTACATTTCCATAGATTTGAAAAAGGAAATAGTAGTATGTCTAATAAGACGGTTTTAGCTGCAAATGAATTGCACTTGTATGGCAAGACACTGCATTATTGTATCTTTAACAATTATATTGTTAAAAATCCGTATAGAGAAAAATAGGCTCCCTGGAAGAATGTTGAAAAGCCTTTAGAAAGCCTAACAAAGCAAATCCTGTTGTATTGCTCAGCTGTGTTTAATTTTCCTTATCCAACTTGTAGACTTGACCTGCACTGAGTTCAGAGATCACAAAACTCCAAGTGTGATATGTCCCACTTTTCTGGAATGCGGCATTGATTCCATTCTGCAGCCTGTGGACCTCCACGCAAATCTCAGGATTAAAAATGTTTCTCTTTCTGTGTTAAAGCAATCATGTGACGGAAGGCTCATACAAAATCATCAAAGCGACTCTCCACGCATACAACAGTGGAACAAAAAATGATTTGAGCGCATTCTTTGTCGCCTTGACGTATATTTCACTCCCACTACTCACGTGGCAATGGGCACTAGGAACTGGTAGAAGCTTCTGAAGAGAATGTAGGCCACATAACAGACCCAGATGTTTTCCGTTGTGCCCATGAGCAGCAACAGGCCAGCCTGCACAGCTGTGATCACACCGATGACAAGCTCTGACCAGATATTCCAACGAATTTTCGAAAACCCCGCAGCAAAGGAGGTCAATGCACCTGCAACAGGACAAGTTTAGATCTTTGGGGGAATACATCTTGGTGAGAAAGAGTACACTATGCAAAAATGTTGTCCCCATTCATTATTTATCAATTCGTCATCAATATGCGTAATCATAGATTAAAGTTCACAAAATCATGTATTGTTTTTACATGCATGTGCTGACCTTGTAACACCCCAAAAGAGGACAGGGTAATAAAATACCTGCCTAAACAGTAATGGAAACTGGAATAGATATAATATGAAGACTTGAAATTACTTACTAAGTAAGGTAGAAGCAGCTTCCACAGCTCCATTGTAAACATTCTTGTTCTCGGTGGCAGGGTAGACTTTGCTCCACAGGATGTGGACGTAGAATAACACCAGGTAGTATCCTGTGGAGTTAAACACCCACCACAGTGACCACAGTCGCAGATTTGGTCTTTTCATCACAGTTCTCAGCTCCATCAGAATCTGGACAAAGATTGAATCCTTCCAACGGGATGCAGAGGACAAGGGCGTGGCTGGGGTCAACTCGTTCTCCTTCTCGTTCATTTTGTCCAGTTCTGCTTTTGTAGCTATTTGAGTGGCTGCTTGTCTTTGCTCCTCTTTTAGGGCCTTGTTGAAAAATAAGGAACGTTTGGGCCAGGGAAGGCAAAGCGACAGCGCCAGTCCGAAGCTGACAAAACCCAAAGAAATAGCACTGAGGGTATTGTATTGGACCTGTCCCACAGAGATGAAAAGCTGGCCCGTCACGGAGCTGGTAAACACTCCCAAAAGCACCGAGGTGCGCGAGTAGCTAGCCACGCGCTGATAAAGGTTGTGGCTGACCAGCGAAAAGATATAGGAGGAGTAGGCCACTCGGCACGCCATTGTGACGCCGTAGAAGAATTCCATGAACTGCATCTCGATCAGGGTATTACCTAAGAGCAGAATGACCCAGATGACCACCTGGCTAATGCTTTGAATGACCAAAACCGGCTTGTAGCGCAAAAGATCCGTAAGCAGGAAGGCAGGTACCAGCACCACCATGTAGGAATACGTCAGTACTGGTGTAATCTCATTGGTCACCTAAAAATGGAAAAATGTAAAGACAGACACAACATTGATGACTCATTGCCCAATATAATGAAGTGCATATAATATGTTTGAAGACTGAAAACCTTCTATAGACATTAAACTGGAAATTATAAATACAGTAGTATGAAACAAAATTGTTGTATAAGGTACTTTAACATGGTGCAGTCATGAGGGCACAACTAACCTGCTTTGTGGTAAAGTTCTTTTCAGTGCTGAGTAGATATGGCGTAATGAAGGGCTCTCCAGGCTTGATGGATGACATAAAACCATAGAAACATAAGAATATCACAGCCCACATCCATTTTCTTGGTTCGTCTGGGACCACTTCAGAGGCAGGTGGCTCCTCTAATGAGCAGACAGCCATCTCTAAATCTGCATCCAGATTTCCTCCAATGGCTTGGGTTTCAGGCACCTTCACGTCCATCGCACTCTCTCGCTCTGCTGAGCTTGTAGAAATCATTCTGTCATCTGATTGGAGGGGAATTCCTCAGAATGAAACTGTAAGTTGGAATCACCAAGTTGTTCGGTTTTAAATCTATTCAACCACTAAAGGACCACGTTAAAATGTGTGGTTCCAGTGACAACATCTCGACCCTCCTTTTTTCCTCAGAAAGCAGTTTGAATAACGTGTTGGCAAAGTAGTTAAAATGCTACATGCTGTCAGCCACACAGGGGAAAATGTTGACCTTTGCTCCATTACGCACTGTGACAATGCGCTACAGCAAGCCAGTCACAGGGTTTGTTCCATTGTCCACCTGAAAGCAGGCAATTACAACAGAAAAAAACATTTTAAAAGTCCAAAGATGAAGATACAGAACTGGTCCATTGAAATATGTAACCATTTTGATAAATGGTTTATTTGCTACACTGAAAAATGTATTAGTACTAGTAAATAATAAATTACTATACATTTATTCAATTCTAAACTGTAAGAGCCGCGGTATAAGCATTGTTATTACCTAAAATGGGGAGACGAATTGCTACTGCCTTGAATAAGCACCCTGGATAAACAAGTTACACAAGCCCTAGACGCAACTTTCATTAAAAGGTATCTTACACTATTGCCACTTTTGTATTTATGTTAATTTACTCCCGCATGAATGGAATCAACTCAACCCCGAGTATAGAGTACAGATTTAAAAAAAATATATATAAAACAGCTAGCTGAATGGCTAACAACGACGTTAAAAAACATGTTGAATTTATACCGGCTGTTGAAACGTATACACGGCATTATATTCATAGCAGGTAACTGGTTTTGCAATAATGTTACTTACCAAATAATGAGATTGGGGCGCTTTTAAATCGGACATTACAGATGAATAGAATTTAAATGTTGTTACATGCCTCGTGTTTTGCGGAAGAATTCGGCGTTCCTATTGGCCGAACGCAGTGCTGTTTCCTCGCACTTAGTGTTGGGAAATGTAGTGTAGGAGTGTAAAATGGTCAATTGAAGAGACAGAAGATGCACTACAGATTTCGCTAGGTGTCAGTAGTGTAGCGAGAGTATGGGCTGATATTTAGCCAATGAGTGAGTTATATACATATATTAGAATTTGATCTAAAATAATACTAAATTTAAATGCTACAGCACAGGTTTCATTTTTTTACTAGTGAAAATATGTTGAATACTGTTCGGTTAAAGAACCAAATAGCCCTAAATTAGAAAATGATTCCTTTTTCAATATTCTATTTATTTAAAGTATATTTTTTAACATTTCTTTCCCCTCGGGGAATTGTCTTCTCATTGCGTTTAGATAGTGGGAATGTTTACCCTGTCTCTTGTATAATTGTGCTCGAATTTACCTCAGGCAACAGTGGAGACTACAATGGGGTCCGGGGTGTAAAAAACGCGGAAGTGGCCTCGGCGGAAGCGGTCTAGTCTGTCAAGGGAGGAAACGTTTAGCCTCATTTGACACAAATAGCATAACATCGTCAAATTGTAGCGATCGTCTCCCCATCCACTGCGATGATCTTGTTAGAAATCAATAACCGCATCATCGAAGAGACGCTGTCGTTGAAGTTCGACAGCGCATCGAACGGGTGAGAAGCATTGTTACACCTGGCTAGCCTCGCTAACTCGGGTTAGCTCCCGTTTAGCAATTCTCCCATTGTAAAAGTCTTAATCTACAATGCATGAGAGGGTAGTGTGGTGAGGATGATAGAAGTATGCTGGCCCTTAAAACAATGCAAATATGTCCTCTTGTATGAAAATGTATAAATAGCCACTGGAAGCGATAGGCTATAGCTATTTGCCTCGAGCTGGGGTGTGTCTCATTCAGCTATCGATGTGTCAATCCTGTTACCCCAGTTAGTTCAACTTCCTCTGATTTATCTCGAAACTGGAAATAAAGAGTCGCTTTTAGTATCATTTTGGAACGGCTGACTTGATAAAAACAATATTTTACAAATCAGAAAATAGAAAACGCAGCCGTTAGGGCGCAAGTGGCTGTAGTAAGTTAGTGTCTTTGACGGTCGTTTTTCTTTGATGTTTGTGTTGATACGTAACCAAACCACAAGTATCGTTTTTAATCATACTTCCGTATGTGATCGCCAATTCAGAAACGAAAATGATATGACATGATCACACACGTCTGTCAGGGCAACGCCAGTAGTATTAACAACATGATGGCATTAGTTTGTAGCTTCCGCATTCCTGAAGTCAAGCTGAGTCAAGTCCCCCACACAACTAAAAGAGCCCTCTTGGAAAAGTTTTTTCAACTAATACAAAAAATGCAGGGCAACCCACCAAACAGGAAAGCCATTCCTAAAAAGTGCACTAAAATTATGTTCACTTTGTGTCCATCTCTATACTATCAAATTTCAAATAGTACTTTGCATTTGTTGTCTAAACCCAATGCCAAAATGCTCGAAGGGATTGGGCGATCAAAGACACTCAGATGTTAAATGTTATTTTGGATCAGTCAATGGACACAAATGTCTCCTCTCATGCTTCTGTAAATGGCAGCCATAGAAACACAGAATACCCATTTTAAATCAATTTAACTCTTTCTTTTGGACAAAATTAATTGATTTATACCTTTTTATTGAGCATTTTTAATGCCACAGCAAAAGCACCTAAAGTGCCAGAAGTAACTGTCTTTTGTTTTTTTGTGAAGTAAGATCAGAGTGGAAACAACTGACGTTAGCCATATTTCTGTCCAGTTAGTATGGCAATAGTATTTATTTAATAAATCGTAAATATACAAAAACTCAGTTCCAACGCTAATTTCAAGAAAGCACACTAATGTAATAGCTTAATACCTTATAATATCTTAATACCTTAACATTTTCAAAAAGATTGGTTGCACTGTTGCAATGGTCCTCCCGACCAAGCCACATTCCATCACAGATGGCTTGAGCCCATAACTAAAGGGAAAAGGGTCAAACCTATTATAAATTTAAAAAAGGAGATATCTGTAGGATGGCAAATTAATCATTAGCCAAAACGTAGCTTTGATTTCCTCATGGTTTCATGGTCTTTGCTCTCTCTCTCACTCTCTCTACCTTTCTTGCAGAACCAAGCCCGAGGCTGTTGATGTAACGTTTGCAGGTAAGATTATGTCATGTAATAATTAATACTTTACCAATCAGTCTCCAAAGTATTATGAATTACGGTCTGTTATTCTTTAGTATTTTATGCATCATTTAATGTGATGCTAGTGCACCAGTATATATCTGTTCTTGCTGTCTGTGTATGTTAACATAGATGTTATCATTTATAAGCAGCAATTTACGTGTATATGTAAAACCGAGCTTTTTATAAAGACAGTAAAACAAAGTCGTTTGTTTACATATTCCCTGCGTTTGGTTTATGGCTTTACGTTGTCCTTCCTTCTGCAGACTTTGATGGCGTGTTGTACCACATCTCCAACCCTAATGGCGATAAGACCAAAGTCATGGTCAGCATCTCCTTGAAGTTTTACAAGGAACTACAGGAACATGGGGCGGATGAGGTATCACATGCACGGAAACACATGCACACCATGCAAATGCTAAGAATATTTCAATGAGGTTCTCCATTCGTAAAGATTATCAAAAAAAAAGTAAAAATAAGGTCTTCAGTTCGTGTGCTCTCCCGCTACGAAAGCTTTGCTGCCATGTAAGGAAAAAAAGCAGCCGCAAAGCGCCTGTAGCAGAAACAGGAAGTGCGTCTGAGGCACCCTCACCACAGTCAAGGAAGTGCTGACTGTGATGAGCCGCTGCTTTACTAACGCTTTGGCTGAAGTCACTTTTTTTCCCCAAAAGAAAACATTAGCTAAGGATTATATGAAACGTCTCTCTTAAATACTGAAAATCAATTCAGGGTTCAATAATCCACACTTTCCTTTTCAAATGTTTTGCATATTCTGAAAAGGTACTGCAAACTACCATATTTTTACAATAAATTGTTTGGCTGCGTTTTTGAGGATCTCTGCACTTTTGTGATTTATTTTTATTTTTTTTAATTTTTTTATACCTTGCTCAACAGCCAGATACTCCTTACTGGTTATAAAAACCACATCACTGTTGGCAATTAAAAATGTTTAAATACAGCTGTACTCACCGGCTGGTCTTTGATTTTAATTTCTAACACTTTTTTCCCCTCAGCTGCTGAAGAGAGTGTACGGGAACTTCCTTGTTTCAACAGAGGCTGGTATGATAACATCCCGCTAATGCAAGCACTGTACCTGCTAGCTAACATCCCGCCCCTGGTACTATTATTACTTTTTAGTAACCAGAAATGAATAAGCTTTGTTCCGCTGTGTTGACAGGTTATAACGTGTCACTCCTTTATGACCTGGATGCCCTACCAGGCAACAAAGATGAGGTTGTGCACCAAGCAGGAATGCTGAAGAGAAACTGCTTTGCCTCGGTATTTGAAAAGTACTTCAAGTTCCAGGAGGAGGGCAAAGAAGGCGAGGCGAGGGCTGTGGTCCACTACAGAGATGATGAGTCCATGTAAGTGCAAGAAAGTGGGTTCTCTCACTGAGACCGGAGTCTGTTTGAACATTGCAAGAAGTGTAGGTAACTCTTTGATGACCTCAGGTATGTGGAAGCCAAGAAAGACCGGGTGACGGTGGTGTTCAGCACAGTGTTCAAAGACGACGATGACGTCATCATCGGCAAAGTTTTCATGCAGGTTTGTGAGGCCGAGTGTGCCAAGACTAAACAGACTAGATTGTAAACAAAACATGAATTTTAAACTTTATCGCGCAGTAATCCTAACCTATAAATGAATGGCTTATAAGTATAGCTTCACAATCTTGACCTGAACTCTTAAGTAAGATTATTCAGTGGATAGAGACCAAATCAAAATATCTGGCACTTTCTCCACGTAGGAATTCAAAGAGGGTCGGAGAGCAAGCCACACAGCCCCGCAGGTGCTTTTCAGCCACAGGGAGCCTCCCCTGGAACTTAAGGATACAGATGCAGCTGTCGGGGACAACATCGGATACATCACCTTTGGTGAGTAACGGCATTGGTGCCAGTATATCGGCATGGCGTCACTGGGAGAGATTGAAGCACCGGTTCTGTTTGCGTTCTTTGCAGTCCTTTTCCCACGTCACACCAATGCCAATGCCAGAGACAACACCATCAACCTCATTCACACCTTCAGGGACTACCTGCATTACCATATAAAGTGCTCCAAGGTGGGTTTGAATAGAGCACAGTTTTTTGGGTTTTTTTTTTACTGTAGTTCAAAACAAGCAGTAGAGTACCGCGGTAGCAATAAAGCAATACTAACTTTAAAGCAATTTCTCAACACCCTTTGGATCAATGATAAGCTGTATTTTAATTATGAATTTTTGAATTGGAACGTGCAACTACTAGAGCAGTGAACTGTGATTTTGGGGTTAATCAAACACTTTGTGTATTATGGCGTCATTCCTGTTTAAGGACAGATAAATCCTTTGTGAGAGGTTCTCAAGTTGTTTCACAATAGCATTTTTAAGGAGCACCTGTCGCCATTTTAATTACATGCCCTTAATGAGTCAATGCAATGGTACGTTCCGGCCACTTTTCTCAATAGAAAAGTTTGGTCTGTGCTGCCACTCAGTCATTGCTGATGGGCGTTTAAGTAAACATGACTACTTCCCTAATGGATCTCTTACGACTGTAAATACTACTCACTCACATTTTTGGGCAGCTTTAATTTCGACTGCATGTTTTTGGCCTTTTGTGAATCTCTTTTCCGCTCGTTAATGGAGGAGGATGTTTTTGCGTAGACAGACAGGAGTCACAGAGGGCAGATTTATGGATGGGTGTGTGTCTTGAGACACAGGAAGTTAAATACACAATGCAATGTTTTGTTCATATCCTTATCAGTGTTGCATAGATTAGTTTCGCAACGTTTGAGTCAAGGCATACATTGTCCATGAGGCAAAATCTCCCCAAACCAAAAATATTTTCTCACAAGTGAACTGTATTATTTTTTTTATTCTGGGTGATAGAGTAGAGTAGGCACTGAAATGCAAATTGCTGCAAAACTCTTATTACTTTTGTATAAGTAAATGGTGAAATGAAACAAATGAGTAAAGTGTACTTCATCTTTCTCCAGGCTTACATTCACACACGCATGCGGGCCAAGACGTCAGACTTCCTGAAAGTTCTCAACCGTGCCCGACCCGACGCTGAGAAGAAGGAGATGAAAACCATTTCGTATGTATTCTCTGCAGTTTCCCCTTCCCATTTCTTCATGAATCTCTCCAAGCTCACTTACTTAATTCTTTCTTCTGTGGCTTTCTCAGTGGAAAGACCTTTTTCCGCTGATGCTGAGCCCCTGCACAGCTCAGTTGAAGCCACTTTCCGTGGCCACACGCAAATGCAACATTCTGCGACGAAACGGCACATTGGAGAGGCCTCCAAGATGCCTCTAAACGCCCCACGCAGCCCACTCAAAAATTTCAAGTCTCTTATTTTTTTTCGTGCGTGTTTCTTTATTGCAAATGTTGGTAGGAAATGCCTGGGCTGAACATCATGAAAACTGGCCATTCCTTGCTTTGGATAGATAAAGAGCATTATTAGTCCTATATAAATATATGAAAAATAAATTTTTGATACAATATCTTTTACTCCATTTGGTACTCTTATGTGACCTTCACCACTTAATATTAATTTTCATGTGATGGTTTCAACCCCCCTTCTGCGCTTTCATGTCATTGTCATTTGAGGGAAAGAAATAAAAGACAAATACCACAAAAAAATGTTCTTTGCTTGTGTATGTATAATATGCAGACTCTTAGACTTCAGTAGAAGCTTAGTGGGTGGGGGCAGACCGAGAATATTTGCACTACTGATTTAGCTCCTGAAAATACTAATCTAACATATTTTGACAGATTAAGTAGAAAATAGTTAGTCTTTCTCCTCTACGGAATTAAACTAAAATGCCATCAGAAAAATACTCCAATACATTAGTGAAATAAATGTCAGACAGTCAATTTTTAAATAATTCTTTATTTGATCAGAATTAAAGGGTCATATGACAGCATGAAACTGTTGGATCAAGCTGTGTCTACATCCTGGTTCTTGGCCTTTTCATCCTCAGACTCAGAGGAAGAAGAGCCCTTTATGTCAATTTTATTCAAGGTGACTACCTTGACTACAAGCTCTTCTGTGTGATCTAAAATGCTGGCTTGTGTCACATCTTCTGTCACCTCTTGCGGCTCCTCTGAATCCTCAAGCTTTTTCTGGTCTTGGGAAGGGAAAAATGGTAAAAGGTTGGTACTTTACCTCTAAGGCAATGAACATTTGGCCAAAGATCAGATAACTCGAATGATTTGATCTATGAGTTGTATACATGACTCACCATGGGAAATGCCATCCTTTGAATAGAAGTCAAAGCTGTCAGGGAAAAAAAAAGAAAATAATGCACTTAGTTTCATACACGCTAACCTCACATGTGCAATATACTGATTTGTGAACACAAAACAGTAAATGACATATTTGTTCCCATAAACATGGTTTTATCTGGCATCATTCCACCAACCTGTTGACATTGCCTGACATCAACTGCTGGTATTCATTGATCTCAGTCTCCAGTCTCATCTTGACACACATCAGGTCCTTGTTCACCTCCAACTGGTTCTCTACATGTGCCCTCACTTTCTTCAGCTGCTGCTCCAAGTCTAAGATGGCCCGGTTTAGCGGGACCAAGCGCTGACCGTTCTCTAGCTTGGTGAACCTCAGAGTTTCCTCCAGATTGTGGATCTGCAGACAAACAAGATGTTGAGGGTCAGGGCAATTAACTAAGTGATTTAAGTGGAGATCATAACATCTGGAAGTCCAGACCAACACCAAAACAAACCCTGTCTGGGACCAGTCCACTGCACTATTTTTAGAATGACTTACCGTGGTATGGCCACCCTGTATCTTAATTTCCAGATATTTTTTCTGCTTGGACATTTCTTTGAGCTCCAGCTTGCCAGACTGTAGCATTTCAGTGTTCTTGACCTCTTCCACCTTTATGTTTTCCAACTGAAGAAGATAAAGAGTGAAGTGAAAAATAACAGGGTAAAGTGGAAGAAGAGACAGAATTTCCGATATACCTTGCTTTGACACCAATCTTCGGTCTCCTTCAGATTATTGGTCCCAAGTTTGTCGTATTGTTTGCGAATGTTGTTGACAATTCCAGGCAAATCGGAATTTGAAGTTTCAAATTCCACATTTACCTCTGAATTCTTGATTTTCTCACACAGGTCATCCACAGTCTGCATACAAGTGACACGTTAGTTAAAAGGGGGATTCTGTGCTTTTCTTTTGCTAGTGTTGGTTTTCAGCCTCACATTTTTATGGTCCTGCTCAAAGATAGCTAATTCATCCTTCACCAGATCAATCTCCTTCTGTGTCTGCTTATTGCTAAGATTAGTGTCTTCAATGTTCTTCTTCAGCTCATCCAAGTCATTTTCAATGACCTTCCGTGCCTTTGTTTCATCGGCCAGCCTAATGGTGACAAAGTAATCATTAAAATAGTATTTATTGTGCTTTTATTCCAGTCTGCAAGTGTTGAAACAACGGCTGAAATCTTCTCTGTATTCCTAAAGTTATTTTTTAAAAGTTGCCACTGAAAAAGCCATTATCTTAAACTAACATTTTTTGTCAAATCTAGCATTTTCTTAACAGATACACCAGTATTTCCCAAACTTTGATGACCCAAGGCACAAATCGTGCCCTAGTAAAACATCACAAAATGTCTACAAACTAGAATAAGGATCTCATTTCAGTTCACCTGCTCATTTCATGCATCATTCATTCATCTTCCATACTGCTCATCCTCACACAGGTCGTGGGGGTTGCTGATTCCGATCCCAGCCAACAATGGGCAGCAGGTGGGGGACAACCTGAACTGGTTGCCAGTCACTCGCATGGCTCAACGAAACAGACAACCACTCATGCTCACAACCACACTTCCACCGAATGGGAATCGAACCCAGGCTGCCTGCAACAAAGTCAGGCAGAAGAACCACTGCACCATCTGGTGGCCTGCTAATTTCTCTACTCACCATATTCAAAAATAATCTAATAAATTTTTCTGTTGTGTGAAAGCAAACAGGCAAAGCCACTGGTCTATGTGACCCTTTTCCGTCATATGTATACTTATTATGCCTGTAACTATTTCCCATGGGCGTAGAAAGATGAAAAAATATACATGCAAAACATGACAAAGTAAATTTTCTTGAAATCAGATCATTTCACGCAGTACACCTGATGACATTTCATGGCATAAAAGTACTTGGGGAATAAGACTAACTTGTTCCTGAAGTCAGCATTGGCCAGTTTGGTGTTGTCAATCTGGAGCAGCAGTTTGGCATTACACATGGTGATGTTCTTAACCTGAGGACACAAAAAAGGCTGTGGGTTAGGACCTCCTGAATTCGGATACAGTGTAGATGTGCTTGTATATATATGTATGTGTATGTATATATATATATATATCTCACCAACACACCTATTTATATATTTATTCATGTGTTTATTTATTAACTTACTATTAAGTACCCATTTGTGTATAATGCCTTTCCTATTCCTGCATCCTCACCCTCTTCCTATTGCAACAAAGAAATTTCCCGATTACGGGATGAATAAAGTTATCCAATCCAATCCAATCCAATCCAAAGACATATTACAAAGATACTGACAACATCAAAATGATACTTAATTTAGAAATTTTAGCAACAAGGCATTTAATTAATTTTACATTTTTAAAGTTGAATTGAAATGAACTGAAATTTAGAGATACGCACCTTACTCTTGATGTTATTGAGCGGTTTTACCAGCTCTCCCCATTGGCGTCCCTCTGGTGTTTTCCTTTTTCCCAAAATATCATCGATCTCATCCTTCAACTGTCGATTCTCTTCCTCCAGCTGTTGAACTCTGCCCAGGTAGCCGGACAGGCGGCTGTTCAAGCCCCGCAGCGTCTCTTTGTCATCTTCGGGGACGGCGGCGGCCCGCAGGACGGGACTCGGACCGTGAACCGTGGAACCGACCGTAGTGGAATTTCGCTCCTGATCTCTCCGCAACACATTGAGCAGCCCTCCCAAGCTGGTAACGGACCCCCTGGAGCCTCTTCCCCCGGCCCCACCAAACATGCTCGCAGCGCTGTTAGAAGGCATTTTTCTTAAGACTAAAATTGATCCTTGGCGACACATGATGTTGGGGGGATTTTATACCTTGTTTACGTTTCATCCCAATCCCACCCACTGTGATGCTATTGGCTCGTGAAATAACATCCGGCCAAGGGACTCAGACAAAGCTAAAATTCAGGTTTTATTGCTCTGTCGTGGGAGGAGATGAAGTAGAAAAAAATAGTCAAGTATAGATTCATCTGTATCCAACTTAAAGATTTATTTGAATGAGTTTTATTTTGGCCCCTTTCAAATGAAACCAATCATAGCTTTAGTCTTTCAAGTTTAGATGAATTGGACGTCCACTGCCGACAATGAGTTAAATCAAATTGGACAATCTGAGAGGGCTGGACGTCTAGTGCCGTCAGTGGTTCCTCATGAGTGCACCATAAGGGATGAATCAATTTAATGATTGAAAAGGGTAATGATATGTGATAAATATTATAAACGATATTTGGCATATTTTTCCATAAAATACTCCAAAATCGCAATTTAAAACTTTTAGGTTCATAACAAAGTATTAACGTGGCTAACGTACGTTAAATGTTGAAAAAATATAAAAAATCTAAAATATTCAGTTAATTTATCTATACATATATATATATATTTTAATTTCTATGAAAACCTGTTAAAATCATCTCATCTCATTTTGTGAACCGCTTGATCCTGTTAAAACAAGGGCAATCTATATCTTTAAAATACACGCTCCCTTTATTATAACGTTGTCTTTTTCGAATATCACTGACACAACATGGCCGATTAGTTATGACGCTAGTACAGATTGTTTTAAATCGAACTCTATATAAACTTGTCTCTCTTAAAAGGCTCCACCCAGTTTTTTCGTCCACGTGGACATGGACGTCACTAAAAATTCAGTCAACAAAAGATGCCTATTTGGTTTTAACGTACGTTTTAGAAGTGACATTTTGAACTTTTTTTGCAAGTAGAAATAACAGTGGTTACGTATGGACTTTCTGCGGAGTTTTTCTAAAATGTATTGTGGGGGCGCGGCCTGGTGACGACTCCTCAAAGTTCGACCCTTAAAGTTGGGACATCTGATGGAGGAAAAACACAGCAAAACGGACACTAGTTTTACCCCTGGTATGTGAATAAACTCCGTATTCATATTGGACAGTAAGACATGGCATAGAATTGGTGTTCTATATACCTAATAGAAACTCCTAAATTTCCAAGTTACCGAGCCTGCGCTCGCATCTGTTTGTTGTCGCTAACTCGAATGATACCCATCGCCAGCAAGTCAAGCCATATTTCTTCCTCACATGATGCTTTTATACATTCATTATTTTACAAATAACAAAGTGCGTAGTTTCATAGTCCACGATGAATTCAGTCAGCTCACTGGAAAATGTGACTTTGTTCCCAGAAGCTATTGGATTTGCATGCACGTCAAAAATCAGTATCCAAACGCGACAAAATAGCTTAAAATCGACACTAAAGCTAGATTAATCATGATAACGTAACTCACAATACCTATTGTAATCTTTTGTTGAACTCTGCGTGTCTATTACAACGAAGTACTTCTTCAATGCTCCTTTTTACCTGAGGTTCCTGAACGTCACTGCTGATTTTGTTAATAATTAAATGAAAGTGCCTGTTTATCTCCTCAGATCCAGGGGGTGCAAAAGCAATAAAAGATTCGTCCTATGACCAAAACCCTGAGGAAATTATCAGTAGACAGCTGAGCGAACAGGGCCGATTTGCCTATGCTGCCTTGTGTGGTGTGTCACTGGGACATTTATTTACTGGGAATGCAAACAGGTGATGCAAGCTAGATTGGAGCATGTCAACTTGAATACATATTTTTTTTAAAGGAAGAAATATATATGTGCTTCCATCCCCACATCAGTGCATTTAGGGGACAGTACCTGAAGGGTTTAGTTGGATGGCTGGACCTAGATGAATCTGTGATGCCCGTCATGGGGGCCTTCCTATCAGGCCTGGGATTTGAGGGCTCTGACACCTTTCTATCCACCCTGCGAGCTGAACCACTGATGGCTACCGGAGCCACCCCTATCATACAGGTATCACTTTTATAACAAACAGAACGTGATAAAAAAGTTTTTTTTTTTTTTTTTTTACATGTGAAATGTTCAGATAATTTGCAACACATTTTAGTGGATTTAATAGATACTCTTTTTAAAAGATGGAAGTTGGTGCCGTGTTATTAGATAAATTGTAAGAGGCTTCCCCATTGTTAACAGAAAAGTTGTTGGGTGTACAAGCAGTGGCCATGCAGTTTCTTTGTAAAACAAAAAGAAAAGTGGTCATTGTTTATATAGTCTTTTTACAACTTGACAAAATGCTTCTGTTTGTTTGGCCATGTATGTCCCCAGAAAGAAGAGGAAAAATGTAAATCAAATGATAAATACTATTTCCACATACAGTGCTACTCATTTCATACAATAGTGCTCACCAGTTTCCTCCCACAACCCAAGATCATGCATGGTAGACTGGTTGAATACTCGAAATAGCCCCTTGGTATGAATGTGACCAAGATTGGTTGGCCACCAATTCAAGGTGTCGGCTGCCTGGTGGCCATAGTTGACTAGGATAGAGTCCAGCAACCCCGTGACCCTTGTGAGGATAAGCGATATGGAAAATGAATGAATTAATGCATGATAAGATAAGATCCTTATTTTGGTTCAAAAACAAATAAAGGAAAAGATAGAGATTTGACAGTGATGAAAATGCCACATTTCATTGGAGTTACTACTAAATTTCTAGAGGAATGACTCTTAGCATGATGTTTTTTATTATTATTGCTAGTTTTTTTAAACATACTTATATTCTTTAATTGCAGGATCTCGTGTCTTTTTCTGTCAAAGATGGTAAGAAACCTTACATGTAAATTTACTACAGTTTAGTGAAAGTAATGGTCTGTAATTAATAGAAAACTTTTTTTGTTTTTATAAATGTTGTTTCTATTCTTGAAGCTTCTGGCTTATAGTTAGTATACTCCCTAGCTACTGTATATTGCATGATATAATGCTATAGTTTGAACCACAATTTGCTCAAAACTTTACAACTATTATTTGATCCACCCGAGACATAAAAAACAAGGTTCACTTGGGTTTAGTTTCAATTAAACAATCATTATTTTTTAAATAAATCATTTTTTTCTTAGTCTTTTATTTTTGTTTTAATGAAATATGTTAAATTCCAATGGCATCTTGACTAACCTTAAAAGTACCTATTGGTCCCAGGCCACTATGATGCCAGAGCAAGGACGCTAATTCGACACGTTGGCTGTTTGCTCCGAGTATCTCCGCAAGAGCTGGAAGACTTTGAGGAGACGCTTAGTGAGAAGCTGACGGAAAGAGGAGAAGAGAGCGAGTAAGTTGCTAAACGAGTGGGTGACCATTTTTGAAAGTTGATCTCGAAAAGAACATTGAGAAAAAAATGTAACTTCTGCAGCTGATTCCACTGCTTTCTTAAAACAGGGAAGAGTCATCCAGGCGACGGAAGAGAGAAAGGGGTCGGAAATTAAGACGCTACCTCCTCGTTGGACTCGCAACTGTTGGTGGTGGAACTTTGATTGGTGATTGTTCTTTGATTTGCCACACAGTTTATCGTGTGATTGTTGGGAAAATCTTGGCTCATTTGCGATAGATAGTACAATCAATAATGTTCCACTTCAGACGCACTGGTTGAAGACACTTGTCTATGACCGCTTCACACCATTAGCTTTGTGGCTATTGAGGTAAACAGTACTTAGGAAGATGTTAAGAAATGAGATTTACCCTTGTTTTCCAGGTGTGACTGGTGGGCTGGCGGCCCCTTTAGTGGCAGCAGGTGCCGGCGCTGTGCTGGGGGCCGGTGGGGCTGCTGCTCTGGGGTCAGCCACTGGCATCGCCATCATGGCCTCTCTGTTTGGGGCAGCTGGCGCCGGGCTTACCGGTGGGTGCAAAGTCATGTCAAATGAGTAAATGTTTCATCTAAATGTTCTAAAATACAGGGTGACCCAAAAAGATGCGTACCCCTATTTTATAGAATCTATAATAATAGAATAATAGAAATTTTCATGGGTACGCATCTTTTTGGGTCACCCTGTACAATACTTTTTTTCCCCTACTCATTCATTTCTTTCACCAGACATAGAGGTTTTGTTGTTTTTGTGAATTTTCTTTTCCACGTTTGCAATATTTTCTTCACTTTTCCCATCAGGTTACAAGATGAATAAGTGTGTCGGTGCAATAGAAGAGTTTGAATTCTTGCCGCTCAGTTCTGGAAAGCATCTTCACCTTACCGTAACAGTGACAGGGTGGCTCTGCACTGGTAAATACAGTAAGTGTTGATCATAGTTTTATTTTGAATTGGTGTTTTTATTCAAAACTTAATCTATAAGTATGAATACATGTTTAAAGTAAATGCAATACATACCCTGAAACTAGTAGCAGAATTGTATTCAATTTTGTAATGTCGTTCTCTCTTTCTCTCTTTGCCCACCAACACATTGCTTCCAATATTAAGTACTGTACTTCAAATCCAATAGTTAAGTAGCACTTAATTGGAAATTGCCACCCCATTGACCGGGCGTAACAAGCTAACTGCTCTTGTCCAGGCTCATTCCAGGCCCCTTGGTGTAGCCTGGGAGTGCGTGGGGAGCAGTACTGTTTGGTGTGGGAGTCACGTTTTCTCAGAGATCTGGGCTCGGCTATGACCTCTCTTTTAGATGGGCTGGTCAGCATGATGGCTCAGGAGGCCCTGAAGTACACAATTCTCTCAGGTAGGAGATTAGAAGATCATACCATGTGTTTCAAACATCTAGGGTGCATATGTTTTTCCACTCCAATCTACCATCTCGAGTCTTTTTTCATATGTTTATTTCTTTAGGAGTTCACTGAGCTGAAATCTCTGGTCATATTAGTCCGATCCGACCTGTTTTTAATTAAAATTGACGAGGGCTTTGTGATTTCATCTGTATTCACCACTGATGAGACCAATGCTTACTTAAGCTTCAGTGATGTATTTCTTCAACATCGTTGTCCAGGTATTGTAACGGCTCTGACATGGCCTGCCTCTTTACTGGCTGCTGCCAGTGTGATCGACAATCCATGGTGTGTTTGTCTGAACCGCTCAGCTGAGGTGGGCAAACATCTTGCTCAAGTTCTAAGAAGCAGACAGCAGGTAAGTGGGGGGGGGGGGGGGGGGGGGATTTTTAACACTATAGAAAGACTGTGGTATAGTGCATTAGCTGACTCATAAGATCAAAACTATCATAGCAACATACATAAGATTTCTAGGACATGATTTTGATTTGATTAATTGATTTGCAAAGAGAGACTTTTTATATTTTGTCATATGCAAGAAATCGCTTGGACTGGACATTCAAACTCTCTCCTCTATGTTTAAAGGGGAAGCGTCCAGTCAGTCTTATAGGTTTCAGTCTCGGCGCTAGAGTCATCTACTTCTGTCTTCAAGAGCTTGCTAATGAAGAAGGTATAAACAAGTTTCTTCCTTTCTACTGTGTGGTACCTATTTGCTATTATCCTTATCCATAGGCAAAACCACGTGATGACCAATTGCAATTACTAGCTTATGCTCATTTAAGGCCATATCGCCAAGCATGAGGACAATTGATCAAAGTTGATTGTGTTTTCGAGTCATTGCATTTATTTGAATTGTGAAAGGTGTCTCATCAATTGTAACTTGAAATGATCACATTATATTCACTTTTTGACACACTTTTTGATCAAGCAGGTCACAGTCATTGAAATGTTGTGCTTTACTGCGGTTCCTCAGGTAGTGAAGGTGTTGTGGAAGATGTGGTCCTGCTGGGGGCTCCAGTGGATGGCTCGGAGAAGGCGTGGGAGAGAATCACCAGGGTAGTGGCTGGGAAAATAGTCAATGGATACTGCAGGTAAGATGTATTCATGTATTAGAACAGTAGAACAGTAAGAAAAAAACTTGTGAAGTGTGATGCTCGTATCATCAAGGTTCCCTGTATTTGAATTCAACCCTTAGAAACGGTTTATTCCAGACATTTAACTATACCTGTTTTATTGAACTTCACATACATTACATTTTTATTGATTTGTTAAGCACATCTTTTTCTAGGGTTAGGGATTCAGTATTGTGGTAGTGTCCAGAGGGTTAGGGTCAGGGTTAGGGTTAGGGTTAGGGTGTGTTTAAATACAAAATGGTTAGGGTGTGTTTAAATACAAAATGGTTAGGGTTAGGGTGTGTTTAAATACAAAATGGTTAGGGTTAGGGTGTGTTTAAATACAAAATGGTTAGGGTTAGGGTGTGTTTAAATACAAAATGGTTAGGGTGTGTTTTAAATACGAAATGGTTAGGGTTAGGGTGTTTAAATACAAAATGGTTAGGGTTTGGGTTAGGGGTTAGGGTCAGGGGGGTCGGGGTTAGGGTTTCAGTATTGTGGTCGTGTCCAGACTCTGTGATGTTACATTACTTACCATGGTGAAAATGGGTATACTACTTGAATTCCTAGTTTTGGATGACCATTGAAGACTACTTGTTATTGTATTTCAATTGCGAATGCTAGCACTTGGAGAAGTTATAAATCTTTACAGCTAGATACTTAGAGGGAATGCAAGTTGTATTTTGTCAAGTCTTCTCAGCAGGATATTTTCCGCCTTTCAGGGGGGATTGGCTCCTTGGTTTCTTGTACCGAAGCTCAGCTGCTCAGCTCTGCGTTGCTGGGCTACAACCAATTAACATTAAGGATCGACGTGTTGTCAATGTAGACCTTTCCTCTGTGGTGAGTATATTTTTTTATTTTATTTTTTATTTAAGAAGGTCACCACGCCTCAGTTTTCAAGTGCACTAACCAATTAGTGCATGGTAGCAGTTTGCACAGATGGGTCATTCAACTAAAAAATATTCGGAAAATCTCTTGTGAAGGAAATTTAAATATAATAAAATCAATCCTTTAAGTATATGTAATAAATGAAGCTCAGGCAATAATATATGTTATAAATTGTTTTTTTTATTTCGGGAAAAGCCTTCATACATTAATTGTACATGATAAAACATAATTAGGAATTTAAAATCATTCCTAATTTTTGTCACATTGTTTCGGTTCCCAGCAGACAAGCAGTGGGGCGTGTCCTGCTTATGGCTTAAATGGGTACAGATCGGTGAAACTACAATCAAATCTTTAAGGCAGTCAAACAACTGCACAATTTATATTGAAAAGGTTAAAGTAATGCACGTAACATGTATGCTATTTAACGCTGCAATTAAGATAGCTGACTAAAAGAAACTTGCTCTGATGACCTCTTTGTTTCTGTTTAGTTGGTAAGTAAAGTGGGAGTAGCAGTTAAACGGTGGAAACCTCCTTATTGAACAATTGTACTCAATTTGCAAAAGGTTTTTTTTTTATTTCACTGCCACCATGAGGTGGCTCCATCTCAAAGTTGAGCTTTCAAGTCAAAAAATAAAAAATCAGCCAAACGACCGCTTATACTTCAAAACACATTGACATAATACTTCACTGCAACATTGTCCTAAAATTTCAAATCTCACAAATGAGCAACAAAAGGACGATTAAAAACCAAAACCTAAACAATTACAGTATAGTATTATTTTCTTGAAATGGAACAAAGGTTTTATGAAACACAAAATTACACATTTTTAAAGGAATCTAAGCAAAAGAATTTAGTGTGTTCATGTGCCATAGGTGAAAGGTCATTTAGACTACATGCATCAAATGGACACCATCTTGGTGGCAGTGGGAGTTCCCACCAAAGAGGTCCCAGGATCCTCCCTTGTACTTCCTCAACCCGTAACTCCTGAAAATGGCCCAACAGACACTCATCACCAATTTCAAATAAAGCACCCCTTGCGGGAAACACAGAGTCCCGTCCTGGAGACTTGTACGGCACACATTAGTGAGCAATCAACAAGGACTACAGAGATGGCCGATGGCTGGGATGTCCCAGATATATCAGAACTTTTGGATGCTCTCAATAGTGACGATAGCGAGTCCAAAACTCCACCCAGAACAGGGAACAATGTACCTACCCCTTGCGAGAGTGCCACTGGTGATAGACCTGTTTTTAATGAGAGTGGGGATGAACATATGTCTTGGAACTGGGAAGATACACACTGGACTGCTGAGCACGGCCACAAACAAACCTGAGCGATATTGTAGGAAGTTGCTCTCGGATTAGCTTCTTGCCAAACCATTTTTAAAAAATCAAATGAGATGAGAATTTTAATGATAAAGGCCTCTACTCAAGAGAGGATGACTCTGTTTGCCGCTCAATAGCATGTTGTACTGGAAAACTCAATTTAAATGAATGAAGGATGATGTACAGGCTCTGTTGATGAAGATCAAAGTAGAATTATCGCCAAAACTGAGCCGAGGAAACTCATAACCTTTTTTTTAAAAAAAAAAAGTTGTATTTATCTTTTTTTTTTAACAACTACTAAATACATTTCAGTATGTGTCCCCAATACTATTTATTAGAAGTAATTTCAAATTGCACGCAATATTGACATCAAAGGTTGAATTTTTTGCATGTGGGAACTAAAAGGGAATAAAGATGGAAATTAGTCCTTAGTTACAATTCTACATATTTCCATCTATTTGTTCATTAACATGAACATATAAATATGTTGGTTAATATGTGCTGTCCCCTTGTTAAATAAATCAAACTCAGTGTGCAGAAATTAACAAATAACAAAAACATTATATATTAAAATTGTAAAAACTATTATTGTATTAATTGTGATGTTTTCCAAGGATTGTGTACTCAATTTCAATGTGCACTGTACATTTCCTGAGGAAAATGGTAACGTCTTCAATACAAATTACCTTGCCAATATGGAGAATTACCATCAGTTAGCGTCCATCGTCAACGGCCAATAAAAATAGCTCTACTCTCCTTTTATTTTCTTTGTGGAAAAAAACCTGGGATCGAACCCTCGACCTCCAAACAGCGAGGCCGACGTACTAACCCCTCGAGCAATGGACCTTCACTACTGGTTTAAGTCAAATTTTGAAAAAAAATATTATAAATTGTCACAACTGAACTAAACCCCTTTTACCAGAAGATCTGTTAGTTTAAGAATCCAACTCATTGTTAGTTACCTTTCCAGTTTCCAGTCATACATACAATAGCTGATTCCATCACCCATTGAGTCCTTGTGTGACTACCTGATTAGGGAGAAGAAAAGGCAGTTCAATTTCAGCTTGCTCAGCATCCAGCAAATTCACGGCATCGGTGGCGGTGGCAGGTGGAGGGGTTGTGTCAGAAGCCCGAGGGGACGGGGGATCGCTGGAGATGTTGGGTTCTCCTGAGTTGCGCAAGGACAGGGAGAGTGCAGGCGAGGGTTGTCTTGGCACTCGTGAGGAAGAGCAGGGCAAGATTTTCCCAAGCGCTCTCTTAAAGTCCCTCATGAAGAGGGGGTAGATGATGGGATTCATGGTGCTGTTGCAGTAGCCCAGCCATGTAATAGCGTCAAAGAGTGCCAGGGGGACACAGTCGCAAACTGCCTGCATGAAAAAAGTCAAAGTCACTGCACTGGTATTTTTGGGCTGGTTCAGTAGTACTACAGTATTTTTAATGCCTGGCTCAGACTACACAATTTGAGTCCGATTATAGTCAGGAGTGGAGCTTTGATCTTAACAGCACAGTGTGCTCCTTTGATTTTTAAGAAACTAAAATTGGGAAATGATCCTGACTGTGGGCGGCCCGGTGGAGCAATTGGTTAGTGCATTGGCCTCACAGCTCTGGGGACCTGGGTTCAAATCCAGGTGACGTCTACCTGTGTGGAGTTTGCATGTTCTCTCAGGGCCTGTGTAGGTTTTCTCCGGGTACTCCGGTTTCCTCCCACATTCCAAAGACATGCATGGTAGGCTGATTGGACACTATAATTGCCCCTATTTATGAGTGTGAGTGTTTTGGTGATTAGCTGGCCACCAATTCAGGGTGTCCCCCGCCTCTGGGATAGGCTCCAGCCCCCCCCCCCCCCCCCCCCCCCCCCCCCGTGACACTAGGGAGAATAAAGCAAATCAGAAAATGACAAAACCAAACACTTTCCGATAACTATAAGTATGCACGTGTCCCTTTTTGATAAAGGGTTATATATAAATTTGACTTATAAGTGAGCCTGTGAACACTGTGATGAACATGAATAAACATTAGAATGAAAGAGGACTAATGGAGAAAGAGACAGCTGCTACAGGGCAGCTTCCAATACTATCAGGTTCAGATGGCGGGGGGGCTAGAGACAGAGAAGGTGTGTGTGTGTGTGTGTTTCACACACCATCTTGAGTGTTAGAAGGAAGATGAGCAGAAGTGCAGTATGTGTGCCTGTGTTCTACATTATCCAGTTCCTAGGCTAGGAGTGGATGGGAGGTGGGCTGGTTGTGAGGGGGCACAGATGGGAAATCAAAAATGCTAAAAAAATCAACACGTGTCCTCACCATTTCAGGATAGATGGAGTAATTTAGACTGAAATGGCAGTGAAATTCAAAAAGTGAAGCTGGAAAACAAGCATAAGTGGTGACTACTAAGTGTTATTTTCTTGATCCTGAAATGAGTCAGTCACACAGCTAAAATGTCAATATATAATGTATGTACTGAATGTCTGCTGGATATCGTGGACTTGATGACCAATTTCAAAAATAGACTGGTATCCAAGGTTCTATCTTGCTTGTTCATTTATAAAACACTAATGGTCATACAGAGATAATGATTGGAAAACCTCTGACTCAGTGACTGGTTTGTCTTAAACATTCATTAGAAGTAGAAAATGCATGGTGAGCTGATGTGACGCGTGAAGTCAGTGTACTTTACTAACCTCGGCCATGTTAGTGATAAAAAAAGGTAGCCAAGTGAAGAAGAAGAGTCCCAGGAGAACTCCAAGCGTCAAACTGGCCTTCAGTGCCCTCCGTCCTTGTCTGTGAGCTAGGTGACGCTCACTGTTTACTGATGGCTATGGACAGAAGTCAAATAGAAAGAGGATTCAATTCAATTTGTATAGTACTATATGTTCAGTATTGCAAGGATAATTGGTTATCTAACAAAAAAAGTGATATGGTAAAAATGTAATGCAGGGCATGTGCATTTTTTTTAATTCGGCACAGTAAATCAGGTTTATTCTTTAAGTCCAATAACGTAAAAAGATCCCAAAAAGCTGCAGAGACTCTTGTACTGCACTTAGTCCTGTAAGGAGTCACCTTTTCTTTGCATCATTCTCCCTTTACACAAAAAGGAAGAAATGATACTTTGTTTATTGCAGAGAATTTTCGCAGGTTTAGCTTCTCGCACCCACCTCCAATCTTTCATGTGTGAAAGTCTGTTTTATCCCAGCAACACATTCAAAACTAAAGTTATATGTATATATTCATTGAGATGTGCCATTACATCTTTGCCAGATTGTGGAATGCAGGATGCTTTCCTCAATCTTGGACTGACTTATTCCACGATCACCAAACCCAAGAAGCGCTTGACTCGAGATTAATAGTTTGGTCGAATCTGCATTATAAATGGATCAATAATAGTTCATCATTGTATGAAATTCCCTTTAGCACACCTTTATCTAGTTGATGTATTACTACTACTACTACTGTTGCTGCTAATATTACTACTACTACTGTTGCTGCTAATATTACTACTACTACTGTTGCTGCTAATATTACTACTACTACTGTTGCTGCTAATATTACTACTACTACTGTTGCTGCTAATACTACTACTACTGTTGCTGCTAATATTACTACTACTACTGTTGCTGCTAATATTACTACTACTACTACTACTACTACTGATGCTGCTAATATTACTACTACTACTGCTGCTGCTGCAGCTAATATTACTACTGCTGCTGCTGCAGCTAATATTACTAATACTACTACTACTGCTGCTGCAGCAGCTAATATTACTACTGCTGCTGCTGCAGCTAATATTACTAATACTACTACTACCACAGCTGCTGCTAATATTACTACTACAACTACTACTACCACTGCTACTATTACTACTACTACTACCACCACTACTGCTGCTGCTAATATTACTATTACTACTACTACAACTACGACAACAACAACTACTACTACCACTGCTACTATCACTACTACTACTACCACCACTACTGCTGCTGCTAATATTACTACTACTACAACAACAACAACTACTGCTACCACTGCTACTATTACTACTACTACTACCACCACTACTGCTGCTGCTAATATTACTACTACTACAACAACAACTACTACTACTGCTGCTGCTACTATTACTGCTACTACTACTACTAATACAGCTCAGTCTAGTGGATGTATAATACACTCGTCTACCACTACTACTACCACTACTACTGATGTGTTTTATAATTTCAAGATTCATTGACGATGCGCCAGTACATCTTTACTTACTGGTAAATTCTGTGGTACTGGGGCATCCTGGTGACTGCAATCATCAATGTCTTGGTGGGCTCCATCCCCAAGCGAAGGAGGCCGAGACGGTTCCCCGAGCGAGGGATGCGGGTGCGGTGGGTGGCTCAGGACCGCGACCCTTTTGGCCTGTCTACGAGCTGCCAGAAGAATTCGACAGTAGGTGAAGCATATGGCACTAGAGGGTAAAAAGAAGGTGAGCAAAGTTGCCACCAGGGCGAAGGGCAAGGTGACATTCAGCCGGCATTGAAAGCCAACACCTCGGAGATGGAAATCGGACGCCGGATATAGCAAATCCGAGCGGGAGCTGTTGTCGGTGCCTAAACTGTGCCACTTCATCTCAATGGGGAGAAAGGAAGCAAGCGCCGCCAGCCCCCAGGCAGCTCCGACCAGTAACAACGCCCGGGGCAGGGTCATCCTCTGCTTGTAGCGCAGCGGCGAGATAATGAAAAGGTAGCGATCCAGACTGATCACGCACAGGTTAAGAATGGAGGCGCTGCAGCACATGACGTCAAAGCAGAGCCAGACGGGGCAAAAGGCCGGCCACAGCACCCAGGCCCCGCACAGCACGTTGAGCATGGCGGGCGGCATGACCACCAAGGCCACCATGAGGTCCGAAAGAAAGAGGGACACCAAAAAGCAGTTGGAGGTGCACCGCAATGATCGGTGGGCAAAAACCAACACGATCAGCAACACGTTGCCGCACGCCGTGGCGAGGATGATGATGGTCAAGAGGAAGGCTAGCAGCCAGGGACCAGCGCCGCTGATGCTCCAAGTGCTGGTGATGGGGAAACTACTGTTGTAGCTTCTGAATGAGTCTGACTCAGACATGCCGCTGGTTGGAAAGTCAACAAAGTGGCTTCAATCGTCTCCTTGGGAACACGGAGCAAGCAAACGGGAGCAAGTAGACGACCCAGTGGTAAAGATCTTCTGTCCATTTGGATGCGTCCTTGTGTTGCTTTCACAAAAATTCCAAATAGTCTCATCCATACATGCCGACTCCTAAATCTGTTTTTTTCTCCACCACCTGGAGCAGGAATGAGTCACCTGCTAGAATAAGTTCAAAAGATGACTGCCATCTAAAAGTAGCAAGGAGCAAAACAAGAATTTCTTCAAAATTTCACCTCACCTCAGTGTAACCGTCTTCCATAAAACTGAGCAGAGCTTATGCTATGTCTACACTTCTTTCCATTCTGAGTCAAAGCAGGAAAGCAAAAAATGACATCAATTTCATTTTTAACCAGGAGCGCAACTATCGTCGGTCCTTTGTAACGGCGCATTTCGAGTCTCTCGCTCTGGTTAATCCCCGTGTCGACCACTCCAGCGTGCCTCCCCGCCAAGGCGCACAGATTCTGAGAAGGAGTGTGTCAAAGCATCGAGCTGTTAATGCATAAGCATGCACAATCACAGCCAAGATTTTCCAATTCCACATCATGAGCGACAACGTGGGCGGTGGTGCTCCGTGTTTCATCATGGTGATTTTCTACCAATTGAAGAAGTTGGCATGGTTTACAAAAGGGTTCTTCTGCAAAACAATTACTTTTAAAATGCCTTTTTAGGTTAACTAAACAAAAATGTAAGTGGCCTCACTATGAAAACAAATATTGTAAGATTTTTGTAGGGTGTTTTAACATAATCAAGCTTTTACTCAACTATCCACTTTGACCCCATTCACAGATATAATATGAGCATAATATAATGATATCCGATATGAAATAGATTAATTATAAGGCTGCATTGTATGTGTTTATTAATTAGGCAATTACAGAATTTGAATTTTGGTTATTGATGACTAAAAGAAAAGATACATTCACGAATGACAGTATACATATACAATGTCGTATGTTGACAGGTAAGTCTTATTTCACTCCAAATTCAACTTGATAAACTTCAGCTCCTTGTAATTTTTTCAATAGTTCACAATTACTGTGTTCAACCAGTTCACTCTTCAAGCTTCTGTGTTTAGGAAGGGGTGAAAAAAATCCACATAGTGCTGTTTTCATACTTATTTTATTACATAAACACAGCCTGTCGTGACCAAGAATATTTCATAGAGCCACACAAGGAGAAGGACTTCCAATAAGCAGACATCGTGCCTAATAAGAGGACAGTGCAAATAGTGACTCTCACAAAAGCAACAAAAAAAAACAGATTTTTTTTCTTTTAAAACAATCCTTTGATGACTTCAAGCTACTGCTCCTGTTAAACAAAAAGAACAACAGTTACAACTTGACATTCGACATATTGCAGCTCAAGAACACTTGAATGATTAATGTTAACCACTTATTGCGAGTGATATTTTCTTTTGAGGGGATTTCATAACTTGGATATTTTTCCTATCCCGAGTCACTCATTTGCATAAAATAAAATAAATTGTAACTTGAACGTTTCCTACCTAGAGGCATTCATAAATGGAGGTATGACTATCTTATTTTGTTCCAAGTGGATAACGGTACATTCTCTGAATAGTTGCTCTATCTAGTGGTGATGTTGGTAAACTACAGTTGATTATTGGTTAAAACAAATTGATCATAAATGAAGTACCAAAAAACCTTTTTACACAAGTTTTCATATTTTTAATAACACAAAACTGGCACCAGCTAAAAACAAACCATTTTTTTCTATAAAAGTAAGTTCTTTTGCAGCAGACTGATTTTTACGACGATAGTATATACTACTACTTGATTATTTTAGTTTCTTTTATTAAGTCTGTTCCCTACATTAAAAAAGGACCTGAAACACGAGCATTCACAGCCAGCCCTCCCAGTTTAAAAGAATAGGACGTCAATCGCTATCAATTCCAGCCAATGAGTTAAAAAGGGTGATTATGATTTTAGACGAGACAGATTTTTTTCATTCGTTTGTAGCCTACATGATGCGACTTTTGTGTGTATATATGAATCTTACTGACCTTTTTAGGCAGCAAGTAATGTAACCTCAAGTCATTTTGACAGTTAGCATATGCCATGCCGAGGCCCATCCCTGAGCCGAGCGTAATGGGCCATGTGTGCCCTAAAAAAAAAAAAAGGAGACAAGAAACATTATTTGTGGCATCATTTAGTTGTCTGTTCATCAGCCTTTATTCCATTGATGAGAACTTACTTTTGAAGAAGATGACAGAAAACACTATCCCTAGGCCCAGACCTGTGCCTGGGGAAAAATATTAATAATAAAAAGAGCGTCAACCTCAATGAAAAATGACACGTAACAATTTTATTTACATTGGTAAGCCAAAATTATTCCTAAATGTTTCTACGCGTACGATGTTCATGTCAGTAGACTTCTAAGGAAAATCAGTAGTATTACTTTTTCCCATTTTCATATATTTATGACTGCATCCCGTCTATGAAATGAAGCATATGCTGATTAATGAACCACCACTAAATCAAATATTTTTGTTACGTGTAGGAAAGTCCCCCAATTAAAAATAAATAAACATTTCTGATGGTCATTGGTTTGCCCTTTGCTAGCTCGTTAGCTACACCACCACTCAATGACAACTGCTGCTCCTTATTTTGTCCCACATATCCTGATCATAATTATTATAAATGCAGAGAAATCGGGGGGTATTACCAAGCTTGATGACGCCATCTGCGAGGCACCGGTCCCACTTTTTTCCCAGCTCTTTCTCAGACATGCTGAGTTTTTAGCTTGAACCAGGCTCCAGGTGTCAAAAGCTGACTCGTGCTGCATTCACGTGTTAACGGAAATATAATAATCAAGGGAAAATAACGCATAATGGATAATGGGTGGATACAGAAATTAGCCAAGGGAGTTGAGTAGAATGACATAAAATTTTATCAAATAGAATATAACAAATCATGTCCAAAAATGTAGTAAAAGCGCCATATAAGATATGGTCACTACGTACACGGCTGTTTATACTTGTTTACCTGAATGCAGCACATTGTTCTCGCGATATTGAGACATTTTGAGACGTTGAAACGCCCACATTGGGGTCGCTCAAAGTGCTGTAGTTTTAAGTTATGCTTTTCAAAGTGATGTTTTGCCAGTATATTCAGTATTCTTTCTTGATAAAATTATGTACACTTTTATTCAAGATTTTATTTGGTTTTCATAGTAATAATTTTCTAGGAATTTAGTACTTTCCTGAGAAGAGTCACCGTTGATAGTCTGAAACTACCAGTAAACACAAAATCAACATTTGACAGCGTAGTAATTCTAATCATAGTCTTCTTTAATTGTGCAATATATACATATTTGGCTACTTTAAAAAAAATACAGTCGAAACTGGGTGACTGTAATCAACTGCATGAAAAGCAAAGAGGTAGAAACAAATTCCTTTTAGATCAAATAAAACTGGACTAAAACAATAAAATCCTCCTATTTCCAACTGCACGTGTCATACTGTACATGTCACTGACTTTTCAAGTGCAATTACCAAATTTACATCAACATAGCCATGTGCCTAATTATTTAAAGTACACAATGAAACTTGCATCACAACAAGCATGTTGTGGTTTCAAATCCATTTTTAACATATTATACCTAAAAGTTCCAAAACAAGGAGTCTAGCTTAATCGCTGGACTCTAGCTGGGGTGGGTTTTTGTGTGTTGCTGTTGCAAGCTGCGTGCTTTCCTCCCTTGCTGCTGCCATGGATTCTTTGCTGATAGCCAGGAGGTCTCGGAGCTCCTTATTCTCAATCTGACCAAGAGAATGGTGAGAAGTTACATTTTTTCTCATTTTTTTGTACAACTGTTAAAAAAAGTATGTGTAAAGCAATACTAAAAATGTAATGGGGAAAAAAACTAATTGAGTTTTATCCAGTCTTATCAGACGCATGTAAATATTCACAAAAAAAAATGCAGGATTAGTTTTTCCTCTATTCATTTCCTCAATTTTAACCACAAAAAAAACAAATTGTGGGTTGTGTTTGTCACCATTACTGTAGCCAAGAAGTTTAGTCACCTCGAGCTGGGCAAGCTTCTCTCGAATAGAACAATAGCGCTGATCATCCACCTGCACAGCCCGTCTCATCACCTGGCCCATCTCGCATATTCGCTCCACCTTGGTCTGCACTTCCTGGTTGAGAGCAGTCAACATGTGTCTAAATTTAGTAAACTGATGCTGCACTTCTCTCTATCTTTGCAGACACTAAACGCATATGAATGCTGTGTAGACAGCCACTATACTTTTGCGTGGTCCTCGTGCAGTGTAAGAACAGGCTTTGTGTCCATCTCCTCCTTCGCCATCATCATCTGGAGCATCTGCTTTCGGTAACGACCCATGATCAACTCTAATGTATACTGGTGCTCTTCAAGAGACAACCACAGCTCTGCGTACAAAAATACATGTTAAAGGGTTACATGGGTAATGCAGTGAGGTCTAAAATATGCCTTTTTAAAACCTTTATTTTCTTGCTGAAGTTCTTTGATTTGACTGTTCTCTTGAGTCAAAAGGACATGAGGTTTGTACTTGATCATCTCTTGGACTTCTGAAGTGTCATCTGCATGCTGAGGAAAAATGAAAGTAGATTCATAAGCCAGCCATACAAATACGAACCATGGGATTTTTATCGGGAAACATGTTGCAAAACTATTGAAACTATTTTACTGAACCTAAAAAAACATTGAATGATTGCCCACCACCACTGTAGCTATATTTGTGCAGGACAAATCTAACGATACTTTTCGATGTGCAGGAAAAGAATGATTAAATGATGTATTCACCTTGTCTGGAAGAGCATTTCCCACTTCTTTCATGCTCTGGACTCTATGACCAAGAGCCCCGGACTGCTCGATGAGACCCTCGGCGGCCGTGTCGTGGTCTTTTAACCTCTCCAGCAGAGTCCGTGCATCACCCAATACTTTCTCTAAAGTGCAGGCCATCTTCATGAAGGTGAACCGTGTTTGCAACGCAAATCAGCTACTCCCGTTGTCTTAAACAGTCTTGATCATCCCCCAATGGCTCCTATTATTAAGCAGAAATGGCTTAAACTAATAAATACTAAAATATGATAACGGAAATAACGACAACATTGAAAACCAACCTATGCACAGTAAACACGAACAGTGTACTACTGCTTCGTATCAGGAAGCGTTTCAATATGATGACGCCACATCCGCATTAACGCGAGTCAGTTGTATTTTTATTTATCCTTTTATTTTAAATATTTGAATTACTGTCTCCCACATTCGGAAAATGTTAATTTATAGATAGAAAAAATACGCCATGCAAGAGAGAATGTAGTAAGAAGAAATTTCAAACAAAATTTCAAAAATCATTTGCGACTAAAAACGAATACAAATACACAAAAGGCCAAACCATTTAAACTGAATTTTCAAATCTGATTAAAAATGTGTCATTTATAATGTGATCATTTTAAAGTAATACAATATGCTTGACGCTTAATAATTACGGAAATACTGAATGCGTAAAACAAGAACAACATATAGGGTAAGAATGATCTCTTTCAATTTTACACTCTTTGGTTGGTGAACTTTGGGCAACTATCGCGAGAGCAGCCGTAAAATTCACTACGTAATGTGCCGTGCTGCTTCTAGCGGCGCTGGTGACAGTGCTGAAAGCTGTTGGGGTGAGTTTTTATTAATATTTATGGTCAAATACTGGACTCGAACACATTTATAGACATGTGCGCTGAGTAGATATACCTTGTCGTGCTGGTGACTTGAAAATCGAATGTTTTTGGCCGATCTTGTGGGGCCTTGATCGCAGCCGACGTTTCACCCTCGGCATAAATCACCACCCCACACACGGACCCAGCAGTTTAGCATTGCTATGTAGCTTTAGCAACTAGCACCGGGTACGGCCTAACAAAATCCCTGCTGGTGACAATTATTGGTCATCAAAGTATTCCAGTGACACAACTCGTATCTAGTCGTTATATTTGAGTCCTTGTCATTCAAAAACATTGCGAGTACAATATTTAAAGCGATCTCGTGTTCCAATCGCAGCTTCTTTGTTGTCCGATCCTCGTGCGACTAGCTTTTTATTAACCGCAGATGAGTTAAAGTATTACATTTATGGTGTTTTAAGCATACATCTCACGCGCTTGATGTCCAAAAGTGATCTTTTTCAGGGGAAGTGCTGTTGTTTGAGAACGAGTCTTCCATCGTGAAGTTAATATTAATCCGAAACTGGATTATCTTATTTCCCTTGTACGACCCGGTTGAGTGTGCTTGGCGACAACGTGATACTTTCGGATGCCGTAAACGAGCGCATCCGGCCCGTAACAAACTTATTATGGGATGATGTACCACTACCACGTTGATCGATTGGTAACGCCCTGGATACGGCCACCAAATTGTTAGCTAAATGCTAATGTGCGCGACCGGACAAGGTCATTGAAATAGCACACTAATGCACGAGAGCGACAATCACTAGCGCCGACTTCACGGGGAGAGAAATGGCGTTTAATGTGGGACACATTTCTTTCTTTTCACGCGACAGCACAGCTGTGACGCTTTTGGTCGCTGCGGTTGTGTTGCGACGTGTTTGGTCAGGCCTTCACTTCAGCAAGTCCAGCTGAGTATGGCGGACTGCTGAGAAGTCACATGGCGACTCCTGTCAGAGGGTTTGTTTTCCTGGAGCACGCGTGGGCCCTTTGAATGTTGTCAGGCTCTTAGCACTGGAATACTATTACATTGAATTAATAGATTTTCTATTTTTCCTGTCTTTAAAATGTTGACATTCCTCCTTTTCTAACATGCAAGTAAATTTGTGTGCTTTTTTTGTGTAGGACTACTTTGTAAATAATTGAGGGCAGCAATGTAGACTTATCCCCCCCCCCCCAAAAAAAAATGTCTATGTAAAATGTGGTCAGAGTATAATAAGCTCTTTCTATAAATAGAAAAAAACAATTGGCCACACAATCAACCTTTTTACACAAAGTGCTTTGTAAAAGATCCCTTTTACATACAGCAATCTTCCTATGAAAGAAAATGTTGGTCTAGTCACTAGTGGTAGATGCTCTAGTTGCAACCAGTTGGTCCCTTGATTAAACGGTGACATCTTTGTGAAACGGTATTGGTTCTTGATGGGAGGATATCGAGAAACTGTTGGCATAAAAACAATCGTGATATACCACCGTATTTATATATTGTTTCACCCATAGTTCTAACAGCCATATTAACTCATTGTCTGAAATTGACGTTGATAAAACATTGGTTCCTTCTTCACTGTCGGTCTTCTCAGTTCAAATTGATTGAATGTCTTTTTAATGAAATGAGAGTTCGCTGAGCTCTCAATTATGTGTTATGATCTTGTAATCTACTTATTTTGTTCAAGAAAGTACAGTTTGTCCATGCAGTCACATTGGAAGATATTGCATCACAGACAAATGAAAAGCAACCTATCCCTTGCTTCTTGTTTTTAAAGCTGTGTACAGTATTTAGGTCAAGTCTCAATGTCCAATCCACAAATGCAATTCTTTTCCTGTTAGTTTGGTACCAATGTAATTAATCACTGAATACCATCGCTTGAGTATGCCAAAAAATGGTTGTGTTTGTAACTGTAGCGCTATATCACATTCGAGGAACAGGTCCATAAATATCAAGATCTAAACGAAAGGTATGCATGTAACACTTGCCCCAGGCTCCTCACTGTGCTCTTACTAGTCTGATGCATTCATGGGCATTTGGGGAGAACCTATTTTCGTGTGATGAGTCAGGCTTCCCAAAACACGCAAAGGCACATCCCCTTTGAATGAAATTGAATGGGCATACTCAGGGTGACCAAACTCTTACAATTTTAGTTGATAAACAAAGGTCCTGATGATTTTTTTTTTAATCTGTATTCAAATGAAAAAACGGGATTACATTACCTAAACATATCAATTGTCAGACAAACTAAAAATGCAATTTCATCAAAATAGTCAGTAAATGCGATTTAGCCTTACTTCTTTTGAAGCGGAGAGTACAGAGGTAATGTTTTCACAAACATAAATACTGGGGTTCAGTGATACCTCATAAGTGGCATACATTGATTAAACAAATGATTAACATTTTGTACAGTTCATTTCTCCATTTTGATGGAAATTTTAATTTAGAATGCTGGTATTGTTTGTAATCCTTGCTAATGTATCATACCTATTAATATATCATTGTGCTTCTCTTCAACAGTATGAAGTAAAACGGGACTGAATTTTTTTTGTACCATCCGCAACTGCTTCAAAGTTCAGATCGTAAGAAAGAAACCGAAGAGAAACTTCCAAAGCAAAACAAGCAACGTTGCAACTTCCAAGACTCGTTGGATCTACGATCATTTCAAGGGTTTCAAACAACATAAGCAACCAAATCCTGAATTGACCAAAAAAACCAACACCAGGCAGTCTACACAAGCAGAAAAGAAGCAATTCTACACCCAAATCAATTGTGGGAAGACGACAACTGATCTGAAACCAGAAGTTTGTGCCTACTCAACAGCTTTGACAAAGCACACGTCCCAACGCTGCTCATAGCTCTCATCCTCACCACACCACCAACTCAACACTGGGGTGTAGAGTGAGCTGCTGTCTGCTATTTTATTTTATTTTCCATAAGCCCCCACTCTTAAACCCACTCTCCTCACCCGCTGTTTTCATCCAACATTTTTTTTTTGGGAAGCCGTGTTTTTCTACCAGATTTTGTCTCTTTTTCCCCCCTTTTTTGCACAGCATTTCTTTCTGCTCTTTGCTTGATGCAAGCATCTACAACTTGTGCCACAAGCCTGTAACAAGTGTGTGTGCGCGTGTGTGTTTGTGTCGTACTGTGCGTGAAGAGATCTGCCGAAACTGATTAGTCATCAAGAACGTGGGAATTGCCTTACAAGAAGACATAAAAGGTCAGTCTTAATTTATTTCCTGCTTAGCATAACCTGTTTAGTTATGCATCACATTTGACCTAATTTCTCTTATTTCCCTTGGATTTTTAATTAGGTTAAAAAAACAGGGTTAGTGTTTGTCTTTTCTTTATTAAGAGCATTTTTCAAAGATAACAATGGCTGCCAGTATTTCTATTAAGTTTCTATGTTGGTCCAAAAAAGCTCCTCACTTCAGATTGTTGGGTTTCTCCTTAAAAAATCTGTACCACAGTACTATGGGAAACGATCTCAAAGTTTTTCCTTCTTGAGTTGATGCCTGCTTAAATGAATTTTCCTTTGAACCATGCACCATACCTCACAATTTTTATTTTTTATCTTTTCACTTGGTGTAATTGTTAGAACCCTACAGGCAGTTGTCACGTCATATTAGCCCTTTAACCCCTACCTCAAGAAGACAACTATAAGAAATACCAATTTTTCTTTCAAAACCTTCTTTCTACCTTATAAGAATGAAAGGTATGGTACTGTACCTAAAAAAGAATGAATTAAAGATTAACAAGAAACAAAAACCCTCTAAGATGATACATTATATTAAACTTAATTGTGCAGTATCCACAACATGGATCAATATACAACCAGATTGGTTTATGATCGGTCTTTCCGGAACGAAGTGTGCTAGTAAATTGACGACTGCCTGTAATCTGTAAAATGTGAAGAGCTACTCGTGTGGTTTTTATCTTGTAGGCAATATTGCTAGCTGTAGTGAATAGGTTGCCTCTGGTAGAGACCACCTTCCACATATAGTACTAACATCGTGTACACGGTCCTGTCTGGGGAGAAGAGGCCGCACACCTTGATTGTGATACTGACCGGCTGATCTTTTATGCCTCACCCGTCTTGTTTGTACCTCTCTTCACCCCCTGCAGATATCCA
This sequence comes from Stigmatopora nigra, assembly GCF_051989575.1. NCBI lineage: Eukaryota > Metazoa > Chordata > Actinopteri > Syngnathiformes > Syngnathidae > Stigmatopora > Stigmatopora nigra. Next base: position 11,640,922 of record NC_135508.1, read on the forward strand.
GCGGTGTATCATTGGGGTGGCATTAGAACTAATCATTTACCGTCCAGGAACTACTCAGAATAAATTACAAACACTAATCCAAAACCGACAAAAGTGGGATTTGAGTTTATGGGAAAATATGGGCAGCCCCTGGAAAGGCTTTGTTGAATTTACCATGCCTGCATCGCCACCCACCACGTTTGTTAGCGCTGACCTGAGCAACACCTCCCCTGCCGGACTCAGCCTTTCGCCATATGGCCGATCTGTAAGTTCCACCTTGCCACAACACTTCTAAAACTCCCCATCGTCTTCCCTCCCATCGATTATCAATTGCCCATCCACCCTTCCCATCGAATGCCCATCAGTCTGCCTTGCAACCGTATCTCTTGGCTGTAAAAGGCCTCCAACATTCCATCCCCTTCCCTCTGGGCTCCAGAGACTAGCCTCTGTCAGGGGTATTGTTCCAGGGTGACTGCAATGAAGAGTAAAGTACTTGTAAACCTTCCAAAGTCCCTTTGCTAGCCGCCAATGTCAATCTACCCCAACGCCCAACCTAGTTTTTTTTTTCGTCTATAGGCCGGCAAATCATTGTACGCAATTCAAGATGAGGAATGTGTGACATATCTGGCATGTGGCCACTGAAGACTGATTTTGCCCACATGTTTAATGGACAGCAAAAATGAAATGAGACCCGTACCATTCATGGGACTAAGTTATTCATTCCTGGGCCAACAAAAGAGGCTGATCTTGGACCCCCTTCCTATTCCCATAACCCATCACTACCCTACCACCACACTCCACTGTATGTGTACTGCAGTTTGCGCTATTATTTTGATTTGATTCTTAGAGTAGTGGGACCCTAGTTTTGCAATATTTTACTGACTAGAGGTGCTTTTATTTTTTTTATTCAATTGTTGTAGGAAAAATGCTCAGAAGTGATGTGATGATTGCAGCTTGGTTGGGGCTCCTTTTAAAAAAAAAAAAAAAAAAAAATCTTGTTCTATTGGATTATTTTTCCACACACTTTTGGTATTCATTGACATCATATGAGGGTTTCGAGTAAAAATATGGTACTATATTGGCGAAAGAATGACAGGATGAGATTTTCAGTCATTGCGTTTTATTGTCTGTGCAAAAGTATCTTTAATGATAAATCCTCTTCAACAGCATAGCCAAGCCCAAGCCAGAATGTCACAAAGGGAAAGGGGTACCTCCGAACCCCCAGGGGTTCGCAAAACTGGCCCTTCTATCACTCCCATGTCTATTCCTCGATCCTCTTCAGTCTCTTGCCACCCCCAGTCAGGAAGTAAAAAACACAAGCGGACTCCCTTATACCAGAGATCAGTAAGAGGGCATGCTGGGTGTTCTTGGTGATTTTTACGGTCCTCTAAAATCTTTGTCTCAGGTGATTTCTCATAACAGCATGGAAATTGTGTGGCGTTCTAAACCATGTTTAACCAAGGAGTGAGGACTGGTTCTGTAATTTAGTTTTTGCTGGATTTTCTCATTGAATCATGATTTAGTTGTGAGGTACTTCATTCAAAGCCAGACCAGCTCAGTTCAGGACTGCGTCTTATAACCGAGGTCTTGAACTTTATGATGGTTGCGCCGCATGCAGTGTGTTTCAATCCCCAAATATTTGAATGTGATCAAATGCCACCCAAATTGTTCATTCTCATCAGCAACAAGAAAATTGTTCCCTTAAAAACTGTCGACCGCCGTCAGATTTACAAAATGCTGTCAAACTTAAACTTTTTGGGTTTTATTCATGCACTGCGAGTCAACCACTGAATGCTACTATTTGTTCCCACTTGTACCACAACACTATAAACCCTAAAAGTCATATCACTTGTAAAGCGGCCGTGTAACTAAGCTGATGAACGTTTTGGCTTAATGAAAATCACATATGTATCTGGGTCCGGACCAGAAACCTGACTATAAAGGATCTCTGATTTATTTGAAACCAGAAGTTTATTTCATCTGTTACTGTATAATGGTTCCAATTACAAATTGAAAAGTTGTCTATAGGGCATACTACTAATACTGTGATGCAATGCTTTCCTATTTCAAACGTGCCGAATTTGAATTGTCCTGCAATTCAATTATCAATGGATTGTGTCTCATTTTGCCCTGACAGCCCAAATGTGACATGCTTTTGTTTTCTTTCCTTTGACGTTATTTAAAGTGTGCAGTGTGCATGTTATCTTCAAGTTTTTTTGTGGTCAAGGCGTGCTGGAAGCTTACAATTTGATGTATTTTTTTGTTCACTGTGTCTTATATTTGAAACATGTTCCCTTTCCACAGATGAGTTTTGACCCAGGCATGCTCCATAACAATGGACACACTGCTTACGCCAATGGAGCCGGTCCTGGCATTCGAGAGATGGGTGTAATAGAAAAGCTTCTGACCTCATACGGCTTCATCCAGTGCTCTGAACGTCAGGGTCGTCTTTTTTTCCACTGTTCACAGTACAATGGCAACCTGCAGGACCTCAAAATAGGAGGTGAGGACCACTGAACCAACACAACTTTCCTTGCGTGCGTATTTCTTCTTGCAGTAAATGGTTATTCACCCCTGCTGTTCTCTCTGCAGATGATGTTGAGTTTGAGGTGTCCTCTGACAGGCGCACTGGCAAGCCCATAGCAGTCAAGCTGCTTAAGATTAAGCCAGAGGTGCTGCCAGAGGAGCGCATTTCAGGCCAGGTGGGGCCAGACCTGCACGTCTATCCCTTTACTGTGCTGCATGGTTATATTCATCCAGTTAAGGAACACCGTTTTATATTTGGTTCTGTCCTTGTCTTTCAACCCTAAAGCCCTGTTTCATTTTCAAGTGTTTTTTTTTCAAAGGTGTGCATGAGTTCATCCCCTGCCAATTTTGTATTAAAAGATAGAAAACAGAGACAAAGACAGTCGCAGCACAGCTACTTGCACATTGAATGACAACCACAATGTGTCAGCTCTATAGCATTTCAGCGCTTGCAAATATAATTGAGTACCTCCCAGAGTACATTTAAACCTCTGCAAACTACAATGCCAAATAATGATACAGCTATACATGTTAATACACGGAGAAGTTATGTAAGCATTGTTAGCATTTTTTTTCCCCTCGTCTGGCACTGGAAAAGCCTGACCTTTCTAATTTTGTGCAAATGCCCACAGCAACTCGTATATGATAATTTAAGAGTCGTTCAACTGTAGTGAATATTGCGCCCCAGACTTTGCCTCCCATTGCAACTCATTCCATGTAATTGAATGAGAACCCATAAAATACACAATGGCATGTCATAATGTGATTCACATTTAAAAAGTCACCCATCAAAGCTTTTACAGGTCAACAGTTAAAAGCCTGGCCATTGGCCATAAAGTCAGTTATTCAAATTCAACATACTTCATACACGAGCTTGATAAAATCTCAAATAACAGAAGCCTTTGAAGGATGAGTGTTTTGGATTGGGTATGATTTACGTTACTGGAATTGAAATACGGCAAGGTAAAGTTGTTGAGCAGCCTGTTCTTTGTAATGCCTCATAATCAGAGCTGTGTTTGAATTTAATAGCTGATTGCTGTGCTGTGCCTGTGTCTCACTAAGTATAGGTAGCAGTTAACTTATTTTGTGTCTTTGTGTTTTCACCTTAATTCTAGATTCAAATTGCTAAAATTGTCATTGATGTTTATTAAACGTTATCCATATTTTTCTTTAGGTCGTCTCCTCAATTCCTGGAAATACAGAAGGGAAGTCTGCACCTGGCCAGGTGCCAAATGGAAGTGTTTGTTATGAAAGAAATGGGGTAAAGTGTCAATTTATTTCTGAGTTATCAACCTAATCAAGCTACTGGTAATTCTGACATGTAAAAGACATGCCTCTATTTCCAGACTGTAAGCCACACAGCCCACATTATTTTAAGAAAAAATATCCATATATATTGCTTTTCCTCTTTATCTATCTTCTGACAATTGGCACCTGTTTATTATACTTCACACCATTTGATATAGTTCTTTGTTCCTAAATAGCAATATTTTAACCAAATGAGTTACCCTAATGCTTATTGGTCAGCTTCTTTGTTTTGTGCAGTTCTAAGGTTATTTTGATCTGGACATTTAATTTGATTTTGTACATGCGTTGTGACGTTCCACATTTTGTCTGTTAAATTAATGCTTGCCAGGGGTGTGTTTTTCACAGGAAGTGTTCTATCTTACCTACACTTCCGATGATGTTGAGGGAAATACCCACCTGGACACTGGCGACAAAGTCAGCTTTTATATGGAGACCAACAAGCAGTGAGTTTGAGCGCTCTCTCTTTGTTCTTCCTTGCTCAATCAAGACCCTTTGAACACTGTCCACTACTATTCCTGTTTTTCCAGTACTGGTGCAGTCAGCGCTCGCAATATTCAACTTGTGACAAAAAAGCAAATGAGGTGCCAGGGAGTCGTGTGCGCGACAAAGGTAATAAATAAAGTTTTTTTTAAAGTACAACAACCTTTAGAAGCACTGACTTGAAAACAAATATACTTGGGTTGTTTTAGTTTGAGTTTTTATTTGTTTATTATTATAATTCTTGAAAAATAGTTTCTTTGCCAACTGGATAGATACTAAATCTTTCCTCAAATTGTCAAAATGGTTGGTCCTGCAGTTTAAAACTTGATAAAATTCCTTGTTTTTTTTCCAATGTAGTATATGGTTTTCAACACAATGTGTAGTTCTTTTATTTATTCATTTGTTCCCAAAATATTACATTATTTTTGTTTTTTGATACATGGAAACCCTTTTGCTGGGCCGGAGGTGTTCTGGAAGTTTAAATTCTAGTACTCTGTTGACTACATTTTTATTTATTTTTATTTTCTTGCTTAGTTCAGTCTTATCTTACCATTCTATTTTCATTTCAGGAGGCTTTTGGATTCATTGAGAGGGCCGATGTGGTGAAGGAGATCTTTTTTCACTACAGTGAGTTTAAAGGTGATCTCGAGGCTCTGCAAGCAGGAGATGATGTAGAGTTCACAATCAAAGACAGAAATGTAGGTGTCTTTCAGTTGTTTACAGAATTGAACAGGTACACAATTCTTCAATACTGTTCTCTGACTTCTCATGTTGTTGTGTCTAAAGGGTAAAGAGGTTGCCACAGAAGTAAAACTTCTCCCACAGGGAACTGTCATCTTTGAAGATATAAGCATTGAACAATTTGAGGGAACAGTCACTAAAGTTATCCCCAAGGTTCCCACAAAAAACCAGGCAAGCTGATCGATCATGTAATTGTTTTGGGCAATTGCTTGGATAGAGAGCACCTCATTTTAATTGGTCCTTCTTCTTCTGGCACAGAATGACCCACTCCCAGGCTGTATCAGTGCTCGAATTGGATTCACGGACAAAGAGATGCCGTTTGGCGAAAAGGACACAAAATCAAAGGTGACTCTTCTGGAAGGAGACCATGTGCAATTCAACATTTCCACTGACCGAAGAGACAAGCTAGAGAGAGCCACAAATATCGACATCCTGCCAGACTCTTTCGATGTCACCAAGGAGACCCGGGAGATGGTAAGCTAGACAGAACAGGGTAGTAAATGAAGACAATGAACTAACCTCGAGTCTCATTTTAGGGGGTGATTGCTGCTATACGTGATGGTTTCGGATTCATTAAGTGTGTGGATCGGGATGCTCGGATGTTTTTCCACTTCAGTGAAGTTTTGGAAGAAAGCCAGCTGCACATCTCTGATGAAGTGGAGTTTACTGTTGTGCCCGTATGCTACCTTTTCCCCTTAATGCTGTCTTTGACGTTCGTGTGCAGGTTGTAATGAACCAAAGTAACTCAATCCTGTGATTGTGTGTTTGCAAGGATATGCTCTCCGCCCAGAGGAACCATGCAGTCCGCATCAAGAAACTGCCGAAGGGTACCGTGTCCTTTCATACCCAGTCTGAGCAGCGCTTCATCGGGGTTGTGCAAAAAGAAGTCGTGACGGGCACTGCTAAAAATGCGAGTCCCAGCAAGGCCAAGGAAAAGGAAAAGGTACTCCTTTTTGAACACTTCAAAGGGGTTAGTTAGAGTTTATGATTTTCTTTGACCTTTTTTTGCTTTCTTTTTCAATGATCAACTACTTTTCCCTCTTCTTGTGGTTAGAAAAAGGACAAGGTAGGACCAGGGCCACTGCATGTAGTAAAGTTAATTAATCACAAAATAGCTATTTTCTTGATAAACATTTTTTTCCCTCTTTTTAAGGGTAAATTGGTAGACAAGGTTAGTCTTTGCTGCTCTGAAGGTTATTTGAAGCTTTTTGGATGTGTGTAGCTGACAGCATGCATCTGGTCATCAATTAACTGCTAAAGATTTGGAGAGTATCAATTTAAGAAGAATGACTGACAAGTTATTGATGATAAAAATATAACTTAAATAGTAATATATTAACTCACCGGCTGCCATTGATGGCTATCCATTGATGCGAGAAGCTCATACGCACACTCACGGGATGCCGAGACCCTAACGCTGCTCATTTAATGAGGGACCACTTTGTATCCTACATATTTTAAACATTTGGCCATGTATTGTTTTGTGGTGAACGGGGTAACCTCTGATGCCGGTGAAGGTGACGAAAATGCATTTAATGTTTGATCTTTTTTAATGAACCTGTTTTTATGTGTTTACATGTTCCAAAACACGATATTATACCTCATTTAATGGTTCGGTTGGTCCTTATCTATCCTGTTCACTGGGGGAATATATAGTTATGATTACAAGAGAACTTTACTATAACATTTTTCATCACCTATGCCTACATGATCCTCATACTTAACCGAGGAGGTAATTAGAATGTAGGTCTCACATGCATGCCTTATTTTTAACAAACTTTAAAGTCATGATCCTCTTGACTTACAAGTTTGATGTGGTTCATTTCTATTGATTTATTTTTAAATTTTAGAAGAAATACTGATTGACATGTGATACATGTAGCCACCACTTACCCGCGTCATGGTCATAAAAAGCACTTATTCGACTCTGCATTTAATTACTATTGTTCTATACAATGTAGGAACCTGAAGATGGAGTTATTGCATATGAAGACTGCGGAGTGAAGCTCACGGTGATGTACCACATTAAAGACTTGGAGGGAGGATATCGCCCTCAGGTTGGAGACAAGGTATCATCTGCCTAAATAACTTGAGATATTTTACATTGTTACTGGAATGTTGTAATCCAGAGTTTACTAGCGCTCTTTTTTTTAAACCTACAATACTCGTCATTCATCCAGATTCTTGGCTATATATAAGATGTAAAACTCAATGTTAGCATTTAGCCTGTGACATCACATGATTACTTTAGCTGATACACAAAGCCCATAAAATCCAATTAAAAGGATTTACAGTAAGTCAATTTAGCTTAATGACAAAGTCTCCTTTTACCACTAGGTGGAGTTCTCCATCAATGAGGTGAAAAGAAGCGGCCAGCAGACTGCAGTCTCCATCAGAGTCTTAAATCGTAATGCCAACAGCGGCAAGCGACTGCAAGGTTTTATTGCCACTCTGAAGGATAACTTTGGCTTCATCGAGACTGCAAACCACGACCAGGAGATCTTTTTTCACTATAGGTAAAATTCTCAATTCAATTCTGATTTGGAAATTGCCAACAAAGGGTGAAATTTGTTCAAATGTCTGTTCTTTGTCTTCAACATTAGTGAAATGTGTGGGGACTTGGATAATCTTGAATTGGGTGATACAGTGGAGTATACTCTCTCAAAGGGAAAAGCAAATAAAGTCAGTGCTGAAAAGGTCACCAAAGTAGCTGCTGGTATGAGTTTACACTTTTTGGGAGGTTGGGCAATTGTCCTAAATGTCCTAGCATTCATTGAACATGGTAAAATGCATTGTTTTCAGTGAATGGGATCGGCGATGATGTTAGCACAGCAGTTAACGGGGGTAAAGTTATCCGTCCAATACGCAGTGTGGACCCCTCTCAGAAAGAATATCAAGGGCTGATTGAGGTCATCGAAGAAGGTGGGTCTCTGAATTCGATTCTGGTTTTGTGTCTCGTAAGATCTAAACTAATTTCTTTTTTGCTCGATTGTGTCAGGTGGAGAAAAGGGCCAGAGTTATCCTTTTGGAATCATGGGTTTGGCTAACAAGGTTCATTGTCTGCAAAAAGGAGAACTGGTGAAATTCCAGGTTTGCACAATATCCCATACTGGACAGAAGATGGCTTGTAATGTGGTTCCTCAACGCCTAGCCTTGGTGGAGTGTGTCAAAGACCAGGTAGCTATCTCGCTCATGAAATTCCTTTCATTGATATGATGGCGTCTTACCTGGGGAAATGTTTTTAAATCTGATTCGTTTTCCCCCAGTTTGGTTTCATCACGTACGAAGTTGGCGATAGCAAAAAACTTTACTTTCACGTCAAAGAAGTGCAGGATGGCTTGGAGCTCCAGACTGGGGACGAAGTGGAGTTCTCCGTTGTCTTTAATCAACGCACAGGAAAATGTAGTGCCTGCAACGTGCGCCGAGTCAGGTGAGACAATGTTTGGCTTTTGGGAATTAAATCAGTCCACTGATCATAGTAAAAAGATGAACCTCAAATTGTATAATTTGACTTTGACGTTGCAGCGAAGGGCCCAAACCGGTAGTGACTCCACGTCCTGACCGTCTGGTCAACAGATTGAAGAGCATCACGCTGGACGATGCCAGTGCCCCTCGTCTTGTCATTGTTCGACAGCCACGTGGACCGGACAATTCAAAGGTACTTTTCTCTTAACAGTCATGAATACACAAAGCGCCTTACTTAGATCAGGGGTATCAAACATGCAACCCGCTGTCTGGTTCTGCCTGGGGAGCACTTTGTAGCTTATCCATATTCAATCTACATCATTGAATACTTTGATTTTTTTTCGACACAGAATTTTACGGTAGTGATCTTTAAGTAGTACCCTGTAATGGAAGTGACGAAATGAACTCAGACTGGGTGTGGATGCTCATCGGAGCGTTTTCAAATGATCAGGACAACGAACAATTCGCTAATTTACCCCACCCAGTCAAATTGATTGGACGTCTAGTGCCGTCAATGGTGTCAAAAAAGGTGACCTTGGTCCGGTCTAAGTGAGATATAGTTAGCATTAACCAGACTGGGTTTGACACCCCTGACTTATTTAATGCAATAAAGAATTTATGGTTTAAAAATGTTTTGAAACTTTTTGGGTGGTAAAATACTGACTTGTTTAACCGCCGCTGATGTAGATGACTTATTTGAATCAGAAGAATTTCTTTTAAATGAACATCAATCCTCGATTTTCATCATGATGATTTGGATTAAACTTGAATTCCGTCATCAAAAGATTAGATTTTGCACACATTGGCATTTATGGAAAGACAATTAGCTTTCACAGAGTATTATTTTAATAGAAAATACAGTTGTGTCAGATCACTAACATGCCAATCAATTGTCTCCCATACAGGGCTTCAGTGTGGAGCGCAAGACTCACCAGCCTGGTGTCATTGACTGAGCAATACTGTTTAGTGCTGGTAGGAGGGGGGACGGGCTCGGTCGGGGTATATCCTTGTCAAGCCGACATGGCACGAGATGCTTAAAATCCAACAATTTGGCCCACTTAATTCATGCGGGTCACATTTCCTCACCTCCCGGCCCTCCTCCGTCGTACGACGTTCTTGATGATTGCACATGAAACCTCTGAGTGTGTGCATGTGTGATGTGTCCTAACTGTGTGTGGGACACGGCCTTGTCCCTCTAAACCAGACTTAGGCCACCTGTGCCCCCAATTGTTATGGAATTAGCTTTGTCTGGAATTCTGCACCTGTAAAGTGTCTACTTGTTTAGATGGAGTGAATGGGTGTGCGTGCATGTCTTCGAGTGACTTTTTCCATATATTGTTTCTCCTTTATTGTTTGCTTCTTTACACATAGACACTTGAAATGGTTTCATTGTGAGATTTCTGCTACTGTATGCTTTCCTACAAAATGCATAAAGCAAAGTTCCCTCCATAAGGAGGATCATAATTCTCATGTGTGGGCTTCAACCGAGGATTTTTCTCTGCTCGCTTTTTTGAGCAGTTTTTAAATGCTTGAATTGAGAGCTTTTTGAAAGCATGGTGTGGGTGTACGCGTGTTCCTGGGTCTAATGGGGTTTACTTTTACCAATCTGGAGCCTTTAGATACTTTTTTGGTATTCACCAGCTCCACTAAAGCAATTTCTCCCAGGTGCAGAATTCCCATTGGCATGTTATATCTGCATTTTTTTTCTCTCTTCTAATTCCTCACGTTATTGCTTTTTCCATTGAAACACAGTCTATTATGAAAAACAAGGTGCCTAAAATAAACATTAAAAAAAAAGAAATACTACAAGCAAAGAGAAGGGTGTTGGTGAGGCTTAAGAAGGTTTGTTTGTTTCCCAGCCTGCCACCAATATAGAGAGCCATCCAAAGATGGCTCTCTCATTCAGTAGAGATAATGTTATGCATCCCAAACCCGGGAGTCGAACAATACTGTATGTAATGTGTGCTTTTCTTCCCTTAGTTAAAGTCAAACTTCATATATAAGAACAAAATTATGGGGAAAGAGTAAGGTATTAGTAACTAAGTAAAAAAATAAATAAAAAAAAGAACGGAATGAGGATCAATCAGTCTGCAGAGATCACTGGGTTTCAGTTGAACCGCGTACAAAGGTTCTTATGTACGTTTGTTAATGGTCTCAAATGAATAAGCAAATTAAAGTTTTATGAAAAACCAAGTGGTCTTTTCTTTTTGTTGTAATCATTGATGAAATCGCATGATACGTGTATAAGCCAAGAGTGAACAATCAGATTTGAATAATGGCATGTATACTATTTTTTATTTAAAAATAGAATTTTGTAAATCAAAGTCCTTTTGCAAAAAACATTTATTGAATACTTTTTGACTGAAATCTTTTACATATATCCCACAAAGCCAGTTGCTCATTTATAATCTAAACAGCTATGTAAAGCTCCAGCACCCTCACTAGGATGGGTGTGATATCATTTTTTTACACTCGTGCATAAAGTACAAAAATAGTCTGCAGTTGTCAAAAATATTGTTGTTTATTGTTCTCAAGCTGTGTTTCACAATGTAGCAGGTCATAATTAACAATTTTTAAAAGCCTCCTGTAATTAATTTTTGGTACTGCCCAAATATACGGTGAGCTCTGAGCGGTGGATCTTAGTGTCCTTCCGGTTTGTCTTGGCATTTTGGAGTGCAGACCAGCGGGCCCACCACTCCCTCAACTCAACTGGCCCGGTGGGCCGCCGTGTTTTTATCAGACTTGGGGGAATAACAGCTGCTGGAGGGTGGTGGACATCGCTTCTGGGCGGCCACTTCCTGTAACCATTTAAATCAACTTCTGACTCTATCAACTCCCCACTTATTGTCTCATTTGACAGACTCTCTTCCCCAACGTCTTGGCCCTCTTTAGAGCAAAGATTTGGATCTCCACGGAAGGCAATTTTTTCCATTTTGCTCCTGTAATCCCCCAGTTTAGCTTTGCAGTCCACAACCTTAGCTTTCATTTCATGGAAGTGATTCAGCAAATCTTTTTCAAATGCCTCCTCTGCCTTTAGTTCATTCTCCCAGAACCTTATTTGCTCCAATTCAATCAACTTTTGCTCTTCTTTGGCCTGTTCCTTTTCCTCTAGCTCTAAAATCTCATTGTCTACCTTCTCTACCACAACTTGGATCTTTTGAAGGTAACTAAGCTGGTATATGATGGTTTCTCTTAGGTGATTGATCTCGTCCTCACAACTGTTGGAGATTTCGAGTTGATGCCCGTGTGTTTTCTTGGGATATCTGTCTTCCTTGACCTTCTGCTGAGTTCCCATGCAGCAAGATGTTTGATGATCCAAGTCGGACTTGGACTTCCTGTGACCCTGGACTTGTTTCTGGTCACGTGGATTCTTTCTTCCATCAGAAAGTGTGATACTTAGAAAACTTCGCTTCCTTTTTTCATTCCTCTTGCCGCTATCCTTATCACACGAGGTGCTGTAAACCTGTGTTTTTCCCAAGTTTTCCAGCCATTCCCAGGCCTCCTCCATGAAGGTCAAAGACTTTCTTTTGGGTCTCTTCAGATGTTCCTGGTTCTGTTCCGTGTCGCGCTTCAAGCAGGATAATGGAAGACTATGCCGATGCTGATTCAGAGAACCGTTTCGACGCCAAACTCTCGCGTTGGCTTCTTTCCTCCTTAATGGCGGACAAGCTTGGCGTCGACCCGCTTTGGTTCGGCTCATTTCGTCGGAAACTGAAGGGCTGCCGTGGAACAATGCGAGCTGAACTTCTTTGGCGTGTTCTCCATATTTTCTTAGCATCTCCAAGGGACGCTCGTCTGGAGACATGCATCTCTCAAAGTCTTTGAACCTCTCGCGTAACATGTAGCGTCCAGGTTGACCTAAATGAAAATTGAGGGATTTTTGGGGTGGAGGAGTGTCAATCAAATAATTATATACCCACCACTTGTAAGCACTTACCTATGGCTTGAGCTAACACTGTAACCACATCTTGGCATGTTGTCTCATCAGTTACTCCACAAACCAAACGTGGCAGATTATCCACTGTCACTTTAATTTCCATTGTGTCCAATCTATGAAAAAAACTAATGAGTGAAAGTAGGCCATTACATCTTTGAATAGGTAAAATACAAACAAATCAAACACATTGGATGAGAGGGTGCATTTTAACAATTTCTTTTCAAGGCATTCCACAAACAGTGGAGCAATTTTAAGCCTCTCAAAGACATCTTCCAATTCTCCGTTCATTCACTTATCTTCAGTTTGTCTTATATTGGTAAAAAATTGCATTCTAGTTGTACAATTAGATGGAAGTAAAAAGGAAGTATCAAATTAAATGAATTCATGTGGAGATGTGACTTTTCCGCAATGAGAGTACAGTGATAAAGAATAAGGGAAGTATAAGAAATATATAAATCCTCCATGACGCATAAAACAACCGCATATTTTTTAAATTACCCTATAACATTTGGAGAAAAAAAGTTCCTAAAAGGACCTTACCGTTTCGTGCTTTTTGTGCTGCGTGTGACTTATCTGCTTAGCTGAGTATTCTGCTCAAGAGGAGGAAAAAACAGACCAATTAAGACTCATTTCAACTCCCAAAGGCATTTAAACAAGCCAAAAGTAGTTTGATCCCACCCATTTGACACTCACTGAATTCTTGCCTCTTTTGGCATGGTGACATTTATGACATTTTGATGGCAAATGTACTGTATTATTTTTTCTTGACTTCCCTTCATTTTGTTCTTAAGATATAAAAATCCTCCCACATTCCAAAAACATGCATAGTAGGATGGTTGAACACCCTAAATCCCCCATAGCTATGATTGGTTGTCGATCTACTAGGAGAGCTAAATATTTATTTATTCATTTTCCCAGATGCTTATCCTCACGAGGGTAGCGGGGGGTGCTGGAGCCTATCCCAGCCAAATATGGGTACCAGTCAGAGGATACCCAGAATCAGTGTCCAGCCAATCGCAAGGGAAAGCCAGGTATTCTTCAGTGTAATACTTGAATCATTTGAGAACCGCTCATCATGTTTTAAAAACAAGTACACCCACCCTATGTATGCACGGACAGCTGCTGTTGACTCATTCGAGGGGGTCGGGTTGGGGTTGCAAAGTAACCTGATAGGAGCAACTTTGACCCTCGCATCTTCTCGATGTTGCCATGTGAACTACGTCCAGCACATGCCCACCTTGCAAACCACAATGATTGTATTAGAAAAGTGATGATTGAGCAATTCATTTGTCAATTCATTTCCAAACAGTGACCTGAAAATTTTACCATAATCCCAGTGCAGACCCCTTCACACTTCCAGGTGTCAGTATTATGAGAACCCACTAAGATCAGATAAGACATGTGACCACAATTTGTTGCTATTGGATGGGTATCTTTATGTGTCGGACTGGCTGGCAAGTCTGAAAATGATAAGGTTTCGTAATAGTTCTTAATTGCTTGGGTTACATAGTCGTATTGTATTGGATTATTTTTGGTACGCTCCATGAGTGAATTTCTTAAATTTGAACCAGCAGACCTTTTTTTTTAACTTGATCTGGGACTCACTGAAAGGTAAAATGAACTCTGACATTTAAGTTCACGTTCCCTAAAAATAGAGGTCTTGCTGACTGTCTTCCGACTGCAAAGTCTTATGATGGATTAATACACAAGTGAAGCGTGTAAAACATTAGTGTGATGTTTAATAGTTTATGCTGCGATCAATGATCCAATGCTTATGAAAAATGTATATATTTACAACAATTATTGGTTTATATACATGCCAAATACAAATATTAACAGGCAAAACAATTTAATTCTCTTCTGGGAAAACTCAAACTAGGTACCAACTTTTAACATTTGTATCCACTTTTTTTTTTAGATTTCCTTTGGTGGTTTACTGTGAGATTTTTATCAATGTTATAGAAAATATTTCCTCTATAGTCACCCATTTTTCGTGGTGTACCACAAAATCCACAAAACTGCAAAACATGAAACATCACAAAGAGACGGACAACCGAGCACAATCACACCCGTACCTATGGGCAATTTGGAGTGACCAATCAGGGTACCATGCATGTTTTTGTAATGTGGGAGGCAACCAGAGTACCTAGAAGAAAACCACGCAGGCCCAGGGAGAACATGCAAAATCCATACAGGTGTACCGACCTGGATTTAAACCCGGGAGCTGAGAGGTGTAAGGCCTGTACACTAACCACTTGATCCACCGGGTTGTATTGAACAAGTTAATACGTATTGTGAAGTCAAGTATATGAAGTAGCACATCACTTCAAGTAGTTTAGAGTCCACTTCTCATATAATTTCACTACAGGTCATTAACTTGTTTCATTGACTTTTCCATCATAGATTGAAAAACATGGTGAAAATGGCTAACATGCAATTTTTAATTTAACAAACTAGTCCACATGAGATCCAGATCATGAGATCTGGCATGAACCAAAACTGTGGTTGACACCCTTGTAATACAGTGATAGGGAATCATAACTCGCGGGTGGGTGGGCGTCCCTCGACGACTGTCAGCCTGGGGACAACCCCTCCCCTAAGCTCCGCCCCTGGCGACAATAACTATATTGGGAATCTTCAGGTGTGACAGCGATGAGGTTGACAAGCGCGATCCTGTTGAGCATTTTTTAAATGTCTCATCATTACGATAATTCATTTTACTCTCGCTCTCGGCGCACGACATTCTGACGTTTCAGTCTTTGTTTACGTACGCCGACTCTGTTTGTGGTGGGCCACGCGTCTTAAAATAGAGGCGCACACCTCTATCTGACTGCGTATGATGTCGGGGAGGGGCCGATGGCCTCGCTGGCTTCTCCGGCTGCTTCGACCTCAGCAGAATCCGGTTACAAGTGCGCCTCCCCGTATCTTAATATTGCCGTGACCCGACTCTTGGTTCGCCCACTCCCACCAGCACTAGCACCGCACCACAGTGGTCCTGTGACGGCGACCACCCTCTTGATTCTCACCCGGAGAGACGTACACGAAGCGAGTCATCATGCCCAAAGTTGTGGTACCAGGTGAGTGTGGTCAATGTGCTTCCAAAAGAAAGTAAACTCTTCTAATCTTTTGAATAAATATGTCAGAGGTCGGGTATATTATCAAGAAGGGTCAGATAAAGTGGTTCTAATTTTAGAAGGCCACTTTGAGCAATGTAGTCAGCTATTCATTTTATGTCACAACAAACTGTTTTTCTTACCACCTGCTAAACATAGTAGGTGTCCTACCAATTACTTGGGTAGATGCAAATCAGCAAAACTCAAGTTGTCTTCTTGTTATATAAAGTTCTTTTTTTTCTTGCAGAATCTATTTGAGGGAAAGAAAGTGTTTTTGTTGTTATTTTCTGATGCCAGCCGAGGAAAGGCAGCGATAAGAGACACAATGTAATGATAACTAACACCAAAAAACTCATAAAAATTTCATATAGGACGTGTCCGATGTTCAAAATTAGTAGGTTAACTCAGTCAAAATGCAGAGATATTGCTATAAAAAAAATAAAATATTGGAAGAAAATGAGGAAACAACTTAAAATGACACGCTTAGGTTCAGGAACGGGTCTATAAACATTCTGAGTCCATTGTACATGCTTTTTACACTTTTATTTTAAATGGTGTTTGTGTCTGTTGGATTTAATAAAAATACAGATGTTTGATTTTTGAACAGCATTGTTTCACATTCACAGTCTCTATTCCAGAGACATGATGTGCAAGCCCATAACGTATCACTCATTATCTTTTTAAGCTCACGCCTGTCCTTTCTAACACTCTGTTTTTTTTTATCTTGGGTGGTGCTACTTTCTTGCCGGTCATGATCAGGTCTACAGAGTAAGTATGCAGGGTGAGACGTGGTCCTTTTGATCACACGGGCTATAGTGGAATGGTTGTCTCTCGTGTGGAAACTTAGACGATTTGCATGTAGGCCACTGCTGCATATGTAGCAGGCATTGTGAGATTAGACTGAGGCCACCGTGTTGTCCATCGTCATTGTCGTCCCATGGTACCGCTTTCTTTCTGTTTATATATTTTTTGTGTCATTTTGACCATGTACTGGTATTCTGATAGCGTATCATCTGAGACTTGCTTGGTAGGATTGCAGTCGTCCTTGTCAAAGCATCGTCGTGCTGCATGACCCAATGGGGAAGCCTCGAGTGTTTCAAGATGTTCACCTCTGATGCTGTCATTGCTGTCCAACAGAGACCGACGAGAAGATGCGGGCCTTTGCCGAGCAGATCTTCGCATCCGAGACCAAAGGCGAGGACGTCCGGGATGAGATTTCCGTTTTTGACGTGCCCGAGGACTGCCCCATCCTCCACCTTGAAATGGCACACCACTTGCATGCTGACGACGATGTTGAGAAGCGGTGAGTTTGGCATGCTTTTTATTGCCTGCACCCCCGCGACCCTTGTGGGGGAAAGCAGTACGGAAAATGAATGTTTACATGCACTTGTCATATTCCGCTGAGACATGTTTTTGTTCGAAAACACTTCACGTCAACTGTTTCCGAGTTCTAAAAAGTGAGACTTCTCGGTTATTGATTTTTACACAGCAAGCGCCGTTTTCGTGCTACGAGACCAAGTGACCAAACCGCTGCAGCCCCTGTGGTGGAAGTGGACAGACCCACCTACTTGGAAGTACCAGACTTCCAAAGAGTTGCCATCATTGGAGATTACGCTTCTGGGGTACTGTGTGCCAATTTATTCACATTTTGTACTGCTATAGTTTTAACCAAGCAAACACTTGCCAAATGATCAGAAAGAACCTCCACCGATGCCGATCATTTGAGATTTGATCTACATTTTTAGAGTTTTCAAAAAACAGAAGTAGACTATACCTTTTATTGCTGTGTGTTAATCAAAGTGGTAAAAAATGTATTGTTTCTGACTTGTGAATATTTGTGATTTATGCTCAGAAAAATTACCTTTTTTGCATTTAAAATGTAGAATACTGCCAATGCATAATATGGATCTGATCCAAATGAACTATAATTTCAAGAAATGTCAAATCCACCACTAATTTGAACGATACACATTTCTTTTCATCAGGTTACCATGGATGACTTTGAGCTCTCCTGCAAAGGTTTATACCGTGCTTTGACCATCCGAGAGAAGTACATGAAGTTGGCCTACCAGCGTTTTCCAAGGACGGCGTCGCAGTACCTCCGGGACATCGAAGGCGAAACCTTCAAGGTGGAAGACCAGGTGCAACCTGGTGAGGACGATTTGTAATTTGATTGAAAATAACTCCTTGTACAAATACTGAAACTTTATCAGTGCTTCTCCTTCTCTGTATTTGGTGAAAAATTACCATTTTTCTTTCCATGTATTTCCAGTTTTCACAGCCCCGCCAAAGGATGGAGAAGACCCATTTGAAACAGCGAGCCTGCTGGAGAATATTGGCTACATTGCGCGTATGAAGGATGGTCTCATCTATTTGTACAATGATGCTGAAGCTGCAGACAAACACGAACCCAGAGACCTGCCATATCCTAACCACGCTACCTTCATCGATGACATGAACTTTCTCATCGCTCTCATTGCCCAGGGTCCCACGTGAGTCTCTTCTGGGCTTGGCTATTTTCAAATTTTTTAGTGGCTTACAAGTCATGCACCCCCTTACTTTCCCTTAGGTTATTGGTTTGAGCTATGCAGAGGCAAACCGTTAGATCAATTATTTTGTTTATGGCTGTGTCATCATATATTTTGGGATACTTGTTGACAATATATTTTATTTAGTGTTTGAAAACTGACAGTGGGACTTACTGTGCCTCTTCTTCACTACAAATACAGCTAAGATTGTATTATAATTTTCCTTGCTTGCTTTATTTATTTCAATGTCACTCTGCTTTTAGAAAGACATACACTCATCGCCGTCTGAAGTTCCTCATGTCCAAGTTCAACGTGCATGAAATGCTGAATGAGATGGAGGAGATGAAAGAGCTGAAGAATAACCCTCACAGAGATTTCTACAATTGCAGGAAGGTAGTGGAAATCCAATTCACACAGCTTGGGTTGACTCCCCTTTCTTATGAGAATTGTTGACACAGGTGATTTTTGCCTCACCAGGTGGACACTCACATCCACGCCGCTGCCTGCATGAACCAGAAACACCTGCTGCGCTTCATCAAGAAATCCTACCGAGTGGATGCGGACCGCACTGTGCACAATCTCAAGGGGAAAGAGGTCACCTTGAAGGAGCTTTTTGAATCCCTCAACCTGCATCCGTACGACCTCACTGTGGATTCGCTAGATGTGCACGCTGTGAGTTATTGACAGGAATTATATGTTTGTTATGTATCATAACAGTAAAAAATGGTTCTATTGAATATCTTCATAGGGACTAAGACTCCTATGTATACATACTAGTTTTAAAAAACCTAACAATGGTATTGCAGTTTTCCTAAGAGAGGCTATTTCTGTTTTAAATTTTTTTTTTAAAGGGCAGACAAACCTTTCAGCGTTTTGACAAGTTCAATGCCAAGTACAACCCTGTCGGAGCGAGCGAGCTGCGTGACCTTTACCTTAAGTCGGAGAATCACATCAATGGAGAATACTTTGCTACCATCATCAAGGTCAGTCGTTTTTGCAAAGTATTATGTGTCAATTACGTATAAATGTCATATTTTCAGCACCTCTTCACTCTGTGCACCAACCGCCTATGTACTTCCACCTAATTCTTTTGAGTCAACTAACCTTTGTTTACACAGGAAGTAGCCAACGATTTGGAAGATGCAAAGTACCAATACGCCGAACCTCGCCTGTCTATCTACGGCTGCACGCCCAATGAATGGACCAAACTCTCCAGTTGGTTTGTCAAGCACAGGGTCTACTCTCCTCACCTCAAGTGGATGATTCAAATTCCCAGAATCTAGTAGGTCCTTTTTCCAATCCACGCAAGTTTCATCACATCCTTTTAAATTGCTGCCTATGTCTTTTTGTAAATCCTCATTTTAATCTTGGAATCTAGTGATATCTTCAGAGCCAGGGACTTTGTCCCCCACTTTGGAAAGATGCTGGAGAATATTTTCCTTCCCGTTTTTAATGCCACTATCGACCCCAAGTCCAACCCCGAGCTCAGTGTCTTCCTCAAGCACGTAAGTGGGAAATAAATATAGATTGGTAGCTGTATTTAGCATAGTGTGGTTGTGGCCAGTTTTTTGGATACATGATTAAACAAAAAAAGATATTTTTCTTATAATTATTTTTGATATAACTCATTTCATTCCATTGTTGGCGTTAGGCATCCTATTAATTTAAACTGGCAAGATTGGCTGTGAATGCTCACGCCTCAACCTCTCCCCGGTGCATAGGTGACAGGTTTCGACAGCGTGGATGACGAGTCAAAGCACAGTGGTCATATGTTCTCCACAAAGAGTCCCAAACCAGAGGAGTGGGACATTGCTAAGAACCCATCTTACACCTACTACATCTACTACATGTATGCCAATATCGCTGTGCTCAACCAGCTACGGAGGTCAGTAACCTGAAATTGGTCCGTTCTACATTTTCAGCTTTTGGATTTGTTCAATTGATCAAAAACAGTTTGCATTCAAGAATAAGGCTTTTAATTTGTGTTCATTGTTACAGAGAAAGAGGCATGAACACGTTCATGTTCAGGCCTCATTGCGGTGAAGCCGGCGCCATCACACATCTGCTGGCTGCCTTTATGACGGCTGACAACATCTCACACGGCCTCAACCTCAAAAAGGTCAGTGGCAAAAAGGCCGAGAATGCAACGTGCGTGTGTGTCTGCCTTACATTACATCAGGGGTCGGGAACCTTTCTGACAGACATAAACAGATCATGAACGATTCATATTTTCAGATATTATTTTTTCGAGAGCCGTACTCAGAATTTATTAAAAGTAAAAATACATGAAAATCTTGTACATGAGATAGACAAAATGAATAAATGGAATATAAACTATACTCACAGTCATGAAACCAAGACCAATCAGAAATTATACAAAGGTCTTTCGTTTGCTAAAACTTTCTGAACATATTCTTCAACCACCAGAGTCCAGTACTGCAGTACCTGTACTACCTGACCCAGATCCCCATTGCCATGTCTCCCCTAAGCAACAACAGTCTTTTCCTTGAGTATGCCAAGAACCCACTGCTGGAGTTCCAAAAGAAAGGCCTGGTGGTCTCGCTCTCCACGGATGACCCTATGCAGTTTCACTACACCAAGGTTTTGCCATAAGATAAAGAAATGGACCAAAATACAAATGGCTAAATATCTGACGTTCGTGTCACCCGCAGGAGCCTCTGATGGAGGAGTACGCCATCGCAGCACAGGTTTTCAAACTCAGCACCTGTGACATGTGCGAGATCTCCAGAAACAGTGTGCTGCAGAGCGCAATGTCGGACGAGGTAGCGCAATTAGACAGTAAACTTCTAGCATCAATCGATATGGTTTGAATGTACACGAGTACTGTAATGAAAGTATAATACTTTACTGTTGTTGACAACCTCTGAACGCAAAAGTCGAATTTGATAACGGCATCATTGAAAAAACGTAATTCTTTGCTGCCATCTTGTGGGATTTAGATGCCCAGGAACTGTCTTGGAGACAGCGAAGTATTTTCTAGGAGAAATGTAGTCCTAGTTTAGCAAATTCCCAGATTCTACCTGAAAATAATATGTAGTTTTTCCAGAATTTCGATCAGATGGAGAATTTTTTACTGAACATCATCTCTGCTATCTGCTGTGTTGTCTGTGCTCAGGAGAAAATTCATTTCTTGGGTCAAGACTACTTAAAAGAGGGTCCGGAGGGAAACGACATCAGGAAAACCAACGTTGCCCAGATCCGTATGGCGTACCGCTACGAGACCATTTCATATGAGCTCAACCTCATCAAGGAGGGCCTAAAGTCGGAGTAAAACCAACATCTAAAATGTGAAAATGAACGCCAATGGAAAATGAATGTCTCTAGTGTTGTTTCATCTGGAGACACTGTTGATAATCCATCACTCTAATGTATTGTAATTGCATTAGTATTTGTCTTCTTTAGGAACATCACTGCTCCAGCTACATTAAAAAGAGAATGGGAGTCAACACAGATGTCTGTTGGTGATCTTTGTACTTGATCCTTACCTCAAAATAGTAGTATAGATAGTAAATTGCACAAGAAGAAATATTTCCCCAACCTTTTAGTGGACACAATACACAAAGCCAAAAGGCAGAGTGTTGATTTTAATTTTTGAAATTATTATTTAAAGAGACTGTACGTAACCAAATTTTGCATTATGCATTAGAGATCAAGAAAAATCCTGGAATTAAATAATACTACATGTAGGGAGCAAAGGCCGTTGACAGCTGCATTAAGTGGGCGGGATGACGTCACTGTTAGACGCAGTGAACTTTCTCAGAGAACAATTTGTCAAGTTAGATTTAATGTGTACATCGCCTCTCATTATTTGATATACATTACGTTTCTCTCTGCGTTGTTTTTGGCTTAACAGACTTACCCAGATTAATGAATGACAAACACTCAAGAGTTTAAATTCTTTCTGTCAATTGTTTAATAGAAACATAAAAAATCCTATAATTAAAACAACTACTAGAACAACCTGATCAAACTAGATCCAATTGTAAATACATTTACTAAAAGTGGTAAGCAGTATGAATGAATTACTGCTTAGAAAAAAATATGAAAAGTATTGTTTTATGGCTCTTGTAATGAATGTATATACGTTTCTGGTTTTGTTTTGAAAGTGTAAACGGAACTTGTATGAGTTGACTAGTTTTGTTTTTGGCTATTGTCCCCAATCGCAGGGCGACGGCTGTAAAACGCTACTCGTCTATCTTTTTTTGTCACTTTCCGTGTTTTTGTTGATCTATGAAAGAAAAAAGAGATCCCAACCCACAGTTTTCAAACTCGACTAAACATCACCCCAATTATTGCTAGAGGAACCAAAGTCCACAAATTTTCCATAAACTTTTCATTGAACGATGATCGCGACGCAAGACTCAACTTTCAATCAAAAGTTACTTGGCCGAGGGCGACTAAGATGACTTTTGCACATCATTTCATTGGTAAGCTATAATTATTACATTTGATTCTTTACTTGTTTTATTCTTGAAGAAATCCGTGGCGATGTGAGTCGACAACAAATGTGCTAAAGATTTATTTGTTGGCATTAGTCATTTAGTAATCATCTCAGCGTGTTTGCCACATCTAATGGCCGTTATTATTCACGTAAATATGTTTTACCACCATTGATGTGTGACTTGTGAGAAAACGTTTTTAGTTTCCATCCCTTTTTTTCTCGTTCTAATCATATTGTGGCGAGTGACATCACAACTGTTTACCAACTTTTATTGATTAATAAGATGTTATCCAAGCATAAACTCCTCCCACATCCCATGTTATCGGATCATATTTTTCCTAAATCCAATCGTGTTTTCTTCTCATTTTTTTTTAATTTGATCAATGCAACCCTAGCATCTTACTATACTAGGATGCAAATACTACCAGACTTTGGATTTTTAATAAGGGGCAGCACATATTAATGAACATATTCATATTCATGTTACTGAACATATACATATGCTAGTTTACAGTGATGGAATCTTCCAAGACAGTGCTGACATGTTTCAAAAAGATTGTACAACTCCCTAATTATATGAGCATTTCAATTCTTTGTCCACAATGTAATTCAGGATTAAACATCTCAGGGGAAGGATTTGCTTTAAAGTATTGTATAAGTGAATATATCATTAAAAAAATACAAAGAATTCTCAAATTGGGACAAATTTCAGATTTTTATTGATTCCCTCAAATGTAGCATATGCAGAACATAATCCGGTTTCTAAACATTCACTCTTTATCTTTTGTCTTAGCTAATAATGATGTCTTAATGATAATTTATCTTAAAATGAAGGTGCAATAAGGATGAATGCTGATGATTACATTTTATGTAAGGGAGGTTCCTAAAAAAAACATGCTTCTCAATATCAACTCTGTGTGATTTATTACATCGGCGCTCTTTTATTAGCATCGCGTGCTTCAAATGTGTTTGATCCCAATATAACTGAAATAAGTAATTGCAACTTATGCACCATAATTATGGACAGTCCGCTGATCCGTCCGTCTTCCCGTAGTGCAGGAAACCCAACTGAGACCTTCCTGTGAAAATGTGCAAATAATGCAAGTGGGTCAGTGTGGGAGACACATTGTCATGGCATGCCAATGGGAACACATTCCAGTCCAAGCACACATTTGATTGAGGTCAGGCATAAACAAAAGCGACACTTGACTGACAGACTCAGTCTGCTTAAATGTATTCCCCAAATTCCTCCATTATGAGTCCAATGGGATTCAGCACGCATTATAGAAAGCGTGATTTCTGTTGTGGAAATTTACAACACACCCGTTTCCATACACTGACTACATATTATGGATGTCCAATCAGGGTTAATGGTTAATCATGAATATGAATGAATCTGAAGACACGACTGTTCTTGTTCCCGTTTGCCAAGTGAAACTGAAAAGAATTTCTTGTGTATATTTGTGACACTTGGCTTTAAAGTTACACCCAATGTAGGTATACCAATTTGAGAACATCAATCATGTCTTTATTATTATTATTCATTTATATTATTTAGCCAGTTGCTTTTATTAAGACACGTGGTTCATCTGTTTTTAACTGGTATAAATTACAACTGTTTACAAGTAACAAAACACAACTCATTATATACTTGTATATTGACAATAAAAGCAATTCAATTCAAAACAAATGCCTGAAAACGAGTATAATGAAGAGAACTAATTAAAGAGGTACGTTGGATCTTCCATTCATTTATTTTCAACACCGCTTATCGTTGCCACGATCGCAGGGTGCTGGAATCTATCCCAGTTGACATCGGGGCAAAGATGGCCGACACCCTAGATTGGTCGCCAGTCAGTTGTAAGCCACACATAAATACAAACAAGCATCCGTACTCACAATTACATCGTCACCGAGCAGGAATCAATCCCATACCGCCCACACCAAAGTCAGTCGAAAGAACCACTTTTCCATCTGGATCTGAATTTATAAAAATTAAGTTAGAAATAAACCCAACAATAAAACTAACTCCAAAATCGCAGACTTGTAAAGCGCCGACTGACTTTGTACCAGAATACCAAGAAAAAGGCTTCCTCAAACATTTGCTGAAGACGTGTGCTTGCCAGATGACTAAGACGTGCTAGAATGCATGCTTGGAAAGTGAAACAAATAAATTGGATGATCTGACATTGTTTTCCAATAACACCAAGTAGTGAGTGTCTCATTGATAATGTCGCATTGAAGATGGGACAGTGTAATATCTATACTTACATATATGTACTTCACTGTATCGCACATGTGAGAGTGAACTCTTCAAGCTAGATAAAATTCAAAATTCTGCCGTTCCATGTGAGTTGAGGCCAAACCAGCAAAGTCAATGAGGATTGGGTCAGCAAAAAACGTGACACTTAGTCACCCTTTTCCTGTTATACTCTTAACGTTTATTTCCTTTTTCATACTGGGTTTATTTTTAGAAAATGGTCTTGACAGGGGTCAGTTCTGCCTGACCTTCTTTGGCTTCACATGTCCACCCTGTGAGTTGTCTGGACTTTTTAAAGCGTTGACCGCTAAATCTTTGTTTTTTTTTCTTTTTCTTGTTGTCTGTGTGCATTTTAGATTGTTTACAAAAGAAAAGGAGGCAAGCACTTCTTTGTAGGACTCGTGAATGGAGATCTGGAGGCGTGTTGGCTTTAGCACCCTCTTAAAATGCTGGCTCTGAGTGTAGAGCAGGGCAGGCGAGGGGGTGCTAAAGTTGACCATCTGGAAAAAGAGGCTGCCGTAGGATGGCAGGGTCGGCAGTCTCCCGAGCAGGATCATAACATCAAGGAAAGAATCTCTCGCTGGGAAAGTCGAAGCAAAGATGTTTCGGTAAAGGCCAACCTACTGAATGTCATCCGACTTCAGTCCGAGGGTGTCCTTAGCAATGGATCTTTGAACAAGGGTGTAACCAGAGGTTTTCATCCTAAAGATCTCACTAAAGCTCAGAGTTTGGCTTTAGATTTCCGGGAATCCCAAACCCACGCTAGAAACTGCAGGATTGGTGTAAAATTGGAGCCCCTGGAGAAGAGCTCCGCACAACTTGTAAACCATGGTCCAACAAAAACGCCGGCGCTAAAACCGGTTTTGAC
This sequence comes from Stigmatopora nigra, assembly GCF_051989575.1. Taxonomy (NCBI): domain Eukaryota; kingdom Metazoa; phylum Chordata; class Actinopteri; order Syngnathiformes; family Syngnathidae; genus Stigmatopora; species Stigmatopora nigra. Next base: position 11,666,589 of record NC_135508.1, read on the forward strand.
TTTCTCACAGTCCAACATCCACAAAATGGTAGTCCATAACACGGTTACATCAAACTGTGCCTTGGAAGTTGATTTTATGTCGAAAGATCTACCGCCGCTAACGGACGACAATGAAGATGACATGCCTGCCGGGAACTTTTATACTTCTCGAGGTTTCTGGCGACGACTCGAAGGAGACCGTTTTCATTGGGAGAAAGGCAGAGCATCCTTAGGAGAAGCTCCTCCTAAGCCACGACGGACATTCAAGTATCAAGGAGCTCAAAAGGAAGTGATGCCATTGAACAGCAGAGACCCACACAACAACCAACCTAGTGGGAGAAGTCGCAAGGTGGCCCACCGGCCAAGCTTCCCACCGCCTCCATGTCCTGTCGTCAGGACCAATGGACTTTCAAGGCATAAAAGTAACAGGTGGGTTAATGAACTTATATTGTTAATTTGGAGGTCCAGTGGAATCTGAGATTCTGTGGGCAGGTGTGGTTCGGATTCCGGTTGGAAAAACATTTTCCCTGAATTATTTCTCTATATACATGTGTAATTAACACTTTTCTAATAATGTCGAGATAAAGTGTGGCCACTTCATGGTGTAGCGGTTCTGTTACCTGCCTGCAATGTGGGCAGAAAGGGTTCCAATCCCAGTTGGTAATCATTTTTCCCTTAAATAAAAACAACCGCGTGTCAAGACTTTCCAAAAATGCTAAAGTTAAGTGAGGCCACTTCATGGTGTAGAGGTTCATTCACCTGACTGCCGTGTATCGCCAGTCAACAACTGTATGGTGTCGCCAGTCACATACTATATATATACTATGTTGTTTTTTAACAAAAAGCATTTCTATACTATGTCGTTTTTTAAGGAAAATAGCCTTACCACCAGAAACCCCCTCCCCTAAATATAATAGATGATTCAGATATTTCTTAGGCCAGCAGAGAAGGCCTGGAAGGCCCTCACGGCACACAAATGGTTGATCTACATTCTACACCATCCTCAATAGAGTGCGCACGTCCATGTCCTGACTTGTTTTGCAAATATGACCTCAAGCAAGGCCTGTCTTCTATAGCGCTCACACCCATGGGATGATATGACAGAAACATTCTAGAATGTTAAGATGTTTTGAGTTGTTCAGTTCTACTAAGTCTGAAATTCTATTCAGAAAATAGTAAAATATTGGTTCAATCACAGGGGATTGATTTTGGGGTGTTTTTAGTTCACTTCCTCGTTTACTCATTGGCGGCCCCTGACGGCACAAGATGTCCAATCCATTTTGACAGGGAGGAGCCAAAGGGACGAGTTATTTGCCCTACACGCATATTTCCGGCATCGGAAGTGCCAAATCAAAAAAGGGCCTTCGTCGAGTGAATTTTTGTCAAGATTTTAAGTTGGCTAAGTCAAAATCGTTAAAAGCATTTGGGCTGTGCGACGACCCAAAAAAAGGAAATACAGTAAATATGAATATTATATGTGGGGATTTTAGCTTTGGGTTGCAAGTGTATTGTGTAGATTTCAAGAAAATGAATCCTGAGGATAACAATTGTATGACAATAACAAGCTAATATACATCACTTTTGAATGCTCTTTTATTTTCCAAAATTCTCTAGGAGGTCCTTTGAGTACGAAGATGCAATTCGTCCATCTGTGAAGCAAGGCATGCGGGGCAGTCAGGCCAGGCACTCGGGCCTTCACCACGCATATTCTGACGATAACATTTATGAAGACATCATCTGTAAGTTCATCTTGTGTGTGTTAGTGATGGTCTTTTTTTTCATTCAATCATCCGCCATATATACATGTATATGTACTTGTACATGTTATTCTTAAAAATGGAGAGAGGCACTGTTTAAGTGACTACCTTTATCTCCTTTTCAAGCTGAGAAATGAAATAAAATGTAAGCTATATTAAATATTCTTTTGTTGGCCACAATCATGGGTGATTTCAGCACTTATTGCGTGACAATAAAAACTGGGAAGTAGGCCACAGTTTAGACACCCATGATTTCGGCCAAGCTAAAATTTCATTTTTTTTTATGTTTGGACTCTGAGCTGAACTTGGTATTTAGTTATCCTGTTGTTTGTTGTTCATATACACAGAGAATACCAGAAACATTTGAAGGAATGCATCATTAACTATGCTTTTCCATTTTACTATATTCATATTGCTTGACTATATGCTGCTGATTATTCTTTCTGATTCCCATTCTCTACAACCTGGATTTCAACTCTTGAGTTTCTTCGACTTTATACTCATTTAAATTTCCCCCATTCGATTGTTTATCCCCAGCTGAAGTGACCAGAGATAATAACCCTTATGAGGATGTCAAGCTATCCCCTATGTGTCTCCCTCTCGTCATCATGCCTCATAGCTCAAAGGTAAGGAGTCAATATATGGAAGTTTGCACTTTGAATATTTAAATATAAAGACAGAGAAACCTATGGATTTCTTGTTACCTGCTATATCTAAAATTTGGATGTTGTGTTGATGTTGACTTTGTTAAACTGAGGGAAGAAAGACAGGCTTTCAAAGCCATACGTTTTTTTTTAAAGTCAGATTTTTCTAAGAAACCTTTTGGGGTCGGTTCTCAATGACTCTTATTTTCGGTAATTGTGACAGTTTCTGACCGTAGCCCCACGTGAATTTGAATTCTAACAAACTGTTTTACAGCTCCACACGAAACCCCAAATCATACAGAGGGCTTCTGGCAATGTAGTGGGGAGGACAATGCCAAAATTAAGGTCAACTGTAGGAGAAACTTCCAAGCCTGCTCCGCCTCAGCGTATAAAAGCGTATAAAATTCAGAAGAGACCTCAGGTAATACTTTAATTTTGGCACCTTCCACGTGACAGTCAGCCCGTCACATAGTAGTTTGGCAGCAATGTAGTCGGACAAGTGACGTCATTTGTTTCAGCGGAGGAGACAAGGGGAGGCGGTGTCATGCAGAGAAGGAAGTACAAGACACTGAACAAATATAAAGATACAAAGATAGTGGTAGAGCAACTTATCGTATGTGAATATAAGGTTAAAACAAGATATGCGTCATGGCGGTAGAAAGTGACTTGACCGAGTCCCTCTTTAGCAGTAAGGTACTGTAGCAATTTACTTTCAAAAACAACAAGAAACTCAGATTTTCCGATGTTCTATTACCTTTTTCCACAGAACCTGCCAGGCTTACATATTTTAATAATGTTCATGTCAGTGATTTGTTACAATTCAGTTCTGTTGGGGAACGAATGTACTTGACGTTTTTATTCTTTCAAGAGACAATTTCAAAAGACAAACAAGTTGTTAGTGTTTAGCACATTCATGCATCCAGTGAATTGCCTATTAGATTCTAAACTTGTTCCTTAACAGTCTATTCGTGAATGAAGGCTTCTTCCTTCAATGATGCTGTTTGTTCTTATTTTAATGATGTATTATTAATCTTTGTAGTCACTATATTCCAAATAATACAACCTGTTGGAACCATGTTGTTTATGTAATATGGATTTATTTGGCGAGGCTGGTTTTATAGTTATTTCGTTATCATTGACATGTATCGATATTGTTGTATTTCGGTACTTATAACCAAATACTACTTTCTATTTAGATGAACTCAAATTAAAAAAATATTACTAAATATAATACATTTGTAAAGATGGCACCCCCTTTGTGTTTTAATGGTCTGCCCATGCCCGTGTGTTTGATCCTCCACCTCACAGTACGTTAATAAGATCGAGACGATATTTGAAGATAAACGAGGGAGGAAGCGAGTGAAGAACCAAGGAGTTTCAATGCGAGGTGACAAACACACACACACATGCGCACTTTCACTTAACTTTACCCATATAGCCAACAGTAAATTAACAGTTAAGAGAAAGCCAAAGTAGTCATTCAATTTGGAAGCAAAACCCAATTGTTTGCCTTCTGCGACCATTTTTCTCCACCACTACATTTGGCTGATGTCTCCCTTTTAACTCAGCAGGAGAAACGAGTGGAACGGAGAGTGACCCCGAAGACGGCATCAAAGGTATCGTGATGAGGGAGCCAAAGAGTTTAAGAGAATTTAAAAAGGCTCTTTCAAAGTGTTAAAATGTCAAGTAGACTGAAGATGTGAGAGTAAGAAATAGTGTATTTCAACAATAATTAGCAATTAAGCAAAACTCTACATAACTGCTTCATTCCTGGACAAACGGAGCGGTTGCAGCATCCTTGATAGCATCCGTCATAGCATGAAAGTAGTGCTAGTATTATGTTATGATAATTGTTTCCTAGCTTTTGTTGGTGGTCAAAATTGATTTTGAAGATATATAAACAAAGATGTACTTACCCACTTTAGTTAGCTTTAACCTTATCGATATCTAGTCTGCTTTGGAACCTTTTTACAGGAATCTGACCGATTATGTGCAGGTATTAGGCGATCCATTCACAAACCGTCAACTTTGAAGCGCAAGGGAGCCTACCGCACTCTGGAGAAAGACCTGATCCAGGCACAGCAGCAGCAGCTTTTTCAAATGTTTGTGGTCGTGTCTTTGAGGAAAGGCTCCCCAGCAAACACCTACTCTCCTGAAATAACTCAACAGTTCCCCAAAATGGTTTGTCACTTCTGACTTCTACTGTTGATTCTTTCTGCATGTGGTTCATTTTTTTGTATATATTTTAAAGTAAACCTTGGATAACAAACATGAATCTGTTTCAGTTTGAAAAGTCATCCAGACTTTCCAAGGAAGCTGAAGATCAACTGAAGGTCATTCCTAAATTTTGCTTCCCTGACATACGGGACTGGAAGCCTACGGCACACACACCAAGGTTAGCTGTGAACACTGAAAAATCTTTAACAATAACTTTGTCGACTCAACGTTGTTCCTTGATTTTGTACAGCGAAAGTTTCGAATGTAACTATTTTTCTATGAATCCCCATATGACCATCAGAGCGTTCTGTCTTTGTTCTCAGCAGCGCCCTCTGGCGGTCAGATGTGAATGAAATAGAACTGAATTCCAAATCCTTGTCAGTTTGGAAGCCTAGAGTTCAAAATGCCTGACAAAAGTGATTTTGCGTGTGTTTTCCCAGCGAGACCTTCTCCTTCGTCCTGACCGGAGAAGACGGGAGTCGCTGGTTCTGTTACTGCCGTAAGATCCTGGTGAGGCACTTTGGGGTGATGTTTTTGCGAAGACATGGCAGGCGGCCAAACGCTTACTTCACTCACCAGGCGCAGCGCGTGTGAATCGCAGACCACATGATTGAAAGCGAGAAAAATTTCCCGTCTTTTGTCTTAGCCATCAAGACACTTTCTTCACAACGTAGCCTTACTGGGTTTAAATTACTATGTTGCCTTTGTTTTGGCTTTTTGCTAACTGGCGTAGATTTGTTGTTTTACATTTGCTCCCTCTGTCATAAAAAAGACTTGTTTTTATGTTGCTTCTGGCTGTAAGTGCTTCTCAACCCATGTTGTTGAGACTTGTTTGATTATACATAGTATGTCTGCTGAGCTGTTGACAATTGAGCATTGATACCAAGGGTGTGTCTGACATATGAAACTTTTGTCTCCTTAAAGCCCAGCGGAAAGGGCAAAAGACTCCCTGAAGTTCACTGCGTTGTCAGCAAGCTGGGCTGTTTCAACCTGTTTGCTAAGGTAAAGTAAGGAAGCACACCCATTGCAGCATTAAGCACATTCAGAATAATCATTATAACATACAATGGTGTATTTAACTCCTTGACTGTAATTGATAGACGTCCAATCCGGCTCAAATGCCCTCTACTAGTGACAGATTGGTTTTAATTAGAGATCCTCCCTCTGCAGATTTTGGAGGAAGTGGAACGACGCCGAGAGATCGCCCCAGCACTGGTTTACCCTTTTATGCGCAGCGTGATGGAAGCGCCTTTCCCGGCTCCAGGTCGTACAGTCACGGTCAAGAGTTTCCTGCCTGGTGCTGGGAATGAGGTACAGTAAACTGCAGTAGAAAGGGTTAATGAGCACTTCGGTTTCTCTTAAGCACTCTTCCCTGTGCGAGGCTGTATGTGGTTGCAAGGTTGCATATAAACGTTTTACAATCCTGGCAAGAGAGAATTCAGAAAATCACCTCGTTACGTAGTTGTAAACAAATGCACATCAGCAGCATTGAGCATTAGTCGCAGGTCCTGCCAGACTAGGAAAAAAGTACCACTTATTGCTTAGAAAATCCGGTAAATATAGTTTGAACATGATTTGCGAATCATTGTAATTTGTCACGATGTTGAAAAAAATTCATATCAATAAACATGACATCCCTTTCTTTACAGGTTCTGACTTTGTGTCGTCCCATCGACTCCAGATTAGAACACGTTGATTTTGACACGCTTCTCCGGTGTCTCAGCGTGGGGAAAGTCCTGGAGGTGTTTGCTTCTCTTCTGCTTGAGAGGAGGGTAATCTTTGTGGCTGAAAAACTCAGGTGAATCCCTTGCTACCAGCACCGGACGAACACACATCTGTTTTTTTGCTTAATCCCTCTCCTCCATGAATTATGAATCTTGCTTCGATGTTTGCCAGTACGCTGTCCCGTTGCGGCCACGCAGTGCTGGCGCTGCTCTACCCTTTCACATGGCAGCACACATTTGTGCCCGTGCTTCCTACCAGCATGCTGGACATCAGCTGCTCCCCTACGCCGTTCCTCATCGGAGTGCTGGCGCCTTCTTTGCCTCATGTGTTAGAACTACCTATAGAGGAGGTAAGTGGAAAGATCCCTGGATACAAAGGTGAACGATATTCAGTCTCTTTTCTATCTGTTTCTGCAGGTGCTCATCGTGGATTTATGTGCGGACGAGTTTGTCACTCAGGTGTGTACACAATCAATCTAACCCTCAAAAACTATTTTATGGCTATAAAACCTCTACTGCAGCTACAGCTGTGACAAATCATCAAAAATATGCATATGCAAAAGTACCCAATCTCCCTCAGTGGCCGTGAAAGATGTAATACCAGTGTGTGTCTATTAGCATACCTTGAAAACAACATAGCGCCAGCAAATTGAAATTTCTGATTGTCATGCAGCTCGGAGATGAGGACTGCATCCTGCCAAGTAAGCTGCAAGCAGCATTAGAACAGGTCCTGGAGGAGAGGGAAGATATTCTCAAGCAAGACGGGGATACCACTGAAGGTTTGTATCGCTTAAACGTGACACTTTTTGATGTTAGTCTCAATTGGAATTTTGTGTGCTTTTTAAGTATTCTTAATCAGCTGTTCACAAATCAGATTATGTAAACATTGTGTTTTTAAATCCGATACTGCGATATATATCGATTCAACAACCGTCTAAAACGATTTTTACGCAAGTTTTTTTTTTTTTTGGTGGCGATAAACAATACACTTCCACTCCTATCCACTTATCGGCAGCATGAGGCCGACTTGCCTTGCAGTATGGAGAAATAACTGCACAGAGGAGTTTCCTCTAAGATGGGCATGTGGTAATTGTACTTGGACCCACGAGGGCGCTGTATCCCAGCCCAAGTCCCACATCCTATTTTACCACATAAATTTAGGACCTTTGTTGGTGCTTATATATGCAATGTGCGAGCTAGTGTTTTGACCTGACTTTTTTTCTTCTTCGAAATAACTTCTTTATTGAGTGCTGTAGCATCCTTAAGATGTTTTATTTTCATATTTAAAATCTTGCATAAAAGCTGGTTTGCACTAAATCAGGTCTGCACTAAAAACTGCGAAAAGTTACAATGAAGGCCATATTCTGTTCAAACATAAAACATGTTTACTTTAGTTGTGAATGTTTCCAAAATAATCTAATTATCAAACTATTTTTTGTCCATTTTGATAATTTTTTTCCAAATCGATATAAAAAAACCCATCACAATTATCATCTTAAAGTGTAGTACCAGGGTTAACCAAGATCAAATGGAATCAACAAACGAATGATATTGTCAGATATGAAAACATCACTTTGAAAGAAAACAAAACTCCTACCTACATTCCTTTTTATCCTCTGTGCAGACCAGACGGTGGATCTATGCTCCCTGGTGTCGGAGGCCTTTGTGCGCTTCTTCGTAGAACTTGTGGGCCATTACCCCCTCCACATGGTGGATTCAACCAATGGGAGCAGGGAACTTCAACGCGACACTTTCCGCAAGTCTCATCCGTCGCGCGGCGTCCGGCAGTTCCTGCAGCTTTTCATGGAATCTCAGATGTTTGCCGGCTTCATTCAGGACAAAGAGCTGCGCAAGAGCTGCGAAAGAGGTACCGTTAAGCTTCTATTTCAGTAAAGTTAAAAGAAAAAAGTTGGGGGACTCTGTTCCTGTGGCATTTCCTACTTCTTGTTAATGTGGGTTTCACTTTAACCATCAATAAATGCGTTCAAAATATAGAAAATTTGAAAAAAAAGACATTTAAATTCATCTATAAATTGTCCAAGGATCTAACATTCATCATACATAATTGAAACAAGCAAAATCTTGCTTTGTCCCCCCCTGCTGGTAATTCCATGTCATGCATCATTGTCAAGTTCTACAAATTTTATGACAACACGTTTTGACCACATGACATTAAGCGCTGAATACAATTCCTAATGTAAAAAAAAATGCTTTCATTATTACTAACAAGACCACGACACAATCAAAAATGATTTTGGAATAATTTTGGAAGTTTATGTGATTCCTGCTGTTCAAACTTTGATGAGAATGACTGTTGTTAATATAGGCAACACGGTTTTAAATTAAACGATTTTTAGATGATAGTGCCTTGACATTTTTTCAATGCAAGTGTGCCATAGCTCAAAAAAGGTTGGGAAACATTGTTGTAGTGTATTTGTCACACTGAGCTTAATACATGTGTTTTCTCCTCTTCAGGATTGTTTGAAACTAGAGTTGTTGAATACTTGGATTCTTCTCCTGATCCTGAACCAAGCGGAGTGAACAAGTTTCTTAAAGGACTAGGTGAGGATTCTTCTTTTTTTTAAAATTATTATTCAATGAGTAAATATTTACCTCACGTCATTGTTGTTTGTTTCATTCAGGAAACAAGATGAAGCTTCTACAAATGAAATAATTAAAAAGACCAAACAATATATTTTTCCATTATCATTTATACTATAATTTCAGGTATGGATTCAAATGGAAAAGGTTTATGTTTGAGTGAATTTAGTACTGTTTGTCTATGTTGAGCGGCACAGACTTTTTTTTATAACGTTTGATCATAACTATTTTTCTGTTGGTTTAAATATTGCAAATTTACAATAAATGCAACAGGTGTGTTATATTTCAGTCTTAATCGGCATGCAAAGTTTAAGATGCTATTTTAGGACCTGAATAAGGTGTAGTTTTGTACAAAGTCAAGTAACGCACAATGTGTAGTAGAAAAGTTTGTTTGTATTTGATCTTAATATTGACATTTATTGTCTGACTGGTGTCAAAACAAGTCTCCCCTCTCCCTGTTTAAACTGGATTTGTACATATTTGTTTGGTTTTATTACATTTTGCACATTAAGAACCTGTGAACGTTTATTTTCAATCTTTTTTTTTTATTAAATTGTCAAGTGTCCTGCAGCAATGGGCAAGATTTCTAGCTGTCTTTATTTGTCTGCACAACTGACCGGGCTGTTTCAAGTTTTTCTTTTCCAAAATCTATTGATTCACGACTTAAACAGAATGCTTTAGGAGAAATGCAGTCATAATAAGCATTGCTATGTAGAGGCAATCATGGCAGACGATCACTGTATGTATTTTTTAAGAGAGCAACCAACTTAAGTATTAGCTGTAATATATTCATTTAATATAAATGTACACGTAAAAATAAGCAGAAAAAGTATGCAAAATCAATAAATTTTTTTAAATTGAAAGCAAAATCAAAGGAATTATTTGAAAAAAAAAATAGAAAAATATGCTGGCCAATGAGAAATTTAAGATGCAACATAATTATTGGATGAAAAGGTTAAATCCTTATACATATACTTACTGTACATGATAATAGTGATATGATTGACCAATGTGACATTTACAAGCCTATTTAACATGTCAGAATGCCCTGGGAAAAAATGTCATCATCACTGTGGCCTTCTGGGAAGGGAAATATTGACTCATGAGGATTTATTCCCTTCCTTGTCTGGATGAATGTGTCAATAAGTTTATTTCTTTTAGAAACGTGACTGTTGTGCAAAACCATAAAGATAATTTTGATGGCCTAATATGATAAAAAGTTATTTGTGTACACAAGCCTTGGTGGGTTGTGTAAACTTGTGCCATTTAAGCGTTTAAAAGACAAAAATTAACATTTATAAGTAAGTCAAAGCTGAATCAAAATGTGCATTTTACAGCAAAAATGGCATTTGATCACTGCCTAGAAATGACAATATCAAAAATGTTAGATTTCCATCTAAGGAATCGCAACCTGCACAGCTCAAGCCTTTAAACCAAAAAAAAAAGGACATACAGATGAATAATTCTGGATAACATTAAGATTGGACAGTCCTTCTGTAAACACGCTCTCCTCTCAAGCACATCTCTTTTACTCAACTCAACCTGCCAAATAATTTAATACAAAACCAGGATTTTATCCAAGCTAGTGTTATTCCAGGAAGAGAAACCTCAAAGTGGCCAGGATGAAGCGCACTAAAATATTTCCCTGCTGACATGACACAGCATTAAATGAGTTAAAGTTACTGAATAATCTAGTCGTAGGGTTGAAAATATGGTGTAATGGCTTTAAGGAAGAACATACAAATGTGGCAATGTTGTCATTGTTTCGACAATTTCGGGATTTTCTTTTTCCTGGATTGAATGAGTAATTCAAAACAATTTTAATGACTATCAGGACCTACATTGGAATCAGGCCTGCTTTTTGCAATGGGCAGTGTAGGCAACTGCCTAGGGTGCCATCAAATTGGGGGCGCACTCAGAAAACTACTTTGTCAAGATTATCCCTCATGTCGCATCACGTTAGTAGCTCCACGACAGTTTGCAGATGGCATGGGATAAGCAGTACAGAACATTTGTATATGTATATTACATTAAAATGAGACTCATCACGATTATTCTGCCATCACTCGTCACATACGGGTAAAATTTGACAAAATGTTCAACCTTGATTTCTACTTCCCTCTACAGCTGTTTGTCAAATGTTTGCTTTATTGCTACACAAAGAAGAATCACTCCATCCTAGCTAAATGCAAAAGTAAAGTTCGAATAAGTAGCTCCATCTAGTGTTAAAACTGAGAAGGGCAACAGAGTGGAGTCTGGGCTTAAGCTTAATGTGCGGGCCTCGTCCATTTAACTTTCGGAATGTTTTTTAAAGCCCCTAAAAAAAAAACTGGCCCCAGGGCCATATTTTGGACACCACTGCTCAAATACTACACCGCATACAGGTAGGTATACTACATATAGAAAGTCATCGCTAATATGACTTGACCTTTTAAAGCGGGTTTTTGAATTTGGCCACTCTGAAGAAATTCCATACCTGTATTTTACAAGGGTTGGCACAAATCCAATATTTCCATGTATTTAATCACATGTAAAAATGTTTTTGATTAGTTCTATAAGAAAAGCCTTAAATATGCATAAGGGTCCTTATTTGTATCATGAAGAGGTGAGTAAGAAGGAGATTGCAGTGTATAAAGCTTGCGGAGAAACAATGTGTATTGCTGTTAAGCCCTCCCCACCTCAAGTCGCCACCTCAAGGACGGGAAACAGTTGGAAGCATTTGCATAAAATACTAAGAGGGGGAGTTTTCAGGGCAGTCAAGGTGATAGTCACCGAGCATACAAGAGAGGAAGGAAGGACGGACGCACTTTTACTGGGTTCAACAAAAGAGGCCGGGAGAGAAATACTATTCCGGTAGCAGAAATATGCTGCTTCTTTACTTGTAAGAGGACACCAGAGAACAGCTTGTTATCAGGTAAAATATCCTTGAACGTTGTTGGTACCATGTGTTGGAATATAACTTGATTTTTATAGATCAGGGTACATATTTAACAAGTGTGTGTGTGATACTTTGAGCTGTCACAAAAGGAGTTTTTCACAGCAATTGTCAGGAAAAAAATTGAAGTAAAAGTATCAAAGTGTGTGTGAAATGCGAGAAGAGCACAAGATTGCACCTTAGTTTGCTTTTATGCGATGCTGCCACTGATGGGGAAGAATGATGAAGGCGCTCTTGTGATGACGGGACTGATTGTATGAGAATCAGAAACGGTACTGGAGTGTCACTAAAAGATGAGCATTCACAGCCTGGTATCAATGGATTGGATAATGAGTTAAAGAAGAAGCTACACACAAGGTGAATCTAAGGTGTTTGAAAGGTGAAAGAAATAGTCGAGATTCTAACCCACAACATTATCCATTTTTTAAATCCAAAAGTCAACCATGTGTGTTAACTTTGAAATATGTTCTGAATAATGATAAATATGATAAATAATGCTAAATGAAGAGGAAAAAAGTATATATAAGTCGCATTTTAAGAGGAAAAAAATCTATAAGTTCCATTGGAGTATAAATCGGAGGCCCGGCCATAAATAGTGCAACAAATATGGAAATTGTGCTATAACCTGGCTGTCCAGACTATGTCCTACTATAAATAATTAGTATAATGGTGAAAAATATCATTTCAGGACAGTCACACGACAACTACGAAATATTAAGCCATGGATAGCATGCTAACCGACAAAAAAAAAATCTGTCATTCTGGGTGTGACCTTTTCTATTTTCGTATTTCTTTAATGGGCTTGGTTGGCGAAGGCAGGGGAGAAAGGTTCTATTTTTCATTTTCAAGTCTTTTCTGTCCACTTTTTGATGGATTTGTTAAAAAAAATGTGCTCTATAAAATAAGTCAATTGCTGTAGTATTTCTTAGCACCTTTATTATTCTCTACCTTTGACAGTTATCAATTTCTATTGGGAAAGGTGGCATTGAATGAATATTTTTTACTGGCATTGTTGGCAATGGGCGTCCAATCCATTTTGAGTGGGAGTTTTGACAGTTTTTTTTCCTTTTTAGTTTACTACTGTGTCCTTTTCTGACCCTCAGAAAAAAAGTTTGTGGACGCCCCCAAATACTAACTGAACAGTTATTTATTATTTGGATATACACATGTTTAGCCCCCCCCCCACACCCATTAAAGCACAAATCAAGATTTGTTTGACACATTTTTGACCTTGCTTACACAACACTTGGTCTGGGCTCGTTCAAAACACAAGAGCTCCACTGTGTTTTTACACGTCCAGGGCAAAAAGACAAAACTTTTTGTGTGTTGTATTATACAAGCAAAGTGTGGCACTACATTAACATTTTTTTAAATGAATTACAAAGTAGAGATTTAAATTCAGATTCAACTACCTCATGCATGAATTATGGATCATTTATTAATGTTTTTAACCCTTACACGGCACTCATTGATTTTATGGCCTACCATTGACGACGCTACTCGTCCATTTTGAGTGGGAGGGACTATTGGACAATCATTCATTATAGAACTGTCAATTGTACGGAAATATGAGCATTCACAGCCAGTTATTCCAGTTTCAATGCAAATTGGACATTTATGGCATGGCAATGAGTTGAACTTTCGACTGTTATTTGGGGCTTTAATCAATGTTGATTCATGTTTTCAGTCATTTTAAATGAATTAACATAGTCTGATCTTAATTTATAAATAAAAAACAATGGAATAACTTTTAACAATGGAATAAATCAAATTAATCACTTGTCCTATTAATGGATAAAGGTCTAAAGTAAAAACCAAGAATAAAATAAAATATATTAATAAAGTTTTTTAAGTGACCATAAATAGTCCGTTTTTTGATGGAGGATTACATTATATATATATATATATATATTAAAAAATTCACATGCTAGTATGATTTCGATAGTTTTTTTTTAAAGGGAGTAATATTCCTTAAACCATGTACAAATAAATCTGTTTTTTGTGTGTACTCTTATATTGATTGATTGATGGATTAATATATAAGTTAAAGTTCTGCAACCTAAATAAACCATTTAAGTACAAAAGAGTTGAATCACACTGGCACAAATATGACATGTTATGATGAATGTTTAACTAACTAAGTACACCTTCCTTTAACTTTGTTGCCTAAAATGTTAGGGTTTAAGCAGCCTCCAGTTTAAAGTAGCATTGCCAACTGTTTATCATTTTGTCTTGACTACTTAAACATTTGTGTAATCCTTCGGTCTGCGCATTTAGTTCCAGCGGCACATTCGTGTTTACTTTATGTGCGCTGTGCAAATTTGACCCCACTTTTTTCCTCCCCCCTCTGCTACCTAATAAAGTTGAAGACCTTAAAACAAAAAGGGTGGATCAAGTTCTAACAGTGCTGAAAAACAGGCAGAGTGAGCTTTACCTTTCGACAGTTTAACCGACAAGCTCAGATAACACAAGAGGAAGTTTAACAAAAAAAAATTAGTGTACGTGTGTGTCTGTAGGTCAGTGGCACAGGTGATGGGTGGGGGTGCACAACAACACGTGCAGGTGATAAAACAAAGCAATATCACTGAAAGGGGCTTAAACATTGGCCTCAGAGAGTCCTTGGAGTTAATATTTGACTGTGCTGTATACTATTTAGAATTTTGGGCCAAATGGAAATATGAAGTGTCTTTGCTAGAGTACATCGTGGCTTCCTCTGCTGTCATTAGTGACTCCGCCTTGAGTAAACAGGATTAATTATCTGCCACCCGAATTTTTGTTTCAACGCCAGTCGTTTAGCCTGATTTTTTGAAAAGAAATTCTTTCCATAGTGAAAAAGTGGATCAGGTTGTTGCATGTGTACACAAGCCTTGTGGCTTGTGTGTACTTCAAGGTGGGAGTTAAAATGCCATGTAATGCCGTCTTGGGCTGCAGGTTAAAAAGCAAATATGACAGACAGAAGGTCACTGACCAATGGGATTTCATGGATAAAGTCAGGGTAAGAAATTAGGGGAAAATAGATGATAAGATGCTTGTAATTGAAAGAAATGCTTATATTATCCACAACTGGCTAGCCAAAAATTCAGGGTGTTCTCTGTTTGGGATAGGCTCCAGCACCCCCGATGATCTTTGCGAGCGGTACGGAAAAGGAAGGAGTTATGATCAATAGTTTTAGAGTTAAATTAAGAAAATTACATTTATTCAATAACTCTTTCATTCAATCATGTCAAATCTTTTTCACAGTTTTAATCAGTAAAAATCATTTGAATCGTATTTTATTCTTATAATACTACTTTGCATGTTATTTTCCAAATTACTTAGAAAAGACGTACACTGCAGTGTAGTGCAAGTACCGTATTTTCCGCACTATAAGTTACACTTTTTTCATAGTTTGGCTGGATCTGTGACTTTTATGATTTCAGATTTTTTTTCCTAACACTACTGACAGCCAGTAATGTTTTGTTTGTTTTTTAGATAGAATTATATCTGAAAAACTGTTAAAAGATGCCTATTTAACATACGTTCTTCCATTTTACTATTGTTACTATAATGTGTCTTTGTTCTCAGTTTCTTAATTTAAGAAAATTAAGAAACTGCCCTCACAAAAATGCGACTTATATTCTTTTATTTCTGTCGTATTTGTCTGGTGCAACTTATAGTCCAAAAAAGACGGCATTATTAATCTTAAGCCAGATGTGATGAGGTGATCAGAATGTGCAGCCAGGGTAACCTTATGGCACGGCCAATAAATAAGTGCAAGGGGAGTCCAGTGTTAATAAAAGACATCAAAGGTCAGATTGAGTTGCTATCACAACTGCTTTCACTTCACTGAGTTCGAACAACGCGAGCCAGTGTTGTTATTTACACAGGCTACTTTGAAAACCCTACTTACAGTACATGGGATCATTTGAATGCGTCCTCAGTTGAGGATTAAAAGCAGAGCCATGCTAAGGTGTACAAAGACATTGTAAAATATGTGCAATAATTATAGCGTGTTTCCCAATAGTAAATATTTTTTTCAATCTAATTCTGGATGAAATTGACTTAATGGTGTGTTCATATGCAGTTAATTGAAACCTGCTGTGTTTATTCAAACCTAGATGGAACGTGGATTCGTTTCCATTAGACACGATAGAAAATAACAGTAGGTATTTATGAGCAACACTCAAAGCTGCACTAGCACACTGGTAGAAAAAATAAAAATAAAAAAAGGCAAAGTAATGGCAAAATATTTGTCTGACACACTTCCATAACTCATTCTTCGCCATTTTTGCATTTTTTTGTCGCGTTCCAGAGCCTATCTTTCATGAGTGGAATTTTATCTCATGCCATAATAGTCTTTCCCTCATTGGCTGTGGTTGACAGATTTCCTAGTTCAAATGGATTGGATGTCTATTACTGTCTATGACAGGGAAGGAGTAAATCTATAAGATGTGGACAAGAAGTGCTACGTGGGCAAAGGAATAATAATATAATATAATAATGCTATAATAATACAGTAAACTGTACACATTAACACTTGTAACAAACTCTTGAAAATTATTAAATGATGCATTGTTGTCTTTTTGCAGAAGATTGTCACATTTGTTCAAAATGTTAAAATAGCCGTTGTTAATTCCGTAAAAGCAAAGAGTAATTATTTGAGCAACTTACATGTGCGTCGGCCTCACAGCTCTGGGGTCCTGGGTTCAAATCCAGGTCATGTCCATCTGTGTGCAGTATGCACATTCTCCGTGGGCTTTGGTGGGTTTTCTGCAGGTATTCCGGTTTTCTCCTACATTCCAAAGACATGCATGGTGATTGGAGCCTCTAAATTGTTGTTTGTCTCCTTGCGCCCTGTGATTGGCTGGCCACCAATTCAGGTTATCCCCCGCCTCCTGCCAGAGGTCAACTGGGATAGGCTCCAGCACCCCCGTAGCCCTAGTGAGGATAAAGCGGTTCAGAAAATGAAATGATGACATTCCACGTGTCACAAAATACCATCCACGAGACCCAGATAGAAAAACAAAAAGCTAAAAGGAAGAATGTATTGACGGTTGCTATTGTGTGGATAAAAATGTCGTAAATAAGGATGCAAGAAGAGTAAAAAAGGTAAGAGGCTTGCCAATGAAAGCCATTGAATCGGTTACTATTTACACTTTGAAAATTTTGCTCGCGGAACTCAATGTGAAACGAACTGTGACCTTCAAACGGATACATTCCTACCTAGCCAAGATTTACGGTGTACCGTTACACCATGTGGTTTGACTGTTACAACCAGACTACAAAGCATTTAACAATCAATAACATGTTTGCTACTTCACTTTACTGTAATATATTGTATGCAGTGGCTTCTCCCAGTGTCTTGTCAATAAGAAATGTTTGAAATCAAAGCGTTCCGTGTTTCTCATTGTCATAATCAAAGCAAGTTGAATTGCGCACTGAACAGTCGAATTTGCAGAAAGAAAATCTGAATTACCACCTGTAATTAAGGATGTCCGGATAGTGACTTTTTGACCACCAATCCAATTTTTCCTGAGAAATGTTTTGCCGAGGTCGAACCTATACCAGCAAAAATCCTGAAAAATAATGAAACCAGTTAGTGATGAATTACTTTGTATGTATTACAGCAGACAAAAATATACGAGTGCCGAAAACTGGATGGGAGATTGCGACCAAATCCGATACTCCAAAAACAAGTAACGGATGGGGACATGACTACGTCTAATACTAAACTAAGATACTTCCTCTGTTGTCTGCAGGGCGATTTATAGAAGTCCGTACAAATCGGGAGTAAAACGGTTTGGACTCCGAAAGATGGATCTGCAGTTTTGGCACACGCAAATTGACCCGCAGGTGCAAGACTCTGGTGTGGAACGGCAAAAGAAAATGTCCACAGCAATCCAGTTGGAGTGCCCCATCTGCTACAACACGTACGACAACGTCTTCAAAACGCCCAAGATGTTAGAGTGCGGCCACACTTTCTGCCTAGAGTGCCTCTCCCGTCTTATGGCCATTTCGCCGGGCGCCCTCGACAGTAACGTCGCGTGGCCGACGGGGCTTTTCTGCCCCCTCTGTCGCCACGGTACCACTTTGCCTGACGGAGGGCCTCCGTCTCTGCCCACCAACCACGAGTTGCTGCACAAGCTGCCGGGCCACCAGCAGCGGGAGGAGCCCGTGTGGCTGGACGGCGAGAAGTTGTGCTACAAAAGCAACGGGCCTTCGTCCGACAGTCTCTCGGTCTTGTGCGTCTGCATAGACATCGGCGCCCACAAGCAGGGTGGCGCCAGGCCTCCGACCCCGCCTCAGAGTTTGGGTCCGCTGCATCGCTTGGCGGACTGGAGGCGGATGATGCTCTTCGTGGTCATCATGGTGCTGCTGGTTATTGTGGTGCTGTGGCCGCTGCAGTGCGTATTCCGCACCGGGAACTTGAGATGTGTGCAGATTGTCCAGCAAAACCGCACCGTCGCCACCGCGGGGACATTGGCCGGATTGAACCCGTTTAATAGGCCTGTGGATCTGACAGACTAGAAAAGAAAAGTGGCTAGCAAGACTTTGGTGGAAAAGAAATATTTGTGCTTTGTAAATTGTTCCGCTGGGGATGTACAAAGCGTTTTATACTTGATTTTCTTTGAGTAGCTTTGCTTTTTAAAAATATCCTTTAAATGATATTCCACTTCTAAACTTCAACACTAAATAGAGCTAGCCATTTAAACAATTCATTCCATTAGCTTAAGGGTCAAAACCTGAAATGTTGGAAAAACGATGTAGAATTTCAGTATTCTTTTAAATATCCCTATGCCTTTGGATTATTTTCTTGCTTTTGACCTTTGGCTCATTTACCGACATGAATTGGGTGATCGTGTTTCATTGATGGTGGCAGAATGAATTATCACTGCTAACCCTCAAAGTCAAAATTGAATAAACGTCGATGTTAGCCAAAAATGTTTGATTTGAAAAGTAAGGATTTCAAGTTGGCCCTGGCATCCTTCAATTAAAAAAATTTAAAAAAGCAAAGCAAAGAGGCAAAGGTTTGGACACCCCTGCTCTAGCTAAAAACGTGACGCCATCTAGTGGTAGTAGAATACAAGACTCCATGAGTCACATTCTCTGCATGTACATTACACATACTTTGTATTCGACCCATTAGGGAAATAATTTTATTTTACTGTTGTCTTTTAAATATTATACAAAATTTGTACATTAACGTGTATATATTTATATATATTTTTCTTTTTTAATTAAAATTGCTAACTGATTGCAAGCAACTTGTCTAGTTAGCAATACTATAGATTTACAAGGATACTTTCCACTAGAGAGGAACCATTTAAACATCTTCACTGTATTAAACAAACCTGGCGTATGTACTCGTTTGACTTTTCTTGTTGTTCACGCAAGCCCAAATAGTTTCACTTTATGGCTACAAATTCAAAATTGTAAAGTTTTTTTCCACATTGT
The DNA here is from genome assembly GCF_051989575.1 of Stigmatopora nigra. NCBI lineage: Eukaryota > Metazoa > Chordata > Actinopteri > Syngnathiformes > Syngnathidae > Stigmatopora > Stigmatopora nigra. The sequence continues at coordinate 11,685,880 of NC_135508.1, forward strand.
TTAGTTGACATTTTTTTAATATAAAAACGAGGAATACAATGCTGCGTTGGATATTTGTGATTGGCTTTTCTAGGCTTTGATCCCCAACATCCTGACACCGCGTGGCTAATCACAGAATTCTGATTTGTATGGTGTTATTGGAATCAAAATAAATGAAAAAAAATACTAATTCACTTTCCATAGCAACATTAGTAGCATGATTTCCAGTTTAAACTAGTTGGATGGTTGTCAATGGCAGGCAATGATTTAAATTCGATGAAATAAAAAATGAAAAACATTATCGTTAGAGTGTTACTTGGGGCTCTAATAAGTGTTTTTATTTATTTTAATTCGAATACTTCGCTTTAATGAAAATTGTATTTATAAAATGTATATTTGAACATGACACAAAAATATAATAATGATTAATACAACAATAATGGCTAGTTTTAACAAAAATGCTAAAATGTTCACTCACTCTATAAAAGTTAAAGATCTTAAAAAATAAATGACCAAAAGATCACTTGCTCTATAGAGGGTTAAATGTCTGTATACACCTTTAAATAGCTGTCACTGTAGTGGATCAATGTCGTTGAAATGGTTAAACATAAAGATTTAGAAATACAGTTATCCCTCGAATATTGCGGCTTCAACTTTCGCGGTTTTACTACATGTCAGATTTTTTTTTTGGGAAAGTTCATAAAAATGTGAAAATCCATGCTGAAAATCGCAAACATCTTTTAGTATTTTTTGAGATGACAGAAATCCCTTTAAAGTTCCAAAGTTTAGATTTTGCAGGTCAAACAAACGGGCCTCGGTGATATCTAACATCCAATTGTGATGATGGCATTATCAAGAGAGTGTGACGTTAGTCACAAAGTGATAGCAAGATACTAAATTTCATGGAAAATGTTTCATGGTAAGAGTCATTAACTAACGCCCTCCCACAACGAACCTTGAACCCTTGACTAAACACAACACAGGCTTCTCAGGAAGTACCCATAATGAGTTCCCGTATGAAGCAAAAGGGGTTTTTCTGTGTCGGCCGTCACGGTGACAAGCAGCTGATAAGATTTAATAACACAAGTCGCTTCAGGGATTGTAATAAAAAGGACAACTTCCTGAATGTTCCAGTGAGATGTGAGCATGAACGTGGTTAAAGGATAACCGTCAAGAACACGAATAAATGACTAATGAATAAACTGACAGAGACGGCATAGAAGAAGGACAAACTCATTGATAAAAACCACAATTAGAATCATCAGATTGGACGTCTACCAGCTTCAATGGCAGTGGAACGTGATCACTCAATACCAACCTTCCCAGTTGAAATGGGTTTCATTTCCAGAACTGGCAATGAATGAGTTAAGGGCTACGAGGAACAAAATAATTCAGCACTATAAGGATATGGCAAAATAGTCATTCATTAATTTTCCATACCGTTTATCGTCACAAGGTTCATGGGGGTGCTGGAGCCTAACCCAGCCCACTATGTGGCATAGGGAGGGGGGACTTGATGTAAATAGAATTGATTGGCAGGCAATCATGTCAAAATATACTTATATTTACTGCTGAAACAAACAGAACAAAGAGAAAATGTCCACCTACAGCCAAAACGTCAAGAAAATCCCAGCCAATGTGAATTGTAGCTTTATTGTAACAAAGCAGAGCATTTTTGCATCCGAAGGTAGCCTGTACAGCTAGAAGGCATCTGAGCAGAAGCCAGTGCAAGAACAACACACACAACTCACTTCCGACATCCAAGAGGAAAGAAACAGGAACGAGGGACCAAAAGAAATATGTTCAAGTAAATTAAATGAGAACAAGCAAACTTCTCCACTGGTTCAAATTGAAGTAACTTAACGACAATAATAAGAGAAACTTTGCCACATTCAAATGATGAGCATTTCAACACTTGAGGAAAAAACAATAACATACAAAATGTCAAAGATTCAACAGTTTCACACTTTCAAGTATTGATAATTCAACATGTCATAAAGAAAGAGGCAGAGCGGAAGAAAATCAACGAGAGCTACAGTGTGACAACATTCATACAAAAAGAAAACAAATCATTTCCAAGTCAGTCAATAAATGGCCCACAGTTTGGAGATAAAAGGGGGAGGGACTTTTCTTGAAATGCCATGTATGTTGCAAACTTTTAAAAACAAACAAACATAAAAGAAATGACTGTAAATGCAATAGACACTGTCAACTTAATCATTTTAAATGTAAGGCTAAAAACAACAGGGGACTGGAAGATACAAGGTTAGATAGTATTCATTATTTTTTGGGAGGGTTTGGTACGGAAGTTGAGTGAATAAATGCAACACACCACTTCAAATATTATTTGAAGCTTCTGACTTTGCACTTGTGTTTTTCGCCCCAATGTCCCATAGTGAAAACCATCAGTGCAAAAGCTGTCAGATAATTGAAACAATCGTCTTTGTTAAAGTCCCAAAACAAAGCTTGCTCGCAATCTGTTCGAGTGAACAAGCAATTTGTCTCCTGCTATTTGGCATCTCTTTAAATCAGGCCCCTAAATGCTCTTTGAGATAGTAAAAAGCTGACGGATTCTTTAGCTTTACCATATGTGGATGCATATCTAATTCGTAGGTTAAATGGGGGAAAAACAGCTAAACTGTGGTAAGGTCAAGATAAAAATGTATTAAAAAATGGAATACAACAAAATTGGATTATTTAGTTAGGGTTATATTGTAGAGGTCTTTGAGAAACAGTTTGTGTTGCGTTATCATTAAAATTATTTTAATAGAAACTGGGCTGAGAAAGATGATTCAACTTTGATTCTTTTTTTTTGCAAGTCAGAATTTAGAGAGAATGCAATTTTATGTCGATTCTAATTGGGGGAATTTAACCTTGGCGTTACTTTCTTTGTCACGGATGTTGAGCTTTTCCTGACTTTGCACACAAACCGGGTCACGCCCCACTGACACGCCTGCACTTGATCAGTGACGTAAATTTACACGGACAGCTATCATCAAGCCAGGATTATGACTGTTGTCTAAATTACTTTTTGGAGACAAATCTACTCTTCAATCTCGGGTAGATAGCCATCTGGTGCGCTTTAATCGCCATTGCCTTTCCCTCGTCGGATAGGGCAGATGTTGAAGCGCATCAGACGTGATGATTAACAAAGACGATAAGTCAAACAAAGTCCAGAGGTGGCTTCTTCAAAATCAGGCTATTATTGCATTAATGGAGCACCACAACCAATAGATGGCTACGTTTAGAGTAAAAATCAATGCTCCCTAATTCAAATGATACTGCAGGACTGTTATTCATTTATAATTTTAAAATACACATTTTGTTCCATGTGAGAAATTTGTATTCTGCAAAGTAGTTCTTTTATAATAAATATAATACATTTTATTCTGCTATTATAGTATAATAGATTATTTTCATCTCACGGACAAATGTTGTGGTAAAAATATATATTTTTATATATATATATATTTGTATTGATGGATAATTTCTTTCAGTTTGGCAATAATAATCCTTTACATGAGATTCCGTACATTCAAAATACGCAAGCTTTTAGTTCGTCAGGTACCATTTTGGTCCGTGTCGATATAGTAAAGCATTGTTGACCTAAACACAAATTCTAAAACCAGTTCCAAACTGTGACAGGCTTGCAAACAACCTGAAACAATAATGTGAAGAAACAATATAATAAAAGACATTAACTTGTAAATAACTGAAAAAATAACAAGCAGTGTCTAGATGACAAATAGTACCCCTTCCCTGTTGGCGGAAAAAAAACAGCAGTAACCTCAACCAAGGATGTCTGTGAGTTGACCTTGCTTTGACCTTTTCTTGGCTTTAATTCCACATTTTTGCGGTGGCTCAATGCCTGGTTGAGCACCCGTCTTCCAAGTAAGAGCAAAGATATAACGGCTTTATTCCAAACAACAAGGCACTTGATAAAGCGAGGGGAAAGGCTCTGGAGGCAGCAGCACGACCGGAGAAAAGAGAGGGTGATAGGTCCTCCTTGTTTTTGGACAATTAACTCCAGAAGCCGAGGTCCCGCTTGGGATCACCAGAGTGTCGCCAACACTCTAGAGCGCTTCAAGCTGCGCATCGAGATACCGCCCCCGCCCGTCTCATTGGCGGTACTTTGAGCAACAGATGACCTCTGCTGAGACTGAAGGAAACAGACAAGTGGTGTTCAAGGCTGCTGTCTCTTTGAATTAGACAAGAGATGTGTAAAACTCACTTTGGTTTGCGGGCCACATTAATGCCGAGCCGACTAAATGCCGTCTGGCCCGGACCATTTGATTTTTCGGCCCAAAAAGTTAACTTATTTATCCATTTTGACTAGGAAGGGCAAATGAACATTTGTTCATCGGACGACTAACAGGCTGTGGACGCTCATCATTTAGTGCCATTGATGGGATGGCACTGAAAGATGAGCCAGTTTAAGTGAATTGGACAACCATCATTGCGAACAGCAGGCAAGGAGTTCATTTTGCATCACTTTTTATTCTTGTTCTTCTAATTTCCCTATGGATTTTGAGGGGCTTTCTGGGAAGCTTCTTGTTTGTGTGTTGGTTCCTGCAGATTTTTCGGCATTTCCAAGTTACTTCCTTTTAGTTTTGGGTCATTTTAAGGTTCCTAATTAACTCATTGGCTGCCATTGAGGACACTTGCGGATAGGAAATTGAGCAAAGTGCAGTATTGCATGCATTCGATAAAACAACTTAAAAATATCTGGTTTTGTAGTGCCCTTGTCAAAAAGTTTGAATGAGCTACAAGTGTCCGACAGGCAGAACAACTTTGTGGGCCGGCCGGATTGACACCACCGAATTAGACGCAACTGTCAGACGTCTTGGACGAGGTGAACCCATAATCAGTGTTCACTGGATGACTGAAAATGAATACTAATGAAGACTTAGAGTTACGAAAGTAACAATTTTGGGAAAAAAAATACAACTCGTTATGAATTTCTTTTTAGTGTTGTATTGTGATTATTTGGTAGCATTAACAATTGTTAAATGCAGTTATGATAATAATATTTATAAAAACGAATCAAGGAATTCTTGAATGGGAACAATGAATAATTCTGGCCAAATTCATTATGGTTTTTATGCAGTCTCCCCAAACCCAAATTGCAAAAAATGATGAGTACTTACCGAAAAAGTTGTGAGAAAGACCTGGAGGTCCACAGCACTAGTTTTACCTCCTGGTGTTACTACTGAAAGAGGTCTGCGGGGTTTTGAAGTTGATGTTCTCATACACACTTGACGCATCATCATTTGTCATGCTGAAATGATAGGAAGGGACAATAAGAACATCACTCAAATTGCACTCACACGTCAGATCCTGATTAATGCCAATTTAAACTTGGCGCTGTTTAAAAGCACTTTAAAGCGTTAATCTACTCTCAATTTACCCATATTCAATTTTACTCTGCTTAAATTGCTAAAATGATAACTGGATGAATTCATTAAAGCTGAAGCATACGCACATTAACAAAATATACTAAACCTTTTGCACCGACAAGATTGATTTCTTTGATCAAGAGTAAGAGCAGGGGGCCTAATGACCAAGTGGTTAGCGCATCGGCCTCACACTTCTAAGATTGAGGGTTTGATCCCAGGTTCGGACCTTGTCTGGAGTATGCATGTTCTGCCCGGACTTGCGTGGGAATTCTACTCCGATTTCTTCCCACATTCCATAAACATGCAACGAGGTGTAATTGTTAGCGTGAATGGTTGTCCATCTACTTGTGCCCTGCAATTGGCTGGCCACCAGCCTCTGATTTTCACTTCCTTGAAAATGTACTCATGTTAGTCCAAGTTGTACTTACACAGATGAAGAGCGTGATGAGGCCAGGTTGAGTTTGGACCTTGAGTTCGCCATTGGAGGATATTTAATATTCGAGTACTCTCTCTCCTTTATCTTGCTCTTCTGAAAAGAGACATCATCATTTAGCTTCTAAAACTGCTGGTTTAGCTCCAATAACATGTTTTGGTAATTTGTAAACACAGTTGTACCTCGACTTACAAAATTAATTGGTTGCAAGACTTTTTTCTTGACTTGAAAATTTCGTAAGTAGAGGTGTACTTTATATGAATGTAAATTCTCTTAATTCATTCCACAGTTCTCACACAACCATTTATTAATGTCTTAAAATAAATAAAGCATATGAAAAGGTGCCCTGCACCTCAGAAAATATCTCTCTCCGTGGCCATTATAGATGTAATACTCATGTTTTTCCGCCATATGGCGGCAAGAGGCCGTTCTAGCAGGGCCGAAAGCCACCCACTTTGTAGTACATTTTAGACTTTTACGTGTGCCGTGTGTGCCATGTGTGTGTGTGTGTGTGTTTGTGTTTGTGTGCAAATATGTGCCATGTTGCATTAGTTTTTAATCGCTTAATAAGAGAAATTCAAAATAAAATAACAAATAAGGAAATGCATTTACTTTTTGGGGATTTCGTAACTTGGATCTTTATCGTAACTCGAGTCAACCATTTGCATATAAAAAAAAATGTAACCTGAAACTTTCGTACTTACAGGTATGACTGTATTTTAAAGCTTTAGTAGTGGTGTTTGACAACCAACCAGCAAATTACCTGCTCTTCTTCTAGTCTCTTCTGGGCAGTGTCTATGTATTGTTGCACGGCCATGTAGATAAACTTGTACTGAGCCTCGGTCTGTACCATGCCAGACCTCTGTTGGCGTACCCGTTGGATTGTTTTGGGGATGTCAATATCACAGTCAAGGCCTGTGCCACACAAAAACACATATGATCCGTCTATGCATGTTGCCCCATTATTTGTGTTCGAATACTCTTTACATGAAGGGTTATAATGAATGAAAAAAAAAAAAAAAAGATCTTACCGTGGCGGCTTATAATGTCAATGAGGATGTCAATGACTATAATGGTGCCAGTTCTGCCAATCCCAGCACTGTGGGAACAACCAAAAGCGAAAGGTCAAACAAACTAGGTGTGAGGAAAACAGCCACTGGAAGTCATAGTGAAGAATAGAATTGAGTAATTTTGACATTTTGGAGAGACATGGAAATCTTATATCACAGGTCAGTTTAGCTGTGGTCAGAGGATGCAAAGTTGGGCAACTAGTTTGTACCTGCAGTGGACGACAATGGGCCCTGATTCTGGAATGGTCTTCTGGGTCCGGTTGATTTCTTCGAGAAACCAGAGGACCCCACCGGGCTCGTTGGGAACTCCGTGGTCCGGCCAACTCAGGTACTGGTAGTGCCAGATGTATCTCAGTGGTTCCCTCTGAGAGGAACAATGTAAAAACAAAGACAGGCTGTTTGATCCATCCTGCTTTTTAAGTAGTCATCATAGAAATTGCACTTTATAGAAAAACTATCAATTGAAAAAGTGGCAAAATTTCATATGAAATGCTCGGTTAGGTCATTTCTTCAGGTCAAAATTTGCAGAAGGATTGACACGTTTTTAGCAAGTTCATTGCGTTTCAAATATTGACAATTTGTTATTAAAGCAAAGCAAAGTATAGTCGCTAGTAAAGACGATTGAATATAAGTTATTGTGTCTTGGCTTTGCCAATTTCAATTTTTGGAATTTCATCTTTATTATTTATAAGATATATATGTATAATATTTAGGAAAAAGGCTACAGATATTTCTGTCTACAAGGGATTGTAATTCCTTGGGAGCCAGCAAGAAATCTCCACATAAGCACAAACACGTGCTGAAGGATTTTGTGTAATAGGTTAGATAATCTGATCCTAGGTCAGTGTGTCAGAGCTTATTCAGGGCGTAGCTTTCCCTACCCGGTCCAGACGGGTCACTTCCAACTTCCTCAGGATGTAGTCCTGTGCGGGTCGCTCGTCCACGTTTCTCACCAGGACTCTTCCAAACTCTACGCTGGTGTGAAGGTTGGGCCAGTAACACACACATTTGTTCTGAATTGAAAGAAGAAGCAATAGGTCATTCATGGTGATAGGGGTTGGGGTTACGCAGCGATGGTTGGAGGGCGGCTTGGCGAATGTTTGTAGGAATTAGACAAAATAAAGAGCTACATCCACTCAAGCAAGCTTTGCAATCAGCTTAAGTGTAATACTATCCTTGTTGCCTGTCTGCCTCCTCTCCTTTCTTCTGGCACATACACACGCATGATATAAAATGATATTACAGTAGTTGTAATGTTCAAATGTTGTTTTCATATACAAAATAAATGTATCTGAACGAATTTCAAATTACGGACAAACTAGGACCTTTAGCGATGAATTAAAAAAAAAAGAAGAAGCCCTACCCGTCCTCTCTCCATCTCCTTTGTCGTCATGACAATAACATGGGTATTTTCCTGATGCACCATCTTCCAGAAGTCGGCAACAGTATTCTGTAGGCAGCCTTGAGTGGCAATGAAGAATTTGTCATCATCCAACTGGCGCCCCTCTTCCTGTGAGCCCTGTAAAATAATGATAATAAAAAAAAAAAGTGTTTAATTTTTTTAATTAGGAAACCAAGTTCAAATATAAAAAAATCTGAGTTACTAAAGCACACACTACTCATCACACCAATAGGGGGTAGCATTCATTCAGATTTCCATAACCTTGCATAGGATTTCATTCATTCATTTTCTGTAGCGTTTATCCTCACAAGGGTTAGGGTGGGTTCTGGAGCCTATTCGGGCTAACTCCGTGCACCAGGCAGGGGTCACCCTGAATGAGTGAGCAGCCATGCTGAAGGCACAAGGAGACCATTCGCGCGAACACTCAGGTGCAATTTAAAGTGTTCAATCATGCATGTTTTTGGCATGTGGGAGGAAAACAGAGTACCCTGAACAACAAACTCAAGCTTGGGTAGAACATGCAAAATCCATTCTACACAAGAGGGTCCAGCCTGTGATTGAACCCTCGATTTCAGAACTGTGAGGTGCTAACCACTTGGCCAGCGGGCCGCTAGGTGGTAGAATACAACCAAGATTACATTGAATAAAAATGTTGAATATTGCACGAAAGAGGTGGAAATGCATCAACCTTAACTTTTTAAAGCACCAAATTCTGCTATATACTGTTGGAGAGCATGGCATAAATTCAGACTCACTCTAATGTAGTTGGCGTTTATGTAGTCTGAACCGGGAACATCCGAATCCGTGTCTCGAATTTCCACCCGAGTCGTATCAACTGAAAACAAAGATTTAAATCGTCATTAATACAAAGTGTTTCTGTCAATGACCTCAGCCATGTCTTTGGACTGTGTTTAAGCTATCACAGCCAAATCAGCGTCTTGTCTGCTTTGTGTATTTGTGTCACGCTTTCCACAGGAAGCTGGTGAGGCAGGAAACAGCAGTTTGCTCTACGACTCACAGGGGAGGATATTCTTGTATCTGTTTTTACTCTTGTTTTCTGGTTTCATGCCTTCCTTCCGGGGATACAGCAGTTTGCACTCTTGCTGTTGAAGTACCTGTGGGGATGGGAGCAGGAGAGATCGTGTTTTCTGTTTCATTACATTTTCTGCCATGTACTCTACAAGATAAAATGTGACAAAGCTGGCAATGTCACGTTGACAAAACGCCATCTTCACATACACAAAGTGAAAGAAAATGGAAAAGAATTGGCTTCAAAACCACCCAATTTTCCCCCAAATTTCAAAATCTAATCTCTGTGAAACGGAATTATCTGATATGACGGCAATCAAAGCAAAATTACGGGACTAGACGAGATATATTGTGTCATTCTCTTCCATTACACCAAAATGACACTGGCATGTTGAATAAAACAAGCACATGGTTCCCTCAAAGTACTACAACAACATCATTCTTTGTAATGCAGTTTGCAACATGACCGAGATAATGAATGGTAAGGTTGGAGTCCAAATCAAGTACCTTTAATCAACGTTCTTAATTCTTTGCCATATATAGTGGATTTAAGCCTTTTTCTCTTTAATGCTGAACACTAATTGTGTGCTTGTAAGAAACCTTACCTCAAATTCTTCCCAGAATCCTTGTTTAGGCTTCTCTGAATTGTCAGCGACTTTGTTGAGCTCTCGGACTCGATTCTCAATGTTGGCAGCATTTATCCTTGTCGCATTGAAAGGCTGTATGGAGAAGGAGTTTGATTGTTAAGCCTTTTCTGTCCCCTTTTTTTCTTTTTTAAATGGGTTTGTGTCCAAAATATAGTATGGTATCATTTCAAAGTCACCAGTATTGTTTCATAACAACTATAAAGAAGAAATCTATAATCAAAGTTCAATCAAACCTGTTTGAGGTGCACTACGATACCACTCTTCTCCACCATAGGGTTCTTTTTGTAGTGATCCACAAGGTCCGCCAGGGTGTCGAACCTCTCACCACCACCTACGTCGTATTTCCCATCGTGCTGAAAAACACCACTCACAGTTTAAGCATGACGATGACAAAACATTTTCACAATTACGCTAGTGTGCCGAGTTACCTGGTAGCGGATCATCACATGGGTGACCTTGGTCTTGCGGTCGACGTTCTCGTGCTTGTCCTCGTGCGTAAGAACTGAGAGGACAAAGTCGCCTGGTTTGCTCTGGCTCTCTCGAACCAGGAAGCTTCCAGTCTTGCCTTTCTCTGTGAGCAGTTTTTCAGCGTCTCGGCCAGACAAGTGGCCGTGGTACCACCTGGAAGGCAAATCATTTGCAAAATCAATGCAAATGACAAACTCACACACAAGATAATGTGATGACAGTTTCAGAACAAACATAATTTTGTATTTTTCGGACTATAAGTCACACACACAAAATAAATAAAACACAATTAAAGGAAAAACAAAAATACATACAAACATGTATAAATACATACATATTTACATACATACACACAAACATACACCCACACAAACATACACACATACACAAAAATACACACACATACACAAAAATACACACACATACACAAAAATACACACACATACACAAAAATACACACACACACACAAAAATACACACACACACACAAAAATACACACACACACACAAAAATACACACACACACACAAAAATACACACACACACACACACACACACACACACACACACACACACACACACACACACACACACACACACACACACACACACACACACACACACACACACATATATGAAACACGATCATTCAATGGCAATATTTACAATTGAAATTGATTTGATCTCTATAACTGCGAATGGTAGCGAAAGAGTGACCGACTTGAATAAGTGAATCTTCCCACCATATACTGAGAACAGCAACAGGGCAGGAAGTGCTTCAATAATGCAGGATGAATGGACATATAAAATTTGTATGCTGTGCAATGGCTGGCAGTGGTGGTGGAGTGCATTTAGGTCTTCTCCTACAACACTCATGCTGAGAGTGGTTCCTGAAGATAGAACTAGGTTGGAGTGGGCAGGTTACTTTCCAAATGCAGTCTAATAGGCCAAACTTAATCTGCACATGCACCTTTAATGCTGACAGCCCCATACGCTTGCAGTTCCTACTGATCCATTTTTAACAAGCCAGGCCATTTTAAAATGGGCTGTAAACAAACCAAAGCGTTAGTGCAGTTGTGATATCATTTGTGTCATGCAGCAGCGGCTAAATTGGTGTCCTGCCCCGAAATGGTTGAATCATTCTGTTTAATGCTTATTCCATGAATGCGGTATTAAGAATACAGGCCGTTTTGATTATTGCTAACACATTCTCCCTTCCCCAGATTCAAGGTTTATTTCTTTTTTACTGTGCAATAATATGGCATCTTTCACACATGATCCCCTGCTTTAAAATATAGCCACGTGTTATTATTGTGGACATCTTTTTTCATGTCTTTCAAGGTGAAGCTTACCTCTACAGAGGGACAGAAAATCGAAAAAGCTCAGCCGGAGGCTAGAGGGTGTTTTTGGGGAAATGACAAATGATCAAGACAAGCAGGAGGATCTGAGATGGGGAAGACTTAACAATGTTCTTCCTTCCTTTTTGGGGAAACTGCTTCATAGCTGCAGGGTGTTAACGAGTCGTGAGTGCACATTCCTACTTGAACACTAAAACAGAGCATATCTAGAAACTTTTAACCATCTCACTTTTTATGTTACAATCAGACTATTTTTTATTGACAAATGATGACTACTGTTCTCATTATGATATTTCACATTTTACAGCCGAGGGGGGGAAAAATAAAAAATAAAATAAAAAAACGTATGTACGCTTCCTCAGATGATCCTCTTTTTTTACAGAAAAGTTTTGGTCCAATTTCAGACATCACCACAGTCTTTTTCTAGTTGAATGTACTATCATTTTATACGACTACCTCTATAACCAATATTTTAACATTTGAAGAAATATGCATGAATTTAATGTCCAATACTGACTTTATATCCAATTTATAATACATCTCTACATAGGGTTAAAGTGCATCACAAGCAGCAGTCGGGCAATCAACGGGAAGTGCACTAAAAGCTTCACTAATAACACCTCTTAGACGGCTTAACTGCCTCTCTAACTGTAAAAGCAACACTGAGAATTGAACCTAGCGGCAATAAAATCTTTTTGCAGACAGAAACTTCAACGCACATTTAAAGGCTTTATGTAAAGTAGCAACACATTTTGCTGACCTTACTGAAGCTTCAATGTATAGTTGTGCTTTACTGTATGTCAATGGTATGGGATTCTTTGGCGTACCTCTCAGACGTGGGGTCTTTGCAGTTGAGTGGGTATTTGAGCTCGATGACATGGCCGTTCCTCTCACGGAGAAGGTCCTGCTGTTCAGTGTAGTACTGCACCAGCTCGGCAAGCGTGGCAAATTTCTCGCCCCCGTACAGGTCATAGTAGTCTCCCGAGTTCTGGATCTTGATGTGGGTCACCTCATCGTTACGCCTTAATGGGGAGAGATCGAGTGTATTCATTTCTAGGGTATGCTTTAATAACGTATGAAAAAAACTCCCACACGTGTCCCTGCATAAGCAAAATATAGTTTATGTAGATTTTCCTGCACACACATATTACCAATGCATGAGTTTATCAAGCCATGTGGTGCGTTTTAAGAATTCTTATGTAAAGTCTATTTGAAAAGTGTATCATTAATAAACACTGGTACATATTTATCCTTGCCAAGTGAAACCCCCGACTCAAAGATAAATAGCCACTGTATTTTTCAGAATATAAGTCGCACCAACCAAATAATGCATAATGAAGACGGAAACATTATTTACTATATATATATATGTAACACTGGGAAAAGTCGAATTTTAAAGTGGGCACTTTTTATTTGATCAAATATCAAAAGCAAATAAATTCTGAATTAAAAATAGTTCAATGGAGAACAAAATAGAAAAGCAATAGAAAATACCGGTTAAATCACAAACATTATACACACGATATCAGCTTTGTGCACTGTAGATTCTCCTAATCTGTGATCTGACATTGCCTATTGATGAAGTTTTCTGTGTTTGATGACTACAAATACAAAGTAGTCTAGCTACAGAACAGAATTTGTTATAAGAAGTAATTCTGAATAACAAAGAAGGCCATCCAGTCTGAATTTCAATTGAGAGACAGAAAAGAATTTAACTAAGAAATAAGATTCTGGTGGGACTACTCTAGGCCAAACTCTTCTTTCTTATTATCCTCTAGATGTGTCTTGATACTTCCGTATTACATTTAGGCCTATTTCTTTTTCCATTTGTCCTGTGATCCATCACTTTCTCGGTCTTTCGCCGTCTTTCCTGGTAATTGCTAAATAGCTTTAGTATTGGCTGTTGGCACACTGCCATAGATTTTTATTCCTATTCACATTCCGCTCCAACTCATTTCAAACACAGTCATTGAAACGCAAAACATAACCCGTTACATTTGATTTATTTGATGAGTTGATTAACCATGCAAATATAAATGAGAGCAGTTTTCCTCTCATAATATGATAAATAAATGCTTCCATTCCATTTCCAGGTGAAGTCAGGTGAACAGCACTTAACACACAGGTGCTGCCACTACAGACAGCACGATATATAAAAAGTAGATGGACGAGAGAGCGAGAGGAGAAATCAACCCACACTTTGAGCTCTATGCAAACAGCACGACGTCAACAGGGGCATTTTGGTTCATGGTGACAACAACAACAACCTGACATGGATGCAGACAGTTGAAACGGTGACATTGTTTAGAAGCTGAAATTCAGTGATTCAAAGATTTTCTCATTTCATGTTAGGGAAGATTTTCAATGTGTGTGTTCCCAAGGTAAAACGTTCAAGTCCATCTTGATGCCTGGCTATAAACCACAATATTTGCATCCCTTTTGCGTCATGAATAACGTAAACGGAAAGAAGCAAGTAAACGGTGTAATCGGTTTGCATTCTTCTCGTAGCTACGATTCCGCTACTTTTGGGGAATGCATTTCAAAGCATTTTAATTCACTCCTTTGCAACCTCGTTGGGTGCATATGAATATTTTTGCTTCATCAAAATTTGACACACTCGGATGCAAGTTACACCGACCGGGCTGAGGTCAGTTAGCTTTCTCATAACATCACACCAGAGTGCTTCTGTTTGTTAACACTTTTCACATCTATCTAAATGAACCACCCGTAATGGAATGAACTTGCGTTTAAATAACACTGACTTGATTGCTATGATAGCGTGGAAATACTCCCAAGTGTCATTACAAGCTCATAACTCTTACAAAGATATTATGTTTCAATATTACAATTAGCACTTTATAAAAAAAACATGTTTGAATGAATAAAATATAAATGCATCTATTATTTGTCTTTATTTTGCTTGAAATGATAATTTATAAAACCTTGGTGGGCCAGGTTGAAAAATAAGAAAACATTGAGATACCTGTGGCCTGTGGTTTTCTCTATGTCTGACAATAATACAATATATATTTATAATATAAAATAGGAACAGACATTGCTTTAAAATTTGCAAAACCTCTTCATGTTCAGATAAAAATGTGGAGATATGAAAATGGAAGGCAACGAGAGAGGAAGAGCAAACAGAGCGAGGGCACCAAACTCCCAAAGTGACTATTACCATCTGAGCTATCACTCGTACTACTCATGCTGGATAATGACTCATCAACTCATTAAACTTTCCTCTGTTTTGAGAAAATACTGAATGAATGTGTGCATGTGTTCCGATACACGATTACTAAATCGTAATCATGAATATATTCCAAGACTGTAAAAGGTCTGGAAATGCAGTAAATCGTTGGAATATACAGTAAGTGGATTTGTTTTACATTCTGCTTCTGATGGACTCGCACTGTTTGTATGTCATGACAATTTAAGTGTATTGAATTACAATAGGTTTGCCATTGGTACAAGGCGGAAAATTTACACAACATAGACACCTGTACGCACAGTTCAAAAAGCCAAGGTCCGAACCTAAACCACAATGGTGGTAAGGCCCCCAAAACATCTGTTACTGAGGGACAAGCACTGATCATATTCCCATCAAAAATCCCCATGTGATCATAAAAATAGCTTTTGAGCTTATTGACACCGATAGTGAATTGAATTGCTCCCACATTATTATTTCTCTAAAGATTTACCAGTGTTTCAACTGAAGGTTAAGCACAAAAAAATCTTTTATTCGATCAAAATATTAATTCGGAAGGTCAAAGACCAAAACAATTTTCTGTAACTTCATTTGTTTAAGATAGATTAGAACACAAAAATCCTGCTTTCTATATCCCTTAAAATGGAAAACTAGTCTCTCTTGTTTACACTTACGACTGAACTTCGGACCATTGAGAGAACAGTGAGGCAGAAAAAAAGGACGTAACAGGGGAAACAAGACAAATACCTGACTGAAAGCGTGAAATCCCCCGGATTGCTCTTGCTGGGTCGGGCCAGGAAACTGCCGTGGACACCCCGGGTCAACAGGAGCTGCTCTGCTTCGATTCCGGTGACGTTAGGGTGGAACCACCTGAAAGCAAAATGGAGATGCTGTCATGCATCAGGATGGTAGCGTATATTCCCTTTAGGAGGCCAGGGAAATGAATGAATCACAAACAGAAAAAATTCGTGTCACAAAGGTTTAATAGCATAGAGACAAAAACCGATACATGCTTGGACACTGGCTTCTTAGGACAATACGATTCAATTATAAAAATGGGAAATAAGTGCATGAACAGGAACAAATCAGAGGATGACCAGTTGTGTATGCCTTCCGCACTTCTACTATATAGTATACAGTGTCAGTCGAGGGTCACATAAAATCACTCATTAGCTTTTCTTGTCATTTGTGCTATTAAAATATATAACAGGCCTAGATCGCAAACATAATCTTCCAGCATACCTCATTAATTTCATTGTTTTGTCAGAGAAGATGAGACTCACAATGTTAACAGCACATTTGGCTTGACAGAAAAAAATGCTCATATTGAGAGATAACCCTTATTATTTCCACATTGCAGGTGAGCATAGAATTGGAGAGTAATAATAAAAAACAATGATGATAATAAAAAAAAAATGCCGCACACACTTCCTGATAAGAAAATGAATTCAAATAAAAACAGCAGTGCATCGAAAAAACACCCCAAATAAAAAAATACTGGTTGCGGATTCAACCAAATTCATTATATTTGTTTGCACAGGATGTTGATGCAACAGAAATATACAGTAAATCTAAAGTATTGCATTTTTGACTTGTGTACAATAATTTGCAATTTTCTGTGGCTTTAATTCATAAATTAATATTAGATTTAAGCAAAAGTATCACTAATTCCAATTTGTGTTAATAAACATGGACTATTGGAGCTTTATAATTCAATATGTGAATTTATTTGTTGAATTCTGATTGTGCTCGGTGACCTCGATTTTCTTGGAGTGGCACAGATACACACATTCATAATTCATCAAACCCATAAATGAAACAGTAAAAGGAATAATAAATACACTAACAAAAAAAAGATAATTAACGTAATAAAATAAAACTGACATATGAGGTATATTGATCCATTAATGTGTCTTACAATCTGGTGTGCCTTATGGTTAAAAGAAAAGTACTGCATTTTTCAATAAACTAGCGCATAAATGACTGCATTATGAATTTTTGCCCGATGAAATCGTAATACAACATATTAATGAATAATCAAAAAAGTGGAGGGTTTAAAAAAACCTAAATTAGAAATTGTATGAACCATCTACCTTAAATATTTAAAAGTATCTGTCCCTGCATGGTTTGTAATTGGACTAGATTGATACCAAAATATGCAGTAACATACACCATTATTTTCTACACTGCCTGTTTCTGTGTTTGAGTCCTGCCTGCAGCAGAAAAAAAAGTTTGCTTACAGAGGAAGAGCGAGAGCATGGCAGCGTGAATCAACTATATTATATCATTAGTTGAGGCATCCAGCAGTGTAAGTAAAAGCAAGGAAAGGAATATGTGGGTTTACAGGAATATACTAAAGCCAGAGCCAATGACCTGTTGCTTTCTCTGTTGGAAAACAAAATGCAATTATTTATCTCATATACTTCGCAGGTAAACAAAATTCACAGTTTCTAAACTTTATCTGACAGTACAGTTAAAGTTTGATTCAGTTGTATAGTGTGTAAAAGAGAAAGTTATAATTGGCTTGCTGCGTGCTGATTTTGAAGAAATAATGTGGTGAAGGGAAACATGTCAGTTGTGCAAAAGGAACGCTCATGTTTTAGCTGGGATCATTAGGTTAATCCTCTCTAATTACTGCGGGCCATTGCTAGCTCAGGTAATTCACTATAAGCCATGTTACGTGTCATTTGCAGGGCATAGCAAGACAGCATTAGAGAATAAATATGTTTAGCTGCAGAAAAAAAGGCTTGAGCTATTTCGTGGATATTGAAGATAAAAAGATAGTCAGCTTTACTTGGTATTCGCTGTTCTGCACACAGCAAATTCCATACTCATTCTTTAGTGTTTTAGCAATGATTTAATCAAAATGCATTTTTTTAAAGCAAGATCCGATCACTCTGAATTAGGGGCGAACACACTTTTTTTTCTGAGCGAGCTTTTCCAACCCAAAGTTATCTACGATACATCATGAACATTTAGGCATTTTACATGGATGAAGCCATGGGGCGATCACAAAATACGGTAATGTAGAATTTTTTTTGTCTAGAGTCATAGTGACATTTCCAATGTTCACCACCGGCAAAAAAAGGATTGTGTACAAATCTAAGGATGGATTTTGCACAATAAATTATTAAGTTAAAACAGTTCATCAAAAACCTTTAACATTTGATAGTAAATATATATTAGAAATTTAATCAGAGCTCATCACTGATACGAGTATCGTGCACAATGTTGAGAAAAAGAGTACTAAATTATCCTATTTATTCGAGTATTTGTATTAATATTTAGTCGCAAACTATGGGTGCGCGTTATACACGGGTGTATGTTATACTCAAATGAATACGTAATATTTGTCATTCTCCTTGTCGTGGGTGAGGAATTTTATAAAATGGCAATCACTTAAACATAATTTAATGTTAAAACAAAGTTGCTCTTTGTCAGCATAGTCTACTACACCCAACTAATCATCTAAAATCTTTTTCTTTTGTTGCGAGTGAAAATTGTTTCATCATCCTGATTATTTACTGAAAATGTATTTTGCTGAGGAAACACTAAGAGGTCATGTGTGTCAGCTGGCAAACAGATTATTCATTGTCTTGTTTTTAATCCTTCACAGATTCATACGGAGAAATAATAACTGCGGGACAAATACAAAAAAAAAAAAAACATGGTCCGTCACTAATCTATATTTAATCCTTCATCCCAGAACTGCTGTCTCTCGTGAAATCATCAAAACAATGGGGATGTGATGAAAGTTGCAACACCAAGAAGATTTGACTACAAGGAAAGTACTTTGACACAATTGTACATCTCTATAAGTAAAGGTACATGTTTGGTATTCAAATGAACATTTTTTTATCTGTCAAAAAGTGCAAACAAAACTAAACAGAGACAAAGATGTGACTAAAGGATTTTTAAAATGTGTTCCTTGCAGGTGTTGACTTGTGGGTTGTTTCACTGCAAAGTAGGGATGTTCAACCAGGTGTTGGTACTTTGGTCCATGGATGTGGACAGATATTATTCAATGTAGACCACAAAACAGCGACTTTGCAACCAACTTTCACTGGGCTGGATGCGTTTTCGAGAATAGCCTTGCTACATTTGTACGTCTATTTTAGCGTGAAGTCAATACATCTTTTTCAATCATAAAAATCCAGCTGTGCTGCATTTCAAAACAGAGCGAGTTTGTGCTGCCAACAAAAACAGACCCCTAAAATCAATGGGACTTCAACAACTGCTGATCACAGATAAAGCCATTTGGCGATTGTGAACAGTATGAATATCAGTAAGGTAAAAAAAATAAAACATTGAAACTTAAACTGTAGTTGCATGACGGCAAAATACGTTGAACCAATTACGTTGCTTGCATACCAGGAATGTGGAGACAGTTGAACGGGGATAAGATCTCCCTACCTCACCATTCTGGTCGAAGCCTTCCTCAAACCCCTTCCTTAGATTTTAGTAATCCAGTAAACAATTGAGTCCAGGAAGTAGGCAGGACAATATAGACACAAAATGAAAGTGTGTGGGGAAGTAGGTTTAGGGCTGGGTGTTACTGGGTTAACTAAAATGAGACAGTGAACACAAATGTGATGCTTTGCGCAAATGTACGAATGAGAGAGGGAGTAGGTAGGGGTGAGCGAGGGGACAGAGGTCTTGTAATCTGGGATTTGGATGAACGTGAGCGAGCCTGATAGCACAACTCGTCAGCATTATCAGACCCCCCTTTTTTTCTCTCCACCTTAGGCAAATGTAACAAGCTTATGCTACGCCTTCATCCTGACTGGTCTATAACCAAACAAAGGCCAACCTGTGATCCCTGAGCCAAGATTGCTTTTACTTGCCACGACACAGAGCAGACCATGGCAGGCCGGATCAGGATAACAAAACCCTCCGAAATGAAAGGCACTGGCCCGGTCTTGTCAGGGGGAACAAACACAACAGCTGTGTCGCCCGTGCTGGGAGATTACATCTAATCGTGGACGGCATAGTTACACCATATCATAGTCGGCCCTCGCCAAGATAACCCTCTGCAATCCGGCCAATTCAGCAGTGTGCCATTAGGCTATTCAATTCCCATGCATGTGATGAAGATACAATGTAATGCATTTGGAACAACATATCTATACCTTGGATATAGTCACATTCGATTGGCTAAAACGGTAATGAGATTTTAAAAGGAATGCTACAATGTAACATGACTACTTCGAGCAGATATGAGCTTTTTCTCCCCCACAATTTTACATGTCTTCTTTTCTCTAGTGTCCATGTGATAGCATTATTGTCTTCCCCTCAAACATAAGATAAAAACACCTGCAGATAATACAGGTTTTGTGATAGCAGTAGCAGGGTGACAGGGTTATTATTTCGGGGAAAAGTTCTTAGAAAGAATGTAAGGTTGAACAAGATCTGCTGGGCTATCGTATGTCCACTGTCGTTCCAATCTCATTTTTACTCCCTCCTCCACAGATCATGATCTCAGGAGCCGAGTGACTCAGGGCTTTCCAAGAATAGGATTTCCTTTGCAACCCATTTCCTTACATGCAGCCTCAAGCAGAGAACCAGGAACGCAAAACACAAACGAGCAGATGAGACTTGTTTGGGCGGATAAGACATCAACAGAGAGTTTAAAAAAAAAAAAAAAATGTCATGGGATTGACATGGGCAGCTGGGAGTTTCAAGTCGGGCCCCAAGCGGGTGGAGGGAAAATGGGGCAAAGTGTGCGTCCACAGCTCCCGCTTAGTCTCTTACGTAATGTCTCAAGTTCAATAAAGCCTGGACCATCTATTTACAGCATGCCTGTCTAGGCCCTCCGACAAAAAGGTGGTATACTTAGCAAGGCATCAAAGTCCCCATAAGGGCTATATTGGTCACAGACAAGCCCCGGGCTGTGGATTTTGGTAATGTTGTCCGTATTTTTACCCCAGCTGATGCCCATGGAGTGCTTAACTAACGAATCGCTCATCACAGGATGCTTTACAGCAGGGGCGTCAAACTCTGATTGGTTGGCGGGCCACATTTATGTCAACTAGATCTCAAGTGGGCCGTCAGGTTTATTTTTGAGCAAAAAAGTTACCTTTTGATGTAAAAAAAAAAAAAAAAGTATTGTCCAGAAATGTATTCATCCTTAGAGCTAGAGTTTTTATTTGGTTTTCTCAGGGCTAAGACATTAAATTAATCAATAGTGGAAACAAATTGCTTGCTTTTGATCGAAATCATGACTTAGAAATAGAAACTATTTGTTCTTAGTATCGAGTCTTTTTTAAGTTAAAAAGCAAAATCACAAGATTCCAAAACATTCATGATGGTTTCATAGAGGATGACTATGAATTGTCCAACAGTGGAATTCATCTGAAATGTTTACTGTTTAAACAAAAAAAGTAGTTATTGTTGGCTTACTTGGAATTGTAGTAACATTTGTGTGCTAGTAATCATCAAAGAGGTAAAAACAATCTTTTAACCACTTCAACTGGATTAAAAAATATTTTCCAACTAAAATTAAGAGTATTTTAGACCTCTGTGGCATTCATTTCGATGATTTTGAGGAATCATTTCTTACTCTATTCTATGCATAACGCACGTTTAAAAAAAAATAAAAATGAACAGTTGGTGTGACGAGACCTTCTGGAAGTGTTGCTAGCGTTATCTAATTCCTCCACACGGGCTGTTATTTTCCTGTGGACCGACAGAGAAAACTGACTCAAATGAGTCTCATTGACAGACGGGGTCTGCTACAATCACAAAGGGGGTAACATGACAATATTTTCAATAGGTGGTTAGATCTACTGGAGGTAACTGCTGTACGAGGGAATTAAATATGGAATTCTGTGGTCTGACACAGCGAGAAAGACTTTAGCCACACATCTTTTGTCTCGCTGTGAGGTTTTAAACAGGAAGTGCAGAGGCAGCATAAAAGTAACACTCATAAATGTCTCAGTCGTTCGCACAAAGCATGAGGAAAGAGAAATTACACACTTTTCAGGTTTGTGCTATATTTAGTTTGAACTTGATTATGACCTCTACCTTTGAAATGTTTTATTTTGGTGTTTTTCGACCCATGTAGTATTGCTCACATCAACCAGTTTTAAAAAGTAGTGTACATAAATCTGTAAAACAATTATTGCTCCTTTTTAAACTCAATAATAGCAGTTAACATTCTCTTGAGTTAAAACGTGGGCTTCTCAAATCTTTCTTTTTTTGTTTTTGTTTGTCAAACAAAGTTTTGTGACAGTTTAACCCCAAAACGGAGTGCTTCATTTTCCATTATTCCCAACTGAAACACAACCAGCATTGCCAAATGGATTATTGTTACATTGCACATTTCTTTCAAAACACTTTGTATAACTTAATACAAAATGTAAGCAATTTCAGAAACTTGAAAATGCAGTAACATGAACGATTCAAGCATATACTGAACCAACACTCCTTTTGCACTGATCTGTTTACCGCCCGTACAGTTATTTGCTTTTTTGTGTCAACTATAAACTCTGTTAGTGCAAAGAAAGCAAATTCTGAAGCACGTGATGTATAGAAATTGTCTCCAGAGCAGCCAGCTAGCTGCTGGAGTCAACATTTCCCAGGTCACCTTGCAGCAGGAAAGAACGCTGATGCATGTGGTCAAATAATTAGTCAAGAGATAAAGAGCAAGTGCAACATTTGCAGTTAAAGATGATCTTGGATGCAAACATTGGGATTAACTACACAATATCCAAAAAGATTTTTGGATTATCAGGATTATGGGATTGATGATTTCAAAAGTTTCTCATATACTTAATGTTGAAATGGTACATTGTAACTATGGTTGTACATTTTGTAATGGTAACAGGTTGGCTCTGAGACAGATGAATTAATAACATAATTTCCAATAGAATTTGGAATGAAATAGTCACCTGGTCATCACATCTTTGTATGGCGAAACAATCGATAACTCATTATAATTCCAATGTTTATTTCTGTATTCAATTTGTAGAGATTTTTTAGTCAAACTTAATAAATTGCCATTATTCTATTGGTCAGCTCTATTTTTGACCTATGAATGGCCAACTGCTTATCTCAGACATAAGAACTGAGTAATACTTAGATTTTAATTAAAACCATCATTAACAAAATTGTACGAATTAATGTTAAACACAACAAGCCTAACTAAAATTTCATATTTTTCCCCTTTGCTCGTGCCAATCGGTGGATAGATATTTCTTATCTTGAAAGTTCCTTACATGGATATTTCTTATCTTTGATTAATTGACATGATTTTCTGTGGTTTTTCAAATGAAAACATAGTGTGAAGTACTTCCTCCTTTTACAAACCACAAGTGACAATAAATAAATATACTGATACAGTATTGTCAATGACTTTGGCAGGCAAGATATTTCTACTACACTAAGAAATTAAAAACAATTGAACTTAAACCAAAACAGGGTATTGGCATTCTTCTTTCAGCAATATTTTTTAAAATAAAATATTATAATTATTTTTTATTATTATTATTAAAAATATACAAGATATACACTGTCCATAACACGATGAAAACATGTGCAATGTAATGTAACCAATACAGGAGATGTTACTGTGGGTCACTTTTGGAAAACACAGTAACGCATCTTGACGATGATTTTTCCTAACATTTATTTAAAAAAAAAAAATCAGCAAACCACGAGGTGTAAATGTTTGACCGACTTTGACGTAAAACCAGTCGAAAAGTTACTAGAGCGCCCTCCTACTCGACGAGGCGCTCTATCTCACTGCCTCTGGAAACTCACCGTGGCTCGACTCGTAGAAAGTGAAGCAGGTGTCGAACACTTCGGCCGTGAGTGGTGACATTTTGAAAAACATGAAAAAAAAACGCTCTTTACCTCCGAGATGTCATCGCAGTCCGATCGAGCCCCGAGAAGTCTTCAAACGTTGCTCTAAACAGGACACCGCACGGGAGAAGTGACAGAGAAGGAGCGGCGGACAACGTTAGTGGGCTCCGGCTACTTGGCTAACCCCGTCCCATCAAATTACAATTTGCTATACTATCACGTCCCAGATCCGGCTCTGACCTTCAAAACAAGAGCCTACATTTCTGCGTGATTTTTGAACGCTTGTTTTATCAATTTGCTACCCATCTGGTCTGAGCACATGAATAAAAACCACCACAGCTGTGAATTGCACAAGAAATATTGACCTGCTCTCAACTGAGTTCAATTTTTACCTTAACTTTACACCCGTCTTCCCTTAAAACAATTTTTAATAGAACATTTGCTACAGGAGAATACTTTTTAGTAAACCATCCCATTCATTTGTAAATAAAAAAATGATATTCTTTTTTGTAATCTTCGACAGTAGGGACCACAATGTTTATTGTTTTAGTTTGACGAGCACCACCTTATCCAACTAAAACGGACTGAAGCCCCTGGGTCCAATGTTCAAACGAGTGATTCTACGCTATCAGCTCCCCGCCAACATCCCATTTGGATGATTGTCTCAAGGGACCTGTTTGGAGGGAATGCCTTGCCCAGCGGCCAATGGTGGCCATGGGCATCACTGTATACATTTGTTGTCCAACCCACTTGATCAGACCTGTGCAATCCGGTCCTCGGGGTCCGCAATGGGCGCAGGTTTGTGTTCCAAGCGATCCAGCACAGACAGTTGAACTAATTAGATTTCTGATGAAACAAGAAGCACCTGACTGCAATCCACTGATTGCTCTACTAAGATACAAGATTGATGGAAAGCTTTCCTCTTATGGGTTTGAACGAAAACCTGCACACACTTCGGCCCTTTGTGGAACTAATTGTCCAGGTCTGCACTTGATTATCACACCCCAACACAAAATTTGGCCACGTCTACGAAAAGGGGCCTGGATTTGACAGCAAATTTTAATACATTTTGGGGTGTGGAATTCAAAAGTCATCTCAAGTTGACAGTGTTTTTATTCTATTAATTTTCCATAAAAAGCCACGGTTTTACGCAAAAGATAACATTTAAAAGACAACGTATTTTCCGCACCATAAGCCGCACCAGAGTATAAGGCCCACCTTCAATTAATGACATATACTAAACTTTTGTAACCCTACATCCGGCCAGTCGACTGTAAATAGCTAATATACCAGTAGGTCAACAAATAAGGACATTGAAGGTTAATGTTTGTTCTCTGTTTTAAAGTGTTATATGATGTGATTCCAAAAGAAAGTGTAGGTAACAAAGCAGCAGCACCTGTGTTAACAGCCAGGTTGACGTCAGCAGACTATCACTGCAGCTTAATCTACTGGGGGATGGACATGCTTATGCAATTGTCTGTGAGCCAAAAGGCTTTGAAACTATGGATTTATTTGCCTCCCCACAGCTTGACCCCATGTGCCGCCACAGCCCACACACCGGCACTGACAGGATGGAGAAATGAAACATCTCTTCTCCATGGAATTCCTCTCAAATCAGTGCACTGAGCTTCAGGCTAAAAGGATGGGCTCCAACTGAGTTTTTATTGTTCACGTCTGGCGAGCAGTTAAAATTGATGCTGGCATGCAAAGGGATGACATTATTGCCTGATCAATACATGATGGAAATGGATGTAGAGAGAGAGAGTACTGGCTGTGTATTTGCTTAGAACACTAAATGTGATGGATGCAAAGTCATCGCCTCGTATCAGGGCATTTAGATCCATACTATAGGTGTCATGTTCGTTTCAAGAGGATGTGCTGCACCTGCATAGTCAAATGCTGCATGAGATTATGCATTTGTGATGATTATCTTCATAAAAAAAAAACCATTCAAACAACTGTTGGCTACACAAGGTACAATACATTGTGATTAAAAGACAATGCAATGTGTCCTGTCTGGTGCCCATAGTTGGCTGGGATAAGCTCCGGCACCCCCCACGACACTTGTGAGGATAAAGGGTACGGAAAGTGAATGTTTTTGGAAAGAACAATGATGTTGTTGAAGGTGATTAAGAAAATGTCAGAATATTAGTAGTGGAGGACCGCTAATATAATTGAAAATTTCCCCTAAATTTGGTGCAAAGTCAATTGTTGTTTACATTAACATTTTGTCATTTCTGTTCTGCTAATAAAAATGTTGATCAAATAAATAAAGACTTGACCTTTTTTGGAATTTCAATCGATTCAACAAGACAACAATGAACCCCATTTTGGTAGACATTTTATTTCATGATGGTAGGAACACAAGACAAAGGTCATAAAGTTAGTAATGTTCAGGTCATGCCACTTTTACTTGGTGCACTGCCCTTTGAGGTTTGAGATCGGGCAGTAGGTTACATCCACTTTTAAATATGTTAGCAACAAAAGAGGAGAAATTAACACCCTTCTATTGTTTCCCCCTTCAAAATTATGATTTTATCTGCCATTATATTACTCTTACGTGGATTATACGTAGATTGGCTTCATTAATTGGCAAAATAAGAATGGTGCTTAGAGTCAAGGTGACTAGTGACTTTAAAGGCAATTCCAAATTGGCAATAAATCATGTGTTTTTATTGTGTGGTGTCGTGTACAAATATATACATATATTTTTAAATGTTGACACCACATTAGGTCAAATTCTAAGAACAGCATGGCTTAAGTAAGACATAAAGAGAGCGAGGTGAAGGTCAACTAAGACATGTTTTTTTTTTTTTTACACCAGAAAAGGGCCCTCTGAATTCACCTGATATATTACGCACAAGACAGTAAGTAATATTATAGCTTTAGTGACATCCCTCCCCCATGTACATTTATTAACGTGTGATAGAAGAGACATGGCTCCAGTGTATCTTACTAAAAAAACATAAACCTCCACAAATAACACACTTTGCACTTAAAACAGGTGGGCTGTACAAACAAAACGGGTTGCCAGATCATTTTAGAGGGGAACCATTATTAAGAATGAAAAGCAATAAGACCGATTGATACTTAACCACAAAACAGGCATGATTTTTTTTTCATACAATATATTGCCAAAGATCTCATATCAAAAGAAGATTACAGTCCTCACAGCTTATTGTGGTTTAGCAACTCCTCATTGCATCACTGAATGTTACAAACCCATGCGCTACTACAGTATGTTAGTTAACAAGTTTTATGATGTATTTTCGCTGTTATGGCTTCATCGAGGGTCACAGTCATTCTCAACAGCTGGATTTTTCCAGGAATGTGGGATATAAAAAAAGAAATAAACTATTTTTTGTTGTTTCTTGACTGTTGCCAGGCAGAAGACATCCAAAGGTGATCGTCTCTTTCCCATTGAATTGCTCCCTTTATTCTTATCCTATCTAAGGACAATTTCCCCCCTCGTGGACCATTCAGTGGTCCCACATAAAACCAGGAAGGGAAGATACAGGAAGTGAGCCAAGACGTTCTTGTTTTAAAAAAAAAAAAAATCTTGTTTTGCTTGTATTTTTTTGTGGGTAAAAAGGAGGGGAAAATCAACATGGCATAAATCCATGCAATAAAAATTGTCATTATAAGTGATCCTTTGCTTTAAAAAAAAAAAGAAAAAGGCAAGACCCCACAATTCTCTCTGAAAAAAATCAATCTTACATATTCACAGTCTCTGGTGTCATTCATAAAGTCTATATTTATAACAATTTATCAATATCTTGATGTGTTAGTCTCAGTTGGGCTGGAGATGCAACAAATAGTAGTTTTAGTATGAATAAAATTACATTTTTTGGGGCAATGAGTTAGAGTGATGGATGTTTTTGTTGTTGTTGTATTCCTTTTTCACTGTAGCATCTTGACTGATCTTAGACTATCCATTAAGAAAATACTTTGACTGGGAGGTGGTGAGGGAATGTAAAATAAAGTATATTATTGATTGTAAAAAGAATATGTGAAGGGGATGTAAGTGATGACAGATATGGCACCAAAAAAACGTTTAAGTAAAAATCAACACCAGATTTCAAGTAATGAGCAACGTCACTTTTGATAGCTTGTGACGAATTAAACATCAAAGCGATACACCGGAAAATATGCTTTCCATGTTGATTAAAAAAAATGCAAAAGATGTGAACGGAGGATCAGATTCAAAGAAACTATGAAGGGAAAATAAGACGTTTGAAGACATTTTCTTGATTAAAAGAAAAAAATGCAAAAGACGTGAACGGAGGATCGGATTCAAAGAAACTATGAGGGGAAAATAAGAAGTTTGAAAAACATTTTCTTCCCATATAAAAAGCGACGAAAGTATACAAAAATAGAAAATAATTACAGCAGGAGACGTTGGTGTTATGAAGGGTGTGGAAAAGATGGGTAGGATTTCTCGAGTAGTTACTGATTGGTTTCCTCTTTTCTCTCAGTGTTTTTTTGGGACCTTCTTATTTGGCCGCTGGACAGTGTAATATTTGGGGGCTGTTTAATGCGTCCTCCACCAGGTGAAGCTCCACGCCGTCTACGACCACATCCTTGATGCAGCCAACAAAGCCCGTGCTGTAGGCCTTGGGTAATCGGCGTGCTACAGCCACTTCCTCCAAGCCGCCTGAGGACAACAAGAAACATGATGTTTAAGCCATTAAACAAAGCACTCACGCAAGAAAATCGTTGCTCGATCATTACAATAATAGAAAAGGTAGGAAGTAACTACCGTAAGTCATAAGTCGCAAAAAACCCAAGAATAACCAAGGTAGAAAAAAAAACAACAAATGAATATAAATTGCACTGGAATATAAATTGCATTTTTGCGAGGGCTACTTTGCATTTTACTAGAAACCAAGAACAAACTAAGTAAACAAAGTAATAATCGTAAAATGGAGAGGCGCAGCAAGCATCTGTTAAGATTAAGCAAAAATCAGATACCTATAGCCTAAAAAGGATATTACAGGCGGTCGGTGGTCAGAGGAAAAAAAGTATTAGTCAAAGACCCAGACGGACGATGATAAAAAGTAAACTTTTTATTCCAGTAGATTTAGCAAGTCGATTTTTCTGCCATCTCTACTTGCCCGAGTATTTTTCTAATGATTTTGTTTTTACTCTCCGTAGCAGCATTACTATTATGATTGAAATGTGTTTTTTTTTGCCTTTTCTAAGAAGGTACAACTTCTTGTGTCTACTTGAGGGTTATAAAAGAAACTGTGGCAGAAGTTGCTGGCCCTAGTCGTCACCGCAGCACTCAAAGTTATTAATATATTTTTAAATAAATCTCTCATTTGGATTTATGGTGCCTGTGTTGCCTGTAGGTTGTGAGTTGGCCAGTAGAGGGCATGCACAGAACCTCCACACTTGGGCTACTTTGTTCAAGCTTTAGTATAGCATACATAGGTAGGCGTTTTCAGTCACGTTACCTTCAACATAAACACATTATATAGCAATTAATATTCGCATTGTAACTGAGCAAAGATAACAACAAGACTTCTTATGTTAATATATAATATAATTTATATAAATAATAATATATATTATTATTCATATATATATATATATGAATAATATTACATTATATGATATTATATGATATTATATGATATTATATGATATGATATGATATGATATGATATGATATGATATGATATGATATGATATGATATGATATGATATGATATGATATGATATGATATGATATGATATGATATGATATGATATGATATGATATGATATGATATTATATTATATTATATTATATATACATATAATATATATAATATATAAATAATAATAAATAATAAACTTTTATAAATAATTTTCTAATAAACCAAATAATGTTTCCCTTTTCCGTTTAGCTGCCAAATAGACACCCCATTTGAATACACTTTGCAAAACTTTTTAATATTCTGGTAATCTCATGTAGCTGAAAGAGAGTTTAGAAACTTTTCCCTATATAAGTATGATGCAATGAACTGAAAATTCCAGCCGCAATTAGGACATATTAAAATCAATACTTTAGACTGTCAATCAAAAGTGAACATTTTTTTTATCTTGGCAAAGGTAGGGCTTTAGATTGCCATAGCTAAATTGGAAACTGTGCTTTTTCTGGGAAAGTTATAATTTGTTTTAAAGTCTTTATGAAAAGAGTGAAATGGTTATTGTCTAATATAAAAGTAGCACTTTTGCAGTTCAAAGCAATTGATCCATTGTGTTTCCTATTAGCGCGTCTATTCAATTTATATTAAATTTTAAATGAATTCTTATATTCTCGGAGAACCCACAGTGACCCAATTGGTTCATGTTTGACGCTTTCTATTCTCTCCAACATGTTAGACAATGATTTTACGCTTTTGGATACTCACAGGCCAACTAGTCTTACTCCTTTGCATATTAGCAAGTTTCTATCCAAAATATTTCTGACGTACTATAGGATCAGCCTTTTTATTGTCCTCATCGCACTTATCTGCTGGGCTCAGAATTTACTTTGCCATCAAAATCTCTTTACCTCCTTATTTTAATCGGATTGCACACCTTAGAAATGGGGAATCGACAGACCTAATTTTACGCGCATTACCGTCGAATTAATGACGAACGGTGAAAAGGGGATTTAAAAAGAAGGACCCTTGATGGCAAGATTGGAAGATAATGTATTCTTGCTTCAGGGCTTAGTTCTCTCCACTGACTCCAATGTTGATACCCGAGGTCAATAACACACCTCTGTTTGCTTCTACCAAGCTGCAAATTGGGTCCATGTTTGAAAGGTTTTCTACTGTAATGCGCCGGAAAATCTTTGTACAAAATCATCCCAATTTAAGTGCTATTCTGAATTGCTTGCCCAAAAAAGTGTCCTAATAAAGAATATGCGTGCTTGGGAGTGCTAGTAATATAACGTTATATAGCTCATATAATTTATGTATTCCTGGTGGCTAAAAGGGGCAGGTGGCCCAAATTGGTAAACTCTCGTGGGTACAAAAGCAGTAAATGTTCGCAGATCTCTCCAATACAAATGTGATGTATTGAATTTTGGGTATTGTAGTTTCAGTTTGTACAATGTCTTTTTGGTATTAAAAAAAAAATTGCATTAGTATACTAAGTCATTCATTTTCTAGATCTTAGGGCATGTCTGACAAATTATTATTAGTTATTATTATTAGTAGTAAATATTATTTAGTGGTTGATTGGTGGAGGAATGCAGTCTCCAAATGCCAATTCCATTTTGTGGATGGGTGATCTTCTCAGTTAGCTTTACATCATGTGTGCGTGACATCTACACGCACTCTCTCATACCAAGCACTCACATTGACTTTCGTGTATGACATGCCTATGAGGTGTACTTCTGGATACATAAATAGAGCCAGAAAAGTAACGTGAATCGCTCTACTTAACATCTACTAAACACAATGCAAAACGGCAGTAAAAAATCACAAATAAGCCAACTATCAAGCTAATGAGCACTTTCAATGACATCGCCAGTTACATTACTGATGTTTATCCAGTTCTATCTTAATCTCCATACTAACGCGTTTTACTTAATATAAATGACCCTTTGGTGAAAGAAAAAAAAGTATCGCAAAAAGTATGGAAATCATACATTTCTTGGCCCTCCGGTAATGAAGAAAATGTTTATTCATTCTTTTTTTAAATTTTCTTTACTGCTTATCCTCATATAAAATATAAAATAGCTCTGCCATTTAAAAAATATCGGATTCAACTATTTTGCCTATTTCCGATAAATACTGCTTTTTGGCTCCACTATCACAATGGAAAATTGACATTGTGTCTTTTAAAATTGTTGCCTTTGAATAGTTCCAAATAATTTCAATGATTGTTGTGAAAAATGATTGAGGCATTTCTTTAAAGAGTGTGATAATATGATCAAGGCCTGATATGGATTGGCTGAAAACAGAAGCATTGCGTTGGAATGGGACCACAGAGTCAGTGGGAGAAACATTCCCCTTGATGCCAGGGTGTTTATAGACATTCTTATGGCTGTGAGTGATGGATTCCTCCATTTCTCTATCCAAGTGTGGCCACCTACCCAACCAAAGCGCTCCGTCTGTGTCCAGCTGAGTTGCTGCCAAAGGCGATGATCCTGTCACAGCTGCCTCATTGCCGACTTGCAGCGATCCATCTCGCAGCGCTCTGTGGAGGACAGGGCTGTTGTTTAGAAGAATGTGTGTCATATGTAATAGCTGTAAAATGTTCTTTCATTTAATCCGAAGCATGATGACTCCACGGCTACGCTGGCAGCACACTAAGCACCCCCATAAATGCCTTTGCCAAGCAGCCTTCTAAATGGGCCCGCCTAGCAGCTAACAGATGCTGCAGGAAGAGAATTCATACAAGGTGGCTCAAGAGTTGTGACGAGGGGCATAATTTGAACCCACTAAAGTGTCATTCCAACAGAGGGGGCGTCATTAAAACGGCAAGCAACACAGATTGCGACGCTATAACTACACATGCTGTGATTTACAGCGACGTCCAAATTATGTTGTGAGCCCCTCAGCGTGCCAAGGATGAGACGTGAATTGATCCTAGGCTTGGCTTAAATGATCAATTGCTCTTGCTTTTCTTCTTACACAATGGAAGCAACCTAATTATGCCCTGCGCTTTAATTAAGGGCAATGCTGAATGTTCATGTCCAGCAGGCTTAAGGTGATAAATGGCTCATGCTCACCACATTTGGAGAAATACATTTGTTTCTAATGACAGAATCCTTTAACGCAACAACACTATGCACGACAATCACTGCGTGCTTATTCTCGGTTGTAAAGCATGGTATTAAATGAGCTGTGTTATTGGCTTTTCCAAGATGGTTATTTTCTCATTGTTCAGTTGTTTAGTCGTGCATCTTCTCTCTTTTTTATGTGTGATCTTATGACAATTATACACAAAGGAATGTTGGCAATCTTGTTGAATGTTGAAACCTATTTAAATGAAAAATAATAATGCGCATACAGGATAAGAAACCATAATGTCAAATTAACTTGTGATATGGACCTCATTGAACAACTAAAATCAGTTTATACAAAACATTGAAAATCTAATGCATGATATTTTTGTGTTTAACAATGCTTAACGCCTGAATGAACATCTTTAATAATAATAACTTATTTTAGAACTATATTACATTTTCTATATCATTAATTTTCATAGCACTATGTTTTATTTCATTATATTTCAGTCATAACAAAAAATGGATAAATTAAATGGCCATATTACATTTAACTCCTCTGAAAAAGTCTGTGGTACTTTAATGCCTGAATCGCAACCAAAAAATAAAAAATAAAGATTTGTTGTTAAATCAGTCATGTAGTACTGCAGTTATTGAGCTCGCAATTCAGTTATCGTACAAGCCTTTAACTTTTAAGTTCAGTAGATATGGTTCCTACTTGATCAATGTTGCAATATATCATATATAAATAAGAGTTATGAGCTGGCTTCTGAATAAAACAAAAGTACAGAATTCTATGTCAATTTTTCAAACGTTGAAACAAGTTATGCTACGGATGCAATCCTTCTCATATCTGGAAAGGAATGCTTTCACTGCCTCATTATGGATATATATGATCAAAGAGGCACTATATTTTAGGATTACATTACTTAAGAGCAAGTGACTGGATGTCTGCATTAGAAATCAATTTGGTTTAAGACATTTGCAGCATTTGAAGAAACTTTACTGGATGTAAATTATGTGCGTGCTACAGGAAAATGAACAAAATTCTTAAAACTGGATTACCCAAAGGGCAACGTACTGATGACAACATGATCCAGGATTTCTCTGCTCCATCTAATTTACGCTAACCTGATTCATCGCAAATGTAATTTAGAACTAAATTCCCAAAGTGTGGCATCAGCTGTCATGCTGTCGTGATCTTCAAGATACATTTGCGTGTGTGTTGGGATTGATCTTTATGCAATTCTAATTCAATTATTATTTAATTTTCCTTTGTGGAATCTAAGTGCTCCTGCACGTTATTTCTTCCTCAACATTCATGAACGCATCCATGGAATTTAATCCACAGTGCATCTCGCACTCAAGCATGACCAAGCGTGGAAATAACCTTAATCTGAGACTAATCTGTCAACTCATAGCACATCGCAGGATTGATGCAAGGGATCGCAGCAACAGGAATAGAATATGAATGAAGTGTAATCCCATCAATGTGAAAAAAAAGACTTCATTGGCTGACATGGCACGACTCACCTGCTCGCCTTAATGCGTATCCAGCGGTTGGTGTCGACGCGCACGGAGGAGCGCAACACCACCGGCTTGGAGCCCAGATCGTACATCATCTGAACGCGACCGTCCACGATGGCCAGGGCGATGTAGTCAGAACGCTCCACGCCTTTCCCGCTCCACAGCACCAGGCCCTGAGTCGCCTCGGTACGGATGCTGAGTTCAAATTTGTTCACCAGAAGGGCTTTTTCACTAGGAAGGAAAAGGGTAGAGGCGTGAGTGATATGTTGAGATTATACTTTATCTGGAAAAAAAGGCGGTTTGAATTGGCAAAAAATGTTGTGAATACACTTTTTGGATTGAAAATGCTGTTGAACTTCATTTCATTTGATAGACCAACAAACTAGGAGATTTCCTCCAATCTTTTTTCTCTATAGAATGTATTTAAAAGTGTTGCTTGTCTAGCCCAAAACAATCAAGAATTCCTTTGTTAAATGAATTTTCATCATGCAACAGAAAAAGTCCATACAAATGTCCAATAGAGATATAAAATCAATGATAAAAGCATTCCTAATTCATTATATGAGCTGCATATCAAAGCCTTTGTCTTGTTTTGTTGATGTGAAGGCAATCAGAATGCAAAATGTGTTTCGGTTTAGCAAGGGGGCTCTTTGTCTACCGAGCCAGTTGTTCGCAACCTTTCTTCTTGTGTCTGTCTGTTGATGTGTCTTCAGTACCGTGTTTGATCTTCAGTCTCTTTGCCTGCCAACACTCTGGGAGGGTGAAGATAAGATGCTATCCTGAAGAGGTGCGGAACGGCCAAGTGTGTGCTCACATTTATCGTCGCAGTATTTTAAAAATACATAAATAAGCATGCAAAAAAAAACAAAAAAAAACGACGCGTGTTCTCTTCATGTATGCCCAGTGGAGCATCAGCTAAAGCTGCCCCATAAAACCTCCCACCTACCATTTGCCGACAAGTGTTTATATATTTTTGTGTGCGTGCCATCAATCAGCATCTGTGCAATTGCCAGCACATCTGGCACACAGCTATAATCCACCTTCCTCAAAGGGTATTTAGACACAAAGACAAGGTGAGGACAACAAACAAGCAATGGCACATGGAGTCAAAATACAATAACAATAGCAAAGGGCTGGTTCAAAAGATTAGACAAGACAGACAACATGGCACAAGAGAGTCAGCATGGAAAACAGAAACTCACGGGAGTGCTTTTTGTGCAGAAATAAAAGTGGTTTACTATAAGGAAGCAATGAAGCAATATTTAACCAAAAAAAAGAAGCAATAATGGGTTTGTTTTACCTCAGCAGAAAAGACTTTCAAGAGTTGTATTCTTTCATTTTGTTTACAAATTCTACTACTATATTACATTTTTTTCTCTATTTTAAATCATATCCAGGTAGTAAAACAGATCGATCATCTGAATCTGCTGAGGTTAAAGCAACAAATATGAAATAATTTCAAATTGATGATTTATTGATGAAAAAAAAACCACCAGAAAACAAATAAAGCCCAGAGAACCCTCTTCTGGCAAACCCTCAAAAATCTTACAAGGGCCAATAAATCTCCATCCGAGCAGCTTGTCACTGATAAGTTCAAGGTTATTAAGCGAGCGGAATATATCATGAATAAAACAACGGTGCGCACACGGGGCTTGGAAATCTCATATAAACCACTGACTTCCGAGACTGGTGTTGTGTAGGTGCCTCTGTTTTTATAAATGGTTGGATTTTATCTACTTCTAACACGTGTTCAAATTTTCTCGAAACCATCTTCCCAGTGGCCCTTTCATTGTCAATTTGTCTCTAGGTGGCAGCAGAGTTTAAAATACAGTACAGGTTGCCACGACGGGAGGATTTTTGGAGGCTCAGCATGCAGCATACTGTGCTGCAATGGTGGCTTTAAACTTGGATCAACTCAAGTATGTGAAGTGGCTCATGCTTGAGACTCCATCGTGATGATTAAAATGGTGCTGCGTCCAAGGAGGGAGATTTAGGCCGGTGAGTAGACAGGGAGGGTTTGTCTCGGAAGGAGAAATAAGAGACTGTAAGTCTTACAGATCTTCAGAGACTCACCTCAGGTCGGATGGGTTCTCCACAGACTCGGGACTTAGGGGAGAGTGGGGGTGGGAGAAAGTCAATGGCATGCAAGG
This sequence comes from Stigmatopora nigra, assembly GCF_051989575.1. NCBI lineage: Eukaryota > Metazoa > Chordata > Actinopteri > Syngnathiformes > Syngnathidae > Stigmatopora > Stigmatopora nigra. Next base: position 11,722,056 of record NC_135508.1, read on the forward strand.
TAAGCGTCGAGGCCAGAGGGAAGGAGGGTGGTTGTGAGCCCTTTGCCGGACGGACTCAGAGCAGCTTAAGGCTGAAAAAAGCTTTTGCTGCTACAATATCCAAAGTGGTGAGAAAAACTGGGCGATTAGGACTGTTAAAATGACTGAATGAATTTTCGAGCTAGGGAATTCTGTTGATCGCGTTGAATTTCTAACATGGGAGCGTAAAGTTGTGAAGTCGCTGTCTTGTGGAATGGAGTCACATTTCTTAATGGCTGAAAATAATAAACCTGTTTCTGTTTAAAGTCGCATTGTATAAAACTGGAAGGCCATTGAATAATTGACCTGGAATGTTGCATAATGTCATATTTCATTTAAAATGTAAATAGTCTATATGAATTGTATATTTTTATTTGAGTAGTATATATTATATATGAAAACACAAACTAATGTAAAAAGAATTGAGTGAGTTTGGCTAGCAAATCCAGCAATTAGGCATCGGATTCATCAGGGATTCAGTAATATAATTAAGTTATTGTAGTCAATAGTCTGTTTTTTGTTTTGAACATTACTTTTTAACAATCAAAAGCAGTTAATTGTTGAACAATAATTGCTTCCTTGGAAATGGGTGGGAACTGCAGAAAAACAAGCTGTTAAAGCTGGTAGTTTAAGTAACCTGTAATCATTGCCACAAATTTTGTTTTCACAATTCAGCAAGCACGACCATTCACCCAAACGCCCATCCTGTCGCGCCTCACTACACTGCAACCATGAAAAGTGGCTCTCCAGGGCACTACCATTGGATCAAAGCAGCTAAAGTGCCAAAATGCCCTGGGAACAAGCATCTTTTAAAGGAAACACATCAAGATAAAACGTATTCCTGGTCAGACTGAACACCCAACACAAAGGCCTCATTCAGTCAGCCACCCATTTCCTGAACAACTATAAATGAGGCAACATTGCAAGAGTGCAACATAGCGTCAATTAACTTGAGCGGTGAATGAGATACATCGGTCAGAAAAAGGGGTCAAGTGCCATACCACTGGGGAGCCGTCATATGATTTGTCATTGAAATAATGGGCCATGAGTCCTATCGACCTAGGCTTTTAGACCTGGGCAAAGTGAGCGCAGCTCAAAGGATTCTCCGAGTGGTAGCGCCATTAACCCGAGGTAAACGTTTGACTTTGTGCCCTTGCTGAGCTCTTAATGGCCTATGTGACAAATGTATTCATTTTCGTCACGAAATCAAATCGCACCGAATTGATCCGAGGACTTGCAGCGCTCTGCTGGCCTCTACTCAAATTCATTGTGACTCTTGACTAAATGTGACATCCATGAAACCTTTGTTAGCGCTGATCCGAGCCGCTCTACTCGCTTCTGTTAAGATTGATATCTGTGGATACACACGGCAAGAGCTCTCTGTTGGAGGTCCAATCTATAAGCCATGAAGGCACATATATGATTAACATCTTACAGCTCTTGATGACTGGTAGTCAAAGGACAGACCGTGACATAGAAAATCTATGAAAAATAACGGTAATTAAAAAAAGAAAATAAGAAAACTCAACAAAGTTTCAGAATCAGGCCTGAATCTAGTCATCTTAACCCAGAGCTGTCAAACACTACAAATCTTCCATTGTTCCAACACCAGGTTTTACCAAACTACTAAATACGCATATGTATCAAAACTACTACAGTTTTTTTTTGAGGAATGTCCATGAAAATAAAGTAAAATGTTGAAACCTTCTGTTTTTGCTTTGGCTACCATGACGATTAATATCGAAACGCAATGTCATGTTTGAAATTAATTTGAATTTTGCACAATGTCAAAATGTTCCATTATTTGTGTTTTTTTTCTTTCTCGGCGCAAATTAACTATTGAAAAATGGAAACTATTTAAAAGCAATTAGATTATATTGAGCTTTAATTTTTTACTCATCACTTGTAAAGGTCACAAAATCTAAAAAAATTCCTTCACTCACTATGAAATATCAGTTTAGACATTTAGCAGCTAGCTCTCTTTGTCTAAACAAGGGTTACTTACTGAGATAATGACCAGCAGTAGTAAACTGAACAAGAATAAAAATTAGGATACTATATCTTGCTGCTGTTTTCAAGGTTGGTTTCCTTCATATTCCACATTCCAGCTTACCATTTGAATTCATTGCAAAAGTGCATGGCGATTCATTTTTGGGTATGAACCATGCATAAAATATTGCACATTTTCAATAAAGCAATTACTCTTGGGTGCTAGCACAATGCTTATCATGCACACATTCATGCTTCTCTTCGCGTTGGAGAAGGACGAGTGGAGCAGAAAAAAGATCTAATGACACTGCAAAATTGGGAGAAAGAAAAAAAACAAACAAAAAAATGGTTGTCCAACTGAAATATGTAATGAAATTGAAAGGATGTTGGACATGTGCAGTTAGGGTGATGGTTATTGTCCGCGTGGATATGTGGGTGGGTGTTTTTTAATTCCCAATTATCAAAAAATGAATAGTTTTGTTACTGTTAGTTAGGTTTGAATTGAAATTGGGCCGTTTCATCTACTTACTCTGGGATCTCATTGGTGAGTTGGCTTTAGTGGAAAAGGAAAGACAGTGACGGACATTTCATGTGAGAACAGACATATAAGGACAAAAGACCAACAGTGGACAAGACAAAAAACAAACAAAGACAGACAGAGTGTTTTTTGGGAGCGAATTATCCAACAAAGCATGTTATTTGGCTTTTGCATTGACAAATACATACAGCCACTTGCTCTTTATTCACACATTGTTTCTAATCTTCCCTGAGGCAAACATCAATCTGAAGGAGTACAAATGTCACACTGGCAGCCTGAAGGGACACAACATCTTGTTTTCTTTTATACCAAAGACTTTCTCTACGAAACTCTTTTACATCGGTGGCATCGGTCTGATCACTTTGTAAAATGTCAGCTAGTTGTGCAAATCTCACACAAATTGTCATTGTGCGAAAAAGACTGGTATACACCAAAGGCAACACTTGGATTTTTGAATGTCTTAATAATTAGTCAAATTGTGTTCAAATGGGGCCTATTAGCTTGCTCCTAGTACCCCTGCAGCATTTAAGATAATGATATCGTCAAGCTTCTCATCACAGGGTGGAGCGAGATGCATAGACGCCGGCTTTATTTAGTTAATACGGCAATTAGAGTGAAATTGTACCATTAGGCTAAATAGATGAGGACATGCTCTTGCCCTCCTTCTTACCTTCTTGTGACAGCATTGTGGTATTCGATGAAAGTCCGCCCATCAAAAGCAACGGCCTCAGTCTCAGTCCCGGCAGACTTCTCATAAATGGCTGTAAAAAGAACAGGCGGGGTGGGAGATCGGGAGGTTGTTGAGTGGAAGAGCTCACAGCGATCAATAAGAAGGAAGCTTCTGTTATCGGGGCTGACATGAGAGTGTCATTGCATTTTTAATTATTGTAAAAGGGAAAGGCGGCTACGTGCACAAGGTTAATGGCAAAGGCGGGGAATGTTTTTGCGAGATACATCCAGCAACGGTTCATTTAAACTTGTCAGGCGGATGTTATAAAATGTACAGGGAGTCAGCCACCTCTTAGTGTATGTAGTGCCAATGGATTCGCTTTATAATTTTACTAAGTGCTGCTTTAAGACCAGAGAAAAACCATCTTAGTTCATGACATGCTGTGGCAGAATTATTATACACATTGAAAGGGATTGTGTGCATAAAACACTTAATCTTTATTGTGATTTTTATTCTCATCAGTATTATATGAAAGACAATTTTTTTTTCAACAAGATCATCTATTTTATAGACCAGATGTGTCAAATGTTTGGCCCACGGGCCCTAGACGGCCTGCTAAAGGGTCTAATCAAGGCCGCTTGACAAGCACTTTATTCATTTACACTGTACATATAGAATTAAATGCTTTTATTTTTTCAACACGGGTGCTATAAAAACAAGTTTTGTGAGTGTGAGTTGTGTTCTTTGCACTTCCATTTTCTATCCGTAGTCACATTCGTTTTTTATTGCCTTGCAGACAAATTGGTCCGACCCAGACGAGATCTAACGCCACAAACGTGGATTGCAAACCAAAGTGAGTTTGACACCCCTGTAATCTCGATTGTAATATGCAGAGATGCTTGCGCGCAAATCACAATTGTTAGCCATAAAAACACTCCCAAAATAATAACATTTACTTACCGTTCTGACAGTGTCCGCCACTGTAGCCGCTGAGGCAAACACACTCATAAGTGTCCAGCTGGGGGTTGCAACGACCACCATTGTGGCAAGGTTCCCGGGAACATGGGTGCTCTTGGAACATGGCCAGATTCTGGGAGCGTAGGGCGTTCTCCTCTCTGAGGATTGGCGTGCCCATCAAAATGATCTTTTGCATAAACAGAATACATGAATTAGAAAAGGTAAGAATACTCTTGGCTACTCAGCATCATAAAATCATTTTGGCCAAGTCGGGCTTCAAATCTCACCCGATTTTTCTTACACATGTTTGGGTAAATGTACGATAAACTGTCACATCTACAGTTTTTGCTTCTGGCACAAAGGTAAGTTAATCAAACATCATCAAAGGAGAGAGACTGATATATGATATAAAGCAATACAGGCAGGAGATATTAAAATGTTGTTCATGCCAGCAAAGGATATGCTAAACTCTGCCTCACACTGAGAACACAACACTTTTTTCCTACATAATTAACTTCTCTCCTATGGCCACGTAAAACAAACTCCACACTTAGTTTGTGATTTTCACCAAAGTGTCAGGGGGAACTTGGAAGAACTAATGACACATTTCTTCAAACAGTAAGAGCCAGCCTTTCTTCTGCTGGGCTATTTTTGAGGCTTTACTGGAAAGCGAGAGGAAAAGTAAGAAATACCGGAAAGCTGTTGGGGAAAGATCTAAGCAAAAACAAAAAGGGACTTCAAAATGTATTATATCTTCTATTATTAGTGCATTGCATGTGGCTTCCACTGTGAGCTTAGAATGGGGAAAAAGCAATCATAATTTAACAGAGCACAGTGACAACTAATAAATAATTGCTTGAATGGCTCATAAGAATGGTCTCCACTGTAGCAGAATTGAACTTTTACATTTCATCATTGTTCATTGATCTTTAAATTGTTTAGTTTATAACATTTTTTAACAAAACAATAGAACTAGAAAGAATATATTGGAATATATAAACTACTCCTGCTAATATTTATTAGTACTACTATTATTATGACCGGGCTACCACTAGTGGGCAAGTGGTTAGCGTGGTCTCCCTGGGCTTGCGTGGGTTTTCTCCGGTTTCCCCCCACGTCCCCAAAAAACATGCAGGGTAGGCTAGTTTTATACTTTAAATTGCCCCTTGGTAATGGTCTAAGCATGAATGGTTGTCTGTCTCCTTGTGCCCTGCGATTGGCTGGCCATCAAAGGAGGGTGTCCCTCGCCTGGTTGGCTGAGCTAGACTTCAGCACCCCTGCGACCCTTGTGAAGACAAGTGATATAGAAAATGATTGAATAATAACGATTCGGTCAGTTGTATAGCATCAAGAATATATGCATTGTGATTGCTCAAAGTGTTCCGTAACACTTAGTGAGAAGTTCAAAGCATTTTTAATTCAGCTTCCAAGGTTTCACTCTATAATTTACAGATACTCATTAGGCAGATGCAATTACACAGCAATCCTTCAGGAAATAAAGCTTTCTATACATTTACCTTTTGGATTGTTCCCTTGAAGCCTTCTGTAAGTGCGGCACTTCGTGCGAGTCGACTATAGTCGGGTGCTCCGCCAACAAAGAGAGATTCTTTTAGGTTCAGATCAACATGGAGGTTCTGATGAGACATGACAAAAGAACAGGCTTGAACTAGAGAAATTGGAAAAATAGGAATATAGAAAACCGTGAAAGATTGCCTTAAAATGTACTAATGTGTGCGTTTCTAAGTATTCAAGGACATGATGGTTTATAGAGTCATGTGTTTTGTGTCCGAGAGCTGATATAAGTTGCTGCCTTTTAGTTGATATATAAAGGCTGAGATTAATGTAGCGCATTTGCACATATGCCACCGTAATAAATAGATTCTGCCATTAAAATGATCCATATTCGTTGTGGAGCCCACTGAGGCTATAACTGCACTTCCTTGCCCTCAACGCACATCAGCGTAGTTGATGTATTACAACATAATTAATTCCTATGTCTGCTGAGAGGGTGGTCAATTATCGTCTAGATGTGAGGTATTAAAAGAAAGTACAAAATGGAATCATCTTGAGATATGGATGTCTCTTAAAGACATTTTGAGTGAGAACGATGCTAAATAGACCACAGAAATTGAAAAATCAGGACATGGATCAGCACGGTAAACAGCAAAATTAATCTTGCCAAAGTTTGTGTAAAAAACATCCTATGTTATCATACCGTAAATAAGAATAATCCTATATTTTTTCCTTTAAACTAGTCGACAATACATTTGAAAATTTTTACCTGTACCTGTTACCCCTATACGAAAAAGCGAAGATGAAAAACGATGTCTGTTATCTATTTAAAACGTATTTTTCAAGCAAAACGGATTGGGTAGAAGAAAAGTAAGGAAAATGTTTATTCAAAGTAGGACACTAATTGCCAAAGGAGAAACATGGAGGTAATTGCTGGAAAAATGATGGAAGAGGCCAATAAATCGGCTTTGTAGAGGGGAGCTGGCTTTTATTTAGGTGGGGCGTTGGAGGGTAGGAGGCATAAATGCTTGGCTGGAGCTGAAATTGTCTTGTGGCAACCAACAGAGACCTATTGGGGGATTAGGCGGTTGGACCCAGATGTGAGCGTAGTCAGTCTTGCTTTTGCCAGTGTTGTCATCGGCTAAAGGACAGCAACAATGCAAAGCCTCAAGTTTGGTTACGCAAAAGAAATTTTGCACACAAACTCACACACACAACCAAAAACGCTCGTAGGCCTCAACACTCACACACACAAGAAAAGTACTGAGGAAATTGTACCGCCTATATTATCATGTTAAATTATTGATCAGTCTACTATTATGCACATTACACTGAATAGTGTTTCATGTAAAATCTTCTAATGAGTACTTGCATCTTAAATGAGAACAATTTGCACAGTCAATGTTTAACAGAATACAATTTTACTTTACATTATATTTCCACGTCATGAATGACTTACTCCCAAATACTTTCTTGAAGATGATACGATCACTAAATAAAACTACATCAACATATCTGCAATCAATATATATAAGTAAAGGCACTAAATTGTTTTTAAGCTTCAAGCAATTGCTTTGTTAATATTTCATTAGATTTGGCATTTCACCCTTTGATGATAATTCCCTTCAGAGGTTAGGATAAATTAACAAAATTGGAAGAAAAATTGGCTCCCTGTTTGCCCCCTCTTAGAATTTTCATAGAAATGAGATAACCATGTTTAACCCTGCTCAACAAATCACAAAAAAGAATGTATCCATTATTTTCTCGCCAAAGGTAATAGACCAAAATACTGTATTACATCATATTATTATCGTTATTTGAAAGAACACATTATGTTAGAATTGCTTGGCCAAGAATCAATTCTTATTAGATATGCCATCGTATATTTTCCTGATGTGTTGGGGTGCACTCGCCGATCGATGCATGTGGAAATCTGAATTGTATTTGGGCTAAATGCAATGAATTCTCGGATATGTGTAATCTGTGGAACGATAGACTAGGTTTTCCCATGCTGTTATTTTTTTTGGCTCTAGCTGGAAAGGACAAGACTGGCTCCAGAGGCTGTTTGTAGCCTGTTTAAGTTCACTGAGCATTTGGAGGGCTTCTGTTCGGCTGCAGGAGTGGGTGAAGGAGGATTTGTACTGAGATGGAGGACTGTTCCTGTTTTCAAAACAAATGAGAGCAGGTGACAAAAGAACAACGGAGCTCCTCACTACCTCCAACCTAAGACCGCAGATATATTTTTCACCGTCTTTCGCCTTCTCTGTCAACAGCTGTGTGGCACAATGTGATATCCCCACCTACACGCAGCTAATGAAGACGTTTGTTTGGCGCTTAAAAACAATGGGCAGCACGACGAAGGCAGCCTCCGCTTCTTTTCGCACTCCCACCTTCACACCCCATCCGCCCCCACAGCAGATGGACTGAGGTGAAAGCCAAAGTGAGTGTTTTTTTCTTTTTTTTTAGCGCTCCCTGCTTCAGTGCAGTGAGTGTGCGCCAAGGATTATGAAATGACAAGTTTTCTTCAAAGCTGCCCACTGCTCTGCAGAAATTGTTTTGTTTATTCTTTTTTATAACACAGAGAGGTGGGAGTGTGACGACATAGTGAATGGCTCAAAATGAAACATGGACTAAGGTGTGACTTGTCTCATTACCTTGCGTGATTTCTTATATCCAGACAGCACATCATAGAAAAAGACAACAAAAAATAGGGAGGAATATAGTTATTAGAAGAAAGGTAAGAGTGCACAGTGAGACATGCTGGTTGGTGCAAAGAGGAACATGCACACGATAAGCGCTTTCATGCAGTCAGGCCAATTCCCCAAATGATTCATATTTCTTTTAAAATGTAGATTTTTTTTAATGCCAGGGGTCAATAACACAGTACTCACTGAGCTTTTCAAATAATGGCTAACAAGTGAAGAAATAATGTGGTATACCTGAAATCTTGCAGAAGTGATTGAAAATATAAAGACTTGCAGAAATGTATACAGTTGAAGTGAAGTCATAACACAATCAGTGTATCATCAGTGTGATTATTTTGTGAATGTGGATGTTTTTCCGAGCCGTTCATTTTGCAAAAACAGGCGATTCCCATTGTGTGAAAATTCTGCTAAGCGACATACATGCACACTGTGACAAGTGTGACACAGAGTCAAGTGTTGCAGTGTTTAGGGTAGTAAATATGTCCCTTCAGATGTATTACCTAGTCATGATTTTGAAGATTTTATGCTACTGAAGCCTACACCATTTTAACATGTAGTATGATATGTATATGTATCTTCTTTGCCTTTTTTTGTTCACATTTGTTGTTGGTTTTGGTGTATGCCTCACATTCAGACAAATGTGTTGCGTCGATATCTGATTTTTGTCCATCTATGAATGAACCCAGGTCACATAAAAAAAAAATGAAATTAAAAAACGGAACTGTTCACACTGCATGGAAAAAAAATGTTTCGCACCACGCCAAATAAATCCCAATTAACCTGTAGTCTGAACATAGCCTAATACTAATGAAACATAATGAAATACAACTTGTGGTAGCAGTTTGCATTATTCAATTCTTGGATAGTACTTTTCAAAAGGTTTACTGGTCAGCGAATGTAGCGCAAACTTTTCACTATTATTTGCATGAATGTATTCATGTAAGATAATTCTATTTACACATATTTAGTTTGTCCCTTCCTTTCCATGCATTCATACAGTACATATACATACGTAGTGCATTTCCTTGAATTATAGCCGTCTCAATTCTACGCTACAATGTGCTTGAATTAATTGACTGGTCTGCTGCCTACTTGTAGATAAAATAAATTATTGAATAAACACCTTCGGTTGGGTCAAGAAAAACAGGTGGTGCCTCAAGGTGGTTATAATTACATTGACTATGGCATCTGATACCACCATGGTATCAGACATGTCAACATGTTTACCTTAACCGTTAAGATGCGACATCTGTAAAGCTGTCATTTTGAAAAAGTCCTGCTGAATACAGCAAGGATGTAAAGCTACTAAACTTTTAAATGAATGACTTTGTCACAATTAAAAACGAAGGCATAAAATCCGAATGCTGTCCGATGAGTATATGCACCGCAATAAATCATGTACAATGTAGTGCTAGGAAAAAACCTGAAAATATCCTACATTTAGTGTATAAATAGGCTTTGCATCACTTTAATGCTTTGCCAATAAACAGCAGGTTTTATTTGAAGATGTTGCAGGATAGCTGATGTACTATATTTTTTCATATTATGTGCCAAATGTTCCACTTTAAAGGATTTTGTACAACTGTGGCCGCTGCATAATTAATGCTGATTTTTTTTGTATAATGTTAACAATAAAGGAGAAACATGAATTTTTATTTTTATCATATGTGTTAATACGATACCACTGGAATTGCCAAATTTCAGAATCACATTGACAACAGCCATCTGTTGCCCATCCTCCATTAGCTTCTGAGTACGGTAATGGAGGACCAGTATTGTAATATTAATAGTTGACCTTCCATGGCGGTTTACATTGTACTTATATGCATTGGAGTTTTAATGATGTTTTGGTATTATTTAGAAAAACAAAAGACATTAGAAAATACAGGGTAGGCGTGAATAATCCGTAGCTGGAAAAATACAACACATAGCAGCATTGTATCATGCACAAATATTCGTAAAAATTGATGAACAACAGTGAAACCCTCTTTTTTTTTCAACATTTGTTTGAAAGTTCATGCTATTAAAAAGATGTAATAAGGAAAAAAGCCCTCACATATGGGAAAACAGAACTGCACCGCTCAATAGGCGTCAGTTAAAGAAGTGCAAACATGATGGAGGAGGTGAAACAAAAAGGGTTTTTTTTTGCTCCATCTGTGCTTTTGAATGTATTTGCTTTATCAAGCTGCCAGCTTTAGTAGTACTTGGTGTGATGCACACTTCCAGTATGCAATATATTGTAGATATATGTATATACATATATATATATATATATGAGAGTTTTATTTGAAGAGTTCCGTCACTCGGCTGAAAAGCTCTTTAACTATCCTCAGCTCATCCATTATTGTCCCAAAAGACCATCACCATCCTCCACTGGCTTCTATGTGTTTCTCCAACCTTATTCTATTAAGATTTTCTGCCTCTATTGCAGGGGTAAGAGACAATTACCATATGGATGATGAAAGAAGTTGATGGCAGGGAAGCAACGAGGAAGAAAATTTGCTGTGTTTATTGTAAAGAGACGGGAGCTAACAAAGTGCATGTTCATATTCACAAATTACACTTTTTAATGTAATTGGAAGACTCATGGCAGCTTATCAGGCGTAAGGTTCGCCGTCGGTTGCGCTAAGGACATTAGTTATGCTGCTATCTGCTTCTGAGTCTGTCTGAAGGGAGGATGTACACCTGAAGCTATTTTTCTTTGGGGTGTCTAAGTTACCTAAGTAAAATGAAGGGCTGACCAAGAATTACAAGGCTCCTGGAATCAAGGCAGCTTGTCAAAAAAGTCCCTTCATATCTACAGCTTTAGATCACTTTGATGGATGTCAGACTCATTTTTCAGCCAAAAGTCACAGAGGCTGCTGGTGAGGTGAATTCCTCAACAAAGTATCATCCATTGTGCTTACATGGCACTTAAACATATATCCTAACTTGCTAATTTAAAAAAAAATAAGTAAAGAGCTCTAGTGCAGTCGTGTCAAACATAAGGCTCGCAAGCAGCAAGCGGCATATTCTTAAAGGGAAATAGCAAACCTAATATAAACGACCATGTGATAGACAGACATATTGGGTTAATGGCTATAATGAACATCACAGGAAAGTGAAAGAAATTTGGCGAACTCGCATTTTGATTGGCCCATAAAAAGAGGACCCACCACACCCCATTTTTAGTGTTGTTTGTGACTGTTGAGATTGCATTTTTTATTCAGAAAATGCAGCTTGATGGAAATACGTTTTGGAGGCAAAGAGGATGTAAGAAGACAGGCAATAGTTAAACAAAAAGATGCATGCTACCAAATGTAAGTACTAGAGTTGATATTTCAATTTGACTATACTCTAAAATAGGACTGGCATTAATCAAATGTCAACCCCCACATTGGCTGGCAGCTTCCGTAAATGAATGGCTTTTACTGACGTTTTTTTTTCCACAGAAAAATAAGATTCTGAGAAAAACAATCAAGCACAAGGAAAATACAAGCACATTATAATGGACAGTGGGGCTTTTTATAAGTAATGGAAGAAGAGCAGTTGATGGACTAAAAAGGGGGGAATCTGCCCTAAGCATGCCAAAGCATACCACATACGCCCAAATGCTCTGCATGCTAAAAGCAAGACAACATTAGGCAGAGCTTGTTGAGCTAGCGACTATACACTCACCGGCGCCTCTCCTCGGACCGCATCCTTCTTGTTTACCATGATCTCTCCTTTGCGATTAGAGCGCTCCAAGCTGATGGTATTCCATGTATGGAGTGTGATAGGTTCTTTACTCCTGGATCACAAACACAATGGTTCGTAAACAACTAGAAAAGTATTCCTTGAAAATGTACACTTTAATAATAGATTGTCACAACTGCGTTTACTGCATCTGTATCTGCTTATTAGAAGCTTCATCAATTTCTGCACACCTGATAGTAGCCGGCCCTTTGCCGAGATCATATCGGAACTCCAGGAATCCCTCATTGATGGACAAAGAGATGAAGTCTCCTCTACCGTCAGTTTTTTGCCCGTTGTAAAAGATGAGGCCATTGGAATCGTTGGCCATGAGTACCACTGTCATGCTGACTTTTTGACTGGAGACAAAGCATGTCAAAGAGATCAAACATGCACAACACTTGCCACTGTTTAAAAAAAAAATATATATATATATATTGAAAAAAAATAATAAACTCACCGAAGATCATGTCCATAAAGATGCAGCCCCTTGAGTTCTAAATAGGAGTCTCCATTGAACAGTGGCATGTATGCTCCTCTCCTTGCAGCGACTGAAAGCCCCCCAAAATGGATCAGCATGCAACAAAATTAGCATTTTAACAAAACTACAACAAATTACTTGTTTTTTACATCATTCCAACATTTGTCTGCAGAAAAAATACATATTTTCAAAATTGAAGTCTTGAATGTAATAACTTTTTGAAACGTATTCATTCATTTTCCAAACTGCTTATCTTCACAAGGGTCACGGGGGGTGCTGGAGCACATACCATGCAAATCACGGGCACCAGGAGACAACCATTCACACTCACTCCAATATCTACCATGTATGTTTTTGGAATGTGGGAGAAACTGGAATTGCTGGAGAAAACAGGGATAACATTAAAACTCCACATAGTGACCTGGGTTCGAACCTTCGACCCAAGAACTGTGAAGCTGACGCGCTAACCTCTCCCCACCGGGGATGCCTTGTGACTTACTTAACCTGAAATTAAATTATACCTCAAAAATTCATTTATAGGTGTCTAAACAAAATATGACGGGAACATCCTTGAACAATAACACATTTAAAAAAAAGGGTTGACGTGTGTAAAACATACAAATCCAATCATTTTAGAAAAAAAGACTACGGGCACAAATAAGACAGCAGCCTGCCATGGTGACAGTCTCACAAACAACCATCAAGGGCATGTGAAATGCCAATGGAAAGAATGAGTATTTTGGCAGGCTTTTCTTTAGAAATAGATGACGCTCTATCTGCAGGACGTTCTGTTCCTGGCTCAGAAAAAAAAGAACAAAAAGAAGATGATATGGCTTGACATTAGCTGAGCAATCAAGTGCAACCAGAGGGTAAGTGTTTAGCTGTCTTCTTCCAACAAGATGCACCCACAATGTTGAATAAGCCACACACCTACAGTGTAATTTGTAACGGGCTGAAATTAGTAACCGTGTTGGGTCAGGCACGCTGAGATGAGAAAGCTAATTAGATGTTGTTCCAAAAGACAGAATTTTGATGACGCACACCAGCTGGGAACTTGCGTAGACAACTGTCAAGCACGTAACTCATCTCTATTAATAGTGAGCTGAGATGCTTGGAACTGTTTCAGACAATAAAGAGGGAAGGAATGACTTTTTTTTTTTGTTTAGTTTTTTCTTTCTGTCAGAAAAAGTGGAAGAAAAGGAATGTTTTATGAAGATGACGGTTTGGAACTCAGAGCAATGTATTCAGAAATCTTTAGTCGGACCGTGTGACACAACTGCTCTTCATGTTCATGTTCCTTGCATTGTGACTAAGAGTTGACACAATGATGAACTGGTTTTTCTCTTAACATAGCTCCAGAGTTGAAGAACTCCCCCTAGCAATTAATCATGTCACATTTCTTTTTCCAAATTGTGATGACTGACAGGCTGTACAATAATTTGTACATCCTTTTATTCAATTTGGACACTTTTTGAAGCTGAATTCTCCTCTCTAGCGAATTGTAAAACAAGATGCCCAAATAATGGACAAATAATGAGTACATTTCTCAGAAACAAGCCCTGGAAAGAAAAATGAGGGTCTGGATTCCATTCATCTGTTTAGAGTGGCAATTTCAACAAAAAACACCTTGTATTTCTTGCACTGTCTTTGAGTGTTTTATCAGGTCTGTAAAAAATTCTATACTAAAGCTGCCCCCTACTAGAAAAATAGACAATATAGGTGTGGAATATCATATCAGTATTGTCGCTATCCTTAACATCGCCTTGAAGGAATTGAATTGAAATTATGAAATGATGTATAAATACACATTAGGTGGTTAACTGGTTAACACAATTCATAATACTTAGACATCGTCCAAAGTGATCCCATTCCTTTACTGTCACACCCAAAACATGATATATTTGCATAGCATCTGGGGTTTTCTAAACTATGCTGTGATGCACAAACCGTTCATTAACCCAGTTTTATTTTGTTTACTTAAGTGAGTCTGCATTCAAGGGTCACTTGTGAGGAGATAACAATTTCTACCGGAAGCCCTAATAATGCTAATTTATTTTAAGTAATATGAACTCTCAATATTTGTCCTCATCACTATCTGATCAACTTAATCTCAACTGGCAAATTGTAATCCAGCCCTTTGGCATTGAAATGTCAAGCTTTTGCGTGAATGCAATTATGATACACTCCTTAAATTTTACACCCTTTTTAAGTGTGAAAACTGCCTGTCTTTTTACTGCTGTCAGCGTAGTTGTCAGGGGCTTTTGTCCACTCTCTACCTGCCTTATCTGTGAGAGCCCGTCTAGTGCTAACTGACACCCCCATTAATCACAGAAGTCGGGGACGACTGATGCGATTATTCATCTCATTGATTCCTGTGTGAAGATAAATAAATAAAAAAATAAATAAAAATCCCCTTTTGGAATGGGAGTCACTCTCAAGGGGAGATCATTGATTTTGCTTCAACTCCACCTATTTGATTTGATTCACCTGCTAACAGGACTCGCACTATTCCTTTTGATTTTCTGAATTCCCAAAGGCTTTGTGTTTCTCTTTTGATAATATTGTGCACAGGACTGTATAAAGCCTTTGGGAAGGCTACAGTTTAATGTATATAGAGATCAAAAAGGTCAACTAGCTTTACAACGACAACCCTACCAAAAGAAAAACTGTTTCCGAAGTTATACATTATGTATGATGTCTCATGCTATTTTTAGGGCGACCTAGTGGGCGAGATTTTAGTGCATCGGCCTCACAGTTATGAGATCGAGGCTTCAATCACAGGACCTTTCTATATGGAGTTTGCATGTTCTCCCTGGGCTTGTGTGGCTTTCCACTGAGAATTCCGGTTTATTCCCACATCTCCCAAACTATGCTAGGTTGGTTGAAGACTCTAAATTGTTCTGATTTATGTGTGTCAGCGTGAAAGGTTAAACATCCCCCTGCTCCCTGAAATTGGCTGGGCACCAATTCAGGGTGTCCCCCTCCTGGTGCCCACAGTTGGCTGGGATATGATCCAGCACACCTCGTGACCCTTGTCAGGATAAGCAGCACGTAAAATGAATGAATAAGGGCTATTTCTCTAGCAATACACTGCTTCAACGTGACACCTGCGGGTATACAGCAGAATGCTACTGTTCACTAACAACCATTACAGTTGATGCAGAGGATGGCCCAGTGGGACCAATCATTTTGTGGTAGGCCTTCCGCAGTTTCAACCCACAGATCTGATGCTCACCAACCCTGAGGGTTCACACCATTTCCCCTTTATGCTCTGTGTGTTTGATCTTGCGTTTGGATTCAAAATGGATGGAAATGTCACAGGCTGGGCAGACCATAAGGCAAAACCATGAGGGATACAGAAGAGGTAAATGGCATGTCTTGAGAAATGTTGAGTTTTCTGCCAATCAGTCTTGCTCAGTTTCAAACTGGGTGTGTAGGTAGGGGAACAATGTGTAACAACATACTGTAGTATGAGCCCTCAGTGAATTCAAACTGGCAAACCAAGGACACTCAAAAGGGAAAAACAAAAGTGTGGGTTGAGAAACTTCTATGAAAAGTCTGCAAACCATAATGAAGTAGTTTTGAGGAGAAAATGAAAAGGCGAAGAACGTTACGGACAATAATGTATTAAAACTAAACTTATTTGATGAAAAACTTGCTACTACTACAGTTACTTGAGTGAGATGGACAATCATATGTACGTTACCTATTTCACAGTGTTTCCCTTCACGTCCCATTGGACATTCGCATTTATAGCCCCCTTCGGGTAGTGCCTGGCACTCAGAAGATGGATGGCATTTGCTGGGCTCGCATGGATCATGAACGTCGGCACAGGTTGGGCCTACAGATGGAAGAAAAAATCCATTATGAGTGGGTAAAAAACCTACTTAGGGCAAAATATGAGGCTTAAAAGTAAGGAGGATTTTCTCTGTAAAGGGGTGCTGGGTTTGCTATTTTCTTTCAGTGCTGTCTTTGATATAAATATTTTTCTTGTACCTCTTCCTTAGGACAAATGTTTACTTATACTCAAAGCAAAATGTCTTTCACTGGCACTGTTTCAGGGTCATGCAATAACAGTAACAGAACCGGACAAACTTCTAAATAAGTATGGGCTCATGTCGTAGGCCTGTGGTGATAAAGTAAATAGACCTTGATGTGCTACAAGAGGAAAATGAACAGATTATGTTTAACCCTGCAGCAAACATTGCTGATGAAATTCTTCCAGTGTAATGTATACAACTGAAAGAGAGGTAACCAACTCATTTCCTAAAAGCCATTAACTGATTTGGGCTCAATTGTATACTACTTCTACCATCTAGACTACTTTTTAATTAATGAATTAACTAAATACTGCATTTTATGGCAGAACCGTGTTTGGAATGTTAGTTTCTCTCTACGAAGCCTTATTGAGGTGGGAGTGGATTCGGTTCAAATGGATTTGAACCACCCACGGGACATGCCCACTGCGGGTTTAAACTGCTTTAAGATTAAGGCACAAAAGTTTACCCTAACAATTAACTTGGTGAGAAACTTTCTGTCGTAAGCCACAGAGCAAGCAGTGAGGCAAGCATGATTAGCCTGCCCTGCTGTCTACTCTTAACTGTGTTCTCTCTGAGCTGCTTGTTAGTTGGCATCAGCTGTGGGGAGAGAAACAACAAGAGGGGATGTTGAGGTAGAGCTAGGCCAAAGGCCAATTACTGAACATTTGGTGAACCTTTTCCGGTTTGTGCTCAGACTTAGCATTTACTATATTATGTCTGACTTTCCGGACGAGCCGGATGACCTGATGGTGTTCACCAACAGACCTTCTGCATCAGTGGAGTTGGGGCAATGTCAATCTCATTTGGGATTTATCAGCATGACAAGATAACAGCGAAATCCTTTAGTGAGAGAAAATTGTCAATGTGGTTCCACAAGGATTTGATAAGGGAAGTATTATTATTACATGAAGTTAAAGGAATATTTCATACTCAAAGATAAACTGTAACAGCTGGAGAGCACTACATTGCATTCACAAGCAACAACAACTAAAGGATTTAAATTGCTGCTCCCAAGAATTTTTGGGACTTGATCTTAAACTGTTACACTGAACTCTTGTAGCAATGATAATGAGAAGCACCAATAAAGGACATGAATGTATAAATAAATAAATAAGAAGGTGAATCTTAATTATTTTGTTTTAAGAACTTATATGTGTACTTGGTGCCCGGAAATAATCAGATCTTTTTCTTAGTACTCTATATTTAGTTTGTGTAATTGGACAAAAATAAAATACAATAAAATCCCAGTTATGAGATTAAGTGTTCCTCTGGGCAGACCAGGTTCCCCTCACATCCCATAAATTTGTAGGTTAGGCTAATTGGACCGCTCAAATAGTCCTTAGGTGAGAATGTGAATGTGTGTTGTTGTTTGTCTCGTGCTGTGCGATTGGCTAGCAACCAGTTCATGGCTTCCTCTAGTTTTTTAATTAATCAAAAACATAGATAAAGTAACAGTAAAATAAAGAACAAAAGACAAAAGAAATATCTGTTAATGTAACATATTTACAGTTTTATGGACAACTACAGTCCAAAAACAACATAAAAAGCTGTTGCCGAACAGAGTTAAAAAAACGAAATAAGTCGCAAGCCCAGCCAAGCAAAAAAAGTGTAACTTATAGTCCTGAAAACACAGTGTATAAAACTAAATTAATTTACCCTAATTGAAGGGCTGGATGCATTAAAACAGATGTTTGCTTTCGTCAGTGTTAATGTTTCCCAGTTGTCAACTTACCCCAGAATCCCTTTCTGCACTGACAGTGGAACATCTCTGCCTCTTTGACCTGACATGTGGCACCATGCTTACAGGGGTTTGGCAGGCAGGGGTTGTTGCCACATTCGCCCACACCACTGCCATAGAGATTATCAACACCATTCTCTTGGAGATTGAGCACCCGGTTGTTGACATCCAGCAGACGAATGCAGCCTACAAGACCTGAGGCTACACCAGTCCTCTCCCTTACACTGCAGAGGCAAGAGATTAGGTCATCACACCACACTAAAACTGGAACAGTTTTAAAACTACAACTAGGAAACTAATGATCCCTTGGATACCAATGAACTTGAAAAGGATCATTTCATTTGGATGTTGATTTAATAAGCTCATGTCTCATAAAATAACGAATATTCTATGACGTCCTCCTAGTATGTGTATAAGGGAACGAAGAGCATAGAAAATAAATGGCTGTGTACAATTGTGACAGTCTCGGATAATGGCGTGGCACGCTCACCCAATATTGGTGCAGGAAATGTGGAATCTGTCCCGTTGAAGTGATCGTATGAATGTCAGGGTGAATGGTTGTCGCTCTATACGCATGTGCTTTGTGAATGACTGTCAAGGGTGTAGTCTGACTGTTAGTCTTATTAAACTAGGATAGGTTCAGAAGAGGATGGATGGAAGCCCAAGTTCTACTGAAACCGCATTGGCATTTTATGTGTTTTTTAGTAACTGAGATCTTGACATAAACCAAACATGCTGTCTCTCCATTTTATCAGCCCCCAAATACTTGATATTCTGCAATGTGTTCCGGTTGATGGAAGGGTAATACAGAAATATTATTGCTTTCTAGTCAGCCAAAAATGTAAGAATGTGCAGAGTCCGGGGGGGGATACATTATGTTCGTCTACAACCAGTGCATTCAAGTATAAATATTATGATATTACCTGTCTCACATTATTACTTGTCTGTGTAGAGAGCAGCTCCTTGTCAGAGCGTACTTCATAATGCAAATGTCAGACTTGATCTTCTTCACTACATTACTATAAACTCCCAATAATTACTGCCTTCAAATTAAGACATGGTAGAAGATTCCACACTGAAGTCAGAATTCATTTGCAAGATTGACAAAGATCAAAAAGTGGATCTGACGAGTGTAGTATGGAAAGAGATGTTACGATGAGACTTTCCATTCGAAGAAGTTCCAAATTAAAGATTCCCTTAGTCATAGCGTCATTCAAAAAAAAAAGATTGTTTGTGTCTCTTATCTTACACTGCAAATATTGTTTCTACGGATCAAATGTCAAACACTTACTCTGGCGTCATTTCTTCAGGTACTCCTCCAATGAACAGATTGGTGTCTAGGTTAAGTCCATCAGTTCCACGTGGACTTTCCCCCTCCACATGTGGTTCGTTGTCCACGCTCAGCATGGCGAGACGTCGATTGCGGGTTACTACCAGCTGATGCCATCGACCTGGAGTGATTTCAACATTGCTGACCACGATGCCTGTACCTGAACCTGTATTAAACCTGAGGAAAATGGAGCATGTGAGACTCTCAGTCAAATACTTTCCCCACAACTAGTGATGTCCAGATCTGCTCCGACTATTTCTTGAGTATCGGACACTATGAAATTCGGTCACAAGTTTGGATCCGATCCAGTAGTTGCGTGACGTCTTCATGAATTTGACAGTGTGAATACTAAGCAAACAAATTAGACGTAGTTTCTGTTGGCGTACCCTTTACACCGATTTTGTATCACAAAAGTGTCAACCTGCCGGGGGTATATACAAGGACAAATCCTTGATATGCCAGAATGCTCAGATGCCCAATTCCCAAACAAGTGCAGCAAGGCTAAGGCTAAAGAAATCATTTGAGCAGTTTTTTTTATGTTTAAGGGCAGCTGCACAACCTAAGAAAATAAAGCCCTGGCTTTGGGAGAAGGAATTGCTATTGAAAATGTTATTCCAGTAATGATGCGATTAATCTCAATATGTGGTAATATATCTTTCATAGTCTCCTTGTGAATGAATGTTTCATCTATAATTAGCTCTTGAAAGGTAAAATGGATACAGAAGGTACTGTCATCCATTCGCACATTTAGACATAATTTAGATATCTAAATCTTTCCTTGCCACAAATATTTTTTTTCATTTCCTTACGACTTAAGATTTGCAGAGCATTGAGGTCCCTTCACTGCTATATTTATATAATTGAGCTCCATTTTGAATTGACAGGAAACTAATCTATCTTGATTACTTTCATTTTAATTGCACTTGGAATGGGGTGAAGAAAAAAAGGGATTTCAGCAGACAGCCTGGGATACATTGAAGAGGAAATTTCATTTGAAGGTCCCCTTTCATCCATTTGAAAAAAATATCTTCCTCATAATCTCTGATGTTTTTTTCTTTAATTGCATTTGCTAAATCATTTGTATTGAAAACACCCACGATGTTCATTTTCAAGCTGTTCTAGTTGTTTTTTCCCCCTCTTGGCTCTGCACCACGATAAATGTCCAATTTGAGATTCCTCTTCATAAAATAAATATTGGATGCCTATCACTGTCAATGACCCTAAAACTCAATCATTCATTGCCACTGTCAAAGGCAATACGTTTCAATTCTGGGTGCCATTTTGCTCTCACTGGGCATTGGCGAGATCTCCGTTTGGCAATCAATAATAAAAATACTTGTGTATTGATCATTAGAAGCGGGGTTTAAGAAGAATATAACTATCATTTGGAATTAACAAGTGTTTGTTCACTACACTCTTGCCTAAAAAAACATGTAAAATATTTGTGATTTCCTTAAATACCAATTTAACAGTAGAGGTCTGCTGGCAGTTTCTAAATCACACTTGGACCTCCAGTAAGATAGAATCACTCCTTTAACATTTATCCTGTCTCGCCATGTTGTGACTGCCGACACAAGTATGGTAACTTTAAAAGGGGATAAGAACATTTGATCTGATTGGGAAACGGGGACGATGTGCATTTAGACACTTCTTCTCCTGCTGTATCTTGCGTTTATTCAAAGACACGTGGCTGTGCAAGTCCACCAAAATACCAAATGATGGACTAAAAACCTCATTGACTTGCCTCAGTCTGGGTTTTGCACAGCACAGAAAAATAGCGCCCAACATGCTCATCTCCCCAAACATGATTATGAATAGCTTTGCTTTCACAGCTTTAACCTGCAGATCCACAAAGAACCTCTTTTGTCAATATTTATAGATTCTCGCCAGTGTTGTTTGCATGTTGCCTAATCACCACCACTGTCTCGTATTTGTTTTTATTCTTAGCTTTACTGAAAGCCAAAGGCATTGTTATCGTCCACGTTCCGTCGCTAGGATTTTGAAGCATTTCAAATCTTATCATAAAAGCGCTAAGGTTGAACACAAGTCATTGACGGATTATTTTGTATAGGACCTTAATTCCTAAACAGAAATTATTAATTAAATGTTACAGGATAAACGATGTATGGGACATGCTTTTTAAGATTTAAAGGACATTTTATCTCCAATCCTAATACATCCATGTTTAGACACCCCTTCTTTATTTGGCGTTTGTAGTTCAGCAGAAATCAGAAATGTATAAACTACCCAAGAAATCAGTGATTACCTGAGCTCCACATTGCCATTCACCACAGCTAGAGAAATGAAGTCTTTCTTGTTCTCCTGGCCATTGTAAAGGAGGATACCCGTCATCTCGGACGCTCTGAACTCCATGGCAATCCGGACAGTGTGGTAGGCGCTCATGGTTTGGAAGGCCAAGTAGGACTGGCCTCCGAACGACGGGATAAAGTACTTGATCACTGTGGGGGAACAAAGGACATTGCTGTAAAAAAAGATTTGATAGAAAGCGGATTTTTCGTTGAGAAATAAAAATTTTTTAACAAATATATACTTGCCAGTCAACATTATACTGAAGCAAAGTAAAAAACATACAAAAATCCTAAATAAAGCACTTTTTCTTCCTTATTAAAATATTAGTTCTTAATGCCAGTGTGTTTGTAACTCCAAAAAAGTGTTGTTGTTTTTTTCTTCATTTTTTTTCTACTGTTGGGCTTTTAATAGTTCCTTCAGAAATTCTCATTGTATTCACAGAAAATAAGAATCAAAGAAAGGAATATTCAGCAATTGATTAAACTAAACTTTACCTTTTTCACACACAGATCCTCCTCGCCCAGCAGGGCACTTGCAACTGAAGTCATTGCCTTCTTCCTCACAGGTTCCTCCATGGAGGCAGGGGTGAGAATTGCAAGGTGTCTGGTGTTTGTGCAGTTTGTCCCGAACATGGGCGACGGTGGTGATTGCTGGCATTGCAGTTGTGGTCATGATACGGCTCGGGGTGCTAATGGGTGCTGTTGTCGTGGTTGTACGTCTGCCAGGCCTTCGTGTTGTCCCCGGGGGCCGACGGGTGATATACGGGGACGTCACCAGGTGCCTGGTGGTGGTTATAGAAGCATGTGTGGTGACCGACGCTATGGTGCTGGTAAAGAAGGGCATGGATGATCGGCCTGTCAATGAAAAGGATGATTAGTAATGCATTACTGTTGCCAAAAACAATGTAGATTCTTGACATTGATATTACCGTTGAAAATGTGTACTACCCAACCTGTATTAAGGGTATTACTTAGGCAGTAGTCATCAGGTTTTATTGCCTAATCAACTGCTAAGAAGGGTTCAGTCTTAAAACATTAATTAAACTGGTTAAATTGAATTGAATGCTTTTATTGTCATTATACAAGGATATAATGAGATTTAAAGCTTTCACCACACTTCTTTTCACAAGGTTCGTGGGGGTGCTGGAGCTTATCACAGCCAAATTTTGGGAAGTAGGTGGAGAACACCTTAAATTGTTTGCTAGGTAATCTCAGGTCACAATGAGACAAATAACTATTCATGCACATACTCATGCCTAAGGACAATTTAGAGTGCTAAAGCAGCCAACCATGCACATTTTTGGCATGGAAAGGGGAGAACATGCAAACTCCACACACGAAGGTTGGGTCCACCAGGGATTCAACCGTTGATGTCAGAATTGTGAGGCAGATGCGCTAACCCTCCCCCACTGTGTCGCCTGTTAAACTATTGTAAATCACTTCATCCAGTTTACTAACGATTTACCCAGTTACATGACATTATCACTAAATGTACGTCTAGACCAGGGGCCGGGAAAGAAAGAGCCATAAACGATTCCTATTTTCAAATGGTATTCTTTGAGAGCCAAACTCACAAGTTGAAAATCTAAACATATGAAAATGTGGGACTTTTTTTTGTTATTTTACCACTTTTAAAGTACAAAAAGTTTCAGAATTCGTTTGACAACATGTTACATTGTTGCTAATCAATGAATATCAATGAGTTCGATGAGTATCAATGAGAGAATTGATGCAGAAGACTCTAATGAAGAAAAAAACAATACCACAGTGCCGACGCAACGTTCCTATTGGTGCGTTCGGGACTCGGCTCTCTCACCACCGATTTCCATATTTTAGCTCAGAGCCACATCAAAAGAGCCACATGTGGCTCCCGAGCCATAAGTTCCCTACCCCTGGTCTAGACTATAAACCCATTTAGACTTTTAATCATAGCTTTATTGTAAAGTTGTATTACCCCCGAAGTAACATCACCTTTTGAATAACTACACTATTCATTTACTTCTTCACGCTACTTAATCAATTACCATAGTTGTTGAAGCGAATATTTTCATCCACCGGCTTCTTCACTGTGATGCTTGTTTCCTTGGAGACCTTCAGCTGTTTGAGCAGCGCTCCCTCAATGTCCTCTACTGTGTATCTTGTATCTGTAATAAACAAAAGGCACATCCACTTAGGGCAAGACCTCAAAGGAGCACTACGGAACACTCAGGACTTGTACTTCTTTAGCCAGACAGTGGATATACAGAAAAACCCAGCTTGTGACAGCAGCAAGCGTCTGGAGGGACCACTTGTCCTCCACCTGCACCCCGGCCTACGTTTTTTTTCATGTTCCAGATGAATTGGCATCATAATGTTAGACACAGATGTTTTCTTTACTGGCCATGGAGGACAAAGCCTTTAACGATGGCCCTTAGCCCGTATGACGGGGATGAAGGACGCTAAACGCAGTTCATAAATGAAAATAAAAGAGAGTTGATGGAGGGCAGGATAGGGTTTTTTGTCGACTAAAACGGATATCTTTAGGTTTTACATTTCACACTTTGAAAGTTGGCCTTTTTTTTAACTGTTAGGATTTGAGAATGTTAAAAGCAAGACTCAGGATGACTAAGATACTTTTGATTTTTATGAATTGTGCACGATTTTTAAAATAGAACATTAACGGGCAAAGGATAAAATCCGGTATGTAGCATTTTATTTTAAAATGGAACATTAACGGGCAAAGGATAAAATCCGGTGTTGTAGCATTTGATTCAGTAAAGTCCCAGATATCCATCGAAATAGGCACTTACTGAAGAAACTATAAATGAGGCACCCAAAACGTTGTTAAAAGTTTGAGCAACAATGATTTCAAAAGAAGGCAATAGTGTTCCAAAGCATACTTACAATTATCTAAAAACATTGCTGTACCTTTTGTCATTTGAATTTGTGAAATTATTATTTTTTCCCTCATTATTATCCTTCTCCGCTATTAAGTTTAGCTATGCAGAAGGGCTTTGCATTCAAAGGTAAGAAAGATGTGCTTTGGAAATTTGAAATCCCGACTGTGTGAATTTTGCCAGAGCCGCTTCACCAAATTTTGCATTATGGACATAAAACATGTTTAGACTAAGATTAAAATTGTGATTGTGAAACCAATCAATGTGTGAGTCTCGACTGTACTTAAAATCAAATATATATATAAATATACATATTACTAATTTCACTACATTAGTGCTTATCTTGACATTTCAGGTCAATTGTGCTCTTACCTGGTTTGAAATTAGCCTCTACAAAGGCCAGGATGGAGTTACTGGGCGCCAGGTTGCGGACACGAACACTCATGAAGTCCCTGCGAACCTCTGACTTCCTGAATAGGTCATTGAGCTAAATAAAAGAAAGGAAGATTAAGAGGGTATGAGAGGGAAAATGGACATGGTGAAAGGATAATGAATGGGGCTAGCAGCAAGTGCCAACCTATCACTAAACCAATTTCATTTCTCAAAAAGTGTACTCCATCTGCTAGAAGGTGTGCGTCAGGGTCCTTGTGTGTGTGTGTGTGTGTGTGTGTGTGTGTGTGTGTGTGTGTGAGCGTGTGTGTGTGTGCATGTGTGTGTGCGTGCATGTGTGTGTGTGTGTGTGCATGTGTGTATGTGTGAGATTGAAAAAAAATTGACATTTTAGTTAAACTCATGACAAGGGCTAAAGCTTGAAGATAAATGTTGTGCTCCTGATTAGTTTTGCCCCAATATGTGGAAACAAAATTTAAAGAATCTTTAAAGTTCTCCAAGTTTGTTTAAGGCCACTTTACTTTTTTTACTCTGAAAGCTGTTTCTAGTCTGACAAAACAAATCCGGGACAACATTAAGTCTTGAAATTGGAGGTTTAAAAATGTCATGCAATGAAGTGGAAAAACCAAATCATTTTAAATTTTTCTTCAGTCTTCCTTTTAGTTTTTTTCATTTTGCAGTAGATTGATCACATCCACTAAACTAAATACACACCATGTCCTCTCTCATGAAGCCAGTGAGCCTGCTAAATACAGAATCCATAATAAAATTGCTCAGGATGCTTTCAAAGAAATATCATGTGTAACATTTTATTATCTGGGATTTCTCGGCCGACTTAATATCCAAATGTTATGGACATGGCAAAGTAAGTGAATGCTTTGGCCAGAAGGACCATGTCCAATGTGTTAAAAGATTTTTTTTGGTGGGACAGGGATTTTTAAATGCTTCTTATAATGAGAATTATAATTACAACTTCACAGCTTTACATAAAATTGCTAAAAACATCCAACCTCCTTCTATGAATGTTTACAAAATGAACAAACCAAAATAAGCTGCTCAGCACATCCAATAGAAAAACTCAAGTGTTATGATTGTTATAAAAACTGCTTGTGTGAGCAAATTTGCGAAAACATGGACGAGTGGCAATCAAAAATTGTGTGAGTCCAATGCGCCCTCATTTCTTTTTTTTCTGTTAATCTGTCCATCCTCCACTTTCACTGACACTCTTGACAGCAATTTACATCTCGTTTTTCACGAACATAAATACGTTGAATTTGTACTTGACTAAAACAAGGGCCTCGTCAAATTTCTACTTGAACAAAAGTAAACAGGACAGTGGGTGATAATATAAATTTTCCGATTGTATGTATGCTCCTAAATGCAAGTACGAATGTTGAGATCATCAGTAACATTGAACAGTCCAATCTAATCTATATACAGTGGACGATGGTATTTTTGGCAGATGTCTTGCTAATAACCAAGCACAAATAAAAGCAGCTTCACTTTTTTTGTAAAATACACCACTCAGTCCTTACAAAAGAAGCTTGTACACGCACAGAGTTTGTGTTATGTACTGTATGCTACGTGGGCTGACAACAGAAACCCCCGAGCCAGGCGATTGAACAATGGCAATGGCATTGCTTTGAATTTTCATAGATGAGCTCCCAATGGACGCCTGTGACACTTTACAACAGCTGCTAGATGTTCTGATTACACACCAACGCTTTTTTGTGCATCCTGACAAGGCCTGATTTTAATAGGGGAATGAGGCCCCAGCTAGACAACAAGAGCATTCATTTTAAAGGCTAGATGATGACAGCGATAACACACTAAACATATTCAAAAAGTTTCATTGTGTCTCTATATATGGACCTCATGGCAAACTGTAGCATGTTTTTATAAGAGCCTGTGTTTCCATGACTTTTCAAATAACGTGTTTTTTGCTGTTTGTAAACAATTTTCTTTTTTATTTCTACTTTGATAATCCCATTTTGTACCTAGATACTGAATTTTTAAAAGGTGCCAAAGGTATTTGTCCTTGTCCACAACATTCCATCCCTACTGCACAATAGCAATTGCATTTTCTAGTTGAATAAAAGACTGTACAAATCTTTTGTTTGACACTGTTGGGAATCTGAAGGAATTGTAAGAACTACATTAGTTTGACTCTGAGTTTTTTCAAATGATACTTTAAAAGATGACTTAGGTCTCTCTAGTTTTGAGGTTCTCCGCAGGAAAACGTAGAAGAGAGTCAGTGCAGTGGCAAAAAAAAAAAAAAAGAATGGTCTAGATGCCAACATTTTTCAACATCAATTTGGGATGGTAATGTCCTCATGATGCTTTGAAGCACCTACTTATCATTTTAAACTTGACTCAAGAGCTGAGTAAATGGAAAATATAACAGGTGATGTTACTTTTATGGGGTGGGGCAGTTTGAAAGTTTTCTTCATCCCCCCTTCTTAAAATCACATCAAAACACAATCTATTCTTAACTACAATACACTGTACAATATTCACCTTTTGTTTTTACATCTGATTTTTTTTAACAATGTGCTATGGGACATTTACCAATCATTGAGAAACTCTTAGATTTATTTTCTGGTTTTTCACAATTTTATCTTTGGAAAAGATATAAAAGAGGATCTCTCCAATCAATCAATAGCCAGAAAACCTGTATACTATTGGCAGTAATACTCTGCACTTACGGCACTTTCGATGCTGCGGGCCGTCTCCCCAAAAAGCTCCGATTTTGGGTCCTCCATCTCAGGAGTGTAGACTATTTCTTGGCCCTCCACCTGGTCCAAGTGCAGGAACCCACTGAACTTCATGGTGGCTAGAGGGAGAGAGGATGACATGCTGAAACCTTTGCCTCGATCTCACTTCCTGCTGCTTTACAAACACTTCATTTTCAGCAACAGTGCCAGTAGTGGGTTAGTGATGGATTGCGTCTTGGTGTGTGTCTGACAAAGGCAAGTTAGTGTGTGCCACTGATTGGGTTTTTCACAAGACTGGCAGTAAAAGTGAGGGAGGCACATATTCGGTGGTGAATGGTGTGGACGTGGAAGTGAAATGTGGGAGAAAGGGAAGAAGGTAGAAATTTGGGCCATTTCATTTCTTTTACCAGACGAAGATTCATTCCAAAAGTTGGCTGAGGCATGGAAGGCTGGGTAAAAAGACAAAATGTTATAGACACACACAACACAGTGGGGGAAAAAGATCACTCACGCAGAGTTTATTATCTTAAAGCTCAGTGGGTATCAATACTTTATTGAAGCCCTTTTACTTCAATGAAATCATTCAATCTTATAGGCAGGTAGGGATTGTGGGGTGTTTTTCGCAGAGAATCATATTTTCTTTAGGCTTCAAGTCTAGCCCAATGGTGTCAAACATAAAGCCTGTGGGCCCAAAAGGGCTCAGGGGTTAATCTGGCCAGTGGGGACACACTGCGCGACAGGGACGTTGCAGCTTTTTTGCTGCATGTACGTTTATTTTGACATTGACACCATTGAAACTTAGTGTTGTGATTTGTTTGAGCGAGCACTTTTGCGTCCGCAGTCACATTTGTTAATTTGCACGCTCACAGTCAAAATTTGACCCAAAACCAACAGAAATTGACCGAAACTCGACATGAGCCCTGAGTCCACCAATTTCAAGTGTCCAAAAATGAACTCTGACAAGGGAAGACGTCCAAGTTAATTAAACTAGTGTAACTAACTTTGAAAGTTTATATTTCCCTGCCATTGAGTTAACTCATTGGGCCAAAAAACAAACTGGTTCGGTCCAGATGGGATCTAATTGTCAAAGTTTTAAATCCTTGGTCTAGGCCTTTTCAATTTTGATCATTATCCTCAGTTGAAGAAATTCAGCTTTTCATCTGCATGTATTGGTAGAGTGCTCGTTAGTTGCACGCAAGTGATTTCCATGCACGGAAGGCAAAAAAATTCACAATATCAATGATCATGTGGGGAACGAGAAAGGCGCCAATCTCGAGAAAGAGATGATTCTCTCAATGCAACTTTGGAGAATACGTTGCACAACATCAATCAGCTCTGCACAATTTCTTTTTTTTTACCCTGAGTGGAGGGCTAAGACGATGTGTGAGATTCTGAGCTACCATGCTGCTCATAATCAACAGAACAAATTGCCCAAATCAATCATGGTTGCCCCTGTCTGAGCCTCAGCAGTGGGGGAAATGGGAGGAGCACTTGTATGATTATCGTGAAAGATAGTCTTAATTGTCTCTTAAGCACAGCGGGGCAGTGACTGATGCCGCCTGTCTGAAAGTGCACCCAAAAAGAAATGGTAGACACTGCACCCTTCATTCTGCAGTACTTTTACAGGTGGTCAGTCATGGATTTGGATCTAATGGTGTCCATAAAACAGAAGCAAAATGAACAAAGTTTGGCTGGGAAATGAGCAGGGAGATAAAAAAAAAAAAAAGCAAACCGGCTGAGAGCGTTTAAATGCGCGAGGAAGACAAACATCAGGGAAGGTGATGTACCGCATTCTTACTCTGACGAGGAAAGGAATAAAAGAAGAAAGACTGTTACAGCGTCAGTTTCAGCTGGACCACAAAGCATAATGGATGTCCACTCACATATGGAAAGCTTTAAGAGTAGCTAGTGCACAATTAATGCTCACACAAAGACATTTTTGGCCATAATCTCATATCGAGGCCCCTGCCTCATTCAAATATAACATAATTTAGTATCCTGTGAACTATGATTTGGATATTTTTTTTCTTTTTAAATATGTTTTCTTCGCAGCTGGATGTGTCAATAAAGAAGTGTAATTGCAATAGTGGCATGAGACAAGTTACTGTAATTAGGAGACCATGTCCAGCATCGTGGTAGCCCTTTTTTTGTCAGTGGGGTCTCTGTATTCTGGACATTTTAAAGTGGAAGCAGCCGCCTCAATGGGGTTTTCAATCAAAAATGAATCACCACCACTGTAACTTTTGTTCATGAATACAAGAACAGTAAATGACTGTAATCTTCTTCAAGAAATTACTGTTGGGATAAACAGTTGGTGCCGGTGTAGTATGTTTTTCAATGTGACCAACAGTATGGCTGATATAAATGTGTTTACACAGAAATATGCGCAAAAAAACATGGCCAAAGTGCAAAAAAACACAGCAGTGTTAAAATCTGTCAGAGACAATATTAATCTGTTTAGTCATCCATTTCTTTTCCTACATGACTTGTTTTGAGTAAGAAACAGATGGCTATTTTTAAAGGCGACATACCAAATTGTCAATAGAGGGAAATTGAGACAGGAAATTGTTTGGAATTTGTACCGTACCAACTAATATGAAATATGCTCTTTTGATGTTGTACTTACAGTGTGTTTATTTCCTCTTAATTCAAGATTACACACTATCCGACTGCATCAATGTCACTCAACGTACGCAGCAAACAAAGTTGTAACAATATTCCCTTTCTAAACAAAGCTAAATCATAGTTGGCCATACTGTCGGAGACCTAAACTGTGCTGCTAAATGTTAGGGAGGTTTGGTAAGCCATGTTTAACACTCACCTCAACAGATGTTGTTGTGATTGGTGGGTTATGTTTTGACTTGGATTTATTGGGTGAAGAAATACATTTAAAAATAATTGAAGCAAACAAAACTTTAAAAAATCGCTTGAAGTTATGGGGCAAAGAATTCTCTTCATGTGACTCACTTTGTACTTTCGGACACTGCAGGGCAGAGACATTGCTTTAAATTTGCCAGCGATATTAACACTAGTGGTAGACATAAAAAAACAGAATTCAACTGAAGGGATGGAGGAGCCACAGAGCCCTTTATCTCTTTGAAGTGAGACTGTCCGAAAGCACTGATTGGACTGAAAGCCCTTTAGTAGCCAATTCTCTCTCTCTCCCTCTCAGAGTCCACAGAGAAATAGAATATCACACAGCTAGATTGACACTGACCCGGTTCAACGGGTGAAAAAAGTGAGATGTAGCGCACTACAGTGATATTGAAGATTGTCACTGACTAATAAGACGTGAGTGTGGCTGAGATGAAAACTGAAAAACAAAATATGAAGGGAAAATCCACCACAAATAGTGACAACGCCAACTAATTCTAATCATAGCGGTCTTAAAATAAATTTTCTTGGGGTTCAGTATAAATATGTTTGCAGACGAAGGTCTTACATCTCCTACAACACATGATTTCATTGAGCATTATAGTTTTGTGAAATGCTCGTCTTCTTAGTCATGACAAACTTTTGGTCATATTTTCCCACGAGTGATTTGTTTACTTCCGATCCATCTGCCAAAATTTGAAGGAGGTGATTCATGACAGCAGAGATGATACCAGCTGTTTATCTGTTTGTTTACTGCAGATGGCAGAATATTAGTACCCACAAAATAAATATTGGAAATGAACACAAAATGTCTTCATTTGTGATGAAAATAAGAAAGCAGAATATTTATGCTAAAATATAATATAAACAAAAAGTGATATGGACATTGGTATAGATATTTTGCAAGTGTGGTGTGATCTAAATCCGTGGATTTTAAACAGGATTCCCTTTCCAACCATGCCTAACAACGTTTATGCAATGATGTGAAAAGTATTTTTTTCAAAAAGGAGCTAGCAAGCTACTGGATGTAAAATTAGATACTAAATATTTGAAATGGCAATTTAATTGACAAGACTCAGAGCCTGGAATGTCAACTATTTTGACCATGTACTGGAAGAGAACAAATACCAGATGAAATTTCTGTCAAAATTCTTGGGAATGACATTAGACTCACGTGGACAATTTGCTCCTTCTGCACTGCTGGCCGGAGTCTCGCTGTCAGGGCAGCATCCAAATTCGGTGTTGTCACAAGATGGTCTCTGGTCAGCAATTGGTATTGCAGGGCTTTCCATTATGCTCACTGGATGAAGAGAAGCAGTGGTGTGTACATATTAGAAATATTATTTGGGACAATATATACTAAATATACATTATTACATTTATCCCACAATGGCAAACTTTCTATTAGTAGTCTGATTGTTTTATTTCCTCTTTGTTCTGGGCTCTATGTCCCCAGATGAATTTATACACAAAGGGTTTAAGAAAATAAAATGATGTGCAACAAAGAAAACTTTTTTTTTCCCTGTGAAGCCTAAAATAAACACTGTAGCAGTAGCTAATGGATTTAGTTTGGATTATGGAGACGTCATTTAGATTTATATTGTCGGAGAAGAATAGGAGTGTGTCTTCTTAATGACAAAAACAGGTAAATGAAGCGAGCAAGCCAATTCAAAGAGATGCCAGAATATCACGCAAAAAGATAATTATTTCAAGGACACATTGAAAAGACTCACAGATCACCTCATTCTTGGAGACTAATAACCATCCACGCACACACTCATACCTACGGACAATTTGGAGTGTTCAGACAGCCTACAGTGCATGTTTTTGGGATGTGGGAGGAATTAGAGCCCAAGGAAAACCCACATAGGCAACAGGAGAACATGTAAACTCCACAGAGGAAGGCCAGAACCCACCAGGGATTAAACCCTGGAACCCTTGAACTGTGAGGTGGAAGTGCTAACCCCTTTCCCTACCGTGCTACCCTCCCTAAGTATACTAGAATATACTTACATGAATTAAATAGATATAAAGTAATTTAAATGAATGGCAACAGTGTCAAATAACCAAAACTCACCATATAAAAGATTAAAAAAAGCTTAAGGCATATTGATTATTGTGTTCTGGAAACAAACTCCATTAAGTGTCTGTCTGATTTCCTGCTTCTGACAGTTTTCTCTGTCCTTTCGGTATCTTTACATCAATTGTAAAGTTCTATAATGAGCCAGGTAAGGGATTTGTTGGGTATTGGAGGCAAATTGGAAATGGTAAAAGCCCAGACAGTAAATTAGTGTAGTGTCTGTCCTATGCAGCACATTTGATATAAAACCGCAGTGTTCTTTCCCACATAAACAGATCTGACTGATAGCTGGCATCAATGCATCCCATGAGAACAAAAGATATGCATATATGCTTCTTGTATTTGCATCTGTTTTAGAGCATAAAAAGGGTGTGTGGTCCGCTCCCTGGCCAACTGTGTATTACACTGCACAAGCAGTGAAACTCCATCTTCTCTAATGATGGTGTCGGCGGCATGGGCGTCTCGGCCGAAGCGACGCAGTTTATTGCCGCTTGGAGATCAGAAATAATCATGGAGGCAAACAGCTAACGGCTAAACAAGTCGTAAAGACGTCAAGAGTCGGGGGGGACATTCTGCTCAAGGACTCGCGGTCAAAGGAAGGAGGGAGGAGAAAGATGAAGGGCTTATAGGGCATCTGTTGGAGAGTGGTCTGGAGATTTATGGCTTTTGAGCTGAAGGGACGACGGGTGCAAGAGAAGAAGGCAATATGGAGTGACAAGAAGACTGCACTGAAATTCCATTGGGAGCCATAGGAATAAGTGCCACATAAACAGGCACTAACACACACACGCGTTAAGTGTGGATTTCAACTACCATATAGATTGTGCAAGACTTGGAAACACCCCGCCAGCTGCCTGATTTATATAGTGCACTAATAATGGGGCAAACCTAGATACAGCAGTTGGTTCACTGAGGAATGATTTATCCATTTTCCCATTGTCTGTACCTTTTATACTCACTGGTGTCAAGGGTGAGTTTGTGTAATCCCAGATGACTTTGAACAAAATGTAGGGTGCAACCACAACAAGTCATCAGTTAATTGTAGGACATACAGAACATTTTACGCTGAATTTCGATCTCTGCAGTTAAATGTGCACTCTGAAAAGACCAATCACTTTCGTTGTTGATGTGAGTGTGTGACCAAAAGTCATCCCTCATTTTTTTTTCATCGGCTAAATCTACTATATATTAGTGTCACTGATTGCTTTGTATTTTTCACTTTACACCGAATTTAATTTTGTCTGGCAGCTGGAAGAAAATGCTACTTTTAAAAAAAAACCTAGCAAGGGTAGTGTAGATTACTCCGGAAGAGGAAAAAGAAAGATTTTTAGGAGAGCCTAATCTTTCATTTGATGGATTTGGAAGCAAATGGTAAGAAGATGGAAACATGCAAGCCCAAAAGAACAACCTTGTTAAGAACATGCAAACGAGAGGCTTAAGCCCTGATTTACAATGACTTAACCAAACTTTTCATACATCTATGGATGTGTCTTGTAGTCTAATCCCTTCATTCAGCACTCCAAACGAAAGCGATTGGACATTGCTTTCACTATCACATTGTATTGTTCACATAGATACATATACAATTTAGAAAGAAAAAAAAACTCCAACACGGGCATGGCTGGGTACACATTCATTCAAACAGAGCCCCATGACAGCAGGTCTCCTCGCTTGACAGGCTCCACGCTTCTTGCGTCACCGAGCACTGGTCAGCAACTGACAGGAGAATACATCTAAGACACTGGGAAAGCGGGAAGGCATAAAGGAGGAAAGAGAAAGATCGCAGCGGGGGTCACGCTTTTCCGACCATCCTATACATTTGATGCCTACAGACAACTGAGGTGGCTGGGTGGAGGGAATGCTAGACGGGAACTGAAAGAAAGGCGCTAGTCAGGCAGCAGGGCATGTCGGGAAAGATTTGGGACTGCTCGTCATAGGACTGGGACTGATTTAAGGCGGCCTGTGCGGACACAATCACACCTCGAACCGCCCAGTCACATCAGCTTCTCAATTCCAAAGAGACACAGATATGGGCCAGTGGTTTCATCTGGCCAGCCAGCTCACAGTATAATCTTTTGCTATTTGAATGAGCAAAATGATTGCTGGAAGACTGACAGGATGGGCAGAGGGCAGTAACAATGAAGCATGCAGAGTCCTTTCTGACTCAAATTGAGATATACGCTCATAGACCACAACATTTGCTATGCCTACCTTCTGCTAATGTTATACTAATTGGGTTGGATGTGTCAAATAGGAATTCATTTTAACAATGCTTTTATTAGGATGTGAATACTCTTCACCAAATCACAGTGAATTATGCTGTTTGTAATTAGAGCAAATTGCTTATTGGGAGTATTGTATTCCTAATACTCGGAGAGCAAATATACAGTTGTTATATAAAAAGATATTCTATCCCTTGCTGCAAGATAGTTTTGTAGCAAGTAAAATGATTTTTTTCTTTTCAATGAAGACTTTTAAATAAACAATTCCATTTGTCAATATTTCAAGTCCCTATATGATCTGATTATTAATGAGGTGTCAATAACTTTGGAGACTAATGCCGATAGGAAAACCTATAATACGAATTTGTATAATAATAGTTGATCTATATTTGGAATGTACAAACATGGTATTGGTCTTTGCTCCAATGAGTGCCATAGTACAGTTACCGTAGGCCATTTTAATACCAATGTAAAGCTTCCAATATATAGTATTATTATTTTTAATTATAAGGCAAACTAGACCAATGTCCAAGTTTGAGGTATTTCAGTGTTTAGTGATGCATAGCTGAACCGCAAAATTCCCAATGTGCGATCAATACGTCTGTCACAATGTCCATCAAGGCTGAACATTTTCATTTTTGATTTTTTGGATGTAATGGCTTTCATTATGCAGTTATGGCCAGTGATAACACACTACATCTAATAAAATAATAATCTACAGTCGTTCAACATCCACCACGTAACTTCAAACCCTCTGATGACATGAGTATGTTATGGTATGACATCAAATATTTGCTCCGCACTCACAATGTGAATAGCTTGAAAAGCATTATGGGTATGATAATGAAAGAGCAAGGATTTACCAAACGTTTCCTCTGCCCCACTGGCTTCTGATGGGACGCCGCTTCCTGTTTCCTCTTCCTGCTCCTCCTCTTCCTCGGCTTGGTCATCTCCACTTGGTTCTCCGCTGCCTGAACCTTCGAATGACTTTGTATCAGCGGAGGGTTTGGGGCTACTGCGAAACGGGGTCGCAGTGGTAGGCCTTGGCGACTGAGGTTTCATGTGGAAGCGGTGGTGGTGGTGTTTGGTTTGCGCACGGTGGTGGGTGAAAGTGGTTGAGGGCGTGCTGGCAGCGGGCTGCTCCGTAGTCCCGGCTGTTCTCGGGGGTGGGATGGCCCACACCTGGTTATGATTTAAGGTGGCTGGCGTTGTGATGGTGGTAGCGGTAAAGGGTGTTGGAGTGGTTCGCTCGGCCCGCTCGGAGATGCTTTCTGGTGGAGGGAAGGGGAGGAAGCAAGGAATGGATGAATGATTGAGCCAAGATGACAATGTCTGAAACAGAATGAAACTCGCCTCCATGATATTTAACTTGAACCAAAGGCAACAAAATATTCTTTTTGATTTCATTGTTGGCAAAATTCTCAATGCTATTTGGTCACGTTCTCATAAAATACTTGCATTAAATATTAATATATTATAAGGAATTAAAAAGCTCCTGGCATGGTAAAATTCCATATTCAACAAAATAGCAATGAAACATGCTCCACAATAAGCACACTTTTGACATGCATTTCCAACTATTAAATTAATTAGAATCCCAAGCGGTTCCACAATAATAATGATGAACGTGGACGATGGCCATAGATGACATTTACACAATGCTCACACAGCTTTGCACTCAACTTATGGTTGAGCGAGTATGTTTTGCCACTTGCTATTCATTTTTGGGTGTTACATGTATGCCCGTGCCTTTGAATTTTCTATCCATATTCACATGCTGCCTTGCAGCAGTAAAGCTTTAATCACCAACAGCCAGTGCCGCTAGTGATGAATGATTGATAGAAATAGGCCATGAAAAAAAATCTGAGCTGCTTTAACTCAGGGCTTCAAAGGCAGCACTCCGCTCGCTGGCGCCAACGTCGTCAACGCCACCACAAACAGATGCACAGCAAACAAGCAAGCGCTCACTCGGCAAAGAATCACTCAGAATATGGAGGCAAGCGGACGCTCTTAGCAGGGAGAGGGCCATTAACCAAGGAAAAGGACATAACTGTGTGATGAAAGAACGATAAACGGGACAAAAAAAATCCCCTGAAGAGTAAATAAGGAGAAACTACTTAAGAGAGTTAGCTGTAAGAAGCAGGCTTTTTGCTTGCTTACTGCCCATGGGAAAAAAATGGATGTGGGTGACATAAAACAATCCTCATTAGAATTCGTTCAGCATTATGTGTATCGCCTAATCATGCTGCTATAATCACCTCCTTGACTGACAGTTTGCTCACTGAGGTGTGAAACGCATTACCAGCGGGGACGGCAGAGGGCTACGGAAATCATGTCAACTGAGAGTTTGGAACATTTTTGTAAAGGTTCCCATTTGGAGTGGAGCCATAAGTAGATTGTATCGTTGACATTGTGGCAGCGTGCATTGCAGTTCTGCTCGGCTACACCTGTCACTCTACATGCATGTTTACTGTCAGGTAGCTGGATGGCTGTGCAGATAATTGTAGTGGCTATGGTAAGAATGGAAAAAAATGAGACACTGCATGTAAAAAAAAGTAGCAGAATAGTGGAAAGAATTGCAAATTGAGGCATAAGTTTGATTCGGCTGGAGCAATGTTCCTGAAAAAACATAATATTAGATTTTAACATCTGTTTTTCCCAAAATCTATTGGTGAAGCAAAAATTGATCAGATTCATTATTAAACTATGTATGTGTGACACTTAGCGTTGATCGGCATTTAAAATAAATGACTGAAGGTTCTTAGTTACATTGAAAAATTTGGACATCTGTCAAAGGAGTTCAAGCTGGTCTCACCCTCCTTTGTTTTTTAAAATTTTTATCATTTTTGGAAAGCGGCCTTTGGAGGTAAAAATATTTGGACGTTGACTTTTTTTTCATATTAACTGATTAAAGTAAACTCTTGGAACTAAATTTCTCAGATGTGAATGCATTTCTGTGAAGACCATTGATGCTGTCACATTGACCGGTGGGCAACCACTCCTGCGAAATAGACATTAATAGCTCCATTTGTAATACACACTATGACAGCCTTATCTCTGGAAAAACAAATAAGTGGCTATCACAGACGCTGAGCCGTTGCCTTTTTTTGTTTTGTTCAGTATTTTTTTTTAAGTCACACATTTTTGTGGTCTATGACAAAAACTGAAGGGCAAAGAAAAAAACCCAGCTGCTCATTTTTTTCTTCTTTTCACAATTGAATTTAACACTCAATTTGCAATCCTTTTTCTACTTTGTACCTCTTCCAGTGAACAGACATGTCACCAGATGAAGAGGAGGAAAATAAATTCTTGTCATCGCTGTTTGTCTTGAACCATGTAGTTAGTGTTGAAACATTGTCATTTAGATTGTTGGGGAGTGAACCATGCTCTCTTGTAAGGAGTAGGAGGCTATATGAGATTGAAAGGGAAAAGACAGTGACCAGCAGAAGAAGGGCGACAGAGTGACGAAGTAAACATATTAACAAAGGCAACCGTGGGGGAGAAGATGGCAGAGCAAACAATGGAGGAAGGATGAGGGATTGAATAATAAGATCTAAAATCTCTTAACACAAACTGGTGGAGACAACAGAAGCCTGGCTAACACACAGCCTGACAATGCCATATGCTGGCATAATTTGCCAATTTGCTGCAAACCTACAGGTGATAGCACCATATGGGAGGAGGACATGTCATTGCCAACTCAGTGGCCACTTCCCACCATGGCCAGCATAGTGTACTGGTGCAGGACAGGACTGCGTATCAATATGTTTTCACATTTTTAGCTTGAAGTGCTATTATACATTGTGGTACAATGATATTTGCCCATCGTTTTTATTTGGAATGTTCCGATTGCATATTTTTGCCGTGTGATTCCGAGTTGCCTCATTGTCTGGACAATTTGAATAGAGATATCGCAAAATTATAATCATATTAAAGAGCGATTCATTGAATTAATGTATTTTACATAAATATACTTGCACAGCGAATAATCTTAGTCGCCCAATGTAATATTTAAGATATTTTACTTGTGATTTGTTGGACATTTAATTTTTTACTTCAAAGTATGTTTCAATACTGCCAAAATAATCTGTACAATCTCATTTTTGCATTATACTGATGGATCATTTTGTTACCTTGACTCGTTAATTGCAATAGAAAAACATTACCCGATTCAAAACCTACCAAAACAAAGATGCGGTTGGCTAAGATTTTCAATAAATTCTGATTCGATTTCTGATTGGGGACATCCTTGGTTTTTGATGCTGTCCTTCCTCTACATAATAAAAACATTTCTACAGCATTTGAGAAAATGATGTCAAAGGGATTAGGTTAGCATGTCTTTAACTGCAAAATATTAATAATGTTTCAAGTGATTGTTTTGAAACTCCCCGTGTCTTTCGTACCTCAATAGTCACTCAAATCCATAAGCACTTGGTGTTGTATTTGGTACAAATGGAACACAGTAAGCATGAGTGTTCACTAATCCACCACGTCTACAACCGCTCCATGTACACAGCAGGGGAGGGATGAAGGGACGGCGAGGGGAGAGAGGGAGGCAGAGCTAATGCTAATTCGCACCCAGCCACACGTGAAATGAGCTCCAGATCGAACCCCTGAAGCCTACAGTGGTGGCGGAGA
Source organism: Stigmatopora nigra (assembly GCF_051989575.1). NCBI lineage: Eukaryota > Metazoa > Chordata > Actinopteri > Syngnathiformes > Syngnathidae > Stigmatopora > Stigmatopora nigra. The sequence goes on from NC_135508.1 coordinate 11,761,848, forward strand.
TGCTTCCCGCCACGCAACCACATCCACAGGGGGCTGCGAATTAAAAGATCCTCCGTCAGGGCGCCTGTCTCTTTCTTCCCCGAAGCCCTGATAGAATGAACCAGGAAGAAAAAAAAGGAATGTGCTTGGAGGCTTCTCCTGGCCTTCCTTCCAAGTGCGGAAACACTTGGCGAGGTATTACACACGAGCCACATGGCAACTGCCAGGCAATGGGAGCATGAAAAAAATAGATTGAATTTTGGCAGCATCTTTTTGCTGTCAAGTCACATCTTCAAGCATGTCTGCTCTGGTGACCTGTTTCCGGCATATCTTTGCTTTTGTCATTGTGCCGAGAATTTTAAAATCAACTGCTTGGCACCTAAGGATGAGGGCAAAAGACTCCCTAACGGAGGATAGATCAGTTATCCTGCTGACAGCAGTACTAAGGACTTGGTCACCTGGCCTGGAGGCACCGAGCAATGTGGCGAAAGGGCCGTTTTACAGATGAGCATCCAAGACATCTGGCAATGGCTCATTTCCAGAGCCCTACAGCTGGCCCGCCTCTTCTTCTCTGCAATGTTTCTATACCCTCCTCAAAAGCAAAAGCTGGCTGTCAAACTGACATCTTTATTAAACAAATAAGCCATGATCTTGGCTACTGTCCCAGCTACCTTAAACACTGATTCAAACAGTGTCCTTTGGCAACAAGGCCAAAAGGAGAAGGAATTCTTTCTTTCAACAAACTGCATTTTCATTGCTGGTAAATTTGAATTGACAATTCTCAAAAGGGGTCAACATCCCTATCAAGATTGATATTCTGATTTTGTTACCCGAGATCACCTTGATGATATTTATTTTCTGTATCTAACAGAAAATTGAAGTCTTTTAGTTGAGCCTCATAGTGCGGTAAATACGCTACTCATCTTTATGTATATAGTAAAAAATATATAACATATGTCCCAAAACCTGAAGAATTGGGCTGTGATGGATGGATAAAGTCACGTTGACATTCTTAGGGATGAAAACATTGAGTTTGAAGACATTACCAGATAGGTTTGAATCTAAATCCAAAAGCGAAAAATTCAGCACAGAAAAACATTTGTCTTTGCCAGTGTCTTCATTTGCTATCTATCTTATTCCATATCGTTCAGGGTCTCACTATCCTGACCTAGCATTCACTCAAAAGGTCTATTGAGGGTAAGATTGATTTCACACCAACTACCTAAAGGTCCACTAAATTGAAACGCTACAATATTGACAATATAGACCAGATTTGTTGCTCGGCATGAGACAAAGGGTCTGAGAAAATGTTTGTCCAGCTGTACAATATTTGTGATGCAAGGAGGTTTCATCTAGTCTCACCTGTGCATTGTCCAAAGTGTTGTACTGTGATATCCTTGTCTTGCCTACAGGCAATTGTCCTCAGCTGGCACTGGTCAGCATACGTCACCCCATCAGTACCGCACACCTGCTCCACGGTGATATAGATGGGGAGGGAGCACTTACTTATTCCCTTTGAACACACTAGCAGCTTCCCTCATTTAAAACAACCCCCGAGACCGGCTTCAAAGACGCACCTTAGTTTTGTTGCTCTCATCACAATCAGTCGAGGGGCACTCACAATAGGCTTGACCATTCACCTTAATACAAGAGGCTCCAAAACTACAAACTAAATCGTCACATGAATTCGGAGCCTCTGGACCTGAAAGGGACATGGGTTGACTTTATTAACAACACTTACATTTAAACTGCAGCATGAATGGACAAATGCACTGATTTTGGAGTACTTACAAATGAAAACACAAAGCAATGGTACTACAGTATGTATATGTGATGTACTAAAAATTCACAGGAACAGGATCGTGTTTCTCCTCCAAATTCACTCTTTACTTTTCACCTTTGCTTCTCCAAACTGCTCACAGTTCACATTTCAAGTTACATATGACTTTAGTTGTTTTAATTCATTATTTTGGTGTTATCTTTACGTATTTACTGCTTTAATTATATTCTTTAATGTCAGTTTCATGCATCATTTGTGCTTTTACATTTTCTTGTGATGTAAAACACTGAATGACCTTGTGTTGAATTGTGCTATATAAACAAATTTACCTTGCCTTGTCTAAGAATGATAAGAACCTTTTTTCAATTAGTCTTATGCATTCATGTTTAGTTCTAATTAGTAATTGTATTGACATACACTGAGAATAAACCAGAATTATTGATAAGGAACATTTTCTATGAGTTATACACTCATATCACGTTAATACATTAATAGTGTCACGGAGGACTGTATTTTCCTACATGAATAATTGAGTTTTCCTGTTGTGCACTATTTCATCCAAGCTGCCACTGTGGGTCTAACAGAATATGTTATATTGTGGAAATGTACTGCACTCTGGAATACTATTTTGGATAAGCTTTTTTTTTCTTCCATTTTTACCATTCAGTACATCTTTTCATACGTAAGCAGCTTTCGCAGCCTTGAAGTTACTGCTGCACAAGCCAAAGGAGACCGGTGTGCACCCACTGGGGCATAAGTGAAAGGCCTTTGCATCATAGCTACATCATAACAGCTTAACGTGCCCCCCGTCCTTGGCTCCTGCTTTCATGCGCCTCCACCTCCCACTCACTGCCTTGTCTTTTCATCTGACATGGTGAGCGGGGATGGAGCCCCACTGGTCTGCCCTGTTGCCGACTTGATTAAGCATTTGACTTCCAGTCAATAGCTGATAGAGCATCTTAATCAAGGCGCTGTGTGCCCCTCCCATGGAAAGAGCTAACCTTTCTTTCAACTTACTGTGTTCATAATTCATTTAAAGAATACATCGAAACAAAATTCAAGTCTGAATCGTTTTCATTCATTCACTTTGTGGAGAAAACCTGCACAAGCCTGGGAAGACCAGACAAACGCCACACAAGCAGGTCAGTACATGTGATTGAACCCTCAATTTCAGAACTGTGGGGCCAACGTGCTAACCACTTTTTAACTGAGTGAACCAATAATTGTGCCACTATGGGATAGTTGTATTACAGTATTTTGATTTGGTTGAGATTGATAAGATGATAGTGAAAACAAATGAAGATACATTTAGGATTATTAGAATGACGAAACCGCAAGATAAGTCCATCAATAGAAACGTTTTTGGAAAGAAACAATGACAATAAAGACTTTTAATTTTTTGATTTGGAAAAAACTTTCCATAGGAAGTTGCTCGTGTACAGAAAAAAAATGTAATATCAATGTGTAATGTGTCATTTAAATCTAGTTTAAAGTTTAGTTTTGTGCTATTGCTCCTGTATTACCTTTGTCACAGCCATTCATGCCCATTTTGCTTCCATCTGGACACACGTTGCACTTCATTCCATTTACCCCAGCCTTACAAGAGCACAGGCCCGACATCTGCTCACAGTCGTCACGCACGGACCCACTGGCGTCACAGTTGCACGCTGTCCGTGGGCAAGGTGAGAAGAAAAGATTGATTAAAAGGTGGATCGATTAAGGGTGATGACAAGACCTGTCCTGTAAACCACTACGCAGGACTGGCCAAGTCCGGTCCTTGAGAGCCCCTATCCAGTATGTTTTCCAGGTCTCCCTCCACCAACATACTTGCATCAATAAATTGGGATCGGTATGAAGCCTCTGCACAGATGAGGTGATCGTTTGATTCAGGTGTGGTAGAGGAGGGAGATATGGAAAGCATACTGGATAGGGGCTCTCGAGGACCGGACATGGCCACCCCTGCCCTAAAGGGACAACAATAATTCCGCCGAAATGAAAGAAGAGTTAGTCACAGATTTTAGCCATCTCTGAAATTACAATTTACTGAGAAGGCAGTCTTGTCTCAGCCAAATGAATTACCTCATTTGCAGTGTTGTTAGGATGTTGGGGCCTAAGTGAGGATATTTGCTCAGTCAAGCTTGCACGTCACGGGCAGATATTTTCGGCGTGTTTGTGGCATTATGTAAATTTGCCAAACTATGATGATACAATATCTTGCTGAATCCACAAGCACTCATTAACAGAGACAATTTGAGAAATACGCAGGTAACAAAAGTGTGTAATTTCACACTTGATGGGTGGGAAGATACTCAAGAGACCCAAACATTTGCATACAGAGAATCTTAAAATAAACTTTTCACATGATTGACTCAGGCGATACACCAAAACGGGCTTACGTGTGCAGCCGCTCATGTTTTCCGTCACAATGCCGCGGAAGTTCCAGAAGCCTGGCTCGCAGCGGTCGCACTTAAGTCCACCAACACCTGGTTTGCAAGAGCACTGACCACTTGCAGGATTGCATGTGCCCTTGTAGGAGCCGTAGACATTACATTGGCAAGTGCCTGAGGACAATAAAAAGGGCATTATTATTATTATGAATTCCTTAAAAATGCAATTTTCATTTCAACTGCCTCTTCTACTGCCATGTGCACCCATTTTGGGAATTTTAAACCATTCAGTCGAATGACAAAGTCCCTCCAAACTTTTCACCAAGGGTGTAACTTGAGAAAAGAGAGTTTATGGATTTAGAGAAGGCTCAGTGTTCCACAAATAGATGATGTGGCGCGTCAGCTAAATCTGAAGTAAATCTGTTTTCATCCTTATTTCAAATTGTGTTTTTCATCAGTACTGCATCCAAGTTGAGAGGTTACAACAGACACTCATAGCCCCATTTTTCTAACTTACTGGAAAATAACCACACAAGTGTTTGTGTGTGTGTGTGTGTGTGTGTGTGTGTGTGTGTGTCAAAGTTAGTTTGTGTGTAATGTTATGTTTAGGGATTGCATGTTTCTGCATGTGGCTTTGAGTTTGAGTCGCCTGATTTGAGAGTTCCGATCTGATACCCAGGAAATCTATTAAATAAAGGAAAAACACTATATCCAAATGTCTTTTGTACACCCAATTTGAATAGAGCTATTGCAAAAATTCTAATCATATAAATGGGTAATTTCAACAAAGCAGAAAAAACACAAGTAAGCACCAAAGTAATGTTGCAAACAAATTGTTTAAATAATGGATTTTACATAAATAAGCTTGGGCTCTACCTTGGCTAATCTCATTTCACAAAACCACACTAAACACTTTAGAAGGATAGGTTAAGGATGTATTACTTAATGCTAGCAAACAGACAGCAGTTATACTCTGCTGAATTGTGATAATATATGTTTTTTTTTTAGTATGAACACATGATGGACATGGATTAGGACTCACTCGGACAACCAGCCAGTCCAACACCCATGGCAGTTGTAAAGTTGTCAGCACAGCAGCCATACACAGACAGAGAGCAGTGCTGGGACTCAGTGGGCTCTGGTAACGACGTGGCTGAAATTACAGATAAGGGGGAAAACAAAAGGGCAAAATAGGATGAGGGATGTCACTAGAAGATTTTCTGTTGTAGGTTTTATAAATGAGGATTTGGGCCTGTACAAAATCGCTGTAGAGTGGCCACCACATATTCACAGTTTTCCATCTGCAGATGCACGCATTAAAGTAAAAAAAGGGTGATTTTTTTCATTTTGAAACCAGTTTTGAAGGCAACTATCCAATTGAAATGTCTGACAAGCACTTTTTGGCTGGGGGATTTTGGAGGAAAAAAAAATCTATTTTCTCAACAAAGGCTCAAAACCAGCGAGAAAACGATGCTATTACGTCCTAAGAAAAAACAAAGGTGCAGCTTACATTTACTACCAATTTGAAAACTCATTCTCTTCATTTGTTCCTGTTAGATATAAAAGGATTGGAGTTACTGCCCTTCAGCCATCTCCACATCTTCAAAAAGACAAACATGCCGCAAAATAAGGTGGCATTGCCACCAGACATGTTATAGACTGTTCGCCCAAAGATAAGGTAGGGCGATAATGCAGCATACACGGGTGGAAAAATAGAAAAAGCCCCAAGCTAAATACTGTTTTTTTCCAGTGTGTTTTTGAAACAGTGTCCTACAAAGCAATGCTTTATTTTTTGGGGGGCAGAAATACGATGTACAATCTTTTAATCCTTAGTCTTATCAATACAGTGGAATTTTACATCCTCTGCCTGCTCAGGGCTTTCAACCTCTCGTTTGACATTCAAGCCTTGTGGGAATGAACGGCAATTTTGGTATATATGGTATATCAGATGTATGCTTTTTCGCTGGCAGCAAGGGTATCTGGTGTCGTCTATGTGAGTAAGTGTTGCTTGAGTTACCCTTGCTGGATGATTAGGACCATGTATTCATTCATTTTCCAAACCATTTATCCTCACAAGGGTTGCAGGGCGTGCTGGAGCCTATCCCACCTAACTATGGGCATCAGTCAATCGCCGGACACGAAGAGAGGGACAACCATTCACGCTCACAATCATACCCATACCCAGGAGGCAAATTAGAAATTTTAACCAGCCTACTTACCATGCATGTTTTTTGGATGTGGGAGGAAACCAGGGTACCCGGAGAAAACCCACGGAATCCCAAGAACAACATGCATACTCAACACATTGAGGACCAACCAGGGGGAATTTAGTGTCCAATCAGTCTGCCATGTATGCTTTTGTAATGTGGGAGGAAAGATTTTCTTCCATTTAGCCTATAATAAATCAAGATATTTTGTTTTCATTTTGTGTAATTGATAGTATTTTCATTGGAACATGGATTTTAATTTCAAGGCACATCAGGATAGTAAGAAGGAGTGCTGTAGAATTCCTGATACATAACCCACCTAAATCTTGAGTACCCAGACCCATTTATTTTGAGGCAGGCAAAGATATCAATCAAAATATTCATCCAATAATTCATGCCAGGTTTTTAAGAGTAAAATAAAGGGGTACAGACAGAAAGGAGAGATCTCTCCTTCTTTTCTCCCTTTCAATCTCTTTTTCTTGGTTGTTCATTTGCAGTTGGGAGGCTGAAGATATCGGGGTCATAAATCACCCGGTTACAGGCGTGAATATAAGCCTTAACTTAATGGTGATGACTGGGCTTGCTCTTTTTCCAGTGCATTTCAGCTCCAGGGATGGGCAGTGGTCACAGTTCATTTCACTTGCTCCTTTCCTTCGCTCCATTCAGCTATCTCTACTGAGCCTATTAGGTTGCAGGAAAACTTTTAAGTTCATATGTTCTTAATGTCCTTCAAGGCTTTTTTTACTCTTAGAGCTGCCATCGTCTGGCCCCAATTGAGCTTGGCCTGTGCCACACTAAATCTGCTGAATTGTTTTTGCTGGCTTGTTGCAAGTATTTAGACCAGGGGTCTGAAACTCCACTTATCTCCACCGGAGATAAGTATGAACCACATCTAGTATTCCACAAAAATAGGTTAATAGTTGAAAACAAATGATTTTTTTTTCAGAATATGAAGAATGTTGACCTTGTCCCTATCTTTTTCCCCCTCGTTATATATTCAACAGCTTTCTTTTTAGTTGAGTAATGAAATCTTATTTTGTAATTGTTGAGTTCTACAGGATCGGGTGACTGTATATATTGTTATACTGTATATTTACATTTTTACTCTGTTTTCCTTCCATCCGGATTTGCAAGTTATGGGGCTGAATTCAAATACGGGTAAAATGGAGCTCCTTGGAAAAAGGGATAGACTTTCATGTTTTGAGGCTTCTTTAAGAGTTGAGGTCAAATGAAGTTTTTCCCAACAGCTAATGCGAAGGGCAGTGTAATTCTCCAACATCCAAGTTTTATACCATTAGCAAGTGGGAGAGGAGAACCCGACGTCCCTGTTCCCATTGAATGCTCTTTGGAAAAGGGATTGATTATCCATGGATGGAAGAAAGGCGTGACAGTCAGAGCCCAAAGAGGCCAGCTTAGGAAGGAGAACAATCTCAAGGGATGGGTGCGAAACACCAGCAATTTTCCCTCTCATTCCATTTCAGTCTTTTATTCCCATGGGGAATCAAACATGCCGAAATGATCTAATGGAAATTCTTAAGTGGCTTTTGCTCTGCTTCCAGTCACAAGCTAAATGTTGCACTTTCATTTTAGGAAGAATACCACGACCCGCACAGTTTAACGCCCTAACAGACTGATCTAACTCACAAATTTAGTTAAAGACCAAGAGAGGGTTGGAAGTTTGAATGTGTTTGCAACAGTGGTACTCAACTAACATAGTATGGCAGTAAGTACAGTAGGGACACTATATACTGTAGCTTGGGACATTGATATAATAACATTATTCCTCACAGGTTTGATATAGGCTCCAGCACCCCCCGTGACACTAATGAGGATAAAGCGGTTCAGAAAATGAGATGAGATTATCTCTCACCTCTTTGATAAATGTATATAGAAAGAGTCGTGTGGTATAACATGAGTTAAACATTTGGATAGGAATGATTAAAAGTAAGAAATAATTGCCAGTTGTGTTACAGGGCTAACACTTTAGTTGAAATTGAGGAGCAATTTAGATTTTTTTGGTAACGTCAAGCAATAGAGAAAAAAATTGTACATTCTCATGGAAGTTGTTCAAATTTCAAACATTTTACAAGCTGTAGTTCTGCACTCTTTTTAAAAATCCTCCCCATCAATGGATGGATGACATGAGAGAACGAGCAATGTGAGATGTCATGACAATGGAGGTTGGTGATGGATTGAGGAGGTAAACAGACCTGCACATGATCCCAGGTGCTGAACTGTCAACTGCTCTTGTTTCTGACATCTGGCCTTCTTCAGCTCACACTCATTGTTGTAGGTTTCCCCGTCCGAGCCGCAAACCTACACATAAAAAATGGCGGAGTAAACATTTTGAATGACAAATTAATTTCTTGTCTGTTACAGGATGAAAAAAAATATGATTAGCAAAAGTTCATTCTTCGAATTGTTGAGGCATTCAAAAAATAAATGAGTTACACTACATTGCCACCATTGGTTAACAATCTGATGAATTGGTAATGATGTATTTTGCCCTGTTTTGACTGATTTCCAAATGTGAATGAGATTTCCATATTTATTTTATATTGCAGTAAATGAAGGATCATTACCTCGGCGTGAGGCACAGTGTAGCATGTAAAGTCGCAAATGCACCGGTCTTCTTCGGCATCTTCGTCCAATGATCCTCCAAACAAGCGACAGCGGTCTTGTTCGCAGCTCTCTGACCCAGATCCGGATCCTCCGGAGCCACAGTCTTTAAAAAGGCATAGTGTCCATTTTAAGAGTGAATTAGAATTTTCATCAGCTACAACTTGAGAAAGAGTGGGTACTTAGGGCAACCTCAACATTTGTTATTGCATTACTACTTTAAAAGAGAGGATCTTTTAAGGAATTACCATCACAGTTGTTTAAAGTTTTATCACAGCCTAAATTTAAAGCAGATTAACTTTACAAGTGCTTTTCTAATGGGAAAATGAAGTTGAAATAAATTGGGTCCCCCCGCCACTATTGGTGTTCGAGTTCAGAGAGTAGAGAAATATAAGCTTGCTATCCAACTGTGCAGGATAAAAACAGTGCCAAGCCATGCTCTATGGCTGCCTGCTTTGAGATATGCAACAATGTAACGTTGAATTCATTTGAGTTTTTCATTTACTATTGAGTCTCCCGAGACCTTTCGGAAAGTTGTCCCGGCAGCTTCTTTACAGTGACCTTGGAAGACATTTTATTGGTTCACTTCAATAAGTCAACAAGGTGCTCAGGTTGCCCATATGTTGAACAACGGCCCATAATTCAGACCGTGACCGCGACCGGTGGATCACAAAACTGCTGTTGTAGCTGCTGTATAAACTTTAGCACATAGAGATAAATCCGAGTCTTAAAAACGGCAATGAAGAGGGAAGAAAAAGAAGCTGCAGGATTATTTCGGGACTCGTTTGGGGGAGAAACAACAAACCTCAAGTAAAACTCCTGAGGGAGATTAGGTGAATGCATGTGAAGGCAGGGAATGAAAGGAGTCCGTTTGGAAAAAGATGGAGGGAATGTCAGAGCTTATGCGAGAAAAGCACCCCTCAGGGTAACTGAAAGTTCATAGAAACCGTATTCATTATTCTAAAAAATAAAAGGGAAAACTTGCAACTAAAAGCTGGAAACGCTGAAAAACGGAAGAAAGAAAAGTGGTGAGGAAATGTAATAGTCTGCACAAAAGTCCAATGCTTTTTGTTTTTACGACCTTTCACTCGGCAGTTCTTGTAAAAAAAAAACTCATTTGTAAGATTCTCAAGTTTTGGAGATATTCTATAGCAAGTCAACTGAGCAGAAAGAGAATGGAATTGCAGCAAAGGCATTCAAGGGTTGGCCACTTGTGCCTGTGCCAGTGTACGCTAGCTCAGCAGAGCACAATGAAAGAGAAATGCAGACGAAGCCAATTGGTATTCCGCCCCAGTCTCCTTCTCTGAGACAAATAAATAGAAGAGATAAGACACTGGAATGGAATATAGAAAAGTGAAAAGCGAACGGGGGAGTCCTAATTAGCTTTTGCTCTCTGATGTGCCTACCATGCATCTGGAGAACCTTTCAATTAATACATGACTGGCAAAGATGACTACATAAGCGCTTTGCGTTGCCCGCCAAGCCACTATTACTCAATATAACCGAAAAACCTTCATTTTTCTTAACCATAGGAGCTCCATTGAAATGCAATGGTGAAAAGACAGAGATGAAATAAATAGCATACAAAATAGGCAGTGATGTGGTGGAGAGGGGGGGGGGGGGGGGTTACATTTTTGTCTAATAAGCGATAGACGAGAAAATAAAGGAGGACAATGTCTGGGTGACCACAAAAGCCAGGTCATTCAGTGTCGTGTTGTTTAGACCAAGATTAACTTTTCTCAGCTGACATGCCAAGATGTTTATTTGCTTGTTGAAGCGCAACAAATTTTATTCTGATTGAATATTAAAAAGCAGGATGACAGAATAATGTGTATGGGTACTTTACATTTTGTATAACTATGGTTAGGTAAAAGTTTGCACTCTACTTTGAAAAATTTAAAATAGTATGCAAAACTCTTCAATTGTGTATCAACTCTGGTCTTCCACATATTCTCATAATTATCCGCTATTCATTCTAATAAGGTTTGATATTTGAGCTGAATTATTTAATAAGACGATGTTATGAATGGCTTTTTAGTCTTCAGTTAATTTAATCCGTTGGCATTTTTGCGACAACTGCATCTCTCAAGCTTGCACACGATTGAAGGACATGCTATTTCTAGTTTATTACATACCTACTCACTTAATAAGGGTTGTCCCATACTGCAATTTAAACACGGCTGTCACGTGCCACCTTTGCCGAGTAGTAAAAAGACGGCAAACCAAGTGTGAAATTAAAGAGGTGATAAGTTCGCCTGTGAGGTGGACAGAGGGGACGCTGTCATTTTTCATTAATACGAAATTAAGGCAGAATTAAAACAAGGCCTATTTTGTACTTACTGCATGTAATACTTGGTTCTTTCAACCAAGACTATAGTGAAGGTTTTTAAGTACCTCTTTTTAGTCTTAATCGTGAGTTCAAATATAAAAGTGGACAACATTGTAGCAGGACAGATTTTTTTTTGTCTTGCTGTGAGGTTTTGTTTTTTTTAATTGAATGAATGCCAAGGAAATGATCAGTCATCCAAAAAGCAGAAAGTCCAAGTCAACATTTGCAGTGCTTCCACTCTTTAGACAGACCAGGTAACACATTTCAACGCCTCAAAAAGTTTTTGCGAAAGTGTCGATGACTGTCAAAACCGATCGCAGCAAAGATGTTTATATGGACTCTGAATCCTTGATAGACCTCTTCCAACAGCAATGTGCTTTTCTTAACTTTGTGAATCTGTGCTGTCAATTCATCTGTCGTCTGTTGGTTTTCAGCTGCCAACCATTCCCTATTTCATACTCCTCACGGCCGATGACGCCTCACAAAACTTGCAACTGACCCAGTTTCAAGTGGGTGGAAACCAGGCTTGTACCAAATTTAAATTAGCATACTGTATGCCTGACTTCACCAAGTGAACGAGTGACTGAGTGAGTAAGGAAGATCTAAAGAATGATTACGATAGGTAAGAATAATACTGCACTGCTTAGAGACACATTTGAAAGTCCAAACAAAAAAGGTAGGCACCGTTCTTCTTCCTGCAGAGAATCAGAGTATCAATCACAGCCAATGTATGAGCTGCTTGTACCATTTTTCTTCCCAAGGGGCCAATTTTTTGACAGAGAAAAGTGTAAAATGGAGAGAGACTGGTGTGAGAGAAAAGGAACATAGTGATAGTGAGAGAACACAAAAAAGTGGAAAATAATCTATTGGGTAAGCTCTCGAATGAAAATGAAAAAAATGATGGAAAGTGGGGGATGCTCAGGGTTGGTGTGAACTAAAAGTGGTATGACATAGAAAAACTAAGCCACCAGGCGGCACGGGCTATTGTGGCAGCCCTCGAGGGTTGTGAAGGTCCCCCTGCCAGAAACAAGGGGCCCGTAATCAGACATTGTAGATGGAGCGAGAGATGAATGCCAGTGTGTGGCGCGGGTATACACTTGCGCATTCCTTCATGCTCTACATATAGAAAAGGTCAGTCTCCCAGTCAATGAAATGATGTTAAATCTGCCACAAGAGGCTTTTGACATCATGAGTCGCTTCACGGGCCCCAGGCCAATGTAGTAGACAAAGGGAATGAAGGAATGGTGGGAGTCTAAGAAAGAGTGGGGTGGGGAATAAAGAAAAGAAACACCTCTGGCAAGCTGTAGAAATGGAAGTGGAATCATCTCCTGCCTTTGGATTCTCTTCCACCTGCTCCCTTTTCTTCTCTACAGTTACCACCCAACCCTCCTGCTGGCAGGTGTAATCTGCTCCCCTTCACACGTTGTCTGCTCGCTGTGATCACCCACAAGCCACGAGGGGAATGGCGTGCCACCATCTGCATGACAGCCAGAGGACAGCTTCTCGCTCCCCGCAGAGTTCACGCTTGAAGAAGGGAATGTGATATTGCCGCCTGGCTCTGTCAGCTCTGATCCAGATATGATTTGCTCACTGAATTAGATCTAATTGATTGAAAATACAACGCTACACTAGAACGATTTACTGGGCCAAAGCCTTAAGAACTCTGGAAAAGGCAGTGGGAAAAACTAACTGAATAGAAGGGCTGCTTAAACAAATCAAAAGCAAATGTTTATTACTACAGCCATCTGCTACTAGTACAGCTAGTAAAAAGTAGAATGTTATTTTTATCTTAAATAATTGTCATTTTAGAAAATGAAACTTTTTTTTATATATATATACAGTTTGAATATATAATCAAATATTACAAGCTTTTATAGTATTTTTGATGATTATGGCTTACAGGTAACCAAAGCCTAAAATCTAGTGTATCAAAAAATAAGAATATCACAAAAGCCAATGTAAAATTTGACCGATCAAAAATCTGAATGTGAATAATCCTTATCGGCTATGTTTGAAGTTTTCTTCTGGTAGTTTGAGCCACTCTAGAATTACAACCAACAAAGCAGTTTAATAAAAGAAACAATTTAAGACGGACCACTTCATTCCATTTACCAATGCAAGGATATCCTAAAGGCAGGAGAAGTCTCGAAAAAGGATAGCTGATGCCGAGAGTAGACCAACTATATTAAGTGACTACGAGTACTAGTGCAGTAATTATGATGTCAAGACAATTGAGCCAATGCAGTAAATACCCAATATAAAGTGACTGGTAATGTGATAATTATTACAATCTACCTAGAATGTCATTGCGTTCAGCACACATGCAAGGGTGGTTATTAAAAGAAAAGAAAAGGTAATTTCCAGGCACTCAATACTAGGTTTTCACCATTTGCATGAAAGATTGCATCGAAGTCAGAGGGCCTGGGCTCGATAAAACCATGGCTCTGCATAGATATAATGGAACCCCCAGGTTCTTTTGATAGCGGCCATCAGGTTATTGCATTCCATTGTTGGGTTTTTGCGTCACTCTCCTTTTGACTTCAGCCCAAAGATTGTCTATATGATTCCGGTGACGCCAGTTTGCTAGTCAATCCACGAAAGTAACAAGTTGGTCATTAGGATGACCTTTGGGTACTGTGGGAAAATGCCAATTCCAATTAAAAATTAAAGTCAGCACCTCAGCTTGTCAACAGACAGAAATGTGAAAGGCTCTGGAATTTCCTGGAAGATGACTGCATTGACTGTGAACTTCAGAAAACTCCAACAGGATGGATTATGTGCTTTTCTATTCACCCTCCTGACCTTCATTTCCACATTAAAGGCAAAATTTACACAAGTTTGATAAGAGGAATTGTAGCATTGAGCAAAAGTTTAGTTATTTTCCTTCTCAGCCTTGGCAAGATACATTATTTGTTGTTAAAAAGGGGGGGCTTTGCGTGAAGAATTCAATTTTAGTCAATGTCTAGTACTGTGCACAGTGTGGTGGCTTTCGATGCACCGATTCCAACCTCAGTCCAATCCTTGTGAAATTTGACAACTCTCTCTCCAGGTTGTTGTTTTTGTTGTTGTTCACGCCTTTATCTAGAACACTTTTTCTTTCCACTCAATCTGTCAATACGCTTGGATGCAGTACTTTAGAAACAAAAGCTGCTTTGGCAATGGGATTTTGTGCTTTACCTTCTGAATGAAAAGAGTTGATGACTCTCCCTTCTGGATTCTGACACATTGAAGGGTTTACACAAGTATACTGACCCAGATTGAGAAACATTTAAAGTCTCAGAAAATCTGTACACGGATTCATTTAGCCGCTGGGGTGTGATATGATGAGTTTGCAAAATTGAAGTTTATACACCATTGAAATCTGGGTGTTCTTTATCAATGAGGGTACAGGCTTGAAATATTTGAATCGATCCGTAATCATTCTGTATATGACTTTAAAAACATTCCAAAACATCCAAGAAAGTAACAAAAAGTGTTTCTTAAGCTAGCCATTGACTTTGGATTAATTTATAATGAATAACAAGCAGCGTTTTATAAAATAATTAATACATGTGAATAATTGATTGATTTAATTGAACGCATAAACACACTAGAAAATATAAAAAAAAAAGAAAGACCGAAAAGGACCAACTAATTGACCGTTGATCAGCCAGAATTCTCTCATATTGGCTATGATTGGGTTCTATTTATGGACATGCAGGTCCAGTTCATTCTTTCTACGCCTATTCATTAACATGCGGCGGGTGGCATGCGGCCCATTAGCCAAAAAAAAGCGGCACAGATGACTGAATACTATATGTCAGGTCAGCTTATTAAGATGATTACACACCTTTAACGGGCAGTTAGATAACATAATTACACAATTTCAAAGACCATTTCCTACCTTCATCACATCTGCCGGAATTCGCCACGTCAATTCTCTTCTTCTGCACGCACGAGGACAGACGGAGTTCACATTCGTTTTCGTAAGTGGTCCCGTCACTTCCGCACACCGGAGAGAAACCTTCACCCGAGCATGGTGGGCACTCGCATTTATTTTGTACACAGCGGGCGCCCCAGGTGCACACAATGTTGCCACAGGTTTCTGAATAACACAGACGAGAATAACTATGTATCGTGACAGAGAAGAAAAGATATTACTATTTGAAAAAAATGGATAATCCCATAATAGGCCAAAAAGACATTTTTAGTGCACATTTGGATGCATTTCAAGGCTATCTTGACAATTTAACAAATTTCTTTAATAACCAGAGAAATCTAACTTTTACACTAACAAATTTAAAGTGTTTGTACACATTCTTCTAAGGTTGTTTTCTACTTTGATTTGTTTGAATTCATATTGAACTTTTTCAGCTAGAAAAACAAATATTTTCTGCAAACAAAATGCATCCATTAGATATATGGTTGTTGTTATTTTGTATTGGTCTTAATTAATATTTTATCAATAATGAGAAACACTATGTTATTCCTTTAATCATGGTATCATGTTTTTCAAAGTATTCATACATGTTTTTGAAGAGTGAGCAAAAGGCATGTGCACTACTTACTGCACTCTCCCTGGCTGACCACTCGAAGGTCCACCTGTTTTTTGCAAGCCCGAACGTGGAGTTCGCACTCGCTGTTGTATGTCGAGCCATCACTCCCGCATACGGGCTGTAGGGACTCCACACACTCTGTTGCGCATACACACTGTCCACTTTGGGCATCGCAGATAGCCCCAAAAGAGCAGTTGCCACAGGACTCATCTAAAAAATAAAATCAAATCAAAGTGATGAAAAACTATGCTAATTTAAATTGCCTTTCTAAGGTATTTCACATTATATGTTAGCATTAAGGTAGTTAATTTCCAAATCTATATTCCATAATTTTTGTGTTGTTTAGAGAGAAAAATATACAGCTTGAAAAAAATTCTTGTATTTGGAGAATTTTGTGAGCTAACGTCTGTCATTCTTCATTGAGATGGTTTTGAAAGCCTCCTATTTTTTGACAGTGAGATATGAAAACACACCTTGAAAACAGACCTATCTGGTCAGTCTTAGTTTTTTTTTCTTCATTCCATATTTTCTTCTCTACAGAATTGAATGTTTCTATATTTTTATAGGCTGAAGGCTTTTCAAGGCACCACTCAAATTGGAGTTATTGTTCTTCTTGTGGACAATAACTTTAAAGTCCTATCCCTCCATCATTTGTGACGCGATTATTTTGAAACTTAGTCGCTACGTGTTATGGGCAAGTATCACTTGATCCTTGGAATTCCAGTTTTGATTATTTGAATCTGCGATGAGTAATTGATTTGAGAGACCTTACAGGTTAGACAGTCGAGGACATGCATGCACAATTTCTAGCCTCTACAACTACTGGAGACTTGCAATAAAAGTATTCTAAGTACATTGCATCACCCCCAAAATACATTTTTGATTCACATTTTACTGTATGACTATGCCTAAGACCCATATGCAGCTATATCATATAATTTTTTTATTGCCTTCCTAATATAACTGCAACAAACAATAAGGCTAAGTTTAATCATGCGAAATAAAGAACTCACGATAGCATCTGTAATTTTCATGCTGCATTAAACACAGGTGTTCCCACAATGCTCATTTCCTTTAAAATCCTCTAGAGTTCATCAAGGTCCATGGATCTCAACTGAAAACCTCAGATGTTAGTTATCCCTCTCCAATTAATTCCTTTTTGTCGCTTTGGTGGCAAAGGGGTTTAGCTTTGAACAGGGTGCAAAGAAATAACGTGGCCTTGGACACACCAGGGAATTAAGTCATTTGTTGAAAACCAATACAAGGACCCTTTAAAAGCCTGTATTTTCTCAAAAAGATCTTTGCTACTGCTAACAAAATATGTTTAATTGTTACTCAGATAGTCCAGAACAACGTTAGCATTTGGCCCATGTAAAAAGACTGCACCATTATATTTCTGACCGTATTTTTAAGGATGTCCTGATACTGACTGTTTGACTTGCTATGCAATTCGAATTTTCTAAAGACAGTTTTGCTGATACCGATCAGATGCCTCTTTTCTTAGACCAGTAAAAATAATGCAGTTTAGAATGTAACCAGTCAATGGTAACATTGGGTGACCTTGTACTAAACTCAATGAATGCTTTGGTTACATATTACAGGATTATCTGTTACTGTATTAGCTTCTAAAGGGATGTGGACATTTGCATATTGGTTTGATTTACATCCTAAAAGCATGATGGTACTGAAAACACCTGCAAGTAATGGATCGGGTCTAATCTTGAGACCAAATCAGATATTGTCCAATACTTTTGAAAAAAAATTGTTTCAAGCACCAACACCGATACCGAGTATCAAATTGGGATATCCCTCCTGAATCATACCTTATTAATTGTCTCACCAAAATATACCTGTAATTCTTTATCACTCCTCATTTTTTTTCTCTCCCCCAACTAATTGCTTGTAATGTGGTTGCATCACATTTTACTGTGTCTAATTTCTAAAAACCAGATGAGGAGGATATGTTATAGTACAGATCGCTATTATTCCTATTCGCCCATAATTCAGGCATCTCAGCTTTATCTGTCTGATGAAAGCCACATGAATAACCCTGTTCCTGAGGTGACTGTTATATCCAGCTGAGGCGTTTAATAACCAAGCACGCCTGTCCCAGCCCACCGAGACAAGGTGATGAGGTCACCCACTACTAAAAATGCCAGAGGGAAGCAGATTTAAGGAGGTGGGTAGGATTGCAAAGTTGAAATCTTGAGAGTAATAACGAATGTCAGTCATATTGCTATGAGGTTGCACCTGAGTTATACAGATAACCAACATTTTTTTTTATTTTTTTTTGTATTTTCACAGCCCTGGGGAACGTAAACACAATCATATTGATGTCTAACTGGAATACACAGACAAATGGATAGAAAATACACATCATGCACAGAGGTGCTATATATAACGTTATTCACCTGATTGAGGAAAATATCTAGACTCGAATAGTATCTGATGAATCAACGATAATAAGTGATCTAGCTCAATATTTTAAGAGATTCTTGCACCCCAATTAGTTGCCAGTGGCATAAACTGCTTGACATAAAAATAATTTTAAAAACTACATGTTAAATAAATGCTTTTTAAAAGCTTCTAGGTTAAAGGAAGAAAAAGGACTTTGGCTGAATTCACCCATCAAAACTATGTAAGCGCTATTAGAGTTTGCGATTTCTTTAGAACCATCCTGTATTGTTTAAGTGGAGTAAAAGTGCACCTTTTAAAAATCTGAAAATTAGAACACGCACCACGGTAAGTTATCCAGTTATAAATCAAGATCCCACTGTATATTTGATTTCTCTTCTCCCTTTACGCCTCATAAACACCATCGGTAGAGGAAATAGACTGTGATAATTAGCAGAGATTACCGAGATCACATGTGATTGTGCTGAATGAAGCTGTGCAAACAGCCCAAAAATAACTAACATGATCACGGCCATCTTTCTGCAGATGGCTAATTCCTGGCAAACCGATAGTTCGCCATTTTTTACGGATAAACTGCCAAAAAAGCAAAGCTCCAACCATCCACCGGGGTGGGTTTTTACACTCATCCTTTGCTTGGTCAAATAGACAATCATTTATTATTGCAGACACGTGTCATCTACCCGTTCTGTGGCACCACAGGTGTCAACCTGTCAGCCCATCAGCGGTGCTTGTTACATTTCTTGTTGGTGTTGCCATGATACCATATACATGAGTTTCACTTCATAAAGAGCCATCAAAAAAATAGTGATGCTCCACACAGGCAGGCATAGATGGAGTATTCCATGTTAGACCTTGCCAACATAATCCTTCTGTTATCTACTCAGTGCAGGGAAAACATCAACCCTCTCATGTTGCAAAAACAAGCGGCATAGCTAACAATCACACAAAATGGCTCCAAACGTAAGGCAAATTCCATGTCACACCTGGAAAGTGAGAATAATTGCGCGGTATTGATCGCACCTCTTGGCTTTCTGCTGCCTTTTTTCAGAAGACATTGTTTTCAAAATATGCAGCTAAAAATCCATCATTTTAAAATGCCGTGAGTGAGTGAGGTAAGACGAGGTGGACAGGGACAACTGCCGTCCTTTGCTTTTGTGTGCGAGAGATGAGAGAAGACAAAATAAAAAGGAAGAAAAATACTAAATCACCAATGGAGCCTGTGGGATAATTGGCCTGCCAAGATGGCATCGAGAGTATTCACTGAGTGGCTTTAACAAGCTGTAAATCTCTTCTTGGGACGGTGTGTCTGCAAGTTGATCTGTAGATATTTGTTCTACTTGAAGCACCATTGTCCCTCATGTGCTAATGATTAGCTGATGCGCCGACACAGCCCGATAATGCCAAGTGACTCATGTAGCCAATTACACACAAGTGCGCTGTGTTGTCTTTGATTGGGATTAAAGTGCAACACGACACTTAAAGGTCAGAGAAAGAATTTCGTCTCCAGAAGGGCTGAAAGCTAAGAGTTTGACCTAAGTGAGTTAACTCGGTGGTTTCATTTGCGATTGATCTCTTCCTGTACCTAAAGGTGAAAGTGTTTAACGTGATCTGACAGCAGACTTGCAGGAAATCATTCATATCCATGTATGGGCAAGTATTCAGTAGCAATCATGCTTTTTGAAGCAAGCTTTGTTACTAGTTTAGGAGTTGACGTATTGTCCGAATTTTAAGGTGCACCTTTAAAGAATGCCCTATCTTGAATTTTGTTTCAGAAATATAAAGCACACCAGATTATACAACAGAGTAGTAGTAGTGGTGGTGGTAGTTGTAGTAGTAGGGGATTGTGCTATACATCGACTAGATGGAGCTGTAGTATTACTAACAACAGTGGTTAGGGGTTGTGTTGTACATTAAGTAGATGGAGATGTGCTAAAGGGAATTTCATATAATGATTAACCAATATTGATCCATATTGAAGGCACACTTCCAACCTATAAGAAGATTGAAGTCTTCTAGCTGCGGCTTATAGCGTGGAAAATACAGTACTTTGTTGTTATTATGTTTTGTTGGGCAGGTATGGTTTAGTTACATCTGTTTCCATAACCCTCCTCCCTCTTTGTCACCTATGAATGGTAAGTGGCATATCAACCCTGGACTGTCTATAGTCAATAAATCTGCAGTTTTGAGGTATTGAGTGTGAATTGATTTTATGTTTAACATGCAGACACTCACCACAGGGTCCTTTATGCTGGACATGGATAGCCTTTTGCAGAGCGCAGCCCATGGCTCGCATCTCGCAGGGGCTGCCATAAGAGCTGCCGTCAGAGCCGCAAACCGTGTCTGACGATTGGGGGCAGGCTTCCAGGCATTCACACACAGGCTCATGATTTTTAACGACGCACACTGCGCCGTGATGACACACTTTATCCAAGCAGGGGCTCGGCGTGTTGAGATCTGAAAGTCAACAATTCCGAAAACAGTAAGTCAGAATGGAAAATTGATGGCTTCTGGTAATATCAGGCAGAGGTTGGAGAATGGTCTGTTCTTAAAAAAGGGCATAAGTGACACTTTATGGTTCAACTACACTCAAAGCTGTCAGCAAGTAACGAAGGGGATATAAACTATGATTATATTCGATACCACACTGTTTAGGTTTCTATTTTTTTTTCTTCCTGAGCTTATCCTGATGTATTCTGCATTTTAGTGCAGTCTACCCAAACTGGTGCCATACAGAACAGCCAAAACACACATGCACACTCACACACCGTAAAACCTGGCCTGTGGCACAGCTGAGATGAAAACGCCTACGAAAAATTCTTTCGCAACGAGTAAATGTGCGGATTAATTGACTTTCCCAGTATGCTCCTTTAAAGGTTGCCATTTACATCTCAGTGAGAGCCATGGCTTCGGCCAAGGCATTGAGGGAAAAAAAATAAAAGAGCCAATATGCAGAAATAATATGAAAATATTAATGAGAAAAAGAAAGAAGAAAGGAGCCCCCTTCTTAATAATTTAAAAACGGCGAGCTCCTTGGCAGAGCCAGATATGAAATGTGAACATCACAGAGAGGTGCTGCTCCAGTCTCTCTGCGTCCGTTCCAGCATGACTTTATTAAAATTAAGGTTGGATTCTATGCTGACAGTTCCTAGAAGATGAGTCTAGGCATGGCATATGCGACCTTACTTGTTCAGGTGAGTAGGAAATTCGAACCGTCGTTTGATTAGAGCTGCCGTCCTGACTCAATCAATTGAAAAAATCTCACGAGTCAATGGACGTATTAGATTGAGATTCGTGACAGAAAGGTGTGCACTTTGCATTGAAAGTATGTGAGAGGCAACTTTCATAAGAGCCTTCAGCCGTGAAGGATGGATCGCTCTGCCAAATGTGGTGCGCATACAGGTGAGAGCAGCAAATAAATCTAAATTGTCAATAAAGCCTCTGAGCGACTTAACTCTTCATTTTCGTTCTTTTTTTTTAATTTGCTTCTGAATGTGTGGCTGACATTGCCCATTATCTATCATAAATTTGACCAGGATTAAAGAAGCAATATGTAAGACTGTTGGCCAGTCATAGTAATGCAACCTGGGTCAAAATATTGCCGCCCACAACTTCCTTTATCGTTTGATACCTTTGCCAAAGAAGCAGAAGCGCTTGGCACACTTCCATGCGAGCATGTAGCGAGGATTTTATGATCCATTTGTAGTTTAAAAAAAGTTAAAATTCCCCCAAAGATGTGTAGTGGCTTTGGTTGTTCTCAGAGTAAGTAAAAGAATAGAAGAAAGAAAATTGCTTCAGTTGTTCGAAGACATCGCCTATGCATATTCTTGTTTTGTTTCTGAATTTGTCAAGACTCGTTTGATATTCGGAACAAGAATACTTTTGATCTATTGGTACATAACATCGTTATTCTAACTATGAAAAAGGTAGAGATCTTAGTTTACGTTGTATACAGAACTGGGACAGCATGGACTAAGAAAAGAACTGATTTTGTAATTGTAATTAAAAAAGGACATTATTTGGATGAATTAGAAATAATGCTTTAATTAGCATTCAGCAAATCACTGTATTTGCCGTATACAAATCTCGCAGTGTTATGCTTCAGGTAATTACTAGAAACATTACAGTGATTGAATATGTAATTATTCAGAGTTTTCAGAGACCTTATGGTTTCTCAATTTTAAGAGGAACTTGAGGTGCACATAAAAACCTTAGCTGTTTTATACAAGTTGAATTAAGGCTGGCTTTGAAAGTGAAAGACTCCCTGCAAACCTTTTCAAAGTGAGCAAGCTTAAGCTCAACTACATCTTCTGCCAAAGTTCACCAGCTTAATTCACAGGAAACCGTGGCCTGCGATAACGTCTTTGTCTCCCGTTTTATTTTTTCACAGTTGTAAAAAAAATGATAAACTATTTCCATCCCAAACTGTTTTTATCACACACTACCTTGGAGGCAAAATTTTCCGCCTGATTTATTAATGTGAGTGCGTGTCAGGGACAAAAAGAGAAAAACAGACCAATCCCCCCGAAGTGTAAAAATTGGTGTTGCACAGTAAAAAAAAAAAGAACAGAAAAAATAAACTCCTGTTTTTCACAAATGGAAAGAAAAGCTTTCACAAAATTGTCTTTTGGGTTGGGTTCTAAGGGTGTAACGAAACCCCATCAAACTGGATCAATATATTGATTGCTAAGCATGATCGATTGAAAATCAGGCTATATATATATCGGTATTATTTAGATCTGCTGTATTGACAAGAATGAAGTCCATTAAAATGTTGCAACTGTTTAGAAATCACATTTTTTTTAAAAGGCTTTCAATTGTTGATAGCATTCGAGGTGGGATGCAATTCATTTTGTTTAACATGCACATTCTAAATTAATTCAATCGAATGAAATTATGACTGACTGCTAGATCAATATATCAGATGGTTTTCCCAGGAATTGCTATCGTATGTCATTAAATTGGTGATTGACACGTCTATTGTTAAAACTTTCCCTTCTCCCAACCCTTAAATCAAACACCAAATCCAACACCAATTATGCGTCTATGTTTGTGGCACAGAATGAGCCAAAGCAGCATGTTATTGATTTAAGTAAGCTGACATCTGAATGGGAACACATTTATGGCCAAACTGATTGGCTGTTAAGGCAAGATGTTGATGCTTCACAGATTGAAGAAGCCTTGCCGTCTGATAATGGAAAGTGGGAATATTAAAATGGCTTCCAAGTATAAGTCTCATTTGTGCTACCACGAATTGTACCTAAGCCTGGAAATCAAAGATTGTATGGCCCAGTAATTTATTACAGTGGAACCTCGGAATTTAAATGTTAGATTATTTAACCCTTTGAGTGTCTGAATTTGTGAAAATTAAGATATTCTCATGACAGGCCTACATAGCACAAATGCAACGTTTGCCCAAAAAAGCCTTTTAAATTTAGCGCCATACTCGAGACACCCTTGGGCAAGAATAACCGAATACCAAATTTCTCAAACCAGGCCCGTGTTGATGCCATATATAAAGCACTGCATCATGTCGTCAAATTGCTGAGGGAATATTTAGGCACACTAAGTGCTCCTCAATTCATGTATACAGTAGGTATTTAAACCCCACACTCAACCCTTAGGGTGCAGATGCAATTCCAATTGGTTCATGTTCATATTATACCGTTGGTGGAATTGGCACATTCCAGGTGATGCCTGCAGCGGCCAAATGGCTGAGAGAAAAACCTTACAAGCTCATTACAAGCCAGCACTCCAATGGGACTCAGCCAGTCCGCAATAAGTACTGCCTTGTCTTTTTTTTTCTTCTTTACCTGCTAGCCTTTGATCAAAATCCCTTGTCCTCATTTGCATTAAAAGACATTCATGTACGATATCAGTGAAGCAAAAGGCTCTATTAACATAAAGGAACGGACATACCCTGTAGGCTGTGTCTGTCTATTACTGAACGCGTATAAGTGGAACAAAACTACCTCTCAACTGAAACGAAAGTGCATTTTACTCAAAGTGGGATACTGTTTCGTGTATGATTCACTTGTTAAATTAAATGTGTCAGCTTGAACATACAATTCATGTTGACCATTTCTGCCCAGGTGTCATCTTATATTGACATTTTTGGTTGGCCAAAAGGACCATTACCATTTTAGCCATGTGAATTTAATGTCGAGTTTGCGCAGTTTTGTAATGAATCACATTTTTTCCTAGTTTGCTCAGCGGAGCAAAGAGTGGAAGTGCAATCAAATATAACCAAATTTGCAAATGTGTCCCTGTGCTTGATTTCATCACAGCCCAGTCAGTGGCAGGCGCCACATCAAGTCACTTCTGACAGCCTGCTGACCCAAATAATCTCGGCAATTTCTGCTTGCTGAGGATCACTTGAAGTCCATGTTAAGTGGACTGGCAGTATGCCTGCTGTCAATCGGCTTCCCACCACACTTGCTCAAATTAATTTGATTAGGAAAACAGCACTCGGGCTGACGTACGCCTCAGAGCTTCGCGACTGCTTGGGAGTCCAATCGTCTCATCTCCAAACCCTCAAATGAACAGAAGTCCTAATTTAACATCAGCCATCTTCTACAGGCTTTGGCAAGACATTAAATGAGAGCATAACAGCTGTAGTCGATTGCAAATGTGTAAAGGCAAAAATGTGCAATTAATTTTCTGACTACTTATTTCAGTTTGTCAGACTGAATGTGAAATGTGAGTTAAAATGTTAGTTTAGATATGAGTGTTGGGGTTTGGAGTGGTTTTTTTTTTGTTTATTGATGTGGGAAAAATAGTGAAATTGTGTAAACCCCTTAATTTTATTTCATTCAAACATTAATTAGTTTTAACCATTCCTATTAAATCTGGTTCAATTTATTAATTTTTATCGTGAGAATTTATCTACCATCCATTAGTCAACCGGGAGCCATTCTAAATGGAAATGAAGGCATGTCTTTGACGCAAAATGACATGGTTCAGATCCAAATATCCTTTCACCAAGCTGCGGGCGGTATAGACAAGAGCCAAAAAAAAGCACATTAGGCAAAGCACATTGCACACAGGTACAATGACACGTCAGGGAGCCACTGAGCCATTTTGATTTGTTAATGCCCAGTGCGCTGCGGGGATGTGGCCCACTTTCTGGATCTCTCTTGCCAAATTCAGACACCCGCAACAATGTGAGCCGATGTTGAACAGTGTTGTCGATGAGCCTCTGTAAAACTATCTGGAATTAAATTAGAAACCTTTTTGTGTCCTGAATGGATTGCAATGGTTGCAGTGAATTTCAAATCGTGTTTGAAATACATCAGCAACTTAGTAGCATGCATTGTTTTTCTTTTTTTGGGGTAACATGAGTGACCAAATGGCTTCTTATCCATTTATGACTTCATTAAACTCGTAGTTTATTTCCCCAGTTATGAGTGATAGTAAAGCGCTGAAGGACAAAAACATCAAAGGTTTCCCTCGGCACATGATTGGTCATGTATGAACAGCTGATCGTTTGTCATTGTAACGATTGATCATTGTGTACTTACTGCAACCGTGCTGTGCTGATATCATAAGGAGGCCGGTGGCATAAATGTATTACTGCAGACTAAAATTTATCTTTCTGTTCCACACAGGGAACTAACAAAAGCCTGTGTGAATTTACAATCCATTATTCATAAATTAACCACAATGGATATGCCTTCTTTCCAAATGAGACAAATAGGAATGGAGGTTTTGTGGTTGCAATGTTTCAATCAATTGTTGGCTACTTGGCGCTGCGTGTTATTGATTGCAATGTGGCAAAACCTCAGCTCAGAACATAATCATTTCAATGCGACAAATTATCTCAGTGAGATGAAAGCAAAGTAGTGATGAAATTTGAAACAGTCTGATATGAAGTAAGCTGAGACCATGAAATGCTAGACAGTAAATGTTGCACAACTAATTCACCTTCCTATTTAAAAGTTTTTCCAAAAAGCTGACTCAAACCATCCCATTTTCAGTAAACTTTTAAAATGGAATGCAAGTTGATGAATAAGAATATATTTTATATAGTGAATTTGTTGTCATTTTAAATACATGTATATAATGTCACATTATGTTTACACACATCTTACAACTAAAGCTAGTGCAATAATTTAATATATTATTTGATCTTGGACATTGAACTGGCGCTATTTAGTTTACAAGCAACCTAGCCTGCATGTTTTTGCGATGTGGGAGGAAACCTGAGTGCCCTGAGAAAACCCATTCAAGCCCGTGTAACATAGAAACTCCGAACCTGTGATTGAACACTCAATCTAAGCCGGACCACCGGATATCAAATAAAGCATTTAAATTCCTGATCTTGGGCCTACACTCGGACGGACGTCCGCCTGAATGACTCACATGAATCAATCACCAAAGACCAAATGTAGCTACCACAAGGTATGCATGCTAAACAAAACAAAAAACACTGTCTCATAGAGATGAAAGTGAAGCCTGAAGGCACTGATTGTGTTTGCGCACCAGGCTGACATTGTCTGACACAGCCATTGAACTGTCAAGGTGCAAACATCACAGAAAAAATCATCACACTCTATGTTGTTGTCAGAGTTCTTTGGGTTATGGATGGATTGCACAAGCACTGAACTTGAGGCTTTTCCAACACCATAATCGGTACAGTATTATTTTAAGATGGTCTGTAATTTAACCTACTCTCCATTTTACTAAAACAATTACAATATAAAAGAACACTTAATCACCAGTCTGGCGAAGCTAATGGTCTGAGAGGACTCCTATGTTCTTGTTGTTTGATGTTTAATTGAAAAACAAAGTTGATCTTTGACGTTTGTGGGGCTCTCTTGAGTAATCAGCAAATTTCAATAAGAATGCATATTGCGCTAGGGAATGGATGCTATTCCTGGGGAACTAGTAGAATAATGAGATACAAATGCACGGTCTTGTTGTTGTTAGAATACACAATACAAGACATTGAAACTGTTTCATTTATGCTGAGCACATATGAACGAGTCGTAGTAAGGAAAGACACTCCTGTTCATCTTCGCTCAGGAAGTATAGACATCTTAATGTGTTCATCAAATAATCTATTCCAATGTAAGTTTGTTTCTGTACTGAATGCATTACTTTTCTAGCAAATAAAACAAGGCCAGCTGCTAATTTGTCTCGTCTTAATCGTTGAGAGACATAATTTTTGACCTATCGCTGATCAGTGAGCATCAGAGGCTTGATTCTGACTTGATTTTTTTGGCCTATTTTTTACACTGATTCAGTACACAGGAATTTACTCAGTAAGCAGAGTTCTGTTTTTTGGGGTGTTTTATAAATGTTTCTACTTGTTTCTACACATTTCTAATTCTTGGGCAGTGTCCACATGTAGCAAAGACTTTTTAGATTTTTTTTAGAAAAATGAATGCTAGAGTTGATATCATTTATACATAGAGAACTTTTACTTAAGTGCCACCTATGCAGGCTAATGGACTTGTCTCACAAATATGCTTCAATTGTACCAGATTGGAAACAAACACGAAACTTTGATTGATTTTTGTCACATGCAGCAAAAAACCCACAATTAAAATAAATTAAATTAATTAGAATTAATTAGAATATGACCAAGCCCTTATAGCATGCAGGACAAAAAATAAAGACTTGAGTGGGTAGGAGAGATTATAGAAAAACAGGCAGACTTCTCCAACCTCAAGGTTGATATCAGTGCAGTAGGAGTGAAACAAAGAGACATAAAGAAGAGCAGTGGTACAAGACCCCTCCTGTTCGGTCCGCTCGGAGCAAAGGGGAAGGCTTCACCCCCCAGCATCCATTTGATGAGGTCGCCCAATGGGTGACCCCACTTTCCACCTGCAGTCAGCGAGCCAGGAGGATACAGCCAACATGGACAAAGACAGACAGACAGACAGACTGACTGACGCACTGCAACAAGAAAGAACAGCTTTTCTTTTAGACAACACGGAAGACAACAAAAAAGACAGACTGAAGTGGAGGAGAGTGAGTGAAACGTGCAAGGGTCGCTGGAAATGGAAGGATGAATGTAAAGATGAACTGGTGAAGTGAAGGCACAAGCTTAAGTTTCCCCACCCCTTTCGAAGCGCTACATTAAACCGTTTCAGACATTTTTTTACATAAGGGAAAGGACATTTGTCCTCCTCCCTTGGTTCTACTCACCACACGGTCCTGCATGTTTGATGGGAATGGGGGTCTTTTCCAAGCACTCGCCCTTGCGGCGCACGCAGTCGTTGGTGTAGGTGCGACCATCCTTGCCGCAGATGGGCTTGTAGGTCCCGTCGCACTCAATGGGATCGCATGAGCATTGAGCGTTCAATTGACCGACCAAACACACGGCATTGAAGCTGCACTCCTCCTTACATTCTTCTGCAACAAGGAAGGATTCAGGAATTAGTATAGTATTATGTAGGATCACCTTTTTGGAATCATATTTTCATTCGTTCCATTGTAAAAGTTGATTTATTAGCTAGCAACGGTCTGAGTCTTTTTTTAAAAATAAATACTGTATACTCAAGGAGTGATTGCCTACATCAGTAATTTCACAAACGGTTTTACAGCTCTGAAACACAACATGTAATTTGACAGAAGAGTTACAATCTACCCTATTACGCTCATTATTTCTCAACTCACTAAGCAGCAAAAATCAAAAAGAAAACTTGTGTTAAATGGTAAATTTAGCAGTGAAGTGAAAAAATCCAATTTGAGGCGTCTGTTCTCAAAACGCTCACAGGGCCTAAAATTTATTTCATTGCTGATCGGTGAATCTAATTTGTACAGCAATCCAATTCCCTTACCCGCGTTCTTTAAAGGCCTGTCATGCCACACTTAATTAGATTGGTGCTCGGTCTGAGTGAGAGGTCTACGAGGATGTGCACGCCATGTCGAAATGGTCATTTTGATTAGTAACTAACTTGTAATTTGCTAAGGGATATGATTTCACGGATCTGTTTTTTTAAATGGAATTCTTTTATTTGATATTGGCACAGTTGAAAGAGGTACAAGTTAGCACCGACATATATACTCACATCTTTTGCTATTGAGTGTGTTTCAGTTAATTGCAGAATTTTACATGAAATTGAAAAAAGCAGTGATGAAAGAAATCCATCAAAAAGCGAATCAAGTCGTACTGTTGAATTTGCAGTCTCAAGACTTTGTCCGCCTTTAACACTGACAACTCCAAAAAAAGATAGGTCTTTTTCTATTCTTGTTGTTGATTCCTAACACACATTACAGTCTATTCATGTCGCTGTCCTAAACCGAAACTGCAGTTCCTGTGCTCGACTCTGATTGAAACATGGAGGTGGAATTAGTCTTCTTCAGGGGGCTATCAAACAGAGAGTACAAATTAACAGCTACTTGTTACTTTTGGATTCCTCCTCTTGTTTTACTTACACTGATAGTCAGCCTAAAAGCTCTGATCTAGCTGGAGGAGGATTCAGTTTGCAAGGTAATGACCCTAAAGGCTCAGAACCATTTATCGCGGTACAACTCAGAGGGGTTGGAATGGGTCATGTCTTAATGCCAAGTTGTCGAATATTAAGCAGAACTAGATCCACGAATGGGTATGTGTATGATGTTGTGAAGCAGAAGTGCATTTTGAATTGAATTAAAGAAGACAAAGAGTGCAAAGGTTAAGTGGGAGCTTACCGAGCCTTCTGCACCATCCGCTGTGAATCTTCCTGAGCTTGACACCCTTTTGGAGACCCGTTGCTTTCATTGCGCACTCGCTGGGGTAGGTTTCACCATCGCTGGCACATAACGGCTCGCTAGCTGGGGGGCACGACTTGGGCAATCCGAAGATAAGAGGTTGACGGGTGAGAGCTTCGACCCGGCACAATGTGTTTAGACTGTTCTCACTGTCTTTACACGGGTCTGTGGAGACACACATGTACCTGAATGTTAATTGCCTGCCGTAACAGGGTAAAAAGTTATACTTGTTTACTTGCGCAAAAGTACATCGTGTTGAATATTGCAGAATAGCAGTGGGGGAGATTAAAAAAAGAACTTGTGATAAGTGCTGTTACCTAATACATGGTACAAATTCATACATGAAAATGTTATAATCTTTTAATGGAATTGATTCTACATTTACACCTGTGTTAGTTCATTGTTATATATCTTCCACAAAATTGGGCCACTACATATCTGGTTTCTCCAAGGTAAAAATACTTATTGTATGCACTTGATCTATGAAAAATAAATCTGCCATTGACATGTTCATATCTATTTTTGCAGCATACAATTCACTAATCAATTCAATACAGTTACAAGTCAACTTTATCAGCAGTGTCACTCAATTATAAATGGTTGTCTTTCAAGTGGTGTCCAACAAGAATTTTAAAAGGGTATGCAATAAAGTCTGGTGCAATAAAAGATGGCAGGGTTAACACTTTAAAAACTGAAAAATACCCTCTTTCAAACATATTCGCCTGTGCAAGTCCAAAAAAATCCCCAAATTGCTTGGAAACGCCAACCCGCTTAACATCAGAACAGCCCTTAACATGAAACGATGTCAACTTTTGGTATTTCTGAGGCATTGCCAGCAGTGAACTGGCAGTGGCAGAAAAACAAGTTGAAGAAACAACAATGTCCCGTGGCATTTTTAGTATACCAATTGGCAAAGAGAAACGGCTGTCACAAGAGAAGAATGTACGGTGCAAGAAAACTCTTCCATTACGGCTGTTCTACAAATATTATATTATCCTTCGCCCAAGGAATGAGAGCACCTCCGAGTAAGATTTTGATCGTCAGAGAGACAAGGAATAAGATAAAGAGGCACTCGTTTCAATTCGCTGCCCCATTGCCGCTTCTTCTTTGCAGGCTATACTCTTTGGCTTTATCAGCCCTGGATCATAATGGGATTGGCTTGTGGATGAGGAAGAGCCTGTTACGCATTGAAACAAGACTTTGTGGCTTTGTATTGCTTGAGCGGAAACAACATACTATAAATACTATATGTTACAATGTAGTAGTAAATCAGCTATACATTGCACAGAACACTCCAAATGCATTGAATTGTACAATCCCGTTTACATCGAGACACTATCATCAAAATCACACTGAAAAGTTCATTTTTCCATAAAATCTGTCTATGCTGAATTTCTTCAAAATGTCATGATACTCCATCCTATAGACAGCCCTTAAAACAACTAATAAGCAAATGGTTGCCTAAGGATTATTGGAATATCAACAATGCAACGGATAGATTCATCTAGTTTCTGAGAAAAGGAGGATTTTTTTCAAGCACAGCAATGCAAAGGTGGGAGAAGATGAGCAAACAGGTCTTTTATCGCACTGCATGTGGTATCTCAGTATAACACAGCACCACACCGCCAGCCAGGCCATTACTTGAGAGCAACACCATTACCTCCTATTAAGTGAGAAGAACAGCTTCCAGGATTCCTGCTCTCCTTCAACCAAGCAAGGAGGGTAATTACAAAAAGAATGGCCTGTTTGCTACAGAAACTAGCAGCATCGTTCCCCCTGGGCGAACTCTGGCTGGATTTATGCGACCAACCTTCTGTCTGTAGACCCTTATATACATCTCACGTTGCCCACCACAAGGCTCTGTCTTTGAGGGAGAAACTGCTACACTCTCTCTCCATCTGGCTTGCCACAACAAAAGGGAGGAGGGGGATCGCCTTGGGAGTAAACAACCACTGATAGATGAAAACAAGTACGTATAGACGAGGAAAAAGCCAGTCCGTGCAAAAATGACAAGTGATACTTGGTGGAACAACAGTTTACATTAAAAGAATACTGGTGTGCGGTGGAAAATAGTCAAAATGAAAATTAGTAAGGGCACACGTAACGGGGAATGTGAACAAAAAAATAACAGCTGAAGGAGAAGATAATTTGAGGATAAAAACCACCAACATGAGAGGAACAACAAATTCACAAGAAGATACGATCATTACTCGTGGGCTCATCAAAATAAATATAAATCCCTATTGTGTTGTATTTATGTTTGTTTGGTGCACAGATGTTTTCATGCTACTGAGGAGATAAGCCGCAATGTTCATTTTTTGTTGATTTCACATCTCTATTCAATATGCAATTTATGTTTTTCAGATGGTCGAAAAGAAACTAAATGGTTAAAAAGGCATGAAAGTTTGGTCATACCCAGGGGCCCAAACTTTTCCATGCACTTTGTAGATGTTAATTATCTGGCCCATAATAGAAAGGAAAATGCAGTTTTCCCTTTTACAAAAATCTTTTGTGTCACAAGTTTTAAAGTTTTTGTGTTTTCCTTTTATGATATTGTGATTGATTTCTGTGAAAAAAACTGCTGTTTTGGTAAGATAATATACTTCAGAGCTGCCATTCAGAAAAATAATTAGCACTAAATGCAACTTTTTAATCAAAATGTAGCTACAACTACTAGTTTAGTATTCATTTGGTGTAACAGTTTGTTAGAAAAAAACAGGGAAGGTGAAAAAAATAATTCCTGGTAAGTTCTTGGTATGTGGAAGAAAAAAAATGGATAAAATTCCTACCGCAACGTCCTTGATGTTGCACCCTGATGTTCTTATGGTTCTTGCAGGCATACTGATGTAGCTCACACTCGTTGCGGTAGTCCTTTCCATCGCTGCCACATACTGTTTGTTCTGGTCTTCCCTCACAGCCAAGCGGGCACATGCATTTAGCCGACAAGCCATCAGTTGACTGGACACAGGTGCTGCCGTAGCTGCAGGTCACTTCACTGCAAGGGTCTTTGAGAGCTGTAGGCAAGAGGGAAAAAAAAAATGTTCATAAACAAAACAGTGCGACACTCTCCAAGCGCAGCAACTAAACTTTTACACGTGAGGGCACTTGCTGTTACTGTAACAATGGACTGCTTCATGGCATGTAGTTCATTGTACTCACGTAGTGACTAGTGCACTTAAGAAGGCCCAGAGCAGTCATTCAGAATGTCAAAAAGCACTTGACTTCCCTCGGAGGGGGCATACTGTCACAAGTCTATGTTTCATTCTGATTTAGGAGCTTTCAATTCCAAACATGCTTTTCTGCTATGCTCCAGTGAGTTTTAATCGCTGTGGCCGAGAAGGGACCCGTTTTGTATTTACCTTGCCACAAATGAATCCGAGAGCAAGAAGAGAAAAATGAGAAAGCTATTCTCCCGCAGGACACTGTTTTCGGCCTAATTAAACAGCGAGCCATTTGTCGCAGAGTGATTCACTGGTACAACTTTTAATTCTGCCGATGATTTCTGCCAGGAACGCCGACTGTTCTGGAGGTATACGCTCCACAAAAGGTAATGGAACCCCATTGTTATCCTGCAATGCTATTTATAATTATGACTGTTACTTTTGAAAAGAGAAGCGGAAAGCAGGCAACACTCCCAGTTCCACAACGTTATAAAAATTTACTGTGGCTCGTATAATTCGTCTTGTTCCAAAACCATGGCTGAAATTCATACAGTATGGCGACTTAACATAAGGACTCATACTCTGTCTCTGAAAGGCAGCAGGTCATCCACTTGAAATTGAAAAATATTATGGATAGAAAAAATATAATGTGATCTAATAATAAAATGTCAGGATAATATTGATGGAAATAATGAAATCATTGTATTCCGTTATGTTTTCAAAAAAGAAATGTCCACTTAAAACTAACTTATGTCAAGATAATTCTCAAAGCTCTATCATACTATCAAATAATGCTTGAACTATGATACATACAAAAAAAATACTATCAACGGATGTGAAAATTGTGTATAAAAACAAATCTCCAAACTCCCAATCCTCGTTAGCCATTTGCAAGATGAGGAGTGGAGTAATGTTTTCGCACTACCTTGGCAAAATAAAAAAAAATAAATAAAACTTTGAAAACATGATCCCCTCCTCTTGCCTCCGGTATGAAATGACACCACTGTCTTTTTAATAAGAGCTGAGATGTGAACAGAGATACTTTATGGATGTGTAAGAAGAAAGGGCTGCTATGAGGACTTTCCTTAATCAAAGCATATCCCCACTCTTTCTTCCCCCTCTCCTCATATACTCAACAGATTTCCCTCCCTTTTATTTTCCGCTCCTGTCAAGTTCTTTGGAGGTTTAAGAAAGCACTAAGACTTGCTAATGAACACTTTCTGTTTTTTTCCAATATATACTGGATATAAATATATATATATGTATGTATTCCCAAAGAATTTCAAAAGAAACTGTAGACCTAATTTAAACCCATTCAAAAGCAACTTTCAAATCAAGCACTGAATAGTGGGAAGACTGATGGAAATCATAGTCATTGTCAACCATCAACAGTGGCTGCTTGATGACAGTCAATGTGCTACTTTAATTGGGTCAGAACAATGAAATACTGATGATCTTCTAGGGCGGTATTAATGGTTTAGCATTAATGACCTTGCTGAAGCTATCAGAGAACCTCAGACATCATTTTCACTCTCAACGAAAAATAGTACATCGACAACCTGTTAAAATATTTGTTTCAGCTTTTCCAGGAAACTGAAAAAAAATCATGAATTATTTGTTGAATTCAGCAATTACCCTAGAAGGGTGACGCCCTGCAAAATTAGGCTAATGCACAATTTCAAACTAAGGGTAAACCACGTCTTAAATCATTTTGATTGGTTAGCTAATATTAAGAACTTGGTAAACCCCAGTCTAATCAAATACCTAGAACTCAGATTAATATTGCCTTGTACCCAATGGGGATAGGTAATCTAATTTAGCTGCATTATTCTTAGACAATGGCAAAAAAAAAACAATAATTCAGATTTTGACATTGACCGGTTTTAACAAATGTTCAATGGTCCAAAAAAATTAAATTGATAGCTGGCTGTGCTATCCCGACTATCAGTTGTTAATTTTCTCGCCGTCCTTTGAAGATATTAAATAGGTATACCTACTGATGTGAAAAAATAAACACATCTCTTAATGGTGTAATGATAGAGCTTCATAACATGTTTATGTATTATGGTGTTACAATGAAAGGGAAAGTGTTTGTGAACGCATTTGAGTAGTTTTCAGTTCTAAACGACCCAAATTATTTTATTACTAAGTCATAGATCAGTACGGCTATCAACATGTTATGCATTTAAAAACATTTTGATCCTAATTTTCCCAATGTAACTAAGGTATTCAAACTGTATATTTTGGATTATGTATGAAGAGAAAAAAACACTTCAAAGCTTTTCACTGTGATATCTTATGAGACTTAGTCTGGAACAAGATTACTGACAACTTGAGAAGAGGCAGGAGCAAGCACAGGAGGATAATGTCTTCCTCAAAAGTGGGGCAGATGAGCTTTGGAGTTTGTGGACGATTACTGAGAGCCTCTTCCTTCTCACACAAACCCTGTGGTTTTTTAGAGGCAGGTGAGTTAGAGTATTAGGGTGGGCTCGGCTTTGCTCTCTGATCCACTGGTTGCCACTGCAAGTTTGTTAATGCCTCATTAGGGACAGGAAGTTGTCAGCAACATGCTGGCTTGAGCTGGCTCCCGCCGTCACGGTATAAACAGCAGCCAATGTGCGTGTGCGGGTGTGTGCGTGTGCGGAGACTGAGTGGCATTGTGTGACGACGGTGCGTGCACATCTAAAGGTGTGAACAAGAGTTTTCAATGCATAGATGTATTTTTATGCATGCATGTTTTTACGTTGGTTGTTTCCTGGAGCATAGGCACTGATGACAATGGGGAAGAGGGAGAGAAGGGGTTTGAGCTCATCAAATGCAATGATGCGATGTGGGAAAACCCGGCAGGGTGAATCCTAATCAAGAGCCCCCAACCTTCTAACAGCAGGACAAAAAAGAAGAGAGGAAAGTGGCAACGGAGTTGACATTGACATGAACGGAAGGAAGTCATTTGTAAAAAGCGGTAGGGAAGAAAAGTGAATATTGACAGATTCTTTGCAGAATTGACTGAATGGACCCGCTTTATATTTTGTGACACTTTGATTATTTCAGATTTAAAGATAAATAAATACATAATTTAAAGAAAAACATATACACACCCTATTTTTCGATTTTGATTTTGACAAGATTTTGAAAGTTCGACCCATCCCATGAAAGAAAAAAAAACACAAACTGTGCCCCGAGTTTATGGTTTAACGATCGCTTTGCTGAAATATTACTTTTTTACACAGCCCATTTATTGCACCTCATTAGATTGTGCTGGTGGTCTTCTGGTGTACCTTGTTGGTGTACGGTGATACGGCTGAACTATTTCTTCTTTATAAAACATCTTTGTTCCAGTGTTTGTTCATCTTAAATTTTAGATTACATCCCAATGAGCTTCATGCTGAAATAAGGCATAGATTCAAATCTCAAGTTAAGATCGAAGAGAAAATGAGGTTATATAGAGCCTTCAGATGATGAAATACTGTAAAAAAAATGTCAGGGATAAGGAAGAAAATGTGGGGAGGGAATGTTGAGCAATGTAATTGGTAATAAGACTGAAAGGTGCAGAAGTGAGATAAGGGGAATGGGTCAGGGTGGTATATTGGAGTGGACAATATTGGAAGAAATAAACAAAATTCATATTTAAAAGCAAACCCAGAAGATAAGACTAATTCAAAAGAAAACACGGAAAGTAAATTGGCTGAAATGACGAGAAGGCCAAATGGTTAATATTGTTTCATCATTCTCAACACAAGGTCTACTGGAGGATAATTCTCCATGTTTGATGTCGTCCCGCAAAACTGACACTCTCATTTTTTAGTTTGCCCTCGAGGATGCAAGGCGATCCATAAACTCTTCTCATCATTCATCATAACCCTAACAAATTATGCTGCCATGTGTGTATTCAAATTCATTTTACACACTATCTTAGATTTGAGGGTATTAGAAAGTGTTAGAAAACTGATTTAATTGGGTAAAGATTTGGCTTGGAATATTATTGATTTATCTTCCATGCCACGCATCCTCGGAAGGGTTGCGGGGATGCCGGAGCCGGTCCAAGCTCACTTCAGTCGAAAGGCCGACTCCACTCTAGACTGGTTGCCAGTCAGCCATAGAGCACACAGAAAGACGGACAACAACTCAAGTATGTAATCACACTGCCACTGAGTGGGAATTGAACCTTGACAGCCCGCACCAAAGTCAGGCGGAAGAACCACCTCACACATCGGGTGGCTAGGTTTGGAATGGAACAAAATGTACTTGGATGCATTTCCATGCTGCCAATTCTAGCTTACTACCAACAGTAAGTGTGTCACACCCGGAATTGGTTGCCAGCCAACCACAGGGCACCTACTTTCTATTGTTTATGTTTATTCATAAACCATTTACCTTTCTGCATGTCATAAAAAGTTCTATGGTTCTCCAAAATATTTCCTGCTGATTTTATTAGATGTAACCTTATGTATCGCCTAATGACTAAAACAATTCTTCTCATTTGCTGGAATGAATTGCTACCCATGACCCTGTAACCTGATGGCCAACACCAGGTTATGTATCCAGAGTATACACACACACACACACTGACGCACACATGCAAACACACAGTGTTAGTCTGGACAAGTTATGGTTATGAATACCAAACCAAATCCAAAGCCTGGGGGGAAATGAGGGCAGGGAAATAGAGTTATATACCATGACCTCATGCCCTCAGTGTGTTAGCGTGAGTGTGCATAAATGTGTTAAACAATCCCCCATGAGAAATTTGATTAGACTGTGTTTGTCTATATCTGCATGCAAGTTACTGCTTATAGCAGCAGCAGCAAGAAATGAGGAGATGTTATCTTAAAGAGGCAAATGAGGAGGAAGACAGTGAAGAAAGTGGATCAGACGGTTGAGCTATAATCTGCTTGGGTAATTTCTGATATCAAGTTTGAGGTCACATGCTACTGACCTTTTAAGGAACTTTTGTGGTGATGGAGCTTTTTAATGCTTCTAATTTGTAGGGAGGCTACCGCGTTATAAAATAACGAGATATAGCGAGTGGTTGCCATGGCGAGGGCGGATTACGACGACAGTTTTTCCTCCCTTAGCATTCAAGTCACTACTGTCGTTCTTGCCGCTTCTTTGACTTTTAATAGTTATTTAATTGCCTTCGATTACTTGTTTTAAATTATCCCTCTCTAAAAATGTAATATGATCACATTAATTTTCTCCAAATTCTTTATTAGGCAACAAAACCCTCCCTGCAGTTTAGTAAATAAATAGACCCTGCAGTGTGTGAGAAAATACATTTCAACACAAATTGTTTTCACAGACATGTTTATTGCATACATTCTTAAGCAAATTTTTAGAGCTTGTGTCTAAAAGGATACCACTGACCTGTTTTTTCTTCCTATTAATAACCACAACTAGGCTATTTTAATACCTTTTCCATCATCACTTAATTCCACCCAGAAATCCGATATTGACTTTTAATGCTGATGGCAGGGCTCAGCTAGCATTATTTTGAATACATTTGCAGTCACCAGGAGGCATTTTATTCATGGTACTGGTATGAAGCAAAACACCAACCACCTTTTGAAATCCTCAATGTCATTCTCTCTCTCTTATTTCTGGACCGCTTTATCGTCATTATAGTGTGGGATGTTGGAGCCTATCTTGTTCTATAAAAATATTGCTCAACATTTAAATGCAATTTCTACACTTACTGTGATGACTAGTTTTTTTTTTTTAAAAAAAGCAGAGACAACATGTTAGGCAGAAACTTGGGTAGGACATTCATTTTGTAGACAAGTGAACAATCACAATAGTGGAGGAGAACATAAGACTAGAACACAGGAGAAGTAGTGGAGGACAACAAAAAGAAATAAAATAACAAACTGATGCAGCTCTACTACCTAGCAGAGGTTGATAACAAACCAATATCACAAGCAAGGAGAAGAAAAGAGGAATAATGTATGTTATAATTCTTCAAAAACACTTCTATTCGAAGGTTTATTGATCTTAGCAGACTTCTCAATAACCAAAAGATAAAAACAAGAAATGCAGCCAAGGTAACAACTGCCCAATTTAAGTCTCCTTCCTTTTTCAAGTTCACTAACAAACTAACTTTTGTTTTTCTTTGGAAAACCAATCCTCTGGGAACACCTACTGAATGTTCTATTTACTTGTTAGTTTGGCTGGAGGTAGTGGAGATTGTGCAGCTTCCAAATCTTCCATCTAAATCCTCTCTGTAGTGTGGACTAGGTAAATGATAAAAAGAGGTATCTATAGGTTACAGGAAACAAAATGTCACTGTTTGCAAGTGCTGTACATGGTTTGTAACCATTTTATAAGAGTCGTGATATCTTAAATTTAACGACCAATCAAAAATGCCTCAGTGTATCATATTACTTTCAATTCACATTTCCAGCCAAGCCAATTGTAGATTTTTTTTCTGCCACTAAGATGTATTAGGACTACTGATGAATGGTGGCGTTCATTGCCAAAAGCCTTTAAAAATCCTTTTCATTTTACCCAATTTCCAATAAATCCTCTTTACTCGTCATTTTCTGTCATGTGGCTGCAAATTAAATGACAGCACAGATTTGCCCAAATAAGTAAATCAAAGCAGAGCCATGTTAATCATGTGAGCAAGTGTGCTGATGCAGATCACGCGATCTCATAATAGTCTTATCAGATTTTTGCATGCTATAGGAAATAAATACCTTTTTATTTTTGTGTACAGAAATGCATAGAGTAACAATAACCAAATTATCGTACACTGACTTGAATAAAAAAAATATATACATCTATATTTCCCTGACAATTTTGATATCAAAGTACCATACAATGAAAATGGTGTATGGCCTTTTATCTCCCTTTTTCCGTTGTTCACTTGTTAGTCACATGACACCAGCAGTATGCTATTCCTCAAATTTAAAGCTGAAAATTCTGATGTCTTTCTCAATTTACTGAGTGACTCTGTCCTACAGAAACCAGATGCTCTCCAAAGATGCTCTGCCAAAAATAGATATTTGGCCATTTTCAATCCAATGCGATTTGTGTATTCTATCAAACATGACATTACGTTACTCAACCAGATTTGCATCTTAAAGTTGGTTGTGTTTGAATGTTCTTTTGTAACCAACATAAGCTTTGAGAGAGCCAGCTTGATAGGTTGACCAATTTCTAATAGATATGAATGAAAGATATAACCAATATTGAATTGAATAAACATTGCAGATTGGAATAAACTATGTTGAGTTGCAGGGCAAATTCCTGGTTTACTTCTCAGTTGAAATATTATTTTCCTCCAAAATGAATCAATGAATAATGTTGGGGATGAAAATCCTCTAAAACTAAATTCAACACGCTCTGAGCAATTTTGATTGATACTTTTTTCAAGCCTGGGGAAATCCCAACACCAAAAGCGCAATAAGGGAAAAACGAATATTTATTTTAAAAATTTTGAGCCAAATGGCTGCTTTCTGTGCCCTGGGTCACATACAAAAGCGATATAAAAATATTCAACTCAGTGTGTGACACACATCCACATCTGCACGCATGACCACACAGAGACTCACAAAATCCCAATGCGATTGTAATGCAAGTTCATCCACATGCAGACTTGCATTCTACTTTGCCTGCTGTGCTTCTACAAAGCAAAAGTAAGGACAAATGAAAGTCCATATTCCAGTACAGTGGCTCCATAAGATGAGTTCTCCAACATTTCCCTGTTTCTCTCCAGGAGGGAGAGTAACTGCTTATGCAGTCCAGGGTTGCAAGTAAAAAATATCACTTTTTCTGGGATTTATTTAGTAGAATTTGGTGGGAAAAAAATGCAAAGATTTTTAGTTATCATAATAAATACAAGACTAAACCTAAAAACAACTTTTTGAATGTCATTGTCATTGGGGATCATATCCTCCGTTAATTATGTTGCAACATGTGGAGAATTCCATTCAGGGTATTTAAAATAATTTTGCTCTATTTTTTTCACTTTGGCTGGAGACAGCAATCGATTGAGTACCTTGTTTACCGTTGGTGTTATGTTATCAGGCGTCAAGTTTAAACACGACCTCTTCTTTGAATTTTGATCATGTCTGAGGCCTTTATCGTCTTACTACTTGACAGTCAAGAGAGACAACATAAATCAATAGAAACAAGATCATTTTGATTTATCCATCTAAAAAAAACGATGACATTTAAGAATCGTGTCTGCTTGTCTAGGTAATTAGGAAGTGGGCGATGTAAATATT
The DNA here is from genome assembly GCF_051989575.1 of Stigmatopora nigra. Taxonomy (NCBI): domain Eukaryota; kingdom Metazoa; phylum Chordata; class Actinopteri; order Syngnathiformes; family Syngnathidae; genus Stigmatopora; species Stigmatopora nigra. Next base: position 11,803,182 of record NC_135508.1, read on the forward strand.
GTATGGAGAAGTGTGGACAGACAGGAGTGCTCATTTTAACATGTGGCCCATGGGAGGGGATTAAGATCATTACATAGACACCTTAAATGCTTTAAGAGCCTCTTTGGTGAGAGGATTTACAGTTTAATGGCAGTGTGGAGTCACAACATGTATATTGGGATGACCGTGATGATATTGAGGTATAAAAACATAAAACAGTGGGTATTTTAAGAAGAACACTAGCCTGTGGTGTTATAGAAAAATAAAATAAATAAAAAAATAAAAAAATCCCCAAGGAAAAATTGCTTACCTAAAATGCACAAATGTTGCAGATTCTAATTTAACATAATATTCACCATAATTACATTCCCATTTTACTTTGTTGAAACTTCAGACATTACCTGACTCCAACACCAATGAACTGAATAATGTGAAAATAAACATTTTAGCCACTAAAAAACAGGGAATAAAATGAAATCTACTCAACCATGTAGACTGTAGAGCAAGGGCAATGACCACAGAAATGTGAACCAAAGAAAACACGTGTTGTTATCGATTTGGCTGTCTAGATTGTAAGATCGCTCCAGTTTAAAATGGCTGAAGCAAATGAAGATTTCAATAGGGATTAATGACATCATGAGAAACTTTTTTGTGCTTTTTACCACTTAACCACAAGAATTCTGATAGTGCATTATATAGCCGAGGAATAAATGAATAAATAAATAAACAAAATGGTGAGTGAAGAATGATCCGATTCATAGTTTTTAGGTTGTGGCTTAGGGACATTAAACTAAGGGGATATTACAATTATGACAAGTGTTGTACAAAATACTGTCAACAGATTGAAAGAGAGCTACAGATGCCCCGCAAGTAAATATTGCAAAGAAAAATACACATCTTTGGCAACACCAGTACAGATAAGACTGACTAGTTGATTTGAATGAGACATGACAGTTTCTTAGAAATCTTGCCACTTCATTTACCACCATGAACACCTGCCAATCACTTTCAAACTGGCGAATAAAGACATTTGCAAGATAATCCAAGTGACAGCATTCTTGGAATAGACCTCCATCTATCAGACTGTTCACCTTGTGCACGCTGTGCTGTCTGACTATCTCCTTCTCTGATTTGTCCAAAAAGTCTATAATCTCAGCTAGAGTGACCCGCCCAGACCTGTCAAAGCTGCTTGAATTTAAAAAGAAATATGAAATGCCTGGCTTCACAATGACCTCCAAGTGTCGCTTATGTTTTCTGCTTTCTTGCACAGTGACAAAAACCTATCGTAAGCCTATTGTTATATTCAATAGAAATCCTTTTCATGCCAATTAATCAGCACATCTACTGACGTCAAAATGGGGTTCTTAATTTCATTTTAAGATCTATTTCCTATCCCATCAAAACCTCATGAATCATGCCCCTATTATGAAATAATGAGAACTTGTTTACTTGAAAGATAAGAACGAACACAAGGCAACGATGAGATACAGAACAGGTGTCAAACTGATTCCAGAAAGAGCCAAGAGGGTGCAGGTTTTCCTCCCTACTGAAATAGCTCAGACAGTTAGACCAATGAGGAGAAGCAGCACCTGACTGCAATCAACTGATTACAGTTGTAAGAAAACAGATTGGTAAAAAGGTGCCATCTTGGTGGGTTGGAACAAAAAAAACCTGCACCCACTCTTTCTGGAATGATTTTGGCACCAATGAGATGCAGCAATGTGGGAACTGTTGAGTAAAACACTGTAGTGCAAAATGCAGTGATAGATTTCAATTTTTTCCTCCATGTTATTTACTTTATTTTTCAAGTATAGAAACCATATTTCAAGCCATATTTTCCTCCAACTTATCAAGCAACAGCCAGTATAAAAAAGTATAAAACGGCAGTATGTCTTTTGGGAATTCTCAGCACGACTCCAAATGGCCTTGAAACCAGCTACTTTCTTCTCATATAGAAAAAGAACGGGAAAATGACTCTCCTGTTTCTTAGGGGAAATGAACGTTGCCAGTAGCTTTGGAAAAAAAAATCAATATAGCAAAATTGCTCTTTTGGCAACGTTGAATTAAATTGTTAATTTGCTCCTCTAGGCTCGCTACCATTTTTTTGGGTAAATACATCAATGTTGGGGATTTGAATGAAAAACACTAAACAAAATCCCCTTGACAAATTATTCAAATCTCTTTTCAACTTTTTAAGATATTCAGTTTAATTCTGCAAGATCACTATCATTATGGCAGCATGGCGGCCTCCCAGTTTTGGGGTCGAGGGTTTGATCCCAGGTCTGTCCTTACTGTGTGGAGTTTGCATGTTCTTGCTGGGCTTGAGTGGGTTTTCAAAGGGTAGTCTGATTTCCTCCCACATTGCAAAAAACATACAGGGTAGGCTGGTAGAACACTATAAATTGCCCCTAGTTATGAGTGTGAGCATGAATGGTTGGTTTTCCGTCTCCTCGTGCCCTGCAGCTGACTGGCCACCGATTCACGGTGTTCCCAGCCTGATGTCGGTAGTTACCGGAGATAGGCTCCATCATCCCCCGCAAGTCTTGTGAGGATAAGCGGTACAGAAAATGATAGAATGAATGTCTATCATCATCATTGTCATATTTACGAATGCTGTGCTTATTATGTTGTTTTCACAATGACCACATGCTGTCGTTGCCTGCAGTAATTGTGCTGCTTCTGCTACACCTGTGGTGAGCCACAAATCTGTCTCCCAAGTACGTTTGTTTTTAGTGGTCACTGAATTTTCAGTCAACTTTCATCTCCATCTCCAGTAATAATAAAAGATGTTGATGTTAAAGTAAGAATTCAAGTTCTACAATTCTTGTTCTACACTCTTAAAAATGTTTTATGTAAATGTTCATGTTGACAAAAGGAAATAAAAAAGAAACAGTTCATGAATGTACGGTAACACTATTCTCTTTTTTTACAAAGTTTGTGGCTAGTTGGGTGTTGAAATAACGACAACGTAAAAAATAAGTAGTGTTATTTGAATTGTAAAGAACACCTGCAAGGTAGCTGCTGCCCTAAAAAAATGTGAAATGAATATTTTTCACTTTCTGTGAAAAGTCTGGTAGATGAAACAAAATAGGAGCTTTTTGGGTAGGTAAGACGTAGGAATGATAAAAGCAGTTCTATTGTTGCCACTGAATCGTTGTGTCAGCTAATCGGAAATTCTGTTGAACCTCTTGTGTTGGTAAGGAGTACACAAACACTACTGTAGTCACAACAAAATGGCTTTTGTTAAATTGCTACTTGGTCAATCGTTAAATGGATGTGGGTACTTACAGCACGGGCCTTTACGGAGAACCTTGATGCGGCGCTGGCTACGGCACTGGGCTTTCTCCAGCTCGCACTCGTTTGTATAGGTGGATGAATCGGACCCACAGACAGGAGCGACCAAAGATGGGCAGTTATCCATTCTCTTGCACACGCACTCTGCGTTGGCTGGATCCTTTGGATCTCGCTCACACACGGCGCCAAACCCGCACAATTTCCCTCGGCAGCCTGCGTGGGAGACAGATAAGATGTTTTTTTGGGATTATTTGAAATTTATACAGTACAAATAATGAGTCTAGGAAGTCTAATGACAATCTAGCCCCTAACCACTGGACTCCTTGATTTATAAAGGCATTCGGGATTCCTGGCAAGTCCAAGGCAATAGTCTTTCACTTTCATGTTGTCTGTTTTTGAGTCACCGTATTTTCCACACATTGAATGAAAAAAGTAAAATAAATTGGATATTCACCAAAATTCAATAACTTTTTTTGACATAGATATATACAAAATGAGCTCAGTAAGAATTGAGTACAAGTCTAATAATACACTAAGCAAATCAGCAGTGCCAAAGACAATGTCCTTGGGAGGTGTAATAAAGCAATTCAAACATGAAACAATGACAACTGTGAAGACAAAATGGGACACTTCCCCCTGCACCTTTTCCTTAGTTGCTTAAACAGAGGTAAAAGTGACATGCTGCTCAGAGTGTACAATAAACATTAGAGGCGACTTGAAACATAAGCATGTATCTGTGTTTCTATCTTGTGTAAATAAAACACCAGGTTAAAATCTAATTGAGCAAGTCACCAAGTGTTACGGCCTGCTCTGCCCTCGCTTTTATGTGCAGACTCCTTGTGAGCCAGCAGATGATGGGTCCTAGCAGAATATATTAAATAAATAAATAAAATACTCAAAGCTACCCAACCTGATCAGAACTCAGTGGATAAATTCACGCTCACAGGAGTCTACAGAGCCTCATGTGCTGATGGAAAAATATGTCACATTAACACACACTTGCACACAGATAGCCACTTCTTATCACTGGCTCCCAGGCTGGGACTTTAAGCAGTCCAGCATGTCCACTTGGACCCACTGCTGGGTTTTGCTCAAATAGATCGACAGCTGGATACAGACTCACAATCCCGCAAACAGAGAAAGTGTGTGTCCAACCTGTCCAATCTCTCCCTGCGGCATCTCATTCTATCCTTAGAGTGAGAGTTTGAGATGGTGTGTGTACACGTGTGTTGAGACATGTTCACCATTCCCAGTGGGAGAATGCCTGACAGCTACCTGAGCTCACACTCTTTAGTATCTAGGGAAAAGATGTCCGGGTATGAGTTCTGTGTGTGTTTGTGTGGGTGTCATGTTCGTGGGGGGTTGATATGTGTGTATGTTTGTGTTTCATTCTCAGGCTCACACAGGATAATGGTGTTAGAATGAACAAACAACTCGGTGGCAGACTTTACCTTACAACACATACTGTAAATATTGTATGTCCATGCAGTTGGATGTGTGTATGGTACACGGCAACACAATGTTAACTCCGCTGATGACATGTTTGAATGAGAGAGTAAGAGAAAAAAAAGGAGGTTAACGGTCAGAAGATGACTGAATGTGTATGTAGTGGTGCAGGTGAAGCACCAAAGCCATCATGTATGCATGGCTTCTCGCAATTGCTCACGGTCTCCAATGACAAGCTACCTTCAAATGTTCATGTTTGGACAGAATGAGATTCTCAGTGTATACAATGGAACATTGTTCAAAAACCACAAAAGAAAAAGCCAATGGCGAAACAGTTAAAACCGAACGCTGGCAATCATTTACAGTCGTTATGCAGTTTGCATCAATATTTTTAAACATTAAACATAGAGCACTTAGGATAATGACCTTGAAATTATGTTTTTTGCTAAGACTTTCTATTTACACAGAAAAGAAAAAACAGAATAGTGAAAATGCATTATGTGATCAAAACTAGAGAAAAGGATACAATTTGCTGCAAATATGACCATGTTAAGAACACAATGCGACGTGAGCATAGGCTTTTATACTGTGTTCGGACTTAGTTGAATGCAAAGTGTGAAATAACAATTCTCATATTACATGATGAATGCCTGTGAGAGGAAAAAAGAGCAAGAAAGATGGTTTGAAACCAAATCTATTGTACTCCGTTTTCTACTGAATCTGGACAGTAGCCTCAAGCTGAGCTGAGTGAAGAAACATTCACATTGAAGATGCAGGCATGGTCAAAGCAAAGGCACCGTATCAAGTGTACGCCATAGAAGGAGTGTACAAACTGCATACTTATGTAGTTCTTTCCTGAAGGAGACTATGTATTTGACGATTGTGCTTCAATTAGAAGCTGAAACACGTAATATACTTGCCAGCAACACCACAGAAAGAAAATAAACCCCCCCAAATTTCAAGAAAAATAAGAAATGTACTAGCTCTGACCCAGTTAAACAGGTGATCTGCGGGATTGTTGAGTGAATGCAAGTGCAATAGATGTCTTATACAGTAGATATTTGGTTGCACTTTTAATCTTTAAAAACTGTAAAATAGAAGCATAAGATATTTTGCATAAATCTGTCATTTTTTATTGTGTAGGAGCATATAGATAATAATACCCCCCAAAAGTAAAGAAAGAAGTCAGCTTTTTCCCAATTCCGCATTTCAGTTTAATATTAACTTTTTGCACTGTATTAATATGAGTGGATGCGTCCACAAACTGTGCTTGCGAAAAGGCTTAACAAGAATGGGTACTCTCACCCAATACATAATTTATAAAAAAAACTGTACAGCATTTTCTACTTCTGCATCAAATCTTCCAGATTGATGGTTAAGAGTCCCAAAGGTCTAGAGTCCTTGTCTAGTCAACCAACAAAGATCATCTGGTTTGAATTTAAAGTTTCAAGTTTACGTTCCTTGTATGCATTCCTTTCAGCAGATAATGACCAAAAGCAATTTTGAAAAACCAGGCTTTCAATAGAATTTCTCTGCAAAGTGTCAAGAGCTAGAGCACAAGGTAAATTGATTTTAAAGGGACTAACTCTAACTGTGGATTAAGTACAGTACAGTGTACCTGGTAGTATTACGGTATATGAAAACAAACAAAAATGTACATGGAAATGTACGCAAAGTTAACATCATGAGCTGGGCTTGAATTTTCTGCCTTCGTGACGATAGAGACTGCGGTCTAAAATGTTTACTCGTTGGCGGCACCTTCCTGGGTTTAGACTTTGCCCTCTATTGATTAATAATACAAACTCGTACAATTTCCAGTGTGAATACAAGCTTTGCAATTCTTTGTCCATAGGTCTTACAGAGTGAAAATGAGTGTGCGTATTCATGTTTGCTCTTCCATGCACTTAGAAAGGGTAAGGTAATCTCCCTTGAGCCCTGCAGCGTTACAAGCTTCACTTCCAGGCTGTATTTTTTTTTCTTCTCTATTGGTGTCTGAGCAGAAAAATCCCATTCCATAGAAAAGACAGCATGTCCAGTTTGCACTTGTTAGAGCAAACATCTTTTGCAGGTAGCGTTTCATCCTTGTCAAGGCTCATCCATTAAACATAAAAGTGTGACTGCACCTTAAACACCGACAGAATGAGTCATGAAAGAAAAGTCGTATAAAAGGAAAAGTAGTGGTGTTTGTTGTATGTTTGGGAATATTGTAATTAAAGAAAAGCATACAAGTGGGTAGTGTGTGGTATAGTAGTTTAGTAGGTTTTTCTATTGCAAACTATGGGCAACAGGTTAAGAACACCCCAAATTGGAAGCAAGCCCATCAGAGACTATAATTCCTTTGTTTTTTAATTATTTTGATTTTAATTGTTTTTTTTTTTACTTACAGTGTCATATTTAGATGTTTTATATTCCTTAGTTTACTGATAATGCTGAGCCTGTCCTGAAAAGATTTTATTCTAGCTTTTGACTGGCTAAAATGGCCTGACATTTCATTATTACATCTCTGCCTTTGTTTAGCGTACATGTTAGAAGCTGTAATACGATAATACTGTGTATGCAATAAATATCATTTGGCAAAGAAACATGTCTAATGTCACTTCATTTTCACTATACTAATTATCCACAAAACAGTCAAGATCAAAGAAATTGTAACTCGTTCTGAATTTTACTGTCTTTGTACCTTTTTTTTTTGAAACATTGCAAATGTCGCTAAACATCCATTTAATAGATCCAGACTGGCTGTTTTTTCAGCACATTTTTTCTTCAATCCACATGCAGAGCTAAAATGTTAAATCCTACGACAAAAAAAAAAAAATCATGTCATTTGTATATGATCCAATTTAGTCAACCACTCACATATAAAAAATCGCTGATTAGTATAATATGAAAATAATCATTCACTAGAGCCCAAGTTCATAAACAAGCTATTTCATTTTCTGTACCACTTATCCTCACAAGGGTCGAGGTAGTTCTGGAGCCGATCCCAGCCAATTTTGTGCATTAGGCTGTATAGACCCTGAAATTGTTGCCAGCCAATCGCAGGGCACAAGAAGACAGGTAACCACCCACACGGGGACAATTCGGACGGTTCAACCAGCCTAGTAGGCATGTGGGGGGAAGCTGGACTACCTGGAGAAAACCCACATAGACACGGGGAGAACATGCACCACCAGTTGAGAAGGATCAAACTATTTATGCCTTGTAACAGAAATACCCAGTGGCCTTTTATCTGCCATACAAATTTCAACATTCAAAAGTTTTCTAAGGTGTGTGTGTGGGGGGGGATTCTCATAATGAGAAGAATGGTGTAACCCTTGCCACATACACTACTTAAAGCTTGAAAGGTTGGCCCTTAAATGTACTCCAAGTGGGGCTTACCAGGCATTTGAAAGATTCCGTAGTTGTCTGTTAGACTTCAAAGTGAATCCGAAAACAACTTTGGAAGACAGAAAGGAAGCAAGGGACGATGGACATTAATAATTAAACGTCACGAAGTGAGACATGACTAGAGCAGAATATCGAAAGAAATGCAGGGCTAACCAAGGAAAACTGGCCAATGTACTGCAGTCCATTGAGGTGAAAAAATAGATTTGCTGAGCGACACAAACACAGACTTAACAACCTGCCATCAGCCAGATCAGAAAATCAAAGTGGATGGTGTTTCACGAGGAGTCACTGCTCAGTGCCATCGAAGTGACGTCGCATCAATGTTGAATGAGAGTAAATTCATTACACTCCAGCACTCCAGAGGGACATCGTCACTTGCTGTCCAATAAATTGAGCCTTTTTTCTCCAGCGGATACTAATACAGAGGGATGCTTTTAATGGTTCCTTGTCTTGGCCCATCTATTTATAAGTAGTGCTCCTATTTGTGGAGGTGCCTGAAAAGTTAAGCAAGGGAAACGTTGTCATGACAACAGCCGCTGATCCAATTAGAGCCAGTTGCTTCCACACATAAGGGGAGTCGAAAGTTTTCGCCGTGGCCACAGGTGTTTTAGATCACAGCCAACAGCCGGGTTCTTCTACCTCGACATCTTTATTGAGACTTAAAGGTTGAATTGCAGGAATAATCAACTCTCTTCATTAAAATGCATCTTGAATACAATTGTGAATTTTTAAAGACACAACCCCAGATCAGTTATTTTCCAATGTTAACGTTGCTACTCTTCTGGGATAAATATTGCTATTTGTGGACTCCCTTGGCTACAGCTACTTCTTTTCTTTTAATTATGTCCCACTGGCCCGTAGTGCAGCTAAACAATACAAAGAAACAAGGAACATATACAAACATTTTGTGCCTAATTATATCCAAAACTAACCTTGCACTTTACCTTTATCATTCAGGTACGTCTGATTGTCTTCCTGTTTATCAATTTCACTAATAACTCTGATAATCTTATTTTCACATTTGTTTGACTATTAATACAGGTCAAATGCGTCTTTGCTTAGTTTCACCTTTGCACTTTAGTTTCATCGTTTCCAACGGTGAATCCAAACATCAATGAGCTTTTTGCTGGTATTGTTTGGAGCCATACTTATAGTCCAGTCTAGTTTACAGTCTAACTCCTAGCAGAAAACGGGATATAAAATAGTTAACTAAGCAAATGTCCGGCAGCAGCATCAATGACTTCCCTCGTTTACTGTTCTTTTAGTTTTGGAAGCTAGCTGATGCAGTGTCTCTAGAAATCAGATATGAAATGGGAGTTGTTGACAGCAAAGAACATCTGCCTAATCATGCTTGTTATGGAGAGAAAAAAAATGTATTTGAAGGACAAGACACACAGCTATATATCTTGACTGAGCAGCGGGGAATGACAATTTCTTGAAGTCGTAGTCCCTGCAATGAATAACTGAGTAGTGATCCACAAGAACACATTTTCTATCCTCTGCTTATGTGATCCGAATCTAACACAAGTTAATGAGAATAAAATCCATCCTAGTGTAGGATCAGGATGAAAATGAAATATTATATCTCTGAAAACCATGTACCTGCTCAGTCTACAATCACAAATAGTACATTTTCACTAAATTCAATCATCTCTGTTTCACGTTAAATAGTCCAGTTTAAAACATTTTACTTTAATATAATTATTTAGAGACAAAAATAACCAGTGAACATGAAGCAACAATACCCTTTTTAGAGTTAATATTGTCACAAAAATGTTTGCTAGTTGATGTCAAAAATATCTCTCAACTCTTTTATCTTCCCGCTTGACCGTGTCTTTTTTCTCAACGTTATCAATGATGCAGGGATAGATGACAGAACCCGATTCTGTCACCTCCTATCTCCTGCTTCAACTCAGCAGCAGTTAGCCACAGAACAGATTTCTGCAGGTCTGCAATATGCATGAAGGAAGCCAGCAGTGCTGCAGGCACACTCTGGGATTCAATTATTCAACTAAGCCGGTATTATGAGGAGAAAGAGTGCCGCTTTGTTCACGTCATAGAATGTGACATCACTTCACAAAGAAGTCTGATGGACTTTCTGGAGAAAATATTTTTCTTGTTCCTCGCCTTTGGTTTTCTATTTTTACCCTTTCCAATTACAAGCAGGCGTTATAGGGGACTGCGAGGAGCAATTTATAATGAGGAACCATATATTGAAGATGTGCGGCAAATGGATGTAACGAAACAAAGCTAATGATGCAGCCGCGACATCACACAACAATTCAGATCTAGTTTCAACTGTAATTTGGAGGAAGTTGCTGCTGATGTGAACTACTTTATAAATGTTTAAAAAAACTTTGAATCGTGCAGAGTTAGAGCTCACACTGCTGACTCCTGTCCAGTCAATAGTTGACAGATGGGAGGCAGTCCATCAGAAGTCCCCTTGAATAAATAAGTTGGAGTGGAATCATGACTTTCAGGCCGGCTTCCACCTTGGGTATAGAGGGCTCATTCTTTTATATTTATTTTTTTGTTATTTTCCAGGAATCTTGGAGGAAGACCAAATAAATAGCAGATGGCAGCAGGATACACCGAACAGGCAACCCTGCGAGGGCTTGAATGGCGAGCCAGGAAGCATCCGCTCTCCTAGATGAGAGAGGCAAGCCTCCTCCATATGGTCTTCATCGCCATGCCTCAGCACAACAAAGTGCACACAAACTCATTACTACTCCTGAAAGCTGGTAGAGGAAATCTTTCTAACTGGTGCATTAGTGCCAACATATGGGAAAGAGGAATTCTTCTGATGGGTCCATTAAGAGGAGAATTTGAGATTCTTCATGTAGTGGACATCATCTTTGTTACTATTCAGAAAAGTGGGTATGTTACGGCAGAGAGACATAGCCACTGCTAAATCATCAGCATGCTATGAGAGTGTGAACACTGCATTTGCCCAAATGTATTTGTTTGATCAGATATTTCATTGCTGGAAATAATCTATTTTTGTTCATGCGAGCAGTTGACACTGAACTCCTTACTCACTTCCTGGTATCCCCTTTTTCAACTGACAAAACAATTTATTCCATTTTTCAAGCAGGCATGAACTACATAAGAACAGTGAGTGCAAACCACAAAAGATGAAGATGATAATAATATCAGCAAAACAAGCCAGTATAAATAAAACAAAAACACACAGAAAAACATACATTCCTCCTATTCATAGATAACGTTTGGGCTAATATGGAGTGACCCGATCATAATCGGTCATTCTGATGATTAGTAGTTACCTGATTAATTCAGTAATTAGTTAGGTCTAGCAGTTCTGAAGTGCGGGTCACTGCGTGTGCAGCGGTTCTCAATTATTTTCTGACGTGCCATCTAGAAAGACAAAAATATTCCTCATTCAACTCATTTTCCACCTGAGTTCAGACTATATATTTTGTCCCTGACATGGTTTCCCAACCACTATTAAGCCAAGGAACTTGTACTTTATTAAAAAGTGCCCACAGAAACTGTAGTACTAGTAACTCAACATAACAGATACAGGAAGTTCGGTCAGTTTGCATGGACTAACCGTACTCCGTAAAGGTGGATGTGATAAAAACTGTGGAAATCCAAGCCTGACCTGTGGCTGCAAAAGTAGTGGTGGCAACTTCAATTAGCCCCATTAGTCACCTCCATTCTGTGCGCCTCCTCATTCAATAGCTTTAGGTCTCTGATCAATAGCGCAACCAATGTGGCTGCAAATCACTTCATTTTGTTTGCTTCTCTCTGTCTCTGTCTCTCTCTCTCTCACTTTCTCTCGCTCTCGTAGGAATTAAAAAGGAGGAACTAGAGGGACAGTGATGTGAAAAACGTTGCTCTTTTTTGAAATAGGTTCAAATTGAATAGCCCAAAGAGGCCAATAGGGACTATTAGAAGCGACATTCATAGCAGGCAAGCCTCATTGTAGATCCGGTCAATGTGTGCAAACTTTTTATCTCTGACAATCTTTCTTTTTAATAACCCTGAAAGGTGAATGTAGCATATAATTGTGTTCACCCAAAAATGAAAATGCAATTCTGTCTACACACGGCATCCATCAAACTGAACTTATTCCCCGGGGTAGCTTCAGGGCCTTCAGTACACATCATTTACAAACACACACATACACACACAAACAATTGTAGAAGACGAGTAACCTAAAGGGTTTGAGAAACGCTTGATTAAAATTTATTAGTAGTATATAGCACCCACACTATTGACTTTAAACAGAGAACAGGCGCCATACGAATAGCCGTTGCAGAATCAATTGAGGGTGACACAAAAACATCTCCAAACAGGGCCATGCTTTTGTGCTTTTCATTTGCATGTGGGGAGTGCTTGTTGTAATATTTCCGCATTGTGAGGGAAATGGGGAAAAGGGAAATAGAGTAAGCTGTGCAAGTGTGTCATTTTTAATGTGCCACCGAATGGAAGCGCGTTTCCCCACCATTCAGATCGTTTGTCTTCATTTTGTCTCTTATAAGCACTTAGCTCATCCTGACCCGCAACATTATGCCACCTCTATGTTAACAGCTGTGTGCGGCCAGCTGCACTTAAACTCAAACACTTAATAACTTCCAGTATGAACAATTGGATTCAACATGTGCAGTAAGAAAACTATTGTATTTTGAGCCAGACCTGATATTCTTGTCGCTGTATGAGTGCATAACCAGTGTAGTAAACACAATTGATAACATTGTTAAGTATAGTTGTAGTCTAATAAGATTATGTAGAGGAGGATAATTGTTTGTTTGCTATATTAACAGAAAGGAAATGTCAACTTTAAGTAATAAGACATCACACTGGACAATCAAGAACTGATTATAAAACACTCAGACAAAGATTTTACTCTGACATCCAAACCTAAGCAAAATTATTCAATAGATTATTTGATGAAAATACTCTTTTGGAGAGATTCAGTAAACTTCCACTTTTAAAAATAATCTTTCTATAGATTACATCTTAGTTATGAAGATATGTCTTTTATATTGAAATGATAACTAACTCCAAATCCATTGAAAACTAAAAAAGAGGCTTTAATTTAGTTTCTCGGTGCTTAAACTGCCTTTAGATCTGTTCCTTTCACTAGGTTCTTTTGCTCTCCAGATAATAGATTTTTAAAAATGATAGACAAAGCACATTTTACGTTCATATAAAAAGACATTTGCAACAAAAAGTTTGTCTTTTAGAACTATAGTTCGGTTAAGGCAGCTAGACTTTTCTTCATTGTTATTGTTAACACAGATACAGTACGGTATGTTTGCCATTAAGCACTATCATTTGTCTTTGAGTGTGAATCTTTCTGTGGTTGTGTCTCTTAATTATCCACTTCCAATATGTCCCGCAGAACAAGAAATGCTTGAACACATGGCTCTTCGGCTGTTTAAAATGAATCACCAAACATATTTTGCCTCATTTCTTCGGGGGACCAATCTATCACTGTATGAAACAAACTGAGGTCCACTGTTCTTGGCTACTCTTACTATTGAGAAGAGAGAAAAGTAAAAAATAATTTCTGATTGGATTTTATTATTATAATGTTTTTTTTGCCTGTCTGTCTGAGAAATTTATTTTTATTATTAATAATGGCAGTTTCTCTTAAACAATTCATTAGAAAATCAGTTGGATTGGTCTTTGTTGAAATCCCTCTGATACCAAGCAGTCCGTTAGAATTTACAAACAAACACAGCAAAGTGAAATATAGTAGAAGAATACTCATTTACAGTTGAGATTGTCTACCCTTCCTATAATGCATATTTTTGCTTTGGAGCTTATCTTTCATACATTACGTGGAGCAATTTATATGGAAAACACTTTAATGTGGAGCAAAAAAGCCTGTGTCTGTGCACGAGACATCCGTTTAAAATACGTGTCAGCAATGTTTCCTCTATTAGAGATCTGTTTGGCTGAGCAATTCTGCACTTCCCTATGTTCAACATATGGCGATGCAGATAAATGTTGCTCATTGTCTTTACAGCACCCTGCTCATTCTCTATGGTCTCTGAAGAAAGGGAATGTGGTAATAAAGGAAGGTAGTCATTTCTAGATTATAATGGACTATGTGACTCTGGTCTGCGCACCATCCTTAGCATCGATGAAATATCCTCGAGGCTGACGGAATCAAGACGGATCATGTCGGTAAGAATTTGTTCACCTGGAATCAGGTTTTTTGAACATACGTAGAGGCCTTTCGGGGCAATTTGGACTCTCCCTGAACTTTACCGTGCATTATCCAATTCCAAAGCCCACCATTCGGTTAGAATTCATAAAATATAGCGTCCTTTATGTGAACCGTTGTTTACTTCAAACATTCACAGTTTCTCTGACACGATTAGGACTGCCAGTGCCTCATAAGCGTCACCTTCCGAGTTTAAACTGTGAACATCGCCTATTCAGTTTGCTTTGAATGGGAAAGCAAAATGGATGTGGTAAACAACTAAAGGCAGTTGTTAAAGTGGGCAAGCTACTCAGTGCCTTAGCAACACAACTGAGACAAAGTGTATGCAGTACTCATCCAAATTGGTTCCAGCTTCTGAAAAAAAAATTGAAAATGGCCTGCAAAAAAAAACAAAGGGGCTCTACCTTTCAAATAGATTCAGATCTGTTCTTCCCTGCTTAGTCGTCATTTGCATTTCCCTGAGGACTTTGGCAATATGAATAAAGGATTGTATCTCACCTTTATCTAATTAAACTATAACCCAAGAAAGACATGCCTCTGTCTGCACAGGTTAGTTCAAATCGCCATTATGCTTGCTTTTAGGATATAACTTAATTTAGGGTGAACTCGATGAGCATTGACGGGTTAAGCTGGTTGTAATTTTGCTTTTTATAAGGTTAAAAGAAGTCTCAAATACGCTTTGTCTACTTTTGCATATACATCACTTTAATTCTGTCACAATTGCATGATGGCTGCAATGCACTTGTTGGTGAGTGTACATAATGTAGTCATTTGCACAATGAAAACACTGGTGTTGGTGCACTCCTAATAGCGAACATGTTCAGGGAGCCGTGCTTCAGTCAGTCACACGTGTGTGTATATATATGTGTGTGTGTTCTGGGGATAATAGTGGCAGGGCCAATGGAAAGGGCAGCATGAATAGTGCATCAGGATGTGTGGGGTCAGACTCCTCTATGTCCATAACCTCTCAGCGGATGATCTCCAGCTGGTTTGGGTGGGGGTCTGTGAAAGGCCAGATATTGCTAGATGTGTATGTGTTTGTGTGTATTTCTACTCATTTTCTGGATGGAAGTGTTTCATATTCATGTTTCACCCATAACCGCTGTATTGAGTGTAACGTGATGCCATTTACATCCTGGAAATTGGACTGGAAATTACAGGAGGGGACATTGGAGGAGGTGGTCCGACCTATGAACTTTTCATTGTGTGCGAGAATTAGTTGGAGGTTTTGTTCAATCTAACTGTGTAAATTGAGACTGCTCAATAACACCAAAGGCAGAAGAAGATTGCTTTTATTAAGACCTCCCAGATCACATTTCAACCTTTAGTCAGTCTGGTACCTAATAAAAGAATGTAAGCCTTTCACATTCTTTCTCATGCTGATCTATTTCTTTTATCTATTATTATTGTCCACCACAATGAATAATAATTAATAACAAGCCAGAAAGGCAGGTAAACAGCTTGGTTGAATCTGCTCCATCTTACAAATGAGAACAATTTGACGCGGGTCAGGGCTAACATCTTAGCCAGTGATGGAAAATATACTGCCAAGGAAATTACACCAATGGATGAAATACAAGCAAATCATTTCAAAATTGCTACTCTCAAATTCAGCCTCGACGAGTTCTATTGTGTGATTGGCAGAGACGCAAGCAATCACATTAATGACAGTTTTTTCATTACTGCCATTCACAATAAGAAATTGGAACAGATTAAATGTGTGGCTAGTTATGAGTGTAGAGGTATAGAAATATTGCGTGAACCTGTCTTATGGTCCTGAATTGCTAATATTTTTACCAGTATGTATTGATGAAATGAAAGCTTCATTGTCGCTTCATAAAGGTTTGTGGAGTACTCTGAAATTTTGCGCAAACATAAGAACATACACACTTCATACAACAAGGATTTAAATCACCAACCTCAGAACAGAAAAAAAGCAGATGCTCCTTTTTAGTGGCTCAAACATTAACTAAGATCTAAAATGCCATCAAACCTCTCACTAAGTCCAGACAAACAGCCATTGGAAATGTATTTTGGTGAGATATGTATCCTGATATTTGATTGCATATGCTAAAAGTGAAAAGTATCATGATTTTTTTCTCAGAAATGTATGTATATAATACTTTCTGATGCATAAACACACTAAAGACTTCATTCTTCTCTTTTCTTTGACACTTCATTGTTCTATTATTAATCTTTACCTAGATTCAATCTCTCTCTAGACCCAGAACTCCACCAGCCGGCAAAACATCCATGTGTACACACAGACAAACGCACACAAAAGCACACACATATGTCGGCTTCAATAATTGATACACTTCAACTCTCAAACTAAAAATAGTCTAATCATCCTTGCTTTATTCAGGAACTTTTTCTCTGTACAAAATACCAAATTCAGACTGCACAGACTAACCAAACAACAACAAGAACAACACACTCACAAAGACACACCTACAACGCAATATAATTCCTACCATGGTGGTGTGAGAAAGTCCTAAGGACGAAAATAGTAATAACACAATGTTTCCCAAGCACACTGAGCTCCTGTTGAGCCCTCAGGCAGAAATACAAAGACCCACTAACCCACCCAGACACTCACATGCAGCCAATCAGACACAATATTGGCTTACGCAACGCACGGGCAATCCTTCATAATCCATCACTATCCTTGAGTCTCTATCCACAGAGGTTTAATAATTACTAACAAAAAGGGTGGACAGTGAAAAACATCTAGGCGCATCCAGAATTTGAATCCTTGAGCTTGGCGCAATGCTGAAACGAACATTGGAATATTTTACAGCAGTGCCCCCCCAAAAACTCTTTCTGTGCCACGGGTTGAACACCACGGAAGACACCCTTTATTAGGAAAAAAATTAAAAGGTATTTTTTGGATTATAAATCACTGTCTTTTAAAATAAAGCATCTTATTGATGGATTTTTGGAACGCGAAGGAGATGTATCTGAAGTACTACTGTAGTAGTACAAGTAGTAATGGTATTAAGACAAGTATAATAGTGTAGTGGAAGCGCCAGGAGCAAAATGGAGATAAGTTCCTTAAAAATGAGTTAAAAAAAAGGTGTGATGACTGCCATAATCCAAAAATATACTGTGTTAAGTAAATGAAAAGAAGCAATGGAGAGCACGTTTAAGCAAATGGGAGATTCAACTAGCAGGAGAAATCAATTCAAACTGCAGGGCAAATGCATTATGACAATTTGTGAATCTTTCAAAAAAATCACGTTTATCTTCCCCAGTCTGCATTTGCTCTTTTCTTATCTCCAATGTGTCTCTGCTGTATTGGAGCGACCCACATTCCTGCAATCTGATAAAAACAGTTATCAATATGATTCACTTTCCCCAACAAATCTACCAGGTACGTAACATGCACACCTTATCCAAGTATATCTTTGTAAAAGCCCCTTTGTTTTTATATAAACTACTCACAAAATAGGATGCAGAAACACTAAAACAGAAACTCAAAATAAGAAACTTGTTACCATACTTACTGCAATGTGGTGACAGGAAGCAGCTGTGGAAGAATTGGAGTCTCCCGACACCAGCGGCTAATGTCACAGACAATAAATCACAAGTGTAACCACTTACACTGTTATTCTCCACAATTTTATCTATTATGTGTGAGGGTGTGTGTGATTGTGTATCAGCTGTCCAGGAAGTTAAAGTACCAGTAATCTTCCAGATCATAAATGTACATACAGCCGACCACCATATGTGGAATTGCAATCGCCAACTGCAATCATTTTGGAAAATATATTTCAGAATGTAACACAAAAAAGTCCTGTTTGGAGTGAGTTTGGCTGAGCATCCAATCAGGGCCTGAAAAATTTAAATTTTGTCAGAAATATATTTGTCTCGCAAAATATATTATAATTTAGGCCGTAGAAAATAAATATATTGACATTTTTACTGTCGAAAACAATAGTTGAAAATTATTGCAATACGTTTATAAATTCAGTTTTTTAATATTTAGAACATTTACTACAGAAATTTAGTGTGCAAGGAAATCTATCACCTTCTAAAGAAGCATTGGATGATATGATTATGATACGAGACAAACTCCCGATACTGATAAACGTTGGCCTATTTAATTAAATGTCAATAATTGATTCAGATGTTTGCCTGCAGTCTTTTAATAATTATATTAAAGTATAATTATTAACGAACCTATCATTTAGTGTGAAAAAAAAGTTGCCTTTCCAAGCACTTGGGGGATAAATGCTGTGTCTGCGGTCGTCAAAAACAATTGAAGCCGTACTGAAAAATCGACCTCCGTAAAATGGAGTCTCACCGGCGCTTCATTCTTCTTGGACATTTTGAGTCAATGTTGAGTACGGAAAAATGTTCACAATTAGTGGTGTGCGGCCCAAAGTGTGCACTCAACGTGGGGAAATACATGAGCCAATCAACAAGCTCTAATTGTCCCAATAATTAGCCGCATTGTGGTCACGCGGACTACGAATGCACATGCTACACTGGCGTGTGCACACGTGCCTGCACTGTACACGCTTAACAGCGTTTGACCTTTTTGGTTCGGCAACCAATAATTGATAATTTTTAGCATAAATATATAAATATCTTAACATCGTGAAAGCCCAATTGAAAATATATTCCCCGATAATATACTGCAATGATTTTCTACCTATATATATTGTCGACCCCTGCTTCCAACAACATTGAGGATCAATTTGTTTCATTTTAATTTTTGTAACATCAGCAACCCCTTCAAATAACATTGTCAAATCACGTACGTCTCCACAAATCTCCCACTTTTTAAGCATTTACTTGCACAAACCCCATCACATGACACTGACGACATGGAAAAGTACGCGGTATACCATCAAGTCAACTTCACTCAGATTTGTGCTCAGATAGCGCTCAGATTTGTAATTCATGCTTGATAAATTACAAGCATGTAAACAGGCTCCAGGCATGTTTATTAAAGACATTTTAGGCAAGCACAACCTGGTAAACAACTTATTTTTTTTGAAAGTCAATTTTCTACTGCCTAGCTGTCACATAGCAGCAAACAATATGTTGTCTCAGAGCACAAAAAGCTACATTTTTTAGTTTGTTTGTGTATTGATGGCTTTCTGTAAACTAGTGTAAAAAATATAGGTGAAAACTCCTATAACAGAGATTTAGCCACCTTCTTTCGCTTTATTCGACTTACCTTTGCTTTTACCTGTCCTAAGTCTTTTGAGAAAGAGTACCATGCAGAAGAAATTTGGTGTTTGCGTTTGTGTTTGTGTGTGTGTGTGTGCGTTGAGTTCTGGTGGAACATCAACGGTGTCAGTGAAATGCTGTGCATCAACGAGTGGCTGTTATATTAGTGTGCAGCAGAACACAGTGACTGTCATGCCAACATGTTCATTGCATCAATGCAAAGTCTCTTTCAAATTCTAAATGATGATGTCAAATAACCAAAACAGTTCAGAGCTATAAAGGCAATTCATTTTTCAACCAAACTAATTTAGGAAAATTATACATCTAAAGTCGATATGTTTTCTTTGACCAGCAAGATCTAAAGTTACCAGATTCATACTCAAAACAGTAAAACTTCATGGCTTAAAGGTATTCGCTACTTACATTTTTGAAATGCCTTCACAATTAAAAGCAACAAAAAAGGTTAATGATAGAACAGCTCAGCTGGGCGGTGGGTATCCCTCATTCTACGAAAAATACTACAAAATACTACAAAAATACTCTTGAACAAATGAAAAGTCAAAAAGCAACCTTGAATGGATCGAGGTTGTCAAAGCTAAATTGTCGTAAATCTAGACAAAGTGTATTGAACTGCAAAGCCATGTTCAATAAAACCCAAGCTTGCAAGGCCCAAACATATGGCACTATTTGAATGTCTGTGTGCATGTGTTATTTATTTATTTTTCACTGCTCTGAATGCTCAAGTAACTTCACACTGCCTCATTATGTTAAACACTGACTTTGATTGAGGACTCAGTTAATAGGCGGAAATCAGAGAAGGATATTGTTCAGCAACATGTTGACATGGCAAGACATTTTGTTCAATGTAATTATCATATCTTTCCCTCATTAACATATTAACATTTGTCATGCTGGTTAATGTTTGGTCTCTGAATGTGTATCCCCCCCTCCCCCCCATCCCATTTCTTTTAACACCAGCAGTTTAATTAACGCCATCGCTGTCCAAACATGTCTTATTTTATTAAAATGTAGTAATTAGAATTATTATTGTTAAGGATAAATGGATCAGAAAGTGTTAGCATCATTACACTATCACATGATAATTCCCTCCATATTAAGTAAGTCAAGGTGAAAAAAATATTTTCACAAGGTAAAAAAAAATAGTTTCAGTTGCCCCCCCCCCCTCATTGGCTACGTCTACATGCAATAATATTTAGATAAAAGCCAACATTATTATTGTTTTAGTTTAAGGACATTTGGAATTCTCTGCTCCACACAGGTGGACCGACCTGGATTTGAACCCAGAACCAAATAGCTGGGAGGCCGACGCGCTAACCACTCGCTTCACCGGGCCACCATCGTACATTCATTTTTTTGGACAGCTTATCCTCACAAGGGTCACTACGCTGGTGCCTATCCTAACCAAGTAAACCAGGCAGTGGACAAACGCTACGAACAAGACTCTATGTCATATAACAATAGCAGCAAACTTGAAAAAAACGAAGAAAAAAAGAGCAACTGAGCCCCCTGTGGCAGCCATTTCGTCAGATGGACAGGGAAAAAAAGACAAAAGCATACACAAAAAACTCCCTAGAGTATAAAACAGATTCGCCTGCACTTCCCTTCATGACGCTTCAGAAAGACACAGCTTTCATGCTGTGATTCGATATTTACCTGGTCGATATTGGACAGGACTAGAAGACCAATTGAAACTACTGCACACCAGAAAGACCTCCAGTGTATTTTCTACAAGGGGAAAGTCAGACTGGCTTACCAGGTTACTTTCTACCACCACTTCATTTTCAAGTCTTTGAGGACATGAATTAATAAGGTATTCATTAATTGTCATTTAATTGACTACTATTGTAAATTCAAGGATTGGAAGCGTGCTCCTTGTAAACCTTTTTGGTAAAACAATTAATTTGAAATATATAGGTAGAGGATGTGGTTATATACAATGTTAATGAAGTTGCAACTGATTGTTCGAGTGAAAAAAACCTTTACCACGAGGCATAGTGTGTGTGTGGGGTCATGAAACAAAACAGAGCACCCTGACCAAGAGTTCTCTGTACATTTCAAGGGCATTCAACTTTGTTTTGAAAGAAATCAAGCCCTCCACAGTGGTCAAACATGGAAACGCATCTGTGGATTCTCATTTCTGGGCAAGGAAGTTTAACAGCATAAATTTGCTATCTTAATGTGAGACCTTTTCAGCCAGGAAAGCCACCCCGCTTCTGAGATGCACAAGATATTTTGTCTCTGTTGTGAGAAATCTATGATGTGAAGAGATTTAATTAAGATAGGCTGAGGAGTCATAATTAATTCTGCTACTCTGTGAGTCAGAAGTATTGCCAGGAACACAGTAAAGACTCAAGTAGAATAAATTGTGAATCTGTGTTCATGTTTGAATAAATGCCCTGACATCTTTTTGTCGAGTGTTCGTCGTGAAGTATTTGCTTCTATATGATCCCAAAGCTGACAAATTTACATTTGTTTGGACAAAATGCTGTGCTCAAAGTGCAAGTAAACATGTAGCCTTTTTGTTCCCCAATGTCCCACGGAATCAGATCAAATAATAACAGTCTTAGTGTATACTTTTGTGTGTCTGGCAAGAACTACCTCAGGAGAACTCTGTTAGACACCAAAATCAACCTGCTGACAGAGAATTCATTTGAAAAAGGTTACACTTACCAAAGCAAACTATTAAAGCACAGAGAGATCAACATGATGTTGGAGCAGAATGAAAGATTGCAGACCGAGACATATCAGAACTATATATCATCTGAGAAATGAAAAGTGAGTTACTGATTTAAGTAAGGCATCACAGAATTCTGCATCCAAAGGATAAGTTTCAATATATTCCCACATAAATACAACAAATTCTATTATTCAATTTGCACGTGTTTACATCTTAAAGTTTTTATTTGTAAAAAAACAGTTTTCTGTGATTACTTAATGCAGTATATTTGGTCAAGTGGGGACACTAACGTCCAAAAACCAGATCATAGCAAGCAAACTGACGGTTATAGAACAGGCTTGAGTGATCAAATTGTCACCACACACAAATCTGACCCAACAGACAGAATTAAACTGCCCATTAGCAAAGCTTTCTAGTTCTAGCCAAACATTTAACAACCGTCTTATCATTAAAAAGCAAACAAGCACTAAATAGCATGGCTGAGCTGTGTTGTGCATAGCTAATTAAATGCTGTTTTGTGACTTTTATCATTGTTTGGACTGGTGATTATAGGTCATTCATCTTGTGGGGAGGGGTTCTACACATTAATCTGAGGGTGGTTGACAGCATAAATATCTAAAAGCAAGGATAATTTGTCCCTCCACACCCTGGATGTACTCGTTCCGATTTGTAAAAAATAACTTTAAAATCTCTAGGCTAAAAAGGACGTCTCATCAACAAACTAAGCTGTTCAAAAATGCATGCTCCATGGCATCCTTGTCTGTGATTGCATGTAATTAAGAACCGGGCAGTGGAGTGTCCTTGGCGTGGAGGACAGATTCTGTAGAAGTCCTGCTGGTGCACTTTGGACCGGATTTGACTAATGGCGTGGTTATATTAGCGCTTGGAAGCTGGGGAGCAACAATTAATTCATCCTCCACCAGTACCAAACCTCCAAATAGTGTCCAACTCCTCAATTGAGGCAGACTGTAATTGTCTCACTAATCTCCATGGCGTTAAATGACCCGGGGAAACTGTGTCCCAATAGACAGGCTTAATCCACTGATTGGAGGCTTTTTATTTTTCTTGAGATATTTAAAATAAAAAAAATAAAAAGGCAGGATGATGGAAAGCCAACAGAAATATTGGAGAGGTAATTAAGAGCCAGCAGCACTTTTTAAATGCTTGACTTGTGCAGAGAAAAAAAAACTGCACCCCCAAACACTGAAAATACATGATGAATGCTAGGCTCGGTCCATCAGCAGAATTATGGAGAAAATAATATCAGTACACAGCAGACTTCACACTAGAGAATTCTGTTCAGGGACAATATTACTATTTGCTATTTTTCCATTCACTTTAAACCATTAAAATTAAAATGTATTCGAGTTGTAAATTAAATGCATTTTGGCACACAACATCTTCATATGAAGATTTTGAGGGGAAGGCCGAGTAAATCATTCATTCATTCAGCATCCGTACCACTTATCATCCCAAGGGTCCCAACCACTCTCCACTGTGCCGCCAGAGTAAATCAATGATCAATTAATTCACTACCACAATCTCTCAAGACAGTTAGTGGCCTATGAAAGACAACATCCCAGTAATAAGACACAGCTATATATTAATTCTCAAAAAATGTGACCATTTGTGACCATGACAGAGGACATACTACCTTAAAAGTAGCACTCAAGCACCATCATTGTTTTCCCTTTAGGCACACTGAGTTGATGCAGACCAGAAATCAGGAAGATCCATTATCTTTAGAACTTGTAAAAGCCCAACCCAGGGCATTGAAAAACTACACAACCAAAATCTATCAAGCACCATCGCATGCTACCACTGATAAATATTCATGCTCAGGCTCGAAACAGATCTGTTGGCTTAAAGTAAAGGTTGCAAACACGCGGAACACAAGTAACAACGTAAAGAGGGATAGGATGAAATTTGCGGATTATCTTGTCCTAAAACTGGTCGGATGGTGTAAAACATGGAAAGACCTCATCATAAGGATGGAGAAGATTAGTTTAGTTTGGTAAGATAAAAAACAAATACCCCCTATACACAAACTAACATTTGCAGTTAATATTCTTAACTGTCCATCTAATGACAAAACTAAGAAAAAGACCATTTATACAAAGGGTAATATTAGGATTGGTTCTAATAATTTTCTTCCATTTGGAATATGATAGCTCTATACTATAAGAAAGGACACAAGACTTACCATCAGGAGGCTGGGCAGGCGTAAAGTGGGGAGGTTTGTCTGAAAAAGATAAGAAGGTAAAAAAGGTTAGTTCCTAGAACATAGCAGTCAGCACTGGTGCCGTGTGATATGACAGTATATATATCATATATGGGAATATTAGTAAGTCTGGAAAAAACACCTGAACTAATTATTTTCCGTATAGTGTTCAATGTATCAACATCTCACATCACAAAAAACTCAATACCAGGCTTCTCATTGAGCCCCAAATCCCACCCGGAGCAGCAATTAAATGGAGTGCGGCTAACACCTCTCTACACCAAATTGAGCCCCCTGGTGGTCAAGGCTACCAATGCATTATGTTTCACACCCTGCCTCACCCTGCACGACTCCGGACTAAAGAGGATAATGAGGATGATAAAACAGATCAATTAACATACGAGACTTATGTCGGTCCCCACAAGCCTTTCTCGGACATCCCAAGAATCTTGGGATGTAACCGACTTTTAAATGGAAACTGGCAGAGAATTGCTTGTCAACATTTAGGGGCTTCAGAGGGAGGAAGCGAGAGGGGACAGCATGACGTGGAAGGACTAGGCTAGGCTTGAAGTGAATAATGAAGTGTCTGCTGAAGCTGTGTCCCAGTCAGTCATGACGAATGCTTATTTCCATTGGGTAGGACGTCACTACACAGCGGCAGCGCTGCGAGATAAATATAGAGCACATGTGTAAAATGTCTGGGGACAAACCTCTTCGATAATTAAATACAAAGTTGGGCGAGACGACTCAGCACACCCCTGGACAGACACGCAAAATATTTCCACATGACTAAAGAGGGCCATTTTTATTCCATCATGAGTTTTCTCCAAGGTTTTAAGTTGTCTGTCATGTCAACTGATATTCAGAAGGCACATGGCAACAGAGAGAGCACACATACAAACACATAGAATCATTCAAAGAGAAAGGTGAGGGTGGGGGAAGGGAAAAAAAACCCTCTTGCCATTTTCAAAGACATGATAAGGTCTTTTCATAAACATATTAGTCTCTCACTATCTTCGTTTCTTGACACAGTAGCTGGTTGTGTGAATGTCAGCGTGTGAACATCATTCAGGCAATATCTTTAGCAGATCAATAAGTGTCTGAGGATGACATTTAGCCATGTGCAGGAAGATGTATGGTATTTTGGAGCGTCATTTTTGCCTTTTGTGAGTTTCGGTACAACACAGATGAGAAAAAACAAGGCAAATATTGGATTTACAGTACTTCATCCATCTCTCAGTACACTTTTTTTTCTTCCCAAATTGCATTTAGGACGTTGGTGCGAAATTCTGAAATGAGGTTAGAAATGATCTATCCCACTAAAGAACAGCGACACGAAGAGCACAGGATAGAAAACATTAGACAAAATTGGAGTGACAGAGCCAACTGGATTTTGGACTCTGATTCAACCTTATCTGCAACTTGAAATGATATGTAAACAGTGATCGTGATGTTATTAGAGTGCAAGTACACACTTAAAAACAAAGAATTGGAACCACTAATTACAGTATACCATTATTATACAGACCACATACTCTATAACTGAGTCTAATTGAACAGTGATGTATGCAGGTTTTGGGAGGCTTTTTTTAAGTGCAAAACATAGTAAAGTCAAGTAGGTTTACTTTGTTTATGTTAAAAAATGCAATTATCTATGTATACTAGATTTAAAAGGCATCAACCTACAGTTGTTGAGGAAGAGGAGCACGGCAAATCCCAACGTGGATGTGGCAAGCAGGATCAAGCAGATGTTGCAAGGAATCATGAAGTAGCGCACCACCAGAGACACTTTATGCTGGTACCGTCGGTCTCTTTCAGATGGTGTTGGCGAAGGGTAATGACACCCCGCCATGGTCCATTCCATTGACCCCCTTCCCTCCATTGCGCCCGAGGAGACAACGGGGCGGGGTGGGCGTCGAGAGGCGCCCAAAGACCCGTTGGAGAAAATGATGGCGGTCGAGTTGACAGCAAGGAATGAAGAAAAGACTCCCAAAACACAACTGTAATGGTCCGGTTTTCAGGTGCGTTTCCAGCCGTGGACTGTTACTGGTAGGTGATGCTCGTTTCCGGCAGAGATTGGCAGCTGCAAACTTTCAGCCGTGTCCAGGCAGTGCATTTTTAAACAAAATAAAATCCACGTGGGGGAAAGGTTAGACAGAAGGGGACTTGTTGGACGAAGCCCACCACCTGTCCATACTACCCCCTACTATCTACATCCTGTTGCTACCCCTCAGGGAAACATTAATGGTCCTTCAGTGGGAAATATGAATGAATTTCAGAAGTGTGTTAATTCTTACAGCGATAATATAAATGTATGATAGAAGTAGGGCGTGAGAATGTGGTTGTAAAAATGTGTGTTTGACTGCTATCTCTCCAATTTAGGTGACAAAAAAGGACGGTTTTAAATGTAATACATCCACAAGGAAAATGTCAACGCCGATAGGACTCCTCTTCTGTCTTTTGTAGTGACCCTGATTGCCGATAAGACGTTGCTTGGTAAATAAGTTCCCTCCTCCTAAAAGCAGTTGGATCTTTGTCAATATCCCTTAGAAAGCATGCCAAGGTCTGATGCTCACCAACAGCACGTGTCAAGTGTTTTCTTAAGAGCCAAGCATCTTATTCCATCTTCAAGAAACCTAAGAGCTTGCTGCTCTCGTGAACAACAATTTGCTCCTCTAACTCAACCCAGCTGCTTCTTTGTATCCAACGGGCAAGCTGGTCACAGTGAAGAGATATACAAGCACACCACATGAGAACCTGACACCAGCAGTGGAGCGTATCTGCTGCAGCTGATTAGCAGCTGGATGCCTTGAAAAAAAAAGAGCATATGCTCTTGGGCTTGTTATTTTTTCTACACTTCTCAATGTCTGAACAAGTTTCTAAATACAGGAGAAGTTGAGGATTGAAATCCCCTCAGCTGTCTGAGTGATTTCATGAGGATGTGACAATTGACACTGAATGAAACAACTCAATGGGGGTGGAAAGTGTAACGCAACCAGAGGTGGAGATTTTTGATGCCTTCCTCGAATATATCACCACCAAGAGTCAAAATTCAAATTGCAAAAATGAGGAGGAAAAAGCATTACATCCCAAGGCTATTCATCATGTTCTGTTACAGGTCCTTGAAGGGAAAAAAAAACTTCTTTACTTTCTTCACGCTCAGCTGTCAGCTGTTTTTTTTACGCTTCCCTGAGTATCCATTCCTTGAGATCGTCTCTGTCCATGCCCGCTGTTTTGGCCACGTGGATTTATGTGTCTCTTGTCTGAGGTAGACTCTCACAGCGGACAGCAGCCAAAGCGGCAGAGCAGACTCCGGGAATTCAAAGCATAGTAATCCCTCAGCAGCAGGTAGCGGTCCCAGTGTCAACACCGTCAGCCGACGGAGGCGAGTGAGCCGGTGAGCCAAGTCAGATCACAGATGTAGTAAGGGAGAGAGAGCGGGTGAGAGATGGGGGTGGGAAGTAAATGAGAGGGGCGGAGGAGTGTTGGCAAAAAGCAAAACGAGCCTCTTTACACTTTGGTCCAGTGAATCAATTTTTTCCCTTAAGAGAAACAACCACAGCACTGTTTCTGATTTCCCAAACACTCCTCTTGAGCGCTTTGCCGGCAAAATGGATGAGTGCATCATATGAGCGAGAGAGAGAAACAGAGAGAGAGAGAGAGAGAGAGAGAGAGAGAGAGAGAGAGAGAGAGAGAGAGAGAGAGAGAGAGAGAGAGAGAGAGAGAGAGAGAGAGAGAGAGAGAGAGAGAGAGAGAGAGAGAGAGAGAGAGAGAGAGAGAGAGAGAGAAAGAGAGAGAGAGATGGGGGGCGTTGGACAAGAGGCTGTCTTAACAAAAGGGAAAAGGGAGGAGGGGTTGGAAATTGTACGAGCAAGAAAACCGAATAGCGCCTTCGCTCTAACAGTGAGGGGTGGGCAACGATAGTGTAGCGGCCAAACAAAAGAACTCAGAGGTCTTGAGAAATGTCAGCCAACTCCATTGGTTTAGGAATCTAACCAAAACAATTGCTACTACAAAAGTGTGTTTACAAACCATTAGCCAACAGGTTTTGATTAGCTCACCAGTAGGCCAAAGACTGCATTAAAACACTCTTTTTTATGTACATTCCAGAACCTTGTTTGTTGATAAAATTGGGTGTAAATCGCATCCTATCTCAGAGCAATATTTACGTCAGCATTAATGCTGTCGGATTAGATTTTTTGATTTCAGCAAAGTTTTCCCCTTTGAAACAGAAATGAGGAATTTCTAAATAAAGTCCATTCTCTAGAACGGCATTCGACTGGGCTTCCTTGAGATGAGAAGGAAAATCTAGACAAATGAAATGAACATTTGTTGCTCAGAATGGTGAGATTAAAAAAAGATCAACTTGTGAAGCACCTTGGAACCAATAACAACAAAAACTAAATAATAGATGATAATCACTTTGTTGAGACTGCCATGTTACATTAATTACAATAATGATGCTCAGAGAAATCATAACAGGTGTGTGTGAATCAATTTGCCTTGCCTTATAACACGTGTCTTGAGCGTAACGAGTTAAAACTGAATGAAGAGCACCGCTCCTGTTTGCCTTCAAGTAGTGCTTTCCATTTTGCCCCAATACAATTCAACATTGCTTGCTTTTACCAATACTAGAAAACCCTCAAGCTTTGCTATTTGCCCCTCTGGCTAAATGCAAGTGGTGTGGAGGCATTTGTATCCATATCATAGCATAAATTTTTGAACAGGTATTTTTAAAAAGCCATTCATCATCAATTTCCTAATGGGATAATGAGGTCATGCTATGTTTCAGCTTGGAATAAACTCAACGACAGCAGGCGGCAGATGCGAGGCGGGATCGGGCATCAATTATTAATGTTTCTTCACTCTCTCATGTTCTCTGTCTCCCCGAGCGCAGTCTCTGCCTCCATCTTCATCACTTCCATTCGCTCTTTGCCACCCTTGTCGCACATTCTCAGACACAGCCTGCTGAAAACCAAGAGTTCAGCACACGTTGATGCTGTAATCATTTTCATTATCAACTAAACAGAGATGCCTCAACAACCTTTAAGGCGCAGTAGATCAAGCAATTGCGAACCAGATTTACAGGCTAACTGATATACATTGTTATTGTGGTCTGTTTATGGAGTTCATCAGTTCCGTAAAATGTGTGTGCGATTGAAGACGAGTATAACAACCGCATCCGGACAATGAAATGCTGCATCCTCCCACCAGAGGGGGACATGGATCTGGCAGGAGCTCTCATCCACATCAAAGCAGAGTGGCTTTGATCCATTTTTTATGCCACCAGTACCACACAAGGTTAACATCTCTCTCGCGAAGCCTTTGAAATTACAAATACCATTAATGGAGCCAAAGGAGCTGCACTCTTCTGCTCTTTAATGAAGATGACGGCAAGAAGGGGCAAAAACGATGTTTTGCACTTCTTACTGTTTGTGTGCCAAGAGAGACGTTTGTCGGGTTCAATCAGTGATTGGCTGCGACGGGTCAAAAAAAAGTCTTTGGTTGGTGTGCTTTGCGGGTTGACGCTTTAAAACGCATACAACAGCTGGCTGTGCTGCATGATAATTTGTTCCCCTGAAAGCTGCAGGGTTTATCAGAAATCTAGGGAAGGAAAGGCTTGCCTTTAAAGAGCACAACGAGAGATGAGAGACTCCTTGCGTCATTTTATGTACCACAGAAGTTGAACGCCCGCCAGCTCCACTCGTACAATTGGGAGCTTCATCGCAAAGTTTTCGGAACGTTATTGGATTCATTCGGAATGTATATGTATGGGCAGGATTTTTGAAAAGAAATGTAATGCTGTTATTTGTAAATCGAAAGCATCCCGAGTAAATGTTTCAACTCCCTGGATTTTAAGTTGCACTTATGGATGTAATGCCGGACTGCTTTTACTGACGTAGTGTTCCTGAGCTCATGTTGTGAGATTTTTCACACCTTGATATTGTTTATTGATGTAGTTGCCTGGGGGATTGAAGGGAATTAAATGTTAGTTTTTGGCCTTATTGATTTGTCCAGACCTTTGCGATATTATGGACCTTAGTTGATAAAATCTCTCGCTCGTTAATTAATTTGAACCAGGCGGCCCGGCAAATGAATGGTTAGCGCGTCAGCCTCACAGCTTTGGGGTCCAGGGTTCAAATTCAGGTCGGTCGGAGTTTGCATGTTCTCCCCGGGCCTGCGTGGGTTTCCTCCGGGTACTCCGGTTTACTCCCACATTCCAAAAACATGCATGGTAGGTTGATTGGACACTCTAAATTGCCCCTAGGTACAGGGGTGAGTATCCATGGTTGTCCGTCTCCTTGTGCCCTGTAATTGGCTGACCACCGATTCAGGGTGTCCCCCGCCTTTGGCCCGGAGTCATCTGGGATAGGCTCCAGCACCCCCGGGAGCCTAACAAGGATGAACCGGTTTCTAAAATGAATAAATGGATGAATAAGATTCAACTAATTGTTTCAGTTTTTGTTCACATTTTATAATTGGACCAAATTCATTGGAATTGTGTTAGCGAGATTAAAAAAACAATAACAACACAACTTTTTAAAAGGCTGAAGTTCTTAAAAACTGAACGAATGATTTTTCATGGAAATTGATTTAAACACACCTTAACAAACTATGACATCAACCCACCCATTAGCGATCTATTAGAAATTCCAAATCATTCATATGCATTCAAGGCCACACATTGTGCTTTAGGGTCATTAGTTTGACATGTGTTGAATCCTTTATGTGCAGCAAGGCATACAGCTGAGTTTGCAGGGGGAAGGTCCTCTGCAGGTGGGCCAATTGTCCTAAGGAGGTATTAATTCTGATAATTAATCAGCCCTGGCGACAAAGCTTTAACCTCTGTTGAGATGTGCATTGTGTTTGCCTTTTTATTGGCCCTTTAGAGCATACATATACACAATACTGGACAGGATGCTGAGCCACCCTATTCTCTTGAAACAGATTGTCTAAAGAGCGAGTAGTTTGTTGAAATATTGGCCACTCCTGCTTGTAACGTAGCCTCAATAGAATGTATGTTTTTTTTAAGCAGAAGCAAAAAAAGCAGTTATTTTAAAAAGTATATTTTTTCAATGGAGTGCAAATAGAATAAGAATGCAATACGTGTGGACAGGTACACGTATATACATGTCTCCCTCTCCTACGTTTTAATGTTGGGGTCTATTTCAACTTTAAAATAACACCTCCAGGCAAGGAGTCTTCTCCTTGACTCTTTTTCATAACTATGCAGGGAAAAGTTTTAGAGCAAACACTGCTATGCCCCAATAAAAAAACAGCTATTCAAAGTTAGCTATCAATGCTGATGCCCAAAAATGAACACTTCTTCCATGAAAAGCGTCAGTTTTGTTTTAATAAGCATCATGCCTGGCAAAATATTCAGTTTGCCATTCCAATTCCATCAAAAGCCCTTATGTGCCTTTTTTTAACTACAAATCCCACCCACAACCACCAACCCCCACAACCCCTCAACAGTGTTTGTGCTTTTTCGTTGCCTGCATTCGGATATTTCTCTAAACAACACACAGATGTAACACGAGCATGTGAAGCAATTCCATAGCTCTTCCCGTTCATTTGCATGTAAAGCACAGAGCTTGCTCCAGTTTTTCTCTCCCCGTCTCGGTCACTGGTTGCTGGCAGCCTGTCGACTTGGATCTTCTCTAAAACAGGAATCGGGCCATATTAATTGACTGACTACGTTGAGATTCGGTCCATACAGTAAATGAAATTACCGCCATTTTAATATGCTCATCACGTTGACCTATTAAAGTATAGTCTGTCTGTGGAGTTTCTGCTTCTATACGGGCACACTAAGACCTTCGCAATCAATAACATTCCTGTTACTTTCATTAGTCTTCAGAGTGGAATCAAGCCAAATTGGGGAATTTTCATTTGTTGCAAACACAATCAAAAAATTAAAAAATGATTTGCTTGGTTAGCAATGTTTATTAAAAGGATGATTAATCAGAATCACCACAGATATTACAAAACAATAAAATAAGAACATATAAGCTATGTTGCCTATTTATTCAACAACTTCACGTTGTCAAAATAATGAGAAAATTAGTAGGAATAGAATATTTTGCCCAACCAAAGAAAAAAACAATATTGTTACTTTCAAATATTGATGATGTGATATAAATCATTTAGTAGCTAACCAACAGTGTATAGTAGATTGTGGTTACAACTTCAAACCACTGTGCTCATAAATGTTCACTGAGTTATTATTTTACATTCATAAGTAGTGTCTGAAGGTCTTTTGTTCAAGGGCACTTTTTTGTTTACATTCTTGAGAATTGGATAATGAATAAAGCAATATGAAGTAAATAAATTACATTTTTTATTCAAATATAACTAACATATTTAGCAAGGCTCAACAATAATGAAAAAAAAAATCGATTTTTTTGGGAGGCGGTTGCAACTTTTGCATTATATATTGCTATATTTATATTTAAAAAATTAGTTTTTGGGAAGACCTTGTTTGACTCACCATTACCACATTGTAATGAAATAATACTATTTCATCTAGGCTACTATTTAAAACTATATAACCCATATCCTATATATATTCTTTTAATTTAAAAAAAAATAATATTTTGGAGCATTTTTTCTCTTTCTCTGGTTTCTGATGTGATCTTTCATCTAAAAATAAACAAATCTTATCAGAGTCCAAAGGGAAATCCAGCCAGCCTATGCCATGCTGTATGAAAAGAGTAAATTTATGATTATGTATTTGTGACTGAATCACACATTGTGATTTTTTTCTGCTGCGGAAAAGTGTACAAAAGCATTTGTATTTGAATGCTGCAATCAAAACCAGCAGCCTGATTATCCACACTTTTACCATTCATAATCACGCACGTTACCACTTTTTATACCCTGCCACTATGGCCAAGATTTATTTTAATGTTTTAATTGAATTTTAGTGTTTGCCGTTTAATATCTTTTTGTGTGGTCCTTCAAAAGAATTTTTCCCAACAATAATTATTATAATTTTTCTTGGTGATAGCCGCCAACTTCCATCCTAAACTACTTTGTGGTTTCCCAGTTAGTATGTGTAGACGAGCTCCATTACTCAGTGTGCAATTGTGCAGAACAATTTTGGAAAATAATATAATTGAGACCCACTGTTATCTTTCTGCTTCTAACTCAAACTCACACAGCCTTTCTGATCATGTATAATCACCACACACACACAAATGCATTTCTTCTTCTACCCTTTTAAAAATGACCAATCAAACTGCAGCCTTTGTAATGTGCAAATTGTGTTTCATCATCATTGCAATATTATTGCAGAGGATTAATTGGTCAATTCTTGTGGATGGCTGGCATCCAGAAATAAAGGAGAAAAGAAACCTAAGAGCAATGAAAAAGGTAAGCTTCTACATCCCAACATTTCACAACTACGGGTGGTGGTGCTAGAGCCTATCCCAGTCAATGAAAGGGCACGAGGAGATGGCGAACCGTGCATAAGTATACCGTAATTTTCACGACTATAAGGCGTACCCTCAATGAATGACATTGTTTCCATATATAAGGCACACTGTATTATAAGGCACACTGTATTATAAGGCGCACTGTATTATAAGGTGCACTGTATTATAAGGTGCAGTGTATTATAAGGCGCACTGACTATTTTGAAGAAAATGTAAGACTTTTAAGTGCGCCTTATAGTCGTGAAAATACGGTAATTGCTATTGACTTCCAGGTATGAAGTACTCACTACACAGTCACCTCTAGAGGCAGCCATTGTTGATGTTTTGAATTTTTTTTGTATAAAATCTTGCAGTGGGGGAGGAGCTATATGATGGAAGATTTTGTAAACTAAGATTGCATCTGCATATTTAACAGTATTGTCTCAGTTCAGGCGTTTTTGTTTTTTTTTAATATACGACAGTGGCGGTTTTTCGTTTTTGGTTTTCTGTTTTTTCCATATATAAGGTGCACTGGATTATAAGGCGCACTGTCTATCTTGGAGCAAATTTAAGACTTTTAAGTACGCCTTAAAGTCGTGAAAATACGGTAAGTAAAAACATTTTAAAGTTCTGGTCCACCCCTTCTACTAGTACACATTTTCACTGGTCCAGATTTAGACAAACAGCAAAAATACAATTGTTTTTAAATAGGTTTTCCCTTTTTGGTCAAAACATTTAAAAGAAGAGTGAAACACCTTGCATATTATAGCTTAGTTCATATTTCTAAGGTATACAATATGAGACCAGTCCGATATCTTTCTAAAAAAGGCTGTCCATATATTTCCATTTCCACCCGATTGTAACTAAATAGGATAACAGGCAGAATTGACAACAATGAACAAGCCAACATTGCAATTGCTCACCTTGACTCTCAATAATGCCTAATTAGATCCTCGGGCTGCAATATCTTTTTTCTACGCCCGGCCGGCTCCTGCTCTCCTCATAATTAATTTTTTGCATCATATCATGGTCGACTATTATATTCTAAGAATCTTTTACGAGGCAGACTTAATCCTATTTTTGCTCTTTTTTGTTAAGCATGTTTTGTTAGTCTGTCACAAACCCTCCTATTTATATTTTGTAGGAGAAGTCCCAATACTGTATAATCGAAAGGCAGATAATCAACCCAGATTCCTCTGACCTTGAACAGGATGTGTAGTCCTGCTATAAACCTGCGCTTTATCTGATATATTAGTCCATATTAAATCCTGAGATTTTTCGACATGTCATGCTCTTAGAAAGCCTAATTATCATCCATGTTGAAATATGTCAGCAACAAATATGCTCTGTTTTGTTTGTAATACAAGCGTATTCATCTGGACCTATTGTAAAATAAATAGGATGGTTTGCCATGCATGAAGACTTTGATGCATGTACGGCCAGATGGCGATTTGTGGAATGTATGTTGGAGGAAAAAAAGTGGCTGTCTTTCTGCGCCGAGCACAGTATCTAGAGAAAGCGTGTAGTGTATGTCCTTTTTCACAGCCTGAATGAGCTTTATATGCATGATGGATGTATAAACTGATGCCTATATGACCTTCCCTCTTAATCCTGAGCATAACTGGCAAGACTCAATGAGAGTAAGAGCCTATGCATCAACCCATCTGTCATCAAGTGGCGTGGGTGGAGTCAGAGGGAGGTGATATATATATATATATATACATATATATATGGCGCAAGTGGGTAGCGCATCAGCCTCACAGCTCTGGGGTCCTGGGTGCAAATCCAGGTCACGTCCACCTGTGTGGAGTTTGCATGTTCTCCCCAAACCTGCGTGGGTTTACTCCGGGTACTCCGGTTTCCTCCCACAGTCCAAAAACATGCATGGTAGGCTGATGGACATTGATGCCTCCTGGACCCCGCCCTGGTGATGTGTTCTCGGAGAAAACCGACACACATGCAACATGCAAGCTCCCCACAGGAAAGGTCTGGACGTGGGATCGAACCCCCAACCCCATAACTGTGAGGCTGACGTGCTAACCACTTGCTCAGACCGCCAAATGTATTATTTATTTAATTTTTTTTCCTAAGCTTACGCACCACGGTGATATGCTTCCCGTGTTGCCGAGGCCACGAGCCACTTTATCCATTATTCATCTGACAAACAAACTGCTAAATGAGCAGAATGAAGAGGAACAACCACAGTGAGAAGCAACACCATGTACTAGAAAAGACATGTAGACCAGTGACTGCTTACACATTTGCAGACTAAACGTAGGGTGCGTTCACTGTTTTGTGGTTTGTTTGTTTTGTTCCGATTCAGGAGTTGAATGGATGCACTTGTTTCATTTGTGTTCTCAAGGCAACATTTTTTAATCAGGTTAACATTTAAACAAAGGCCATGCACAAGCATGGATATTAGAGATATAAGGCTGTAAGCAAATAAGGGCTCGTCGCTCACTAGGCGTTGGGGGCTTTCGATGAATATAACATTACAGTCAATGATGCATGCCGTTTGAAAGAGCTACAGAGCTCTCAAATTTCAATTGATTTCCAAAGAGCTACAAGAAATAGTATTTTATTGCATATTAAATAGGTATTCAAAGAAAAACATCTAAAATGTCTGTCTTCACACATCAACAACAATTTAATGAATCACAACTGTTATACTTCATAGAGTACCATCTCTTGTACTTCTGAAATTAAGGGAGGAAGGAGAGATGCAAGAAAAAGGGGTGTCTTTAATTGTATTCAAATATGCGCCAAAATGGAATGGGTTGACTCGTGGCCCATGCCCTCTTCCTCATCAAATTTTCATGGAATTCTGATAAGTCAGGCTTTTGGGGCGGGGGCATAATCTTGCAATGTCCTAAACCATCCGCCAAATCATAACCTCCTCGGCAGAAGAAAAAAGGTTAAGTTGTCCACGAACCCCGCCCGGCAAGTTCCGCTTCAGTCCGAGTATTCAGAGAATGCCTTTTCCACAACTCTATTACCATCCACTTGCATGTGGCAACCATATCTGACTCAGCGGCCATCACCTTGACCCCGTTCAGCCCCCCTCACAAAATATAAAATGAATCACTTTCGCCCAGGCAGGACAACACATTCATTCTACTGAAAGGAAGAACAACATTTCTCTCCTCTCACAAGTCAAGCCAAATCCATGCATCCACGGTTGTCGCAAGACAGCGGGGGGATGAATTATTGCCCGGTTGCCACGGCAACACCTCGTATGGAGAAAACACCACGCTGCGGCTCGGGGAAAGAAAAAAAAATGGTGATTTGTGTGATTTCATTTTGAACACCATCCTGAAGACGAGGAGGAGAAAGAAAGTGTCATCAAAATGGGAGTAGAGAGAGAAAAGGAGAGGCGAGTGCGAGGCGATGGTCTGCCCGTAGCAATTTGTGGAAGTATCTTCCACAATTTGACTCACTGTGTTTTTCGACAAGGCGAGCTGGAACACCTCTTCTGACATTTACTTCATTTTCTTTCCAACACCTGCAAACCATTCCCCCACAAGCTGAATGATAACTATGCCATGTGGAACATTACACGCCTTGCATCCAAAGCAGAAGGAACATGTTGGACCTTATCTCACGTACTTCAATTGTCCTTCCAGTGCTCCTCTGAGGTTTCCACTTAGACCGACCATATACCTATCAACTCTTGATCCAAACCAGATCTTTAGCATTTGACCCTTACAAGCCCCCACAGTGCGCAGTGGCTCCCTGGGGGCCCGAAAGCCAGATCGTATGTCTTAACTCACCAAGGCAACAAATGGAGCAGGCACTCAATAGTTCGCTTGATTGGCCCGTCATGAGCGCACACTGCCGTTTGGAATAGCAGCATGCTTTGTTTTTCTAGCAAGGGTGCAGCTACTTAGGGCAGCTCTAAATCACGTTTTCTTTCGACATAGAATGCTTTCACGGGCCATTTTACATGACAATGAAAGTGAATTTTAATACAAGGGAGGTGGTAATCACAGGAAAGAGCTGAACAAGTAGGTTGGGTAAAAAAGTATTTTGCAACAACAATTTTTTGTCAATCCAGCCTCAAATCAGTAGATAAAAGATGCTTTGGTAGGGTTAGTTTCTGTTTATGTTCCTGCAAAATTTGCAAAAACACGACGACAAAAGGTACAATTCAATAGCCAATGATAGAATATGAGAAGGAAAAAAAGAAGAAGAAAAGTGCACTTCAGCACCATGGATAGCACCACTATTTTTTCATTCATTTATCTATCATCATTTGTCATCATGATGGTTGGGGAATAGGGAGCCAATCACAGGCAAATTTAGCCAAACAACTATGAACCATTTAGTCTTTAACCTACTGCAAATGTTCTTGGGAGAATAAACTACAGATGTTTGTACTAAAGTAAAGCAGCAGCCAAGATACAAATGATCAGATTCAGAATGTGTGAATATAGGTTGGCAATCTTTAACACGAGGTCGACTCAATAGTCTTTTTTTTTTTAATTTACATCAACACTTCTTATTAATGTGAAAAAATACTCTTTTTTCGAATTTTAATTCATTTGAGTGTGTGGTATATCATTATTTATTTGTTTACTAGTGTCACTTCTTAAGAATTGTTATTAGTTATCAAGCTTACAAAATCAGATGAGACAATGCAGCATTTAAGATGTAGCTGCAGTGTTTATTTGCCAGCACTATTCCTTATGCAAGGGGGATGGTTATATTTTACTGGGCAGCTGCATATGGAAATAAAATAGGGGATAGTGACAATTGTACCTGACTAACAAGGATAGGAGGAATAAACTGCTTATTCAATATTCCAAATCACTCGTATATTTTTTTTGTAAATGTATTTTTCCTTCAGCTTTTTTTCTGAATT
This sequence comes from Stigmatopora nigra, assembly GCF_051989575.1. NCBI lineage: Eukaryota > Metazoa > Chordata > Actinopteri > Syngnathiformes > Syngnathidae > Stigmatopora > Stigmatopora nigra. The sequence goes on from NC_135508.1 coordinate 11,841,864, forward strand.
CAGATATTAATATACAAGTGACTTAATTTTTCTGCAGCCCCCCAAATCTTCCTACCACCACCCATACCTGAATTGTACCACTTGAGAGCAGAAAAATGGTAATTGAGTCAATGTGGTGTAAATCCAGCCCATGTTTTGGAAAACAATCGGTCTGACCATAGCTTGGAAGCTTGGAGCAAAATGTGGCCCCTTAAAGCCAAAATAGCTACAGCAAAGTTTATCTTTGCTCCGTCGCATATCGTTTCCCAAGTCAATAATGTTGGCTCATTGACTTCTGCTATCAATAAAACACAACATAGCCATTTAGCTACCACTCTTCCACTAAGAACAAGCAAAACAAATGACCTCCAAGTCTAAAACATAAAGAGAAGGCTAAAAGTCACCAGTATTTGTAGATGGTGAGTGTTACATGTTGCCATTTAAGCATATTACCTAGTGTTGGTTGCATTATACTTTCAACATGACGTGCTCAGTACAACTTACAAGGTTTAAAACTACCGTGGATGAAAAATAGCCAGGCGGGGGTCTGAAAAACACTGTAATCATAATAAAATGGACAATTAAAGCACTTCAGATTGAGGAGATGGATGTCTGTAAGAGGATAAACATTTTCTTTCCAAACCAAGGTGAACACAAAATTACACGCTAGGAAATCAATTTTCATCACGTCCAACAAAGGATGCAGGCGCGAATAAACATGTCTCCTTTTCATTTGCCCTTGCTTGGATTTCCTAGATTGATCAATCTCTGAAGCTTTTTTCACATAGAAGAACACTTTGGACGATTAAATCATATACAAGTAGAATTATCCAACGCGAAAATAGTTTATCCTATAATTATCAGATGACCGCTATCTGGAAATATTCAAAATAGTACTATTTTCCCAGCATTTTGCATTCTATAACCTTACACCATCCATTTAAAGTGTGTGGTAAGAGAGAAATAACAGTATGAGATATCAACCACAATGAGAAGAAGGGTGGGTTTCAAGTGAAGAGAGATTGTCAGCATTTGTAGGTCAGTGTAAAAGTTTAATGCTTTATGCAAATGAGATGATGCTCTATCCGCCTCTAAATGGATACACTCTGTCATTCCACACAAACACTTTGCAAGCCTCTTTCCCTTACTGTATATTTTTTGAAAGCTCCCTACTCATCAATTGAGTGAGCAAAAGTGCCAATTAGACTAATGGAACCCTGCACCTTATGCTTGCATTAGTCATTTTCCTTATAAGATGTCGCATTTCTCTTAACTAGACCGCTGCCAATTTTCCGATTCTTCATTCAATCTGGTGACGTCAGACTGCATGTGTCTAAATAATCTAATTTTAAACTGTGAGAGGCTCACATTCATTTCTCGCTCTCAACACTGCATATTTATTTTGTCCCGGTGTACACAAAATGAGTGTTTTGAAAAGGGCTTGCATGCCATCAGGGAAGCCAAGGATGGATTAGTGTAATATGACAAGGAGGGAAAAAAAACTGGAGCTGTACACTGAAGGTGGGGCAAATCAATCCCATAATGGCCCTCTTATCAATTAAGTAACAATATGTGTTTTGTCTTTCTTGTTTACCTTTTTAATGAGAAATGGTCGGGGGTTTGCCACCGGGCATCCATCATAAATTAATTTAATTTGATTAGGGAATTCTCAAAGGAAGCCTCAAGGATTTCAAATGCTGGGTGATGTATAGTAATGTGTAGACGATTTACATTTTATGGTTGTTACCTGGAGTAGAGGTTTGTAATTAATTAATCAATGTTTTTTGTGTTTTTTTTTTATTTCTTTCATCAAGCCTAACTGTGTAGAACCTAATCGAAAAGAGTTTATTCAAATTTTGCTGGAATTGCCTGTGCTTTAAATTCTTTAAGTAGTCACTACAAATGCAAAATCGACACTGATGTCACATTTATCTTACCTACGTGCCATCAAACGACGGAAAATGTCACAATTGTTTAAAAAAATCCATGCAGACAGCTACATAAAGCAGTGTTAGAAATAGACCAGAATATCCAGAGATGAAAATAAATATATAAATAATGAATATGGATATGGATGGAAAGGTCATGGCTAAATTCTGTATACTAGCCAGACGCAAGTTGAAATTGCAACAAGTCTGAGCATACGAGCACTGGCGGAACACAAGTGAACGTGGCCTGGGTGTACCGAGTATCAACAGGCCCTTAAATTGAGCGGCCGGCCGGGGGTGGGGGTCTGCTATGCAATCATAACTCACAGGTGAAGCTTCACTCCAGCAAATTTCAATGCATTAGAAACTGTGTGTAGGCTCTTTTAAGGAGGCTGAATGTTTATTTATTCCTCTCATCTCATTTTGTGAACCGCTTTATCCTCACTACGGTCATTGGGGGGTGCTTGAGCCTAACCCAGCTGACTTCGGGCCAGAGGCGGGGGGGGACACCCTAAGTCGGTAGGCAGCCGATCGCAAGGCACAAGGAGACGGACAACCTTGCACACTCACACCCATACCTAGTGGCAATTTAGAGTCCCAATCAGCCTACCATGCATGTACTAAGGGAGAATATGGATTTGAACCCAGGACCCCACAGCTGTGAGGCCGACGTACTAACCAGTCAAGCCGCTGGGCCGCCTACTAAATGTTAAATAAACAGTCAATTTTGTTCAAGTGGCTCCATGATTATGGAATCTTACCCTGACAACACAAATGAAGTAGTGGCACATACCCTGTCTGATATATTCTAGCTACCGGTAACATTTCACAGATATGTTTTTGTGGCAAAAACATTTCGGGATTTGTGGGCATAAGAAATAACAAAATGACACTGGAGAGTTGTTTGGCCATCGTTTACGTGCATTGAGCCGACACGCCCTTTTTATCTCAAAAGTCTTGTGATTTGTGCATCCTTAAGTGCTAAAGCAGAAATATGGAGTGATTGCTAAAGGGCACTACTTGAAATGTGTGTCTTGTTTTTCTATTGTCATTTTTTAACACCCAGTGGAATCCAGGTGATTAATGACTTTTAGATGCTGCCTCCTACGTGCGTACTTTTCATCGCAGCGTGAATAAGCTGGGTGCTCACAGTGGATTCGTCAGAGTCCCATATGTTGCGTGGTTATTCGCCCACCTGTGTCACAAACAAGACTTCTTGTCACTGCTCAAAAGGCAACGTGTCAAAATCCAAACTTCTTCCTGCCGATTACAGTAATTGGTGGAGAGAAAAAAAATCTAGATCGTGCACTGCTCAACTGGGCTCCTTTTAATTCCGCAAATAGCAGCCATTTTCAAAAAAGACAACCCTGAGAATAGGGCTTTACTCCACATAGTAAATAGGATGAAACTGGAGAAAGCCAAAAGTACAAAACTGTAATACTATTTGGATTTTTAAACTACATTTTTCGACATTAGCTTCATGTCTTTAATGTTCTAGTTTAATGTGATATCCATTCCAGAAAAAGAGCTGAAATTGTCGAACTGCATCGCGTAAATTTTGCTCACGTACCAAAAGTAGACCTAATTTTACGTGTCTGAAAGAAATGTAACCTCATTATTGAGATACAAATATTTGAGATAGATAATGACAGCAGTTATTTTCTATTGCAAAACCCAAACAAACTAAGGGTTGACATTGTGATGTCAAATACTAATAAGCAGTATTACAAATTGAGCTCATACTATATATACCATGTTGTGGGTTGTGAATGGAACCTTAATAAGGCCTGGAGCCCCTGAACCCACCATGATATAAACAACTCAAAAATTGTTCCTCTGCACTGGGTGTGGCCTGGATTCTAACAAAGCCAACCCCCAGCGGGTCAGCGTCTTGTGCGTGGACTGTATAGACGAACGAATTAGGGCCAGCCGAGACGAACCAGGGCAAGTCTAGTCCATGGAAGGGGAGAGGGGGAGGGTTAAATGTTGTGGGGTATATGGGGGGTGGGAGTTATTTGGTTGTGGGGGATCTGGATTATCGTTCAATTAAATACAAATCTCTGGGCAGGAATAGGAGCAGTCATCAACTGATGCTTATCAGCTTAATTTAAGGTTGTTATCAGGATCAGCATACTGATTTTTTTAAATGTTATCCTTTAAACCATCATATTCCTCCAACTTAGATTAGTTTTCAATTGATTTCAATGAAGGGGATAGATTTTGATTGGTGACCAAATCAATATGGATTTTATCGTTGCTTTATTCTTAAGTGCCGGCACCCCAAAACGCTTTATTTTCATTCCCTTGGACAAAATCCGCCGCTAGCTGCTTTTAAGTCGCCTTTATTTGTAATCGGGGGGAGGGGAGGGGTTTAGGCTTTTAATGGAGACCTCACCCCAAGCATGTCCCCTGAGCTTGTCCGTTCATAGCACAAAATGAGGATGACAGTTGGGGGCATTGAGTGTAGGAGTAAGTGGGGGAGGGATGGTTCTGGGTCAGGGACAGACCCCCTAATCTAGGCATGGTCAACACGTCCATGCACACCAACACACCAGACGGGACAGGACGGGACTTACCTTACATTTGCACACGCCATTTCATTCATCAATACAGTAGATACAATCATATTACCATAGCCTAGATACTGTAACCCTCCACGCTCCACTGGTTTACAATGGGAGACAACGCCTTTGTCTATACAATAACCCCAAAGGTGCACCCAGACAGTGAAGATTCCACACAACTCGGCTCAGATGACATATTAAATATGAATGGCCTGAACCGCGACTCTCCATTTTTAGAGTTGTACCTCCCCAATTGCTCTGTTTTAATGATCGAGAGTGTGCATAATGTTCTAATAAAGAACTAAGTCAATTTTCAAAGCCCCATTCTACGCATTGCCCATTCTTGTCATTCGCTATCGAGTGACCAGTTGAACAATAAAAACTCTTAAAAAAGAAATCACTTTCGAGGATGTTGTTTGTTTGTCATCTCCCAAGAATGTGAGTAAAGGTGGCAGTTTTGTACTTAAGGTGCAGCCACACAACAGAGAAAGTGACAATGCTCCAAAAGGTACAAGTAGGCACAACACACATAACTATATATTACTGCAGTGAACCAACAAACCAATCTTATAACAATAAACAAATAGTTTGAACTTCTCAACACAAGCAGCAAAAAACAGGGCAATTTGGAAACAACAAACTCACTGGCTGGCATTGATGGATTGGAGGCATTGCACATACGCTGTCTGACTCACAAATACCACAGACTTTGGTGCTTTATGCTGCGAAACAAAGTCGATATATATATGGCAAAAGATTTCTTGTAGAAGGCATCATTCAAGCTAGGATCCCCACTGAGGACAAGCATTTCCATCAGGGTAGGTTAAAAAAATTGGAACAGCACCTTGATGGAGCAACATACTCATCTAGTGGTCTTTCTTGTCATTGCAGATGGGAAACATTGTGTATTAGATGGTTGTTTGCTTTGTGTCATTTAAATGGCCCCTGGATTAAAGAGGCATAGACACATTTGACAACAAATATCTGAAGAAATATTGGGCAAAAGACAATCTAGATATCAATGAAAATGTCATTTTTCCATGTTCAAAATGTTGTATATTCCCAATTTAATTGGACAACAAAGACAATGTTTTACACTATTTTGAATCATTAACCAGCATAATTTAATAGAGTTGCATATAGAATTAACTGTTCCAATTGGTGATACATAGCATTACCATAACATTGCCGTATCCTAAATTAAAGAGATCAAACCTTAAACCATTTACATGCAATAACAAAATCAAGATCATCATTGCAGAAGTAAAACTCCAGCCCTTCACTTTTAAGAAGTATCTTCACATTCAGTCACAAATAACATCAAAACAATTGTCAGTAAAGTCCAGATAGTAGTAATCCTCTGATACTGAAGTGCACTAATGTGTACATTCAGCCATGAGATGGCAGCAGTAGCAAAGTGAAGAATATTTGCTGAGCCAGGAAAGTAGTTTTGGGAAAAGAACGCCAACCCTCCAATTAAGGGAAGAGCTTTTAATCCCTTAGGAGACCTTCAATTTTGAAGGCTGAATCAGCACAATTTCCAGAGTAAGAAAATAAAAGTGAAGTATACATCAGTTGAAGGGACGTGATAGATTAAGTGCAGTGTATTTTCAGGCCTCAACAGTATAGTACAGAGACCAAGGGCAGGTAGTATTTATTATACATAAGGTACTTTTTTTAAATGAAATATTTAAAATTAAGTATCCAACTAAGTTGAAGCCAAATTGTTGGACATTGGCGGGTCAAGGCTAGTCAGAGGCATGAGCAGACATTGCAGGGATATTTTAGTAAATGTGATGAGACCTTGCAGATAAGAATTTACATGGGGGTTGGAATGAACAGCATCCATTGTATGGACGCCATCTATTTTGGAGGAAAAGTACAAAGTGGATTAATTTGTTTGCATTGTGTCAAGGTGAGAGAAACTAAAGTGCTAATAAAATGATAAATTGCACAAAGACACAACTGCAGCATCAAAATAATCATACCCCAAGGCAACAAATGTCTAGAACAAGTGAATCAATGAGCTGTTTAGAACAAAAAAATGCCAACCGGCAATAAAATGCGAGGAATGAAATACCTCTTTAGAATCGTTTTGAGATGCGGTCATTATTCAAGGCCTTATTTTACATAACAATGAATTGCTGGAATGTATGTCTCCTACTTTGTCTACTAAAAAAGAGATTTATGCTGATTTAAATCAAATCTAAATTTGTACAGTACATACTTCATTTCAATATAAATACAAATTGCCAAAGGCATTTGCTCTCGACACAGTTCATCTGCTTAAAGACAGTTTTGAAATAAACGCTCAATCTCAGCCGCACGTAGTGGGAAATAAACAGTCTTGCATGCACTCGTCCATGGAAATAAACACTCATAAGTCCTGTTGCACATACCAGCTGCAAGAAGTAACACGTTTATATATTCCAAGCCCCTGACACCTTGAAGTGGACACACACACACACATAAGGCCGCCAAATCTCTTGATAACAACTGACACAGGATTCGTCACGGAGCACTTGAAATAACAACCAAAGAAAAACAATGACTAACAGCTATGACGCTAAAAGATGTTGAAAACAGCTAAGTGTCAAAAATGTCATTCTTTTACGAACACTGACAGTAAAGATCCCCTGGGGTCATGTGACATGATAGAAACCTTAGTATAGTAACGTATTACAGTGGTACGTCACATTCCATGAAATGTAAATAGACTTCCTGTATTCTATTTTGAAATTGGCATGATAGAGTTGCAGTCCCATTGGCTATCTCCCAACACCTCACTAGCCTCCCATTGGTTAGAAGGGTTGTGTGGGTTCAGGTTGTGGGTGAGCTTGATATATTCATATTTTAACACTTTGATCGTATGTAATCCTTACCCCGATGATGGTTGATGAGGTGCTGGAGCCTATTCAAGGTAAGTAACTATGGATAGGGTTGCCAGGATATTGCAGGGCACAAAGAGACCAACTTGTGCTCACACCTACAGACAATTTGGAGTGTTTAATTAACCTGGCAGGTATTATGGGGGAGGTGGGAGGAAACCAGAGTATATGGGGAAAACCCAAGCAGGCAGAGGCAGCAAGAATGACGGACTACAAAATGTATCCCTTTATCGGAGAGGTTGAAGGCTTCCCGCTAACAAGCCATCCACATACGAGATAATCACCACATTAAATTGGGAGATTTCTCAGTGTGGATCATCATCTGTTGCAAAATGGGTTAAAAGGCACAGGCTTTATGTATAATCTAAATAGTATCTAAGTTATATCTCACTAGGTCAGGCAAGGTCAGACAAATAAAGCCCTTCTTGTTCAAATGTGGCAGTGAGGATGTTCGCAATGCCAAGTTTTACTGATCTGCCATTCATGTGAGTGTCACTTCATTAGCCTGTTATCGGAACAGAGGCAGGAACACAGGGTCGGTCAGGGTGGCCCTGACTACTGGGAGGTTGTCCAGATAGATGACGTGTCCCATCCTATCCAAGGTTGAACCTCCCGGGAGGGATTCAATCTTACATCAAGAACAGGAGGAGGATGGGATGCCAGAAACAAAGGGATATACAGTAACTCAAGCATGAGAAGGCAAAGTTTGCTTGCCCTAAATTGCAATAAAGAGCAGAGTGCGTAAATGTTGCACAATAAATGGAAAAGGGGATGTTAATGCTGGGATTTGATAGATTTGACAGTCATTCAGTGACTACTAAAGGTAGGCTGAAAGAGGGGATCAATGCAGGAGACAAAGGAAACAAAAAGATATACCCTTACCAAAAAAATGGACAGAAAGTGTTAGGGTGTGCATTGTTAAATACTGTGTGACTACTGAATGAGTCAAACTACCGGTTCTTTGTTTCATAAAGCTCGAGGCGAAGCCACAGAATGCAGGTAACAATGTCTTTCAGCAAAACACCTGCTGTTTTAATGGGGTCTTTTCAAAGAGCATAGTGAGCCTCAAACAAATAACGTGACACTTAGTGTAATGTTTACAACTTTTCAGCCACACAAAATCTTAATTATGTTTCACACATACGTCAGCAGGTGAAAAGATGGATAGCTGGAAAAATGAAATTTCTTACCTGCAATGACATACTTGTGAGCTTCCGTAGGCAAAAAGAAGGAAAGAAATTACAGTTATTGGAAGTTAGATTGATGAAAAAAAAGTGTCAAGAAAATCAAGATGCGTGTGTTGAAGTGTTGGTTAGGTTTTTGGTAGCTACTTGGGCCGAGGATAATCCATAGTGCATGCAAACTCCACACAACCTGGATTAGAACCCAAATCCCCCACTGTGAGGCCAACGCACTATCCACTCCTCCGCCGTTGCAGAAAATATTGGAGAAAAAATATACAGTACAATTCCAGCCTCAGTATATACAACATTTGGAAGTTCAGAAACACGTCCTGCATGTGTTAATAGGTTTTCAATTGTAGTCTACTATTGCCAGTGGTTGACATTTTATGCATACTTGCATGCCCATAAATAATGTTGAAAAGATGGTGGAAATTGGAGTTTTTATTCTGGTGCTGTTTGGTGACTTTATCGAAATGTTACTCTTGTATAACTATTTTCACCTTAGACAAACTTGATTTCATAATTCAACTTCCTTTGGATCAGTTAAAGTCTGGATGTTACAAATTGTGATTTAAATATGTTAATGTTTTTCATGTTGCCCCATAATAGCAAGCATCCGCCTGCCCAAATAAGAGTAGTTCCGATGCCCTTGGGTATTAGCACTACATCTTCTCTCCTTCTCTGTTCGCCTTCTTTACTTTCTCTCATTCTGCTTTCTCTGCTCTCTTCTTGATCCTCATTATTCCAAACTGGGGTCTCTTCGGGAGCAAACAGTCTATTATCTAAAGATGGAGCTTAAGACAACTTAAATCTCCAGAGGAGTGGCTATTTAGTCAAGTTGAAAGAGCAGAATAGAAGGAGGGAGTGTGTGTCTGGCCTAGCGTTCCCATATCACTTAGGCTAATGTGATTAAGGGGGAGTGTGGGGTGGTGGGGTGGGGGAGTGAAGGGGGTCCATTTAGCTCAGTGTGTTGGTTCTATGTAAGTGATTCATGTCAAAGAGAGTTGTGGCTATAGATCGAAAGGAGTGGCTGATCTCAGGACTTTAGCTCAATCAAACTAAATAAACTCAGTAACAGTCAAGCTAATAATATAAAAGTCCCGATGCCCTTCACTAAATTATATTTTCTATTCGTCTGACTTGTAGGCCTGGATTTCACCCAAAACCATTCAAGACACCGCAGACTAAAATGTTTCATTTTATTACGATCCATACTTAAGGACATCACATGCAGAAGATGTACGCATTACTTCATTATACGTAATTTAGTTTCTTATACTACGATGTTTTTCTTCCCACTTTCAGTGATAATTTTACAATTGGCACACTGCGAGTCCCAGGGATTCGCTTGTCTGAAAACTGTGCGTCCCAGGAAACTTGTCACGAGTCCCAACATACTACGGATGCAAATAAAACATAAGCAACGATATATAAACATTCAGATTTAATTTATTTATTATATGGTTTAGGGTTAGGGTTTATTTATCATTGTACTAGTCTTTCAGCTCGTAGATCCTCCTCTCTTTGCAGCCAAAAGTCTTTTGAAATGTGCGTATTTTTCCTTGCTTCCCCCGTTTTGCTTCATGATCATCGATCGAATCTTCTGCAGTTCTTTTCTTACTAGTTGTATTTTTTAACTGCGAAATAACTACCCAGACTGTTTTGCTTTTTCTGAAACATTTTTTATCTTTCTTACACTATTACGAAACTCTTGCTATCGCTTTCTCTCCTTCGTCTGCTAGTGTCTGCTAGTCTCGTTCACGCGAGAATTATTTCGCAAAGATTATGTGGAATAAATTGGTTTGCTATCGGATATATGTGTTTTGGGTTTTTTTTTGATAAAAATTTCTTTGCGTCCGAAAAAAGCACATTACTTGAAATTGTGCGTCTGGAAGAAAAGCTGTGCGTATCAGACGCAGGACGCAGAGGTAACGAGAACACTGCACTTTTTCCCCAATGGAAAGCAATGAAATACATAGATAACCATGTGATCACAAGACTGGGTACTGGATACTAATTGAATAGCTCAAATAGGGACAGACACAGAATTTAAAAATCAAAAATCTACCAATTTCCTTTGAAAAATTAATAGGAGGTAGAGAATGTATTCACATAATTATAAACTACTGAGGAAGGTTGTACTTCTAATTTCACAACCTGGCTGCACACAGTAAGAAAGAGTAAACCTCTTCACAATACGTACATTGAGAATTCCAAGAGATTCAAGTCAATGAGCCTCAGTAAAAGATGCCTGTTTTAAAGGAAGAAGTTCTTTGTTTCTCACTTGTGATTCAGCTTCACCACATGAAACAAGCCTACTGAATACTGTCCCTTTCGAGACATCTCCACTCACAAACTTTGAAGGCAGGAAGAAAGATTTGTCAACAGTTCAATACTTCTACTTTCCATTGTAAAAAAAAAAAAAATCTAAAACTCTCTCATCTCACACCGGTCAAGAGAAGATGGCAGTTGTATATTTTTGCAAAAACCTACCAGCCAATGAGACAATTTTAACACACTGCAATCTTTCACAGGTTTGCAAACTAACAAACCTTTTTTTCTGTTTCTGCATTCCCCACTTCTTGCTACTGTCACAATGAAATTTCACAAATACGGGATGAATAAAGTTATCCAATCCAATCCAAATATCATCAGAATCACCCAAAATGATTACCACTGATCAAATTGGGGAAATCATCAAAATGGACTACGGGAGTCGTCACAGAGTTTGCAAAGGAGTCTCAGGTTTGGGGCCAAGTCTTAAACAAGACCATTAACTCAGTAAAGGGTGATAAGTCTAAAGGGATGAGGACCACCACTGCAGTTTCTCACACTGTGACTTGAAAAAGTCCTATCACTTTCCAGCTGTGAAGCATATACAAGCCTTTCACTATACCCTCCCCCCTTTTCCTCAAGAATAAATAGAAGCTGAGAAATAGGCCGGGGGGCACAAGTAGAAAAAGGGGAAGGATGGGATTCTTTTGGTCCTTGTTTACCTCATGCAGCACATCATTCATGTGGTACAAATCTGCAGAGTGGCCTTATCCAAAACGAGAGTTGTTGGAATGGGGGATGTTTGTAGGCCGCTTTATCTCAGCTGATGGAGAGTGAAATGTTAACCACAGATGTACTATCCTGGCACCAATTGTGTTATTCATGTCTTTGTTTTGTTTTTTTTCCCACTGGAAAAATAGAAGAAACTAAATCAGGTCAGAGCACCCTGACCTAGTGGTAATGTGATGATGTATAAATGAAAGTTTATGTTCAACTCATCTAAAGCATGCTACTGAGGTTTATGAGTTATCACAAATCTGCCTCTATAAATTCAGCTTCTTTTTAGGGAGTGAAAGTTGGCTTTGATGTGGCAAAAGGTCAAGAAACCTTCCTCATACTCCCACGGTTTGATGATGATGATGAGCACGCAACGCCTACTGCAATCTGCTTCCACTGTGTTAACGAGTCAAATAGGTGAGAGCTACTGTGATTACGACCAGTGTGACCAACAAGGCTGGTGGGACTGAGATGACGATGAGTGCGAGTATGACTTCTACCGCCCGATTTTTCCCACCAAATTCTGTGAAACCTTCAGCCAAGGGATCCTAAAATTGATAAATTCTGAGTTCCATTGTCAACTGCAAACAGGGAGCAGGATAGATTTGGAAATGGTAGACAAGATTTCACTCCAGACAACATGAGTAAGCAATATTAATGTGGAAAGAGACTTAGGAACCTAGAAAGTGGAATTTCCTTGAGGTCGTACGAATGCTGAGGATTAACCAAATTGTACCACAGATGTCACTCAGTCAAAGCAAGTAATACCAAGACTAGACCATAGGGAGTCGTCTTTTTTTACCTTTGTACTTAATAAGATATTGTATATTCAAAACATTCACAATTTTCTAATAACAGTATATATTAGGGATCTGCTCAGGTTATTTGGTTTACCACGCTGAGCCAGTCAAAATGCTAAATGCATAATGTGGCCACGAATGTATTTCTTTTGGAAAAGGTTTGTTTCTACGGTGACCTTCGATCAGTCAATTCAGAAAGGTGTGCTAGCTGCTGCTTCCAAATATCGCACACTCCAATAAAGGCCTGGCAGTGGACACTACAGAAGCAGGGATCTCACATTAACCTTGTCAAGTTTTTTGTCTTTTTTTTTATGAGGCAACAGAAGCAATGGAGGCACTATACCCAGATCCATTTATTTAACGGCGTTAGATGCAAAAGCCAATTTCAGTCCCTTGAAATAGGTCTAATCATTCAGTTCTGAGTTGATAAAATTCAAAAAATGACCGAAAAGAATTTTTCATAATTGCTAAAATGACAAAAGAAACCACACAGGTGCTGCTTTGACTTGAAATCACTGCAAAGCACGTCAAGAATGGTGCCATTAATATCCATAAATGTCACTGTGCTAATACACATTTCCCTGAAGTAGAGAAAGAGTGACGTTTGTAAAGAGCTGCTGTTTTTTTGTCGTTTCTTTTTTTATTTGTTTGGCGTGTGGAGACAAAGATAAAGGGCCTTGTGTAAAGGTTGCCATCCATCTTCATCCGCCTGGCATATGTTTAAGTTTCTTCTGCCCTCAATGTGTCTTTTTGTCTTCTCCTTGTGTGTGCGTGTGTGTGTGTTTGGATGTGTGTGTCCCACTACACGCATGTGTACGTGTAACAAGTAACATTGAGGTTAATGAAGTGCATCCAACTCTTCCTGTTGGAATGAGCAAGGCTTCATGAAGCAGTCCATTGACTACACTGCCTTCCTGATGAGGTAATACTTATGTCGCCGCATGCATGAACCCACACACGTTGTACTTGAGGAAGGCATTTGTTTGCTCATGTTAAAGACGGCTCCAACAATGTGTTATTTTAAAGAGTGAGACCGGCTGGAGGCTGAGGTTCTCTTGATTAAATCCTATACCACAATGTGCAAGCTATAAATCGCTCCGTGGTAGAGTACGTTGAACTTTCAGGGTACTGTAAATGGATGATATTATCCAATTGTATTTTTCTTTACTCTTTTAATCATGATCTGAACGGTTGCGTCTCGATTTTTTAGAATCTAATGGAAGAAAGTCAAATCAGAATTTTTCCTCATCATTCAATCATTTCTAAAAAAAAAATGTATGGTTATCTTTTAGAAGTGATGCTATACTTAACAATGCCATTGTTACAATTTGACTTTAACTCCGAATGAACAACTAACGTCATCTGATATAGAGATCGAATAGCATTAGATACTTTTACCTACAATATCTGCCGACTTAATCCTTTGACAATACTAGTGCCACTCCTTTGCTTCGACAGAATTCAGGATAGAGGAAGACAATCGTCTTAAGTGTTCTAAAGGTTAAAAACTGAAGAGAACACGTCAACCTGGACTCGTCTTGCCTTTGGAAAGATTCTGGCTGCAAATTATGTGTAGTAATGCTGTACATTATGTAATTTTGCAATTTTGTAGACGAAATATTGGAAATCAATTACACTGTCCATGATAGATGTCAGCTAATATTTTACAACCACATTAGCCTTTTTGAGCAAAGTGCTCATTATGGAATAGTAAGATTGCCTGCTGAGAAGTTAATGATAGAGTCAACCTGAAGGAAGCAATTTTCTCTCTATTCTCACTGAAAGAGCAGGCTCACCATTTGACAATGAAGAAGGTAATAAATAAATCAAAATTGAAATGGAAACATTAATTACTGGGTCCATAAAAGGCTATTTTAAAAGAAATCACACCTTATCATAATCAATAAATGTTAATTCTGGAAGTTGTAAATAAAATCAGAAGCCAAAATACACCAAATGTATTATTTTCAGCCATATTGGACACTGAAATTATATACATTGCAATGCCAAATGGACATTTTATTCACCATATCAGTTCAAGTCAAAACAGATTTTGTTACTACAAAAGAAGAAAGATGTTCCTGCCTCCAAGTTGAATGATTTATTTTATTTTGGGTTGGGATGTCTCATTGATCCCTCTAATCAACTGACACATTTCCAAACAGTAGGTTTCTCTACCCAAAGCATGGCTTGTGTTATGGACAAGCCTCAGCAAAGCCCAGATGAAGAACTTTGAAGAAACATGGCTGAGTCATGCCTGAATAACGCCACTGACAGATGATGTGACAACACCATCCTCTCCCTCTCCACTCAATGACAGTGAAGTTGAAAAATGTGTAGTTGAACACAAACTTTCTGAAAATGTACGGAAAAATCTGGTACCACTGGCCCTGCGGAATGATTATTCATGTGTATTTAACCCCTTGGCTTCCATTGACCGCACTAGAAGCAGCAGTTAATGATCCATTATCAGTGCCAATAACGGCCACCATTCATCGCCATCCTTTCCCAGTCAAATTGTAAGCAATACATACTTTTGTCGTCAAGTACTATTAACAGTCTATAACATTTGAAACACACCATCAAGAAAAAAAAACCCGACAAGTAAAACTCAGGCGTTAGTTGATGGAGAACATATTTGCAGAGACTACAGACCCATTTACAAGAGTGCTTAGTTTCAGGGGCCAGACCTCACACTAGCAAAATACCTTTTTGTTCTGATTTCTGAACAGTGAGAACATCTGTATATGCGAGCCATTTGGTTAAGTGCAAAAGCCATTTGCACATTCCTCAATTACTAACCTGCAAGATAGGACATTTGAAATGAGATTGTAATTGACCGAAGAATCCTGACGAATATAACGTGACATTTGTGCAAAGTGTAGCAGTGACATAACGGCTCAAATACCTCTTAATATTCTTAAAATAGCTATTAAAACTAACACTAGAGCCTAGCACGGCAGCTCCCGGGGCTACATTTCCTTATCGCCTACTTAAATTCAGTCGGAGGTCCAAGTTAGTTTATTGTGGTATAGCAATGGGACCTCATCTACATTTGTCGTATACAGATAATTGGGACCAAAGCTGTGATGAAGGATGAAGGGTCTGGCACACAGGATGGTGCACTTGCTTCCCCATAGATTTTTGGGCTACCCTCCATATTTACGTCAGCAACTCCTATCCCACTAGTGCCTCCCGCCTGCTGGCTGCTGTGGAGCTAACAATGGCCACTTATGTTCCCACAGTGGAAGTAAGACAGCGCAAGGGCCCCATTCCTTGCACATGCACACACACACACACACACACACACACACACACACACACACACACACACACACACACACACACACAGGCACACACCCACACACACACTACACAAATGACAGTCAAAAGCACATGTACACACAAAGAAAGAGATGATCCACCAATCCTTTGAGGACATTTTAGAGCCTGTCAGTGACCAACATGTTTGTTCCACCAATTGACTTATTTTGAAGCAGCAAATGTTTTTAATAAAATTGACATCTCAGGACAATGTAGTGAGATGATAAAGGGGAAAGGTGGACCTGCCACCATAAAGATGGGGATTTTAAAAGGTGAGAAGTTGGGTTGATGGCAAATAATTTACAAGTAGTACGTGGTTACCCATAAATGACAGTAGTTTTTATTTTTCAATCTGCATGCTCCTCCATACTTATGTTTGTGGTTGGGAAAAATATCACAGGCGTCAGACCAAGAAGTGTTCTCTTTGCTCCATTTCATGATGGTCATATCAGCGTAAACTTAATGTTTTGATTAGTTCCAAAATATTAACAAAGAGAAAGTATTGTGGCACTGTCCTTCTGTCCTTCCATCTTTTGGGGTCGTTTTTCTGGTGTTTTACAAAGGCAATGCCCGTCTTTGATGTTAATTTGAGCAAGTACTGTCAAAACAGAATGGGGAAGTAGGACTTTTTTTAGTAAATCAAAAAGGCCAGGCAGGTTTTTGATGGTGAAGACCTTTGCGTGCAAAAAGCCCATAATGGATCGGAACTTTGCTGAATGCGGTGTGCTGACACGTTCCCAACCCGTAATTTTATACTCGTTTTTTTTTTTAAGGACAGCCATATGAAAAAAAGATGGCTCTGTCAGAGAAAAAAAAACTCCTCAGTAAAATCTCAGAAAGAACCTGCCTTTAACTGCTGAATTACTGTTGATGCTATTACAATATTAAAATATAGCAACGAGCGTGATGGGATTAAGTGACGCAAGTATTTCCAAGCAGCAACTAATTATCATGTACTTAAAAAGTTCTTATCATTGTCCCATGATTGAGTCAGTTTAGTGAACTCTAACCACTAAGTAGACTCAATAAGAGAACAGATGGAGCGATAGGCAGAGATAAAGATGGACAGAGTGAGTGAGCACATACAAGAATGCCAGTGCAGGCTGTCACAGGATCAGCCAAAGACATGCATGAACTTGTCTTTTCTTCAGCCGCACCATTCCTTCCTTCCTGACATCACTCGTCTTTGCTTAGGTGTGCCATCTACTCTCCTTCTCCCATGACTTTGAAGTCACAAAGTGCATCATCTTCTTGTTTCACAATGAAGAAAAAAGTAGGCCTGGGAAGTATCTCGGATCGGGAGTTTGCTCATGCTAAAAAGGGAAAACTTTTTTTTTTTAATGTGTGTCTTTTTTGCTCTTAAGGCTGAATGGGCAGGGAAGCACTGGACCTTTTGTCACATGGAGGAGCTTAAATTGCTCTTACAGAGAGTCCCACACACCACCAAGTGGTGGGTGTTCCCAGTGCTTGCCACCGTGTGATATCATCATGGCTTGGCATTACACTGATGCTCAGGCATGCATTTAGCACACATGGATGCACAAGCACACGGCCAAGCATATAATGTTGCTCATGTCACCGCAACATTCATATTCACCGTAAAGAGTTATGACTTATATTACTGGGACCAATTCCATTGGTGGTTTACAACAACAGTCTAGAATATGGATCTATCTGGATGTTGGTTGACAGTTTTATACCTTATTTTCAGACATCAAAAACTCCAAAAATATATTTGTAGACTTGGAGGAGGATGTGCCCAAAAATGATGCCTCCGTTCATGTTTTTATATATGCATAGCCCTTGAGCCAACACGAGTTAGGATATTTCTTTGTGTATATGTAATGGCAGCAGATAAAACAGGCACAAATTAGGCAAAAACAACCATTTCTCTATTGTACCTATCAGAAGAAAAAACTTTCATTTCCTACAAACTGAAGACTGTGAGAAAATGGATGGGAAAATTATATGCAGTTTGGAAAACCAGCTACATTTAGGATGCCCCCAGGAAATGCAATTAAGGCATTTTACATCAATGTTAGACTGCAACACTTTTAGGAATTGGGTCCGTTAGGCTCTAGTGTCCATATCAAGTTATCCTAATCAATAAATAAACAAACAACAAAGACTAAAGCTCCACCTGCACTGCAACAGCAGTTCTCCATGCTCAGAAGAACAGAGGGCTACAAAAGGGAATAACTCAAATTCCTTCCCAAGAAGGTATGGACCTAATCTTATTATCAGGTAGGATATGAAAACTGCATTCCAACCTTCTCTCTCACACTGTCTTTGTATTGTGCTCTCTTTCCTTCACTCACTCTTCTCCAGACATTACACTCTTCAAAATATGGACGGCAAAAAGCACATTTGCATTGTAGAAATGCATGACATCACGTGAAAGCATAAGAGAAGTGTCCTTAGTTGTAAACAGTGTTTATGTAGTGTTTATTAATAGTTAGCTTCTCTTTATACTTGATGAAGTGACACCCATCAAGTTTGACTTATTTTCAAATGTTTCATCGACTGGGAATCGACTGTTAAAAACATTCTAAATTATATTTCATGTTATTTTAAAAATGTATATTTTAAGGGGTTATAATTGAGGATAAGTGATTCCAATATTTGGCAAGGATGAAAAAACAGCTGACACTGGTACACTGGTTGTATTTAGAAAAGAAAAAAACAGCTTCCTTTTGCAAGGAAATGCTAGGTTGCCAGAGATGGGGGCACTGTGCAGAGTGACAAAAGGACCTCCCACTTTAAAGAGGAGCCGAGACGAGGCGTGACCACTCTTCTGACAGGTGTTTTGTCTCCTTCAATGCAATGTTCTGTGGCCATCTCCACTCAAATGCCACGCGGGAAAAAAATGGGGAAAGGATTAAGCTATGTCGCATAGTAAATAAAAATGAGCAGCAATCCATAATCCAGCGTGACAATGGATAAGTAAAAAAAGCCCAAAAAATCAAAGGCAGCATATCATAGCTTTGAAGGTTTAACACTTTCTCAATTTCTTGGAGTTCAGATAGTTAGCTCATGGGTAAATCAATTAAACAGTCGTCGCCAATTTTGAAGATCCGACTGGAATTTAATCAGCAGAAATCTGCTGTAAGCCACAAAGAGAAGGCATTGAAATCCTATTACAACGTACAAAGCCCCCACTGTTGTTTGGCATTGCACTGTAAGGTAGTACTTCACTTTTAATTATTAACTGCTTTTCCTCTGCCATCAAAGATTGGAAATTCGTCAACGGAAACCTTGCAGACTCTAAATTCACTGGTCATTTCAATGCAACAACACAAACCCATGTTACGGTCAGTGTTTGATTATTTTCAATCAATGATCTACTTCTCTGCTGAAGAGCCGCTTGGCTACACTGCATTAACAGGAAGAGAAAGTCAAGGGAGAGAAACACATGAAAAGACATTTCTGTCATCCGAAAACTTTAATGACAGAGTGCAAAGCTTTGTTTGACTGAAGGGCTCTTTTGATATACATAACAAAAGACATCCTTTGCGAATCGTCCCTGGCAACAGTACTCGAGCCCCAGACCATCAAGGCTTGTTGTGGTCTGCTGCTACGTTTCATCGTGTCATCATCTGCGAGGGTTGAAGGCGGCATCAAAGTGCATTCGCCTTTAGCCCGTGCAAAGCCAGCTGCTCTTGATGGCCCATTCAAAGTTGGAAATCAGTGAGCTTCATGCACAATGAGTTTCAAACAAAAGGGGAACATAGTTCAACTGCTAGGCCCACCAAATGGGAAATCAACAAACTTGGCACACTAGTGACTTTTACATAGAATACAGCAAAGGTGGTGCATTGCCCGATCTTTAGACAGTGGAAACGTGCTATACTGAAATTTGAAAACAAAGCGAGCATGATTTCGGTTTCATTCAACACGACAGCTTGAGATAAGTGAGGATTGCTTAAGATAAGTATGCAAATACAACTAAATAAAATGGTGTTTTCAGTTGCTATGTCAGTTTTGCCATATATTTAACTAGTAATTATATGCACAGTTGGCCTAAGCCTAGGATTAGGAATTTGTGGAATTTCACATTTTCCTCTTCACAATGCCATGACCCAAATCTAAATAAGCAACAATACATGACTGGAAAAACTATGGAGATTGTGTCACTTGAAAAAAAGTATTGCAAATCCAACTAGCCTTTGAAAGCATTTTTGTAGTGACATGGTTAATTACTCAAATTAGAAAGTTGAAACTAAAAATATAGTACTGTACAATGAACCAATTGTTATTTGTGTCCACAAATGATGGCAGATGCATTTCAGGATGTGGTTGTGTCATTAGTGTTTACAGTAAGACTTTCAAAAGATAAATTAATTTAACAATGGTACTGTTTTTAGATTTTTCCCAACTCAATGAAAGCAACTTGCTTATTTTTTTAGCTGGTATTAGGACATAAAGTCAAAATACATAAAGGAATGGGGTTGCAAATATGTTTCAGAAAATAGAGTCATCATGATAGAGATAATACTGAAGGGTTTGGGCTTACCTGGAGGGTGTTGATCAGACAAAAGTGAAACAGCACATGAAAGAAAGAGAAGAAAGCGTTAGGATAAGAAATAGACATCAAGACTTAAGATATCCATCAAAATTGGTTTAGAGTACAAATCTACACTCGCTAGGCCAGTACTTTACAGTCCGGTAAAGTACGCACAGGTTCATGGGCTCAACATCAAATAATAGTGATGGGAAAGTTATACAGCAGTACTGAATCAGGAAATTGCACTGAATAAAATCTTATCCAGGACAATATAGCAAAATGCAGCAGTAACTATTGTTCAAAGGAGAGCGCTACTCTTTGAGTAAAAACATTTCTGCTGCATTTATGTTTTATTGCACATTTCTCATCCATTGATGCTTCATTATACTTTTCTACAATTAAAAACAAACACTGAAATACAGATTGTGTATAAAGAGCCCTACAGCGTGTATTACCAATAACAATGATCGCAAACATTATTGCCCAACAACATGCAACAATTTAGCCTTATATTATGTGGGAAAACAGCAAATAACTTGGAAATTTTAAAGAAAAAAACAAACATGAAAGATTTTCAATGGACTACAATGGCCAGATATGAATTTGGATTTGATTAACAAATTAATAATTTGGTGGTATAGCATAATGTATGTTGACTGCTCTGTAGGAAACCTTGAAAGCAGTTGAATCATCTTTTGGACTTCATTCATTTTTGTAAAGATAATTCAAAGATGACGAGTGTAGAAGAAAGATGGTAAGTGTGGATTGTAAGAGAAGCTCTTCGTTTATCACTAGGTATGGTGCCTTGATGGAGCGATACAGTGTGGTGGGATAACAGCTATAGACAAAACAGGAGCACTATCGACCCCTCTCGATCTCGCCAGAGTCATGAGACCAGTAGGTAAATCCAGCAACAACCAAAAAGAGGTAACAGAGTTGGTGTGGACCAAGAGGCAATGAACATAGACAGCAGGCACACCTTTTTTTCCTTGAAGTAACATAATAAGGGTTCTGTCCCATTAGAAGTGTCCCAATTAGAAAAAAAGGTATGAGCAACTTTAATGTTCTAGTTGAAGCGTTGTGGGCAATGACCGTTCTTGACCTTAAGTATCTTTTTCCATAAAATCACACGTTATATGAATTGTAAAATTTCCACAGTATTATCTTGACACATAATCATTAGCTCTTTTGGAAAGAAACTGGATATTTGGATTACTGTACTCAATGTTCTCTATACTTTTTATGTCCATAATGCTGATTTCCTTCAAGGGCCAATACTAAATAGACGGAGATAGACAGCGCATGAGAAATAGCATCTCTACAGAAGCACCACCAAGTCTGCCAGCACTAAAGGTAATCAAGTTCATGAGCAATCTTCATTACTCTAAAAGCACTCAGCTTTATTGAGATTTGAAGCCAAGGGGAGGTTGCAAGAGCACAAAAAGGATTTATTGATTGCACTTAATGCAATAAGCATGAAGGCTCCACAGCAACCATTTCATTATGGTCCTCGTCCGGGTGAGGAAAAGTGACGCCTGCTTTTTGAGGGGAATTACTGAGCAAGGACGAGGAAAGCTGGTACAACAAAAGCTAATAACTCAGTGGCCCTTGAATGAGACACTTAGAAATCTGGCATTTACACCATAGTCATGTAACTAGCGATGCCACGACTAAGTTTCTGATTTTCAATCCTTTACATTGATTATGTAAAATTGAATCCACCTATATTTCAGTAAATGAGCTTTTGCTGTGGTTGCTACGTCTTAAAGTAGTGGAGGCTTTGCAATCCAATAATTGCACTTCAGATGTACCAAACTGGTGAAAAGTTGTCCTTTGATGGATTGGAAATAAAACTCGAAAATGAGACTACACCCTAAACTGGTTAAAAATATTCTAAAACAATCGTCACAAATATCCTAACTAATACCAATTGCCATACAACACCCACCAGAGATAGTAATTCAATAAATGCAAATTCCAAAAGCCACAGCAAATATAATTTAAATATTAATAATGCATCTCAGAACTAAAAAAAAAAATTGTCCAGGAAAAAAAGCTCCACCCTGAATGATTATACACAAGTTTGATTGGCACATGTTATCTTGGAACCAATATAATTAACTGATGTGGAGGAGAAAGGGTCACAAGTAACGGTGGAAGACAGTCAACCATGTGTTCCATATGTTTGTGCACCCCCGATGTAAAACGCTAGCCAGACAGCCCCCAGCTGACACTGCTGTCAACTCTTCATTTAACTTTCCCATCCCCATCCACCCGCCCTGCTCCCTGCTGACCCTGGACTGATCGGGTCAGGGTAATAAACAGTGGGTGTTGCTCTATGGAGGCGTGTTGTCAATTCAGCCTTTGACACCTGTACAAAGACTGAGGAAACTTGAGCAAATGAAGAGAGCCAACTTGACACACACATTGTAAGTCTTTTTATATCTCTGAGGATTTCTGCGGTTTCATGTTTTACAGCCATTTCATGTTTCCGCTTCTAACTGTTCGTTTACTAGGCTTGAAAGAGTAGAATAGTTTTCAGCAGAACATTTTTAAGGATGCCATTATTCAAAGAGGTTGAAGTTTCTGGAGACAAAAAAGAGGAGGATGTTCATGGGAATTAACTGTCGAATTGAAGAGTTCAAGAGGCTCAAATTGAGGCCCAAAAAGGCTACAACAGTCTTTTTTGGGCATTCTGGCAACTTCCCATTGAATTTCGGCCACTCATCCCCCTTGGGAAGTTGTTACGCTCTGTTTTCTGCTGGGCAACTAGTTCGGACTTTTAAGCAGTCACGCTCCAGCTTAGTTCAGTTGTTGTTTGCTGAGTTAATAAGCACATTTCTCCAACTCCCCCGGTGGTTGTAAAAACAACATCAAAGTTCATAGCACCAAGCTAAATTCTGAACAATTACTGTGAGTCAGTATAATAAAATAACATTGCACAGGCAGCATTTCTTACTAATTTCCCTTCCTCCTATCTTTTCCTATTTATTATTATTTGTCACCACCTTTGATACATTTTTGTGATGAATCATGCGAAAAGTAAGACTATAAAAAATCTCTTTTGAGATATTGACTACTGTGAAGTCCTACAAGAGGTACGCAGAATTGCTTTTCAGTTAATTCTTTTTTAAAAATATGTTTAGTTTAAACAATTCTAAAAGGGCTAATGTTAGTAGTTTTTAATGGAAATTCAGAGTTAAGCAAAACAACTTAATTAGATAATCAAGTAAATTATTTCAATAACACAATTCTTTTTACTTTACAAGTCTATGCTACATAACTTGCAATGGCTTGAATGAGCATAAATGAACTACATTTACTTTATAATTTCATACTTTGCAGTACAGTGGTGAGTGGACCCTGGTAATTAATTACGGATAGGGATTGGGATCCAAATACACATTTTTCAAATACAGCCCTCACACATTTCCAACTGCAGCCCTCATCTTGGGTGTTCTGTGGTTTAATGGTTGAGGCCTTAGTGCATATAACTCCGTCCCTATTCATCAGCCTTGATTAGGCTGCCAGCAGAGTATTGACCTTCCCTTGACACGCACAAGACATATATGCAAGTGAAACGAATGGACCGAGGGTGGGCTACTTTCTCTGAGATGGATGAACATGTCTAGATGCCTAAGTTTTGTTTCCCTTTTAAAGAATGTTTTTGTTTCTCAAAGCTGACATGTATTAGTGACTACTCACTTCAGAATGTGCCAGTTTCACCACTCAAATTATATTGAGAATTATGAAATTTTTCCGGTTCAGTGCTCTGATTAAATCTCCAACAAATAAGATACAGGAAGAGATATTTTCAGTTGTTAAACAAAAACAAACTGCCACTATAACTCAAATCTGCATCTAAGGATATTATAGTGTCTTCAATGAACCCACTATACATGTTTTTTGGAATAAACAAGATTCAGGACCTTACTAGTAATCCTCCCTGGCCTATCTGTCACTTCAAGGTTTTAACCTTTCACCTCCAGTGGTAAGAACATGCATGTGTCTGTGATGTTCCTCCCACCTCACTGTTTCTGACCTTGCCCCCCTTTAGCGCAGCCCTCCATCCCACACACTTACTAACCCGCCATGCTACTTTGGTGCACAACTGTGTGAAAGGGTGTCCCGTGAAGATTAAAGTGTCTGATTTTTTGAGTTGGACAACTTGTAATTGGATGTTGGGAAGCCTTGTTGTAACACTAACTGTTATATTTTGTATATCTATTTGTCTATTCATGAAGTAATTATTTCACCCTGATTCATTGAAATAGATGATTCAGAAGAAACACAAAAGCCCAAATTGGGTCAAATTGGGGATACCAGTTTAGTATAGATTTAAACATACACACAGACTAATACAAATTATTCACACTTCAACTCTCTCCCGGGTTAAAGCCGAGCTTGTGAAAAATCCAACGACATGAGGATTTAGCAAACAAAAACTTTTCTGATCATGTCTTGAAGGCTTCTCTTGCTCTCATTCTTCGCTGATCATATCCCCCAAAACAAGCTTACAGTATAACTAAAACTTGCATAATGACCTTTGACAAAGAATATATTGAGTTTGTTGGGGTTTTTCAAGGATTAAAATTATGTTTCACCCTATTTCAGTGAAAAACAAGTTTTGGACCTGAATAGAATGATTTCAAAATTTTAAAGGTGAAGCAATAGATTCAATTATTTTCAATACTAGCCCCTCCTCAGTTTTTTTTACTGCTAGCTCGATGAGTGAATGGTGGATTAATATTAAATTTGTAGGCTGGTGTAGATAGGTCTATCAAATTCAAAAACACACTGGTACAAAAATACATTTGCAATGCATTTTTTGCTGAGTGAATGGGCACAGCCTACAAAGTAAAGCCCATTGTCAGGAATAAGTTTCAAAAACCATATGTGGTATGATGGTCAGCCGTTGGTCACTGAGTGTGCTTGACCACTTCACACTGGTATTTTAGCTATTTCACTAAATCCTTCCGCAGTTCTGTCTTGGGCAGCATTTACCCTCATAAGAGACATGTTTGACCTCAAAGCACAGCCCCGTGAAGGAGAAGTCTGTAATCTAATATCTAATTAAGGGAAACAAGCTCAGACTGAAAAACGTTTGTACAGAAACAAACGCTCACCCCAGGAAATGTGCGATAACTAACAAGCAATTCTAGAACAGGCGAGTAAGAATCATGGAGGAATCAGATTCTGTATTCGTGTAAATATTCCCTTGTGATATGTTGGAAACTTCAGTGCCTCAAACTAATTTTAATATTATTTTTTTTGGTGTTGTCGCTTTGAATTTCAGTAGTGTTTAATGACAATATCATCTCAATCTTGATAATAGGTCTCGTTATGACATCATTTGCCTGTTTGCAATGAAGGAGCAGAGGAAGGAGTAAACATCTCATTGTGATATTTATAAGTTATAGTGACACAGGAATTTTACTCAATGAGGCATTTGTAATCTCCATATGGTTGAATGATATATGAATTTCATGGTAGGAATATTGAATATTTTTCGGTAATTGAACCACTGAAATAGAACATCAATTCAAACAGGATTAGAATTAGAGTTAGGGCAAAGGTCTGGCGCTGAATCTTGATTACTTGTATTCAAAATATTATTATAATTAGTTTGAGGTCTCAAAATCGGGTCACCTTTTCAATGGTTAAACTGAGCGCTTCACCTCTTTACCAACAATATCAAAACAACATTTTTTTAAAGGTATCTGGTACACTCAGATTTTGGATTGAGTCTGAAGTTCCACAGACCAATTACTTCTTTTCCAATAAAATAAGCAAAATCTTTGCATATTTTACGACAGCCAAAAGCACAGAAAAATCTTTCAAAAGAGCTGTAAAGAATCAGTCTCTGCACTTCTACAAAGCGGGTCGTCATAGTAGCAATTCCATTAGAACATTCCATTCTTGTCTCTGACCCCTCGTAGCGAGCAAAGGCAGATATAGTGCCACTGATTCTTCCATTGGTGGCTCTGTGCAGTTAGAAGCCAATGTGCTTTTCTCTGGCTCCTTACCGAGCAGTGCCGGTGATCTGATTAGCACTGGCCAAATTAAGTTGTCTCCCCGCGTCGAGCTGAAGGGACCATTCTTCTTGTTATTAGAAAAGAAAGGATGATGCTCACATCAAGTCTTTTTACCGGAAAGAAACTAATGCCTCAGTGTATTAGTAAAGTCTGTGGTCTATTGATTAAAGGTCAGTTTCAACAAACGGATAGATTTTGCATCAGTTCATTATGCAATGTTTTTCCAAGGCTTCTTACAGAAAGTGAATTGGTATTGAACTAGTATGGCTTTGGGTACAAACCAAAATCATAGAGACAAAATTCAGGAAGTTTTTTAGCATGTATAATGTGTTTGCCCAGCTTAGCTGGTAAAAGTTGCAAAAAAAACATTCATATTGTGATGCAAGACACTAACGATAAAATTTTGAATTGAACGTCTATTTGTATTCCGTGTGCACATTTAATGTATAATTGTGATGTGATAATTGGATAAAAATCCACAGTACTAATGTGTCTTTTGAGTTTGTGCCAGTTATTATACAGTAGAGAAGCACCATCTTTGAATGGAAGTCACCTCCAGATACAATAGTTCAAGGAGAGCAAGTCTTATTAAAGCTTCTTCCATCTAATTATGTTACAAATTGATTTTTACCTGAGAAATCCATCTTGTTGAATTTTCACACGATACTATCTGCATTATTCCTACTCTGGAGCAGGTTAGCTTCGATATTTACAACTGCCTAGGGTTCAAACGCATGTCAAGAAGATGTTAACAAAGCTTCCCATACACAAGCCCCCGTCACACTGCTTTACACTGCTGTTATGGGTGCATTCCTCCAGCTTGTCCCTCAACAAGAAAGTGCGCTCACCTCAGGAAAAGAGCTTAACCAATATACACACTCACCAAATGCTTTGTTATGCAATTTTCTTTACAACTGAGACAGAACACAAACAATGTCTAAGACCAGTGCTGGTATTGTTTCCCATGGTTGCTAAGGTGACTATAAGGTATGAAAAACAGAGGATGTCAAAAGCTGTTTCAGCCTAATGAAAGGTTGCTGTTTATCCTACCATCACTGCGACAATAAATGCACTGGCCACATGTTTACAGGGTACATAGATGTTTATGTAGCTGAAAGATCTAGAGTAGCCAGTCCTTTGTTTTCTGATGGGCAAATATTGCTTCACATTATGCAAAGCCCAAAACCGAGCTCAAGCAATCCAACTCTACTTTTAAAGCGCCTTACACACTGAGGGGACACAAAGCGTTTAACATGTTCACAATCATGCACACATTTATACACACATGGTGCTGCTGCCATGCAAGCAAGGCACTACCAGTCTTATGAAACACAGCCTTGATACAGATTTCAAGGAGAAGGGAGGAGTATATATCTTTTAATTGAGAATACATGCTTTATGCTGTACTTTGGACACTTGTAATTCAGCAGACCTTTGACCTTTAGAATTGACGGAAGATTTGTTGGTTTGCGCCTCGCCAAACAAGACATGCCAACATGAAACAACTGAGGCACTAAAGACCAAGCTAGAGTTGAGCCAAAATCCTTTCAAGCAATGGCTAACTTCACTTCAATCCCAAATTCACCACAAAATTTGTTTTCAATTTGGCATTTTATGGTTCCCTTTAACTGAGTAAAATACTTTATGTCAAATATATATTCCTAAAGTGCTGTTAAACCACACAGTAAAAAAGCAGTTGTTACTAAATGCAAAATTACCACAAATTATAGACACTCCCTTTCACAACCAGAAAGTAATGGGAAATTAATCCAAGAGTGAGTAAGGGCACAGAATTTTAGCATCAAAGTCTCTTTAATTACCAAGCTACGATGGCAACCCAGAAACACAGAAAGAAAACATTAAGGCAGGAGAAAGCATAAACAAACTCAGTCCTTCCCATAAATCAATGTTAAACAAAAATAATGTATGAATTTTCTCTCTAGGAGTGAACAGGCTATGACAATGTTAACATTGCATACCCCAATTGAAGGTTCTAACAGGCTAATTGCAATTTTGGCAGGTGCATCTTGCTCAAAATTACATTCACGAACCGGAAAATACAATGTTTCCTCTCATTGGTGCACAGGGGCTTATGTCAATAGGGCCATATGTTTAGGAAATCTGCGTCCTGTTAGGTATATTAGTTCCAGGCCTAAATTTGGCCTTACTGTGCAGTGTTTAAAACCACTGCATGGGTAGGTTTGAACAGGAAGCAGATGCTTAAGGCACGTTAAGTTCAATTACAAGACTTCAAGCTCCTGTATTAGGTTAGGTTTTGGAAACTTCCATTTTAAGCCCTTACCATTTCTTTCCAAAACATGTGGACTAAGCTTTGGGGTTAGGTTAGGTTAAGATTTGTTCTTGTTCTTGCACGCACAGACTTCTAAAAAGTCTCCTGTGAATATCCGCCCCAGTTGATCAAGAAAAAAAAAATGACATCATGTAGCAGACAGGATATTCCCCGCTTTGTTTTTACATTTATCGAGACTCACCTTAAGGGACATTGAGGCATTTTGAGGTTTTCTCTAGCTAGGTATGTAGTAAGTCATTTGACTGAACAGTTTGTGTTTACAGCTGCAAGGATGGCTGGACAGCTGTCCACTTGAGTGTCTGGGCTTCAATCCAAGATAGTGTGGTGGGGGACACATTGGCTTTGGGAAGTAATTTGTTTTGATTAAACCTGGGCTGTAAATGCATTTAAACATTTCTGTGCTTTGGGATTGTTGTACTAAGTCTGAAGAAGTGAGAAGGCTGACCTATTCCGATCGGCAAAAAAATATACAGTTGCATCGACAACATGTATAGTATTTGAATACAATGGAATCCATACATTTTAAATCAGCATCTACTTTTTAGGATCTGGTTCAGGGGTTAAAAAAAACTCCAGTCCTCAAGGACACTTATCAAGTCTGTTTCCATTGCTCCCTCCTCCAACAGACCTGAATTAGATATATTCGGGATCTTTATCGGGCATCTGGACAACTTGCTAATGAGTTGATCATTTGATTCGGGTCTGCGAGAGGGGGGAGATATGGAAAACAAACTTGATAGGAGCCCTCAAGTACTGGTGTTGGTAAGTCCTGATCTGATCTGAACTAGTTATTCATTTGCACATATATAATACATGACTAAAGCTAGTTCTAAAGTTTGTGGTTCGATGATTTTACACCAGCACGACAGACGTGACACAAAGTGCTCCTGAAATGAACTTGGGTAAAACCAAAACTAGTGTCAAGGGGTAGCAACAACAAAATGGTCACAAAACCTTAAGAGATATCCAAATGTATTAAGTAAGGAATGGTAGGTTAAAGAGTTGTAAGATATGCTCTTCAGGTTATAATGAAAATAATCATTGAAAAGCTTATTGGAATATTTCCCTATGACATATGTTAGTATTGTGCGAACATTATGCACAGTAGATAAACTAAATAATCCAAACTTTTCTTCTGTGATTTTTTTTAACTTCGATGTATAGGTATATACATACCAGGCGATACTAGTTCCAACATGAGAATGTTCTTGTTTGCTGCAAAGTCACAACTTGGTTGTGCAAAGAACTAGACTCCCCAAGACAAGGCCCCAGCCTCCATCCCATTCTAAACTTTCATATTGAAAGCAACAGGAATTTGGTAGCAAGTCAGTTCTTATCGCCTTCCTCTTTGCACTAGATTTTTAAAAGGACATGCCCCTGCGGCAACATTGTCATGAATTTTGCACCAGCAATTGAACGCCATTATTGTAATCACATCTAATTCAACTTTGTAAAAACAGTAAGCTAAAAATAAACTTAAAATGTTAAAGAAAATCTTGGAATTTGTGACCCAATTTATACTCTTGTTTTTTTTTCATACTGTTACACCTATTACATCCGTTATTGGTAAAACGCTCAATTCCAATTCTCAACTTTGTATGTGCCTCCTTAGTAAACCTGCTCAACCTAATCAAAAATGAGTCCCCAAGTACAATATATCTTACTAAATCCTTTTGAGGCATCCCAAAAAAAGGATTTACCTTATCCAAGTGAAAGAGACGATGCAGAATTGTAGGCTCCACCAGGACAAGACCAGTGGAGCACTAGCACGTGACGACAAATGAACAAAAGCCATCAATGAAGGAAGGAATTTGAGAAATGTTGAAAAGTCAACAGAGGTGGGCACTCAGAACTAAATTGTATGCTCAGGTTTCAATGTTAACCTTGTCTGTCACTTGTTGCAGGAACATGCAGCATATTCAAAACTTTTCCTGATCCAAGAACTGACCTGTCTGGAAAGGATGCAATACTCTGAGGTCGGAAGAGGGTGAGGAACAATCTAAGGATATGGCTCGTAAAAGCAAGCACAAAGGTCATAGGCTTTAAGATAATGAAGTTGAGGTGTGAAGGAGCATCCGGAGCTGAAGTTAACCAGCTCTACATGAACACATAACTGGCTATATACAGTATAATTATATAGGCCTACGAGTAATTGAATATGTACGTATATGTCACCTTGAATAAAAAAAAATCTGAATATACATGCATTTTAGTTTGTGTTCTTTGTGCAGACTTTTTGTACATTGTTTTTCCTTTTTTATGAATTGCTTATCTCACAAGGAATGCATGTGCTGTACATATCCTTGCTGATATTCTATGAATGTTCTTGTTTTCATGTCAAGGGTCAACTGTTTTTCAGTTTTTTCAATAAAAGTAGGAAAACCAACAAAAGACCACATTTCTATGATCAAATAAATGATGCAGATAATTTTAAGATATTACCTAAACTTCCCATTCAATTTTCCTCCTATTTTAGTTTCCAATATAGTTAGATATGTTCATGTTCCAACTGGATCAAAAACCAGACCAATATAAAACAGGAAATCTTCCACAAAGAGTAGTGTTTCATTCAGCAAAAAGAAGGGTAATTCTCTTCGTTCCATTATAATGACCACATAAAAACCATTTGACTTTATCAATCAGATTATTCTGTATTTTTTCCACAAATCTTTAAAAAAAAACTAATCTTTTGAAGCATTTTCCTTGAAGGCACATGCTCAGGTGGTGGATATATGCCAGCTTGCCCTCCCCCCGAACACTCGCCTTTATTTCGCTGCAATCTACGCTTTGTGCTTCGTTCTCACTTTGGCCAATTCCCAGCTCTAGCTACTTTGCTCCAGTTCCCATTCCCCTCTCACTTGGCCCCACTCTCTCAGTCTCAGCACAATCAAGCACTCCCGTCAGACATAGGCATTTCATTAGCAAAGTGCCAATTCCTTAGCAACCGGGCAGGTATAGCACTTGACCGCAAGTCGGACGTTGAATTTTTAGTAAGGGCTTGAGCTAGTGCCTAACCTATACAAACAATGTCTATACAAAGTCTGTAAACAAACAAGCAAGTTAAGGTCACTGAACATTTAAATAATTGGACTTGGATGAAACTGCACCATCAGTGGAATGTAGACTTCAAGATGTCGGTGGGTCCAAGAAGAAAAATGTCCAAAAAGATTAGACTTATTACCTATGAATGAAGTGAATAAAAATGTATTGATTCATTTAACTGTAAAATAATTCCTTCCCATGCAGCATCTGCTTTGAAGTATCAAACCTCAAATTAAAAAAAAATGTTAGGTGAAATAAAACATTTAATAAAAAAGTATTTATTTTAGACATGATTAAATTTATTTTTAACACTCATTTACATAATATAGTTCAAATTGATGTAACCCAAGTTTGACATCTGTGCAGCTTTATAATTTATTTGCAATATGAAAAGTAATCACGCAAATCCACATTTGTCATTATCCTGATGAAGAAAATCAGATAAAAAAGGTTAGGTTTTATTTGTGATTTATTTATGTATTTATTATTTTTAGAAGATGAGTTAAGTACTTTAGTTTTATTGTGCGGCAAGAAATCTATTTATTCACCCTTTTGTAAAATAATGTGTTATTCAGATCTTTGGAATTTCTGAATTTATCAATGTTATAATAAATTATTCAAAAACAGAAACCGTCAGGTAAAATGACCCATAATGTTCTCTAAGTGAAGCGGCAAACGTTACGCGGTGGTCATTAGGGAGACAAAAGGGCAAACCAGAGAGCAAGACCACCTTGTCCCCCTTTCACCAGTCTGAGAGTTACTGCCAAAAAACATTCCTCGTGATTCCCCGTACACTTCCTTCTTATTTAGGCAACAGACCAGAACCCTCCCAAATGGGAAAAAACAAGTGGACATAACACTGGGATGGAAAAGATTAACTGGGATGTTTGCATTTGGCTGGTTTTCAGGTTAAGTAATCAGGATGACTGAAAATGCGCTAAAACTACTAGGAGTCCTTTTGGGAGAGAAGCCTACAGCCACTGACTATACTAACGATGTTTGCAGATGGCTAAAAGGCCAGCAGGGAACAGCGAAGATGACCTTGTATTTTATTTTATGTGCATTTCCTGTTGGCACACTGAAAGCGCGCAAATACCACTCACACAACCGAGATTATTATGGTATCACTTAACTGTCTTCAAACAGTGAAGTCTTTCTCAGACATCAAGGTCGGATGATGACTTTCAAAAATGTGGTGTCTGAGTGTAGACAGCAGTAGCAGTCAATTTATCCTCTGGGAAAGAATGTGGGAAGTCAGTGCTAAGTCGTGCTATCTGCGAGAAGTCTGTTCTGGGTTTCTTCCGTCCAAACGGAGACAATCCCTTACTAGCCTGGGTCTTATCTTGCTTTCTGATTGGTCTTTTAAGGAAACAGCAGCGGAACTCAATATGTAATTATAGTCCCTTTTCTATGGTAACACTATGTATGGGGCATTTTCAAATTGGGGACTGAGTTCCAGATCAAAACCAACTCATTGTTTCTGAACCACGGCCATTTTTCTTAATTTGCCGGTTATCGAAAGTTGTTCTGCTTCATCGTGAAAGAGAATGAGGAGTAGACAGTCTTCAAGTGTAGAGTATTCTATAGTCGCATGATATTTTTTTCAATCTCGTTATAGTATCTACAGGGAATTTGAATCAACTTACTTTGCAGGTTATTGGGATATGGGAGGATATTGGCATGCCCGGAGAAAAACCCACAAAGTAATAAAAAGTCAATTGTTTTCCTTACATCCCTTTTTTTGTACCAGACACCTGCCGTGTCCAGTTACAATACATAAGCCAGCAAGACGAAACTGGAACCAAAAAAGGAAACTTGGTGTCACATCTGGAAATCTCTGTTGACTGATAGAAATCATTTTACCTCATTTAGAATGAAATAGCTGTAAATAATCTGCAATCTTGAGGGTAACTCAGAATGATAAGGATAAGGATAAAGTATGCTTGGGTTAGTTTGGCTTTTGTCAAGGTCCCAGTGGTAGTTAAGTCCTATCTGGGTCTGAATCCACCTGGCTATCTTAAAACTCTCTGGATTTCCCCTTTTACAAATGTAGCACACAGAAGATGTCCAATGTCACAAAAAGCTACAGCCTCTGTTGAGCATGCAAAAAAATGAAATATAGTAATACAAGCCGCACTAAGCAGTAGAATTCAGTTTTGTCTGCTACACAAGTTCAGTTAGAAATAGAAAACTACAATCAGAGCAAATTACAGTATTCTCACAATCATTTTAAAAATTCAAAGAAAAAAAGGTAACTAGCAAACTAATCACAATCTATTTTGGATTTGCTTATTATCTGTTCTTCTCGTGTATTACCAAAATTGGCGAGCGTATTAAGTTTTCCCTCATTCATTTCAGACCGATTAATCTGCAAATAACTTTGAACACCTGGCATTTTTAGAACAGAGTAGAATGAGCTCACTTTAATCTCAACACTCTCAAAACATTGTGACAAACAACATTTCATTCGGTCCTGCAAGTTTATTGTATCCCTCCCACCTACGAGTCGTTAAAGGTTTTATTTTTATTTTTTTTAGATTTGAGTTTTTCCCATGTTAAATCTGGGTGTCTAGGGGGTATTATTCATAACTGCATTAATAGCATTAGATGATATTTTTTTAATATTTATTTGTTTAATGACTTGACAATAGAGGTGGTCATGAAATAAAGAAAGGTGCAGAATTGCATAAATTATTGTTCAAAATTAGCCAACAATGAAAAATGGTGTTCACGGCACACGTTCCATCTTGCAGCAAGTGCATCCATGCATTGGGTGTTACTAAACTAAAATGGTGCTGCACCTCCATACCACCGGAAACTCATTTGCTGCATTCATGAGTGCGCCTCAACAATACACCACTTCTTCAGTGCTGTCACTATCCCTATGCTTAATCCCCTCCCCAGAGTTCCTTGAACTTGGTTGCATGCACTGGCTGCCATAGACTTTTTGTAACCATCAACCAGTGAGAACCTCTTCGAGTATGAATGCTTTCGAAATCTGTGATCAGGCTTCAATAACTTTGATAATAAGCCATGATGGGAGACAGGTAGCTGGCAGGAAACTCTAACGGAAGTCAACAACAAAGGCCAGTATCGTCCCAGCCCAATTGATTCAACTCCCACAAGCCACCAGAAAAAAAGCCCCTCGGGTTTTGCTTATACTGTTTTGAAGATGGAAAAGCTGTGTCGAGGTATAAAAAAATACCATCTAAATGTACGTGCTTGTTATGAAAAGTAAAAAAAAAGAATAATAATAGAGAGGAAATTTCAGGGCAAAAACGACCCCCAAACATAAAAATTATACAATACAATCTTCCTTAATGAAAACAATTGAAACAATTCAGCAGCATAATTTCTATCAAGATTTATTTCAATCAATCTCAGCGACAAATAAAAATTGTGTATTCCCTCAAGAACATACATTAGCATGGGCATGGTATGATCGTTTAACGGAAGGCTTGTTTATTTAATTGTGAGAGAAACTGATAATTTCTGTGGAAAAGGAGGCTGGCAGACAAATTGTATCCCCAAAAAAAGAGCAAGGACTACTTTGGTTTACAACTCCAAACATTTGCATGGCAAATTAGACTGAACAGTATGCCTGGCTGGAAATGTAGGCCGGGTTATATATCATTGACAAGAGACAGTCCTGTTATTACGAGCCTAAGGAAAATTAAATAAACAGGATTAAAGTTTTAAACAAAAGCATGTTACCCCTGTACCTTCGTGCAAATCATGTCCCATTGAAACTGACACTAATTGCCAGAATTTAAAAAAGAACAAGTGCTTCTTGACAAGCTGTTGACATTCACAATTTGTTAAAACATGATGGGAACATTTTAGCTCCATCCTAATCTGAGATCCATTAGAGGATGACAAGGGGCCATTCTGTCACACGAGATCATTGTCTTTGCCGCAAAGCCTCAATACAACATTACAAAAAGGGTACGACAAATCTTCATGTTCACGCAAATGTCTTAATACATTTAATAATGTAAAGGTGTGCGCTTGTGCCCTTGTGATTACAGATCAAGTTCAGACATATTTAGTGTACCACATCTACCTTTTGTATTATTTCTTTTAAAACCAAAAGCACAATGACAGACAAGGGTTTTGTACAGACAAACCAACAGAAAAAGGACAAGGAAGAAGGATGAAAGGTTCAAGGAGGAGAAAAGAAATCGCGCAATGAGAATGAGCGCCTCTCCAGTCGAGCAATTGTCTTCATGTAAATTGAAGCTGATCAATATTCTGCAAGTGTTACCACTGGCAAGTTCAATCTTAACCAGCCTCATGGTTTAAGGACAGAGACGCCATGCTTAAGAGACAGGGAGTTATTGAAAGATGTGTATATATATAAATCCCTAGCCTGAGAAAATAGATTTGAATTTTAGCGACAGCAATGAAATCGACACTGCAAAGTCTGATCCTTTGAACTGTCATCTTTACAGAATATTGATGCACACTGAAACTGTTTAATTCAACCTGCTGTCAAGCAAAAGGTTATCGTAGTTCACCTAATTTTAGTGAACATTAAAATTAAAGAAATAAGGCAGAACTAGTGGTTTGTGTTCATGTTAGCTCTGGGGGGTTTTCTTGTAAAATCTATTCCAGAACCACAAAACAATAAATCATGCCAATGCCAAAAATTGACTGACCTGCATCGTACTAAAATGCATGGAATCCAAAGGATTATCATCATTTTTGGAGTATTAAGCACACATGACTACAAGCCGCACCCACTAAATTTTTCACGAAAACTGTACTTGTTCATACTCGGTATAAAAGCTACCCTGGAATATAAACCACAGGTTTATTGTTTTAAGCGTCATTTACAGTGAAAGACATGAAACTGAACATGTTGAAGTAGTTCATTTACATACAACTTTGGAGGTTGAGTGGTGGAGATTGGCTTTTATAGGAATGTCGACTGGGTGTGGAGTCATAAAAACCACTGTGATTAGCAATGTATAACTGGCACCGGCTTCTTAAAATTATATTGCAATTACCACATGTATATACCACTTTATATGTAATGAATGACCCAGCTGATTGTGCTAGGTTAACCATGAGTGTGTGTATACAGAGGCTCATGATCAAGATGGTGAGACATCCTACATCACTTATCTCCATTGGACTCAGAAAGCCGTCATGCACTTGCTATAACTGGTGAAAATAACAAAATGGTACAGGACAAGTTCCTGCCATGAGGCTGGAGGACATTGACCCTGAATGCGGAATTGATTTGAGTGCCTGAAATATTTAAATTAGAACATATTGCCAGCAAAATTATTTGTCAGAAGACCAACAGATAGTACATAAATACAGTAGTTCTAAAACTAATCATATTTACTTATAACAGACAGGCTGTAATCAATGCGCTCAACACCAACTTCCTTAGTCTGATTTTCTCTAATATTAAGAAACTCAAATATAACTTAATTTGTGTAGATTATCTAAAGGCAGTAAGAATGTGACTAAAGATAACTGAAAGTTGCATTTCAAGCAAAGTGATAAGAAAAGAAAACATGGCATGCAAAGTGGGTTCACCATGACAACTCATTGAAAGAGGGAGGGATGAGAGGGTGGAAAGGAAGCCACAGAGACTGAAGTGTTATCCAAAGAGCTAAAAACAATCCAGCCATCGCATGTCTGTTGATAAAAAAAATGGGACTCCCCACTATGAAGTCTGCCGTGCTTCCTGTTTGTATAGCAACTTACCCCGGGATTACACCAGGTACCTGGCTTGAGTGTGGCGGTATTGGTTCTTCACGCATCAACAATGCATACAACACCCAACACTTCCATGTGATCCACCACATCAGTGCACTAAATGCTATAGAAATTATCAAGATTCCATGTGAGATCATTGGGAATAAAATTAATGTGTTTGTGACATACAAACCATTGTTTCCGTGAATATCTTCCCATGTGATAAAAATAAAGTTAGTCGGTAATACACTTTAAATGCGTTTATATTGAAATGTACTAAAAATCAAGGTATTATAAGTCTGTGAGGATAGAGCGGTTCAGAAAGTGAGATGAGATATATTAATAGACGTCTTTGAAAAGACCTAAAACAGCTTTTGAATATTGAGTTGAAAACCGACTGTACCCATTATCACATTATCATAAAACAGTACAATAAGAAGAGAAACTATTTCTTTCTCTCTCAATCAGATATTGCATTCTCTAGCTAAATGTAGAACTTGTAGAATTCATTTTATATTCTAGTTTTAGAAGAAATGCCTAAAAAGAGTTTAACTTTAGTTAGGGTTTTTCTTTGGAGAACCCATGTATTTAGGTTAAATAGGCTGAAAAAGTTTAATATGAGAGCTTTAAGCCCAAATTCCATTAGAGCTTCTGCAATCTCTTGGGTATCCCACCAAAATGTTTTAGCCCTAAATCCGATGGTTTTGGCGTGATGAGCTAAGAGCCGCTCTTGTCACAGCAGCTGCCCTTCTTTAGTAATGTAACCCAGGAACAGGAATTCAAGTTGCCCAGAGGGAGTCCAAATCTCATGCAGACTACAGCTCCGATTTCTTTATGTCTCAGGCACAAGAGGGACTTTTCCGGGTCACTGTACATCCAAGTGACTGCTTAGAACCACATTGGGCATTCCAAATTGCCTGTTCTTCCTCTATAAAAGGATTTAGAAGGGACATTGACATCAACTAACTTTGCACCTTACATTTTGGTAATCTTCAAAAAACTGAAATGAACTGTTTGATAAACCTTGCACCGACCGAGTCTAGACTTTTTTTCCCAGTTATCCCATGAGCAAGTTACTCCTGTATACATTTATTTTCAAATGGTAAAATGGTTTCTTTAGATTTAGCCTGGATCTTTTCTCCAGAATTGTGTAGATGCATCAGGCTCAACACAGAACAATTAGCATAAATAAATCCATATTTTGTGCAAAGCACTTAAACGGCTTGGTTTACTTTGTGTGTAAAAAACTCAAAAACGCAAGGATTTTGGTTTAGGTAAAATGCCTAAAACAGTAATGTATTCATTCATTCATTATTAACACCACTTATCTTTGTCATAGTCATGGGGTGCTGGATCTTATTCCAAGTGACTTCGGACAAGGTGGTGAATGACACCCTAAGCAGGTTGCCAGTCAGACGCACGGCACACAGAGACAGGCAACCATTCACACACACAATCACCACACATGATGTGAGTGAACCACTGGAGCATCAGGTGATATAGTAATTCAGAACTCATTAAAAATGTATTCCCTTCATAGTAATGGTAATAATTCATTCATGTACATAAAAGGAAACATTATATATGCTCATCTGGTGAGGGCAAATCCATTTAAAAGCTTTAAAAAAAAAGGTCGGAATAAAAATTTAGCAATTTCTCAGCAAACAGACAAATCAAATTGATTATATTAACATACTAAATCTGTTCCCCTCCTTTCCATAATCTGACTTAACATATCTCAGATGAATAAAGAAAGTGTATTGGAAATTATACCTGAAACCGACCAGTTGCGACAATCCCTCTCATATATAGAAAAGACAGATAGGTGGCTTGGTCTAGTTAGCCATTCCAGAAAATTCCGTGCCTCCACCTTGCACAAACAGTAGGAAAAGGCCTAGACTCATTCACAAAAGGAGCAGTGCACTCGAATGGGGTTAACTCACAACGCTCTACATCCCACCCACCCCGAGAAGAATTCCACAGACCTGTCGTCTAGCACATCATTAAGCAGGACCACCTGCTGGGAAATCAGGACCCCCATCATGATAGCAGCAAGTCTGGCTAACCAATTCGCTGCGAAGCCTGATCACAAAGATCGACTGACTGAGCAGAAAAATGGCGCTTACACATAGAGTATACTGAGGGTATACTGAGGAGTATGAAGCATAGACACATCGACCATATACAAATACTGGTCTGTATCTACTACCCACTCTAGCAAGATTCAAAGAGGGTAAGAGAATAGAAAGAAAACATTTTGTTTTACTATTCAATGAAAGAAAGTTAAGGCAAAAAGAATAATTCGTCTCACCAGAACGAACATTGATGGCAATGAGGACATTATCACGAATACCATAAACACTCTTTAGGAGAGGGCTCAATGGACACCTGTTAACAAAAAGTTGGATGCCTGATACACATTTCTGTCGAGCAATTTATTTGATTAACTAGGACAGTTTTTGAAACAAAAAATACTACACATCGTGTTCTCATCACGTAGTGCCACGGCAATATAATGAAATTAGTATAGAAGTTTCTACTGCAACATATCCAGAGATCAATCGTAGGTACTATCCTCATTTACAGTACTCTTTTCTCTGGGGTACTGGTTGTTGGATGTGCCTCTCCTCTTAGTCCTCATGAATTCTCAAATTCCCAGTGTCGAGTAGCTCACACAAAGCCCTTTTCTTGAGAGCATGTCTCCCAATCTAGCTCCCTGCAAGGCATTCCATTCTATCCAACTTGTCAAGAATGAGGAGAAATCATGGGAGGGCACAATGAGTTCGGTGGCAGGTAGAGTCTTGTCCCATTGCTAACCTCCAAATCTCTAAAAGAGATGTTTCCACGCAATCTGATCTGGCATGACTATTTTAATTAAAATGTAACACAATACTAAAACCCTAACAGGTCATTCACTTAGAAAGATTTGAAGTGTATGCCTGACGGGCCTAACCTTTCAGTAACAATGTTAATACATTTCTTGTCTTGTTTAGAAATTTATTTACGCCCATAAAACCATTAACTCCTTTTGAGGCGAGAGGAAAAAGAGAACTTTAGGAATAAAAGCACCCTTAATGTTAAACAATGTTTAACAGTGTCTTCTTGGAGTATTTCGTTTGATTATACAATTTAACACTAGCATGAGGAAATATGGTTGTGAATTAAACTGTCTTCAAAAGTACAGGAAAGTCATTCAGGGTAAAACATTTAAAAATAAAAAATGAAGAGAATGAGAATGAGAAGAAAAATTGAAGAGACGGGGACAACAATACAGGAAGAGGTTAATGCGAGGTTAGGCCACTTTATGCTTAAGGGGTATCCCTAATTCATAAATACATATAATGTGAAGAAATATTTAAGGGATAAAAGTATTTTGGGGTAAAGAATCCAATGTCTCATATGTGTTTTGAACTAACTTTGGGGTCCAGAATCCCAACCTGGCCTGTTTTTCTGTATCATATAAAGTTTGTTCTTAACAGCTTAAAAATTAAAAAATCTTAAAATAGAGCATTTTGACCTGAAAGTCTGTACAATCTATTAAAAACAGCCAAAAAAAATGGGAATATGCAAATTAAAGAGATACAAGGCTGTAAATGATAAACTGTTGAACACCAAAATAAAAATAGTCAAGCAATGGAGTGCAAAGGTTAGGATTCACTCTTTGTCAAAGAGTCTTTGACAACCAAGGTTTTTATTCTTCAGGTATTAGCTAGGCAAACCCACCTCCAGGCAATGCAAGGCTCTAGGTTTAGCATAGTAACAAAGGTAATAAAGTGACTCAGCTGTCCCTTATCTAGAGTTCTGGTATACAGTCACAAAGCCTTAGGCTACATACGTTAATGTGTTCACAGTATGTGAAATCTTTGAATCTTTGGTAATTTACAATTGGTTGAACAAAAAATATTCTTACCTTCCACACAGTGTTCCACATCTTCAAGGTTCCGCAGTGTAATCCTCATCAGGCTTGAGTTGAGCATCAGTTCATTCTTGTGTTCAGGCCCCATGGCCTCAGGGGCAGGGTTAAGAAAGAATATGCGGGTGTCACCTGTGGCAACCTGATTGTCACAGATTCCTGTGTTGCCAAAGCCACCGATCATCACCTTGTTGCCACCATCCAAGAGAATTTCACGGTTTATGCTTGACTTTCCTTTCAAGTAACGCCACACCCTGACCTATTCATCAAAGGACAACAGAAAAACAATACAATTCAATTAGATTACTAATAAACAATTTTGACTAAAATGTCTCATTGGCCAAAGAAAATAACATTAAACAGTAGACATGGGGTCCAGAGAAATCTTTTGTTATCCAACATCTGAAATCAGACATTGCTTAACACTACATGAAGCGGATGAAGGTTTGATGTACTGTGCATTATCACAGGGTGAACATTTTCTTATCAGTGGAAGACTAAGTTCAGCAAAATGTATGGAGTCATTTTTAAGAGCTGCGTGATTCTACTCAACCTATTCGGTTAGAGGCAGAAAGCAAGAAGACCATACACGGCTGTTTATTTTAACAGATTATAGAGTGGTCTACCACAAGTCTACTGCGGTGCACAAGTTTCACAATGAATGACCATGAAATGTGGAGAGAAAATGACTTCCACCAGAGTGAAGGACCAGTAACGGTGGATGTTTTTCCCCCCGTCCTATTTTAAGGAGCAAACTCATAATTTACTTGACAAAAATCGTAACGATCTCATTTCAGTATATAAACATGCTTTTACAAAAGCACTTCCTCTTCTTCACATCACAGGTGAGTTGGAGCCACACCAATGAATATGTGAACAAGCAACTTTTAAATCATGTTCCCACTCATTAGAGTCAGTCATTTAGATTGAATGAACTACTCACTAATTAAAGTTGACTATGGTTGGCGAATTGAGAGAAAACCCAAGCACGCATGGTGGTTACAATTAAATGCCACGCAATAAGGTTCAAGATGTGTGTGTGTTTTATATTGAAGCATTTAACCAATCACATTTCAGCCATTATTTGTTGCCGGGGTCGGTCAGAAATCTGCCTCAAGGCCTTCACAATCAGCTCTGCAGGCTCTGCTGCATTAAACAAGCATCGATGAGACTGTTGTTTTAACCAATCAGTTTTTGAGTTGGCAACACCACAATGCATTGTCGCAGGCGTAGGGCTACGTCATCGCTTTCACCATGATTGGCTAGTGATTAGTCAGAGCTACCAAACTGTATTTGGAGCGAGCTGCAAAAGCAAATATATTATTGTGTTGATTTGAAGCCATTTTGCAAACGGACTATACCAGAAATACGACAGGACAGGCTCGACTTTCAGCATTAGCTTCGATGGCGATATAAAAGGAAGAAAGAAAGGAGAATGGATATTGTGTACAGTTAAAAAGGACTTTTGTTTGTAAAATATGGTTATATTCCTAAATAATATTTCAATGGTGGGCCAAGTTCTGATATCTGAAAAGCTCCAGTGTTTGTATTTAAGCCCCAGTGTTTGTATTCGATCACTAAATGCTGCTGGGAAGTGGATTTTACCCCATTTTAGTGCAATTTTTGCCATTTCACCATTGATGTCCATCGCTGTCTTTTCCCAGGAAAATCATCCCCCGGCCCGGTTGTAATGTCTGAAAAGCTCCAGATTTAATCATGAAATGCTGCAAGGAAGTGGATTTTACCCGTTGAAGGCACTGCGAGAAAATGCATGGATCGCGACTGAGTTTTGGTGATTTAAATGAAGAAATTCTGAGTTTAAAAAAAAACAGAACACTTTTTGTTGAACGGATTTAAATCCATTAGGAAAATGTCATTTTACTCTCTGACGAATACAAATATTGCACGGAGAATGACATGTCATATGTCAATCATCCAGCAATGTACTTTGATATCTCACAGGCTGCTCATGAGGTTTGGGGGGGATCCAATTACCCATCAACTTTCACGACTTCTCCGTAAGGTTCTTTCCAGACAAGTAAAGTGCAGCGGCTTGTTACGCGTGCTTTATTTTTGCAAGTTTTCGCGCATGCAGCAGGTGTATTTGGGCCGTGTTAGTTTGAAAAATGACAAACCGCGTGGAGGGAGGCACACTCACCTTGCAAGAATACGTGTTATGTACCGGATCCATGTTTATGATTTCGTCCACGGTTCCCGTCAGAACTACGTTGGCCTCCTCTTCGCGGTCTTCCAGGTTTTTCTCCGGGCAAGTGGCCAC
This sequence comes from Stigmatopora nigra, assembly GCF_051989575.1. Classification (NCBI taxonomy): domain Eukaryota; kingdom Metazoa; phylum Chordata; class Actinopteri; order Syngnathiformes; family Syngnathidae; genus Stigmatopora; species Stigmatopora nigra. Next base: position 11,885,377 of record NC_135508.1, read on the forward strand.
ACAAGACCGTAACAGAGCCACCAGCAGCCCGGCAAGGAGGATTGCTGCCTGACCACTTCTCAATGTCCATTGGGAATTCATGACCGCCACGCGAATATAAAGAGATTAACTTTACTTTAGAACAAAAAAAATGTAATCTGATTTCCAACGTTTACCACTCAGAGAGCGCGATCACTCCAAATGGTTTAAAATTTGGGAGCGAGTTTTTCCGCAACTTCTCAACCGGCGACCGGTGTCTCTCCCGCTCCGCAGCCCAGCTTTGCGCAGCTGCAGCCGGGATTGAAAGTCCTCTTTTTGCCGCCGCCGGTTGGATGGAAGTGAGGGAGGAGGAAGAGGAAGGTGGTCTATCGCACGCTGTCTCTGTGCAGGAATGCAACAGCACTTTTCTCTCCCCCATCTCAACCTCGCTCTCTCTCTCTCTTTCACACACACACACACACACACACACACACACACACTCGCACACACACGGATTTGCATGCAATCTGAATAGTTGATCCCACAAGTGTGTCTGTGTGATTCAGTGGGGGGTGCAGGGACGTTTTCTCTTTTAATGGCTGATCTAGGGCGCCCCCAGTCGCACAGACGATGCCCTCGCCGTTTTTGACATGAGAATCAAACACAGGGATGACCAAGTCCGGTCTTCGAGAGCCCTGATCCAGTCTGTTTTTTTCTATATCTCCCTCCTCTACCACACCTGAATCAAATGATCAACTCATCAGCAAGCTGTCCAGAAGCTTGATAGCGATCCAGATTATTGGATTCAGGTGTGTTGGTGGAGGGAGACATGGAAAACAGACAGGATTGGGCCTCTCGTGGACCGCACTTGGCCATCCCTGATCTGTACTGCACCAGTCACTATTTCTAAATGCAGATACTAATTCACAATTACAAGTAACATTTGAGGGTTGTAGGCACATTTGAACTCATTAACTAGGGTTGACGAGCGCAAAAAAAAAATCTAATGCTGCACCAGTATATGCTAAAAACACACTGTCATGTATCATTAAAGCTCCAGGCTTATATCGTAAACCTTGTATAAATGTATAAATGATACCACATGGTTATATCGTCAGGCATCCCTTTGAGAATAGACACTGCATCAATTTCTAGTTCTTAAAAGCTGTAATTTTGACTAGACGTCTATTCCTGGGGGGAAATGACAGGCTTGCTCCTACATGGTTGCCGGACAAGATATTTGAAGAAATTTGTTCCTTAACCTCACTTTTGACAACTAAGTTGGTACTACAAAAAGACAAATTCTAAGGTGAAAGAAAGATGTTTTGACACAAAATGGGAGGAGAATGAGACATTTGGCAAAAGTAAACAGCGATGGAAACCCACTTATAACATTGTATCATTGCTAATTGTTTATTATTCAGCCAAGCACCCTAATCATAAATAATCTGCCTGCCATCAATCATCATAGATTTTCTTTTAAATACCATCATTCTGTGTGGTCTGGATTTTATTTATGGGTCCAATCTTGGTCTGGAATCAGATTTGTTTGAGTTCTAAACGTGTCTTTTCAGTGCATTAAAGAAAAAAATGAGGTAACATAGTATCAACATAGTAAAGAAATCATGTTGGTTGACACGATAACAAATACAAGGATATAGTTAATATTCATCCAGAAGGAAAATGACAAATATTTATTGCAGATGAGTAAGTCATTTAGCAGTATATTGGTAACTTTTCTTTGTGTGCACACTGTATTGTATTATATTGAAACCTGAGACTAGTAACACATACCAAATGTAATATAATTAAACCAAAGTAACAGCAAACACCATTTTACGGTGTTGTGTCAACAATAAATAAGTAAACTAGTTCTGTCAAATCGGTTTGACATGTTTGCAAAAACATTTTACAAAGGCAAACAGTTGCATTACAGGTGTGGAAGCAAACACACTGTTGTTTAGCTTTCTACAGCATGCCAGATGGCACTCTGTGTTTGTTGTGTCAAGTCTAAACACGAGAGTTGGATTCACACCTGGTTTTATCCCTGTGCATTTAACTGGAATGTCAAATGCTGTGGTTCCTCGTGAAACCTATCCAATTTCTATTTTCTTACTGGTCTCTCTTTTATTCACAGTGTGCCGTTTACAGCATTATTTTTTTATAAGGCTACAGTAAAAGTATAATTGTAATGATAGCGAATAGTAGGTTGCTAAACTATGGCAAATATACCAACCGGACCCAGCATTCGTGATATGCAGACTCTGAAAGTTGTGCAATTGGGCAATTTGTTGAAAGGGCGTGTTCAAAAAATTGTGGTGCAGAGCAATCCAATCAGTTAGGGCATCAATTTTGGAAGAAAAAAAAAACAGGTGTGAATAAGGTGACCCCTATTTAAGCATTTCAACTTGAAACCTGAGAAATATTAGTTGTTCAACACATTGTTGCACAGAAGAACAGTGTACTTTTATGTAAAGGTTGGTTGGAGTGGTGATTCCTTACAAAGAAATGCAAAAAAATGTAGGCTGTTCAGCTAATATGATTTCCAATGCCTCAAAATAGAGCGCAAAACCAAAGACACATGCCAATATATAGAGGACAACCATCAAAATAAATTGCTGAATTTTAAAATTAGCTATGGGTCCAACATTTTCTGTAAAAAGTTGTCTGTGGTCTGTTTAAATATTTTGACAATCTTGTATTCTATCAGTAAATAAGAACCGCTTGCAGCATTCAATTCTTATAACATAGAAAAAAACATCAACTGAGGGATTGATGTTGCCACAAAATGCAAAAACGCAAAAAACTAACCTACACAGTTCTCAGCTCACCATCCTTAGTAACCCAAGTCCTGTGGTTAATAATATTGTTCTTGACCAATTAAGGCAGAAGAGCTACACGCTGTAGTCTTTTAAAAACCACATCCATATCTGCCCTATCCATTTATAATTTGTCATGACCACAATTTATGCTGGCTTTCTGTATAATTGAAACCTTTTATACATTACACCCTTGATCCTTGGCATGTGGTCGCAAAAGTCCATTATCTGTAAAAGCCTGCGACAACTGTGAGAGATGCGGGTAGAGCAAAAATTGAAGACTTTTGTAATGCGTCACAGTTGCAGTACATCTAAAAAATAAAATGAATATCATGAAAATAATGTCAGATCATTAAAAACTGAAATTCTGTCTATTTTTTTAATGGACAAAGAAATTTGCGTATGATTGTCCACGTTTGTAACTGTCCTTCAAGTCAAGGTGATTGATTTGAGCTTTTGCCAGAGATGAGGTAAGCCTCCATCCTGTCGCAGCCCTGAAAAATCTCCAATGCCGTGATTGACTTTTTTTTAACTTATTTGGTTTGGCCCCCAGTTTCTGTCTTTGTGCATTAGCTAAGTGCTCACTGCAGTGTTATTGTACCACTTTCTGCTCTGTCATTACAGAAGAGAAGTTGCGCTGACTCAGAATCAGAGGCCTGGCTTGATTAAATAGTAGGTTTCAAATGTCATTAAAAAAAGAGAGGAAAATCTGCTTGAGACACCCTTTAAAATCAGATTCATATTGAGAAATACAGAGCATGGAAGAATAATGTTTGCCATTTTGAAGGTCAGTTGAGGATTGAAACGTGACTTCGGGCAAAAGGCAGACAACCCCCTTAGACGGGTCGCAAGTCAGTCGTATGGCACACAGAATGACAGATTCGCACTCATAACTATACCGTCCCCAATGGGAATTGAGCCCTGATCCGAAATAAGGCGAGTGACCCACTACAGAATCAGGCAAATTTTCCATGAAGCTTAAGTCTGTATTTTCGTCATTAAAATAACTGATGAGAGTCTGTCAGCACACTTATGGGATGTGCCCAAGAAGGTGATGAGAGCTGCCTCCTCCCAGACCCAAAAAGCAGATGTTGCCATGAGAACCTTTACTCAGGAATGCATGACCGCCTCATCTCCTCCCACACACGCATGCATTGCTTAAGAAAACAATAAAACAGATTAGTACATGAATGCAATAGTCGGGGATTAGGCATCAGGGGTTGAGGTACAAGATAATGGGAGAGAAGTGTGAAGCTGTGAGTGATTAGTAGATGGATGCAACAACTCCTCAGTGATTGGTTCCACTACTGGGTAAATATTAAAAAAAAAACACTTGAAAGAGGCAACAACACAAATAAACATACTCATGACATCAAAGACTTGTCCTGATTAAAGTTTGTCCAACATCCTGTCTGCACCAAGGGTTCAGAAAATGAACGGATACATGTTTTTCATGGTCAAATATTTCGATTTTTGATTAAATTTGTTCAGACAAATCTGAAAAACTACCTAAATAACTTCACTAGGATCACGTACCTTTTATATTTTCATAATTTTAATACATTTATTCATCTTCCAACTTTTACAAAAAAATGAGCAGTCTGCGTATTGTTGTGCAGCGCCCACTCTTGTTAAACATCAGCCAGAATATCGCAGATATAATGCATATAATCCTAGATAATTTACAAGCGCTGTGAGCCAACAGGACTTGACGTTATAATTTGACGGCCATTACAAGACATACACAATCACGCTACTTATTAAAATCAACGAAGCAAGTACTTTGAAATAACTGTAGATTGCTGAATGTTGACCTATTTCCCATTAGTTGTATTTAAACTGAAGGAAAGCAATTATTTTGCTGCATATTTGACAATAAAAAATACAAAGACAATATAAATATGCTTGCATCATGACATGGAAATGCATTTGTTATAAATCAAAGTATAAAGCAAATAGTTGAAACGCAGATTTTAGTAGTGTAAGTTACCCACAGCGATTTTTTTAGTCGCAAGATGGCCATTATACAGTTACGCCGCGGACTCCACTTCAAACCATTTAGTCTGATATCTATTCCTCGCTCTAAATATTAGCTAGCAAACCCGGTACCCACGATCGGGCTTAAAAGTCCTACAATGAGGGCTCTTCTACAAGAGTGGAGTAGTAAATAAATGGTGATCCTATTTCTGTAAATACGTAAGTAAACGCCCCACGTGACAGAGTTATGAAAGGTCTGCTACATTGGCCATGATCGTTTCGCTTTAGAGCCAGTAGATCTATCTTCCGAAGAATTCGCTAACCATGTTTTTTTGGGGCAAATATAGTACGATCGCGTCATTCCTGGTTAATGGCAGTCTGGAATTAAATGATCTATTGTCTAGCCAACAATGCTCACGTGATGCATCTGCTTGAAATGAAATCAGAATGGAATAGTCTCTTAAAATTTGAAATCACATTGTCTTTTCAAAGTCACTTATAACAGCACAAGGGCCATTGATCTTTTGTTTTTGACAGTTTGTGTAAATACAGGTCAGGCCATCAAAATGGTGATCATGTCAGGCACCGCGACTGTCCTGCAGCAGTTTGTCGGTGGGCTTAAGAGTCGAAATGAAGACACCAGAGCGAAGTCTGCAAAGGATCTACAGCATTATGTGACTACAGAATTAAGAGAGGTGAATGCAACATGATTAGATTCACTAATTTGATTTTTGTGCTAGATGAATTATATTAACAATGGTTTGCGTCTGCAATAGTTAAGTCAAGATGAAGCCACAACATTCTATGATGAATTAAATCACCACATCTTTGAGCTGGTCTCCAGCTCTGATGTGAATGAGAAGAAAGGAGGGATTCTTGCAATAGGTAAAGTTTACACTGCCTTTTTGTTATTAATATCAGAAAGTGAAGTCATTTCTTTCTGTGTCCTTAAACTTTTTTACTAAAATAAAATGCATTCAAATCTTCCTTTTCACCCCACAGTCAGTCTGATCGGAGTAGAGGGAGGAAATGCCACCAGGATCAGCCGCTTTGCAAACTACCTACGTAACCTGCTACCCTCCAGCGACCCAGTGGTTATGGAGATGGCGTCCAAAGCTATGGGTCATCTTTCTATGGCCGGGGACACATTTACAGCTGAATACGTCGAGTTTGAGGTTAAGAGGGCTCTGGAATGGCTGGGAGCAGACAGGAATGAAGGCAGACGCCATGCTGCAGTAAGTGACAAGACTGAAAAAAAAAAATATTCTGGCTAAAATAACTCTGTTTGTTTTTGCATGTTTTTTTCAATGTGATACTATTCAACTAAAATCTCCGATTTTTTTTTATTTTTTATTTGATTGTTTTATAGGACTTACAAAATATAAACATCCTGTGTTTTAATTTTCAGGTATTGGTATTGAGGGAACTGGCTGTGAGTGCGCCAACCTTCTTCTTTCAGCAAGTGCAGCCCTTCTTTGACAACATCTTCTATGCCGTTTGGGACCCCAAACAGGCAATCCGCGAAGGTGCCGTATCGGCACTGCGGGCTTGCCTTATTCTCACCACACAGCGAGAGACCAAAGAAATGCAGAAACCACAGTGGTACAAAGTATGGCCCTCCACCCTAACAGCCTAAATAAATTACCTTTAAACATTTTTGCATATAAACACATTGATTTTTCATGACAGCAAACCTTTGATGAAGCAGAGAAGGGCTTTGACGAAAGTTTGGCTAAGGAGAAAGGCATGAATCGGGATGACCGGTTCCACGGTGCGCTTCTCATCCTTAATGAGCTGGTTCGCATCAGCAGCATGGAAGGAGAGGTGAGTTACTCAAAATGTCCTTCAGATTTTGCCCAAAATTGATTTGTGAATGTATAAAGTAAAGAACCTCACCCCAAAAGTGCCATTGTAATTACGAACTTAAACACCAATGCAACTTATGTGTTTTTCCTCTTCATTTGGCTGGTGTGACTTATTTTTACACAGGAGTGACCTTTAGACTGAAAAATACGATAGATTTTCTTGAATCCTATATACTGATTCTGTAACTGTCCATCAGCGCATGCGTGAGGAAATGGAGGAGATCACACAGCAGCAGCTTGTGCACGATAAGTACTGCAAGGAGCTCATGGGTTTTGGAACAAAACCCCGCCACATTACTCCATTCACCAGCTTCCAATCGGTGCAGCCACAGCAGTCCAATGCTCTCCTGGGTTTGTTGGGATACAGCACGCCGCAAGGCTTTCTCAGCTTCGGAGCTACACCTGTGCCTGCTAAGACTTCCCTGGTGGAGAGCAGATACTGTCGTGAGCTCATGGAAGAACGTTTTGACCAGGTATGTTGCAGCACAGATTATAGATCTGTGCAAAACACAGTTTTTTTCTTTTTAATTTTTTTTTCAACAAATACTAAGTGATAACCATATAGGACAAAAATTCTGAATTAGTAGAGTTAGATTTTTTTTAGAGGGCAGTTCAGGTTGGTTTGAGCTATTTTTAATGAATGTCTCCTGATTGTTTAGTTTATCAACTCTAATACAATCTAGTTTATATATACAGTATATACTATATTTAAATATACAATTACTATGGTACATGTCAAATACAGAGTGGCCACTGATTCAGACTTGAATTCTCTGATTACACTTGATTGATAGGACTGGTGTCTTCTGGTTTTGATGGAAAAGAAACTTCACAACATAATCTTGATTGTTTTTCCCCAGGTATGTCGATGGGTCCTAAAATATAGAACCACCAAGAATCTTCTTATCCAGATGACAATACTCAATCTGCTGCCGCGGCTTGGTGCCTTCCAGCCACATAATTTTACTGGTGGGTCAAATTCAAGTTAAAATTGAGAGATAACGCTACTTAAATTGACCATGTGTGGACTTTTTTCCTATTGAAACTTTAAAGGAGGATTAGCTGTAACATGATAAAATTGTTATTTCATGACCTGAGTTCACTTTTTTCTTATCAAACATGAATAGTCAGACGTTGGGAAGATTATGTATGCATAGATTTTCCTGGTTCTGCGACTCTCTCACACATTCCAAAAATACCCATTTCATTATTCACATATTCTGTACTGTGCCAACTCTTGTTGTGTGTCTAGCCAACCAATGTGTAGAGTCTCAAAACAATTACATTTTCTTGCACTAGATGGCAGAAAGTACACACAGTAACAGTTGTCTTCCTTTTGAATTTCAGCTTTTTCGTGTGATGGGAGTTCTTTGTGCTTGTAAAATATTCGTATACAATATAAAATTACTTGGTGAGAAATTCTAATATATTAGTCACTATGCATTACAGATCAATACCTGTCAGACACAATGGGCTACCTGCTAGGCAGCCTCAAGAAGGAGAAGGAGCGAACAGCAGCCTTCCAAGCTTTGGGTTTACTGGTAGTGGCAGTCCGAGCCGAAATACAGCCGTATCTTTCCAAGATCCTGGAGATTATAAAGGCGGCTCTACCACCCAAGGACTTTGCTCACAAGTTAGTGCAATGAGACTTTGGTTTACTCTTGTGACATTTGAAATGTGAGTGCTGTTCAGGATTGTATGGCATTATTTAAGCACTGGTGGTGTGTATGCATTGATGGAAGTCGAGATGTTATAGTTGACTTTCAATTACATCACTTCAAAGATTGAAAACTACACAACTGACTTGACATGGGGATGAAAGTGGAATAATGTAAAATGTGTCTCAGAATTTATTGAGAATAGGACCAACAGTAACAACTTTTTGATGTCAATACAATCTAGAAAAGTATGAGTACCTCGCATTTTCCCTCAATTAATGAATTGCCGTATGTTTAATCCTTATGCAAAGTCTGTTGTTAGTCGGCCTTTTGATCACATGGTCCATTAGTTGTCAGATGGATTGAAGAATACATTGTTTTTCTTTTCCCCACTTATGTGCAGAAGGCAGAAGTCCATTCAGGTAGATGCCACGGTTTTCACCTGCATCAGTATGCTTTCCAGGGCTATGGGTCCCAGCATCCAACCAGACATCAAGGAGCTTTTAGAGCCCATGCTAGCTGTGGGCCTCAGGTATGCTGAAAATAATTTAACAAACATTTTCAAGTACATCTTACCATAGAAACTCAAATAGGGAATAGATCAATAACTATATATTTCCTAGAATTGGGTTTGTGTACATTTGTGTGACTCACATTATTCTTCTAGTATCTAAAAAAAACATGCTTGTGCGACAGAAAAATGCACAAATCAAATGTTTTTTTGTAAATACTCTTTTTGTCTATTATTTATTAAACAATTTCCTCCCTTGAGCCACCTCTTAATATGTCCTCTTTTCTTCCAGTCCTGCACTGACAGCAGTGCTTTATGATCTGAGCCGTCAAATCCCACAGCTGAAAAAGGACATTCAGGATGGGCTGCTAAAGATGCTGTCACTGGTTTTGATGCATAAGCCATTGCGGCACCCGGGCATGCCCAAGGGATTGGCTCACCAGCTTTCTTCGCCAAGCCTTACCAACATCCCAGAGGCCAGTGATGTTGGCAGTATCACACTGGCCTTGCGCACTCTGGGAAGTTTTGAGTTTGAAGGTAAGAACTTTGACATTGAGACACTTCAAGTTAAAGTTTGTGTGATTTATTAATGATTCAATCAAGTTCAGTGCTCACATTATCAGAATTTTTTACTCCAATTTCTACAATCTTACTGCAAATAAATATCGCCTCTAAATTTCTATTATGGCCCTTTTGGATTATTCAATTAGGCAAGTAAAATTAGCCTTGTGATCTTTCATTAGGACACTCCCTCACCCAGTTTGTGCGACACTGTGCTGATCACTTCCTAAACAGCGAGCATAAGGAAATCCGGATGGAGGCTGCTCGCACCTGCTCCCGTCTCCTCACCCCCTCCATACACCCAATCAGTGGCCATGTTGTTAGTCAAACGGCAGTGCAGGTTGTTGCAGATGTGCTAAGTAAACTTCTAGTGGTTGGCATCACAGATCCAGGTAACCTTTGATGGACTTTTACTCCAGTCATCATAACGTTCATTCTTACATTTGTTCCTTTGCGCCTTCAGATCCAGACATCCGCTATTGTGTGCTAGCCTCGCTGGACGAGCGCTTTGATGCCCACCTTGCCCAGGCAGAGAACTTGCAGGCACTCTTTGTGGCCTTGAACGATGAGGTGTTTGAGATCAGAGAGCTGGCTATTTGCACAATCGGGCGCCTCAGCAGTATGAACCCAGCCTTTGTCATGCCCTTCTTACGCAAGATGCTCATTCAGGTTTGAGTATGCTTTGAATACATGTTGTAGTTGTTTGAATGCTGAACGTGCAAATGGGAAACTCACAATTGAAAATTAGATTGCTCATATCATAGTAGGAGATTCTTTCCATATCACATAGCACTATTGCCTGAGGAGCATCCACTAAACACCAAAGGCCTTAAGCCTACTCGGCAGGAACAGACTTTTCTGACCTTTCCGGTCAAGTGCGTCTGTGTTGTCACCCCACTCCAGTTTGTTGTTTATATGGACTCCCAGATACTTATAGCTTTAGACTCTTTAAATCTCCAGTCCTTGAATATTCAGCATGACTGCAGATGGGAAGTAATGGCCCCTGCTAAAATCCATCACTGTCTTTGTAATGTCTTGTAAGGTAGAAATTATGTATTACTACTTTTCATTACTGTGCAATTATGAAAGCATTGAAAAAATCAAAGAATGTTATCCTCATTGTGATCTCACGTTGCCAAGTGGTGTTCGATAAGGCATCTTTCATAATGGCGGGCTAATAGGCAAGAAAGTGAAGTCACTGTCAATTTTAATTTTACAATGTTTGAGATCAATTGGGTGTTTTGCTCCTTTTGATTTCCTATTGGAGGTAGGTAATACCTAATCCATCAAATGTTACATGGATTTGGCCCAGTGATGGAGACTTTAGGCAGAAAACGTCATCAGATAGAGTTGCAGAATGCAGTCTTAAACCAATCCAGTTAGCTTTACCCTGTGTTAAATGATTCAAATTAAATACACATTTTTGTGGCATGTATTGCAGATCTTGACGGAATTGGAGCACAGTGGCGTTGGTAGAAACAAAGAGCAGAGTGCCCGTATGCTTGGTCATCTAGTGTCCAATGCTCCCCGCCTCATAAGGCCATACATGGAGCCCATCCTCAAGGTTCAACTCTGCTTATTTACCATTGTTAATGTCTATATATATTTAGCCAGATCTAAAAAAAGAAAGTGATAATATACTCTCTCCTCACTAAAAATCCACTCTTGCTTCTTCAGGCACTAATCCTCAAATTGAAAGACCCAGACCCAAATCCTGGTGTGGTTATCAGCGTCCTAGCCACCATTGGGGAGTTGGCTCAGGTAAGGCTTGATTTCAGGAACTCGCATGCGAAACCCATAGGTTACTACAGTTACTACAAGTCCGGTCCTTGAGAGCCCCTATCCAGTCTGTTTTCCATATCACCCATTTACCAGACTTGAATCAAATGATCAATTCATCAGGAATCTGTCCAGGAGCTTAATACTGATCCCGATTATTTGATTCAGGTGTGTTGGTGGAGGGAGACATGGAAAACAGACTGATGATAATATCCTCGTGGTGCATTGCAAAATTTTATTTTAGCCTTTCTTTCTTCTGCAAACAATCAGAGCACATTGTAGAATTGAATTGACACAAGAATATGTCAAATGAGGAAAATATGACCAGCCCTGTTGCAGAGAACTAGTCTGTAAAATTAATTTGAGAGAATACTATTGGGAAAGAAATATGCTGTATCCTCACTTGATCTCATGTGTAGGTGAGTGGTCTGGAGATGCGAAAGTGGATGGATGAGCTTTTTCCAATCATCATGGATATGTTGCAAGACTCATCCTCTTTAGCCAAGCGACAGGTATGCAAAATTACCGAGTTTACTTCCCAGCATTTCACCATTTGTTCTTAATATTTCTGCTTCTGTACTTCCACTAGGTAGCGCTATGGACTTTAGGCCAACAGGTGGCCAGCACAGGCTATGTGGTGGAGCCCTACAGAAAGTACCCTTCCCTTCTCGAGGTGCTGCTCAACTTCCTCAAGACAGAACAAAATCAGGGCATCAGGAGAGAAGTATGCACACGAGTGCCTCTGTCCTTCTTTTTTTTTTTTTCTCACGCCTTCCTAAACGGCGACATGAGCATTTTCCTGGGGCTCAGTGACTTGTAATGAGGCTTAGCAGTTCACATATGCTGAACAAATTAGGGCTTGTCTGTCTGTCTGCTTTGACTTTACCAGTGAATTGTCAGCGCACGAATACAAATACTCTGGGATACTTCATCACTTTTCCGTAGAGACTTAAACATTTGTGCTGTGATGTAATTGGTAATTGTTTGTTTCTCTGCCTGTTACATAAGGTTTGGGGAAGGTGGGTCATTGTATTGGCAGTGTATACAAGCCACACAAACCAGAATTTGACCAATATGTCAGATTTTTTGGAAAAGAAAATATTAAAAAGGAAAGGCATACAGAAATAAAAAAAAATAACTTGAGAATCAGATGGAAAAACAGTACTATCACATGATACTCTTCTTTGATGTTACTTTCTCTCTAAATTATAATAAAATAAGATATAGAAAATTGCCAAATACAGTACTTAGGCCTACGTTAGTTGAGCTATGAGCTTTTTACTTGACAGTGAGTCCTAATATTCATCATTTTGCGTTACATTTGTACTTGGAAAACCTGGAAAATTGTTTTTTTTAGGTAACTGACCAAAATGATGTACTTGTACCTGTAATTACTTGGGTTTGACCTATTCAGCACATTTATAGCTGTAAGCTGTAAGGTTTCCCTTGTGTGTTCATGTAGGCTCCTAATTGCTATAGAGAGGTACGGTTTCATTCAAATCCCATATTTCTAGTTCTAAGGGAATACTTGACGCAAACATTTCAGGTGCCAGTATGCCTTAATGGACTTTGGAGAGGTCTTTGTTTCTCTGTTTTAAGAAAGTATTCATTAACATTGGCTTATTTCCACTACTTGGAAGATAACTTACAGTCCTGCTTTGTTTCCCCCCCAGGCCATTCGTGTTCTAGGTCTCCTTGGAGCTCTGGACCCTTACAAGCACAAAGTGAACATTGGCATGATCGACCAGTCACGAGACGCCTCTGCAGTCAGTCTCTCTGAGTCTAAATCAAGTCAAGATTCAGGTATCCCCGTCCACAATATTATCCCCGTATTGTGCTCTGGATATTGATTAGTTAAACATTTCATTTTTTTGGGTGCTTTTCTCCAGTGATATTAAATTCTAAGCAGCTGGAAAATGTATTCTTCACACCCACTCTCAGTCTCGTATTGGACAGTGAGGGTTTTTTACTTTTTTTGCAAAATTTTATTTTTTCTGGTGTGAGTGCTCTGTGTTTATTTAAGTTTGATGGATAAAGTCATGGCTCATAGATGAGTAGGTGTAATTGCTGCATTATTACTTTAACCGTAATGGAATCCAAACCCCTGAAAGGTTGTTTTTGTTACACACGTGCTGACTATAGGATAGTTGTAGCCATAACAGATTGTGTTTGGCTATACATTTTAAAACATGTATTGCAATGAGGCATACAGGACACAGTGCATTTGTAATTGTATACCACCTGTGGATGGTAAAATACTTAAGGTTTATAAAATAGGATGGGCCAGTTAACATTTAGAAAATGTTTCTAAGACAGTTTTAAATAAGGTTCTTGTCCAATAACAGGCCATTTTTACATGGCATGGTTAGGTTTTTTTTGCTGTTTGGGTTGGCAGGTATGCCATTTAACAGATGGTTTGGAGGAGTTGTCCCAAACCAAGCACATATTCATGAATAGGGATAGCTCTCTTAGGTTTTTTTTATGAGCTTCTTATATAGGTTTAAAGATTTGTCTGTTTGGAGCTGGAGTCATTTTTCTATCATTCATCAGGCTCCTTTGAATAGATGGTGATTACCGACACAGCTTAGACAATCAGCATTCATGGGAATGTCGATTTTCAAAGCTGTGACTTTATGTTTCATCTTTATTCCTGCAGCTGCATTGTCGATTTGTCAATACAAAGATATCGATAGTACTGAATCTCTTCTGGCTTGATCCTCGCTTGCGTCTTGACTTACAATACGGTAATAGAATGAGCAGATTGTTCGTAACTGAATGAAGTCCAGCCAGACCCGAAGGATCAGGTTTTATGTGTTGGCAGATTTATTGGGGCCGTTGTGTGGATTGTGTGTTTTAGGGGACCAATTTTGCCTGTTACATTTTTCATTGGTTTTGCGCATTTCCAAAACTGGCTATTTCACTAAGACTGTCTTTCAAAAATGTTTAAATATTTTACCCCACTTTTTTTTACCTTTAATTTAACTTCCGTGATGACTTATCTACCCAAAAACAGATCACTGTTTGCTGTAGACAAATTGGTTGGTTATATTTAAAAGTACAAAAGAAAAGCTTCACGCTTATATACATATAATATGTCTACATCACTGAGTCTTCAAGCAGACATGCTCTTTTCCAGAAGGTCAGGGAAACACTAAATACCAGTCCTTTGTATGGTCATGTTGCCTGTAAAACACACCAGACCCACTAACCCTGCAAACACCACATGACAAAACTGATTAGAAGGTAAAATGATGATTGGTCAACCAACAGCTGTCTTTTAAACTTCCAGTTTATCAAAGGTAATAACATGGTAAGAAGGTAACTGTTACTTGGCAAAATACTACTACTCTGTACTCTGTAGTGGTCTTTGTTCTGGTCGATGGTGTTTCCTTCATATCCTTGGGATGACTATAGTTTTTTTTCTTCATTCCAGCTGATTACAGCACCAGTGAGATGTTGGTCAATATGGGCAACTTGCCTCTGGATGAATTTTACCCCGCTGTGGCCATTGTTACTCTGATGCGCATCCTGAGAGATCCCTCACTGTCAAACCACCATACTATGGTGGTCCAGGCTGTCACATTCATCTTCAAGTCTCTGGGCCTCAAGTGTGTCCAGTTCCTACCTCAAGTCATGCCCACATTTCTCAATGTGATCCGCGTTTGTGATGCCAGTATCCGGGAGGTAGGCAAAGCTAGACAGAGACGGTGATGTTACTTTTAATGAGTAATTGCGGTATTCACAAAGTCAACCTGTTCTCCCTTCCTTTCCTGCTTTTGCAGTTCCTCTTCCAGCAGATGGGAATGGTCGTATGCTTTGTAAAGATCCACATCCGGCCCTACATGGATGACATATTCACCCTCATCAGAGTGAGTAATTATGTTTACTTTCCATCCTTCTAATTATGGTCCCTTCCTTCTCATCACTGGGGATGTTCCAATGATTTAATATGTCACGGATGAGATAAGCAATGGAGAGGAGAGAAGCTCAGAGCAACGGAGCACTGGTTACAGATGTTTTTGAAAATTGTCTCAGTTGGAACCATTTTATTGATTAGTTATCTGGTTTGACTATAACTTTTTTGAGACTACTATCTTCGAGCAAAATACCTTTTTGGTTTGTGTTTCTTTATTTTCAATTTTACATATTTTAACCTAAAGGTAGCAAAATCTGTGGGTTATTGAAGAACTCTTGCTTTGCCTCATAGCCGTTTAGTCTCTTTTTGCTAATTTAGTACGTTATGAACTGGAGGGTGCAACATTTACGTGTTGTTGCTATTCCAAAAAGGATTTTTAAATTTGTGTCCTAAAAGTTGCTTGAAATTTGTCAAACACTAATCTCCCACAAAAACCTTCAAAAGTAAGATGGTCTCTCTCTTGATATATTTGTGCCTCTATGAATGACAGCTGCCTGCCCCCAATGTCACACATCATTGTAATTTATTTCACAGCATAACACTCAATCAGTACAAACAGAATCACATCAAATATATCATACACAATCCTTTTAACTTAAATCTCAAGGCTTTTCCAGCCTCTCACTTATTGGGGAAAAGGGTAACATATCTCGCACTGAATTACACACTACATTGGTAACTGCGTAAGCAGCTCTGAGCCATGTTTTCCGCTCAAAATGTCCAATTCTTTTTTCCTTCTTCAAATGGACAATGACTAATGACAGTCATCTTCATCACAATGTGCCAAAAAGCTGCTAAAGGCATATGCTACCCTGCTCTTGCACAAACACACCTGCCGCATACATGATTAAATCGCAAGGCAGAAAATATCAAATTACATTTTTTTTCCTCTGCAAAAGTAGCTCACAAAGTCCAAGAATTTTCTATGGTAATATTTTTTAAAGAGAAAAACGCTAGCGAACCATGCCGCTGTGTCTCAAGTCCCACTCAGGTAATAAAAAGCCGAGTGAAACAAAGGATCTATTCATTTTTTTTTCTACAAGCCGCCTGCTCAATTCATATGAGCGGACTGGACCAGCCATTTCAGAAGATACCCTAATTTGTTCTGTATTCTGCACACATACAAGGCAGGAAGTCCGTATATCCCTTAGCTGAGGCCCATGTGCAAACCCCTCAGGCGCTGAATGAATGAATAAACAAATTAATTTTCTCTTAGATATAATTATTTTTTTTTCTTTTTGCTTTACATTATAATGTTGATTTAGGTATGATATTGAGCTGGGTGCTAAATATTTTTTTATGCTATATCAGTTGATATAGGCCTGCAGAATGTCTACATAAGTGTCATGCTAGCGTCTGTACAATGTATCAAATTCATAATCTGCTGATATTGCATAGATTTTTTCTGGAGACATGAAAATGTACTGTTTTACAGGAGTACTGGACACCTAATAATCCCATGCAGAACACCATCATCCTTCTGATCGAACAGATTGTTGTGGCACTGGGTGGAGAGTTTAAACTTTATCTGCCTCAGCTCATCCCTCACATGTTGCGTGTCTTCATGCATGACAACAGCACTGGGCGCAGCGTTACCATTAAGGTAAGTGCAGGGTGGTGCTCCAAACAAGAATAACTATCTTAGTTCCCAAGTGACAACTTGCAACAATAAATGATTCCTGCAGAAAACTTGGAAAGCACAAAACAAGCAATTGCAGGACGTTATTTGTTGGGAAATACAGTTAAAAAAAAGGTGAAAACATGCAGCGCTTTCCAAACCTCGTACAAATTTAAAAAAAAGGTTAACCGTGGCAGCCTCGTGTGTTATGATTTTGGTTGAATTTGAGCTGGAGTGGAAATCCAACTCTTACCACAGAATACCAGACTGACATTGCCATGTATCTCAAAAGTCAAGCTACAGTTCCAGGGTAATTTTTGTCAACCCTACAAAGTGTTCAAGGCAAAGACCACAATGACATTGCCACAAACTGAATTTTTGGTGCAGTGTGTTTTGCCCTGTTATTTCTTAGTCTCCTTTATTAAAAGATAACAGCAGCTTATGTATGGACTGGGTCATATGTGAGTCAGCTCTGAATCTGAATTTGAGTCTTAAGATTGAATTATGCACAAAATTGAAGTCAAGGAAACAGGTGAACCACTACTAAATCAACAAATAGGATAAGAAAAACATGCATCAATCATTCCAATGAGATGTACATTCTGCATGTAGAACCATCTCTGAGCAGGTAATCTTTTTTGTTGGTGAACAATTTATAAAAATAACTAAAAAAACAGAGTTGGCACTTAGGTGACCTAAAGTATCAATTCATGAAAAATGTTTTCATGACTACATTTCGACCAATGCCATTGTATACCATTATATCAGTCAGTAAACGGCAACATATTGTATTTTAAAATTGGCTCACTTATCACGTCTGCTGACAGCTCGTGCAAATTATAAATGGGGATCCCTTAAGAGACCTATTAAAATGTTTGAACTGAGTTGTTTGCTTTCATCTACAGCTTCTAAATGCCATCCAGCTGTTTGGTGCCAACCTCGATGACTACCTCCACCTGTTGCTGCCTCCCATTGTGAAGCTGTTTGATGCACCCGATGTTCCCCTCCAGGCCCGCAAGTTCGTACTGCACAAATATGGATTGTCCAAAGATTGTTATGACATTCATGATATTTACAGGACAACTCGTATGCTATTAAGTAATTCATCCTCTGGTTTCCTCCCACATATCAAGTAAAGCTACCACATAAAACAGTTGTTGATCATTATATGGAATGGTGGCAGTAAACCTTTTAAACATTTGATCTCAAAAACGATAATTATGTAACTTTTTTTATCATCAATGTCATTCTCAAAAACTCAAAAGTGAAAAGTGGTCATTCCCCTTTTGAATAAACTGGTAAACTTGTACTTATTTGTTATTTGCTTAGGGGTGCCTTGGAGACTTTGGACAGACTTACAGAATCCCTGGACTTCACCGATTACGCTTCCCGCATTATTCACCCTATTGTCCGGGCGCTTGACAGTACGCCTGAATTGCGATCCACCTCCATGGACACACTGTCCTCGCTTGTGTTTCAGTTGGGCAAGAAGGTAGGCGTTTGTTCTCCACAGGGTTTCGTCAGATGGACCCATTATTCAGTAGAACACTTCCAGCCGCCCCACTGCTGCCTACGTATGAACAGTATTTCGGTTATCCTGTCATTACTTCCCGTTAGAATGTTGCTGTCTTTTTGTCAGTGGGGGGTCCTTTTCATGAGAGTGGATAATGTCTACTCCTTGCCTTAACCATTAACATTTATCAACACTCATTAGCATTCCTAATGTAGCCACGTCTGGCAACATGGAAAAAGGAAGTGTTTGATGTAAACCTTATAAGCAGTTTGATCTTTTTTATATGCTGAAATGAGGGAAAAGGATTTTCGGGTAAACAAATTTAAGTATATAATTAAGCCGACAGACCTTTTTATTGACTCTTTTGCCTTCCTCCCATTTGCAGTACCAGATATTCATTCCTATGGTAAATAAAGTGATGCTGAAGCACCGGATCAACCATCAACGCTATGACATACTAATATGCCGTATTGTTAAGGTGAGAGAAAATTAAATGAAAAATTTCAACTGCATAGCAAATCATTAATTATACTTCAGAATAGATTTATAAAAATGTATTTTCCTTTCAAGCGCCTGTGTGTGTGGCCTCGTTTTTCACGTGTGGTCTTGCATGTGTCAAAAATAGGGCTACACTCTGGCAGAAGAAGAAGAAAACCCTCTAATCTTTCAGCACCGCCATCTACGTGGTAACCAAGGTGATGCACTGGTTAGCGGACCAGTGGAACCTGGACCAATGAAGAAACTTCATGTCAGCACAACAGCACTTCAGAAGGTCAGAAATGATTTGCAGTGGGTGAATCTATTGAGCACACTAGGTAAAAGAACAACTTGCTGATAGGTTAAACAACTGCAAAAACTCAGTTGAGTAAAATGCTCTACCGAGAAATAATTTAAAATAGTATTTTCGACGTAGCTTAACGAAAATGATATTGGATTCAAGGGAGGACTTTTCTGTTGATACTCATATCACTAATGCATGATCTAATAATTGACCTTTAGGGGGAAAAAAATCATACCTTTACACAGATCTGAAGATTTCTTAAAAAAACTTGAATTACATGCTTGTAATTTGTTAGTCTGTGCATTTGTTATTTTGCACCCATAGTCAAGACCCTAATTACAGTTTGTCTGAAAACTAGATTTATGTCATAAATGTAAAGACCAGGGCACTTGTGGACCCTTAAAAAATCTTCAAATAAAAATAAAATCAAATATGGCCTTAGTTAGAATCAAAATGTCCTAAATCCA
Organism: Stigmatopora nigra; assembly: GCF_051989575.1. Lineage (NCBI taxonomy): Eukaryota > Metazoa > Chordata > Actinopteri > Syngnathiformes > Syngnathidae > Stigmatopora > Stigmatopora nigra. The sequence goes on from NC_135508.1 coordinate 11,904,800, forward strand.
AATTTCAATCCTGATAAATACATATAATTCCTTTTCAAACTTGTTCCGTCCATAATTTCGCAGCAAAATATGGCACCAATGTCTTGGGCTCTTATGAGATTTCATCCAAGCGTAGCAGACTGATCCCACGCGGTTCTCACAGCTTTAAGAAAGCATTTTTTTCCTCACAGGCCTGGGGTGCTGCTAGAAAGGTTTCCAAGGACGACTGGCTGGAGTGGTTGAGACGCTTAAGTGTCGTCCTCCTGAAGGAGTCTTCCTCCCCAGCGCTGCGATCGTGTTGGTCGCTGGCTCAAACCTACATCCCACTGGCCAGGTACAGCACCACATTAGTCAATACACTAAAGTATTAAGACACCTGGCCATTATACTTACAGGAACTAATGATGCAAGAAAATATGGAATGTATCTTCTGCTTTCCTCAAACATGTTGACTTTTTCTTTTTGACCATTAATCTGGGGGAAAAAAGACTTCTATGAAGTGTTCTCATAAAGTTGGAAAGCTAGACTTTTGGAAATGGCTTTGAAAACTCTGATTAATCTAACAGTGTATGAAGGGTTTTGATTTTTATCTCTTAAGTTTATCCATGCCTACAAAATTCAACCGGTTCCCTTTGTTAACAATATTGTATATTACATATCCCCCCATTGAGTGAGAATTTTCAAGAAGTGTGTATTATTGTTGTGTTTTTTTTTCACCCACGCTGATATTATATTAAACTATAAATCACTCATTACAGATACCCTTAAAGGGGCATGAAAAAAAAATTGTACTCGGGGAGAGAACAGAAGTAAGCCTAAATGGATGTTGAAATGAAAACTAGCTTTGTGCATTTTATTGCGCGATAAGTTTATTATTAATAATAAGTATCGTGACTGACTCAAAGCCAATGACATAAATTAGGTTCAATTTTTTTAGCAAGATTGGGACAGTCTAGTTGAACAAAAACCTGAAATCTGTTTTCCGCTCTCAAAAATCTAAAACAGCTGTCAGATCTAACTCAAGAATAATTTGGGTCCCAGAGTAACAGACTAGAACTCAGTGAATGCCATTACTGGGGATTGACTTCCATAACCATAGTTTGAATGGATTAGACATCTACCCAGTGACAAACATACTTAAATTCATTGAAGTAAGTATTAAAAAAAATGTGGCTCCATCGCCACAGCATGCAGACCACTGATAATGCACCTGTTATTGACACTGGAGTTAACCCCATCTCAGAGATTAGGGAAGATCCTTCTTTAGCACTTGTGTACTAGATAGCTACCTTTTAGTACATAGGAATAAAACAAGCTGTTGTTGTAGATCATTGTTTATGTCAAAAACACTAGCAGTTTCCAGATGTGGCTTGTTGACTAAATTAGAAGCAGATTGCATTGGGTTAATCAGTGATCTGTGTGTTTTTTCCAAGTCTGTAGTAAACATTTACGTATCTTTGTTTACAGGGACCTTTTCAATGCAGCTTTCTTATCCTGCTGGTCTGAGCTAAGTGAAGACCAGCAGGATGAGCTGATCCGCAGCATTGAGTTAGCACTGACTTCGCAAGATATTGCTGAGGTCACCCAGACGCTACTTAACCTCGCAGAGTTCATGGAGCATAGTGACAAGGTAGGCCTCTAGTTTAATCAAACAAACAAACTAACATAAAAGATAATGCAGTATATTTATTTTTCACTGCTTGAGTTCCTTGATCGAAAGAAATTGAAGAATCCATCGGAAATAATTAACATCTATCAATCTGAAAACGGTTGTAACACTATTTTGAGGACTCTGGTTAACCATGGCGACTGCTATTATCCACATATGGAGAAAACATGGAACACTGGTGCACCTTCCCAGGAGTGGGCGGCCTGGAAATAATATCCCAAGAGCTCAGCAACCTCTAAGTCACAAAGGAACCCATGAAAAATATCTCAAAAAACCTTCAGGCCTACCTTTCCTCGGTTAAGGTCACTGTTTATGACTCAACAAAAGATTTCCAGGGCAATAATCTTTGCTGATCAAGCAGAATAAAATCTCATCTTACTTTTGCAACAAAAAAAAATTGAATGATTCTCAAGGCCTTTCAGGCAATATTCAATTGAGGTAAAACCTTTTGGAAGCTGTGTCTCTTATCTGGAATAAATGTAACACAGCTTTTTGAAAAATACTTTTTCCACACATAGTCCAACACTTTTGAATAGCTTTACGAAATAAACAGTTTATAGAAACCAGTCATGAGTTTCTAGCTATTAGAGGTCAACAAAAATACTTTATTACACATATTGCCTCTTTTATTCTAATTTGTTATTTTTTTTAGGGCCCTCTCCCATTAAGAGATGACAATGGCATTGTGCTGCTTGGTGAGAGAGCTGCCAAATGCCGTGCCTACGCCAAGGCTTTGCATTATAAAGAGTTGGAGTTTCAAAAAGGTCCTTCGCCCCTCATTCTGGAGTCACTTATCAGGTAAGAACCAAAACTTTATAAATGGCTTGTATTCATTTAGAGAGTAATCGCTATGCATTTCAACACCAGAGTTTACCACGTTTTGGGCTCTTATCCTGAACATTGAAAGTTTGCAATTTGCGCATTGTTGATTTCTGAATCAACGGGCTTTCAAGACATGGCCAAGCCATACATATGCTATGGCTGTAATTATACACGAACCCATGATTAAATTACACCTACTTCATTAAATTTCTTTTTTTTAAATACATTTAGATTGACATTTAATCTAGTGTAACAAATCACCTAAACATACCTAAACATGAATATGGGCGAAACTGATGAACTGATTAATGAATAATAAAATCCTGGGCAATTGATGCCGGACAAAGACTGCGATTTTTTTTCTGGTTGTTCCTGACAATCACAGGGGCATATTACATGACATATTGTCATGATGTCACTGTGTCCTAGAATGTACAAGTGGTAAACTTTATGAGTAGAGCCTTCCTGATCATTGCAAACTGCCACCAAGGCTGCTGTCTGACAGCTGATGTTGTCAAGAAACGGGACAATCAGTAATGGGGATGGAGACACTTTTCATCATAATAGTAACGGTGGTCTGCTCCACCCGGTTCAATACACTGGCTATATACAAGACCGGAAAATGGAATTCACTATCTATTTTGTCAGCGTGTGGTGAAGGGAGACTTGTGAGTGACAGGCGCTCTTGGGATCCGCACACACAGGAAACAAAAAACAAAATCCGAAAGCAAGAGAATGCACTCACCAGTCACAAATTTACACGATTGTTCAGTAGTCATTAACAAATAGTAGGTACACGTAGGACATGTCACACTATTTGGCACAACAATGAACATTTATGGCATGCTGGATTTCTTGTGGCATGGTCATTAAGAGTCCAAATCAGTAGTCAGTGAACATGTCACACTAGACGAGTCATTGGTGGCGATAGACGTCCAAACCATTTTAACTGGGAAAGGCCCCCCCACTAATGCAGTGAATGTGGTATATATATATATATATATATTTTTTTAAATACACTAAGTGAATAAAAGATTCATGTTTCATTAACGACAGATGTATGTATACATGATCTGGTCGTGGCCCTATCAGGTTTTTGGGGGTTCAAAAACCCACCAACAAAACTAAAATCAGTCTTATTTGGAGATTTTTTTTTTCCTCAAACATATTTTTTTAATTTAGCCTGGATTGGAAAATAAGTACAAATATTTGTTGCATTAGAGAGGCCCGTTAAATGATACAACTATTTTTTAGGGCCAATTTCACATCTCGTTCCTATTAGTTCCTGGTATCAATAGTTAGGCACAGTCTTTGTCACAAAAATTAAGTTTGACAGGTGATATAATCCAACTGCTAATTTCTAACTTTAAAAAAATAAATAAAAGGAATTTACAATCCACATGCCATGTTTTCCATGCCCGTTGCTTTTGCATTATTGCTCTGTTTTCAAAATGGCATGCAAACGCATTTTGGACATTTGCCCCTTTTTCATCTGAGAGTGCCTGGACCTTTGTTTTTTTTAGAAGCCTGTTTACAATTTCTTTGGAGCATTGATTATGATGAACGATGGGAGCAGGCACTCCTGTGTTTTGAATATCCCATCTGTTTCTCACCTTTACGCAATTTCCCTTTAAAATAAACCTCACTCTAATGAATCTTGAATATTTCATAAAATGGCTTGTGTATTACCTGATCTTAATTCAGATAATATTAATGACAGAAGTGATTACTAGTCATGGTCTGTTAATGATCTTTAAAGGATTTTTTATTTTATTTTGTCAGGGATCCTTATTATAGGCTTTGATCATTTCTGTTTTTCCTTTCTGATGGATGACAGGTTAAGTAGTAAGTATGAAAGAGTCTCCTTACCTTGCTAACAGTTTTGGCAGTATCTCCTCTATTTGTCAGAGTTGTCACCACTTCTGACAAAGGCAGGAAATTATTTCAAACCTGCAAAGTAAGAGATAACAAATCCTCAAAATTCAGTTCAAATATGTGACTATGAATGCAAACTCATTCTTAGCTTTATCCTGTTCCATTCCATAGCCGACAGAATAGAGGTATAGTGACCACCAGTGCCAACATTACAAAACAGATTGTGCCCAACCTTAGAGCTTGGACATTACATGGTCATCATTAATTCTCCATTAAGATGATTGTGGTCCTAGGAGGTATGCAAGATCTAATTAAGGATTCAAATCGTCTTGGCGCATCATTCTTTACACGTGCAAGTACTGACAGAAACACAAAAGTACAAATTACTGTGTTCCACAAGCCCAAAACACTGACAGATAACCACAACCCTGTTTCCACTTTGTCTAGCAGCTGCAGTCCATTGCCAACATTTTTGACCCTGTCTGGTCTCTTGTACAGACATGTCTTTCATTGCGCATGCTTTTGGAGTTTGGACGTTATCTTGTTGGCTCATTTTGTGATGTGACTGCAGTGTTTTGGTAGGCTGGTCAATAAAATGAGGGCCTTGTAGTTCATACAACGGGAGCCCATTTTATTTATAAAACTTCATGGGACTTTGCTCAACAAATGCTCACATTATTAATATTTTCCACAATGTTTTTCGGTCGATTCCACCAGTTTGATTACGTTTGTGGACTTGGATTAGCGAGCTTTTCCCTACATTCCATAGGTCTTTATGTGGACTTTATTCCACTGTCAATTTCTTCCAAAAAGGAAGGGATAGCATTCCAGCCATAATTAGATGTTTATTTTTACTTCATGTGGCACCTTGTTTAATGAAAATTTACAAATAACACTACCACAGAACTCATATAGAATAAGTATTCTTTTGTTGATACTTTTTAAAGAATGCCTGTGCTTTTAAGAACTCGTTGATCAAATCATTGCACAATTGAGAATATGAAGCACGCATTTTTTCTAATGCCAGAGAAGAGTATGCTTTGGGTTTGTGTGTGGTCTTCATTGCTGGGATAGCAGCCTTAGCCTTTGTGTACGGAGGTAGCCAGAGGTTGGAGAGTCAAAGCAACTAGGTTTGAAATGAATGTTGAGAAATACTGTGATATGCATTAAATTGGTCATATTTTATTGCTATGCAGCCACAGAAGTAGGGAAGTTATTGTAATTGACAAATATGTTAGCCATGTATGTTTATTCTCTTTCATAAAATATGTGCATACTTACAGCTCTTTGCATATTTTACAAATGAGAAACTTCATACTTGAACAGCCACGACCAAATATGCAGCCTAATTCCAATATAATTGGTCCCACTCCAAGAATTAAAATGTTCTTAATAGACTTACTCATATCGAACATTGTATTTATTTTGATAAATCTTTGGTACTCTCCATTATGACACTCATTGAGTGAGGTTGTGGTGCATTTTATTTTATAAGCACTATAAATGAGTCATAATCCAGCCACTCATGTGGTACAGTGATAAAAGAACACACATACTATTTTAGAAAATACAATATTTTATTGATAAATACACTACACACAACTACAACTTACAATCGCACGGTATATAAAAAAAAAACATTCAACTGACGCAAACCTAATCAGGCCACTTACAAACAATGTGCCTTTCTTTGGCAGCTGAGGACAATCCATCATTTGGTTGATCTTGAATAAGGGAACGCTTGTGTGATGTTGATCCAGGATGTACAGCTGTAAAACTTATAGCGGGAAACCTACAGGCCGGACCTTCATCTCCACCTTTTTGAGTGAATAGTTGGGACCGTGCCATCCGTACCAAGTGATCCCATCTGTGCTCTTCATGTGCTCACCATAGCGGTAAAAAACTCCATTCAAGTTTGAGTCAGTGCAGCAATTGTACCAGTAACCACCTAGAAAGAAATTAGATTGATATGAGACAATTAATTGAAGAGTGATATTAGGTTTTTGGCATTTCTCCTATAAAGAGTCATTGTTCCGTTGTTACTTTTAGTTTCTTGAATTACCTTTGCGTAATGAAGCACAGTCATCTACACATTTGTCGTTGTCTTTGTTGAGGGTGCTGAAGTTGGTGTTGTTATGGTAGCGCAGGGAATCTCCAGCATTTCCACGGTATTGGGCAAGGAAGAGCCTGAAGCTGTTGAGCTCATTGGCCACGGTGAAAAAGCCGTACTCAGCATAACGTGTCTCTCCTTCCCAGTCCTGCATTTCAAATATTTATTGGCACTGTGTTACCTTTTGTGTGTGCATTGTGTGCTGTTGGTCCTTAAAAAGTTTTATGCATTATGTATTTTGTCTTCTGGAAAGTACCCTGTACTCTCTCGAGCAGAACCCACCTCCATCTCAATCCTTAGCACACTGGGCTGCCTTGTTAGACGGAATATGTGGTCATTGCCGAGCCAGAAGTCTCCACGAATGGATCCAAATCCGCTTTTGTACTGCTTCCAGTCACGGTTAAATGACGTCAGGCCAATTTTACGCCTTTGAATTAGAGTCCAGCCACCTCCATTTGTTTTCATATCACAGAACACCTAAAGGCATATTCATAATGTATTGTAAAAATCCAAGTGATCGTCGTTCTTTCTCAAAATTAGACCATGCAAAGAGGGCTTTGGTATTACTTACACTAAGCTCAGGTGTTCCTAAAAACTCATCTTTTGGAATTTTGTACTCGCCAGAGATCCTGTAGTTTTTGCTGTAGAGTGATGCACAGTCATATATGGCCTCTGGATGGAGGGGGGGGGGGTTGTTATTATAAAATCGCAAATCATTTGATAAAATATTTTTTTTCTTTACTTTCATCAATGTGTGGCAAAATTCTTACTGTATGTTTTGAACAGAATGTTTTTTGTTTTAAAAATTTAACACAGACACCTGATTAGTGTTGTCTTTTAACCGAATTCATTTAGTTTTAAATTAAGGTCTGTGAGACAGTCTGCCAGACTGTATTTCCAGTTCCAGATGAGGGATTTTGTTTTCAATACAGATGAAAGTGATTACGGATTTATGAAAATCATACAAATTACAACCGCTATTATTGATGCTTACCTGATGTTGACTGAGGTGCAGATTGTAGGGTCTGAAGCTGCATGATCTCCACGCGGTTGTTAATTTCAGAATACTTGCTCTCAGCCTCAGTTACCCTGGCTTCCTGCTGTCGGTTCTGCTTGTCCAGGTCCAACATTTGCCTTACTACATTCATCAAGTCTACCTCCTGCTTGCGACTCAACTCCCCCAGGAGACTGGTCAGATTTGCCACTTGAACCTTTAGAGAACGTACCTCATCGCAGCACTGAGCCTTAGGTGGCTTAGGTGGTTTCAGTGTCTTCCTAGGATTCTGAGCCATTGCCCCAGCCACCATAAGAATGGTGACTGCTAGAATGCTGAGATTGGCTTTTGACATTTTTTGACAGTCTGCGTTCAGAAACTAAATGCACTCTGTCAAGGTTTGATGGTTCAGTAATTCTTCTTTGAACAGCTCCTCTCCCTGTTTTCCTCAATGAAGATCTCCTTTCCCAGAGCATCTTAAGTATTTGCAAGTGAACCCACCCCTTTTTTCCAGTGCTCAACCCTCTAGCTTTAAGTCTTTCTCATCCCTGCCCCTTTACCTTTTCTTACAATTTACTTTCACTAAGTCCACAGAAGCTATACTTGTGCGCTGGTTGTTGCTTGGCCCTTTGGAAAGTAACTTTTTTAATGTCTCCAGTAAAAAATAATATAAAAAAGAGCAAAAAAGAACATCAAAGTTGCTGTTTGAAATTTCAACTCCATTTAGAAAATTTAGTCAACTTCAGAATTCTCCAAATTACTTTTAATGATTAGGATACAAGAAAAACTTGCTCCTTTGCGAACCTTTGCATTTTCTGTGCGTTCTCGGCTACCTCTGCAAATTTTATATGCAGTATATTTCTTGAGCAAAATTGTTGTGTTATGTAAACGTAGTCCTTCATGACATTTATGATGTTTTCATAAATTAGGATGGGAAAAGAATTTGGTTAGTAAAATAGCCTCCCTGCAGTCCAGAGCTTTTACCTACATAGAAAATTTGGCACATCATGAAGAGCCTAATGCGACAAAGCGGGGCTAAGACAGTTGAACTGTTTGAGGCATGTATTAGACATGCATTGGAAAGCATTCCCATTTTTAAAACATGAGAAACTTGTCTCTTTGGTCCCCATATATTTGCAGACTGGTGAGAGAAGAGAGACGATGCCTCAGTGGTGACAAGGGCCTTGTCACAACTTTTTTGAAATGTGTTGAAACCATGGAATTTAACATTTTGCCCTTAAATTTATACATTTTCTCAAACATCTTTTCTATCATATTCTATTCTGAAGAACATAAGAACATGGCACTTCTAGATTTATTACATTCAGTTTTCCATGTCGTAATATTTTTCGAATTCAGTTTTACATTTCTGTTAATTAGAGAGGAAACACCATGATTGATTAGGTAATGAATAATACACACACACACACACACACACACACACTTACACATATAAAATATTTCCAGTGGTGTTTTAATTGTATTTATTGCCAGTTATCAATTCTATAATCAATATCACAATCAGATAAGATAATACAGGAAATATGGCTTATGTTGCCTAAATATAAATCAAAAAATACATTTTTATCATTTAGTATTGTGACTGTCCTTGAATTCCGTATTAAAGGGGCGTTTTGTGAAGTGATAATAGTTGGTCATTAAACTCGTGAATACTATAACCAAAGTCTCTAAAGTGCGTCATACTCTTGGCGGAAAAATCTCATAAATCTCACTTGCTTCTAATGGATCCTAATGGCATTGCTTTCCTCTTTGCTTGCCCTGGACTCTTTCATTCAGAGCTAACACACTCAGCTGGATGTTGTTTGTGTATGTTTACAAGCTCACTGTTTTTCCTAAGGAACAGCACACTTAAATACACACACCCTCTAATTCAGTTCATTAGATGTTACACAATATACACACCAAAAGCACCCTACAACCCAATCTCTTCACCAGATTTTTTTTAGCCCTCAGTAGGGACACTTTTGACCACCTGTTACGCTAATTGCATTTATCCTAAAATGGTCGCTGACATAACGCTATAGTAACAAAATGCTCACTGGAGGCTTTTCTGCCACTATACATTACCAAAATATGTTTTGCTATTAAGCAGTGACGACTGGTGCTAAACTGTCAGCGGAATACTCTTGGGTTCAATTGCTTGGGGTGAAAAAGAACCAGACAATTATTTCTCAAAATGTTGAGTTACAACATAATGTTCATTGTCCAGTCTTCATAATCTTTTCTATCGGTATATATCGTTTATAGGCAATTCGCCTATTATTCCCACTTTCTCATACATGAATTGTTATTATGATGCACTATTTCAAGCCTTTGTTTACTGACATACACTGTGGTTATTGTTTTCATTAAACCTGATGTTGGATGGAATTTGAGGTAGGCCTCTTTCCTTCAAATTTAATGCAGTCAGTGACTATAGAATAAACAGGTACAAGCAAAGAGAAGAAATTAACTTAAACCAAATTGATCAGTTCTCCTTTTTACTGGGAGACTGTGATTTAAGTTTAGAGGTATGAACAAATAAATGAACAATAACAAAAAATACCTACCATTGTTTTATTGGAATTGGGGTTTGTATTTTCATTTTGTATTAGAAACAAAACAGTTTTTTTTATAGGGTGTTTTAACGAAAATGTAACACACTATTATTCTATTTTCCATGACTACACTGGGGGCATTGTGCAGCTCACTGGCTGACTTCATGTCTTGGCAGACCTTCAGATGTCCTGGTGGCTTAGGTTTGTGATGGCTGCCAGGTGGTATCTGTTATACAGCAAATGCAAGCCACTCCATCAGCTAATAGTTTGCCACCCTCCAAACAAGTAGCTAAGACATACATCCTGTGGGGAAAGAGTGTAAATTGGCCCCAATTCTCATATCTTACCAAAGGTCTGAATAGGCACATTTTTGTGCAATTAGAAATGATTTTAAGAGAAATGTTGTGACAGGATATATGCAAGGGCCCACAATATTTAGTCTCTGTCGTGTTCTATGGATGAGGGTCAATTCTCAGTTGATTTTATTTTAATTTAGTTTTAGCTATAGGCAGCCTGGTGAGGCGAGTGGTTAACACATCGGCCTAACAGCTCTGGGTTCAAGTTCAGATCAGTCCAACTTTGTGGACTTTGCATATTCTCCCCGTGCGTGTGTGGGTTACCTCTGGGTACTCTGGTTTCCTCCCACATTCAAGAAACATGCATTGTAGACTGATTGGACACTATAAATTGCCCCTAGGTATGGGTTTGAGTGTGCATGGTTGTCCATCGCCTTGTTCCCGACAATCAGCTGGCCACCGAATCAGGGTGTCCCCCGCCTCTGGCCTGGAAATGGCTGGGATTGGCTCCAGCACCCCCGCAACCCTAATGAGGATAAGGCAGTTCAGAAAATGAGTGAGCAAGTTTTAGCTATGCTTTCTGCACCACTTAATTTTACATGTTTCAACATAAATTAGGGAATATTTCCACGGTAACCCTATTAAGAAAATTGTAAGTATGCAGAGGCAAGCCCAGACTTTATCGTTCACATACACTAACAGCAGCATTCCAATGAGGTCACTTCCAGGTTTTTAGGATTGGGGGCACCAGAGCCACTTTGTTCTGTAGGCCTGTAAACCTGAAGGTGACAAGCGCAGGAAACATGGTCTGCTCTGGCCTCCAACTTGGTGATAGGGTTCGAATAGTTTCTCCAGCTGGAAGCCCAACAGGCCTGGGGTAACAAAAAAAGACCAACAGAAACTGTTGCCTGCTTTCTGTTTCCTGTGTTGAACAGAAGAAAATATATTCTTCATATTTAGTAGAACCTATTTGGTTAAGGAAAAAAAAAGTTTAATGGTGTCAAAGGTCTATGCCCCCCATAGCAACTATTGTTGTGGGATTATATAAACTGCTGGACACTGTCATTCCACCAGTTGCTCTCCAGCACTGTTGCTAGGTTGTATGCTTAATTGCATGTTCACTCCGTGTAACAGATTGCCTCGACTTTTAGCAGAATGTGTCCTTATTTACCGATTTTACAGCTGTCCTGTTCAGCTGCTTTGGAGAATGATAACTCTGAGTTTCTTTTAAAGCTAAAAAGGTAGTGTGCCACGTGGGAGTTTAGTGTACTCCCTCTTGTAGTAATATAGTGTTTATTCAGGAAATGTATTAGGACAGATGACCCTCACAGAACATGGATATTAATAATGAATTAATTTGCCACATAGTTGTAAGTAGCGTTAAGATTTTTATGATTATTATTCTTTTTACCTTGGAAGCACCATATGTGGAGTTGATATACCTAATAAACAGAGGGTTAAGGTGAGAAGATTGTTACAATGAAAATTACAAGGAGTAGCTGTAAAGAAGGAAGCAGACTTCAAGTACTTGGGTATAACAGTGCAGGCTGATGGAGAATGTGGAAAGGAAGGGAGGGACCGTGTGGAACAGCTGGAGGAAAGTATCAGGTGTGTTATGTGATAGGAGAGTGTCAGCGACGATGAAAGGAAAGGTCTACAGGACAGTGGTAAGGCTGGCTATGATATATGGCTTAGAGACGGTAGTTCTTGTAAAAATAAAGCAGGCAAAGCTAAAAGTAGTGGAGATAAAGGTGCTGAGGTCCTTATGATTGACCAGGTTGGAGAGTATCAATTGATTTTATTTTTTATTTATTTAGAAATGGGTTAATAAGAGAGAGTATGAAAGCTTAGGCATGGTCATGGAAAGTAGACTCTGATGGTTTGGATATGTCTAGAGGAGAGATATCGGTAGAAGGATGTTGAGGGTAGAACTGTCAGGGAACAAGTATAGATATGGTCCGAAGAGAAGGTACATGGATGTAGTGAGAGAGGACATGTAAGGGGCTGGTGTAGGGGAGGTTGACTCCATGGTGAAGGAATGCATTTGGTTCCTATTGAAGTCACTCACTTGTGTGAATATTAAGTGTACCTGTCACACACTCACATCTCACAAGCAGCTTTATAATGTTTGGAATGGTCACTTGATGAGCCATTTCATCATATTCTGACCTCAACTGTGTTTCAAAGCGCAAATGTACTCGGGTATCCCTCATAAAATATCCGGAGGAACTCCACTGCATACCAGCATTTATCAAATGGCTAATTTCTCCAGATATATTGGCTGTGGTCACTCATGCGTTTTGCCATTAAGGAAATTCATTAGAGTTGCCTTTCAAAGTAGTGTTTCCAGATGTTGAGTTCAGTGTGTTCATGTTGGATTTATGGCAACACATTTGTGACCTATCATAGCAAAATGGGTCTGAAATTGCACAGAGGAAAATGTGTACGAGTTCAACTGAAAACCTTGTAATTTAAAACATATTTATTTATTTTTATTTTTTACCCTCAGTATCAACAATAAACTGCAGCAGCCAGAAGCCGCATCAGGTGTGTTGGAGTATGCCATGAAACATTTTGGTGAACTGGTAAGTATCTTTTATCCTGAATGTATGATGAATTTCACTAATGATTTTTTTTTTACTCATTTGCTGTGATAGACAGCAAAAGATGGCAAATGTATTACAACTGTAAGATCTGTCAAAGGTTGTAATCCTATGTAAAGATTTACTCAAAATGTCATTGTTTCTTGAATATATTTAATCTATATTGAAAAGGGTGTAGACATGGAGTTTTCCACCCCCTCCCTATTCAAATAAGCCTTATCTAAGGGTTGTTAACCCAACAAGAAAAACGTACTACATAATTTTTACATTGATTTTTTTTTTCTTGCGGGATATGGAGTTTCAGAAACTTGGCTCTGGATTTGATAATTCCTATTGACACCTTTACCTTATTACACCATCATATATGCTCCTGATAAAATATAACCTTCATGAACTCGGTAATGTTTGGGCTTGTGTCTAACAACTCTTTAGGGGGTGCCCTTGATCATTCCAGCTGTATACCCGCAGAACACCATGTTCTAAAAAACTAACATGTGGCAAAGCCATTTACATCGCTGATTTGTCATTTATAGGGAGAATTTCTCCCCCTGTTTTAAGAAATATAAATATTAAAGTGATTGACAAAACTTTTATGTGCATCCCGTTGCAAATAAACCAGTTTAACGAATTGAAAAAACAACCAAAGAATTTCATTTTTCTTATTTGTAATGGTGGAGAAAAAAACAACCCCTTGGATAGCAACACAAGATTGCAATATTGGTACAGAAGCCTATTCTCCTCAATTTAGTAAAATCACAGTCTTTTTTTGTAATGACCATCTATTTTTATTGATCTTTTAAGTTCCAAATAATGTGTACTACAACTATTTAAATGTGCTTTGTTTTTTGTTTTGTTTTTTTTACAGGAAATTCAAGCCACCTGGTATGAGAAACTCCATGAGTGGGAAGATGCCCTGGTGGCATATGACAAGAAGATTGACATGAACAAAGAGGATCCAGAGCTCATCCTGGGCAGAATGCGCTGCTTAGAGGCCCTGGGAGAATGGTACGTGATCATTTAGAGCTTGTCTTACACCAGCAAATACCTCATACAAACTGAACATTTTTGTTTTATTAGCTTAGTGCATAAACTCTTGATTACCTATGTCTTTAATGTCAGCAAATTTTATTTTTTTCTTCACTTAGTTTATGACATTGAGTTTGTCAATATGGTTTGAAATATCAATATCCCTGTACTCTCTGCCTATGCAGTATTTTCCTAATATGCCCAGCAAACGTTCTTTTGGATGGGGTGAAAGGAGGGTGAAAGGATCAAAACAATTCCTTTTGATTTGACTGAAGTAATAAACTCTGGAAAGAATGGAGAGACAGACTGAAAACTGCATAGCGGCAGCTACTCCTCAAATTGCCTTTTTTAGGACAAAAGACAGCAATGTCCATGAAATCCCAACACTGAATGTGAATAGTCACTGAAATTTTGACATTAAGGAGATGGCCATCTGCTTGTCTGACTGTTGTCAATTGTGCCATTTTGGTAAATGTGAGTTTCAAAGAGTACTTCATCTTCAGTTAGCTTTATCTGTCTGTGGGCGAACCTGTTAAGTGTGAAGATTACATAATACCTGTCAGACTCATGAGTCAAAGAAGATCCGATTTTTTAGAACACATAGTTCTTTGCGGGGTCAAGTATGTACCACTATCATTTACTATGCACGCACACTCGCAGCCCCTGCTGATTATGTCGTTGCTGTTTTTTAGGGGCCAGTTACACCAGCAGTGCTGTGAGGAGTGGACTCTTGTCAGTGAAGAAACCCAGGCTAAGATGGCTCGCATGGCTGCCGCGGCCGCTTGGGGACTAGGTAACTTGGATAATTTAATCATATCCACATACACGATTGCAAATATGACCTCATTGTGAGCAGTTCTTTTACATTATTTCTATGCATTTAAAACTGCTGCGATCTAGTTAAATGGGTTACTGAATGCAATTTAAACAACCCCTTCTCACATAACATGGTAGTGGGCACTCATAAAACAATTCATTATAGGGGAGGACAGACATATGCCGTGGTCAAAGAGCATCCTTTGAGACTTGTGGTCTGTGGCTTTGCCTTCAACCAGCAGAGCGGTGTATATAAGGACTATCTTTGCCATCTGTCATTTAAAAGTCAGGCTGTAGTCTGTTTGATCTGCATGTGTTATTCAATTCATAAATTATATATACAATGGTAAGGTAGGGTGAATAAATCATCACGGCCTTGAACGGTTCTTTTTATACTTGATTGTTTTGCCATCAGGACACTGGGACAGCATGGAGGAATACACATGCATGATACCAAGAGACACACATGATGGTGCATTTTACAGAGCAGTGCTGGCCCTCCATCAGGACCTGTTCTCATTGGCTCAACAGGTATGTTGCATCATATTGAAAATACACCCACTTGAATGAACTTTCAGCCCCCGTTGACTGTACAGTACATTTAAAGGCTATATTTTTAGAAAAAATAAAGAATGGGCATGGGAACACTTTATAGCCTCCCATTTTCTGGAATCTTCATTCGTCTTTTGAACAGTCCGTTAAAACTCAACCGCATTGTACAACGTAAGGATACAAAAAATGTTCACGTGCATTCCATATTTGTTTAAATTCCCACTTCGGCTCACATGTTCACAAAGGTTTTTAATCTTTTTTTTTTTAAAGGTTACCTTCAAAACATATTCCTTCCTATAAAGGGAGTACTTTTTTTGTAGTTTTCCGATGGTTAGAATAAATCTTCTTTTTGCCATGCAATACAATGAAAATATTTGACCAAAACCAAAAAGCAAGCACAAGAACTTTACACCGTTCAAGCAATGCGCTCTCTTAGGAGCAGTCATTTCCAGATGCAAGATCTACAAAGGCATTTGGTACTGAGGGTCTACGGTGTAACTTATGATGTGGCTAGCTCCACCACAGCCTCTGAGGGCACGTGCTTGGCAGGAGGAGGATGTAAAATTCTACTCGTCCTCAAGTGTGTGGTAATACTATTTTGCAGGAAAAATATTGGACTGCTAGAGTAAAAAAATATTAAATGTCATATGAAGTAGAAAGGCTGAACCTGAGAAATGCAGTTGGTGCAGTTTAAAACGCAAGTACTTTAGTGTGAACATGGCTCCAAATGTTTATTTGTTTCACAATATCTACTCTTGGTAAAGGATTTGGATGTATTTCTATTTGTAAAATCTTGAATGTGCAGCCCTATGGCCCTCAAGTCCATTTCCTTGGAGCCAAATTCCCTATGCAAATGAGATGAAGTCTTTGGGGAATCTTTCCAAGACTTCCAATGAATGCAAGCCTTTAGCTTTGACATTAGTAAACACCTGTTCCTCCAAGTTCCCGGGATTCATCCAGCACGTTCCCTTTTTACGGCAAAGAGTTACTCTCTATGCCCCCTGGCCATCCCCACCTAACCCCCTCAAAGACAGAAATTAGATCCAGGTGTGGCCTGAAGGACACATGAAGGAATCAAATGAATGGGGGAATGCAATTTTACTCTTATTGACACCAGGCCACTCAAAATGAATAATGGTCAATGAAAAGCAGATGGATCTACGGTGAGAGTTTAAACATCAACATGAACTCAGTCCATTCTTTCGGATCTTGTTGTTAATCCGCACATTTAAGTCCTTCTGATTTTATATGGACGAGTTCTTTTGCCACTCAAGCTTCCAGAATATATCTGTGATTTATTTGAGGTGGTTTTCCAAATGTTTTGTTTCGGCCACAGAACTCAGCTACTGCAATTCAAGTGTAGAATCTTCTGAAACAATACTAATTATATGAGATTCCCTCTTGGGTTTATTTAATTGTTACACATTTTAGACTTTACGCCAATGACGCCGACACTGCATGCTTTAATGGTCTACTGGTGTAGTATTATGGGAACTATTTAAGTGCATATAAGCACAATCATTAGGGAAGAGATTGGATTGGGTCACCATATTTTTGCTTTTGCTAAAGCCAGACACTGTATTTATCAGGAGCCGTCTGGGCTCAGCCTATGCCTATAAAAACCCATCACTGGAACTGTGGATAAACAGTCTGACTGTCCCATCCTTACTCTCCCCTATCCCTCCTCTTGTTCCGCATGCCAACACAGGTGTTTTGGCATGACGACCTTCTTCTTCTCCCTGGGATAAATATTTGCTGGCTGTTGGGTACAAACAGCTATTTACTTTGACCTGCAATAACTTCCTCAGTCAACCATTTTACCTTCCCTTGTGATAACAATATGCTGAGACATTAAAATTTACTTGCACCCAAATATTATTAATACAAAGAAAATAAATGCCTATTTTTGATTATGCTACTTTTCCATTAAGCCATAAACTAGATAGACACCAGGTATCCTTGAACATTAACTTCCAGATTCAGTGTTACAAAACTTGTTTTTCCATTTAGGAAAGGGGGTATTTTTTTCTGCATGAGAGCATTGTTGACAACATTCATTGAATAATTATATTTGTTTTGCAGTGCATTGATAAAGCAAGAGACCTCCTTGATGCGGAGCTGACAGCCATGGCTGGAGAGAGTTACAGTCGAGCCTATGGAGTAGGTTATAAAACATGTTATGTTTATTGCAAATTATTACAAGCTTTTCAAAAACTATTATGAGTTTGATCTGTCTTGAAGAGGTTTCTGCTTTTTATTTTTTTTACAATGCTATCATGAACGTCTAGAGTCTAGACAAATGTCATCACATTTGAAGTGATTGTCTGAAGTCTAACAATCAGAAATCAACCAGATTTTCTTGGTACAAAAACATATTTTTTGATTGCACATGAGTAGTATGCCATGACACAGTACCTACTGATTTTTAAACAAGCTAGCATTATAAGGTGTGACCTAATTTCTCAAAATGGGACACAATTTTACCCTGTGACAGTTGTTAATGCTTAAATTCTAGATGAACTGATCGCTCAGATTGTGAACTCTAAGTCTGTGTTTTAACAGACATTTTCCCCACAAATTGTAGTTGAAAACCACATTATATGGGCACAATTCAGACATCTTCCCAAGAAGTTCCACAATATCATGTGCATTTCCAAAAACCCGAGGAACTAGTAATGACCATGTCCTTACGACAGCCACGCTTGTTCATATGTCCGTTTTATTACACTATTACAGAATTTTGTCCCCATAAATTTAAATGCTTAAATCATCTCAAATCTATTCATGTTCTTCCCAGGCAATGGTGTCGTGCCAAATGCTGTCTGAGTTGGAGGAGGTGATTCAGTACAAACTTGTGCCTGAGAGGAGGGACATCATTAGAGAAACATGGTGGGAGAGACTTCAGGTAACCTCAGGCTTTCAACATGATGTATGGAAGCGCACACACTCGAATGAACTCACGTGTTAAGGCTCAAATGCAGCAAAGAGCAGATGTTGAGAAGGCTACTGTTACTCAAGGGCGGCATTGTATGCCAAACATTAACAGTTTTGGGCATAAAGCATCATAGTCGCAAGTGTATGAAAGAAGCACTGAAAGCTCATCTGTCTTCACATCTGATTTTTGTACAATAAGTGTTCTTGGTTTTAGACAATCTTTGCAGCTTCCTCTATATGTTATTTGTTTATAATGCAACACAAATTGTTTAAAGAATAATTGCTTTTCTATCGAGGACTTAATTGTTACTTAAGAATTATCTTTATTATTATGGTATCAAGTTATAATGTTAATCACTTGAATCCTTTTATAAAATGAAATTACATTTTTTATTTGCATTTCTCACAAAATTTAACTGCAGTGCAACAAGAGGAAAAAAGTAGACTTATAAAGACCTACAAAGACTTGTGAGCCTTAGGCCAATTTTAACTTTAACATTAAAGTTTAATGCACATAAAACAATGCACCATATATAGCTTACTAGCTCTTGTAGAGAAATACGATCACGTCAGTAAGAACAGTCTTGTGACAAAATACGATCATGTCGACATGAACAGTCTTGTGATAGTACATAATATTCATACGCACCGAGGTGTCAGTGTTTCGGTCTAAATATTACGAAGCTTGTTATGCCACTGTTGCTTTGAAAGGAGCTGGCTTGTTCTGTCTCAAGTGCAGGATGAGTTCCATTGTTTTTGGAGACGTACGGTGCCATGTTGTTGAGAGCTCACCACTTGCTGAGTATAGACGTAACAACAAATCGGTTTATAATAATGATAAATAAATAATCACTAAATAGTAATAGATAAATAAGTGGTCAACATAATAAATAAGTAGTGTAAGTAATTAGTCTTGATTAGGTCCAGAACTCGAGTTGAGTATAGTGAAAGCTCTTGGGAAGAAACCATCCTTGAGTCTGTTGGTCTTGGCTGTTATGGCTCTGTAGCGCATTCCAGTGGGCAGCAGGTTGAAGTGGTAGGGGCCAGGATACGCATTGTCTTTTATAATGCTGTCTGCCCTTCTAAAGCACCGGGATTCGTACAAGCTGGACAGGGTAGGTAGGGGGGAGTTGATCTTTTGGTCTGTGTTGATCACCAGTTGCTCCTTTCTGAGTACTCCCAGGAAATGTAGCCTCTGTGTGCTGTGGTGTTTGCCGCCTAAGTGACAATCTGTTGAGTTATTAATTAGTACCCATATACTTTTTGTGGCCAGAAAACATCTTGCTAATGCAAAAACTACGCTAGAAAAAAATCGATCACAATTTCCCAACATCCATCCATTCTCAAATCTGCCTCCACACTCAAAACCTACGACTTAAATATATTACCCGTTGAGCTTGTGTAATTTGACTATTACAAAATACGGTAATCATAAGTATTTAATCTATTTCACGTACTTGGTGGCCCCGCAATGGGTGGAAATATTGCATTTTAAATATCTGATGCCAATGCATACGATGAAGAAAAAGGCCTTTTCAACCAAATCTTTTTGACAGATGATGTGATGAATATACTATGTCGTAACATTCCATTTCTGTTCTGCTTCTTTTGGCTGTTGCACTAAGCTAAATACTTGCCGTTTTACACATCGATTTCCATACAGTCTGATTTGGGACTTGTGGGTTCCTTCCTTAATTGAACCAGACTCTGGGAAGAAGTAATGACTAAGAAATGACAAATGTTTTAGGCATACAAAAGACAGGCCACCATGTCAAGAAAGTTAGCTGGCCCCCTTTTTCCCTGGCGGTCTTATATTGCTTTCATTTTGGCCCCTGTATTGGGCCATGACAACAAGGTTGCTTAGTCTTTGTTAAAGCTCCAAACCCTATGAAACAGGTGAATATGTTTATAAATTCTTGCAAAGGATGTTCATGGTGGGAACCAGGGTCAGACAGACCGTTTGGTGTTAAGCCAAAGAAGGATTCTTCGAGCACAGGCCTGTATTATAATTTGCCCTTTTGTAAATCTCAGATGTCTGCCAATTAAAATTTGTACAGCAGCCCCCCCTTATCTGGGAAATATGTGGGACGGTGGCTAATAAAAATATATATGCTCTCTTGTTGTAATTTATTTATCAGAAATCGGTAATGTTCAGAATTGCTGAGCCATCATTGTTGCTGGTGGTGTGCCTGTTGGGTTTCTTTCATTTGGTCAGAAAATAGTATTTACATTTTGTGTGCAGGAGTTAATATTTGGCTTATGAGAAAGTCATGCTCCTCACCAAGATACCACAAATTGGAAAGCAGCGTGTTTTTATCCTGTCCTATTCATTTTCTTCTCACGGTTTGGAATGGCACCTGGCAAATTCTTCTGTGATTTTTCAAAGGCTTCAGACTTGACAGTTGAAAAGAATGCATTTCCAGACACAGAAATCCTTATGCAGTAAAATAAAGCTTGATCAGACTGTCTTCTTTTTCCAATCATAAAAGATGTGCTCTACGATCCTGCGAGGGCTGCTTGGGGCAAAACTATAGATCTTCTAATGCCAAGGCCGGATCTGTAAAGACAGTGAACATTTTATTTCCCTATTTCTGATTCATTTGGGATTTATTTCTGTCGAAGAATTCCTGTGCCTACGCCTTCTCTTATTTTATTCAGTAGCACTATTCCATTGGCCTACTAGTTGAATTGTAAAAAATTGGATTCCCTCGTAAACGTTCCTGGAACAAAGTTTTTGGTCATTTGCTCTATTGAAGGACATAAAGTTTTGAGTTGCACCATTCTCTCATATACTCTTTCTTGTTAAAATCAGTTATAATATTTCTTTAGTGGTGTAAATCATGTCAGGGATTGGTTCTTTAAGATACATAAATGATGACCTGTTTTTTTTGTTGTTTTATGTTTCTGGCTTGTTGGACGAGAGTACTAGAGTGGGTGTTTTTGAAAATGGCAATAACGACATCTAGGGTTTTTGCTCTCTTGTGTAAAATATCGTGAATAATGAGTGGGTGGAGGATCTTAGAAGATGGTACCAAAAAAACATTTCATCCATGCAATTTTTTCCCCGCAGGGTTGTCAGCGAATCGTAGAAGACTGGCAAAGAATCCTGATGGTGAGGTCGCTTGTGATCAGCCCTCATGAGGATATGAGGACGTGGCTAAAATACGCCAGTCTCTGTGGCAAAAGTGGACGTCTGGTAAGTACATTTCCCAGAAGCATACACTTTGTAAAATGTAATACACTGAAAAAAGGTCAAAATATCAATGTCAATTTGCAGTTGCAATAATTCCATTCATATTTTACAAGATGTGTTTTCTGCCATCCTCCTTAAGATGTAAGAGTACCGTATTTTCCGCACTCTAAGTCGCAACTAAGGGACTTCAATTTTCTCAAAGAAAAACTTTGCATTACCACTACTACTACTGTGTTTTATAACCCAATGCAGTGATTTTGTTTTTTCATCTGTCAATAATTCAGTATGATTCAGTCACAATTACAGTATTTTATCAAACTTGCTTTCTTCTGCCAATACAAATCTGAAGTCTGTGAGCGACAACATCTTGAACATTTTTTTCAACCATTTTGGACCACGAATAATTGGCAAGTAACCTTCAAAAAGAGTTATTGCGACCCAAATCATTTATATTGATGTTCTGTCTTTGAACTCACTGTTATTCCTATTGATTGAAAATAATTGCAGTCAATCAGCCACAGAAACACACGCACGCACACACGCAAAACACACCATGTTTAAATGACTAAGTGTGATGTAACTGAAAATGAAAGCAGTGGCAAGCATAATGGGGAATGTGAGCACAGGGTGTTGGAAAAAATGACCTCTCTACAACTGTTCCTTTTCTCCTTTTTACCTTTTTTGCTTCCACAAAGCTTCCTAATAACTTAGTCATGCCTACTTCTCGAAAGATGTGTCATGACAGTTATATAATGAAAGGCTGCAGGGATATCAAGCCCTCTTATGTTTCCCAAAATGACACATTGTCATTGCGTGCCGTACTTTGTAGTCCATGAAATGTACATCCTGACATTGCTCTTCCTTTTGCTGCAATTGATTGACCCCTCATTGACTTTATTATTCCTCACGTCCCAGGCTTTGGCCCATAAGACCCTCGTGCTCCTTTTGGGTGTTGACCCCTCCAAGCAACTTGATCACCCACTGCCCACAGCCCACCCTCATGTTACATATGCATATATGAAGTACATGTGGAAGAGTGCTCGCAAGGTAAGTTATCTTTCTTTGTTCACCCTTCCTTGATGGAAATACAGTAACTACAAAGGGGTTGAAAGTTTCAAACTATCAGTCTTGTGATCACTTAATATTATTTTCACTTTTTCTGTCTGGGCCCGGCCAGTTTGGCACTGCATGATGGTCTACGGCCACAGAAATGTATACTTCCATCACAATTGTATCCCGCTGTAGAGAGTTTGTAACGTTAGACGTGCATGAGTCAGTTATTAAAAAGTAGTGGTTTATGATTTATTGGGTTTAAAGATGGATAAAAAACATTGTGTTTCCACTAAATTCCTAGCAGTTAAAGAAAGTCCTACAAAGTCCTACAGGGAAACTTGAGGGTTGAAAAAAAAAGGAAAAAAGAAGTATGATTTTTTTTCAATCTTCCTTTCCTATTTAGTAATTGAAAAGAAACTGAAAAAGGCTGGCAGAAAACTAACAAACAGAAAAAACAGCCACAGTTAATAATTGATTTAACAAGGAGCAAATTACTTTTTCAGCATAAGATCACATTGCTTTAAATATTTCTTTTCTTTTAATAAATAAAATAAACAACAAAAAATCTTACTTTTTTTTCTTCACTTATGTTATATTTGTCGGAGATTTAAATATGTTTATCTTAAAGTGATGTATTAACCCTAAAAAATCAGAATCTGGCAAATACCTTTTTAACAACACTGTAAAAACATTACTAGGTCTTATTTTGTACTGCTCCAGCCAAGCTGTACTGCTCATTGATTGTAACTCTAAATATACTTGCACACAAAATACACACATGCAAGCAGCTGCAGATGATGGATGTAATATTTAGTGGGGGATATTTTGGATGTTGATTCTGTATTACGTTGTGATGATATGATGACTTTTTGATGATGATTTCTCGTACAGGGTGAAAAACGTTGATTAGTATGGTGGCTATATAGAAAGTGTTTTTCCCCAAATTAATCAATTTTGTACCTCTTCAGATTGATGCTTTCCAGCACATGCAGCATTTTGTACAAGGGATGCAGCAACAAGCCCAGCATGCCATTGCAGCTGAAGACCAAAAACACAAACAGGAGCTCCACAAATTGATGGCCAGGTTTGTCCCCTTTGTACAGACATTTACAACATGTGGTGCTGTACTGTTCAAGTATGTACTACCAAATACTATAAAATTCGTTAAGAATCCCGCTGGTATAAATTAGTATTATCTATGGAAAAATGTTTCGACAGTATATGAGAGATAAACAAGCCGTTTCCATCACTTTTCTTTTTTCATTGGTAGCGTCTGTATATGTACTCTTTTTTTCTACTTCCACATTAGCCAAAAACACAGCCTAACATGCTAATTCATGGAAAATGTACCAATGGGGGTCATTGGTTTTTTTCCGTTCAAAAAAATCCCCTTCACATTTCTTCTTTTCAAAATGAGACATTTTTTGAGTGACTAAATCGTAAATGTTCACTCTGTAAAATTAGACCTCTATCACACACAATCACTCACAAGCAGCCTAAACATGGCGGCTTCATTCCATCAAATGTCAAAGATGTAATCCGCATCCTCTACTATATTGCCGGTTTTTCGTCTTCACGCCTGCCTCTGAATACTTGCTTGACAGCTCTGGCACAACGTTACAACTGGCTGTGGGAAACCATGAACAGAATGAAATCTTTTTAACATGTTGTCAGCTACAACTGCCGCTTTTCAAGAAGCTGACATTGTGATTGGTCTCCTGTGTTCTCAGATTCCGATTAAAGATAGTTGAGATACTGATTTTGAGAAATGGAAAATGGTAAAGTAAAAACATACTTTGAAAGATATCTCAGATAGCTACATGATTCCATTCTAAATTCTCCAATACAATTATCGGGAAAATAATCCTGATGACACAATATTATAATATGTTAAAACAATGATGATGTTTTTTTGGACATTTCACTGGACTGTAATCACATTTTGGTTCTTTCTCTGCCGTTAGCTTTCTTAAAATAA
This sequence comes from Stigmatopora nigra, assembly GCF_051989575.1. Lineage (NCBI taxonomy): Eukaryota > Metazoa > Chordata > Actinopteri > Syngnathiformes > Syngnathidae > Stigmatopora > Stigmatopora nigra. The sequence goes on from NC_135508.1 coordinate 11,929,258, forward strand.
ACACATTCCCTGGTATTACTTTGGAAAAAAAAGAAAAGTTCAACAGTATTTAATAGTTGTTAACCATTTTCTCGAACCATTTTCATGCTGAATTGTGTTGAACACAGCCTTGTGTCACGCAGTACTATAGTTTGGTTCCTTTAGCTTATCAAACTAAAATGTTACAGTATATTAGGTAAAAAACGGCCATCAATTGTAGCATCCACATAACCTTTTTAGCATGGTTTTGGAAAGTACTCCACTCATCTTGATTTTAACTGTAGCGGTGTCGCCATCTCCACATTTACTCCAGTCTTCGGTTACTCTGTTGTAGTGACCAAGTTGTTGTCCAGCTTGCCTCCAAAGCATTCACATATCGTCCCTTCTCTGTTAAGGCCTCATATCTTCCTTTATTTTCCTCCAGAGACAGCTATGTCTTCTGTATGAGCACTGAGTCTGGTATTAGGTTTTTATGTTGGTCTGTCTTGTCAGTCTGTATAATAAATCTGTCTATGCAACTTTGTATAGATTAAAGACAAACTTCTTCTAGTGAAAGGTTGTGAAGAGCAAATTTGACGGATAAAACTCCAGCCTCCTTTTATTCCCATTCAAAATAAACACTAGCATTCTCTAACCTATTCGCAACTGGTGTGTTTAGAGATAAACATAGGAGTCTACACAAAATACAACACTACAGTAGAATTAGGTCAGAGATTGTCAAGGCATATTGAGGTAATGTTTGTTCCTTGTTCACTATCTGACTGTGTGAAATAACATTAATATTATTGTGAATGTAAAATTCAATAGTTTAATGTTATAAGTCTCACCTGAGTATTAGTATCAGGCCAGCCAAATGGAAAAATTAAATACTGTAAGACACAATTAATATCTCTGCACTTTTGTAGTGTGCGTATTATATGTTGTATAATTCACTTTATGTTAGCTGATTACAAAAATCTAATGATATCCACAGAAAAAAATATGGAAGAGTAAGGATATGGAGAAACAAAATGGATTTTTCTGCTTTGATATATGCTGAGTTTATTCTAGCCTGACTTCTTGCGCCAATACACAGACATGGATCATTGCTTCTCATTAGTCACGCATCAAAAAAGCCAGTTGAAAAAAAGATGAGCCCTTTTGAAAAAACTTGTTTTATCTTCCCTACAGGGACAATAGCTATCTGTGGACAATTTCAGTGCTGTCCCTTCTCCGCTTATTCTATCTAGTGTGGCTAGGATCTGTAACATAATGCTTTCTGTCCGAATGACACATTATTTTGACATCCCCTGGTGTTCACACAACCTGCTATTTTCCCAAAAGTCAACCTGTTTGACATTTTCTGCAGTTAAAGGAAACCATTTGACATCGACCCATGAAGCCGGACACATGGTAAAACATTCCAGAGAACTTACATAATCTCCATAAAAAACTTTTTAGTTTAGGTATTCTGTCAATAGACTGTTGGACTCTTGATGGAGGAGATGACAACAGGATGCGTGCGTGCCAAGTGCTCAGTTTAAATTGCGAGTGTTTTTTCAGCTTTTACCAGACACCAGTTTTTCGATCATGATTGTCTTACCATCCAGAGCTTGATGGATTAAGTGGAATGTTACAGTGCTCTCGGTAACTGACCAAAAAGTCATTTGGATAATTAAGGATATCTGGATGCACTCCCAGAACCTTTCAGAAGATATGTGAAGTTTTATTTGTGATAGGTTTGAAAAGTCCCCTCTTGGTTCTCCCGAAGTCAAAACACAATTGGCTATTTTTTTAAATCAATTTTCCTGAGTGCTTTGATTGTCACTTATCCTTGGTACTTAGAGACTGCAAGATCATAATCATCATATTTCTCCTTTGACTTGGCCCTATTGGCCATTTTGAAATTCATATGGTCCTGTCGTACAATAGATATAGAAACTACAAGTAGCTCTTCTCTCTGATGTAAGGGAACAAAAGGACACTATGTTAAATTATTAGAAACTTTAGCTATCTGAAGTGTTATTTCTGAACTTCATGCAACTATGATGTTCTCTGACCTTTAATCAGCGATTCTCAGCAATTTGTTGCTTTTGTTATCCTACAAAGGATGACTGAAAATGTATTAGTATGGTTTGTTTTCATATTTATATATTATGAAAGGCATATGTGACCCATTTGTATTCCTCTCCTACTAAGGTGCTTCCTGAAGTTGGGGGAGTGGCAACTTAGTCTGCAAGGTATCAATGAAAGCACCATCCCCAAAGTCCTGCAGTACTACAGCCACTCTACCGAACATGACCGCAACTGGTACAAGGTTAGCTCCACCTCCTACTCTTTACATCCTAGCCCTTCTCTTTCAACCTATATGGACACAGTAAACCAAACCAGTTATGCCTTCATAAAGGTTTTCCTCATCAGAAAAACACTTTATTTATTCCTTTTTGGTGCCGGGAATGAGAATTTTTTTTGAACCAGAACAGTGCTTAAGGCTACAAGAATGTTTGCTCTTTACACACCTCCCCAGCTTCCTACCCATCTGTCCTCTCCAATTCCCACAAGCTATTGAGCTTCTAATAGGTGGTTTCATAACCCCACAAACATCACACATATTTACACAGGTTTGGATCATTCCTTAAGACTTCTTTGTCTCATCATAAGCTGGAAAAAATGACATCAATGGCCGTCATCTTGGTGGAAGACATTTCCATTCGTTGCCCCCTTCCATTCGCTCAAATTTTTAACCATCTTTTGACAGGCCTGGCATGCTTGGGCAGTAATGAATTTTGAGGCGGTGCTGCATTACAAACATCAGAACCAGGCTCGTGATGAGAAGAAGAAATTACGACACGCCAGCGGTGCCAGTGCGAATGGTGAAGCCAGCAACAGCGACAGTGAAGTTGACGGCAATGACCACAGTCCTGTTCCCTCACCAGGACAAAAAAAAGTGAATGAGGTAAGATCAGTGCAAAATGATTCTGTCATTTGTTACAACAAGATATAAATATTGTAATAAAAAAAAATAGGTAGTATTGTATTCTTCTGAGCCAACATTTGGAATGGGTGTAATAATCAGCAAGATAGCTCCCCGTTGTGTGGAGTTTGTGTCAAATTATTCATGTAAATTGCAGTGAACTACACTTTGGCTAACAGCACCTCAAGCATTGATTAGCCTTTGACCAATTCCAATTGTCCTTTGGTGTAAGGTTGTGCATGATTGGTTGCCTGTCTACTTGTGCCCTACGATTGGCGGGCAACTACTTCAGGTTGTACCCTGCCTATTTCCCTTAGTCAGCTGGAATAGCCTCCAGCACCCCCACAACTTTTGTAAGGGTTATTCTAAAGAAAGATGTTTAAATAAGTAAAAAGAAAATAGATCAATGTTGCAATGGATTATTGTCAAAATCGCTACTGTACATTCTTGACTGTTCCTCTAAATAATAATAATGCACATTTTTTCTTTTTTTTAAAGACATTGCTCCTATACACTGTTCCCGCTGTTCAAGGGTTCTTCCGCTCCATTTCTCTGTCCAGAGGCAACAACCTGCAGGACACACTCAGGTCAGTCAGTCAGCTAGCTCTAATACTGCATGTGTGTTAAAGACAATAGTCACTCACCACTTGACTAATGTGGGTTTGAAAGGACCTCTAGTGGTTGGTTGTTTCCTTACTCTTAATTTGGTCCGTTATTGAATATTCATCCACTTCCTGTACCTTTTTTTTTTTACCACAAACTTGTTTATGTCGATTTTTTTTAGGGTTTTGACTTTGTGGTTTGATTATGGCCACTGGCCTGAAGTAAATGAGGCCCTTGTCGAGGGCATCAAGACCATCCAAATAGATACCTGGCTTCAGGTAATACATGTACTCATTCATTTCCTTTTCATCAAATATTAAAATTGAAATTGGTTAAGCCTGGGTGAATCCCTGCCATATAAATGCTCATCTATGTGAGTGTGTGTGCTGTTTAGGTGATTCCACAGCTCATTGCTCGAATTGACACTCCTCGTGCTCTGGTGGGCCGCCTCATCCACCAGCTGCTTACAGATATTGGACGGTATCATCCACAAGTATGTGTGCAGGGCTACTGCTCAATGTTTTTTTTGTAAATCTTACTCTCATCGTTATAAGAAAAAGCATGACTTAAAAATGAACTTCAATCCATCTCCAGGCTTTGATATACCCACTAACTGTGGCCTCAAAGTCTACCACCACAGCTCGTCACAATGCTGCAAACAAAATCCTGAAGAATATGTGTGAACACTGCAACACTCTTGTACAGCAAGCCATCATGGTATGGATGTTATTGGCATTATACCATTACTTTACCTTACCTAAACTCCAAAGATATTTTTTCTATGGTTTTTCAATAGCCAAGTTTTTTTTTGCATTGTCTTGTTCTGAAATGTTGTTTCCTTCATCCAGGTTAGTGAGGAACTTATCAGAGTTGCCATTTTATGGCATGAGATGTGGCATGAGGGCCTCGAGGAGGCGTCACGTCTGTACTTTGGGGAACGCAATGTCAAGGGCATGTTTGCTGTGCTGGAACCCCTACACGCAATGATGGAGAGGGGACCACAGACCTTAAAAGAGACCTCTTTTAATCAGGTGTGTCTGGGAGATTGGTTTTAAAACTGTGCTATAATTGTGACACCAGGTTAGGTTATTAAAACTATAACTCAAGATGGATTGAGTTTTGGCCTACAAGCTCAATGGATCTTACCAGTTATACTTTTGCCTCTGTTGACCTCTTAACTAGTCAGTCAGTGGAATGGAATTAGCTGTCAACCATTCATCATTCTTGTTCAGGATGTAGTTAGGCCAACCACAAGCTGTACTATTTGAGTGTACTAGGTTCGGGAATCTTTAGGCGCCTTGCAATAACAATTATCCAATATGACAATACAACAATTATCATTACATGTGTTGGAAATTAATAACAATATTCTCCAATACAACTATAAAGAGAAAAACAATGTACTTCTCATGGGAAAATAAACAAGTGTCATTGCTGCTTTATTGAGGCCCTTTATTGTAACATCTGTCTTTTATCATTCTTAAGGCTTATGGCAGGGACCTAATGGAGGCTCAAGATTGGTGCAGGAAGTACATGCGCTCTGGAAATGTGAAGGACTTAACCCAGGCCTGGGACCTTTACTATCATGTGTTTAGGCGCATCTCCAAACAATTGCCACAGGTATGTAAAACACAACTTATGGAAATCTGTATGTATATATATTTCAAAGGATAAATTGCCTCTAAGTATGGGTGTGTATTGGCCGAAAGACAGCTGGGATAAGCTCCAGCACCCCTGCCCCTTCCCTGTGACCCTAATGAGGACAAAGCAGTTCAAAAAAATGAGATGTGTGACCTACGTTGTCTTTGATAAATTAATTACCCAATGTCAGACTGCTAAGATATCACTCTTTTACGGAAGTATTCTGAAAATGTGAAAACTTGATTTTCACCACATAGTAGTTTTGTGTGCTGGGATGTCATGGTTCAAGTTCTTCCCTGAGTTATGAATGAAAACAATTTTGAGCGTTGTCAAGACAGAGTTCTATTTCCTTTCACAGTCACTGTGGAATTATGAAACGCTCTGTGAAAATGTGAGAATGCTGCAGTTTTATGCCCACTGGGTATTACCAGAAATAAACCCTTTTTGGTGTTACCTTCAATCTGTATGCACAAATAGATAAAGAGATTATCTTAATTTCCATCTCCATCCAAATCTGAAGCAAGCCTTTGAAACATAACACAGTAATGTGATTTCATTTAACACCCTAATAAATTGACAAAGAGGGGCGGACTATTTAGTGTTGTGAAAGTTTAAAGATATTTTGGTCTCAATACAGCTCATGTTTTGTATAATAGGCAACATACCGGAGCATTACTGGCATTACACAGTTTATCAAATACATCTATTAATGGAATTTATTCAAAAACTCCATTCAGCTGACGTCGCTGGAGCTTCAGTATGTTTCTCCAAAATTGCTGACGTGCCGTGACCTTGAACTGGCTGTCCCTGGCACCTACGACCCCAATCAGCCTATCATTCGCATCCAATCTATTGCACCCTCCCTGCAGGTCATCACTTCTAAGCAGCGACCACGAAAACTCACCATTATGGGTAAGTTGTTCAACCTGTGTTCCATGATCTGCAAATAATCTTCATGACACCAATTTTGACAATAATTTGAAGGAATAAAAAAAATACACTCTCACTTCCCCATTTGCTATGCCGTATGGTATGAAATATAATACTAAAGCGACTTTAAAAATACCATGCCACTGTAAAGTCACCTTGTCTGGCAGCCAAATCACGCTGCTATTAATCACAAATGGTTCACTTTACCGCCCACTTTCTACTAGGCAGTGTCGTACCTTGTTCTCGTATTTCACTATCAGTGATACACAACATGGGCTGTAAAAGATGAAAGGTAATAAATCAACTGACCTCTGGAGCAAGACATCAGATTAGGACCTGTCACACACTATGGGCCGCCTGGATTTACTGTCAGGCCTCTTTGGCAATGGGAAAGACATTGCATTGCTTGGCTGGTCTTGAGGCGCAAACAAGAAATACAAATCTTCTATGTCACCTAATGCAATTAAAGGCATACTGCAAGTTATATGTACAATGAGTGAGATTGTAATGGAGTCACAATTCAGACTTTAAACCCTCAAGGATCAAAGTGGTCCTTCATTTTCAAGATTTTTCAGGAGACTATAATCATGTACATACCATTGTCTCACTTTTTTAAAATGTACATTTGGGTTTTGTGGCACCCTCTGCAGGCAGCAACGGCCATGAGTTCATGTTCCTGTTAAAAGGACACGAGGACCTGAGGCAGGATGAGAGAGTTATGCAGTTATTTGGCCTAGTCAACACGTTGCTGGCAAATGACCCTGCGTCATTGCGCAAGAACCTCAGGTAATCTCACTTCTGTGTATTCTTGCATCAGATTTGAATACTGACAGTGATTGAATTGATTACATCTATTCCACCTATTAGCATCCAGCGCTACGCAGTGATCCCCTTGTCTACAAATTCTGGGCTGATTGGCTGGGTTCCTCACTGTGACACCCTGCATGCCCTCATTAGAGACTACAGAGAAAAGAAAAAAATACTGCTCAACATTGAACATCGCATCATGCTGAGGGTATGAAACCATACAAATTGCATTTCCTCAAAACTGGACACAAGCATGTCCATCAAGATGTTTGAAGGAGTTAAAAATTAGTTGACCTTTGCATGATACTTTTTCAGACTCGTGCCCTCATTGTTGATTTTCTTGTTATGATTAAATGTAGACAAATTTGACCTTCGCAACAAATGACCGATTTAATTTTCTTAATGTGCCCTTGTAGACTACGCTCCTAACAAACCAAGAGCCTATTATTGAAAGGATGATAGTGGCCACAGTGAAAAAAAACATTAAGCATAAGGATGGAGATAGAGATGGTTAAGATTTCTTTTGTCTCAATTTCCTGCATCTCCTGAACACACACTCTGTTAAATCAAAGACCAACATTGAAGTGCAAGCACATCAACCGTATTTAATTCTTTAAATTAATTCAAGGCAATTGTATACTTTAATTAAGCAAACATGGCTTTCACTCCTTCTACACCATCTGTAGTTGTAAAGTGACAGTTTCTAAATAACACGTTAACAGTTAGGCATCACATTTCAAATAGATTTATCAAAACACCTGATGTTATATACATTCATTTGTTCTCTGATGAACACACTTCTTTTGTAAATGAAGATGCATCTGGGCTCCGTAATTGCTTTATGCTAATTAATAGCACACGCACCAGACGTGCCCAATTAGACAATGTAAATCAAGCAAACCAAGGCTACAATATAAATTATGATTGTTTTAAGGTCATTTAGAAAATACACAGAAGGGTCCCTTGTGATTGTACAACAAGTGCAATTGTTATCAAATAATACACGGGTATCCAAACTATTCCTGGGAGGGCTGCAATGGCTACAGCTTTTCAATCCAACAGCACCACTGTCTTTCAAGTGTAATCAGTTGATTGCAATCAGGTCCTGCTTGTAACAGCCAACATTGGAAAAATAAATCTGCACCCACACCCGCAATCGAATACCATTTTGAAACCCCGATACACTTACAGAGCACTAAATTAAATACATTTTGAGGTAGAAAATGAGGACTTCCTGGTGGTTTTGAGGAGTGTACTCTCTAGACCCATTATCCTTATTTGACCCATTCAGACAATCCTGTTACGGGTTGCCTAATGAACCATTCAAATCCATCGAAGTCTATAAATTCTGACCTGGAACATTACCTCCACTCATGTCTTCCCTCACTACATTTATTAACCTTCTAATATGTAGTTTTTCCTTGAGTCTTCCTCATCTTTTTTTTCTGCCAGTGTACTTACTTCCTTGTCTTACATGGCCGACCTATAACAAGCCTGCTTTCTGTAATGTTGTCCCCAAATCATCTAACCTTGGTTGTCTTTTCCTGTTGTGCTCATTTTTAATCCTATACAGCCTGGTCAACTCTGTCCCATTTATTTCCACAATGTCCTGGTGTGCTTCTTGTTTTTAATTTGTGGTTTTGTTTAGTAGTATAGTAATAACAAAAGTCTTTATAATTTATGTACGTGGCTAAGCATAATTTACAATGATATCATGTTTTTACTGCTGTGTTTCTGCTCTATAGAGTACGTCTAATATGACATTTATGTTCAAGATGTAGTTTGTGCTTCATGGATGCATATGCTTTATTTATTAAGGACGATATTTGATTTATTCTTCATGTTTTGTTCTTGAATGATGCTCGAATTAATCTTGTTGGGATTTTTTGATATGTTGCATTGTCTTCTATTCCCTTTGATGGTGCACCTGCTTTACAGGAATCCACACTAAATATTCATGCGAAGGGATGCTTTTCTTCCAGATGGCGCCTGACTATGACCACCTGACACTGATGGAGAAAGTGGAGGTGTTTGAGCATGCTGTCAACAACACAGCCGGAGATGACCTGGCTAAGCTCTTATGGCTAAAAAGCCCCAGTTCTGAGGTGAATGTTTTTTTTCTTTTTCTACCACAGGCTTTCAACCTCATGATTTAGTGTTAAAATATCAAGAACATTTATCAAATGAAACAATCTTAAATTTTATACAAGTGTAAAATAAATTTAAAAAAAGAGATTAGAGAGAGAAAATGGATATATATTTATTGTCCTTATTTTAATTAAACGTTTTTCTTCTTCAGGTGTGGTTTGACAGGAGGACAAATTACACCCGATCTCTGGCTGTGATGTCGATGGTCGGCTACATCCTGGGGCTTGGCGACAGGTCATCTCGTCAATAATCTTAAAACTGAGATTACATGATATTTGTTTCATCGTTATTGATGAAGGGATTATACTTATGTTCTCCGCAGGCATCCTTCTAATTTGATGTTGGATCGATTAAGTGGAAAGATCCTCCACATTGACTTTGGGGATTGTTTTGAGGTAAGAGAAAAGGATTATTTTCGACAAGAATACATCAAATGATTATTTGGCCAAGGATTAAACAGGATTACATCATTGACCAGGTTGCCATGACTCGAGAAAAATTCCCGGAAAAGATCCCATTCAGATTGACAAGAATGCTGACCAATGCTATGGAGGTATTTGGCACTACTGTTTGTGGTAATACCAATATTGAGCATATTTTCACCAATGCTGGATTCAACCAGAATTAATTTCAGGCAAAAACTGCAGTTATACAAGGTGTGTTGTAGGCACTAGTTAAACCTGTGCTTGTCTGTTTACAAGGTGACTGGCTTGGACGGTAACTATCGTATCACGTGCCACACAGTGATGGAAGTACTTAGGGAGCACAGGGACAGTGTTATGGCTGTGCTGGAAGCCTTTGTCTACGACCCACTGCTCAACTGGAGACTAATGGACAGTAAGGAAACATTCGGCACCAGTTCAAGTGCTCCTCTGTGTTTTAAGAAAACATTTTCAGCACATACTGATACAGGCCAAATCTTTGTTAATATTTTTTATACCTCGTCATTGTTTTCTTTGGCTGTTGCCCCTCTAGTCTGAAAAATACAGTAAATTTATTTAAGTATGGAAATCACTCATTTCTTTTGATAAGGGAGAACATAAACATAAAATGACGCTGTATGTGAAAACTGATATATACGGAAGAGAATGAGGGCCACTGAGGAATTATTTTCAGAATTATGACTTTTTTTAACAATATGTGAACACCTCTTCCCAACCAATTCTTCTTCTGTAGATAGACTAGGAACAGGGTTATAACTGATCTCTCGAGGAAGTTATAGTTTTAAAGATGTCTCGGGGAAGTTATAGTGATGCTTTTCCACAATCTCCCAGCTCAGATTTAAGAAAAAAAACAGATGGTTAAGCAGTAGCAAACAAAAATAATCATTCGTCAGAGACAAAGTACTGTAGAACTAATTAGACATTCACGTACACTTTGATCTTTTCAACATATGGTTGCGTTACTGTAAACAAGGCCCTTCATTAAAACTTTGGTAATCTAAGTATTGGAGAACTGAATAGGACAAAAAAAGAAAAGTTTTTAAAATTATCATTTAAAAACTGACCTTTAGTTCTTGTTTTTTCATTTAAAATGTTTCTGCTAGAACAGATGTAGAATTGCTATCTATGAAGATGTGGTGGGAAAAGAGAATATTCTCTTCTTTTGAAAAGAAAAAAAACTGAAGTGGAAATATCTTTGGATTTCACACACAGAAAACTTTACTGCATTTAAGAAAAAAAGCACAGATATTGTCGTCATTTCTAACAAACTTGACCTTTTTTTGCCCCCATCAATGCTAGCTAATACAAAAGGAAACAAGCGCTCACGCACCAGAACAGACTCGTACACAGCGGGTCAGTCAGTGGGTGAGTAGTCGTTTTGTTTGATGTTTTTGTTAGAGTGCTCCCCATTGACAATGTTCTGCCCCCTGACACAGAAGCCCTTGAGGGAATAGAAATGGGTGAGACTACACACAAGAAACCAGGGACCACAGTGCCTGAATCCATTCACTCTTTTAGTAAGTTGTCTTTTTACATTTTATTTAGTATGTTTGCTGTGCTCTAGTTTTCACTTTTGAAGGAGCAAACTTCTGCCTACTGCCCAATTTAATACACTGTGATCGACTTCCTATTGTCTGGAATTTTCCTCTCAGCAGCCGTTTGTTTGTGTGTTTCAGTTGGAGATGGCTTGGTGCAACCTGAAGCCCTCAACAAGAAAGCCATTCAAATTATCAACAGAGTACGAGATAAGCTTACAGGTAATTTCTGCAGCCTTCATACAGTCATTATTACCTTCTACATGGTAAATATAACATTTAGACTTGTTTCTTCTGGTCACAATGGCACTTCATGTTATAGTTTCCACCAATGAAGATTGATGTTGGTAGTGGGGGTAATATTAAGGCCATCCGATAAAGATGTGGGATCCTCTTTCAGCATAATCATTTATCATTTATGTCTTCAAGTTGTATCTGTCAATTAAAGAGGCTGTCATCTGTGCCTACAATGAATAATATGCTCCATAGGAGTGTGTTTATGTCCACATTTTAAATTTAATGTTTTTTCTAAATAATTTTGCTTCCAAATGAACACGGATGCACCAACTATAATAGTAGAGGTTGGTCAACATAAAATCATTATTTGCGTAAGACAATAGGAGCAGAAACAAATCAACCACAAACTCTGTTCCCTCCACAGATCTTAATGCTTTATTCAGATTTTTAGATATGAGCCTCCAAGTGTGCCTTTTAGTACATACCATCCGAAACCAATGGCGAGTTTTTGTTTCCTCCAGGTCGAGACTTTTCTCATGACGAGACTCTGGATGTGCCAACACAAGTGGAACTACTAATAAAGCAGGCCACTTCCCATGAGAACTTATGCCAATGCTACATTGGATGGTTAGTACAAATGTTTGATAGTACGCCAGGTCTCTGTTTTGTTATTGTTTATCGATAAACACTATTAGCAGCATTATTGTCATGACTTATCAATCATTGTATAACTGACTTTTGTATGACATTTTTATCATGTTATTTCTCTCATTTCTAGGTGTCCATTTTGGTGAAGAGTCACTTTTGGAAACCATTTTTTAACTTCCACTCTTAACGTCTTGTTTTTGGGACTATTCTGTTTCATGCCTCCTGCCACTTCCCATCCCGCCACTAAAATTGCTGGGCTAAAAATTTGATTTAATACTTTCTTTAGACAGCAAGTGAGCCCTTTTTTCTGACCCATTGCATTATGACATGCAGCATTTTAATCTACAAGATTACAAAATATACTTCGTAATATTTGGTAGCACGTGAAATGGACACAGCCCCTCTTCTCACATATGCAATCAAATATTATAGTATTATAATCCAATTATAATCCTGGTAACCCTTTTCACTAAGGCTAATCTGGGATAAAAACAAATCTACTTTAATGTGTTATCGGTTCTTCTATAGTTTCACAACAGTTGTTTTGCACTGAAACTAATTCTATCATTGCAGCCAAGTAATTGTCCAATTGAAATCTTTGTTGAGGTGGTCGCTTAATAGATCATTGATTGATTTTCAGGAACCAAGATCTTCTTGGTTTTATTTTGCAGGCACCCAATCGGCATATTTTTAAAAAGCAAAAGATAATATTCCATGTCCCCTCTGTGGAACATTTTAATTGTAATTATTGAATTGTCATGATTGTGAAGTTAACCTATTACAAGAAAGACATTTTTACCATTCTTACCTTAAGCATATGGCAGCTAGCCAGTCAGTATGAGAAACAAACATCATAGTCTTTATTTTCACTCGGTCCTGCTCCCAAGAGAGTAGGCCAATTTTGATTTTTGAGATTCTGTGAAATGATTTTTACACAACAAATTTTGCTGTCTTTCTTTTTTTTCCTCCATTTGTGGAGGATTGTGATCTGTTTCCATGGCTTGTTTTGGGCGGCTAACAAGCAACGTTCTATCCTAATTTCTGTCGACTTAATGCGTGCCCCCCGGCAACAATATAACTCCTACCTAAGAGTTTTCTCCTGTGGCAATGTTCGCAGCCAGTATGCATGCTGGATGTTTCATAGGGGGGACCCGGCTACCAGGTTTTGTTGACAAGTACTGGTGTAATATGGCGACATTTTACTAACTTAAACTCAAGATGTAATCAATGTCGAGGCATGAATTAAGTCTAAAATCATGATGACACAATGTACAGGCTTTGTGTGCTATTAAATGTGTATAGACACACTTTGTCCTTGTTTTCATTTGGTGTGTGTGTGTGTGTGTGTGTGTGCTTAGATGGAGCAACAACAAAAATAACATTTGCACATTTTAGCGCTCGGGCAGATTTACTGTCTATCCTTCCTCTTGTTTTCTTTTATTACCCACAGAGGGCACTCTGACTCCTAATAAGATCACCAGTCTTCTACCTTCTCTGGCAATTGAGGATGTGGTTATCAGGCAAATTTAAGAGAAGTAATGTTCGTTGGTAAGCTTAGTAGTCGTATTTCCAATTTGTTGTTGAACATTTGGCACAGAAATGAGTTTAGATTACCTAACAGCAGCAGTGTGTTATTTGTTCATTGTTATTCCTGCCCTACCCCTGATGTTCTCCTTTTGAAGGTTAATTACTTATAGATAGTTAGGGATTACAGATAAACAAAAAGCAGCCCATTGATCCCTTCCCTCACCTTTGCAATGTCACACTCTTTACACATTGGGACATAGTCCTGGTGATTATCTCTTCCCATCGATCCATTCCTCCTCTGTTTCCTCTCATTATTCCTTTCACTCCTATCTCACTCTTTTCCCCTACTTCTGCCAAACCTCATTAGTGAAAATGGGTCTTTTCATATGCCGGGTGCCACCATTTCACTTGCTCTTTTTCTGTTGTCTAATTTGTGTTTTGTTAGCACCCGCAACCGAGCCCGTCGAGGGCCAGTTGAGTCAATAGCTCATGTGAAATGGGTTCAATTGATTGGGGGAGGGATTAGGCTGTTTACCAACTCTGTGTATGGACTCTGGTCATAACAGCTCATTGCTGGTTTCTGTGGGAATTAAGCCAGTGGTGACTAAGAACACTCTCCGGACCCGCCGTTTGACTCGGGGACGTAAAGTGATGTCAGCATCTTGAAAGGAAATTTGGCCACCTATTACAAAACAGCAGCACCACGCAACTAGCACTTTTCAGGTTAAATAATGGCAACAAAAATCTTTAGTTCTTGCCACTTTGCCAATATGTGCAGAAAATTGAGTGGTATTAAAAATGTTTCCGTACCTGTGACAATTTCCATTAGTAATTTCATTTCTAAATCATGGGTTTTTGCTTCAGCAATTTTCTTTTGATGTATCCAAAATGCCACATGCGCAAAATAAATCAGATAAAAGGAATATGCCATCATGTAAAGATCGCATCATGGTGGTCCAACATTCACGTTCTCTAAAACGAATGTGTTGATTGGCTAAGAGAAGATCTTTATTTGCAATCGACAGCTTTTCCAAAACGATCAGGGTGACTTTCACAGAAACTAATTGCAATTGAATTTAGCAAATTGCATTTTTGAATGGAGAAACCTGAATCTGAAAAAGAAAAACATTGGGGCGGAATTTTAGTGAGGATCGAAAACAATTTCCGAGTCACTAAAGGAAGTGCCATATTCTTACATTCTATCATTATATGATATTTTGCAATTCATTATGAAAAAAACGCCTTCTGTTTCAAACAATGACAATGAAATTAAACACAGAAAGGGTAGTGCAAACTCATAAATAATGATCAATATGCTAATTCTATCAACAACACTAACTCTATTTTTTTCTCTTTTATTTCTTCTCTTCTTTCTTTAATAAAGCTAACTCCAAAAAGAAAATGCAATCTGATATCCAACATTTAGCTTTGATTCTTCCTTTCAATAACTTGGGTGATTATACAAACAAGTGAACTCAAAACTGGGGAATCCAACTCGCGAGTGGAAGACTCAATTCATTTTCACTGGAGGGATCAGAGGGGAAAAAAAAAATAAGAGTGCAGATCTTTGTGCCTCAGCTTGAGGCCTGCACTTTGGATTTAATTAAGATGTCATGAAAATGTATTGCTCTTCTAAAGAGACATAAATCAGGTGTAGCGGTACAAGAGAAAATAGCATTTAAGTGCTACTTTCAAAGTTGTTCACAAAGAACCTGAGATGACAACAGCCCCAATCTTTCCACCTCCCGTCTCTTTCTTCCGGCTACGTCTAAGCAGAAAGACAGTGGCCAAATTGACGGCTAGCTCCAGGAGTTTGTTAGCAGACTCCAAGTTCTTTAAAAGCACCAGGCTGCAGCCAGTATGTAGTTGGGCTGTCTTTGTTCACTGTGCTGGAAAGACTGTATCGATGAAACTGACAGCGGTATAGCCCACCGGAGACCTGCTGTTCTTTCAGGATGCTTTGAACGTGCTTTGTTTCCATGCCTGTTAGGCTTGTCTGCGACATGAGCATCAGAAAAAGCTTTTCGTGCTGATCATGATTTTTGTTTTTTTCTGTTACAAGGCAGGGACAAAAAAAAACAACACCTGTATTCTCGTGAATCTGGCTGTCGATGTCAATTTTCAGGAAGGTGACATTGAAAGTACATTTTCACAGAAAAACACTTGTACACCATGAAGTTGTACACTTTGGTCAACCCTGTAAAAGGTTTGGCATCATTCTGGTTGTTTTCTGATTGACAGTTTATGCCCTTTTGTGCAACATGAAGCCTTTGCAAGAAACAAACAAGGTGATTTTAGCTTGTTTCTTTTTTTCCTGTGTGCAGCCATGCTGATGCAATTCAACCTTTTCTTCCATCGTCATGTGTTACCCAGTGGACACCCTAAGTGGTTGCTCGCTGCGTCAGAGGGAGGTAAAGGTCTCTTTTAGCTGGAAGATCTTGAACCTTTTGTCTCTACCACGTGTTCAATGGTGGGCTAACACTGTTTTAGCGAAATGACTTTTCAAAAGTTCCACCTAATGTGACCTTGTCATTTTGTCTGCCTCATCATACCCGCTATATTTAAATTGTGCGACTGTGACTAAAGCTTCTTAGCTTGTGCACTTTGACAAAGTGTTGTGATTAAAGTTGAAAGAATTTAAAATGCACTTCTCAGTACCTGACTCAATATGGAGACATGCCACATAATCATTTTAAACGCATCACATATTTATTGAAAAGATGCATTAAGCACCTCCACTCATTTTCCCCACACAGACTAAGGAGCCAAAGAGTTGAAATTGGATCAAAATGCTCCGTGGTAATACTTCACAGTCTGAAGAGCTCTTAAAGATGAATTTTTTCATAACCATGTAGGCAAAGGACATACATTTTACCAACTCTCGTTGGACAAATATTCTACATTCACACTACACGGTATTCTTCTTTCATTGTTTTTGTGTATGCCGTGCTCACAAAGCTACAGTTTTGTGATGAATATGCCTGTCTTACAGGATCTGCACTCCAAGCCAATGGAAGCTAAGCAACCAAAATGGCCAATAAACCAAATAAAACTACACACACAAGAGGAAGAAATGTCAATGTCAGGCAAATGGGAAAATGTTTCCTGTTAAACATAGTGTGCTTGGTGTCCCTTGGTGGACAGTATGTCTGCATCATTTGAAGGCTGGACATGAAATGGTATCAAGATGTACCCGCCTGAGTGAGTATTGGTAATGTTTTTAAACTCATAAATGATGTGAATTCTTTAGCAAAAACATTCATATTATTTTGGTTAGCAATCATGCCAGGACCATATTAGTCATAAGCTACATTGTTAATCAAGTACCGATCTAAATGACTGACAAAACTAAAAGAACATTGAATTCAGTCATTTTACAAGAGCCAGAAGGGACTTTAATATTCCACTGTTAGATTAAAATAGCTGCATATGATGGTTACACCCTTTCTCACTTGACAGCACCTGAAGGCCTATCTTCAGCAACCATTCCTAATTTCCCTGCAGCTGTTCTCAAACTCCCAGCGCTTCTGTCCCCAAGCCAAAAGCCTGCCAGAGTTGACCTAATGCCCAAAAGCTTGGCATGTTATAAGCATCAAGTGGCAGGCATGGAATCATAGGATTGTAGAAACGGGGACGCAGCACTAGATAAACTGGACCATAAATATCTAGATGTAGTACACATTAATTGTATTTTAAAGTTGATGTAAAAAACACGTATATGAGTCACCATCAATAAAAAAAAGAATATATGAATATATATATATACATATATATTTTTTAAATCATTGTAACTGTGCTTTATATTGCTATTATATGCTTTTTTCCCAAATTTAAGGCCATGCAACCCTGAAACAACTACAAAGAGCACACGCCAGTCAACCCTCGTTTGTAGCCATAAAGCATTGCATTTATTTTTGCAAACAATCAAAATACATGACAAATTCCAATACTAATCTGAAAATGCAATTGTGCCAGTTTATTTTCAGGCACCTGTTTTGCATAATTTTCCATAAAAATAGGGTTGTACAAGTAAGGCCCATAATCAGCAATGCATTTACAAAAGAAATATGTGAACTCTTTAGGATTACCTGCATTTCTATGTTAAATGCTTATTTTATATGATTTGACATCCAGCAACAATAGTCACTATGAAACTACTTAAAACGATTACCAAACAAAATATTATGTTCTAGCGTTTAATTTATTTTGCTGAAAACAACTTGTAAATGTCAAGGTGAAAAAGGCATTTATACTATATTTTTAAATTGAATAACTCATTCCTTTGACTAAAATGACTTCAACCAAATGTTTTATGTTCCCATTCCAAAGATTGGGCCATGCCTCTTTATTTAGCTGTTTCAGTTCACTTTTCTTAGATCTTGTGATGGCAGTAGCTTGTTTGATGTGATGATACAACCTTTGAGTTAGGTTGAGGTCAAGAGTTTGACTGAGCCATTCCTGGACGAATACTCGCTGTTGTAACCAATCTTTTTCATTTTCTTCTTTTAAACTTCACTTTGCTGACAGATTACTGCAATTCCTGCAATTTTCTCAGGTAAATCTCCCTCCTCACAAAACACAACACATTAGTTCGAGGACCCACAAAATGTACATTCCGTTGACTAATTTTTCCATAAAGGTATTGGCATATTCCAGATATCTCCGCTGAAATGTTTTTCTTTCCTAGACAAACTATCTGTGCATGGACACCAAGAATAGTATACCCTCACAGCTCTTTCAAGCTTCTCATGGGTAACTATTAATTGTATCTACTTGAGCAGATGTCTCGAGTATTGCTTGGTTCATACCAGGCAATGTTTCTTGTGAAGGGAAACTAATTAGGTGTCTATTTTTTAGGGTAGAACAGCTTCAACAAATTCCTCCAGTGTTTTTGCCTTGACGTTAAAGCCTTGCAGTGACTCTTCCAGTCCTCACACAATCACAGTAAGTACTTTTAAATGAAGTTTACAAAGAAAGACAATTCTTTGCTTAGAAAATGCTAAGTAGTAGGTAGCATATTAGTCTCAAAATTCAATGGATGTCTTACATTGGCTATTTCTTACAAACAACGAACATTTTGAAATTGTTTTTGCTGTTTCTGGACAATTTAAAGTGTTGGTTATTCTCCCTACCAATGCTATGCATTCTAAAAATGAGCAAGAAGGCGATACAGCCCTTGATTTTACGCCATTGCCTTCTGGAAAGATTGCACACTAATGTTTTTGAAAATAGTCGAGCATACATTGATATAGAACTTGCAAGCCACCACTTATGATTCTTAAGACTCTCCCGAATTCTTGGGTACCTTAGACCCGATGTGTCGGACTAAGTAGCTTGATGACGTGGACCCGTCATCTCTTCATCTCGGGTCGTCCATCGACGTCCAGATTTACGCGGCAGGGTTGTATCGCTAATACATCTGCTGTTATTTGTCATTAAAAAAAAGCACTGATCGGTGACCAAGTCTGAGGCTGCGATAAAAAGCGGCGAGCTGTGAGATGGCGCCCGTGCATCATCAATCAGACACAGTGGTGACACACTGGGCCCCTCCACTGGGTGGTGGAAATTGATTTTTCTGTTAAGTCTCGCCGATTAGGGTGTGAAAGAGGCAGTGAGGGGGAATGGGCTGAGATTAGATTGGATGAAGAGGCTGCTGTGAGGAAGAAAAAAAAAACGCTGATGATTCCAAGTTGTAGCTTACAGACTATTACTGACCCTTCCATACTTACAAATGGGTGATGAATTTGTCATTAGGTTATTTTTTGGATGAGATGGACTTAATTCCTGTAATTTACTGACGACCAATCCAAGGTGTACTTTATCTTTTATCCACATTCAGCTGGGCAGGTTCCAACTCATCTCTAAGCCGGAAATCAATGTGGGTTGGAAAATAAATTGATGTATGATACTCATGAAAATCATATGAAATACTTGATTCTAAATGTAAAAAGAGGCCAAATTTGGAGTGACATTAGATTCTAAAGTCGACAAGAAGTTTATAGTCCTGTTTAAAAAAAATATTGAAATATGATTGGACCTGATTGCTGGTGATTTATTTTTATTGTTGCAATTTAAAATTCATTCTTTATATTTGGAGTTTTCTCTGCAATTTATAACCAGAGTGTGTCTTTCTTGACGCAAGAAGCACACAAGAAGCACACATGATGTACCTTCTCGCCTCAAGAAGATGTAGAGTACAGCCCATTCACCACATATCATCCACATGCAGAAGTGCACGGTTAAAATATAAGGCAGTGCGCTATTCTTTTTGTAGCCCAGGCATTTTCTGAGGCATGCTGGTGCAGTGACCCCCCTACACCCCATTGCCCATATATCCAATAAGCATAACCATATGTGACAAGGCCACAGTTACTGAAAGAAAGGGAGGGAGGCTTTCTTGCCTCCTTGAAATGTAGCTGACCTCTTTTCCTTTTACTGTTTGCTAAAACCTTCCTTCATCACATTTCACAATGCATTTAGTATGTACATTCAATGCGCCCAAGATATACACGGGCTCATGTTGGAAAATACTGCCGTGTTAGCTGTGTATTCACCAAGAATATCACGGTGATTCAATAGGTGAAGGGTTGAAAATATGATTTGGAAAATTCATTTGAGATGAAACGCCAGCCATGATTGAACTTCAGCAGGTATGTTGATTAAGAAATGTAGACCTGAAGGAAATTTGGAAAAAGTTAATACAATCCTTTAAAGGACTTAGTAATTAATTGACCTTTTCTGTTGTGTGAAATGTTCTTTTATTGCTGAAATGCAGAACAAACTGTAAGATAGCCAGTATGTTTTGCGTAATTTTATCAAAAACACATTAACCAGACTTATTAAAAATATCTTTGTCAAAGTAGATGATGTGATTTTGGTTCATTGTTCTTCCTTTTAAGTCTCACATTTTTTTATGTACAGAAATTTATGATAACACCCATTCCAGTTATGCTGAAATCATTTTAATTCCATTATTTTAATCAGTTAAAAAACACTAGGCATTTCTTTCATTTCAGTTAATTCAGTCAGAAATAGCAAGGGATTCATTGTTTTCAAAAAAACAAAATGTACCTGATGTGAAGTGTCATCGCAAATTCTTGCATTCTTTATCATTTTCTCTTTCCAGTCAATTCTTTCCATGGCCTGCAACCACATAAGTCTTCTCTTTTTCCCCAAAAAGTCAATGGAATGCAGTTAAATCGTATTTTTTTTGTCATAATAGTTAATGTAGCCAACAGGACAGATCTTTCTGCAACCATCAAGCATGGATTTTTCAAAATGATTATAATTTTTTTTTTTAGTTAGTGCGAAAAGTTACATGACACTGCCAAAGGCTACCAGGAAAAGATCTCGTCAAAACCAGAAATGCACTCTAGGGCTGATAATTTAATTGCTCACTATTGCTTGTCACAAGGGAGTTAACAGTAATGTATTTGGACACTTTTTGTGACAGCCTTCAGCCTGTAGTAGCACATTAGAGCTTGTTGGAGAAATGAATTCCCTCTTTTGTTAGACAACTAGCCATGGAAGCAACCTATTTAGCCTTGTTTTAGTCTTCAGGTAGAAGTGTAGCCGCTTTTCCTCTCCCAGTGAGTTTTAAAAGGCCCAATTTGAAGAGCAACAGTGAAGAAGTCTTCCTGTTGTGAGTCTGCTCTCTTCATCTACCACTGTCAGTAGTAAGGATTTACTCTACTTTGTATCAGAGGGTTCCTATATCCTTTAGTTTGTGCTCCATGCAAGGGTGATGCAGTCAAAGAGATGGGAGAATAGTTCGAGTTTGTCATATTTGAGCTTTCCACCACATCTTATCATCATACCCGTCATTTCTATTGTTGGGAATGAGTGGATACCAAACATGTAAGACAAACACTTGCTTGTCTAGTTGGGTTCTGTAACTTGAAATATTCAATTTTCTTCCTGTTTTTCAATTATTTCCATAAACAACAAAGGTAAATACCTTAAATCGTATATATGAGCAGGTTGAATATTTATTATTTTGGAACTAAAACACATTTTTTTAAGTAGATATGTAAGGAAACCTTTTAAGACCATACCACTGTACAATACAAGGATCTTTTGAAGAGACTCCAGATGGCTTTAAAGAGGGATATCGTGGCAAAAAAGAGATAATTCTTCCCTCTGTGACATTGAAATGAAAATTGTGTCAACTAATCAACTAACTGCAGTGTGAATGGGTGAACCCTTCAGGCACCATATCCACTGTGGGAATCTGCTTGTCTATCTTAAAGCATGTTGAAACAACAAGGTTTTGACTCCAGCTGTGGCAGCATATAGTGTGATGGATGCTCATGACAGTCTTTTTGACTTTTTTTATATCCTCTGACTATTACATAAAGAAGGATAGTATCACAAATGATTGCATTTTTTTCTTACCCTCACACTTCTCGCTTCTGAGTCAATCTTGTGTCTAAAAAACAATGTGCATACGCCCATTATCTCAAGCAGGGGTTGCCAGAGCGTGAGGGGCATCCATCGCCTGAGTGACTTTCATTTACAAAGTAGTCCTGTTACTTTTGTGTGGGGAAATGAGATAGCACCGCAACTACATTATCCCAAGCGCAGTTTGCATCCTGTTCTTTCTCAGCCCCCCCTTTTTATCAGGAACAACCCCCGCCCTCCATCCACACCCCCATTGTTCCTCCGTCTTCTGTCCTCCAGGATCAATTAGTCACTTCCACAGAGTGACGGCGCACAAGAGACAAAAGGGTCGGCCATGATGGCGTTGCAGTGAGGTGAGGAAGTGACATGCTTTTGGTTCTAGGCTATTAACATGACAAGCCATCCTTGTGGGAAAAGAAACCTGACAGTACCACCAAGACATCAACAGGAAGTCAAGAGGGCTCGTTTGACTGACATTTTTTATTCCATATCTGAAATACCCTCCTTTTTTCATATCAAACTACTTCTTTATTTTATTGTACCAAACTCCACGCAGACCTAGCGCACGCATAGTGGGATATTATGACAGCAACGTTACAGGTGTGTCATTGCAATGCCATGGGAATGTTTTGAATTATGATCAGAAGGACTAGTAAAAATAATACGACTGTCATCTGTGTGGGTACGAAATGGCAAGAAAACCCAGGGAAAAGGCAAAATACTTTCTGTATACATTCTGTCTGTCGGGTTCTGAAGTTGTGAAGGTGTCATTGTATTGAAAAGTTAGGTCATTTCTAAAGTTGCCAACTTCTCGTTTTGGCTCTACCAGAAACACTATTTTGAGGGTTAAATTGGAAGATAATGGTATGAGCTTTTTAAAATTCCTTTAGTATTCTTAAGGCCTACTTTGCATGAAAATATTTTGTACTTATTATTTTCCATACAAACATGTACTTGAGGCTATCCAAGGTGACACTGGCCATGCAAAACGGTGAGTCACATCAAGACACAAAGTTGGACTATTTTTAGTATATTTGCTATGACTATTCCACCAATGTTAGGTCGCCAGAAGCAATGTGTGGAGAGCTATGATTTTGGACTCTTTACCAATTGAATCACGCATAACCTCACATTTCATTAAAATACAATGACCCTTGCATGTTTTAAGATAAATTTAATATTTCTCTCTATTTGCAACACTTCCTCTTGCAGCATGTTCTCAGGCATGATGTACACTGTGCAGTTCAGTCTAATGTTTTAACATCCTTTTTGTTCTTGGCGCGAGGTTGCTTTGCTTTAAAAAAAATTGGGTTTGGCTCCCATTTAACTCATTAGAGTGGCATGATACAGGAAAAGTCTGGATCACATAACCAAAAATCTTCCATAAGATAGAACATTGTATATCGTGCACGCTAATCTTAACCTGTACCAATTGTGCAAGCAGCCCATAGCTTAATGTTCTACACAATGCAATAAAATGTTGCACAGTCATGCTCTAATGGCTGTACAATAAAGTTTTCTTTCCCCTCTCCTCCTGCCCCTCCTCCCATGGTGATGTTCCATTGCAATTCAGCTCTTACTTTTTCATTCTCCTTCGTTTTTACTTTCTTTCCCCAAGGTTTCTTCCTTTTAAATGGCTTTGAACATAGATAATCCATCACTCTTTTCTCATCACTACCTTCTGGACAGAACCACCACTTTTCTTATGGGTTACAATCAATGGATTAAAGATCAGCATTCAAATATGTTTTAAACAGTCCTGCTGAATATTACCCATGGTTTTTTTTATTAACATCAACCGTAAAATCATCGATTTGCATTTACGTGTGGATGACAAGAAACATTGTTAGAACTTTACAAACCTTTGCCGATGTCACTAATAGCATTTGTTCCCACTTTTCACTGTTCAGTTTTTCCTCCGTGTTGGTGAAGCCAATTTTTGGGGGAGTTTATCTAGACTGAGTTTGTTTGTAGATTTGTAAATTTAAAACAAACATTCGAAAAAGGATGATAATAGATTACTTTGACAGAGGAAGGCTCGGCCCATAAAGTCATTTCAACATGTATATTCTGACCTAAAACAAAATTACGCCTTCACTGTTACATTATTTCTTATATGTATAAGACTTTGGTGGTACATAAAGCTATAGAATAATACATACACAGAGGGGGGAAAAAAGAAAAACATGAATTCTTTTCTTAAATCTAACAAACAGAGATGATGGAAGTATAACCTTCTTCGTAGAAATAATGTGAGAGTTGACACTCATCTTTCCTTGATTATTTGACATTGACTGTGAACTTTGAGGTTAAACACGCTAGTAATAAAATCCTTCATTGTAAAACTTTTTTTGGAGCTGTGAATGACAGCATTGTTAAATGATTATCGAACAGATGCCTTCTCGCGTCAGAACGTCATTGGCTTCTGCAATTTCCGTCATCCAAGTTTCCAACACTCCAAGGCATATTATGCTGCTAGTTTTTGATTAAAAAATAATCATTCCTTTTCCAAACTGTTATCCTCACAAGGGTCACGGGCGGAGAAAAAAAGTTTATTTTAAACTGACTTACATTTAATTCTTATGATCTAATCAAACATATAATATAACACAGTCTACTATGAGACAACCACTGTGAGCCTAACCTGCTCAACAACAAGCACATATCCTTTCCTATTGAGACTTGGACACTTGAAGCTAGAAGTGTGTTTTTTTTTGTTTTGTTTTTGTTTTTTTTAATTTAAACAATACTTCACAATATGTGTATCTTTAAGGTTGACTGCTCGGGTAGGGTTGGAGCTGCACAAGCTCCCGTGGTAACACTGGTGTTTACTTTGTGCACGGTGCATGCAGGATGCTGCAGGCCTCCTTAGAAATGGGAGGAAAAACACAAACATCCACCAAGCATGGCTTCGCTTGACTAAACAACAATCTGCCGTGCCTGCTTCTTCATCTAGATTCCACAGAAGTGGGATTCCGAAATACAACTGTAAATTTTGCACAGCTGCCTCATGCTTGATTACCTCTCATCTGAGTTTTCGTTCTCTCTTTCTCATCACTCCACTCGGCCTCTTTTTGGGGGATTTCTTTTTGCTGTCTTGCATGAGCGCGCTTTGGCGTACTCTTTGAATTTTTATATTTTGTTCCCACTGTTGCCCCATTTTTCTTGTTTATTCTACTTGTACTGAAGGATATCCCTCCTGTGTATACTTTTATGAGAGCTCTACCCCTAATCCTGTCATAGTGACATACTGGGGCCATGTGGTGAGCAAATTTGCCTTTTTGACAAAAGGTTTTGACTCCCAATTAGTACTTTTCCAATGTAATGCAACTTCCCAAAAAAGGCAAGAGAGATTTATTTTTTGGAAGACTTGAACTGGCTGTATACGTTAGGCTGTTTGTCTACAGTGTGTCTGAGTTTTTACATCTAATGTTTCTTTTTTTAGTCCAGTACCAAAACACAAACAGCCACAGGGTGTCATGTCATTGCAAAACATGATTGTTTGTTTTAAAAGCAACTGTCGCTATGTAAGCCTAACCTTTTTGCTTCTATGAACACTTGGGAAAAAAACAGAACCATTTGGGATTCTGATGGAGACATAATAATAAATGTCCTTGAGTAATTAACCTTTACAACAGATTTAATTGAATCCATTCGTAATTGTTTGAGTCTATGTTTCATACATAGGATTAAGTTCTGGGTAGGTTTCCAGATGGTTTCCAGATCAAAGTGAACATTTTTTCTATATCATTTGTTTTTTTTTACAAAATGTAACACCTGATAGACAAAAACTAATGTGAGAGAGCCAGACATGGAACTCCCAATTTGTCTTGACAGCAGAATCCCAAAAAGTCATGGAGAGCTGGCAAACAAATGTCCTTTGGCAGAATCCATGCCCAGGACTCTAAGATAGGCCAATCAGCAACAACGGGCAAACCTGACATGGATCACTTTGTGGTGGAAACAGAAAGAAGAGAGCATTTATAGCAAATGTTGTAGTTTCTTTAATGAATGGCTGGATGAGAAATTGACATTGACCCAATCAAGCTATAAACGGGCAGGTGCAGCAGATTTGGCCTGACAGACTGTGATTAGCTTTCACACATACTCCGACAGAACAGAAAAGGAATCAGGTGACTTCCTCATGGTCAACCTGGTTGAAATGTTGTCAGTGCAAGAGACAACCAAGCAGAGAACATTCACCATCTTCTGTTTCTGTCTCTCAGTCAGACTGTTTAATTGGGGATGGAACCCTAAATTCAGCCGGCTGATGGTTTGTCTGAGGATACAGAACTCCTGGCAGTGCTGTGATCCCAGATCAAACCCCTCCATCATTAGGGAGACAATGGAAGCAAGAGAGAGGAACCAGGCCTAATCTCAGCTTTGGTGGGAGCCCCTGATCCAAGATACTGCCGTCGGACTATATGTCATTCAATGTGGCATGCGGATGGGAACCATCTATGAGAAGAGGGTTTCTTTGAGTGATGAAAGGTGGCTTTGAGTTATAGCTCACCAGAATTTTTATTAGTGTCCAGTCGTTTGGTGTACAACTTTCTGCTCAAACTTTATTTGCTCAAGGTCTTCTTTTCAAGGAGCCTGCCTCCAGCTAGGGTTTTCTTTTTTTTTTCCCAGGCCATTGACACAAGTTACGTATGTATGTACAGGGTGGGGTGCTCACACTTTTTCAGCACGCAAGCTACTAAAGAAATGGTCAAGTCAAAAAGATCTTCAGAACTGTTGACCAAGGCAGGGTAGAAAAAAAAAAGATGACTTACCATTCAGGGCCAAGGCTTCCGTCACGGAACCTGGATGTGTTGATCCATTTTTTGTAGCCAACTCAAGCTTTGCAGAGCGCTCAACAGAGCAAGCAAACCAATTTTTCTTATATTTAGTTAGCCGGGCCATGAATAAAATTGTCGTAGATGAATGACTAATTCAAAAAGCAGAGCCCTGAGTCTGTGTCACCGCTTTACCAATTTTGTAGGCAATTATCGAGTTTGTCTTGATTGAAACCCTTTTTGTCTTTGACCTTCCTATCAAGAAAGTATTGCCTCTTGCCTGAGATTAGGTTCGTTCTACTAAACCTCCCATCTTGGTCAATATTTTTCGTCAGATTTTGCTTAAGAACACGTTTCTTTTTTCTTTAGCATTGTAAAATTCTGAAATGCTTCTGCAGGCAATGTGTGTAATGCTAAATAAGGTCTATTGCAATGGAGATTTAAAATTGTAGCCATCTAAAACAGCAAAAATCAGTTGAATTATGAATAGTTAGTGTTACATGTTTGTTTGTTTGTTTGCCAGCACTCTGACTTATAGCCATTTTTTCTAGAAGGAGAAAACAGACCTATGGTCGGGGACCACTGCTTTAAGGAATGAATGCAAAGGCTACCACTCGGAATATGAGTTAACAGTGCATTGTTTCCAGCAAGAATTAGGTACGAAGCTCTATTCTGTGAAGTAAAAAGTGAGATACCTGCAAAACTCTGTGCAGCAAATCTATCTGTTTCGAATTCCAATTCACCTTAAATTTGCATTGCTCTTTTTCTTTGTTGAGTAAAATACAAAGTACAGTAAATGAATTATTTGTGTTTGTCGCTGGGAGCAAGATAGGAGTTTCCCTTTTGGTCCCACCCCAAAACAATCCATACATCATACTGTGAATATGTCACAGTACTCTTTAAAGTTAAAGAAATATGACAACCTAATCTAATTCAATCTAACTCAAAAGTCTGCCTATGCAGGGAAATGGTTGCCTTTTTATTAAACCATACAAACATGGTGCACTTAACATGGAAGAAACAGCTTATCACAAAAACAGGAAACGGGCGACAATATATAAGAGAGATTGTGGATATTTTGAGAGGTTATTACTTTTCATCCCAGGGCCTGTTCACTGACTGCACCAGTGAATTTTGGCTTCAGAGACTGTGTATGTTTTGCTTTTAGCTGCAAGTGCATTGAATGAATTGTAGCAGAACTTCAGGGAGGACATCAGCCACTTATAAAAACCTTAATGGCTCCTTATCAATGGCCTTCTATGAGTCCTAAAAAGTTTCTTTATTTATCTGGGGTTATATCAAACTCTTCAAGGACATGGGATGTTTTTTTGCTCTGAAAAGTGACCAACTGTCACAGCGTCAGATAATTTAGGCCCACATACTAATTAAGTCTTCCTATATAATCAATATTTCATCAGATTTTTATCAGCTCGGTTTATTGACGATTCAGTAGGTTATTTGGACAAATGATTTGAAATAAGAAAAAAACTGTTGGACAGTGGCGGAACAAGTTTGAACAGTTCCCTGGTACAGTATCGAAAAGCCCCAGGAGGGGCATTGGCGAGTGGGTGCCAGCAGAAAGATTTTCAAAGCCCCTACCACACTTTTCCGGGGCCCTCAAACTTTTCCACATTATATCCGAGTGGTTCTACACATACCCCCCACATGATATTTTTTAACAACCTACCCTCGTCCAACTGTGCCTCCTTTACACCCAAAAAGCAGGGTGCAGCCACACCACCAATCTGCCCCTGGTCTTGGATTAAATTTCCCCTAACCCTGAAATACCATACTTTTGCAATTAATGGTGGTATTTATTTGAATTATGTCGAATGAGAACCAGTGTAGGTGCCTTAAAAGTCAATGTGGGTCAATTTTGCAGTGATTATCAATGGTCTTTTTTCATTACTTGTACAGTTTTTCCTTCCCTGCATTTAAACAAAAATGAAAATATTTAGAAAAAAATCCATGTTGTAATTTTGCAAAAAGATTAATATGCAGGTAACCTCTATCTTAAGATTCTACCGATTCTAGAAAGTAGCAGTAGATGTATGGTACTGTATGTTGCAGTAAAGAGGTATACAATGACTCATTGGCATCTCAAAGCTATCTGTTGAGACCATGTTTTTTTTTTTTATCAAAAGCATGTTGTGGTGGTCGTGCAAATCCCGGCTAAGTAAATTCAAGTGAATATTGATATTTGCAGTCTGGTCAACAAATTGAACAGTTGGTGGAACTAATTTGCCACTGACGAGATCGTACACGGATGGAATGATGTTTGAGTTTAAATTAGGTGTTTTTTTTTCACAGGATTGGATTTTATTGCGTAGCTTTTTGTGAAGAAATGAAGGGTAACTCAGCCTTGGGCATTTAAATGAATGAAAAAGGAACATGCAGAATTATCAATGGTAATTAACATCTGATTCGCTACTGCATTTGAAAATTCAACAATCCAGCCATAATTCACAATGCGTTTCCAGTTAAGTACTGTCCATTTGACCTAAAGAGCATTCAACTTCTTAATCCTCTCCTAGAAAAGTTTTTTAATAACAATTGAAGGCCACAGAGACTTTCTTTTCACTATGCACATTGTTTGCATTCAAAGGCCCACACAGCTGAAGGATAAGCCAAGTCTTCTGGCGGATAAAGTATTGCGCCTTTGGCTGATGCACCCGCTTTTCATTTCCGTCTGTCGGTTGGAGTGTTGGAGGCTCCTGGCCACAGCTGGAAGATGAATAGTACTGCACCACTCCACTTTGTCATGGTGTCCAAGAATGTTCTAAATGGCATTGAGAAACTCCAAGGCTCACATAAATGAAATCTCTGCAGCCCTTTAAAGCCCTGATTTAAAAAGAAATTCTGCATATGTCTCTTGAATTCTATGCATGAGGCAGTAAAGGTTCATTATTTTTTCTTAAAAAATATAGCTTTGGGCATCATGTAATTGTGGCCATGCTTTTGAGACAATCAGTGAGACAAAACATAACAATAATATATAGTAATATATTTCCAAACAGACTCCTGAGTAGTTTTCAGATTATACAGATATGTAAACAAAGGTTCATGCACTACATTCATAAAGAAGTAACAAGATACTTGATTGAACCAATGGCACAAATGTATTTTAAAACATGGAGGGCGAGGGGGACGATCTTAAACTATTAAGTGCGGGGAACAATAGTACAACATTGTATAGGTGAAATGAAGTTTCACTATATTGAAGGCTCAAAATACATGATGGTAGTAAGGATCCTTGTGTGTGTCTATCACAATTCTGTGAGATTGTTCAAATCACAGGAACAAAATGCTTAAAAGTTGCTTAAACTGGCTTCTTTAGTATTGTTAAGTACCAGCGAGGTACCAGTAGGTGTGATGACAAGCTGTTTCTGATTTTATTTTCCAGCGCAACTTGGCACCTGCCTACATTGTGAAAGGTGTCAAAAATTGGGTTCATAACCATAATGCTGCTGTGTTTTGATTGCTCTCCAAAATCCCCTGACCTAAACCCCATAAAAAAATCTTTGAACTGTTGGAGGATTAGAGAGAGCAGATCCAACAACGCAGGTAACCTGAAAGCAGCTACCACCTGAAGCTGGGTTTCCATTTCACCAACACACTGCCACAGGATGATCACCTCCATGCCACCGCACATTATGAGGTAAATCTTGTGAAATTAAATCCAACTAAAAATTGACTGCATAGAAAAGACCATACTATTGTACTATACGTGGTAGAATATTAAGAACTGTTGATTCCATTCAGTGTAATGAATTTTTTTGTTTCGCATTCTACAATATCTGAAAAAAACATTGAATTATTCTAGATCCTAATATATTTTGTCAAAACAGTCTTATTATGAGATAGCATTCATTTGACATGTAAATAAATAATGACTGTTAGGATTTACAGTATACTTGGTATACATTATGATTACACCGAATTGGATGACTTTGACTTGTTATCTTGAACAGTTTTGTTTGCGGGATTATATTTCTGGGCATGTTTTTACTGCTTTCTGGTTGTTAGTGTGACAGGTGTCTCACTTTCCACACTTCTCTGATGTGCTGCTGGTTATTCAGCTGGAAAGACAGAGATAACAAAAATAATTCCTCCAGCAATGTTTCGTCTGTGCTCCAGTTGAGTGTTTCGTTAACAGCAGCTCCAATACCTACTTCTTCCTGAAATGCTTCAAATGAGCTAAGGACCTGCACTCAGACAGGAGGAAACCCCCTCCTGTTGGTTATCTGGATATTCCTTAGTCTTAAAACTGAAAGTAAACCAAAGAAGGTCCTACAGGGACTGATAACACCAGCTTCCAATTTGGGAAGCCTTGATGGTGATCCCAAGTGGCCTGCAAATTGGAGAAGATTCAAGGCTTTGAAGGGAGAAATGAGCTATAAAACCAAGATCAGCATTCAATAATTGTAGGTTGCCTGTAACAGCACCCTATCATTCAGCAAGAATCCCAAGAATAATACCATGTATCGTTGTCCATCCATACAACTCAAATTTCACTGCAAAAGTTCTAGTCAGATGTGTTTTCTCAATGCTATGCCATTACTGCCCAGAAAAACTACCCACTGACATTTGGAGATTTAATTGTGACACAAACTCACATTCCCCTGCGCATCTCGTGCTTTCAGTGTTTGGGGAGGAGTTAAGACCCAGAGGCCCAGCATGAGAATAAAAGAATGCTGGCAGTGTGCCTAATTCTGCCTTTGAGGACTTTGTAACACAATGGCGCCCCTCAGCACTTGCGATATGGCACATGAAGACGGAAAAGCTCACATTTAATCCTGGATACTGGAGCAAATGGTACGTACAGTAGTGTGCCATTTAAGATCACTGTCCAAAGAATGTGTGAAATATATGTTTTTTTAAATAAATAAACTATTGAGAAGATAAAGATCTCACTCCTCATGTCAAGCTAGTTTGGTTAAGAACATGGAAAAGCAGCAGGTGGTTCTCCAATCACAAGGACTAAGTAGAAGAATTTATTCGATTTATTTATTTTCCCTACCGCTTATCCTCAAAAGGGTCACGGGGATGCTGAGGCCTATCCTAGCCAAATGAGACAGCCACCATTTCACATTCACACTCATAGCTAGTAAAAATTTAGAGTGCTTAACCGGCCTATCATGCATGTTTTTGGAACTCGGGAGGAAAGTAGTACATAGTACCCGGAGGAAGCCGACGCAAGGAGAACGTGCAAACTTCACACAATAAGGTCGCAATCCACTGGGGATTTAACTCTCCATCTTGTAACTGTGAAGCGAATGTGCTAATATTTTAGCCGCTATTATATGCAAGCACATATTTGTCTTTTTACCAATTCTTTTCATTCGATGAATACGCATTATTCCATAAATTTTCAAGAGCTGACCTGTGTTGAAGGTCTTTTAGACAGAGACTGGAGGCAGAAATGTCCAATTCATATGGAGTACCTTACCACTATGCCACAAGCATAACCTCCTTCAAACGAAGCATCAGTTTACTTTATTTTTTACCCCCTACTTGCTCCCAACGCATGGAGTCTTCCAGACAACGTGACCTTTTTTTTTCAAATGCCAACGCTCCCATGTCATGTTGAGTGCTGCAGCATTTATTGCCTATCTCAGTCCTTGAGTTAATGTGGTACTAATTTGCTTTCTGTAGGAGCAGCCCATCTTGGGATTGACAAAGTCCTATGAAAATCTGACTTTACAAAGCACAACTTAATAACCAAATAATAAACTAACTACCTGTGTAGCCAGAAAGTGACCAACTGCGGTGAATTTCATGTTATTGAGGTCAGACTTCCCTAATCCCTGAGATGATATTTTATATTTAACCGTTATTTGATCAAAATCCTCTTTGTTATTGGGATTAAAAACCTATTTGAACTTTTCGCAGACTTTCTGAAGTCTGACCTATTGAGTAGAAACGTCATGCACCAAGCATACAGCTAGATTACCAAGATTGGCAAATGCACCTGACTTTCAGGTTTACCTGCTTATAAACAAATCAAGTAGGTTTAGATACGTGTTTTTTTGTTTACAGAATAGTTGCATAATGTTGGGTTTTACTCCCCTGACATATGTGTAGTCACTGTGCTTGAAACTATTTCACGCATACATTCTGTCCACGTGTCATTTGTCGTACCTGGTCACCAGTAGATGGACTATTTTTTAAAAATCTTTCATAGTGAAAATGATTTTACCTTTGCTGACAGCCTGAAAATGTTTAATCTTCTACGGGTCCGTCTTTGACAAACCAGAGTTAATCAAATGTGCAGCAGCAGATAAGTACAGGTTTGATGCTGATGATAGCTTTAATTAACATACAGCCCTGCTTATATTGATTAATGATGGATGCTGTTTGATTCTTATTCCCTGCAGTAGATCACAGTGTTTAAGACTAGTGCTGTATTAAAGACACAAAAGGATAGAAAGCTAACATGGCGCCACCATGTCCTGTATGTCTAATCAGTTGCTCCCAAATAATCCTATACATCTGTCTGTTTATTACTGAGATTTTTTTTCTGGAACCTGTGTTTTATTTATTTGACACTATTTCAGTTAAGCAAAGGATCAGAATCTATGCAAATTTTAGTTTAGAAAATCCTTGAGAATCACCTGAGAAGCATATTTCTAAGCACTGTTATTTTTAGCCATACAATGACATTAAGTGGTGTTTAGAAAAATGCCAGTGGAGCTTCTAATGGGATTGAAAGTCCCACCCAGGAGGATTTAATTAACGTTTGGAATGAATAATGTTTCACCTAGTTCTCTCGCTGTCCTTGGTAATCAGTTCTGGGCCATTAATGAGAGGATGACTATCGACTGGTAAAGCACGCGCCTGATAATTGAATGTGTGGAGGCTATTAAACTTTCCTGATCAAAAACAAACACAACAAAACCAGTTGCTGCCAAGCAATACAAAGCAACAACAATGGAGTTATGTTTGTCACGAATGTAACAGTGTTCTGTACATCTCAGAACGGAGAGCAGAGAATAGAAAGATTCCCAAAAAAGTGGCCGTACAAACCGTACAAAACACGTTGTTAGGTTCATCATTATTAAAGTCGACTACAGTGTACCTAATTGGCTCGGCAAGGCACATACTAGTACAGTACCTGACCAGTGTGCTAAACTGTTGCCAAGTCATTATGTTAATTAAAAACCTCTGGCTCGTAGAGACAAACATAGCAGCCTTAGCACTGCCGCTTCATTTGTGTTTTCTGTTCTTCTCAGACTTTTTCTTTTACACTGGTAATGATGTTTTCAATGTGCAGATAATTCAGTCAATCTAGAACTGGGGTGCCCATTACGTCAATCGCCAAGATTGAATGTCTAAGGGTGAGTTTTGATAGTTTCCTTTAGGCCTGAACAATGTTTTGTATGTACCGAGACATCGCAGTGTGCTCAATGCAATGCTTTTATTGAACATGCGTATCTGAGTTTTAACAATCATTTGGCTCTCATCAGGATGTTAAGTGTGTTGCTGACAGCCTCGCTTAACATAAATGACCTGTCACAGTTGCCTGTTAAGTCATTCCTTTGATGGTGACCAGGTAGAGAGACTTGCCGCATCTTTGCTTCAATTCAGTGCATTTTGTTGGTAATAAGACGTCTCCCAGCTGTCCTCCCTTCGAAGTCAGTGCCGAGTGACTTGACCCAATCAATCACACTTCAGTAACTCTGTAACTCCCATAAACCTGATTACTCAATGTAAGTTCTCCACTGTATATTTGTATATATTTTTGAAACACATTTGATGTGGCAAAGGATTTCCTCAACCCACATAATTCCTGATATTCGTATCAGCTTTTTGTTCGTAACATGTAGCACATGTTTTCGCTATTTTTTTGCTTGAACCATTCTTCAATGTATTTTAGCAAACCACTCTTTGGGGAGCTAATAGGCTTTTAAAATGAATGCAAAGACACCTCTTGAGTAAGTAAAATAACATACTTGATATGAATTTGATGTGTGGGGCATGTTTCAATGATCACATAGACCTTTATGTTGCACTCTAAATTGTTGCTGGTGTTTGTTCAAGGTCGGCTGCCTCTCAAAGACTCGTGAGAATGGATCGCTACGAGAGTTGGAAGGTCCTTACCTCGGAATATAAGTAAATATCTAACCTCAACTATTGGAATCTGTTATATTATATTATAGGATGCAAGAGCATACTTGAAATATTTCCACTTTTATTTGCTAAATAGAGGATTGGAATTGAAGGAAAGATAAAATTTGATTTTTAAAATGTATTTAGTTTCAGCGTTACTCGACTGGCTTCGTTTGACGGCATTAGCCTTAGCATATATATATATATATATATATATATATATATATATATATATATATATATATATATATATATATATATATATATATATATATATATATATATATATATATATATATATATATATATATATATATATATATATATATATATATATATATATATATATATATATATATATATATATATATATATATATATATATATATATATATATATATATATATATATATATTGATAGATATGATACAAATAGTATATACATGCATACTTAATATATACTCTTATACTAGTATGTACACGGATAAAATTAGATGTCTAATTCTTGGGTTTTACTGTATTGCTTAACCAGAGCTATGGAGAATGTGTGGTACATACTGTAGAACACAGGTGCATTCCAGTACATTCATTTTTTAGAACATATTTACAGTTTAACACAAATGAAGTTGAATCAGATTTCTGAGTGTAGCCTGCTCAAAATAAGCAATCAGTTTGCAGCCAGGCATGAGGTAGGATAACCCACAAAAACATCTCTGACACAGAACAATGCGGGCCATTTTTCATCCCGTGACAGCGGTGATGAGGCTGGCCCAATATGTCATCATAAAAGCCATTGAGAGAGAGGCTCATGGCAAAGCAGCACACTGGGGGACATCTTCATCTCCTAATAAAGTGCACCTTCTTTAGTCAAGGTATATGGTGTGTGTATGTGAGTGTCCATTCGGGAACGTGTGAGTTATTGTAATGATTCTTGAGTGGCAAGGGAGTTTTAAATGGTGTACTTTTACAAGATAGACTGTCTTTGCAAATCCTTCTGCAAGGATCACATCATCACACACACAGATACAAGCAAGCTGCTCCTCTGGAGTGAGAGGGGCCCAATGATTTGGCTCGGACACATGGATGCCTCTCTAGAGAAGTGTTACGGGCATATTCAGCTGGGGGAGGACAACTTAAAACACGTTGGAGAGAGTGTCTTATCTTTCCAGCTTCATTTCTAGTTCGTTGTTCAGATGGGTAAGAGACGCTTCAGTGCAACATTTTATTAGCCGTCTTGACAGTTTTTAAAGGGGCAAGTTATAAGACAGTACAAAGAAATCGATGTCTAACGCCCAATGCCTGTTTTTTGTTTTTTCACTTTTGTGCTTGGGAGTAGTAATGGCAAACATTTCGTTATCGTTTATTCGGCCGTATCAAATTTGAAACATAAATTTTGTTCAATGTGATTTTTTTCCTTGATTAAAAATTGATCTATCATATAATTATCACACAAATTCATGACACATGCTGTATTTTCAGCACTATAAGGTGCACCAGAGTATAAGACGCACATTAAATGAATGGCCTATCGTAAAGTTGGTTTCACATATAAAACGCATCCAATTATAAGGCCTACTGCCGACTTGTGAGAATATTGAAGTCTTTTAGTTGCGCCTTATAGTGCAGAAAATGTTGTATATTTTAAATACTGTACTGCTTTTTGTCCATTTAAAGAATTTTAATGTGCTCTGAATTATTTAGTGGTTTGGGCTTTAAAGGGTTTAAAATGATTCGGTCGTAATGTCTCCTTCTGGTTTTCTCCTTCTGTATCGTGTTTATTGACTGGTGGCATCTGATGTCCAATGCGCAATTGAACCATCTAATGTGTGGCAGCTGTAATGCTGGCAAAATAGACTCATTGACAGATTTCGCTTATTCTATGCAAACAGGCTGAATAATCCAGAATTTGGGGGGTAATTGGCGAGTTACTAAAGATCCCGTGCACTAATCCCGTGCAAATGAGTCTTTCGCTGCTGAATGATTTTTTTTTCGAAACTCTCGTCTCTGCAGTCCAAACACTCCCCATGTTCAATCTTTATACTATCAGTCAACTTCCTCACTGTTTTCACCAGCCAATCCAGACACTTGAATTTAAAATTCACATACCGGCTTCGCCGAAGCTTGAAACTCATTGTTCATTTTAGCTTAGGGAGCTGGGAAATTAAAAAAAAACTCCAGGGGACAGCAAAACAAATTGTACTTCAGAAATAGTGACTACCATAGCTTTTGAAATTAATAAGTCCAATGTATGAGAAAGTTTGGTGAATTTTCAACCGTCTTTGGGCACTTAAAAATATGATTCTGTATTCTGAATAATGATGATTTCTACGGATAAATCGGGACCTCGCAGCTAAAGCTGCCCGAGCTCTAATTAGAAAACAAGTTGCAAGAGTAAAAATATTTGTCGCTATTGTCAGTGTGAGGTTGTTATTGTTCTTGAGCTGAGACAGGAGATTTTAGTGCGCATAAATCAGCATCATCTCCAGTTCCAGATTTATAGCCTAAGAACATTTTCTCACTTTAAGGAAGAAATTAGGACACAGTGTGTGTACGCGCTTGTACGTGTGTGTGTTTGAGAGAGAAAGTGAGATAGAGACAGAGATTGGGCCCTACTTTTGTGACAGGCACTGATTCAGATCGATGCACACCTGCACTCAGTGAGGCAGTGTCTTAGAACACAGACCTTATTTTTGTAATCCAGGAAGAAAGGTAAAATGCAACACTAATGGAATTTTATGTCAGCCAGATCATGCGGCATGTGTTTTGGAATCAGGCAGACCACTCTGAGATAAAATAGCGTACCGGTCATGACCCAGGCGAGGGATGAAAAGCACATTTATATTACCCCGCCACAGGATAGACGATTAATCTATTGCAATTTTGGTGTGGCTGAAATTTAGGCACAGGTCGACAAATACACAGACATCTTTGTGGACATATGAGACAGTTGTTATATGTACTATTTACCATAGTTCAGAAATAGAGCAGCGTGCATTGAACCCTCTGAAACACACTAGAAATATATTACTGTATTTTCTGCAAGTAAAATTTCCTTATCAGCTTTATTATTTAGTTTGCCAAAATCATCTCTGTATCAATATAAAATTAGCAGGAATTCACAGATACCGTGAATGAATATAATTTGATATTGAGTATGAATATGGGCGTAAAGTGGTTAGCGTGTCAGCCTCACAGTGGGGGACATGGGTTCAAATCCAGGTCAGTCCACCTGTGTGGAGTTTGCATTGTTCTCCTTGGGCCTGCGTCAGTTTTCTCCGGGTACTCCGGTTTCCTCCCACATTCTAAAGACATGCATGGTAGGCTGATTGGACACTCTAAATTGCCCCTAGGTATGTGTGTGTGTATGAATGGTTGTCTGTCTCCTTGTGCCCTGCGATTGGCTGGCCACCAATTCAGGGTGTCCCCTGCCTCTGGTCTGGAGTCAGGTGGGATGGGCTCCAGCACCCCTGGCAACCCCAGTGTGGATAAAGCGGTTCAGAAAATGAGTTGAGATGAGTATAAATATTCCTATGGTACACTGAGAATTGCTGCCCATTGTAGGTGCATTGCAAGATGACAACTTGGTATGCTCCGCACAGAGCAGCGGGCAACGGGAAGGGAGCCACTTTGATCTCTTTTCACAGCCTGTCATCCCCACCTTCTAATCTAAAACATCTATGCTGTGAACTAAGCAATTCTGCAAACACACGCACCTGACACTCAGACAGAGAATGTATACATAAACGTTGGTTTCAAATGATCAAAATGTAGTAAATTGTGTAAATCTCAACCAAAACATTATATCAAAAGTTCCCACGGGCCAATTTTCTCCAGTCCACCACCTAGTCCTTCCCCATATTTGACAGTGACATAATATATATATTTTCTATCCATATTCCTGACATCCACATTAAGTCTGCCGGCTGTATGTCTCCCTGAGGCTCGATTACCTCAGACCGGTGTTTTACCGTGCACTGGAATGTATAAAACCAAATTGTCCCTGACACCAGGAGTTTCTATGACCCTTCCTGTGAGGTCTGTAAAATTCTACAACAGATCTTTGCATTAGGACAAAATCGAGCTTGTAGTTTCACGCTAGAACGACCCTTCATTGTAAACTCTAGTTGCATCCAAAGGCAAGAAAACAAATACACCCTGAACTGGTTTATCACAGAACTAAAAAAAAAAAAAGAAACATTCACGCTTTAGTTTGCAAGAATGCCAGTTATAATGCAGATGCAAATATAGTTTTCTACCTCAACAACAAAATAGCTCGGTTAAGAAATATTTTTTTTGTTGACAACAAACTCAAACAATTTTGACATATGAACGTGAGTATCATTGAGTCGACATAATATCATATAGAATATCATCGATTGATTTCTCAGCCTAGAAGTACTTGAGAGATGAATGAAGGAATAATTCATTCATCCATTCGACATCGTCAAGCTGGCGCGGCGCGGTGCCTATCCCAGCAGACGTTGGGCAAAAGGCCTATTCCATATGAATCATTATCAAGTCTGTTGCAAATCGTAACCTAACGTGACATCCTTTCAGGTTCCCACACTCGACTGCGCATTGATGAAATTCACCTCAAAATACCCTGGAATCTCCTGACATCTTCCCATCCTTGTTGCTATGGCACAACATGACAAGTACAATCCTCGCCCTGGTTGGCGGCATGCCTGCGAGTGTGTGTACACCTCTGATGCACTCGTGCGCCTTGAACGTCTTCACAGCTTGTTCGGGCAGAAGTTTGCGCACCGGTTGCTCACGCCGTCTCGTCGACTCGTTACACGAGTGGAAGTCGCCCCCGAGCGTGGCAAAGCAAGGAGGAGGTCGTCTTTATTTACCGCCATCCCCCTCCCTACCTCCCTACTTCCCTCCCTTCCTCTCCTCCTCCTCCTCCTCCTCTAGCTCTTCATCATCCTCATCCCCACACTTGGATCAGAAGTGCACATTCTCTCCTCTCATATAGAGCTGAGCTTTCATCGGAGCGACTCCATTCCAGCAAACTGGACCCACAGCTGCGTGAACTTGGACACAGTTAATGTGTGTGGTTGGTGTGCGCTCGCCAGTCTGATTTGGATCTGCGTCTCACTGAAGGATTTTGGAGGGGGTTGCAAAAAGAAGGAAAAGGATTTTATTTTGGATGTCAATTTTACCCTAATCAATCCCCTCCCGGCCCAAAATGGATGCTGTCTGCAGGATGTGGAAGTGCCCCTGGATTAGCCGCTGATGTGACTGACACTTGAGGTGGGCAGAAAGTTTTGGATCATCCAGGCAGGGCAGAGAATGTGCCGAATGCAGTCCGGAGTGAAGACGCTCTCCGCAGGTGGAGGTGCGTCCCTCTGCTGTCTGCTGCTCCTCTGGCTCATCTATTCCCACCTGCTCCGAGAGGGTAAGTCTGCATTCGTACTTTACCTCCCGGGGGCTTTTAGGAGAGATTGTTGATATGTTTAGTCTATTGGCTTGCGACTGGTCACACTTTGGTCAATATACATGGCCTGCCGTATCTTAAAATGAAGTCCTTTACTGCCAGAAATAGTTCTTGCATGTATCGAATGTTGTCACCATGTCGAGGATGGTGGTTGCCATGCGTGCAGGCGTGATTTATTTTTCTGTAATTTTTCATCTTTTGTCCACATGAAATCATAGTCATAGACATGTTTTTAAAAAAAATGTACTCATCCATTCCCTACATGCATAGTGCTTATAACTAGATGTAAAAGGTGTATGTGAAGAAGAAAAAAATCAGTGCAGGTCTAAATATAAGCAAATATGTTTTTGGTGAGACACTTGGTGGCAGATGAACAAGATTTAGAAGGTGCTTAGGTAAAGATGTTTTGCAGATAAAATCATGATAAACAAGCGGCTGTCAGCTATGTTCGGAGATTTAGTTGATGACTCGGATGTTTTGGACGACGTGGCTTTTGTAATGCAAATGTTTTCTGAGGTAATGTGTATTTAGCATCTGAAAAGGCTTCAGGATACTTAAATGCCATCTGAAAAGATGATACTTAAAAAAAATATCGACTGGTTAAGCATTCATCTGGAAAGCAACATTGTATTCCCAGGTGTACATTAAAAAGATGCAAGTTTATATTTAACCTGGATAAATATAAGAAGGTTTTATGTTCAATAGTAACCCTCAAACACAAGGTTGATGTTAAGTGTATGTTGGGCACTAGTAAAAAAGAAGCCATTATTAATTATAAATGGTGTTGCAGTTCTACCAGTACTCCAGTTGTCAAGCAAAAAGCAATAAAACCTTGTACTAATGAAAAATATATGAGCTTACCGTCGTCATACATTCATTTCTTTCTGGCCACTGCCTGACATGTTAAAATTAGTATGGCTCGGTTCAGTTGTATTTGGCCCACAAAGGCTTCACAATTCAAAGTGAAATAGTCATCAATTATCATCATTCCTCTTGGATCGGCTTAGAAGCTAACTAATCCAAGAGCTCTTCAGACACCACATCTATTATACTTCATTTGGTCTGACTGGCAAGGAGGTCAGTTTAACATTAAAAATTAAAACACAACTTTGATAATGTAAGAAACTCAAATTTTGAGTTCATTTACATATATTAAATATTCCTTTCAGAAATAGCGTGTCATCCTTTTCCAATCCTCCAGCTTCTCCTTTCTCTCGCTTGGTAGTATCATACTCAACACCTTTTTACTAAAATTCTCACAATTGGATGTGTCCAAACCATGTCTCTTTGATTCTAAAAGCCATAATCTGGGCTGTTCCTCTGATGAAATAATCTCAATCTCTTCATAGTGTGTACTATGTTTAAACCGTACAACCTGGCAGTCCTCGGTGCTGCCAAATAAACTTTGCCCTTCATTCTAGCCGAGGCGTATAAAACGTCTGGCACTCTCGCTTCCAGTTAACTTGAATCCTTTTCCTCACTTCCTATTTTTCTTTCCACACTCACTGTTGCTCTGGACTGTCGACCTCCATGTTTTTATTGTCCCCCAGCTTGGCTATTTCTTAACCCCGTGGCCTCATTCTTCCTCCTTCAGACCTCTCATTTATAGACAAAAAATCTTTCTTACTTGGGCAAATGCTCATTCCTCTCCGATGCACGTTGCACACATAATGTCATTTGCAAAAGTCATGGTCTGTGGGCTCCACAGAGATTCAAGTCTAACTTCATCTGTCAGCCTATTCCTCATCACTGCAAACAGGGAGGGGCTTAGAGTTGGTCCCTGATGCATTTACCTTAAACTCCTTGGTCTCCCCTGCAACACCTCCCTCCCGTTCTACTGTCCTTGTACATACCAAATGATTGTCTTTGTAGAGATTCTTATCGGTGGTTGACAGTTGTGAAAAGACAGCCCCGATCCCCACTTGAGAAATCCAGCTTTAGGATAAACTGACAATCAGGATCATGTATTCCGAGGAGCTGAAAAGAATCAAGATTTGACGTTCACGTGCACATACATAGTCCAACTGAAATCTACTTTTGTAGAGGTCAGGCTGCATTCTGTCCACATTTTATAATTGTTATTTTTTTTATTTTTTTTGTACAATGGGTTCCCATACAGAGTTGTGTTAGCACGCATTTTGACAAAACAATGCTGGTCTGATCACAACTTTAGAGCTGTGAGAGGTAATGACTGTATTAGTTTTTGAGTTATCTTAAACACAAATGTGCAGAAAGATGCACAGAAGCGAACAAATAACCTCCGCCTTGTTTAGATTTTTCCGTATTTGTCGCTCAAAAATATGACGACAGAGTCAAGGGTATGGCTTATATGCGCACAAATTAGACTTGACATGCACGAAACTGCAAGGTGACCAGTACGAAACGCTATAACACAAGACAATACGATCGATTCAGTCATTTATTTTAAAATAGAAAAAAGATAAACAGGTAAAACGCTTCACAACATTTTTTTTCTTTAGTAACTTATACGTAGAGAACAATGAACAAGGTCTGCCTATCCAATCACCGTTGAGAGGGAACTCCAATCTGGGACAAATATTGTCAAAATGCCCACGGATGACAATCAGCCCAGCGGTAACAAGACAACAGGTTTCCATTATTTGTGTACCACGACATGACATTTTTACCTCGTCCTCATTTTTTAATTTTTTTCCCCTGTGTCTTTGACACACAGAGCAGCACGCTGTTATTATTGCTAGGCGTAATAACTTGACAAAGCTTCAGGTGAAAGGGGGCGATGTAGCTTATTTTAATTCCGGGCGCCGGAAGAAGCCCGTCGGTGCCTCTGGAGTATTATAATTTCAGACTGTATGAATCTATAATTCCGTCATGCTTTACTTCTTGAATAAAACATTCTCTAGTGCAATTACACTATTGCCCTGGCACAGAGAAAAAAGCTAAATGACGTTTGCTCTGCACTTTATTGGCTACTGTTGATGACAAAACCACTCAGACTTCACTGTCAGGCTTGGAAGAAAAAAAACGATCGTGTTGAGAAATGTTGAACACCAACTTTGGAGATTAGATCTTTTAATCATGATTTGGCCAGCAGCATAATTATCGCCTGGGAGGACGAAAAGCGCCTACGCCAATATATCTGGCGGGGTGTTAACGGCAAACATAGACAGTGATGTGTAAAATGAAGCAGATGAGCTTGAAAATGTGCTCCCGTTCCCTGTAAATTACACATTGGAATTAATATTCTGCTGTCACCAGCGTCTCTATATCTTTTGGTCTATAACTTGTGTTCATCTCAGCTATTTTTATCGCATTACCTTTCATTGCACAGTCATCTCATTAGTGTCTTATGGTGCAAAATTGTTTGATCAATCTGTGAACTTTGCTCACCCTCAGATTGGAGAGTAAATAGAGCATGATTTGAGCTTTGACTACCTCTGCATGT
This sequence comes from Stigmatopora nigra, assembly GCF_051989575.1. NCBI lineage: Eukaryota > Metazoa > Chordata > Actinopteri > Syngnathiformes > Syngnathidae > Stigmatopora > Stigmatopora nigra. The sequence continues at coordinate 11,972,860 of NC_135508.1, forward strand.
CGCCCACTTTTTATTCCACCTGAGTCATAACCCAAAAATGTGTCAAATTTGCAAGCTTGAAATATGCCTTTATATGTCAAATCGCAAGTTGTCTGGGGACAGAAGTTTGAAATCACTGAAATAGACATTTATTGTTGAAATACTTCAGAAAGGTGTTTTCTTCCTCAAATAATATTCAGGAATAAATTAGAGGATAAAAGAGTTCAAATACTACAAAATAGAAATAAAAATAATACCACAGCATTTATTCATTCTGTGCTGAGAAATGTGCACTTTATTCTTGCACGTCTTTCATCTTCACCTGAATTGCAGTAGTTTATCGAAATCTATGTAAATTACTGAAAGGTACTTCCACCATAATTTCTGCTCTGTAATCAGCTTTCTCACTGTTAGACTGAAGGCATTCAATTTATAGAGTGACATAAATTTGCGTCCATACTGCCCAGCCGTAGCTAGAAGCTTCTGTATGAGTGTTAGAATGTACAATCACTGTCCAAAGGTGGCCATTAACATGTCCGTCTCTGATGCCGAGAGAGGGGGGAGGCCAGCTTTGAGCGGGGAGGTGAGGCCGTGTGGCAGCGAGAGGCTGTTTTGCCTCCATCCACTCCGTAGTTCATCTGTCAGGCCAGCCAGGACAGGAAATCAAAGCGCGGCGGCCCTGTCTGTGCACGGCATCGAGCCAGAACCCGCCACGATGAATGGCCTGTCAGCTGCTCTCTATGCTGCCAATTTATTCAACGATAAATTTGGGAATGTCTGGAATCCCCTTACCGGTCTCTTAAAGCGGTCAGAGCTGCGGTCACGCGTCGCAGTTTTGAGGTTGGATGGGTGATTTGTTTTGCGCTTTAGCCATTTTTAACCACATCAATTAGAAGGTGGACAAACAGTTGGCTTCTGCTACCCTTGGCCAGTTCTCCTTTAAAATGATAGATGGCTGCATATAGGCCCATAGCTTGCTACTTACAACATAAAGTAGATACATACATATAGTATATGCACATAGTATATGCATGTATATCACCAATTTCAGACAAAATTACATGATATTGATTCTTTGGACATAAGATACTTGTTTATATTTCAAATTTGATTTGAGTGATGGGCCATTGGTTCATTTAATGTTATTTTGTACCTGTAAATATTTAACACTATAATTTAACCCTTGACACTTGGAGCAACTTCTACCCAGTTGCCGCTGAAAAGACAACTTTGAGAAACATGCGATCATTACTGGAGATGTTAGTCCAGAAATTTGGTATCTTTTTGACAGAAAGGGTAAAAAAAATATATATAATTTCATGGAGAGGGTGCATTGTGGTTTAACAAAGAAAAAGAGTTTCCCTGTAGTAATCAGATCAAATGAGGCTCACTTTTTGTCTCAACAGAACATTGACACAGGTCATGAATTCCCTATTTATGTAAAGTCACAGTTTACACCTTCCAAGTGGCCCTGTAACTTTATGTTCTTTTTGCAAAAGCATTTCTTTAATTGACCATTTGATCCAGCTAATAACTCATCTCCCTTGCCTCCATTGAGCGTACATCCCAGCACTCACTGTAGCTATCGCTGCACCGCAGGTTTTGAATTGTGTTGAACTAATGCTGTAACTCTCCTTCTCTGGTCACACACACACGTCATAACACATAACTCAATGAGAGATGGTACACTCCATTGTAAGACTTCTTAGACTAAAACACCGAGAGAAGAATCTATGGCTTTACCTTGCTTGGGTGTACAGGCCTGTCGATGGAAGTGACAAAACACATTTTATGACATATGACTCCAGAGTGTCTCAGTAAATTCTCACAGAGCCTTCAACAATCAGTTTTGAGGCGCTCCATTTTTTATTTGTTTATGTGGGGAGCTGTTCCATTGATGACATATAATATAAATTCAACATCCATTTCCAATTTGCGCTTCCTATCGCCTGGTATGGTACATCCACACAATAGTTGACAACAACAGATTACTGTATTTTCCGCACTATAGGGTGCACTGGAGTATTTTCCGCACTATAGTGTGCACCGGAGTACATGGTGCACTTATATTATATTTTATCATTTCTAAAGGAAAATATCACTTTTTCATGCCACCGTATCTCTGATATATTCTCAAACCCTTGTATTGAATGACTTGAAACTTTCAACTCAGGGACTGAAAAAGCAGGAAGTTTCCCTCAGGGCTATAAAGTATGCATGATAGCATGGAATCGCTGACTTTTCCTAGAGAAATGGGTAATTTTACTCGCAGTCACTTTGTACGTGGCAATCCATATGCATTGGGAGCGCTGCTTTGATTATGACCTGGGCTGTAAATTTCCAGCAAAGCACCGAGGCCCGCTGCTACTGTCTGAGGAGCTATAAAACGCTGAGCATCTTTATGAAAAGAATTTTTACAGCTAAATCAATTTGGCAGCCCACAAAGCTCGTATTTCGCAGCCCTTCTGAACAGGGATTCTCTCTGGTTGTTGCCGTTGAACTCCCAAGTGGATGAGTAGAGCGCTTTGCCTGAAACGGCTCAATCGCTGGCTGGTGCGGATGATGAGTCATATGTTCCTTTTGTCTCACTTCGTATTCCGTGTTCTACCTGATGCAGATGGCGTTGTATTTTACGCACCTCAAGTCGCAGTTAGACAGCACGCAATGACATGAAAATCATCTTCCACCTCTCTTTAATTGAAGACACTACAAAGGCATAGTATTTAACGTTCTAACTGATAAATTTTATTGTTTTCAGCAAATGTTCATTAACTTGGAATTTTATGTTTTTTTTTTTTACGGTAAATGCGCAATGTACAAAATTCATTGAAATTGAGGTTGTACAAGTCATTGATTTTAAGAGTAATGTCGCTTCTATCCATTTTCTTATCCTCATTAGGGTCGCAAGAGTGAATATGAGTGTGAATTGTGGTTTTGTCTTCATTTACCTACATGGGCCTTGTAATTGGCTGGAGACCAGTTCCAAATGAAAATATGTCTGTTCAGAAAATGAAATGAGATGAGATATATAAAGTAATTTTAGATAGGCTCTTACTTACCCGCAACTCAAATGAGGATAATTTACTTTAGAAATGCATGGGAAGATTTGTCTGCTCTTTTAGTAATATTTTTTAATAACTTATGCAGCTTTTATGTTATTGTGAAAGGAAGCACTCAAGTAAGAATTGCACCCCACATTTTTTCTGAATGTCTTTTTATTAATTTTTTTTATTGTATTCATTGGCAATGCATGTTCTGAATTTTCCCCAAAATGCAAATGCAAAATACTTTGACGTGGTTAGATGTATGCCTTTAAGTTTTCTCATTGAATAATTGGTAACTTTATTTATCAGGAATGATTCAATGAAAAATTAATTTAAGGTTCATCACATGAACCTGCTTTCATTATTTACTAAAAAACAAATTGAAAACAATTCATATTTATACCAAATCCACTCCTGAATGACCTATCGACCACACACAGTCAGAATCATTTTGACCTGCACACTTGGCTAATTTTACACCTCCCCAGAGATCTCCACTTGCATAAATATTGACTATGCAGCCGTAGAATATTGAGGAACTGCATTTGAGATTCTGTGCGCCCTTTAAAGCAGGTTGTGTGGTCATCCAAAAATGTACTCAAGTACAAGTATTTGGTGGAGAGAATGCTCAACTAATTGGTAACTCCTTCACGAGATGAAAGGGAGTCAAGTATGCAAACAAAAGATCTCCCTGTCCTCTGTAAAAAAGGACAATGTAGGCTGAGTGCAATGTAGTTTTTTTAAGCTTCTTGTGCAGACCCTATTCAATTATATATGTTTATTAGTTGCACAGAGCGGCGAGTCAGAGTTGACTTGAGAATCGTAGTTTGAGATAAATTGTGCGATAAATTGTCAAGTTATTTTTTCAAATTCTTATTTTTTTTCTTGGACAATGACGTTGCTGTCTACCTCAGTATTAATGGTTTCTTTCTTTTTCTGAACATTCCAAAGGGTTATCCAATAAGGCTTTTGCGTCATTTGATACTATAAATTTACCTTCACAGTTGATTGGGATTATCACATAGGTGTGTAGTAAATTGATAGATCAACCTCTACACTCCCCCGAACAACTCAATTTCAGAAGATTAACACGAATAACTTCTTTCTGGTTGAAGCAACCATTCCATCGACTTCTTACACGTTCTATGTTTGCTTCATGTCACTAGTACATCTCATACTGGATCAAATATGATAGTACATGCTAAAATGGGTGCTGAGGGTAATACAGTGCTGTTCTACACCACATCTGAAACGTATTCCCATTGGGCTAGTTGTCAGATTTCAGTGTCGAGCCCTGCATGTTAACATGATTGTCTTGTTCTCTACTTTGTTATTAGCTGCAATTTTGAACCATCAGGACAGCTCTTCCATCAAGAAAAGGAGCCTATAATGAATGATGATAAGCACTCGGACTTATTCTTGGATGTCAGTGTTTAGTAATTCCAGCTTGATTGCCTCTCTTGTGACGGACAAATCAGGTAGATATTCAGCTGCAAAATATGAAAGAGCACCAGAATGGCTCACTATTGACTCGTTAGAGAATCAAACCAAACACAATAGCTTTTGTCATCAATAATGAAGTGCGCTATAGATGAAATGTATTTTTCATGAATTGCAGTTAGAAAAGAAAGCATTAGCACTGAGCCATCAATCTTTCACAACATACACAATAATTACAATCGTGCAGGCAGTGGTAAGAAAACGTTATTTGAAGGGATCGTTAAATCTTTGTCACATAGCTATTAGTACAGTTAGGTACTGTAAATAAAAAAGTGATGAAAAAACTGAATCACGCCAGAAATTCCAGCAATGTCCGTCTCGCAGTTTTTGACTCAAAAGTCCAAAAACGTTGAGATCAATTTTAACACTTTACTGCATTCATGGATCAAAAAATAGTTTGGGACTTGACCCTAATTCGATATGGCTATGGTATGTTTTGTTAATTGTTGGTGATGAAATGCTGAAGGGAGCAAAAATGTTTTGTGTGAAGTACAAATGCATCAAAATTCCTGCTTAATTTGCACTCTGCTTAAAATGCACTCACAACTTGGAATGGAGGGGGTCCAAATTGTTTGTGTTTTGTGGAAGGTTAAAACTCTGCATCACCTGGAATACTATTTTCTTTTCAGTTTATTTTGTATACATTAGCAAGGATTTCAGCAGAAATGTGAATATAGTTAAATAATTTCTAAATCTACCAGCTATGGTCCTCATAGCATGTACTTCATGGCACTGGGTGTCACCATGGCGACAACAGTATCCTATTTACCTTAAACACCAGTGGCGCACCTGTCTGCTTTTAGAAGCTAATAAATGCGTATTGTTCCTTTAATTTCCTCTTCATGGGCACTGGTTCTCAGAGCTTCATACCGACTCATCACAACATTGTAATTATTAGTGCCTGCTGCTTGTACCAGACCCAGATACTGAGATATTTGTGTTCCTTTTGTGTGCCTGGTCCCAAGGGGTGTGCAGAGAACAGTGCATTGCTCAAAGTTTAAAAAGGGGTACCCTGTAGCACAAGAGATTGTGCTCATTGAGCGTTAGACATGACAAGGATAACTTTTATTTTATATGTGGCCACAATTTTAATATTGCATATGCACAAAATGCTGAAATTAAGGCTGTCTAACTGAATACACAAAAAGCATTTTTGTGTACATACATGCAATGTTTACGACAAATAAAAACGAAGCCTGTGAAACCTAGCAATGTCCGGTAAAATTAAGCAACAAAATGACTTTAATCACCTGATATTGTGCATTTTTTTTTCTAGTGACCTAACAATTTTAATCATGTAAAACGACATTACATGACTTAGTTTTCATCACATTACTGTTGTTCTCTAGGAATATTACAGTGTATGGCTTCTAGGCAGGTAATGTCTTACGGCACACCAATTGGGAAATATTTATAGAGTCTATAGAATGAGAACTTTAGGTATTGTGGCAGGTGCCTGAGCATCCATAGCAGCCTCTTTTGCACGTCCTTTCTGATCACAATCAAACTGGTGTTTGCCCTGAGCTGTGTGTTTGAACCACTCTGTGTGTGTGGTGGGAAGGCAGTAAACTGTCACTTTGCATTGGTTAGTTGCCATCATGCTAGTGTGATCATTTCAAGTAATTGCTAGTTGGTAGAGTCTGTGTTTATGATAATTTGATTAAAGCAACACTGATGTGGACACTTGCTCCTACATTCCAATAACATGCATGGTAGGCTGATCGGACACTCTAAATTGCCCCTAGGTATGAATGAGTGTGAATGGTTGTTTGTCTCCTTGTGCCCTGCGATTGGCTGGCCACCAATTCAGGGTATCCCCCGCCTCTGGGATGGAGTCAGCTGGGATAGGCTCCAGCACCCCCTGCGACCTTAATGAGGATAAGGCTGTTCAGAAAATGGGATGAGAGAACTTGATCAAATGAAGTATTACAGCCTTCAAAAGGGAAGTGTCACTGAACGGAAAGAAAAGGAGGAGAAGGAGAAAGGTCTGTTGAAAGGAAAGAAAATGTGCTTCAAGTGTAGCCTGTCATTGACAAGCACTTCTATAAGATCTTGGAAAACCAGCTGCCTTGTAGCCTGACAGGTGGTACAGAGTAAGAAAGCATTCAGCATAACAGAGGAGCTGCAAATGGAAATGTGTCGTGGGATGATCGATGAACTTCAAGAAACACCGAGTCATCTTATTAAGGACATGGCTTTGGTCATTCAAAACCTGATTCCTAAGGGAATGAAACACATATAGCCAGAATTGACCAAGAACCCATTGAGGCTGTAGTCCACAGCCATTTGAGATAGGCTCCAGCACCCTGCGAAACTCGTTATGATAAGTGGTTTGGATAATAAATTAAACCATAAAAGCAGAGAAATAAGTATGTTTCCTCAAAATGTTATATTTGGACTTCTTTTCAGGAACAGTCTGTTTTAAGAACAAAAATATATTTACCAGCCAAGCATCCATTTTTTAATTTAAGATTTAGAAGTTGAGTGTCCTTCTGCTGACTCAACCCCTTTTGTTTTCACTGTAAAGTTCAAATGAATCTTAATCTATTTTATTGGGATCATCTTTAGCCCGGGCTTCAGATTTAACGGCTCTAAGCTACAGTATAATAGTTATTTGTATGATGCACAAATGGCTGCTTTGTGAAGCAAAGTAAACACTAAGCATTTGACACTGCCCTTTATTAAATGTGGACGTGCTAAATATTTAATATCATAAGTTTTTATGTTTAAGTAATGTTTAAATAGCTTCAGGGAGCCACTAAGGCAGTGCTAAAGATTAAGACCCTAATGGTTCCCGACCTGGTCAACAACCATTTTCTTTCTGTGCAACTTTGCAAAAATAGTTAATGGTGGTCAGGACCAAATCTGTCTCATTCAATTTCTCACAAGGATTGCGCGGGGGTGCTGGAGTCTATCGCAGTTGACCTCAGGCACAAAGCAGGGGACACCCTAAATTGGTCGCTAGCCAATTGCAGAGCACAAAGAGATTGACAACCACTGCAATTTAGGGTGTTCAACAGCATGCCATTTTTGGGGGGAATGTGGGAGGAAACCAGAGTACCAGGAGAAAACCCATGCAAGCCTGAGTAGAACATTCAAGGACTGGCCTAGGTCCGAACCCAGGACCCCAGAACTGTGAGGCCTATGCATTAACCAGCCAGCTGCCGGGCCGCTCATATCCGTCCCAAAAAAACTGCAAATGGCATTTTTTAACCCATATTTCGAAGTCCCCGGCAGAGCAGTGGCGAAGCCCACATGACCACCATCTCCCAATCCCATTGCCATTCCTACAGCCCACTCAGTGCAAAACCCTTGCTCTACTAGTCTGAGCCTTCAGGCTTATTGTATAAAGCTCATTCATCTGTTCAATAGAGAACACAGAACAGCACTGATATCTCACATCACCTCCGTCCTCCCATTACGCGTATGCATAAAAGGGCTCGCCTCAGCAAAAGCAACATCGGCTGGGCGGTGGTGGTGAGGATGGTGTATAGCGAGTGAGCAGAATATTAAATACACCACATTTCCATAGAGAGAGACTCCCGATGATTGTATGTGCTCTTCTAAATTGCTGAGATGTATCAGATTCAAACACTAAGCCCTGATATTTTCACAACAATACAGTTCGCAACAAGGGCGGGAAAGCTTTTGATAACAGGACCACCCCGGTGGAGGTAAAACTTTTATCCCAGGTTTCCTTTCAAATTAACTTGACTTTTAGGTGTCCTAAAATCAGGGAAAATCCTCAATATATCCTTCATATAGTGGGAGCTTAAAGATGGAACACAATGCATCAGGCAAACATTTTCCTCACATGAGAAATTCATATACACATTAGCTTTCCAAGCCGCTTCATTCACACATTAGCTTTCCATGCACCTCATCCATAGAAAGATTGTGGGGGTGAGGGAGTCTATCCAGGCAAACCGTGGGCAGTAGGCTGGGGACACATTGAATTTGATGCCAGCCAATCGCAGAGCACAAGGAGACAAGCAATCACTCGTAGCTAGGGACAATTTAGTGTGTTCAACAAGCAAACTGCCCATGTTTTGGGATGTAGGAGAAAACTGGAGTACCCGAGAAAACCCATGCCAGCCCGGGGACAACATGAAAATGACAACAGTTTCTTACAGCTCCGGTGTAATATGTAAACAATTGGCTTAAGTGGCTGTTAACAGACTTTTCCTTCTCTGCCGCCTTTCATTGTTTACAAAAACAAAGCAAAACACCAAAATCAACTTCCACTGTGATTTTCTCTGTTGCGGTTTATTTCAATTTAGTGTACAGGCTTTACAATGTGGAAATGTTTCAGTTAAACTCTGTTCTCAGCATGACTTGCATTTGAATTCCCCAACATATCATCTTGCGAGCCATTGGCTTTCAGCACCTGCTTACACCCTCTCTTAAACCATTTGTGGTACTCAACAACATGTTCAACTATTGCCATCATTGGCTGTTTCACTCTTTAGAGCAGCTTGAATATCCCCATATGAACCTTTGCGGCTAGAAATGGAGCCATTTTTAAGAGGAATGCCTGCCTCGACCTTTTGAAAAGTGAGCTTTTACTTCTTTTGAGGACAGCTTTCCACTCAAGATAAAAAGAGGCGTGAAACTTTCTGATGATTACTTAAAAGGGAATTGAGCTTTATTGAACCCTTACATATTTGGCTTTGATAATCCTAATACTCTAGTGTACTTTGTCTACAGAATGTTTTTACACGCTTGCCTTCAAAGGTCAGATGCTTTGACTCTTTTGATTATCTCAAATTTGTGAGGTGGACGTGTTAACCACTCTAGGCTATCCATTAAAAAACATTTGTCTCTTTCTTTATTTTCAACCTGTCCTGTTCAGTTGCTAAAACATGGAGAGTGAGAATCTGAGGGTATTTTTTGAGTAAAAACTACTGTGCCGCATGGGAGTTTAGTGTACTGCAATGTTTTTCAATTGTCTTTATCAGAGAAAACAACTACAAAGATAAAATAACAGTATTGAATTGAATTGAATGCTTTTATTGTCATTATACACCTAGCAAACGAAAGGGAAGATATCTTGAAGGGCATTCTGTCCAATATATGTGAAAAAATAACCTAAACTTTGAAATCTCAAAGTCAAGTCTCTTATGAAAATGTATTATACCCATTTCTTCACCTAGTGCAAGTACACAAAGAGATCTAGCCTCCAGGTTTTTGCTTCATTCAGTGTTTTGAGAATTGTCCAAGAACAACAACAAGCTACTTCACCATGACAGTACACTGTGGCTAATGATGCTCTGATCCTCTAACTACCATCCCTACATACCAGACAGAGGTCCATGCTCTTCTCTTTCCTTTATCCTCAAGCCTAAGTTAGTCATCAAGGGATACCAAGAATTGCATCAAGATTGTCGCTATGACGGTGCTGCAATTGATTCCATAAATTTTATTCTAGGAATCCATGAAGGCGTAACAAAGGAGCATGACCTTACAGAGAAAATAACAGAAACTGGATTTGAAATATGCTCCAATCCAGGAACTTTTCAGACATACCTAGTAAAGACTGTCCTTGATTTATTTAACATTCACTGGAGAAAACAAATGTTAATGAGAAGTACAGGATGGTTACGACTATATTGATCCATTTTGCTCAAGAGCTTGATATCCTTTTTATATTAAAGTGTGATATGTTTGATTTGAGGACAGCCACCAAAACCAGGTTATGGGATTTGACTTGAAAAAAGTCTCAAAAGTGTCTTCTAAATGAGCAATGACACATCTCCGAAATGTCACTCACTGTGATTACATCGTGGTTATCCATACAACGCAACCATTACCAACTAATTGTAGTCTTAAATTCAAGGCTGTATAAAAGACAATTAAACACCTGCCCTCTAGTTTTCTTGTAATTTAATTGACAGAATAAGTGTCTCCATATTAAAAGATCACGAGGGGCGTGAGTTCCAAAAGGCCACGCGGAGGGAGATAATGTGGCTGTCGCCAGAGTAATCTTTAAAAAACGTGCCCAAGCACAAAGCTTTGTTTTAAAACCGCCGTACAATGTTTGAATGTTTTTTTTTTTTTCTGGTGAGAACATCCGTGCAATCGGGATCATGAGAAAGTTTGGAAAGCACAGTCACATTTCCAATTACACATGATCTTTTTAAGCTTTTTCCTTTTGGTATTTCATTCTGGAAAATGTGCCAGGTCAGTTTTGGGATTATAGTGTCAAGGATTCCCCATTATTTTTAACTGTGTTTATTCTGCATTGCTCATATGTAGGGTTTGGGATTATAATTGAGAATTGATTTGATATTCAGTGACTATATGGAAATTGGGGTGCACTACTTTGCAGCAACCAGCATTGCGAGTGACTATGATGAGTCATATTGAGGTACAGGTTTATTGTTTATTTAAACTATTGGCAATCTCTCATTTTAGAACCTTTGAACCCTGATGGAAAATACTATTCTTTAATTAGTGTTGCTTGATTTACATGAGTGCTAATTTTTCGAGTTTTTCAATGTGATGTTTTTAATTTGGAATTTGCATATGAAAATAATTAAATTAATTACTTGACAGAAGCCAATAAGTTGATGAAAACAGTTCAGTTGTTCGGCTCCACAATATATTCTTTACTTGATTAACAATTATTGAGGTTCAAGCAAATCGGCAACACCATGATTTAATAACAGATATTTTTTGTTGGACGTCAATTAGATTGGGTTAAAATTCAGGCACTTTAGTATGCTGTAGTGATTCTGAAGAGGCATCCAAGCCATGTTTTTTTTCTGCTGTTCCAAGAGCGATGAAATCACTTGTTCCCCTTAGCGTTTATACACGAGCTGCTCACGTTGCTTTCCATCACCACTTGTTCCTCTGCGATGTGTCCATTACTGGCTCATTATGCTAATGCAGTTTATTGCTCACTGCTGTCTTTCGCAGGCCAGTTGGCGGTGGGAACCTGCGAGATAGTGATGCTCAACAGAGACAGCAGCGTTCCCAGACGGACTATCGCCAGGCAGACAGCCCGTTGCGCCTGCCGGAGAGGTCAGATCGCCGGCACCACACGGGCGAGGCCGGCATGTGTCGATGGTATGTTGTCAACCATTCTGCCCACTGTGCTCAATTTCCTAAATTGCTTTATTCCAAAATACATTTTAGAGTCTTTTTCGTTTGTTTGTTTTCTTTCTCAGTCGGCTCTCAATTAATTGTTCCTATCCCTCCTATGTTTATCCTCCGCCGTTACCTGCTTACTTGTTAAAAACATCCCTGGAGGGTTCACTTGTTGGTATTTTTTCCCCTGGGGAACTGTAACTAAATAAAAATGAAACATTCAAATCTCAGTTAATAAGAGGGGATCCTGCAATTTCTGTGTTACAAGCTATAGCTCAGTTTATGTCGCTAGGGCGAAAAAAATTACACAAGGAAGAAAATATATATATATATATATATATATATATATATATATATATATATATATATATATATATATATATATATATATATATATATATATATATATATTCTAGTTTTTGGAGGCCATTTTTATTTTATCAGTAACTAAGTACAAATATATAATTGCCTGCTATTGATAGATGTCCAATTTACTACTTAAACGAGCTGTGGTTGCTCATCTTTCAGTGCCATTGATGAATGGATTGGTCATGTAGCAAATAAGTTAACTTTTTGGGACAAAAAATAACTAGGCCGGCCCACGTGAGATCGAGTGGTCTTTAATGTGGCCAGCGAACCAAACTGAATTTGAAAACCCTGTTGAAGAGGGTGAGCCAGATAAGGATTAATGTACACGACAGACAGGCTTTAATGGTGGTCGGCAAAATCGTGCTGATTGGATCTCCCACCAATATCAAAATGACACACAGCACAAGCAGCATTAGTGCCAATGACTCATAGCGTCTAATAGCCTGCACGCCACACGCAGTCCCATTGTTCACGTCATATTCCAAACGTCTCTTTTAACCGCCTCCGACGCTCAACAGTCGGCTCCTCCCTGCCGCCCTCTAAACACTCTGCAGATACTAATTAACTTAGAGAGAACTATGATTAAAGCGAGGAGGAAATTGATTTTCACTGGTTTCCCACTGCACTGCACCCTGTACTCCATTAGCAGCCAGTGTATTAAAGACCCAATCTGTGGCCGGGTGCCTCATTGAAATGCTTCCTGCAGACCGCTGATGGGGTCCAACATCGCAAAGCTTTTAAGTGGAATTCTGCATATTGAATTGAAGCCAATGGGGTTAATTCCTACCAATAGCCTCTCTGACCTTTTGTCCGAAGTATATTTGCAGTAGTTACATTGGCTTCTCATTTTGTTTGTTATAACCATTACAATATTTTCCTTTAAAAAAATAATAATAACACACGCACACACACACACACACACAATAATACGTAATGTTATTACAAAAAAAGCAAAAGGATTAGGGCCAATGAATGAAAATAAGGTGGCCAAAATTCGGATTTAAAAGTAAGAATTCTGAGATAAATCAGAATTTTAATCTAGTCAGAATATTGGTCCCCTTTAATCTGGCTAGATTACAATCTGAATCTTGACTTTAACTTTTTTGTGATCATCTGTATATTAAACATGAAAGTACTGTACTGCAACTTCATATTTTACAACAATCTGGTCAATACTGAAATCTATTTAGTGCTTTAAATAACGCCACATCCATAAGGGCATGTTGATTTTGCCAATGAGATATTTCCGAATTGCTCCAAAACAGATTAGGATTAATGAAAATGAATACTAGTTTCATTTCCCTCAGCAAAAAAAATACATAATGTGCGCCCTTCACTGAAAATACTAAATCATCTTGACGCTACAGACTGTTTGAAAGATATCCAATTTTGATGGTCAAAAGTAGTATCCTAAATCAATTAATCAGGATTTCAAGTGGCCATCTCACCAACTGATTTTACCGCAATGAACCACACAGCAGCTGTCATTCAACGTTTCTGTCTTTTCAATGTCTCTCACTGTCGATAATTTAAATAATTTGCATGGCATCTCCTGTCACAAAGCTCTCTGGTCACCAGTCACTCATTCTTCATTCAGTCATTCAACATTTTTACTGTCGGCTTATTATTGAAGAACATGAGGGATTAAAAGATGGTGCTAAAACATCAGTGAAGATTCACTTAATACCCAAAGGTTTTCCTTTGCTAATCTCACATTCCAAACATTAGTTTTAAGCGACTAAAGACGTTCCACTCATAAATCTTTAGAAATCTGAAAGAGTCAAGAGTGCATATGTTCCGCTATATTGTCTTGGAAGAAATTGGTGCTTGGTCGTCCTTTGGCTCTAATCGGGCTTCTGTAGACTCTGTCTCATTGTTTGCCGCTGACCTTTTGCATTACTTTCTGCTTCCAAAGAGATGAGCTTCTTCTGCACTGTCATGGAATGGCAAACTAAACCTCATGGATTTGGAACTCTATCTTTGTCTCCGAGAATGAAGTCAAGGTCCAATCCAATGGGTTACTCCCTCAAGGGAAGCCTTTGGGACATTTTTACATTTATAACAGCCTGCAGGCAGTGGCTTAATGAAAGATAACTGGTCTAATACTTCCGTCCATCTTATTTGCGTCGACACTTATTGACCAATGCACACAACCAGTGAAGGCTAACAAATAGCAATTAATGATAAATGTTATTCAAACTCAATAGCCCAATCAGCTAAAACTCTGGTGGCCTTTGCCAAGAATTTGTTGGGCGGTGCTCTCATAAGACTTAAATATCATCAGAAAGTATCAAATACACAGGAAGTCGCGCGGAAATCCACTTAAAATCAATAGGAAATGATCCAAAATGTACAGCTGTCCTGCAGGTACCCTAAAAGCTTGAGGAAGTTACACAAAATTAACTCACTGCCTGCCATTGATAACAATAGAGGTCCAATTCACTTTAACCAGCTATGGATGCTCATCTTTCAATGCCATTTTTTTTTTTTTTTGGACAAAAATAAACTGGTCCGGCCCACATGAGATCTAGTTGACAAGAATGTCGCCGAACCAAAGTGAATTTGACACCCCAGATCTAGAGTGTTCAGCCATACTGGTAAATGTTTCTGGGATGTGGTGGGATCCGGAGTACCTGGAGAAAATCCACGCAGGTCTGGTGGAGAATATGCAAACTTGACACTGGAATCAGAACACACTGGGGATGGAAACCCTCAATCACAGAACTGTGAGGCAGACATGCCAACGAGTCGACCACAGTGCCACCTTTCTTACTTTCAGAATCAAAAGTCTTTTTAGTTATTTTTGTACCACTGTTGTCTAACAGCGTCTGCACATTACATCTCTAAGCTTTCATTGTGATCCTCTCCCCTGGGTGTCTATTTTTCTGATGGCCTTCTTGCCACACAGCCAAAACGTTATCGCATGTGGCTTGATAGTCACGACGGCTTTCGAGACTGTATTTATTTTGCCTCTGAGCTTTTATGCACACTTTGCAAGAGGTCACACGTTTTGCAGATACTCATTTTTATTTTTGCTGTTAGTGCAACCTTAACATTTCCACGTTGTTTTGATAAATTGCATTTTTTTTTCATTATGCTAATTCCACCAAACACAATTACAGTGCAACTCCCAAACTCTCACCTTGTCTGCACTACACCCCCGTATTTCTTTAGTGCTTAGCTGTTATATTGAATGAAATATGAATTCCATTGACATCAGTCAACACTGACATGAAATGAAATAGTGCACAAGTAAGAATTACTCTGTTAATGCCAGGCATTATTTTGGATGCCATTTCAAACAGATTTATGAATATAGTTTATTCTCAAATAGCCAACTCTTGTGGTAAGAGTTGTTAGTAAATCTGTGTAATAATGTGCAATGCACAAATACTTATCGAATTAGTGGGAGGGCAATAGGACCTGCACATTGTCTAAGAACTAAAACTAGTTGGACCGCTTTGCCGTTTTCAGCCCGGTTCAAGTCGTTGCTCTACATGGAAGAAGCGACAAGGTCATAACACGGTGCGGCAGCCCGAAGACATATTTATTTAAACTGACCTCTGCCATTCTGGGATGGAGTCTGATGCACTCCCTGGTTAGTCAGCACTCCCGCTGTTCTGCCAACTCAGCCCTTTTCTATATTTTCCCGACTTTGGAAATGGAGTTTTGCTGGCCCAGCCATGTACTCCGAACGACATGTGCAACTGACTGATAAATTTGCACTCTGACGGACGCATGTTGGAATGAAATTTCACAGCGGTATTTCAGGAGGAAGCTCGCTGGAGCATTTCTTTGGGCTGCTCGAAAAATGTTCAGCGTGGGAATCAAGGTCCAAGATACAAATAGGCTTTAAGCCATGTTGGCTTTAGGAAGTCTTGATGGGTTTATTCCTTGGCAGAAATAAAATGAGTTCACCAAAATGATGCCTCCCACTTGCTCATCTGTGTTATTTGCAAGGTGAGCATACTAGCTTCAAGCACTTGCAGACAAAAATTCCCAGGCACACATCATGATCAATCATCGGGAGATGGACTGTAGTGCGTAGTATTTAATCTGAACTGTCTTACTGAGACATTTTCCATCACTTTATGCAGTGCTTAACTTGTAAATCCTAATGTGCCGGACACAAATTTCATAAAATACCCCAGGGATGACAAGTTGTAAACTAAGTAGTCTTAGAACAAATACAGACTGGGCAATATTTCAACATGTAGATACCAGGTTGCCAGGTTGAGGGACGTACAGGCCTCAGTTTTGGATCATTTCAATGGTAAATATTGATGACAGCAATCTTCAGTTAGACAGGCTAAAGTGTATTCACTGCCCATGTCATCACGGGTGCGACTAGGAGTATACATTGAACGTTAATTGAATATTATCCGAAATGTGTGCCCATTGAAATGACGTAAGACCTCCCTTATTTTTTATTTTATTCTGACTATTGCTCTCTATCATAAAGTTGCAATCTTAAATCTGATAGATGTTTGTCATGTATTCAGTCTCCTTCCTAAATTTGTAAACCTCAGAACCTTGTTCAACCAAAGGCTGCCATGGGAGGCTAGTGGGAGGAGAAGTGCATAAGACCTGGCCAGCTCCAGAGAGACATGATAACCTTTGCATGTTTTTCTTCTCTTTTTTAAACACACTGTGTAAAGAACAATCAGCGCTTATCGTGGTGGCCCACAGGCAAATGCTAATACAGTGTCATGCAGAGAAAGCTGTGAGTAGCGACAAGAGCGTTGAGTGGTGCCCTCGACGTCTGCATCAGACTGATAGCTCTAATGCGTTGGCGTTCCACGTACCTTTTCTGATCTGGTGCTCTATCTATGATGTGAACCTAGACTTCTGTCGAATGTCTTGTTGTGTTTTTACTTTGAAATGATTTGGAAATATCACTCTTGACATGTTTTTCCCTGTCCATTCCACTCCCCCACAGCACGAATTGTGCGAAGTCGTCAGTGGTGTGAGATGATTCCCTGCATGGAGGGCGAGGTGTGCAGTCTCCTTTTCAACCGCTCGGGCTGGACCTGCACTAGAAGCAGCGGGCGCATCAAGACCGTCACGGTAATTCATAACCCATCACAAAAATGTGTTATCTACAGTATGTAGAGTACATGATGTCAGGTGTTTAATGTCAGTTTTTTGGAAGAAAGTGGATGGACTGTTAACTTGATGCTCTATTTGTATTACAAAAATGATAATAACAAAAACACCTTTTGAAGTGACAACTTGTCCCCAGAACTTATAAGGAATTAATACAGACCATGTCTCAGAATGTCCGGGTGGCGAAAGTCACCTTCTTCTCTGACATAACTAATTTCTTTGTTTTAACCAACTGAATATTAACAATTTTGGGAAAAAAAGACAACTATTTTTAATTGCACTTCACTGTTTCATGAAGTGTGTGTAAATGTATTCATTCATTTTCCATTCTGCTTATCCTAACAAGTATTGCGGGGGGTGTTGGAGCCTATCCGAGCCCACGATGGGAACTAGGCAGGATACACTTTAGATTGGTTGTCTGTCTCTCTGTGTGCCCTAAGACTGACTGGCGACCAGTCTAGAGTGTAGTCTGCCTTTCGCCCGAAGACAGTTGGGTTAGGCTCCAATAAGCCCTGCAATGCTTTCGAGGATGGGCGGTATGGAAGATGAATGAAACTACCACAGTGATGTTAATGCATCTATTGCGGCTATCTATGTACATTCTCGAGGGACTTCTGCCATCATCTCTGGAAAGTGTAAAAAATGCTGTCAAGACAGAAATGCAATGACTGCATAAGAGTACCAAAGAATTACGTTTATGCTGCCCATGCTGTCGAACAACAGGGTGAGATATTTATTATATGGACTATGACCGAAGACGCAGGGAAACATTGTTGTTGTCGTCGTGGTAGCTGTCTTGATGGACACTGTTGTCATGGTCAGGTGCACAATGTCAAACGTCAAGCTGATGTTGTTTATTTTTTGAAATATATTTATGTATTTTTCCTCTAACGTTCTCATTCACTAGGCCTTCTTGTCTCTTGCTCATCCCACCTCCTCTGTTCAACTGCCTTGGGCATCTGCGGCAGATTTTACGCATGCTTTGCACTTGTGTCATAATCTATTCTGACAGCATACTTAGGTTCACTGTTTGTGTATGTATACTATCTTGTGGGTGCATGTATCACATGTACCGGAATGTGCTTCTCTGCATTTTCTCAATTAGCAAGGCTAAGGACTGGTTCAGTTAATTGTGATGCTGGTGAGGCTTTGAGGATAATGTTAAGCATTACATTATGGAAGGACTATCTCAGAAATTAATGGAAAGTACAAATCTATCAAAACAGCTCATTGTTGTCAATTACTAAAATGTGAAATCTCAGTTGAATTATTGGTTGCTTCATTTCTTTCTTCCACTCAAAACACTTTACATATGAAAAAGTCCTAATTATTTCCAACAATTTTCTATTTGCGAGTTCATTTTATTTTGTTCAATCAAAATTCTATTTCTGTCTTTCCGTGTCAATGTAATCTACCCAGGATTTCAAACAGAACCTTGCAAGCCGATGCCCCATCGACAACATTTAACCTGCTAGTTACCCCTATTTACACCCTATCAACATCCATCTAAGCCAGTATGAATAGTTTTACTGACAGTGTTACAGTGAAAAGCTGCCTGACTGAATGGCTAAAGCAGTTTTCACATTTGAAGAAGAAAAAAATCTATTTTATTGCTTTGGCAACACAAGTCTGTCAAATGTAAGACGTATTTCTAAGAAAATGCCTCTCCCAAAAACGAAATTTGCTTTGGATATGGAGAGCAAGTATTAGCCTCTGTCTTGTGCATTAGCATCTGAATGCCAGAAAAGGAGACTTCAAGATCAGATAGAATGTGTACCAACATGACCCTTGTCAAATGACGTGACAGATTTCAGAAGGACAATGTAGATTTGTGACTAATGACTCCAGTCGTATTCACGCGCCGCTCTGTTATCTGGACAGAGCCTTTAAATTAAAGTTGACGTGCTTCCATAGATGATGATTCACAAGTTTTGTGATCCAATTAAATGTGTCACTCTTTGTGATTAAACAATTTTATGATGCACTGCATAGAAACCAATGGATGAGTTTTCATTAGAGCAGGGCCTTTTGTTGAAGGCCACCTCATAGTTTTCTTTAGACAGAAGTTATGACAGTGAACCCATATAAAAATATGTTCGCCTCATGTGATAACATAATACAACAAAGGGACCGACAATTCATGTTCAAATCAAAAGCCAAGGAAAAGGTGTTTCCTCAGATTTCTTACCATTGTTTTTTTGTTTTGTTTTGTTGAAATTCCAAACTAGACAGTTTACTTCAAACGTAGCATCTCAGTGGTTTTGTTGTACTTCATTTGTTGTTGCATAAATGTGAACTTGCCCTGTAATATATTCCATTCCTCCTGCAATGCTCAACAATGCAAGGTTTTTGTGGTAAAATTATTCTGATCTTTGAACGAAATGCGTAGAAAAGGGAAACGTGTAAAGCATTAAGTTGTCTCTTGAACAGAATCTCTTTGCACTGAAGGATAATAATGAATAAAAATGTTCCCGGAAAAAAAACATGATGTATATTTAAGTGGCCTTCTTGCCATTCAGAGTGGAAGCGTTGACTAGACATATCAATACTTAAACTCATTTGAGCAATGTTTGATTCTTTAAGACAGGGATGTCAAATGTGTCGTCCGGGGCCCGTAAGTGGCTCGGCAGGTGGTCCAATCAGGCCCGCTGGGTTGTTCTGCCTGACAGTCATTTTGTAGCTTATTCGTACATGTGGAATTAAATGCTTTCATTTTTTTCGAGAAGGGCGCCATAATGACATAAGTTTGTGAGTTGTGTGATCCAGTACATGTACTACTGCACTTTTCTCAATTTCCTATGTGCAATCAGACTCACAAACAAACAAGAAGTACCCCAGAAAGTCCTCAAAATCTAAATTAAATGTAATTTACTAGTTGCCAAATCATGCTTTTTAATAAGTGTGACTAAAAAAAACAAAAAAACAAAGTGGTTTTCAGCTTGTGTTTACTTGACTTGGGATTTCATGTACATGTCATACATTCCATTAATACTACGTGCACTTATTATTTTTGCCAGCCAAATTGGTAGCGATTGCTGCTGGCCATGTGTCTGACTGTTATCAAGAGAGCAGGGACAGTCATCATTTATTTATGTTGCATTTGATCCTGCCGACATGTAGAAAATAGAGGTAAAAAATTGAAAAATAAAAAATCAGACAACTCATTTAGGAAATTCACACAAGATGTTTCGCTCAGTTGACGTGGCCCTGGAGGTGAGATGGAGGTAAAAAGTTCAAACCTCAGCATGTCTCACCCTCCTTTATGCGACCTACTTTGCATATAAACATTTGAAAGTCCCTGCTGTGGATTTCCGACTTTTATATTAGCAAGGCTTTGAATCATATTAAAATGTTTAATAAGGTTTACACTCTAGAACAAATGTCTAAATATTTCCAGAATGTTCTTTCTTTAAAGTAATTAAGCTTTAACTATAGCTCGAAAAAAGTTATAAGAATAGTACATAATGCAATACATAATACAATCACAATCTAAATTATTTTCATTTAATATTCATAGATTAGAACTAGCATTACCTCTATTGACACTACTGTATGTATTGATGTCTATTAAACAGGTAAGTTAAAATAAGTATTAACTACTAGTTATTCCTTTTAAACATGATGTTTTGTTGTGGAATGTGTGGCTTTTATGAAATTTTGTATTCCACAAATATCCCATATTTTTTGGACTATCAGTAGCTCCTGAGTATACATTTCACCAACCAAAGAATACACAATAAAGAGGTAAAAATATATAGTTAAATAAGTCACACTGCAATATAACTTGCATTCTTGGAAGGCATTCGTTTTAATCAAAAAGTGTGTTTATTGCAAGTCCCTGCAATTTTCTTTTCCTCTTGTTATACATTGGACAGGTCGAGTTGAAAAATCAAATCACATGCAGACTGGCGCTTCAATTTTTTTCTTCAGTTCCATGCCAAGATCTCGTGTTATTCTTCAAGCAGAGAGAAAAATACACTCTTGGGTTTCTTAAAATTCATCTGGGCAATAGGGTGACATGATCATCAGTCTTGGGGAGATATTGTGTGGAGTGATGCGGAAAATAAATTCAAACACGCCCGATTGATACGTTCTCGATGTAAGCAAACTGTGTGACCAAAGCCCACCTTTTCCTTTGCATTATTTAGTTGTTGTAATGTCGAATGTTTTGGTCTTTTCTCTAGTGTAGCTATTTATTTGTTTGGTATTTATTTAAGCCTTCTAAGTACTGAATGTATTATCTAAAGCTGTTGTTGTTTTTTTTGCTTTTAGCTCAGGTCTTTGAGCCTTTTTCTTTTCTTTCTACCATGCCAAAGGCACCACCATGTTACATTGTGTTGTCAAATCGCACACATCTCCTCCAACTGCCCTTTTTGAGGTTCTGTCATCGGCAGCCTTTGAACTGCCATTTGTGTTTTAGCTCGTCTCTAGAGCTTCATCTGGTGTGAAATTGTTAGAGCCAAAGGCCACTTTTCAACATTGACTTTTTATAGCACTTCAGGCACACATAAAAAAAAGGTTTTCACTGGGTTTGACATGTTAAATCATTCAGCCAACACAAACCTGCTAATATATTTGCTTGTGTTCAGTTTTTGTTGGTATTTCACCTGCATCCAACATTCCCCAGAATCAATCCGTCCATCCAAGGAATGGTGGAGCCTATCCCAGCTGACCGTTAGAAGAAATTTAGCTTTGTTTGGTTCTGGTTCGAAATGATGGAAAGAAAGCCATTTTTATTTTGCCTGTCTTCTAACACTGCTTGAGTTCATGATCTTGCTGTTAATCAGATTATAGGGAGAAGTTCATCATGCTTTCTTACGTGTGTTTATTTGTATTTGTATTGTCTCTGCACAACCCCATTACGTCTGGCAGACTGCTTTTCCACTAGATAAGTGTACCAATGAGATTTGAAAGGGGCACAAGTTATTATTTGAATGATGTAAGTTGTTCTTTTTTTGAAAGCCTCTTCCCAGTTTAAGGTCTCGCATGAGTGACTTAGCAAAATGAATCACAGTAACTAATTTTTCCAGATGGCTTGTCAACCATTTTGTGCCAGTTTCATATCTAAGATTTTTTTTTACCAGAAGTTGTATATGTGAGTTCCAAAATTAGGACAAAATGTACTTGGAAAAGGGCACTTCTATTTTTACAACAACCCTCCATTTTTCTTTAGCAACCTGCAAGTTAGTGAGACAATGGGCAGTTCAAATGGTTGGCCTTAGTTTCAAAAGCCTTTATTTCCGCTATTACAAACGTTTTAGACCAACATTTTGTTTGTTTAGCACTGGCCTTCTCATGAATTTAGGCTGCACAGTTCATTGGAACTGCGAGACTATCATTTATTTACCTAACATCGATGTTCACAAGTCATCTTGAAACAGGGCACCTCTAGCTCGGCATCCAGGTTCAAAAATTTACATTAAATCACACGGCAAAGTGCTTGTGAGAGAACACCTCTCGACCGGTGTGCTGGCAGGAAATCAATGTTTTTCCACGTCCCAGAGCCTTGTGAGCTCCCATGGATGATGAGCACTGGTTGCATGGGTCTTGTCCTGTGGGGCCGCAGTCACCTTGTTACCCTTTTAATCAGATTATAGGGAGCAGTTCATTGTGCTTCCCTCTAGTGCTGCCTCAGCATTCTCCTCCAACTTCAAGAAGGTCCCCAGTCAATAACCTAGACCTGCGGAAAGAGACAAGTTGATCCATTTTGAGCTCAGATATTGAGAAACCTTGGAGAAAGAGAACAAGCCAAGTCCACAATCTGGCCTGCGGGACATGTGCCTTAGCTTAAGCCCCTTTTTTGGAGTTGGACCTGAACGCAACACAATCAGCAGGTACAGTGAGCCACTTACTGTATTTTAACATCTGCCAATCCTGAGTCATTTTCTGAATTCAGCACAGTTGTTAACAAAAGGGTATTGGCGAAGTTACTTTAATTGCTGTTGTTTGTAGTATTAGAAGGCGGATCGGTGGAAGGAGTGGTCGGCCTCACCGCTCTGGGTTCATGAGTTCGAATCACTACATTTCCCCTAAGTATGAGTGTGAGCGTGAATGGTTGTTTGTCTGCTTGTGCCCTGGATCGGATGGCCACCGATTGAGGGTGTCCCCTGCCTCTGGCCCGCCGGGGACAGCTGGGATTGGCTCCAGCACCACCACAATCCCAATGAGGATAAAGCGGTTCAGAAAATGAAATGAGATGTAGTATTAGTACTTGACAGTTGATTTTGGTGCTAAACTCTTGTCTTTTTAAAAATGGTAAATACCGTCAAATATTTTCTGCACAAAGTAGTAAAGAATTTTTTCTCATATTATCATTTTTATATCTTGTTAAATTTTCATTTTTTTTCTTTTTGAGGACAGGATCACTTGGCCATTAGCTCGCGTACAAGTCAAGTTAGTGGCGCGACAAAAACGAAACCAGTTGTTACCAACGTCAACAGAAATTCAAAGGCCAGAGTAAGGGATTTGGGCTTCAAACCGACTGAGCAAGGTGAGCTCCCAGTATGTGGGAGTAAACACTCCCTGCCTCATGAGGCGCTTTGCTTGACAAAGTGAATACAAACAAATCTCTGCGCCCACACATATCGCTAAAAAAAGACTGCATTTGAATTCAGTAAAAAATACATTATTATGCGATAGTGAAAAGCTGTGAATCTTTAAAACAGGTGGAAATGCATCATTTTCTTTCTACCTTCTAAAAAAAACAACATTACGTATGGCTCGCGATTTGAACTTCACTTTTTTGTTTAATAGGAGAATCTTCCTTTGGGATTTTTTTCCAACTTGATCCTATTTTGAACAATCTGATATACTACTGAGAAAACTATTTCCAAAAACAGACAAAGGGTAATAATGATGACTTGATGACTTTGAAGCATAGGGCCAGGTCCAGTTAAACAACAATAGAAATGGAAAAACATCAATATGGTCATGTTTTAAACATGCCGTTTTGTCAACCCCAAAATATTTCCAGCAAATTGTCAAAAACATTAATGCTGCTTTGTATTTTCTTAATGTTTTAGGTAAGTTGACCTGATAGTCTTACATTTTTACACACTAAATCCATCAAAGGCCCTCCAAGAGAATGAAATCTCAGCAAACTTTGTATTATCAGCAAATGTCACATCGTTGTCCAAAGCATCATCCTCGTATGCTGTTGAAATTGTTTATTTATACCCAGACTTTTTTTTCTAAAGACACCTTTAGACAGGGCTATATTCTTAGCCTTTATTTTCATCCTTGTCTGCAAGGAGGCTTAGCAAGGTATTGAAATCTGTCATGTTTGTTCCTCTTGTCCAACCCTTTCTGAGCCGCTCCTCGAATGTTATAAAAAGCCAGAGGTTTGCTTTTTGCCGATGCCATAGCGGCCGTTGCGCCTTTTATCCCTTTTGGCGGCCTCGTTCCTTTCCTTGTTTTGATTTAAAGACGCAGTGGAAGTACTTAGCATTTAGATGACATGCCAAAGAGAGGTGTGATGGATCAACAGCTATTCAGAGAAGTGAGTTCTGTCACCGGCACTGGCCAAGCCAGACCAACAGACGGACGAAGCCAATGACAGATCACGGGGCGACAAGCTGGGCGGGCTGCGGAATACCAAGTCCCGTGGAGGCAAGTGAAACACATCGCCTGGCAAGATGAAGAGGAAAGCAGAGGAATACCAATGCGGGCCTCGCTCCGACACTTGCCTCACGTTGCTCCTGTCATTGGCTAAACACACCATTAGCCTCGTGATTATGATTAGCCGCGTCATTATCTACACAAAAGTGGCTCATTCGCCAATATTAAGACGATAAGGAAGTGGCTTTCTCCCCTCCCCAGTCAAGTGGAAAGATGAATGAGGACATTAAGTGGTTCTTTGTGGGATAGCTTTCATAAAAAGTCAAGCAAAACTAAAAAGCTTTCTTTGTAACCTTTGGCTTTCATTGTTGATGTCATTGGAAGACATGGTCTCTTTGCTTTTGAATGGACATATGCCAGGCAGAGAGCCAGTATGTCGAGTATTTTTCTCTAATACGGCGATATCCGAACTTTTTATTCTCCTAGGGCCGCTTTCAAAAAAATCATTGTAAAAGCCACCCTCAAGTGCTCCCACTTTCATTTATTAAACAGAGGCACTGGGATAAAATGATTGAGTTTTTAAAATGTATTGCATTATTAACTGATTAGCTGCCATTGGCAGCAATAGATGTTCAATTCATTTTTGACTGGGAAGTCAAATTGGTGCCACATGATCACTCATTTGCTATGCAGTCACAATTTGGACACCCCTGGTCTAATACTTATCTCCTTTCTTTTGCAGCCTTTGCCCAAAGAGCCATCGTAGGATCCAGCGCTGGCAAAAGACAACATTGAAGTACGTTGAACTACATGGATTCATTAGAGACCTTAACATAATTTTGATGTATGATGATGATTTCCTAATTTAAATAGGTCCTACTACACAAAAAAACATGTATTTACACTTGTAGGTGAAGAAAATTTTCTAGTGTCTTTAAAAATGTCTCCAACTTTGAATAAAATGTACCAAGAACAGTAAAACGACAAATGTGTTCTATAATGGACGTTGCCTCTGCATTAAGCCACGTTATACTAATATATAAAACAATACTTTTTGTGGGTGTACTTGCCAACTTTGAGACACAACCCAAGAAATAGAACCCATAATTGAAAGTTATATCTAAACGACTTTAACACTCACTGTGCTTGACATTGCTGGGAGGGTTACATCCCCATCCTTTGTCAAAAAAGAGAAAACATATTAGACATTGAGCTTAATTCCTTTCCCAAAGCTATGTCTGTGAAGTTTTTTTTTTTTATAATCGGCAAATCCAGAGGCTTTCGGAATGCGCAGGATTTACTCTAAGATTGATTTCCCCTCTCCTGCTGAGAAAACAAAATGAATCAGGCACAATTACCAAGAACAGAGAGAAGGGGAATTGGGGCCACTATAAATATTTATTTGCCAGTATTGGGATTTTGAGTGATTCTATATGGATTCGCCAAATCATATTTAGGCTTCTCAATGATTTAGCCCCACAATCCTCGGTGTTTGTCTACTCTTCTGTTGAAGCATCCATATATTAGTATTTACAAATGTATTCACATTACACGCTCGCTTCTATTAGCATTCAAATGGATTTCTTGATCCGATGGCAGGACATAATATTCCATCTCTATTCAAAATTGAATTTAAAGGGGGAAAATATTGTTTAATCAAAACAGAATCTCAATTTTACGATGTGTAGTAGTAGTAGAGAACAACATAATAAATAAAAGACAATATTTAAATGCCTGTTGTAGCCAATAAAGTTAGAGTATCCTTGATTGTATGTTTTCTTCAAGGGATATTGAGTCCCAATCTTACCAAGAAATGGTGAAAAACATTGCATTTGTACATTGATGATTTGCTTCATGAATCATTGCAACCTG
This sequence comes from Stigmatopora nigra, assembly GCF_051989575.1. Taxonomy (NCBI): domain Eukaryota; kingdom Metazoa; phylum Chordata; class Actinopteri; order Syngnathiformes; family Syngnathidae; genus Stigmatopora; species Stigmatopora nigra. The sequence goes on from NC_135508.1 coordinate 11,999,376, forward strand.
TTGTTGTGTTGCCCCTTTTTAATTGTTTGTTTCTCAACAGGTTCACTGATCCATGCTGTAAGACAGGCTGTGGCCAATCACTACCGAACATTACTTCTGCCCAACAAAAAGGTTCACAAACTCGACAGCACGTCTTTACTTTTTTTAGTTCCCTTTTTACTCTTAGTTTCCGCATCGATTCTTAAAATGCAGTCACATTTATCTCCAAAACGCTGAAACAATTCCTGCGTCGCAAAGGTACTGCATCGGCATTGAAACAAATGTCCATCTAGTGTTTTCTATACAATCTGGAGGACACTCTCAACGAGAATTTATAGGAAGACCTTTCCAAAATCACCCTTTCCATCTTCTCTCGTTGCCACCGTGAGGCCATCCAAGGTGATTTTATGAACATCCCCACGTTGCTGACTCACTGCTAAATTCACCCCAGCCAAATGAGTCCAAACGATTCACGAGGATGTGGCCAGCAGATTCAACGTGAACAAAACAGTGTAAACACAAACATCTACAAGACTTGCATTGAGATGGACACATCACGTGTGAAAATGGCTGACTAATATTTGGAAGACTTAGTCAACAGAGGTCACCACATGGTCAAATGTGGCTATTTTGAATGAGTCAGCATACAATGTGTGTATTGCTTTTCAAGGAGTAGTTTTTGTCAACGCCGCTCACGTCATCAGAAGCATTTCCAGCGAGTGTGTGTGCTGGTGCACATCCAATTGTACACTGTGAAAAAAAAATCATATCAAATTGCATTGTTCATACTCTTGTGCGTTATGGAGCGACATTAGCGAATGACGTAGGGGGTCTTCACACCGGGAAAGTCCATAGTTTGCCTTTTTTTGGTCCGGATTAGAAGACAACCATTTCTTGGTTTGGTGCAATTTTTTTTCCCCTGTCTTGACAACAAACATCATTCAATCATTGGACTAAACGGTCTGGGCGGGGTAACACGGTCAAATACGAAAGACAAATACCATAGAGCTATGGTATTAGCCAAACATCATTTCCCTATAACGCTTGTGGGTATGAGGGTCTTTACTTGCAAAAAGGTGTGTGATTTCACAATTGGTTCGCACCAAAACGCGGACACTAACCGAGAACACAACTCTCGGAAAAGTGTTGGCTCGGCACCAAAGTTCGTTGGTTTGTATTCACACCGCCCAAAAAGTGCACCCCACCAACTTTTTGGGGTTTGGTCGGGACCAAATACTGCAGGTGTGAGTATGCCCTAAGAATTGGGCCCCAGTGTCAAGAAAACGGGTAGCGCGGGCAACTAGTACCGGAATATTGTCTAGTACAGGATAGAAGGCAGACTATTGATGGGAACGGGAAACAAAAAGACAAAATACATCCTATTTTATTTTAGAGAATAAATTCATGATGTAGTTAGAGACAGTTTACAGCTCTCCAACTTATCCAGGTGAGTGTTTCAGCAAATGAATGAAGATAGGTTCTGAAAACAATTCATCCGTGACTAGGAAAATTGGTAAAACAAGTGAATGCGTCGAGAAAAGAGGACTGTTAAGGATGTTAAGTCAAATTTGGTTGGACTTGACAAGATAGTATCAAACAATTTTTTTTTTGCCCCATAATACACACCACTTTTAAAGTATAATTCTTGGCGAAAAAAAAACAACAAACACTGTGTTTTTTTTGTTCATCTAATAAGCAAGGCTGTTGGCTGATTAGTATTTTAGCATCATAGGCATTTGTTCAATTTTTCTACATTGACTTGTTCCAATGACAACTTCATTTTTAAGGAAAAAGAAATCCTGTGCATCCATTAATAATCAATACTCAAATAAGTTAGTTTTTTAGTCATACTTTTATCTTCTAAGAACTCATTAATTTCTCTTTTTCTTTTCAGTGTGACCTGCATTTTCTTTTGTAAAACGCACACTAAAAAAAACCTGGCACTGAATTGTGTAATCGTGTTTGAAGACTTTCATTTTGGTCTTCATTTTATGCCTAGAAATATTTATATTATGGGGATAATGAGAGCAAGTGTAGTAGACAGTAGTGTAGGTGGATCAAATCTGCCATCCAGAACATGTCTCATGCAATCTATTAGGGAAAACTGTTCTAAAATCAACTCTATTTTGATATGAAATGTTTGGTTTAACTTTAAGTGCTATTAGCTGAGTTCAAATGCTTGACATATTTGACATGATGTACTGTATATAGTATAATGATAAAAAAATACTATCCTTTATGATCAAAGGGTGTCAATGTAAGAGAGAAAATGTTCATTAGACCCCTTTTACAGTTAATATCTTCACTTCTGCTGACTGTTGCTAATAATTAAAAGGCATATTGAGAATTATATCAATCTATTAATTATGACTCATAATTCAAATGAGTGGAAAAAATCTTGCAATAATGATTCAAAATAAAAGCAGCATTTAATTTTTTGACTGGGACACCCGAGGAATAATTTCCTGTTCAATATATATATATATATACTGCAACCCGAAAGAAAATATTTTTTTAATAATTGTTTCATAATAATAGTACAGTCAATATGTTGATATGTTTATGTCTTGCTCCGTAACGCACTCTAGTCTAGTTTTGTCAGGTGTGAAAGCTAAATAGTTAATAATATGACTTCATTTCTTTTAAGTTGGCTGTAACAAACAGGGGAAACAACTTAATAATGATAATATCATTTTGATATCAGAACTGTAACTCTATTATTTTAAATGGAATTCAGGAAAGATGAGGCAGTTTGTATGCAATCAAGTCAATATTAATAAGATTCTGCTTGTTATAATTAAAAGAATGAAATAAATGTGCACACTTTTGCTATATTAACAATCCCTAACCTTTCTTGAAGTCATAAAAAAGGAATAAAATATACAATTCAACCAACGTGCACCGATCTAATTGGTCAAATCTATTTTGTCATGATTGTTGAAGCTAAAGGAATTAATAAATATTTTGAGATTAAAAACAGAACACCACAAATGATAAAATGTTTTTAAACCCATTCTGCTTTTGTTTCTTCGAGTGCATTTAGTTCCATTAGCGATAGCGCACAGCAAGTGGAAGTGAAGATAAATCAAGGAGGAGAGAGAATGAACACAATAACATGAACACCAGTAAAAATCTTTTTAAAAACAACAGAGCAAACAAGTTGAAATCTGCAAAAATAAATAAGCAGTCTATAAAAGGCTTTTTTTCTAGGACAAAAGCAATGTATTGCATTATTATGTTGTGCTGGTGTCCCTGTTAATGTGACTTGCTTCCTGTTTTTCATTTTGGTTTTCCCTTTTGTTCTTTATTTGTACTTAATATCCTGTACATCTCTGTTGTAATGTATGCATTTGATGATAAAAAGAGAGCATCTGCTTGGCAGAATAAGGACTCTTCTGTGGGTGTATAGGGGGGTTGTATGCGCACACTTATTGTCTTGGCATGGGGGTAAAATACTGTTTTGCTCTTGATCTCATACCTTTGACTTCATGCTGCTTAGATTATTACTTAAAGGACAAGTCAAGGCCTAGTTTAACTTAATAGCTCAATGGATCTAAATCTGATAAACATTAATTTCTTAGAACTGTGATAACATAGGAAATAATTCCTTAAAACCCCTCAAATTTAGCATTTTTGTACCTGTGCAGTACAGAGTATTTGAGTTAAGTCCAAGTTGAATTTCTACACTAGCATCGTGAACTGTGGATCAAAATTTATGTCAAAATATCCCAAAAAGTCAACTAAATTAAATCAAAAGAGTATGATAAGATGTTGCGATTCCCATTATTACTCCAAGATAGATTGAAAGTTCGGATTTTCAATGGTTTATTTGAACCAGAAGCACAGAATCTGACTTTTGTCGACGATTGCGCCGGCCCTCCATCGCTCACACCTGTCAGACACGTGGTGCGCTTAGTGACAGCCTAAAAAGCACAGTACTTAACACATCAACATTGCAACAAAAAGAGTTCATGCAACGTGATTCACTACATTGCTATCCTTACTTTTAGGTTACGTGAACAGAAAGTTGATTGACGTAAATTCTGTATAACCACAAAACTGAATTCAGGCTTTTTGTGCAATGGTTTATTTTTGTTTTGAATGCAGCACACTTTTAGTGTTGCTCATCGGTATCTTTCTCCTTCCTCTGCTCTTTGGATTTCATGAAGCTTCGTTTCCATGGTAATTGTTATTCTTTTGGCTGAACCTGGCAGATCCAGGTTTCTTGTTTGAGGTCATTATGAGAGAAAGGAGAAGCAAAAAGGCAAAAATACTCCAGGTTTTCAAAGACATACAAGCACTTTCTCAGCAAAAAACACTATGATGCAAGGAATTAATGGCGGACAGGGAGGGCTAAGTATGGAAAAGTCAAAATGTCGTAGGTTATTTCTCCGTCCAGGATTTAGACGAAGCCCACTTCACTTCAACAATGCCAAAATGCATTAAGAGGCTACTGAAAGTAAACAACTGCTTTTGACTCTGCATCACTTGCGGTTAATGGCGCAGCCAACGAAGGCCAACAGGGTAAAACTGAGACTAGAGCGGAGCAATTGGCTATTCCGGTTCATTTTATCATTAAAAGGACTGCAGATTGTGGCTCAGTGAAGTCTAATCTGTCTCATTCAGTAATTGACTTTGACATGACAGTGTTGACAGACTTTTGTTCAATTCCATATTTGTTCACTTTTACAGAGACAAAATAACCAATAGGTGGAGAATTGCTCATGCTATGTATATTCCTGCCATGCTATAAAAGTACAAATATGCATACTTTACAGATAACTACAGAGAAGAATGTCAATAATAAAAGTGTCAAGCGATCATACATCCATCATATACTTTTGAGAGTTTGTCTGTTGGTAAGTTTGAAAATAAACGGCTGAATCAGACAGAAACTGGAATAACACTACTTTTGTTTCAGTCCAATAAAGTGAACTAGAACAAAATCACAAGAATATAGCAGATGATAATACCGTCTACTACATAATTCATGACAAGGGATGCATATTACATTACAACAGTTGCCGTCAGCCTTCGTGAAGGGGATAAGCCACAGTGAGTGGATGCAGTTATTACTTGGCTCAAAGCAGACTTTTGCCTGTGCCTAACTCTGAATATTCCAGCGAAATACTTACAAAAAGGCAAAGGGAAAGGTTCCTGGTGATTTAAGCTACGTTAAAGCCTGGAGACTAACTGTAGCAAAGGATGCCACTGACCGCTCAAAAAGGCTCATGTTATCACATCCATTAAACACAATTAAATGTAAAACATCAAAAACTTGATTTGAACTACCCTTGGGATTCTTCACTTTGTTGATATCTAGTGTACTGTAATTGTGGTGACACAATCTGCAGTGAATTGTTGTTTTTTTTTTTTTGCAAGAACTTGTACTTTCTCTACTTGTTCTTGGAAGTGGAAGTTTAGAAAAATAATTTGAGCCCCCAATATGGATTAGAGATGAAAAGATAACAGAAAAAGCTGACAGGAAAAAAAAAAAAAGGTAGATGTCAGATTCATTTAAATGGGGAAGACTGCCTGTGAATGCTGACGTTTGAGTGTCGTTGACAGCGCTAGACATCCAATCCATTATGACTGGGAGAGGCTGGCAGTAATCATTTATTTGATTGGATGGCTAACAACATTGATGGCAGCCAATGAGTTATTCATTCACGGGTTAATATGAACCCTTCATTTTGAGCATTCAACTCAACCAAAAATATCCAAATTTTCGTTCCTATTTCTATTTTTGCACCCTCCTAGTCCGAGTCCTTAGCCATGGGGCACGATTAAAAGACAAATCTCCCCAGTAACCAAATGACATAGTGTATCCTCAGTTAATTTCCTGGTAGCATCTGTAAAAAGCAAGTGATTTTTCTTTTACATCAGGTAAAGTATAACCAAAAAAACAATTATGAAGCAGCAGCCATAGTGCAAACATATTTATAGTGTCAGGCTAACCATTATCAAGCACTGACATTCACATTTTGACCTAATTTGGAGGGTTTTGTTTCCCTACAAACTATCAGAAATGCTCCACAATGTTCACCCAACAATATTTTGGCTACATCTAAGGATAAAAGTTGTGATCAAACACCAACCAAACTTGAGAGCAGGCCAAATATCTCTGTCTGTAGACGCTTTGTGACTGAGTTCTGAAACACAAATTCCAAATCCCAAATGAACTGTCTGAGCCCAATGAATAGTTCAGACTTCCAAATTAGTATTCAAATTGCTATCAAAATCTGTTCACTCATCCGTTAGTTTAAAATTGTGCTCATGATTTGTAAATTACTCAGATTGCCAGTGGGATTGTCGGTTGCACCTATCAGGGTACGAGATGTGCTACTGAGTGTTAGAAGATGCACCATTTCCCAACAGTAGTAATTGATGTGTTTTTACGTTATTCCGATTCCCAGCAGGCTTTTACTTCACTTCACCAGAGATGGTCCCGAATCTTGCGTGTTTGCGACCAGTGGAAGTAAAGCTGTCACATAAAATCTATTGTGCCATTCTTCAAACTAACAACTGCAAACAACAATTACAGTGCGGCCCAGATAAGCAGAGCAACAATGTCTGCGAAGCACTTCATACATGGTGAGTAACTGTCCAAAATAATCCCAATCTAGCTGTTTTCATTTGAGAAAGGTGTTGTCGGAATTGCCCCCTGTGGTGAGTTCATTATGGACTAATGAGCTAACTAACCTGTTGAAAAATTATCTTTTAGTGATGATGAACTGGCAAAATGTGTTATCGCACTTCCTATAATTTTAGCATGTGATATGTGTACAAGTACTTCAGTGTTATATAACTTCCTCGTATGAAATAAAATGACATAGAACTTAGATGAAAGTTGCTGTAATGAGAAAATGCCATGCATTCTTTCTTTTCTATGCTTTTGTATGTTTACCTGACATTGATAGCCTGTTGACTTTGAAGCAAAAGCAAAACGCAGTATTTTTAAAAGACATACTTATCAAGTACAGCAACTATATTTTAAAAAAATAATTGTAAATGTTCTTGGCAACACCGCTACAATACCACATGCATATTTTATCAGTGTACAATGTCTTAGAAGGTTAGTTTGAGCAAATCTTGTAAGTTTGGTCTTGGGAATAATACCATTTTCCTGACTGGAAAAGACTCTGCAACTAGGAGTCCAAACCATGTAACACCAATATCTCCCCTTTCATTGGTCTTCTATTTCAAATATGGAGTGCATTTTAACCTTTAATAAAATATATTCCTCGGGGGTTAGAGGAAGGACTCATGCCACAAAATGTTAACCATTTAAAAGGATTGCATTGCCATGTGAGCCTTATTGTACAATATTCTTATCTAATGTTAGCAAAAAATACTGCAAAAAAATCACAAAGGGCTCGATTTCGGTCAACCTAGACCAGCTTTAGGGCGGCATATTATCACGATGTAAGTGATCATTGTTGACTCCTCCCACCAATAAGTAGGTTTCTTTACATTCACTTTAAAACATGGGAATATTTCCTTGCCAGATGAAAGGAGAAAGTGGTTTGCCCAATGGAACATTGACAAGATTTTGTATTAGAAAGGACTGCAGACTTAATAATGAGATTAGAATTTGAAATTGGTGAAATGGACACGGGAGAGCATTCTACCCTCTTTCACAGAATTATTAACTTCACCAGATGTGGTTTGCTCTGGCACAAAATTGCTCTTATTTATTTATCATGCATTTTACACCAGAGTAAATGGGTCTGTGAAATTGGGGCCCAATGACTCTTGGCTCGCCCATAATGTTGAAGTCAACTAAAATAGATACTATTGAATTAATATTATATCCTGCTCCTTTCAGCATCACAACTGTATGATTTTTAAAGTCTGGTTTTTTTGCATAACGTTGCTTCAGCATATACTGGAGTCCCTTTGCAACACTTTTAGACTAAAGTGGAAAGAAGCTCTAGAGAGAATATGATGGTATAAAATGGCCGTTTTGCTAGAGCAACAGAAGCTAATTTATCTTTCTCTGGGGGTCAGGCGACGCTCCCTTGGTCGTGAATTTTAATGTTGTTTTTTATGGCTCTTAATAAACTCGATTTTGCTGTGGGCACTTACGCAGAGCAGCACAGCATCCTTCATTCAGCTCACTTAGTGACTCAAGGAGAGTGAGGCTGAGGCCAAATTTAGCCTTCGGAGCCACAGTATGTTGTATTATGGAATAAAGGGAGGTGAAATATTGAGGTCGATGCATACGGTATGGAATTCATTCCAATGTTTTTGTTTTATGATGCGTTGAGGCCACCAGTATGTACGTAAACATACTGTCAAAAATCACATTTAATTTTTGATGACAAAGAATTTCCAGATATGGAACACTTTCATTTCACTTCTAGTTAACATGCAGTCCGATTTGTAAATCAATACGTGTTTGGGAAAACAAGTCCGCTTGTTTTATAGTGAGCTTAATGAGCTATGAATAAAGTAGGATGCTAGTATTCATCCTCGAGGCGGAACTGTGAAAAAATCTAAATGGGAAACCACAGTGTTTATTAAAAGTGAATTTTAGTTCGTTGTGGTTGTGATGTACTTAATTTACTACTTGAATTGCATATTTCTTTTTTATTTTCCAAAAAGACACTTGTGCCTTATTAACATTGTTATCTGTTATGGCCGCTGGCAGCAAATAATGATAATAGAAATTATTTTTTTAACAGACTGTGTAATGCAAGTTATTCATTGAACATGATGCAAATATGTGTGTGTGTGTGATTTTCACTCATTTGTTTTCAATGACGCTTGTCCTTTTCAGGGTCGTGGGGTGCTGGAGCCTATCCCAGCTGATCTTGGGGCAAAAGGGAGATTAAACTCTAGACCAGGGTTGTCCAAACGGATCCAGCCCAGACAATTTAACCAATAAGGTTTCTTCTGCAGTACTTGACGGCAACCAACTGCTTACACTTTTAAGAGACCAGATTGGTGAAAATGTATCCTCTTAATCGGTTGGAATGAAAACCTGCATTGCAGCCTTTGAGGACCAGTCTGGACTAGACTGGTCACCAGTCGGTTGTCAAGGACGCATAGAGAGAAACAACAACAATTCATAGTAACAATCCCACTGCTACCGAATGGGAATCGATCCCACACTTTCCCACACCAACGTCAGGTGAAGGAACCACTGCCCCACTAGGTAGTTTGTGTAATTTTTACGCTTTCAAAAATGTTTCATGTTTTAACTATTATTGTGACTACAATGTCATTGTGAACACTCAATTCAATTTCTTTGCATTGATATTCAGTCCTTTTTGCCATATTTAATCTATTTAAATGAAGCACATATTTTTATTAAAAGGTTGGTGGAGAGGAATTGTCTTTTTTTAAAATGAGAGCCAGCCAGTCATTTGGAGTGCCTTCACAAAAGGTCTGGTGTCACATTTTGTCACTGACCCTTTCCCTCGGCAGGAAATTCACAATAATGAGGGTATGGCTTCCCTCACGGTTTAGCGACTTGTTTATTGGATTTTTAGAGCTTGATTGGCATCATTTAACACCAGGGTCAATTCATCACACAATTGCATCCGGTCACATCTGTCTGAATGATCCCAGGGTCTACATTCACACAATTAGCAACCCTACTGCTGAGCAACCATTAGTGGTCTTGAACACTTATACCCTCAAGAGACTTAGAAACAGTCTGTCCCCGAGAGAAAAAGAAACTAACCGGTCAATTTCCACTAGATGTTATGTATATTAAATGATGGAGGTTATCAAGAGCGTCAATTTTCATTTTTTTAATACATATGCAATTTGATGTTTTTTAATGTAAACTATTGGATTTTTTACGTGAATCTATGGAGCCCCATTTGTAAAGCTGCGCTTGGATAAAAATACATTAGAATGAATTCAAATCAGTACACTCGACAGCACAAGTAGGGATGCTGACGCCATATAAGGTCAAGGTTGGACGAGGGCATCCGTCCTGAGAGATTCAGGAAAATGTCATTCGGATGCACAATTTAGAAAGAACAAGAATATGAGCAATGAGCAAAACATAGAGGCGTGTACAAAAAGTAGAATTTTCTAAAGAGCCCTGTTCAAAGTAAGACCGCCACTGCAAATGGTACCTGACTAAGGAAAGTGGGCATTTTATTTATGTTCAATCATCTCTTTCTTGTATAAACAGAAATGTGGGGGGGGGGGGGGGGGATACTCGAGACAAAATAACATAAGTGTTAGGATTATCCCCTTGTTCCCATTTTCCTTTATCTAAGCCTTATCTTGGCATTATCATTGCTACTGCAAGGCTGCACTGTGTACTAGAAAGAATGAGTGGCCCTATCCAGACACCTGTCATGTTTTGCTCGATCGGCATGATGTCACGAGCATGTACATCGCCTTTAGAATTGTGTGTTCTTGTCAAATGAACGTGGATGACATCTTTTGCCAAGGACAAACTATACATTCAACAGCAAAGTGTTGAAATTAACATAATCCCCTGACACTGTTTGACACATGATGTGTTTTGCTTTGAGCTGCCCTGTCCCCTAAAGCAGGATTTCCATTTGGTGATCTCTTTTCTGCAAAGACTACACGCAAAGACTATGAACGGCAAGTTTGGGAGTAGAGTGGTGCCAGCAGGAAGTAAGTGATGTGATTCTTTATTATGCTTTGTGCCTTTTTCTTAAAGATACATGATTCAGATGAACTTTTAAACATAGAATGGGAAGCATAATGTTTAAGGGGAAAGATCTGGAATGTGAAGAATGTTTTTTTTCATATCAATTTCGGCATTGAAGTATGAGGACAATATAACATTTAAAAAGTACTCTTGTCAAAACCATTTTAGAAATGTGTGATAGTTTTATCCTATTCATAATTAAAGTCGATAATGTTAATTTCTTGTTTCATTCATGTCAAATAATGTTTATAAACTGCTCTAGCACCCCTTTGGATAAGTGGTATGGAAGATGAATGAGGACTGTTGAAATCTGATATATTACTGTGTCAGTTTAACGAACAATTAAGCGAAGAGTTATGGCAGTCTTTTGTCTGGTTCCTAAAAAATAATATATAGCTAGATATACCAAAATCGCACTTTTTTTGTAAGCATTGCTACATTCATTCTGCAATCATTCATCAAACTTATCATGCAGCACTGCAATTGAACCATACAGCATTTGTTTCAAAATGAGGCCCCTATACATACCTGAATTACCTCAAGCTGTTGAATCCCTTGGCGTACCATTTACCATGATCCATCATGCCTAACAGCATAAATGGACTTTTTTTCCTCCGACAGATGACATTCTCGACTCTAAAATACAATATGTAGAAAATGCCTGTCATTGCGGCCAGTCTGTCATTGCCATTCTCGATTAGCTCAGGCTCTGCTGAGCTCAGTGTGCTGTCTTGGTCCTCCTGACTCAAAGACGACGTCCTCTGGGTTTTATTTGTGACAGATTGAGGGTGTCAGGGGGGACTCCCAAGGGTGCGAGTATGTGCGTGTTTGCATTTGTGCGGTACTTGTTACAGTGTGTGCATAAGCATTTGCCTTTGTGCGGCATTGCATGATTTCACCCGTGTTCATTTGCGCAGATGTGCTTACGGCCCACAAACTGTACTGTGATTGTGAGCATGGGTGAGCTGTCATCTCTGTGTGCGTGTGTGTGCATTTGTGTCTGTGTGTGTGTGTGTGTGTGTGTGTGTGGGTATGTGTGTGTTCGTGGTCAAAGGGCTATGCGCAGCGGGGTCGGATCCCGTCTGTGAATCGCATGTTTCCTATCAGTCTGACAGCATTAAGCTGAGCCCAATCAATACCCGGAGGGCCTCCAATCCCTTCATGACAGCAGCACATAGACACACAAAAGGGAGAGTGCGGACGGGTGACACCAAGGGATCACTGTGCTATGGTGGCTTGACTTGGAAATTGATGGGAAAGATTGAATGCAAGGCTCTTTCTATATTCGGGATTTAAGGTCGTCATGTGTCAATGGGCTCAAATTGGACCCCTTTTTCAGTCTTCATTTGTCTTTTATACTAAAGCGCCCTTTTTCATCCAACCATTTTTCCTATCACTTATCCTCACAAGGTTTGCAGGGGTGCTGGAGCATATCCCTGCTAACTACGGGCACCAGAGACCCTGAAACGGTGGTCAGCCAATCGCAGGGCACAAGGAGATGGAAAACCATCTGTGCTCAAACTGATACCTAGGGGCAATTTAACCCAGCCTAAGAAGCATGTTTTTGGGATGTGAGAGGAAACCGAACTACCTGGAGAAAGCCCACTCATGCCCGGGAAGAACATTTCAACTACAGTACGGACCCACCTTGGATTGAATCTTGAACTGCGAGGCCAACGTGCCAACCACTCGGCCAATCGGCCACCAAAGCTGCCTTTTGCTTTAAAAAAAATATGTTCCATTCGATTTGACTTTATTGCCATTTTACGATACAGAGCAATGAAACTTATCTTTTCAGTTACAGCCTGACCGAGACATTTACAATATCACATACATGGATAGACCGGCTGGATCTGCCTATAGGTAATGCTTCGGGACCTTTGGAGAAATTAAACCATGGGGGAAGAGGATGGCAAGGGATGAAAAATCATACAAACTGACCTCTCACTTCAAGAGGAGACAAGAGGGAAAAAGAAGTCCCAAACAAGCAATGATGGGGTTGGGGAAGGGTGCAAGGAGACGGACGGTCACAGCTGCCTCCTTGGCACTTGCGCCACTTACTCACGCCCTCCGGACAATGAGTTGAGGGTGAAAGAGTAGAACACAAAGACGTTGAATCACAGGGTGTGAAAGTATATCAGTCATTGTGATTATGTGTGTGTGTGAGTCCATTTTCTGTCCCCAACCTGTTGTCTGTACAGTCTGAAGTGAGGAAACTGGGGTCATGAATTGGGTGAGGAAAGGGAGAACGGATAATAAAAGTGATAGCTCAACGTTCTCCCCAGGTGAGAGGATGCCAAGGCTGTAGATTTGAATGTTTTGGTTACTGCTTCAAGGTAGCCCAATCAGTACGAATTCCAGTGTCTTTTGTCTGTCCGGGGTCAGCGTTGGTGACTCTTCTTTTCTAGGTGACATCCTTCCCACGGGGAGATCAATCACCACCAGCAGTTGTGGCGAGGTCAAAGAGACAAAGATAAACACACAGTGAGTAGAGGAAGCATAAGAATAGGTAGAATTGTGAAGGTAGAACAGATCCTTAACATTTGTTGTACTACCTATGTGACCCTAAAAGCCATTTCTTAGTATGTGGACATCTGGGTCTCACCTGTGTTTAGCACGTTCCTCCCACATGTCAAAAACATGAACGGTAGGCTGATTGAACACTTGAAATTCTCCATGGTGACCATTGTCCGTAAAATATCTCTCGATTTATGAAATATCCAAGTTCGAAAACCACTTCTAGATCAGAAATGATTTGGTAAAGAAAGGTTACACTGTATTTAACTCATTGCCTGCTATTGACAAGGATAAGTGTCCATTCCATTTCAAGTGGGAGGATTGACTTTGAATGCTTATCTTTCAGTGCCACTGATGGCGCCAGCAGTCAAATGTTGTAATGTCCATTCTTAGGGGGGAAAAAAAGCTTTCTAGTAAGCAATTCTACTTTTCATTTGCATTTTTTATGTGTTTCCATGACAAGCATGCAAATCAATTAGTTAGCCAAGCGGCAATTGGGATTCCACACGTGTGCTTCTGATCAGTTTGCGCCCAGATTCACGGGTCGAGTCGATCAAAGGTAATTCACTATGAAATATCCAGAGTTACGCTTCAGTGGGCGCTCCGGGCCCACACCATTCATTTTGTTTAGCCGGCCCAATGTGGCAATCAGAATGAATTAACATGACAATTTTATTTCTGAAAAGGCTTAGGCCAGCCTATTTTTACTGATGAATTTCAAAGAGGACTTGACAAAAGGTCCTTTGAAAATGTCCGACCCCCTCCTTTTCCACTTGACCTTCAGGTAGCTGTGTATGATTCTGTGGATCGATGTGGGCATCGTAAATTTCCACATCGACCATAATCCTTTTTATATCGGTTCCCAGATCTTCATTAGTCAGGGCTTGGGTGTTTAAGCGGTCGAGGCAGGGATGAAGTCTTAAGTTTCTCCCCAGGTGTTTACATAGAAAGTCATTGTGATCTCCACTGCTTTCGATACATCGAAATGGAACAAATCATTGAGTTCTGTACCTTATTCAAGCTCTTCAATTGTCACTGGGCATATATGAAAATTAAAGAAGCTTTAAGCATCTAAATAGCTTTATTTCATTTTTTTATGAAGGTCATTCACGCTTCATTTTAGTGTTATTCCCTGCGTAATCCTATAATGGATGTTACACATTTCAAAAACATAAAAGCAAGGCAAAATTGAACTAGTTCTTTTTTAAATCACAGCCTTACTAATTGTTCTATATTGGGAGTAGAACAAGGAGAGCACAAAAACACTTTTTTACTTTTCTCTGATGTTCAAATATGGTCATTTCTCCTCCTCACATTGATTCCCTGGTCAAATAATTTTTACACAATATGAACCTAGAAAAAGCAGAACCGAAGCTTACTCTTGAATTCTCAAGAAGTCTTAGACTCAGCAAAATGCAGGTTTATCGACAACGGACACCAAATGCAGGTTTTTAAATTGTGTTAGCAAGCCAGGCTACACAATAAAATGCCACTAAAGGGGGGACTACAATTTAAGTGCAGGTCCTAGATGATCAACCAAAAGGGGGTCATGTTGCCCTGGGACCCTCAGCACTACCCCATTTCTGCTATCGTTGAGTGCAGCTGGTGTGTGATCTGGACTGGATCAAACGATGTAAGAACAGAACAGAACTGTCCTGGGGTGCAGTGAGAGCTAGGGAATATGTGATCGGAAAATGCTGTATTAGCAAGAAGGCCTGGTGTAATTGAGACCAAGGGGAGTCCATCAAAGGTCTTGGGGGCTCCATCCCAAAAGGCTTCATCTGCAACTTCTTCAAAGGCCAGAAGGTAACTTAAGTATCAGTCATGCTCATGGAGCATCGTCATCCTCAACTCTTCTGGCTATACCATCAAGAGAAGGTAGAAAAATAGAAAGCCTGCAGGGTGAAAATGATTTCATGTTGATGACAGGCAGAGTGCCTGCCATATTATTCTCATGAGTGTTCTGCTTTGTTCAGTATCTTTTGAACAACTCTGGGGTCTGAGTGGCTTTAATCAACTCCATGCCTGATGTCCAATGAAGTCATTTAAAGAAATAGTTGTGTAAATGTAAATGACCTTTATGTGAACGATGGACGCTCAAAGAATCGGAATATACACATCAGGAAAATCTTAGAAGTATGAGAATGGAGAAAATATGTTAAACACAGAAAATGACATTCTGAAGGAGCTCCATTTTTGGAATGAATTTTACGTCAAGTCCTTTTGTGCCACACGTAACTTACAAACTGTGAGCCAGGATGTTTTGGAGAAGAAAGGGGATTTATCAGTTGTGGGCTGCAAAGCCAATTAAAATTGCAAATGAATTCCTTAGTCTGAGCACTATTTTTTTTTACTTGATTGAGAGGAAAGTCAGCATCCAAGAAATCAAATTGGAGAGGGATTTTTTTTTATCATAATTACAGTTTAGGGCGGCCCAGTGCCTGAGTGGTTAGCGCGTCGGCCTCACAGTGGGGGACCTGGGTTCAAATCCAGGTCGGTCTACCTGTGTGGAGTTTTCCCCGGAACTGCATGAGTTTTCTCCGGGTACTCCGGTTTCCTCCCACATTCCAAAGACATGCATGGTAGGCTGATTGGACACTCTAAATTGCACCTAGGTATCAGTATGAGAGTTCATGGTGGTCCATCTCCCCGTGCCCTGCGATTGGCTGGCCACCAATCCAGGGTGTTGTCCCCCACCTCTGGCCCGAAGACAGCTGGGATTGGCTCCAGGACCCCCGCTACCCTAGTGAGGATAAAGCGGTTCAGAAAATGAGATGAGAATTACAGTTTATTATACACTGTTACTTATCAATGAGAAATATTTGAATGTTTGTGTGCAACATCACCAGGGACTGTTAGCAAATAGAAAGCTGATAGACAGTATATCTCTACATTCAATGCCACAGAATCATGGGATGATGAAGCATACAGAATCTAGCCGCAAATTCTTTGGTTAAGCGAAATGGAATCCTATCTGATATACTTACATTTGAAATTATTGAAACACTTCTGGTATTTAAAAATGGCTATTCAAAATTATTGGCCTTTATTTCTTCATTATTACACAGCTGAAAATGGCATTGAGTTAGCTTTCAAATTTGTAAATATGGGTTTTTCTGCTGGGGTGCACTTGATCAAAAAGATTACAATTCCTTTAAGCCTTAATCATGTGAAAGCATGTCATCTTCCACTCGGGGGAGGGATGTTCTCATTAGCTGGAGGGCCGTTTAAAAGAAAAAGAGGGAGAGGAGAGACAGCGAGACATCTGCTTTTCCTCATGCTCCTTCATCATTGTCCAGCTGTCTTAAAGGCATGGCTACAATATGTTCTCATCTCATTTTCTGACCCGCTTTATCCTCATTAGGGTCACAGGGGGTGCTGGAGCCTAGCCCAGCTGGCGAGGGACACCCTGAATCAGTGGCCAGCCGATTTCAGGGCATACCGAGGCGTAATTTAGAGTGTCCAATCAGCCTACCATGCAGGTTTTTGGAATGTGGGAGGGAACCGGAGTACCCGGAGGAAACCCACACAGGCCTGGGGAGAACATGCAGACTCCACACAGGTGGACCTGACCTGGATTTGATTAGAAATTGTTAACAACTTTCTCACACAAACCATGTCGGAAAAAATGAAAGCATTTAACTCTGTACATACCCTAAGAATTAGGTCCAAAGTGTCCGCCAGGCAGAAAAAATCCCAAGGACCCGACTGGACCTCCTGCTGGCCCACTTCTAGCCCGCAGCCCGCAATGTTGACACACCTGTTTATATTTTAAATAGAAATTTTATACCTACCAGGCGACCAATTCGCCAACTGTGTTAGGCTCCAGGACATTTTTAATAGTCTAGCAAGGAAAACCTTAAGCCTAATATCATCACAGCATACAATGTAGTATACTATATTCTTTTTTCTGATAATGTGGTGCCTCCTGAGGCTGTGGAACCCTTACTGATAGGATTGAATTTTTATTGTTGAGTAGTTGAGCCAACCATAACCAGTTCAGAGACTCTCGGGTGCTCCTCATTAATTACACACATTGGATTGCAGTGAATGATAAATGTGTGTGTACATGAATGGTAGCAGTTGGAATGGATTTATACAGAGGTTTTTTGGCACCTCTGTACAAAGCACTTAACAATACACATTCCATTCAAATATTCTCTTTTCTGCTGTGGAAGGTGCCAAGCAGCTCATTCCAGAAGCAGCTTAGGGTACAACGCCACACCTAAGCATACTTTAATATTGTCCTTGGAGGTTGGCAGCCTGAGTACAAATGCAGACACTTTTCCCCTGAAGCATGCTGCCATGTTAACTTGATCCTTAAAAATACATTCGCAAGAATTGACTATCACTACTTCTTTCATTCATAACATGAGGAAATTTGTATTCCACAAACATGTCGAGCACAGTTAAATTTTGACATTTTGCAGAAATGCAAATAGAAAACACTTTCTCCCCTATAAGTGAAAACAAATAGTTTGGGCTAGCTTGGAAAAATATGCTGATGAAATATTTAAGGGTGCCATAGAAGTCAAAATTATTTTTATTCATTGAGTACGTAATCCATTCATTTATTCACACAAGTTCTCAGGCATGGCTACTGGAAGCAGATTTAGACTATTCCACGATAAAGGTTTTAGTTTGAATCAATCTGTCATTTGATTAAGAAAAAAGAAGTGTAGTTGTGCAAATGTGTAATTAGCACAACCCACCTTCAGTTAAAATTTGGCCTCACTGCTTCTCTTGCATCCAACTGCAATGATGTACGATATATACTCTCCATGAATGTCAAGTAGCCAGTCCTTCAATTGCCTTCCTCTTTTGCATGATTTTTTTTTTTAGAAAACAGCTTAGCCTGAGTCCCTTCATTTTTTTCCTTCTTTCATAGATCTCGCAGCCTTTCCCTCCCCTTTCTTTCTTCTTAGTTCCGATATATCAAAATGCCGATTCATTATGCCAAAGATAATCCTGATTCTCTTGCCCCTTCTCAGCCTCACTATACAAGTACATTTGTCATACACAGTGAAGGAGAAAGGGGGAACTATGGTTAAGAAAAATGGTGATAAAACCATATGGAGACTGGTAGAGGGAGAGAGAAATAGGGAGATGCTCAAGAGGGAGAAATCAAGTGTATGTAGGGTGGGGAGGGGGTGGTATGGGAGAACACGACTTCTTAGCAGAGCAGCGAGATGTGAAGGACAGACTGACGTGAGACAGTGTGGCGAGCAAACTAATGAGCAACACAGCTCCTGCCGAGAAAGAAGGGAGGGAGGGGAAAAGACGGCGTGGAAGGAGGGGAGTTGGAGCGCTAGAGATGAGATGATGACAGAGATAGAGTGGAGGGCAGGCGAAGAGGAGGAGAAATGATGGAAGGAAAACAATATTGAAAAGATGAAGTCGGAAGCCCTACTCTAGCAAAGTGAAAGGGGAAGAAAAAAAACGAAAGAGTGAAATGAAAAATGACCTTTCACTGTGAGATTTTCTCATTTATCTTTTCGGTGACAATGAACAATAAAATTAGCTGAGATGAGATATTGCACGGCCACATATTCGCATAGGCAGCTCATATAGCTGTCATTTTTTGTTACAATATGACTTTCAAACATTTCTATTCATTTGCCAAAAAAGAAAGAAAATGATATTTGATGCGAAGGAGGCTTCTTATTATGCAGATTTACAACTCCCCATTTAGTCTTTGGGCGGCCAAAACAATTCCAGTCGAGGGGGCTTCCTCAGACTATAGGTGTCGTGCACAGGTTCTAACGTAGAAGGTTGGTCTTCAACTCACTTTCGAGACGAATGATCCGATTTCGCATGGTGGATAAAGCAGGAAATTACCAAAGTGTTATGAGCTGCATGCCCACCGTTAACCTGAAGAGCGAGCATGAGAGTTTTGAGTTTATTTATTCATCTGGGCCTCACCGTCTGGAAGAGGCTGTCCCACTAAATGCTTGCGCGCCTATTAAAGGAGACACTCAGCATAGCGCAAAATGTCAAGGGCAAGCTAGCATTAATGTGAAACAGAACAGGCTGCGCTGTGTGCTCACCCGCACACACACACACACACACACACACACACACACACACACACACACACACACACATACACAAGTTGACATTTTGCATGCAAAACACTTTGGTACCTTTACCGCCACCTCTGCCAGCGCTGTGTGTGATTAATTTTATTTCTTTCATCACCACATTATGATGTCATATTTGATCTATTAACAGGGAAAAAAATGAAGGGACATTCAGTGTTGCTTCCCGACGTCTTCTGCAGTATTTTACATGGGTAAAATCTCACTGAATAGCCTCAAACTAAATATTCGTTTTACTTACTTTTGGGGTGATTTTCTATGTCATTATACATTACTAACGTATCATTAGGTGAACAGTGAGACATCATTTATAGGAAATGCATGATCTTAGGACCAATTATGTGAAATTGGATCATTTCCTGACAAATGTGGTTCAGCACACTGAATGGGTTTCACAGCTGTTAATGCGTCGTTACTGTGGCTGAAATTCATTGATGTCTGTCAAGATGTGATAAGGATAAGTCAATGGCGGCACGGTTCGAGTACATTCAACTGTACGTGTGTAACATGGGTGTGTGTGTATATATATATATATATATATATATATATATATATATATATATATATATATATATATATATATATATATATATATATATATATATATATATATATATATATATATATATATATATATATGAGAGAGATTTATTTATTTTATTTTTAATTTTTGTTTAAATTATTATTATTATTATTTCCCCTCCAGGCTTGCGTGGCTTTCCTCCGGGTACTCCCATTTTCTCCCACATTGCAAAAACATGCATGGTAGGCTGATTGGACACGCTACATTGCCCCTAGATATGGGTGTGAGCGTGAATGATTGTTTGTCTCCTTGTGCCCTGCGATTGCCTGGCCACCAATAGAGGGTGTCCCCCGCCTCTGGCCCGAAGTCCGCTGGGATAGGCTCCAACACCCCCCGCGACCCTAATGAGGATACAGTGATTCCGAAATGAGATGTTTTGACTGGTAAGGGATGCCTTGCACCGTCAATTGTGGAAAGTTGACTTTTGAGGACAAAACAATGGTCCAGCCCACATGAAATCTAGTTGGCATGAATGTGGCCTACGAACCAAGTTGACACACCTGCACTATACCATCATTATTTTTATTTATCCAAAACTTGGAACTTCCCCTATGTCAATTCCCTTATGTCACATGTTCTCCTTTATACTGGGTCCACTATGTTAATTCCCCCATTTTTTCTTTGGATGTTGACGGTGAGAGCAATAAAAAATCTAAATAAATAAATGCAAGTAAGTCTTGGCTTTCGTCACGAAGTCACAACACAACACAGACGAAACACCACCATGCAGCATAAGAAACAGCATTATGCAGGACAAAATGCATTACCTTTCCTTGACAGATAACTGTGTTGTCAAGCTGCCGAATAAGAAATGTTTGACTTTCTATATGCATAGTGTTAGCCAATCAGTGAGGCAATCATGAATGGCAAACCACAATAATAGAAGGAGCGAGTGCAGGCGAAAAACAACAAGCCGTCCGCTAATGTGTGTGGATGCAGATTGCTGTATTTTATGTAAATTTTAACCTTTCCGCTAGAGCTGGCTATCAAGCTTGTCAACAGCGAGGTGCGTATATGTGTCCTCCTGTTGGCGTGATGAGCGGGGAAGACACAAGCTGTCACCGCTGACTAATTACACTGCAAGCAAACAGTTGAGTCCGCTGTTTACATTTGGACAGCCTCAGGCGATTGAAATGAGTGTCATTAATCTGATTTTGTATTGCATGCGAATCTCACATGCACTTGTGAGATTGCAGAAAAAGCCATCATTCAAGTTTTCCATGTGAAGGACGGTTCCTATAATTACCAATGTGTTGACGCTGTGATGAATGTCGACAGCGCGGCTGTCTGTGGCCAGTGAAATCCCCTTCACGTGTCCAGAGTAGACTTTTATAAATAACGTATTTCGGGTGCGCATTATACATGAATCCCAGTGAAATACTGCTCTCTGTCGATGAAAAAGTCCCCTATGCAGCCATTATGTATAATGGAAGACGTATAACCTGTCTTTTTCCGCCAGATGGCGACAATCTACCTTATTTTACAAAAGCCGGCCCTCTCCAAATCGCCTTGGCAAGTTTATAGGATGATATGGGGTTGTAAATATAAATCAAAGTTGCTCCAGGGAAACGAGTCTGCCCAGGGAGTGCTATACTTGCTCAAGAAGAATGGAATCAATTGTTTTGTGAATTTGATGATGATCAATCAGACTTGGAATTTTTTTAAATATCTTGATGATGAATTAGACTTTAAGGATTTAAAATTGTAAATTCCATTTGAAAAAGGTGTTCATATTGGTAGTAGTTTGTTTTACCAGGTCCCCTTCTCAGGAGCCTTCAAAGATTCGAAAAATGTGCATAAGGACCTCTGTATTTGAATAAAATGTACTGTGGTGCCTCTATTTACAAAATTGATACCTTCCAGAAGTGGTTTGGTAAGTATATCAATTCTGGAGGAATTATGTGAGAGAAATACAAAAAGAGAAGATAAGAAATGTATTCATTAAAGCATCAAAATGAATAACAAACATGTAAAAATGTTCTCCTGTTGTTGAAGTGCAAGTGCGGAGGTAGAAAGGAAGGAAATATTGACAAATATTGACAAATATTGACAACTGACCACACACCTGAAAATGTGAATTTAAAAGAACTTAACTTCTTAGCGGCCACGATGAAAAATGAAGAGTAAAATTACATTAAGCACACTCGAAAAACTCACAAAAATGCGTGTAGGAAGACACGGCACTCTTCTAGCCAATGGTAGGCCAGCATGGTGTTGGGAGATAATCAATGGGAGAGCATTTCTATCAATCCACTTTCATAATTTCAGGAGATATTTGATTTTTTTTAATGTTTTATATTTAGCATTTCGGAACTTGAATTACTTTTGTATCCTGAGACAACATTTCCCCATGAGGCATTTCATCACCTGAATAATTCATATATAGAGACGTTCATAAGTATTCATCCTTATGGTTTTAGCTTTGGACCGCTGATCGCGGGTGGCTTTTGGTCATGTGGCACAAACACAATGTGCCCCAGAGCGCAGCATACTTAGACAAGGGCCACTGGACTGTGTATGTATATGTTTGCAGGACAGAAGGAAAGGTTTTCTCGGTGACAGTACTGCAGTTTTTGGATCAGGGCCATTATGAAGAATTGCAAATAGAAAATAAAAAGGTTACATTTCCATATTACTCGACAGCAGCGGCACTGCATATACATACCACAGCCCTAAACAGACCATTTTAGCCAGCTTGTCAGCTCACTGACATTCAAGATACTGTCAACGTTTATTTTTCTGACAGGTGGTCTAACAAGTTATATTTGTTGAGGAGTGTACATGACAAACTCATAGGCAAATGCGTGGCATGCATCCGTGTACCGTTGCAACAACGCTGTTGCAACTGATGGGCTTCGTGCACGAGGGTATGAATTGACAGGTGACAGATCTTCTGGGCCACCGAGCTGGGCAGACAAGGCGCATCACTGTCCCCTCACTGCCCATCTGACATACAGTCAGAGCTACCATGACAGGCGTAAGTAACACGTTTTAGCCTTTATGTTAACTGCCTTTGACACATGCATACCAGCTATCCATCCAACCCAGGGGTGGCCAACCAGTCAGAGACCAAGAGCCACATTTTTTACTGTGTTACCGCAAAGAGCCACATTTTTTACTGTGTTACCGCAAAGAGCCACATCACACACATACCTTTGCTCGGCCAGATTTATTGTAAATGTCACACACCAGCATAGTAATGACATAAATTGACTCCTACAGTACTAACAGCACAGGCCAGTCATTATCAACAATGAACATTGTGTGCACTGTCTCACACAGACAAACTCTCAGTTCAACCAAGTCCACAAACAAAAATATAATAATTTACAATAGCGTTTTTCTTTTACTATGCATGTTACTTAGTGGGACTTCTGTCATAAAATCAGAGCCTATTTTTGCGCAACATTCGCTCCTTGTGAGCTGTCATTTATTATGAATGGCTTTTAACTAGCGCGCCTACCACGTGGGTGTACACCTCGCTCTCCTATTGGCTGCTCCCGGCTGAGCACTCTCGCCTTGGTCTGCCTCGCAGGGGGTGTGGCTTTTTCAGCCGACGCTCGATCTTTGGGATACTTTTTGTGTGCGCGACGCCGTTCATTGTCGCTTCTGGTTCACGGGAGCTCTCCCACTCTGTTAAAAACGTTTACTCAAATGACCTTGCTCCTGCTGGGAAACTTTGAGGTATTTTCATCCCAAGCACATGCGCATTGGACGAAAATACCGTATTGAACTCAAGCGAAGCGCACACGCAAATAAAAATAAAACACAAATACAAACTTTGATATGGACGTAAGAGCCGCATGAAACCGGGCAAAGAGCCGCATGCGGCTCGCGAGCCGCGGGTTGGCCACCCCTGATCCAACCCATAACATTTCCACACTCGTTGAAGGAACATCAATTTTTGGGTGTGGATGTGAACTGCTTTATTTCTTACTTTCTCAAATGTTCAAAGATTTTTAATGAACATATATTAGTGGTATGGTGAGTAATTAGTGGACGGATGGAGGACTTAAGTACTACGTATGTTAATATAATTGCGGCAGTTCTTGAAAAGCTACTAATTGCAATAATGAGGTATTGCTATAATAGAATTTTTAACCAAGATCGCAGTGTACATATTACAGTTTCAAAATATAGCTTAAATCTTTTTGGGCTATAGTATATAAAGTAGTACAAACTAAAATATTAGGTTACAGTTTTGCTGCTCAAATTAAATCCCATGTGTGTCCATCCACACGAATAAATAAATGCTGCACCTGAAATAAAAATGTTTTTCTTCTCGAGATATGTGCATTTATGGCTACAATGACTGCTACAAAATTAACTAGAAAAGATGAAAATAGATAAATCACCTGGTCTAATAGGAAAAAAAGAAAATGGGTCACATCTCTTTAAAACCACAGGGATGACAGAAATTTGTCGTCATACGTGAATATAGGAAATACAACTCAAGAATAAGTGGTATGCTAAAAGAAATAATAATAATAATCTACCAGGCACATTGTGTACAATCTGGAAGAAAGCATGAAAAATCAGTACTATTCTTTTTGCAGAATAAAATGCAATATTTGTGGCATTTGACTGTGTACACCCTGCTGTATGAGATTCTGGTGCCACCTCGCCAATAGAAGAGTAAAAGTTGGAATAGCAGGTCTATTTTTTTGAATTTCTTTAATAACAAACAGGAAAATTAAACATTAATTTATAATTATTGTCGATTATACTTTACTCAAGCCAACACTTTTCTCTTTATGTAGTCTACAATAAATCCAGACACAGAAGTTTCTGCCATTTTTCTGTAATCTAACAATTTAAATCTTATTAAATATATTGCACATACATTTTTATTAATGCAATAAGTGGCTTACTTTCTAGTTATTATTAGTAAAATTTCCCACAAATATCTTGTATGTTTTAACTTAAATGTAAATGTCAGGTACATATTTTACTCTTCCCAATGTGGGCCAAGTCGTAATATTCAAATGTGAATTGCTCTTAGCCTTGTAAATTAATGTTCAAACATATGTAATTTGATCCAGCATGTTTAAAAACAAATCAGAAAATGAAAGACCCATTTTAATAGTGCCAAATGATATTGTGTTTTTGTGTCATCTGGCCAATACCCCAATCTCAAATAAAAGTGATGGTGGGTATGATTGTTTGGCCCATGCTGTTCTTGTGAAAATAAGATCAATGGGGAATTGTTAATGCCATGTTCTGACAATAAAAGGCTACGGGGAGTAAAAAAAAAAATGGAAATGTCTAAAGATACAGTCTTTATTATTATTATAATCACGTCGACATTTGCATTCCTGGGTAGGTTGCTCTGATAGCTCAATATCTGATGTGGCATGTTATAGAAATGTACATGAGCTTTCTTCTTCCAATGTTGATAACTCTGCTTATTGCAGTTTTGGCTTCTATAGGCTATGATGGGCTTATCTTTATCACCTTTGGTTTAATCGGCATACTTACAGTTCATTTCCATTATTTTGTAGGGAGGAACATTTGGTGTGTATAAATTGTTATCATTCACTACAGCGCTTTTTTTTATTGTTAAATAAGTAGGACTATTGGTCTGCATTTGACTGTTCACCATTACTCCGCCCTTAGCCTAACACAATTTATTTACCCTAGTCCAGGGGCTGGAAAGTTTTGAAATAGCCATTTTGCTCCCTTTCACATGTTTAAAACAGGAACTTTTTTCAACACTATACACAATTTGAAATAGTGATCTATTTAAATACAATATGGGAATTTAGTATTCAATCAGTATCCAGATGATGTCCTATTTTTAAAGATTTTTATCCAATTTTTACAAAACTCTGAGCCGATTCCTAAAAAAACGACAAACTTAAAAGTTTCCACTCGGTAGATAGTTTTTCCCAAGGAATTAGTATTAACAAAACGCCCACACGCATTATGAATTCAGCGATATGTGCAGTGAAGAGTTCAAATCTCTGCATGCTACTCGAGAGCCGCAGTTTTCCAACTCCTGCTCTATTGCAAAGCGACCCTTACACTGTCCAGCTGGTGAAGGTGATACAGTATTTGAGATACATGCCTTGTCTCTTGGAGGCTAAACATATGGTTGTTTGAAAGCAGACATTGTCCCCAGTGGCCGCTTTTAAATGGAATAGATTTCTTCTCCATCCTAGCCAAGGCTGTAGGGAAGGTCACTTCATTAATCAAAGCCAAATGCCAATGCCTGCCCATTTCTGTCCTTAACCCAGCAACAGATAACGTAATTCATTGATACTAATTATTAATGGTCCACAGAAACAGATGGACGGAGAGTACCATTAGGTTGCGAACCTTTAATTGCCATGTTAAGACTCATTAGGTTAATGTCAGCGTCTCCACCAGAGGCAAAGAGATGTCTTCTACGAGCTTTGGCCTTTTGGGAATCTGTGTTTTCACATTTGATGGCGCTAGCAAAGCCAGCGGTCGTGCTAGGCCACTTTCCGCGTTGATTCGGTCTTGTGAAAAGTCAAGTCTAATTTTACTTGAGAGGATTTTGGCAGATAGGTTGAAGTGGCAAGGAACGAGAGGAAGGAGAAAGACACCCAGCTGGGGATGTGATGTGTGTACACATTTGTGTGTTAATGTGTATTTATCTCCAGTCAAACGCATACCGCCAGTCACGCCATTGACTCTGCACCAAAGGCAAGTTCTAAGGACATGTCATAATGTTTTACTCTCGGACAATCTGCGGCGTATGATGGATAGGAAGTTAGGAAAGGGTGGGTCTTGCGTTTCTTATGCTTCAATAATGCAATTCTGTGATGTGTTTTCCAAAAAAAAACATGCAACTGTCTCTTTGGATTTTGTTTCCAATCGTGTTGGGGAAATAAGATGGAATTCAAGCGACAGTGTGGAAATAATCTTTTTGCAAAGAGAATGTGATTGTTTTGGGGTGGATTTTTTTGCTTTACATAAACCTTTTACAAAACCATAAACTGGAATTCAGGATCTTTTTCTTATTAAATAGTTTTATGATTTTTGGGGGGATTCTTCACACAAGCTCGAATCAACGTTAACAGAAAAAAACAGACATCAGAGTAAAACGACAGCTCCATCTACTGGGATTTAGGGCTGTGTGGTTGATTCTGATGATGTCATTGTGTGGTTCTAATTCCTTCCATAAATTAAGTGCAATTTAAGTCTAAAACGATGGGTTTATCTATATTTTTTTTCTTTTGAAGTGTTCGTTTTCTTATCTGCCAACTATTAATTCCATATTTGATGGTCGTTTTACATCAATTTCAAAGCTATCCTTTTTAAAATTACTTTCTTTTTGTCTTGTAGGCTTCTCTTGTTTTCCCTAAAAAAACGTACTAAATCATAGTTTATTATAAATCAAGGTACATTTGGTCCTCCAAATCAAAACACATAAAAATAATATAGAAATATAGCCCAATGAACTGCAGGCAACGAGTTTAAGGAGTGGGCCAATTGTGTTTGGCTGATTTGCATATAGCGGCCAATCAGAAGGCTATGTTTATATATATTGTGTTTTCTGCCAAATAACAAAAATTAAACTGCTAAAGGTGTTTTAAGAATGCTATTTAAAGGTCCCATTGTAGTTTTCAGCGGGAGTTGATCGCTGATTGGATGTTCCAACAATTTTTGACAACACCAGTATTTTATTGGGTATTGTTCTTTACTCCATTTATATACTACTTCGACCCTCCTCTTTGATGCGTTGCTTCGGCTTCGCATATACTAAAATTGGAACGATACAGAGAAGATTAGCATGGCCCCTGCGCAAGGATGACACGCAAATTCGTGAAGCGTTCCTCATTTTATTTGTAACATGGAAAGATCATACCAGAAAACGCTTTTAATGTTGAGAGAAAAAAGGGAATTCTGTAATTCTGAATCTTTTCTATAACTTTGTCATCGTTTTTCCTGTCTCAACCTTAAAAAAATGCATTTGCCTGTTATAAATACTCAACTTCAATTTTTTATTGTTTACCTACCGCAGAATGTATACCAGAAACCCTGCCCGTTTTAACTTGTCTACTTGGTACACTCTAGCGTCTTTTTGCTGTATGACCCAAAAAGAGGCAATTCCTCCCCAACTGACTGCAATGCTGGGTTTAGTGTGGGGGTGCACTTATGTTTGGACCAATGGTGTTTGAGGAATTTGCATATCAGCATGCTGTATATAGATCTGATGTGTTCTGGCGATTTCTGCTAAGTAAAATGATAATAAAGAGCAAATTATCGTTAAGGAAGGCTCTTTGAAAGTCCAAGTATATCTCTTTTTGGGACTTCACAGGTATCAGGATGTTAGAGTACTTTGCAATATTACCAAAACTCTAATTGGTTTAGGATTTGGTTGTCTTTATATATTGCTCCGGCTCGTAAATCTATTGCGTTGCTTCGGCTTCGCATATACTAAAATTGGAACGATACAGAGAAGATTAGCATGGCCCCTGCGCAAGGATGACACGCAAATTCGTGAAGCGTTCCTCATTTTGTTTGTTTTAGTTTGGAATTCGGAAAGATCACAACACTAAGTAACCAGTTTTCAGCAAATTAAAACCATAAATTCCTTACACAAGATCTCTTATCGCATACCTGTCAACTTGGACGTTTTCCCCGTATGTTATACGTTTTTGATCATTTCAAATTGTGTACGCCGTGTAAACAACTTTTGTACTGGGCAACAAAAAAAAACATTTCTTTAAATGTACGTTTTTTTTGTCAAAACCGGTCTCGTTTTACCCATTTCGGCTCTAATCACTGGGAGCAGAGGAAAACAGCACCGTCGATTGCTAATATTGTCGTGCTTTAAGCGTGATGTGCGCACGCGCATCAGACCGCGTCATACAGTGACATCTACAGAATCTTGAATTTGGTGCACACAAAAACCTGATGGCACCCGTTCACTTTGGGGAAAATTTTAGACTTGTAAGTGCGCCCAATGTGAGTAAGTATGTGCTGCGTTGTATTTGTACGGTTTGTTATGCTTAATATGGGGAATTGCAATGAGGGGAGCAATTGGCCGAGATTGACAGGTATGTTATAGCAATCAATCAGTAGGTTGTTTATATCTGGTAATTTCTGCTAAATAACAGGACATTAAACAGCCCAAAAATGTAAAATAATCCTCTTTGAAAGTCCATATATAGAACTTCTATGTGGCAATAAGCTGTAAACTGGATGTCTGAGTACTTTTTAACACCACCAGTACTCTAGACGGTCTTTTTATCTGGCTCCTTCATATACTGCTCCGACTCATTTCACCATTGCGTTGCTTCGGCTTCGCATATACTAAAATTGGAACGATACAGAGAAGATTAGCATGGCCCCTGCGCAAGGATGACACGCAAATTCGTGAAGCGTTCCTCATTTTCATTTCAACATGGAAAAATGATTACCAGAAATGTCTTTTAAAGTTAAGGAAAAAAAAGTTGATCCCTGCTTTTACTAGGTTCTCAGCTTGCTTGTCTCAACCGTAAAAACGTCCTTTCCCTGAAGAATATGACAGTTATACTAATTTTAAGTTTCAACACTTGTATTGTTCACCTACCGCAGAGTGTATGTGTATACCAGAAACTATTGCAATTAATGGATGCACGTTTTAACTATTTGCTACCCCGTCTTTTTGCTGTATGGCCCAAAAGCCTATTCCTACTCTGCAATGCCGGGTTAATGTGGGCGCGCTCTTAAAATTTGGACCAATGGCCTTTGAGTGATTTGCATATGCCCATAGAGTAGCCAATCAGAACGTTCTGTATAGATCTGATGTGTATTCTGGGGATTTCTGCTAAAAATAAGGTTAATAAAGAGCAAATTATAATTAGAAAGGGCTCTTGGAAAGTCCAAGTATAATTCTATTTGTGACTTCACTGCTAATAAGATGTTAGAGTACTTTTTGCAGGCACCATAAGTTTGAAGTGTATAGGATTTTACCTCCTTTATATACTAGTCTGAGCCCTCACACTATTGCGTTGCTTCGGCTTCGCATATACTAAAATTGGAACGATACAGAGAAGATTAGCATGGCCCCTGCGCAAGGATGACACGCAAATTCGTGAAGCGTTCCTCATTTTGTTTGTTTTAGTTTGGAACTTGGAAAGATCACAACACTAAGTCACCAGTTTTGCGGCAAATTAAGACCATAAATTCCTTACACAAGATCTCTTATCGCATACCTGTCAACCTAGAGTTTTTCCCGTATATTATAAGTTTTGGATCATTTCAAATTGTGTACGCCGTGTAAACATATTTTTACTGGGAAAAAAAAACTTATTCTTTTTTAAAGTATGTTTTTTTTAAACAGATCTCGTTTTACCCATTTCGGCTCTAATCCGGATCGTCTCGTTCACTAGTAGCAGAGGAAAACAGCACCATCGGCTGCTGTGTACATATTGTCATGCTTTAAGCGTGATGTGCGCACGCGCATCAGACAGCGTCATACAGTGACATCACAGAATCTTGAATTTGGTGCACATGAAAACCTGATGGCCCCGTCCACTTTGGGGAAAATTTTAGACTTTTAAGTGCGCCCAATGTGAGTAAATATGTGCCTCGTTGTATTTGTACGGTTTGTTATGCTTAATATGGGGAATTGCAATGAGGGGAGCAATTGGCTGAGGTTGACAGGTATGTTATAGCAATCAATCAGTAGGTTGTTTGTATCTATACTGTGTTTTCTGATCATTTCTGCTAAATAACAGAATATTAAAGAGCCCAAAAATGTAAAATAATACTCTTTGAAAGTCCATATATAGTACTTCTATGTGACAATGGACAGTAAACAGGATGTCTGAGTACTTTTTAATACCACCAGTACTCTAGAAGGTCTTGTTATCTGGCTCCTTTATATACTAGTCCGAGGCTTTGCTCTATTGCGTTGCTTCGGCTTCGCATATACTAAAATTGGAACGATACAGAGAAGATTAGCATGGCCCCTGCGCAAGGATGACACGCAAATTCGTGAAGCGTTCCTCATTTTATTTGTTTTAGTTTGGAATTCGGAAAGATCACAACACTAAGTCACCAGTTGTTGCAGCACGTTAAGACCCTAAATTCCTTACACAAGATCTCTTATCGCATACCTGTCGATTTAGACGTTTTTCCGTATGTTACACGTTTTTGATCATTTCAAATTGTGTACGCCGTGTAGACAACTTTTGTACTGGGCTAAAAAAAAAAATTTAAAGTACTTTTTTATCAAAACCGATCTCATTTTACCCATTTCGGCTCTAATACGGATCGTCTCGTTCACTGGTAGCAGAGGAAAACAGCACCGTCGATTGCTGATATTGTCATGCTGTAAACGTAATATGCGCACGCGCATAAATACAGAATCTTGAATTTGGTGCACACAAGAACCTGATGGCACCCGTTCACTTTGGGGAAAATTTTAGACTTGTAAGTGCGCCCAATGTGAGTGAATATGTGCCGCGTTATATTTGAACGGTTTGTTATTGCATAATATGGGGAGTTGCAATGAGGGGAGCAATTGGCCGATACTGACAGGTATGTTATAGCAATCAATCAGTAGGCTGTGTATATCTATACTGTGTTTTCTGATCATTTCTGTTAAATAACAGGATATTAAACACCCCAAAAATGTAAAATTGTACTCTTTGAAGGTCCGTATATAGTACTTCTATGTGGCAATGGACTGTAAACAGGATGTCTGAGTACTCTTTAACACCACCAGTACTCTAGAAGGTTTTATTATCTGGCTCCTTCATATACTGCTCCGACTCATTGCACTAATGCGTAGCTTCGGCTTCGCATATACTAAAATTGGAACGATACAGAGAAGATTAGCATGGCCCCTGCGCAAGGATGACACGCAAATTCGTGAAGCGTTCCTCATTTTCTTTGCAACATGGAAAAATGATTACCAGGAATGTCTTTTAAAGTAAAGAAAAAAAGTTGATTCCTTCTTTAACTAAGTTCTCAGCTTGCTTGTCTCAACCGTAAAAACGTCCTTTCCCTGAAGAATATTACAGTTATACTAATTTTAAGTTTCAACACTTGTATTGTTCACCTCCTGCAAAGTGTATGTATATACCAGAAACTATTGCAATTAAACGATGCCTGTTTTAACTATTTGCTACCCCCTCTTTTTGCTGTATGGCCCAGAAAGAGACAATTCCTCCGCTGCAATGCCGGGTTAATGTGGACGCGCTCTTAGATTTGGACCAATGGCCTTTGAGTGATTTGCATATGCCCATGGAGTAACCAATCAGAAGTTCTGTATAGATCCGATGTGTATTCTGGCGATTTCTGCTAAAAAAAAGAATAAGGATAATAAAGAGCAAATTATAATTAGAAAGAGTTGTTGGAAAGTCCAATTATAATTCTATATGGGACTTCACCGCTATCAAGATGTTAGAGTACTTTTTGCAAGCACCATAGGTTTGAAGTGTATGGGATTTTACGTCCTTTATATACTAGTCGGAGCCTTCTTACTATTGCGTTGCTTCGGCTTCGCATATACTAAAATTGGAACGATACAGAGAAGATTAGCATGGCCCCTGCGCAAGGATGACACGCAAATTCGTGAAGCGTTCCTCATTTTGTTTGTTTTAGTTTGGAACTTGGAAAGATCACAACACAAAGTCACCAGTTGTTGCAGCACATTAAGACCATAAATTCCTTACACAAGATCTCTTATCGCATACCTGTCGATTCAGACGTTTTACCCGTATGTTACACGTTTTTGATCATTTCAAATTGTGTACGCCGTGTAGACAACTTTTGTACTGGGCAAAAAAAACTTTTTTAAAGTACTTTTTTTTGTCAAAACCGATCTCATTTTACCCATTTCGGCTCTAATACGGATCGTCTCGTTCACTGGTAGCAGAGGAAAACAGCACCGTCGATTGCTAATAATGCCATGCTGTAAACGTGATATGCGCACGCGCATAAATACAAAATCTTGAATTTGGTGCACACGAGAACCTGATGGCACCCGTTCACTTTGGGGAAAATTTTAGACTTGTAAGTGCGCCCAATGTGAGTAAATATGTGCCGCGTTGTATTTGAACGGTTTGTTATTGCATAATATGGGGAGTTGCAATGAGGGGAGCAATTGGCCGACATTGACAGGTATGTTATAGCAATCAATCAGTAGGCTGTGTATATCTATACTGTGTTTTCTGATCATTTCTGTTAAATGACAGGATATTAAACACCCCAAAAATGTAAAATAGTACTCTTTGAAGGTCCGTATATAGTACTTCTATGCGGCAATGGACTGTAAACAGGATGTCTGAGTACTTTTTAACACCACCAGTACTCTAGAAGGTCTTATTATCTGGCTCCTTCATATACTGCTCCGACTCATTGCACTATTGCGTTGCTTCGGCTTCGCATATACTAAAATTGGAACGATACAGAGAAGATTAGCATGGCCCCTGCGCAAGGATGACACGCAAATTCGTGAAGCGTTCCTCATTTTGTTTGCAACATGGAAAGATCATTACCTGAAATGTCTTTTAAAGTTAAGAAAAAAACGTTGATCCCTTCTATAACTAGCTCCTCGGCGTGCCTCATTCAACCGTAAAAGCGTCTCTGGCCTGAAGAATATTACAGTTATACTCATTTTATGTTTCAACATTTTTATTGTTCACCTACACCTACTTTTAACTATTTGCTACCCCGTCTTTTTGCTGTATGGCCCAGAAAGAGAAAATTCCTCCTTTGCGATGCCGGGTCAACGTGGACGGGCGCTTAGATTTGGACCAATGGCCCTTGAGTGATTTGCATATGCCCATCGAGTAGCCAATCAGAACGTTCTGTATATATCTGACGTGTATTCTGGTGATTTCTGCTAAAAAAAATAAGGTTAATAAAGAGCAAATTATAATTAGAAAGGGCTCTTGGAAAGTCCAAGTATAATTCTATGTGTGACTTCACTGCTAATAAGATGTTAGAGTACATTTCGTAGCCACCATAACTTTGAAGTGTATAAGATCTTTTGTGCTTTATATACTACTCCGACCGTTCTCTCTATTGCGTTGCTTCGGCTTCGCATATACTAAAATTGGAACGATACAGAGAAGATTAGCATGGCCCCTGCGCAAGGATGACACGCAAATTCGTGAAGCGTTCCTCATTTTGTTATTAACATGGAAAGATAATATTTATCCCTCATTTGTTGACAACCAGAAAAACCTTGCAGGTCATCTTGTTTCTCATTTTCTCAAGCGTTTATCCTCACTAGAGTCACGGGGGTTGCTGGAGTCTATCCCAGCTGACTTCAGGCCATGGGCGGGGGACCTCTGGCCTGGAGACAGCTGGGATTTGCACCAGCACCCCCTGCGATCCCAATGATGATAAATGTCGTTCAGAAAATGAGATGAGTATTAAAACAAATCTTTTTATAACATTGTACCCTTTTACTGTTTTTAGGGTACGTTATTGTTGTTCATGGTTCTGGTACTTGGAGAACTTGCTACTTTTAGGGTTTAAAACGTATATGAAAGCTACCAATCTAAGACGTATAGTCCCAAATCAGATGGGCCAGACTCCAGTCCACGTCGACTCTGACATGTCGATGTTTAAAATGAACGAAAGAATGAAAATGTTCACAAAACTTCTCTATTGTGGCATTTCCGAATCTGCTCTTATTTGTTCAAACGTGCCACCCGGAAACCATGTTGAGTGTGTGTGTCTCAATTGACTAATGTTTTGGCATCAACACTCGCAAGTGCATACCTGTCAACTGGTACGTTCTCGCCGTAATTGGTACAACTGAAAGCCCATTTTTATATTGGTACGCTGTACACATGAAAATGGTACGCTAAACGGTGATTTTGAGAAAAAAAAATAAATTAAGGCACTTTCTAGCCATTTTTCACCATCCGCCATTGTTTCTTCCCGGAAACGCATGTCTGCCAAGTGATATATCATATATCACTTGAAACGAAAATGAAACGAAATGTTTATCATGATCTTTTTTTTTTAGCCAATCAGAGGCGCCGGTACATATAATATGTACCGGCGCCTCTGATTGGCTAAAAAAAAAAGATCATGATAAACATTTCGTTTCATTTTGGAACTTTGAAAGCAATAAACACATAAACATACATTTTCTACTTGTTGTTCGTGATTTTTTACAAAAAAGTAAAGTGGTAAGATTTTCCATGTATTTATACATATATGTAAGGGCGAAAACAAAATTTGGTAAGATCACAAATGGTTCGAGGTTGACAGGTATGCAAGTGGCAGGCGTTCGGAAGAAGGGAGAAGTTGTCGCTCCTGCCTCCGCCTTCTCCTTTTCGTCATGGAGGCTCGAGCGAGCTTCTGCCGCGAGGAAATCAACAACACCGTGTGGGAGGTTCCCGAGAAGTTTGCCCACCTCAAGCAAATCGGAACCGGGGCGTACGGCTGTGTATGGTGAGTCGATTACCGGCTACTATATAGGTGTATATGCAGTGTGAATGGCGAGGGGAGCTAAAGGTTAGCTACAATCTGTGCACACACACACACTCACGCAGGTACACACACAGGTATACACACACAACACACACAGTAGCAGTGGGCCTGGCTGAACTGGAATCAAAAGGCACACACCTCTAATACAGGAAAAATGCCACACTGCTACTATAATTATGTATTCTGAGAAACACTAATTGTGATTTGAATGCAAGGGTTATATTGGATTTTAGATATTTTTTCCTGCCAAATGAGAAGTTAAGGTGATGCACAGACTAGCAATGATCTCATCTTTTGTTAATCAAAGCGGATACTCGATAGAACAATCACATTTTGCTATATTATCACAGTTAGTGTAAATAGCCTAAAAGAATACAACTGGTTGTGAAAGCTCACACTTAAGTGTCATTGATGGTACCAGACACCCAATCTATTTTGACTGGGAAGGTTGGCAACCTTGGCAGATTGGACATCTGAGTTTAAGGCCATTGCAGGAGCTGGCGAGAAAAGGAACTAGGTAGTCACAATTGCTATTTACCAGTTACTAGAGAAAAATACAATTGAACAGGATAGTAAATCATCTTTGTTTTTTGGCCAAGTCATATTTACGTAGTAAAGTGTATTTGTAAGGATTACACTATTTGTTTGCTTTTCATAATGAGTGCATACTGTACTGTACTGCAGCCATTTCTACATGTGTGTGTGTGTGTGTGTGTCTCTTGCAAATGTGTTGGTGGGTAGCCCTTCAAATAGCCCAGCAGGCCTTCCCTCCCACAAACTGTTGCCCTCCAGATCAGGCAAACAAACATTCATGTTATTTTTTTAGCTCATTAGAGCAGTGTATCCCAACCTTTTTTGAGCCGTGGCACACTTTTTGCATTGAAAAAAATCTCAAGGGACACCACCATCTGAAAATCTTTGTCGCCTATATTTATAATAGTTATTCTCATCGAAGTTTTATCAGCAGAAATCGCATCCAAAATTATTCCAAAATCTAATTTTTCACAATGACCTAATGTCACGGAAATTTGGCCTGTGGACCCTGAACAACTTCCGGTTTGAGTGATGCAAATAACCAAGTAAAGTTATTGATCGCATCATTTTATGATTTTTCTCCAAATATTACTTAAATCTCCTAATATTACCCAAAAAATGTGCTCACACAGACTTTACGCCGGCAAAAGTTGATGCCCTAGAAACCAGACAACTTCCGTTTCAACTAAGAGAAAGAGCAAAAAATTACTGTTTGACAACTTGAATCTAATAATAGTATAATCTACAATTTAACGTCCATCATATTTTGATTTGAACCTTGTAATAGTTCCATTTTAATCTCCTTATATTCATATGAATTTTTCTCTCTCAATATCACATTGTATGACTTCTTGCAATTTCCCACGGCACACCTGACCATTGCTCACGGCACACCAGTGTGCCCCGGCACAGTGGTTGGGAAACACTGCATTAGAGTACCAGAAGACCCTCTCAGTCTCCAACTGACACATTTGAGCAATTTAGTTGAGTTGTTTTTGTTGACTATGAAGGCTATTTCCAATGTTTGACTATTGACATATTCATATGTATCATTCCCCCCAAATGCCTCCAATTCATCTAACATGAATTCATTTTTATAGTGTTTGTTATTAAGATGAGTGTTTATCTGGAGCCTTACCTAGCTGACTATGAGCGAGAACCAATCAAATTGTTCATTCAGACCAATTGACAATTGGTGGGAAGTTTTCAATAATGTGCCAAAAGACTCAGCATGTGCAGAATGTACAAACCTTGCATACTGCAGCCCACTGTTTATTGTATCGTAAAGCTCCAAAGCCGGGACTCAACTCAAGATTTGCTTCCATTAGTGCCAAAGTGCAGACAGAGCAGAGGGCCCTGTCAAGTGTGAACGAATGCTGCATTGCAAAACCCACTTTTGAGTTTATATTGACAATAACTTCCCTTTAAAGTGAAAAATAAGTCATGTAACGATTTTGTCGTAGTATGTCTTTTTACTCCTCATATTATTCCAATATCTCGATATTAGATTTTTAAAAAAGTATTGTTTTGACACAGACCTTATGTCGCCAAAAGTCTCTAACTAAACAAATTCCGGTGGACGTGACGTATAAATAATCCACAAAATATATGTATATATATTTTCTTTCATAAAATGATTTTAATCTTGTAATATTAAAGTGTATGACTTCATTCTTGTAACATTGCTACTTTAAGCTCGTAATATTTTTACTATTTTTACTACTATATATTTACTGTTCCAGAAGTCCAATTTTTCTGTCTTTCTTTGGACTTTTTTGACTGAAATTTGCGGAAGGCTCCAGCTCCAGCAACTCTAATCCCCTGAAGTGGAAAACATCAAATTGATTGCTTCTTCTCTGTCACTGAATTATGTCAAGATTGGCTCTGCAATCTTTGCGACCCAAAAAAACAACTCATGACATTGGAGCTCTTTCTGATTTCTAATCTATTACGCATTCCATTATTTACCACAGCTCAGCAACCAATGAGAAAAAAAAGGAGAGAGTGGCCATCAAGAAGCTCCACAGGCCTTTTCAATCAGAGATCTTTGCTAAAAGGGCTTACCGGGAACTGCGACTGCTCAAACACATGAAGCATGAAAACGTGAGTAGAACAAGATCATGCCACAATTTGTATTTATTTTTTTTCTCCGTCATTCCAATTGTGAAACAAAAGTGACCATTTTCTATCCAATCAAAAGTTAGAGTGTAGACTTCCACACTTAAGGTAGCATACAACCATAAATAATTTCCAAAAAAAAAGTGGTTCTGTATGGGGGGGTCCGGAATAATCATTAAGAATTTTGTTGGGGGAAAAATAATATAAAAGTGGACATCAGGGACCTGTATTCCGAGTCTCACTTTGCTCATTATTTTTTCATTCCAACTAGGTGATAGGTCTTCTTGACGTTTTTACACCTGTTTCAAGCCTTGATGATTTCCAGGACTTGTGAGTATTTTCAGGCTCTTCTACCCACAATTGATAGTTGTTTAAGTTTGACTTATTATGAGTTTATTTTATTTATTAAACCCCACAATGAAAGAGGGACTACTGTACATATGGAATTTCTGAATATTTCTTTTTAAAGATCTGTACACTGCCAATTAATTTAAACTAAGAGGTCTGGCTATGAATGATCATATTTCAGTCATTTTGGCAGAACTATACGTCTCATCCATATTGACTAGGAGGGCTAGCAACGACTATTGGAGTTTGTTTGTTTTTTGTGCAAATTTGTTACGTCTTCCATTTCATATTACAATTATATTCTGAATTCTTAAACAGCTTCATGATTGTGTATATTAGTGAGTCACCATTACTGTGGATAGGCTGAAACTAGTCGGATGATGTAATGACCTTCACCTTAACCCACATAGGTTTCCTCTAAATGTTTTTTTTCTTCTTCTTTTCACAGTTACCTGGTGATGCCCTACATGTTTACTGACCTCTCAAAGGTGCGAGGTCATCTCTCTGAAGACAAAATCCAGTTTCTTGTCTACCAAATGCTCTGTGGACTCAGGGTAAGATTGGGACCCCTTAAAATTAAAAGTAGTTATCATTAAGAAACAAAATTTTATATCCTGACAGTTGCTTTTGCGTTCGAGTTTCAGACTGGATTTTCACATTTTTCTGAACTTTAAAAATAAATAATACAAAAATTAAAAGAATTTCCCCAGAAAAAATCTGCGATGTAGTGAAGCCGCGAAATGGCGAGGGATTGTTGTATATACACTGTATATTAAACAAAAAAGAATAGACTGATCATATCAGACTAGGTCAGGTGGTTACCCTGGGTTCGTCCAGTTTATGAGTGTAAGATCATTTAAAAGATGGCTATAATTTAAAGAAATGATGGTTGAAGTTTTGATGCTTCATTCATTCTCTTTTAGGATTCTCTTTTTATTGCTATAGATCTAAAATAAACAAATCAAATACTGTTTAAGGATATTGCATGTATTCAATAGAAGTAATTCAACCATGTTTCTTTTTTTCTACCTCTTTACAGTACATTCACAAGGCCGGAATCATCCACAGGGTAGGACAAATTTATATGTTTGGATTGTTATCTGACGTTAGTGTGGTGGTTGAAACTAAATGTAATCTTCCAAGGACATTGCTTAGCCTACCTAATTTGTAGTGACTCATGAATTGTGAACACAAATGAGAAAGTTGCTTCCATTCATTGCTATTGAGTCAGGTCAAACTCCGCCTGCGCCAACAGGTATGATGAGCTAACTATGACTGCATGTCTGGAGTTGTCACACCACACCTATCAACTCCTTTTTTAACTACAGATGGGTGCATGTGTGAAGTTTAGATTGTATAAAAAGTGAATCTAACCTCTTTGGTAAAAAGGGACAGGGTCATTTGATTATTATGAGGTCTATGAGAGTTGGTTTTACTGAAGGGACAAAACAAATAAAATGAGAATTTGACAACCATGTCAGCCGAAAGACAGGCAAAATATTATTAGGATGCATGTGCATTGAAAAGAACATTCATTCATTTTATGTATATATAAAGGATTGGTATAGCTGTAATTTTTTTAAAGCGTTTGTTCCTCTCTCTTTAATTCAATTCTGCTGCTGTCATTCTAGTCGCAGTTAAGGTGATAAACATTTTAAATAAAATAGAAAATGCGTTTATTTTGTTCCCCATACTGATGTAGAACCAAAAATCACATTATGACTAAAATCAGTGCTCAATACATCATCATCGCATCTTCTATTACAGGATCTCAAACCTGGAAATTTGGCTGTAAACCAAGACTGCGAATTGAAGGTTTGTTTAGGAGCTAAGTACAACCTTACCAACAATCAAGGTGTTATGATGTCAACAGAACTTGTACTAAAGATACTTACTATTAACTACATAAACAGTGAAATGTCTGTTTTTCAACAAGTATAATCATAATGTGTAGGATTTGTATATGAGCATTTACATTTGGAGATAAAGGTAAACCTACTGAAAGAACAGTATGGCTTTGTGCATATTTTTCAAATTTATCCCAAT
Source organism: Stigmatopora nigra (assembly GCF_051989575.1). NCBI lineage: Eukaryota > Metazoa > Chordata > Actinopteri > Syngnathiformes > Syngnathidae > Stigmatopora > Stigmatopora nigra. The sequence goes on from NC_135508.1 coordinate 12,039,664, forward strand.
ACAGATTGTGTGAAATCAACACTCCATTGAACACATAAAATAGAAAAAGATTTCACTGAAACGATAAACAAACCAAATGTTATTGAATGTGTGAACAAATCTGAATATAAACATTTTTTTAAGGCTGTAAAGAAAGCATCGTGTGTTAACATTAATCTAGTAGTGTGTGTGTGTGTGTGTGTGTGTGTGTGTGTGTGTATGTTTAGATAGCCTTGAAAGGTTGTTTTGTTTTTTACTGTGCTTGTTTTTCTCGGTAAAATATTTCTCATGTCATTTCCGTCTATGCAGATACTAGACTTTGGGCTCGCTCGTAGTACTGACGCTGAAATGACGGGCTATGTGGTAACCCGTTGGTACCGGGCGCCTGAGGTCATTCTGAACTGGATGCATTACACACAGACTGGTAAGACAACCACATGCAAACATTGTGGCTCTACTAAAAGCTATAGTGTTTCTTAGCCATGATTTCAGGTATGCATTATTTGTATTTTTGTCATTCACACATTTGAGGGAAAGACAGCCAAGATGTCTCTATCGTGAGCTGTCAGAATTGGAGACAGTTAACCATGAAAGTAGACTGTTCTTATTGATAGTAATAAGACTCTCTGACAGCAATTAAGAAAAGGAATTTCCTTTAAAAATGAATGTTTCTTCGGACATTCTTTTTCTACTAAACCTCTATGTATGTATGGTCAGGCTTCACATTGAGGAGGCGTACAAAATATTCCTCTCAGCATGAAATAACGGAATTTTTCTCAGAAATGCTTTTCCACGTTTTCAAGAGTCAACGGTGAAGCATTGTCACAGATGTCGCTCCCCTTACATGCACTTGTCTCCCATGCTGTTTTTTTCTAGTGGACATTTGGTCTGTGGGCTGCATCATGGCCGAAATGATCAATGGAAAAACCCTTTTCAAAGGCAAAGACTGTATCCTTTTTTGTGTTTTGATAATAATGTGGAATGGTAAATAACAGCTTGGCGTCAGCCAAGTCTAAAAGAGGTTTAACGTCCGAAAGCTGCATTCGCTAAATCATTTTAATTAGTGACAGTGAACCAAGTTTGTCACATTTAGCATGTTTTTGTGGATCGGCAGGATTCATCGACTGTGTTTTTGTCGATGTGAGTGTAAATAATTGTGAGGTGATAAATGTCCTATATGGTGGTTTTTCAACTTAGGCTATGGTTATATGGTAGTAATATTGAGTTACGTTTAAGATGTATTTTTGTACAGTGATTGATTGCAGCTGCGGTTGTTCTTAAAGCCCTGTATAAATAGAGTTAAGTTGAGAGATGTATATATCTGGAGCTTAGACACCTTCCTTCACCAGGCCAAACCTTGACTCTAAACGCAGACATGGACCAGCTGACACAGATCATGAAAGTAACCGGAGTGCCTGGACCAGAATTTATACAAAAGCTGGACAGCCCAGAGGTATAACCCAAAAAACATGAAAAAAAGGAAAAATGGTAAAAATAAGAAGTAAGATTTTTAATATATGCCATTCATTGAAGCAGCGCCTTATAGTGCGGAAATTACGGTATATTTTGTTAAGTGGTGCGGTAGCATTTACTCTGCATTCAGAGAGAATTTTCCGATGAATTATTCCTAAAAATGTCTGTAATTTATCATAATCATGATAATCCACAATAATTGCAGTGCATCTTTCCCAAATGAGTTTGCAAATGTGTTTATTTATTGTTGTCGGCTTTTTACATTGAGCTTTTATCCAATGCAAAAACAGGCCAAAAATTATGTGAAAGCCCTTCCTCATTATCCAAGAAAAGACTTCTCAACGTTGTTTCCCCGAGCCAGTGTGAATGGTGGGTTCAATTCAGAAGCAAATCCTCTTTTTTTTCGTGGACATTCCTGATAATTGGATTGTTTGTAGGCATTGACCTACTGGAGAAGATGCTAGTTCTGGACGGTGATGAAAGGCCCACAGCTGAACTGGCACTGGAGCACCCATACTTTGACAGCCTCAGGGACCCAGATGACCTTCCCGAGCCTGAACCATACGATGACAGCCATGACAATGCCAAATTATCACTGGAAGAATGGAAGCGTAAGTAAAACTTCTCATCTCTCATTTTCTGAACCACTTTATCCTCATTAGAGTCGTGGGGGGTGCTGGAGGCTATCCCAGCTGTCTCCGGGGAAGAGCTGGGGGACACCCTGAATTGGTGGCCAGCCAATCGCAGGGCACAAGGAGACAAACTACTATTCGCGCTCATACCTAGGGGAAGTTTAGAGTGTCCAATCAGCCTACCGTGCATGTTTTTGGAATGTGGGAGGAAACCGGAGTTCCTGGAGGAAACCCACGCAGGCCCGGGGGGAACATGCAAACTCCACACAGGTGGGCGTGACCTGGATTTGAACCCAGGACCCTAAAGCTGTGAGGACGAAGCACTAAGCACTAGTTTCACTGCGCTGCCCAAAGTAGAACTTCATTTGAATCATTGATTTTAAAAGAGGCGCTTTCAGAATCTCATTCGCAGATGTGAAAAATCAACTATGTTCTCTTTTGGCCTGCAGGGTTATGTTTCCGAGAGGTGAAGAGTTTCGTGCCATTCCCTCGGCGGGACTCCAAGAGAAAGAACACTTTGACCATGACTCCCTGACTTGTATGTTCCTTGCCCCAATAATATTGCACAGCCAATTGTGTCCTTGTATATGACTAGTATGGATTTGTTTTATTTCTGCTACTCTGATTGTTTACATTTCAAATAGTTTGGGAAAACTTTTTTTTGAGTCAAGTGCAGGTAGGTGTTTGTGAAAGAGACATTTCAGATTAAATTCCCATCCTGGAATCATAAATCCTGTTGGACCTTTCCACTTAAAAAATAGCTGGCACTTAATTATAACTGCTGACAATGTTGTTTTGAGTTAGTGTGGCTAAAAGGGTGAGGGTATTTTTGCAATTTTAATTATATGTGAATTTTATGTCGTCAGATGCTTTTTGTAAACTTGTATATTAGTATGACTATCATTTTATTTTTGTTGATTTGTGATTTCTGTCACCTTTGTGCTATAAAAATACAAACATTATATGCCTTAATTCTAAGATGTTTGCACGCCTTTCCCAGTTTTGGGAATTATGAATGAATAGATAAATATATGCATGGAATGAATACAAAGTACCTAAATGATATATGTTCAATCATTCAACAATTAAATAGAACAACTTAAATTGTGAAAACATTTACTAATTGTCAGTTAATTTACTTATGAATATGAAATATCATCTCTAAGTAATATAGTTCATATTCATAAAGACATTAACTGGTATTACTAATACACTGGTCCTGAAATGAACAAATTATATACCAACTATTTATCCTTTAATTGATATATTCGGTTCAATTAACTAATCTTGAACATATTTTACTTTTGGTGGCATTGGTTTTGAAATGGTTTCATTTTAGCACTTTGATTTGTGTTTTGGATGGTTATGTTGTTGCCTTTTGTGAACTAATAGAAAATACAATTCTATTGCCCCGCATACCTGTTTATATGTTATTGTTTGTTTGTTTTTTTGCGATGATAGGGGGAGGGTCTCACGTTTATCTTCAGTTTAATGGCCTGGGCGCCAAAATTATGCAACGTGACGTCATATTGGGCCTCACTGTGTATCTTTAGTAGAGTTGAAAATACTAGAAAGGAACCGGAAATAAGAATTCGTAAGTAAGTTACCTCACGGTCCCGAGACGATTATTACTCAAGCTAATGTAATACAATTACAGTCTGGAAAGACAAAGTAAAAGAAATCTAATTTCGGAGTAACAATGATTTAAACTGCCAAGTCGAGACTGATTCGCTTTTCTTGGAAAAAATAAATGACACGTTGTTTTATTGTGAAAAGTTTATCCGGATGTTTCATGTTATTACCAATGGAGTTGGCCTTAGCCTGGATTAGCAAAACTAGCCGGAGGCGGCTAACGCACAAAATTAGGTCGACATTAGATAGTGTCGGGCAGTATAATTGCCGATATGTGATTCGTTTGCTTGTTGGATGTACGGGCTTTTGTCCCCAACTGCTCGATTGTCGTTTTATGGAGGGACGTTCTTTTTTAAATAAAAAGGAACACACCGGCTGTACCAGCCAAACTGTAGCTGGGTATAAGCAAGTTAGCTTTTGGCGACGGGAATCCAGCAAGTAAGAACCACAGGCTAGGTGGCAAGCAACCATTTCTGTAGAAACGCCTTAGACCGCCGGCTGTGGAGCTACTTGTCACCCATTCGCCATAATAGGTGAGAATGTTGTCAATCTAATCAAGCATTATGATCGAACTTTGAATATCTACTGAACAACAAAGATGTCTTTTTTTCACTTCATGTCAGCGGAAAAATTGGAGCTTAGATGTAATAAAAGCAGATCTTTCAAAGTTAGCAGTCGTGCTAGCTGAGTATAAAATTGTTATGCGATCTGAGCAGAAAACTGTCATAAAACGTTTCTCGTGTGCGTTAACGGGAAATGACAAGGGCAAAAGTAATATTAAATTCGTTTATTTGGTTTATTTTAAAACTGTTAATATGGCTGGCAGTGTACTTCTAAAATAAGGGCAGTGAGCGATTGGGACTGAGGCGTTCTATGAGATGATTGGCTTAGTGACGCGTCAATCCAATTAACATAAAATCTGATTGGCTGGTTGTTCCCGTGTTGTGGTTCGCCTGGCCAGAAGTTGAGCCGTAATAAATAAAGTCTCCGAAAATTATGGTAACGTTACATCTTGCTCTAGTCCTTCTTATCCCGACCAAAAAAAGGTAAACTCATGTTTTTTCTATTCTGTTGAAATGATTTGTCCATCAACTCACAATTATTTAAACTTAAATGCAACTACAAATAACTCCTTGACGTGAAAGAAGCTCTTGAAGAAAAAGCTTTTCATGTTGGTTCTGCACTGTTGTAAATTTATTATTCACATTTTATCTGTCATTAGTTTCTGTGATCTTATTTGTTAACTTTTGATTTTGCAGGAGGGAAGGTGTGATTGGTGGCTTATGAGGAAGCCACGCCGAAAAGGCCTGGCGGCCCCGAAAAGTGGCACGGATGACAAGAAGTCCAAGGGGATGCCGGTTGGCTGTAGCGGCGATGGCCCACGTCAGCAGTCCTCATCGCCGTACAGTTTGAAAGCATCCCCGAGCAGAGAAACTTTGAGCTATGCCCAGGCACAGAATGTCGTTGAGGTGGAGCTGGATGGCCGGCTTCATCGCATCTCCATTTTGGAGCCTCTGGTCGTCATCACCGAGGATGAAATGACGGCGCAAGACATCAGCGAATGTAACAGCAATAAAGAGAACAGCGAGCAGCCGTCGCCTCCTGTCAGTGCCACGCAAACTGCCGTCAAAGCCGTCACGCCCCGTGGCCGACGGAAACCCTCAAAATATCAGTCTTTCAAGACTCCGCCACCTTCCAAAAACCACTGCCCCCACGCTCAACCACAATTGCCTGAGAAGTTAAATGCCACACACAATCATGTAATATCCCTGCCCGAACCTTCCTTTCGCCTCGTAGACACTTTTACCCACATGGAGGTGGCTCCTCTGCCCATAGCATACTACCGCTACATTGAACGTTCCACCGAGGACCAGGAAACTTTGGCCGAGTATGACATGGACGAAGAGGACTCGGCCTGGTTGGAAATGGTCAACGCTAGCCGGTCGGCAGAGGGCTGCGCCGCGCTGTCGGCGGACATCTTTGAGCTGCTAGTGGATCGCCTTGAAGACGAGGCTTACCGGGAGGCCCGTACCCGGGTTCCATCTCCAAACGCCATTGACGACGATGCCTTCTGCTGCGTGTGCCTGGACGACGAGTGCCTCAACAGCAATGTTATTCTCTTTTGTGACGCGTGTAATTTAGCCGTGCACCAGGAATGCTACGGCGTTCCCTATATCCCCGAGGGCCAGTGGCTGTGCCGCTGCTGTCTTCAATCCCCTCAGAAACCAGTTGACTGTGTGCTGTGTCCAAACCGAGGCGGCGCCTTTAAACAAACTAACGACGGCCGCTGGGCGCATGTAGTCTGCGCTATCTGGATTCCCGAAGTCTGCTTCGCCAATACCGTCTTTTTGGAACCGGTGGAAGGCGTCGACAACATTCCCCCGGCGCGCTGGCGACTTACTTGCTACCTGTGTAAGCAGAAAGGTCGCGGAGCATCCATACAGTGTCACAAGGCCAACTGCTACACCGCGTTTCACGTCACTTGCGCCCAGCGTGCCGGACTTTTCATGAAAATCGACCCAGTGCGGGAGACAAATGTCAATGGGACCACATTTTCTGTCAAAAAGACGGCCTTTTGCGAGACCCACTCACCCGCCGGCCAAGACGGCATCTCGGATGAAGAGAGTGAAGGGCGCGTGGTGGGCAGCAGAGGAAGGGCCAGCCGAGGGCGGAGTGCCTACACAGATGGTCCCGTGACACCCAAAAAAGGCAGAAAGTCGGAAAGTGATGGCAAGATGGGTAAAAAGAAAGAGAAGAATGACACGTGCTCCACAAAACTAAGCAATGCTTCGCCTCAAGTGATAGTGCCCGAAATACCCACATGCAGGTACAGTTTATCCAATTTTGTGTTTTCACCTGGATTTTGAATCATCAATTACTTCATTAATTACTTTCATGATTACTATCATCAAATCATATAACTTAGGATGTATTGAACTTTGCTGTGCTGTTATTTTTCTTAAATCAACCATTACCATTATTACTTTGTATTATAATGTACATTATTTTGTATTAAGTATTTAAGAATGGTGTAATAATCAAGTAGGATGGTATATTTACATTATCATGGATAAACATTCATTTAAATCTGCAACATCTGTCCAGGTTGAATGCCCTTTGCAAAGGTATTCTCTTTCAAAAGAAGAGCCAGTTCATGCGGAGGCTGCATAACTTCTGGTTACTGAAGCGTCAGTCCAGGAACGGCGTGCCACTGATCCGCCGTTTGCACTCTAATGTCCAATCCCAACGGAATACTGAACAGGTTAGGCCAGGGATTTCAGATTGTGTCTTTTTCCCCCCTTACTCTAATTTGGGCTATTTGTTTATAAATGATGCCATTTTTAATTTTTGTTCTTGTGTAGCCTGAGGTGGTTGATGAGCATGTGACAGCAGCTAGAGATGCTCTCAGATATTGGCAGAAGCTTCGACATGACCTTGAAAAGGCCAGGCTACTGGTGGAGCTCATTCGTAAAAGGGAGAAACTCAAGCGAGAACAGGTAAAAATCCAGCACAGCTACGTGACGATGGATTTACGCTATCCAATTCCAATTTAGTGTCCACGTACGTGCTTTTCAAGTATAGAACTAATTGCTGTAACTGAACGCAGCGTACAAAAGGCTGTTTTACAGGTTGAACTGGGCAACTATGCCACTTAAGTTAACAATTAGTCAACAAAGCATTGATTATTATATATAGTTTCTGTACTTGTCATTTGATAAGTCTGTACTAAGTTTGTTATGTATTCCATGCTTCCAAAAATGAAATTGGGCACTTCCACATAGTGGAATTCAATTTTCTTCCCCAATTACATTAGTGTGATATTAGCTGCTTTTTTGTTCTTTAGGTTTTAGTTGTACTCAAATTCTTTCATAAAGAAAGTCAATATCAAGTTAACCTTAACTGTCTCTCTTGTTAGACAGATGTACTGTATCTTCCACTGGTCACTTACACTCAAACTTTTGCAATTGCAGCTTAAAATCCATCAAGCAGCCCTGGAGCTCCAGTTGACCCCGATGTTGTTGTTACTCCGCTCTACTATGGACCAACTACAGGATAAGGACACAGCTGGGATCTTTGCAGAACCAGTCAATATCAAGGAGGTCAGACATTACAAATTGTTAAATCATCCAAAAATTCCCACAGTAGGAAACTGAAAGTCGAGTTAACCAACGAAGTTGAAGCTGTTGGTTTTGTATTATTTTCACCATTATTTGTATGTTTCCCCGCCAGGTCCCAGACTACATGGAGTTCATAAGTCATCCAATGGATTTTTCTACTATGCGGACCAAGTTGGAAAATCATATCTACCGTTCTGTGGCTGACCTAGAGGCTGACTTCAACATCATGGTGTCCAACTGCCTCCTCTACAACAATAAGGACACTGTCTTCCACCGTGCAGCGCTGCGTCTTCGCGACCTAGGGGGAGCCGTGTTGCGCCACGCTCAACGACTTGCTACAAATGTTGGTCTGGAGCTTGCGACTGGGATGCACCTAGCCGACTCGCCACAGAAGCGAGAATTTTACACCTGCACTTGGGAAGACGGTAGGCTAAATGAGTTATTATCTTTTTGGGGTACGATTGGACCTTAAAATCAACCACAATCCATTGATGCTAGTCAATACGTATGAAATAATAATAAAATGCCCACAATTTTCACAAACTGTATACTTGGGAATAATCTCATTTGATTGGCTAAAATAATACCAGCAATAAGAAAAATGACTGCCATCACTTAAGATGGCCACCTGATGCAAATACTGGCTATAATTGAGTTTTGTCTCAAATATTACGCATCAGAACTTAATTATTCTGATGCGTAATATCTGATAATAATCTGATTTTTTAAAAGTATTTATCAATATGATCCGATTTTTTTTTTAAAGATAAGTTTTGCCAATATGAATCCAAAGCCCATATTTCTACAGCAAGGAAATACAATGGAAAATAATGCAAACAAGAAATGACAAAAAAAAAAATTCATCAAAGTGTGCTCTTTTGGTACTTTTCTAAGAAATTATTTCTTTACAAATACTACATTATGCTCTGTTACTACCATTAGTCTCTGAACCCGATCCAATCGAATCAGGACACACTAGTTCATACTGCATAAGAGCGAGAAATTGCATGCTAATACCACTCTGTTTTTTTTGGCTAGTGGACAGCGTGTTGAAACCAGAAAACCGACTCCACATGAGTATGGAGGAGCAGATCAAGGAACTGCTGGATAAGCTGGACTTGGTCAGCTCCATGAGATGCAGCGGGGCCCGCACCCGACGCATGCGCCTGCTCCGCCGCGAGATCAACGTCATTCGGTTCGGTCAGGGGCCACAGCGCCACGGCCTTCACAACGGGCGCTCTAAAGAAGACAGTGACCAAGATGAGGAGGAGGAGGAGGAAGAGCTGGACCAGAAGGCCGGCGACTCCAAGACAGAAAATGGCTTTTCGGCGTCAGACAAAGGTTTGTGGTGAACAGCTGATGCGTGAGAGAAATTGCCTGCGCATGTTCTCTCCCCCCTCACTTTTAATTTCAATGAGACCAGTTGTGAACATGAGCTAACGACACATTGTCTTCAGGTAATTGAGCCAGGGTCTCCCCCACGCACCAACCCCAACAACCCCACTGACTCCAGTCTAGTAAGTAGGGGCCCACAGAGTCTCGTTAGCCATGGCTGCCTCACAACTATTCTCTCCAAGTGCACTCTGCACCTCTTCCACACATCACTCATAGATTCACTACTCTCCCATACATACTGTACAGTCACCACACCATGTCATCCCACTCCCGATTCCGCCATCGTACAGTTTCGATAGGCTCTCGCCATGTAGGAGGAGGGTGGAAAAATATGGTTACATGTCAGTGGTACTATTTTTAAATGGTGCTGGAGCAATGTTCATTGACTTCACGTGTCAAATTTGAGTACTGTTTTAAAACAGCTTGACAATTCATGTTAATACAACTCACCAGAAATACACAGTGAAAAACCAGCAACTTCATAAAAAAAAATAAGACTCTAGTTCTATGCGCTTTAAATCTTAAGGGAGTTTCACTTGGACAAAGCTTTTTTTATATATATTGCAGAAACAGACTACAGTGTTCCCTCGCTACTTCGCGGCTCAGCTACCGCGGACTCAGAGCTTTGCGGATTTTTTTGGAAAAAAATAAAAATACAAATATTACATTGAGACAACATATTTTACTGTTTTTTATTTGTTATGACATGAATTTCACACTCTCTCTACCCGTATTCTATGTGGTGTGCTGTATACAGGGGGTAATTAAAAAAAAAAAAAATTAAATTCAAATTAAGCATTTTTGAAGGGGAATCCCTACTTCGCGGAAATTCACTTATCGCGAATGGTCCCGGTCCCCATTAACCGCAATGACTGAGGGAACACTGTACTGCCATTTAATGTTAGCTTTTGACTTAGGAGGTTTCACTGAGGCTGAAGTATTTTTGGGTCAGACAGGCAGAATTTTGGAACATTTTGGATACATTCACCTGTGTGACTGCAAAACCACCACATCACACGACATACTCGATAGCACTGCATGCAGAGTCAAAGTCAATGTCTTCCCCTTTTCCAGAAGACCTGAAATCCACCTCGCCCCCAACACTGGAGCCTACCGGGCCGGCCCCCCCACCACGACTCGGAGACACGCCTTTGGAGCCACCGACGTTGAGGCCCATCACAAAGGAGCCCCCGCCCTCCAGCTGGCCACGCAAACGGAGAAAGCGCCTCGGCGATGGCGAATCGGAGCCCATCGGTTGCACGAAAGCCCCAGAGACGTCACCAGCAAAAGGTTTCAACACCGATGGGCCAGTGATGTCCAACGGCCTCTCTCACCCCAGTACCCCCACGCGGACACTCTCGGGGGGTGTTGGCAGACGGACCTCTGTGTTGTTCAAAAAGGCCAAAAACGGTGCCAAAATATTTCGAGACGATCCTTTGCCCAATGGGAAGGAGATGCAGGACAACAGTATAAGCCCCTCCTTTTCACTACCTAACAGCCCCCCTATCTTATCTACTCCTACCAAACCCTCTCAGAAAGCCATTGAAGCCCCTTACCTGAATTCCTCGTGGACCTCCAGTCAAGACATAAGCTCAGATGGAGAACTGGAAAAAACGCTGAATGAAAGCTGTAAAAGTGGTAAGATTTTCCTTTTTTAACACCGAACATGCCAGCTAACACATGTATGGTACATTTCTAATCAACATAACATAACATCACTACAAGATGATTTTTGGATTGGTGAGATTTGTTTGAATCTTTGCCTGCAAGAAAGTCTCGTGTTGACAAGTTGTCGCTCTAGCACGTGATTTGACGGTCTTGTTTATGTGTACTATGGATACAGTTTTCCCAAAATAGTTTCTGTTGCATTGTGGGATGTCATGGCCCTCTTGGACTTCCGGTCGGTATCCATGGTGAATGTAAACATTACTGCAATGTAATATGATGGATGAGCTTTTTCATGATGTTCCAATGACATGAAATGTGTCTGACAATTAAGTGTCATTTGAGCACACATGAACGATTGTTTTTTGTGAATCTTGTTTGCTTTTAGGACTTACTAATGGCTTCGACAAGCACAAAGAAGACGGTTCCGATTCGGAATTCAGCCCTTGTCCCATCCTTCGTAAAGAAATGTAAAAACAAGGACTCCTCAAATGCGTGTTGGACACAATTGTTCGACTAACATGTTTTTTTTGTAGCTCATCACCGCCCAAACGAAGTCTTGGCAAACCCGCTCTTTCCAAAGTTCCCTTCTTGGATATAGTCAATGGAGACACTGACTACACTGGTGCGTCATCTTTTTTTTCATGTCATCTTTTCGACCATTCCGCACAATAAATGATAAATAACCCTAGGCCAAACATCTGAAGATGACACCGAGCTGGAGTGTCTGGACCTGGTTTGGGCCAAGTGTCGAGGATATCCCTCCTATCCCGCCCTGGTAACGCGACCACCAATATTTCGGATGTCTCGTCCGTTCGGCCGACTTCAAATTTGTTCCATCCAGATCATCGACCCAGAGATGCCAGAAGAGGGTGTGCTACTGAACGGAGTGCCCATTCCCGTCCCCCCCAAAGATGTCCTCAAATTGGGAGAGCAGAGGCAGGAGGAAAGCAAACAAAGGCTCTATTTGGTGCTCTTCTTCGACAACAAACGGACTTGGTGAGAGCTGCAGTGAGGTGACGCGTTTGCTCTCCGGTCGCTTACCCCGTCCTTGTTTATCCTGCAGGCAGTGGCTCACGCGAGACAAGGTGACCCCTTTGGGGGTGGACAGCACCGCCGACAAGCTGCGCATCATGGAGGGCCGCAAGCCCGCCCTCCGCAAGTCGGTGCAGGTGGCGTACGACCGGGCCATGATCCACAGGAGCAGAGTGAGCCACAGCCGAGGCTTCGTCGCCTCCAACTTCTTGTAGACGGTTGGGCGTCACTGAGTTTTAGCGGGGCGCCGAAACCGCACGGCACGGTGGGCTACGCTACGCTATACAAAGGTGACATGCTGACGTGCCACAATGAACTGGAGACAATATTTATACCAAGGGTAGAGGACCTATGAATGGATCACTGCCATCTTTTATACAATAGCTTTTTAAATATTTTATGAAATTAGTTTGTACAGTTCAAAAGTATGATTCTGTTTGTAAAATGATGTCACTGTGGTTGCTCCGTCATTCAAGTAAGGAACAACAGAGAGCTTTGTGAAAGCCTCATTCCTTTAAATATGTGCACGAAAGCATCCATGAACGAGCCACTGTTCTTAATTATGAATTATCTTTTTAGAGAGAAATTATTTATTTATAGAAGATACAGAGAAATACATATATTGGTAAAAGGAAAAGTTTTAGTGAAAGGAAATTGTCCAGGCTATTTAAAAACAAAAAAAAAACTTTTAGTGAATGAATTAACTTCTTTTTTTTTAAAACAGGACACTCATACCAATCCAAATATTTATTATTAGTATTATGAAATGTAAAACCCTGCACCTTTATAAACTTGTGTATATTTTTTCCCTACTCACTGAATACTTTGTTTGAATCCTTAGTTCCTCATTTGAGGAAATAAATGCTCTATTAAAATTGTTTGGTTTATGGAAGTGGATTTATTGTAATCTTTTATAATGAAAGCATTTCTTAAAAATTCTATAATCAACACATTTTTACTTAGTTGTTTCTGTGGACTTCTTGTCAAGACACTCAAATGATTACCATGGAAAGTGCAGCCACTTGATGGCGCAGAGGTTAGATCACTGGACTCTAGTCTGGGAGACCTGGGTTCAAATCCTGCTGTCGTCTGGCTGGTCACTACACCATGTAGTTCAGTAAATGGAATAAGAAAAAAAAAATCTTTTTGATTTAAATGAAACATTTAGTCATTTTTTTCAGTAAAACAATTTGTTCCGAACTGCCGAGACAGTTGGAGGGGCCACTTTATGTCGCGTTCTCGAGTCGGCCTCCGGCCGACTCTTGACCGCAAATCAGTCATCAACCTGCGACACCGGGAAGCGAACCCGGGTCTGTCCGGCCGAAGGCAAGTGAGCAACCCACTACACAAACGAAGTGCTTCATCCACCACTGAATACTTATTCAGTTAGAAACTCAGCTATTAGAACTTATTCCTTTAACTGAATAATATTTGGAAAATCTTTGCAGGCACTGGGATTTGAACCCAGGACCACAGAGGGGTAGATTGATGACTTAACCACTGAGCCACCACACTCTAAGAGTATCTGGCAGTATCTGCAGTTTTACCTCTTTCAATTATCTGAATAATAGTGGGAAAATCTTTGCAGGCACTGGGACTTGAACCCAAGACCAAAGAGATGGAAGACTGATATCTGATCCACTGGGCCACCACTCTACAGGATTATGCAGTAGTATTTGTTCTTTTGTCTCTGTCCACTGCCAGATCATACTTAGTACTTTATGGTACCTTCAAGTGGGAAAAAGTAGGTAAGCAGAGCAAAGCAGGATCTGAACCCAGGTCCACAGAGGTGGGAGGCAAATGACTTATTCACTGGACCAAAGGTTCCCAAAAGTATGCAGTAGTATTTATTGTTTTGTCTGTTACAACTACAGTGTTTTCTCGCTACTTCGCGGTTCAGCTATGGCGGACTCAGAGCTTCGCAGATTTTTTGGGGAAAAAAAAAAAAATAAAAATATTACATTTAAACAACATATTTTACAGTTTTTTTGTTATAACATGAATTTCACTCTCTCTACCCGTATTCTATATGGTGTGCTGTATACAGGGGGGTAAATTAAAAGAAAAATGGAAATAAATTCAAATTAGGCATTTTTGAAGGGGAATCCCTACTTCGCAGAAATTCACTTATCCGGGTGGTCCCGGTCCCCATTAACCGCGATAACCGAGGGAACACTGTAAATACATTTCGCCTCACCACAGTCTTGGGTTAAACCTGCAAAATGAATTTGCCACGACTTGGCAGTGCAAATGCTAAGGGGTCCACATTGAAGAATTGACGCTCAAATGAATGAATAAAAATAGAAACGGAATACTAAAAGGGCCACACGCCAGATGTAAATTCAGATTCAACTATTTAGTGGAGCCGACACCTTCCATTAAGCTTCGTAGTTCTGTTGGGTAAGAAAGCGGTAGTTGTGACAAAGGGTCCGAATCTCTGTCAGCCGTCCCAAAAGTCGACCGAGCCGCTGAGGCCTGCCGGCATCCGTTCCAGCCTGGACGCCGCACGTGCGGGACAACAGGTCCAGGATCAGCTCTTGCATTTTTTCCACGTAGCAGGTGGCCAGCAGCGACGCACTGTCTATATTTTTAAAAAAAGAAAAAGAAAAAAAAACAATAAGCTGAAGCCTTTTAATTTACAGGAAGTGACCTATGAGTACCCTAAGATGGTTAAAATTACTTGGATCTCCATTGGTTTGTTGCATATTATTTTTGGTCACAGATTTTGTTCACTCTTAAAATTTTTTTTGGTTTTGTGAATACCGAATGCGAGCTATTCTAATCTCTAAATTGAAACGGAAATGTTACGTCTAGCGTGGAACGTAGGAGGAGCAGGACTCAAATGCGGAGTACCAATCAACGTGGAATAGGATAATCTAACAAAACTTTATGACTGAGGCAGGTGGTAATTCAAGAAACTAACAAGGACTTAGAAATAAATAACAAAAACCAAACCAGACATGGAAGACACGGTAACTTTGCATTATGCAAACAAAGCAGACGATCTGACAAAAACTGACAAACACGCAGGGTTTAAATAGACAGACAATGGTTGAGTCCAAAGTACACATTGCTGATCGAGGGATCGAGAGAAGGGAAACCATGAGGGACACAACAGACGGAAAGCATACAAACCATCCCAAAACCAACCCCAACTACACATAACAGGAAGTCAATCTTCCAATTCTGACCTGAGCAGAGCAGAGCGGTGGCGCCAAGCAGGACATACTCGGCTTCGGTCACCTGCAGCGCCACCATGCTGCGAAAGAAGGCGAGCATGGGACTCAAGAGGTCTTCACTGCGCCCTGTTGAAACACACATTTTACTTTTAAGGATAACCATTGTGAGAGGTATATACTTACTTTGGAAATTTTCCTTGCAGTCAACGAATCTCAGACATTCGTGTGTCCAGGTGCTGAAAGGCTGCAGCGCTGTTGAGGATCAAATTGAACATTTGTGATCAAATCATAATGACCACTATTAAAAAAAACACTACTTAGGCAGAGGATCATCTATACACCTGCAGTGGGCCACGTGGTTGGGTTACTGGCAAAGTTTTGGGCAGAAAGCAAGAACATGAGATCCAGTGAAGATGCTGACAGGAGGCAGTGTTGGTCTGACAGGTCCAACAAATCAAAACCTGTGAAGGGTGGGGAAATCAAAGACTTCTTTTCAATGGTGTACCTAGCAAATTTCATTGTGATCCATCCTCTAATACCGCCCCAATAGTAAGAAATGATAGTGTACACACGACCAACAACAACACAAACTGAGACTTGACAAGCCTTGAGCCTGAAAAATCAATCTGCAGTTGACGTCTTACCGGGCACGGTCCTGGCAAACTGCAAGGCCCTATGCAGGCGAGATGATGAAACCTCTAGAAGTCCCTCCCCTTCTTCGGCATGCATCCAATCAGACGCCTGAGCAACAATACGGGGTTAATAAAGCACCCACACACAAATTAGATCAGTGATTAGAGCAGTGTTTCCCAACCACTGTGCCACGGGAAATTGTCATACAATGTAATAATCAGAGAGAAAAATTCATATGTCTGTGTGAGCACATTTTTTGGCGTAATATTTGGAGAAAAGTCATAAAATTATGCCATAAAAAACATGACATGACTTATTTTTGCATCACTCGGGGCAGAAGTTGTTCAGGGTTCACTGACATCAACTTTTGGGGACATTAAGTCAGTGTGAAAAATTGGATTTTGGTATATTTTGGAGGTTTAAATGATAGCTGCTGATAAAACTTTGGTGAGAATGACTATTGTTAATATAGGCAACACAGTTTGAAATGAGAGATTTTCCGATGGTGATGTCCCTTGAGATTTTTTAATTGTTAGAGTGTGCCGTATCTCAAAGAAGGTTGGGAAACACTGGATTGTACGACCGATCACGATGGTTTCACTGAACTCGACACGCTCGATGAGCCTCCGCCATCTTGTCCACGGTGTGTTTCTGTTCTCGGCTTAAACTGAACAAAACCTGTTGCGGCACACAATCATCGACTGGTTAAAACTTGCTACGATTAAATCCGCTGAAAGAAAGATTTTACTCTAGATGACTAGCATCTTAAAAGTGGTAGAAATCAAAGTCCCCTTGAAAAATATAAAACAAGTAAATGTCTTAAAGTCAGCAAACTGAAAGTATTATTCAAAATGTTGAAAATGGCCCGGACAAGAAGCTTAAATGCAGCCTGCAAGTATATAGTTTGAACACATTTGTTTTAAAGTGTCTTTCAGAGATTTGACAAATGAAATGTTTTGGAAGTAGGTTGGAGTCATTCATACATGCTGATCGCCACGTCTGCCGGTGGAAGTGACTTGCTTGCCGTCTCCATTTTGCATTTCCTCCCGTCGGCTTCCTCTTCGGCCTTTACGAAGTCGTTTGGATTGACACTGAACCTCCGTCAAGAGGCCTATGGAGACGAAGACGTCAACAAATCATCATGACAAAGTTAGAAGTTACATTCAATGAGAAATCATTTTTCAACATTTATTTTCCCCAAATAATTTTTTCATTATTTATTAATTTATTTATTTATTACATTTTTACAAATGTTCAACATTATTTATTGTCATTTTTTTGTTGGAGAAACCATATAAAGTTACAATAGATTTAATTAAAAATAGATATAATTTGGAATTATTTAGATGTACTATTACTCAAACCAATTTTTGTGTTTTTTCTTATAATTTATTAAGACAAAGTTTTTTACTTTATTGGAAAAGCACCGCCAATTTGGTTATACGCAGCTGTTACATAATGTCAATAAAGGCTTTTGATTGATTGATTATTTCCTTTTGGGGTGAGGCATAGCAAAATATGTGCAGGCAAAACTAATACTACAATTGGATATCAAATGGGAACAAAAGTGATGCAGTTGGGTTTGATCAAATTCCTTTTGTGGATGGATTGTGTAAAAATCCTGGCACGTGGCCTCCTCTGTACTCACACTCAGCCAGCATTCCCACGGCGTGACATTTCCTGAGTCGACAATCCTGACATTTTCTCCTCATGTACATATCCATCTCACAGCCGCCGCCTCTTTTACAGTGATACACTGCCTTTTTGGTGACACTCCGCCTGAAGAAACCTGCAAAATTGGGAACAGAGCCCCAAAGACTCCATTATGAAGTTAGCCTTGTAAGACGGCAGCCGCCAGGTCACCTTTGCATCCCTCGCAGGTCAGCGCGTTGTAGTGATACCCCGACGCTTTATCCCCGCACACCACGCACAGTTCGTCACGAGATCGCATTTTCCCGACGGATCTCCGGCCTGTGGGAAGGAATCCCAGGGGTAGGACTCCACGGTGCGACTCCACCGCGGCGCCATCGTAGGGGCCTTCGGAGAAGTCGGGGCCCAATTGATATAGAGTGGGCTGCGAGGATGACGAGGACGTGGAGGATGAGGGTGAGCCGTAGACCGGAAAGGCCAGACTGAACGGGTTGTACTGCTGTGGACTGTGAGGAAACAGCTGGAGGTCCGGGTCCAGCGGTGGGTAGCCCAGAGGGTCTCCCAACATGTCTAGAATTTTCAGAATTGAAACCAGAACGATATTTAGTTAGTAAAACATGTACATCCAGAGGTGGTCCTAGCTAATTTTATGCCCTGGGTGGAACCCCTCACCCCCATACACACGCAACACCCGTAAAGTACAAACACAAGTACACATGTTATTTATGTTTGTTAAATAGGCGACCCGCTGGCTGAATGGTTTGCGCATCGGCCTCACACATCTGTTTATTTAATTGGGGGAGGGCTTTTATGTGCCCTGTTATGGATTGCACCCTATGGCAGTCGCCCGCATTGCCCGTAGCAAAAACCGTCCCCGAGTACATTTAAAAAAATAATAATAATCATTAAACAGTGTGGAAAAGTTCTGTCATTTCGGTAAGGCATTTTTTTCAGAATGTGATGTCTTAGAGATAAATGAATCCTAAAATTCAGTAATCTATAAAATCACACAAGGCCAATTAAAAAGCCTTTAATGCACATGTTATTAGATTATATAATTTATTATTATTATATTAATTACATTACATTATATTATTATATATCATTATATATTATTATTGTCACATTTAACTCATGTTCCCTCCCAAACCAAATGGATTGGACGTCTGGCATCCAATGTGTTTAATGAGTCCCCAATGTACAATAAAAAGGACATATTAACATGACTCAGGAGCACATGACATCATTTGAAATAATTTGTCAGTTTGTCATCCTCGCATGCCGACGAGAAGACGGCGGAGGCTTCGGGGGCGTTTGGGGTGATGAGGGCGAAGGATAGATTGTCGTTGGCTCACAAACGTGTGGGATGGGAGGGATGCCGAGGGGTGTTTAGACAGTTTTCTAATGGTTTATAAACATTTTGGTCACATGATGTGACCCCCCCACCATACATACCAGCATACACAAGCATGATACGATAATGAGAAGAACCATCTGCTAAGAAACAGAAAGTTTAACGATCAGTGCTGGAATTGAGACTACCATATATGTAGTATCACTTATGTAGTATTAGTAGTAAATTCCATATTTGTCCATTATACCTAAGGATAAATGTAGCCATTGTTTCAGGCCATTGAAACGTTAGCAATCTGGTCAATGACGACCCCCCTCCCTCATCGGTCCGAGTCAAGAAGTTCCAGCTGCATTTTAGAAGGCTGCCAATGGACCCAAGTGTTTTCTCACTGGAAAAAAACACTTGAGAAGTCGTTCCACTGAAAACTAAATGACTCGGGCAGGAAAATGTCGTGGACGTCACTGGGACCTCCTCAGCTGCATCCTGTCTCGGACACGTTCGCAAGTTCTAGCGAGGAACGGATCGGCAAATTCCGTTGAGACCTCGATATTCGCTTGATTGTTTCTTTGGAAGCTGATTGGTTTTCACAAAATGTCTGGAAATGATTTGAATTCCCAACATGACACTCACAATGCCTGTCACGTGTTAGAATACAGGTGCATCACATATATCGGTCATTTTCGAAAGTCAAGCTCATAATAGATTTTCTCAAATTAAAATATTTCACCGTTGTTTTTTAATCATTTAAATGCTTCAACTATTAAAAATCCAATGCTATTGGAAACTGGCCCAAGGTTGCTACAGCCCACTGCAAGCTGGAGCTTGGGATATAACATACTGGCGAATTAAAGTATGGGATTAATAAATCAGCCCGATTACTCAAAATAAAGAAAAAAATCAGTATCAGAGGAATGGTCGATAATGGCCAATGCTACATAGCTACCAAGTTTCAGGCCAATCAGTTAACAACTAACACACGATTAGGACATTAAAGTTAGTTTACACATGAACAAAAACGACTAATTGAGTGAGGACTTCACAGAGCTTCAGGCTGCAAAATAACAAAACATTGTGGAAATGTTAAATACTCATGGTGTCTTAATCTAATCACCCAGTCTTTTCAGTTTAAATAAATTGATATTGAGAAATTCCATTCAATGTATTTAAATTGGACATCAATCACTGTTGATGAGATGAATTGAGTTAAATACTATGAAAGAATGTTCCCCAGGGCCATAACCAGTGTGTATTTTGGCTATTTAGTATTTTATTTGTATTATTTTGTGTTAAATAACTATGATTAATTAATAAATGTATTTAAAAAGACTACAAAAATACAATAAATACAATAACCATTAAAAATGTAAAACATTAGGATGATTGCTTCTATTTAGGTTTTTGTAAATGACCAACGAGTAAGGGTATAAAGTGCCAACTTCTGTCCACTGGTTAAAAACATGAATTAACAAAAGAATACCAAAAAATAATAATAATAATAACGCTGTACATTTATGCTTACTATTCTTCTACGAAATCACAATGGGGAATTCGATCTGACTTCTTTCTTGCGCTTGTATTGCCCTCAGGCATGAAAGAATCCCTTGACTTATAATATATATCTATTTTATAGGTCAATAAAAACATATAAAATATGTTTAAAGACTCACCGTAGAACTGCGGCTGCTCGGCGGAGCAGTACGAGTCCGAGGAGGGGAGAAACCCTCCCGTTGAGCAGAAGTTCATCTCCAAGTCCGTCCACTCTCTCATCAGAACCCAATGGCTGTTGGACGCTTTACTGAGACGGCAATGGCCCCAACGTGCGCCAAATCATCAAGAAGGACACAACTCAGGCAATAATCTCCACAGACATGCCAAATTTCATCACGTATCTGGGAAATAGAGGAGTCAGGGGAGAGAAAAAAAAAAACATTCCACAATCCCCCTGGAGCAAATCTCTTAGCGGTCCTTTTTTTTAAAGCGGAGAAGTCAAGTCCAGCTGAAGCTTGTTGCGTTCTGTGATTGATGATGTGTTGGAGGAGGTTCCAACACAAAGGTTACGACCAAAAGGGGGAGAGGGGACACCCAGGAAGGACTTGGGATGTGAGCGGGATCCAAACAGCTGGGATGGACTGAGATGTCACGGATCAGAACATGTCCACATTGGAGGGAATCGTAGTGAACTTTCACCTTGTTGGCAGCATCGCCACAAACGTGACACAAACTTAATGTGTGTTTGTGTATCTACGTGACAACTTCATGTTTTGTTTAAGAATACAGTGGTACCTCTACTTACAAAATGAATTGGTCCCGGAAGTGAGTTCATAACATTTCATTCACTTTTTGTAAGTGGAGGCATATTTTACATTGAAATGGCCTAATTCCTTCCACCCAACATTTAAATACTACCTCCTAAACCCTTTAAAAATGATATAAGTATACAGATTTTGCATGAAATTTGTATGCAAATGTATGTATTCAAAAGAGATAAGAAAATTATTGATTAAGCCAATAAAATGAATAAGAAATGCAATGGTATTTTCCAATGGGGTGAAATTGTAAGTGGCAGCTCAGTAAACATACGCAGACGTAAACACACAACTTAAAGTTATGTTACACACAGCTATAAAAACTCAAGAAACAACTCTGTGATGAACGAAGGCCCAGGAATCAGGATCTCAACGCCACCACATCAATATTTTGTATGTAGAGACATTTGTAAGTAGAAGTATCACTGTATGTTTTTAATTGAATTTCATATTACCTAAATATATGATCACTCTGAGTATTCTGCTGACTAAGAATAATTTAATACTATTTTTGAGGCTTTTAGAATGTACTTTAATGATTACCTATAGATTGGATTGCTTTTATAATACTGAACGTGTATAGTATACAATCTGTGAATGTATGTTATACACAGGAGCAGATGCTTTCGGGAAACTTTTACAAACATGGGCTGTTAATTAATTATTTACCTTGTGTGCGTGTGTGTTGTGACAAAACCTTGGGAGTGTGTTTACTCTACCTTTTGTTTATCGCTCGTCTGTTTGTGTTGCAGTTAATATTGGATAGTAGATGGAAGACTCCTCCTTTCTCTCCTGAGGATGGGTGAACGTCCATGGTGGGCGTGTCTCTGTGGTGGGGCGGCAAGGCCACACCACCATCCACAATTGGTGTGGTTTGGAATTTGGAGGGGGCTCCAACCTGGTCCGGCGACTGGAGGACACAGAGTAAACATCATGGTGGACCTATTAGTAGTCATATGCAAAAATGGGCAGTGTCTCCTCATACAGGCAGGGGCGCTGTTTCTCCTCTTTTCGATGTACTTCTGTTCGAGAGAAAATTAGTTATTGAAATAAAGAAAAAATATATTTAAAAGGCCATGAATAAATCCCAAATAGAAAAAAATATAAAAAATTAAAAAGCCATGTGAAAGGTTTTGTTTTAAAAAAATCTTAAGAAAAGATAAAAGTAATTGTAATTGTGAAAAAAAGTTTAGACAAACGTATGACGTGTGTGTGTGTGTTGGTAATCTTATTTCAAGTCATTAGCTACCGATGACAATATTAGTTTATCAAAACTAGCAGGAGTGGGTGTGAATACTCAAGTATAATTTCAAGGTTCAAGCATTAGCTGTAGTCCAACCAGTAAAGCAAGAATTTGGGCCAAAGAATCCTCCTCCACTGACATCTGAGCACAACAACACGGAGGCCCGAAAGATGGCCATTTTATTGGAGGTCCTAACAGGTCGCCATGCATCTTGGTAGGGTGTCACGTTGTTGGGAGATGGAAAAGAAAGAGGACGTTCAGTAAACTGAAGTGAACACTCGCTCCCTAGCATAAAGCTCCCCTTAAATTCAACGCGGCATACATCACGTTTCTGCTCTGTTTTGTTATCGTTGTCGGCTCAGACTTGAGTGTTTAGTGAGGAAGCGTTACAATAATTGGGAGCAAAAATCAGCGAGTTAAGTCCACTGATTTCCAAACATGTCAATGTGCTTATCGGTAGGGGGAAGTAAACAACCTGTGACTCTGTATAAAGACCAGCCACCACATGAATACACCCCACAAAAACGTTGCATTGCAAAACGCCTGTCTGATCATGTTCAATACAGTGTATAAGTCTGCCAGCCCTTCCCAGTCAATTTTGATAGGATGTCATTTATAAGTTAGTTTTGCTCTGGAACGTTTTTCCCGCAGTTGGTCTTGGCTGAAAGTATCTCATTATGAAAATCCGCCTAAGAGTTGTTTATAAAGGGGCTGTGTTCATCCTTGATGATGGATGGAAGCTCTGCACTGACCTCTAAAAATCCTTCTTCCTAATCTCTTAGCCACTGTTTCCCAACCGTCAACATGGACGCCTTATTTTTACATTGACCTCACACACTCAGCGGGTGGGCTCTTATGGCTTGCGTTTGTGATTGCTCAATGGAACATTGTGTGTTTTTAGAGGTCACTACGAGGCTGTTACCCATAGAAAAACCACACCAAATCATTCACTCCAAAAAATGAACAGAAGCCCAATTTACTTGTTTCTCTTATAATCGATTCATATTTTGTCGCACAGTAAACTGACCCAACAACCTTGTCTTTTCCCAAAGTACAAAAATGTGCAAAAACTAGTGTGAAAATTGTAGATTAATCTAGCGTGATTTTTTTTGTGTACGTGACGTCGTTACACCAGTCCGAAAAGAAAAATGGCGGCTGTATTTAAGACAAAATAAAACTTAGCAACTGAAATTAAAATGTGTTCAAAACCCCATAACAAACAAAAATAATAATAAAGCATGTTTTTTCTGATTACAGGACTTCATAAAAATATACACGTTCGACATAATGAGCAAAAAAACCCTAACGATTCCAGTTATAGGAGCGCTGTAAACAAAACCAACAATTTTCTTGGAGCAGCAACATTGCGCGAAAAAATTAAATTGTCGACGGGAAAAGCCTTGATAGAATTTGTCCTTTTCCCTTTAACACTACGACAGAATGGCACACCAGAAATATGTATCGTCTGTCCACATTCTTTAAAAATGTTTACCAGAAAACAAAAAGTGAAATAAATATAGCTGTACAATTAAAAACAATAAAATGTGTTCATCCTTATTTGATGTTTTTTTTCCTTTTATGGTTGTGTTGAATAGAAGGGGAGTGGTTTGGGGGGGAATGGTTTACGCCCCCATTAGAGGCGCGGTCTCCGAGGAGCTGGCGTCCAGTCGGTCCGCTGATTTGCGGTAGCTGAAAAACTGGACGGAAATCTGAAGCAGGGTATTAAAGATGAAAAACTGAGATTCCAAGATGCACCACAAACAATTAAAAAATGAGATAACAGGGTGCTTTACTTTTACTTTTGCACCTTTTGCCAGTAAATGCTACTAGGAAAAGAGGTCACAAAATCTGATAATGTTCTTTACCCATTACGAAATACGATTTTTAACGTTTGGCATCTTCCTGTACTATCATGATCTCATGCTTCTGCATAACATACATCTCCCGTCAATGCGGCTTCCAGCCGGGTGGGTGCGCTGTACGGTGGCGAGCGTATGGATAGTTGACGAACACGTGCGCGCTAAGTCACGAAAGCCAAGAATGTAGCAAGTCTCCGACAAAGTCAGACGCCAAAGGATACAAAGAGGTCCAGGGCGAGTGTACCCAGGCTTCCGATGAGCCAAGGCAGGTGATGGATCACGTAGTTGTTCTCTCCTTCACCCTGGTCGGGGTTTTTAAGGAGCACGCTCAGGCCATACGTCGTATTTCCAAAGATGACCAGAGCAAAGAGGAAGAAAGACAAGCCCTCGGTGGATTTCCTCTTGAACTGGGACGACAAAAGTGAAACATTAGATCAGAATTCTTTGTTAGGGTCAAATGTGACTGATGACGCCTTGATTTGAGGGTCCAACTAGTGTATGTTCCGCACTACAAGGTGCAACTCAAAGACTTCAATTTGCTCAAAAGTCATCTTATAATCCAATGTGCCTTGTTTATGGATCCATAGAGTTTAATCAAATCTGTATGAAATTCCCTTTAGCACAGCTCCATCTATTTAATGCATAGCACAATGCCAAACCACTATTAAATTACGACTACTACTAATAAGTAGAAAATATACATATGTATATTTTACTTATATTTATTCATTATCATTTTACAAAAGATAAGCTGTTTGTGTTTGCCTTTTTCCCCAGACAGTTACCATGAAAGGTGCCCTGGCACCAAGGCCTTGCACAACAATAACTACAATGTGACCAGCAATAAAAACAAAATTTGACACCTATACGCTACAATCCAACAATAGAACACTCATCAAAAAGCTGATAAAGAACTTTCAAGTATGAACTGCTATTGTGTTTGCCGTCAAATGGCACGTGGCCCTAATTAAACAACCATTATCCCAAAATTGAGATCAGCTGTGGTTTGTGTCTAGTTTATAGGTGACACACCAATAAAAGATCGATTTTTGTACTTTCCAGAATGGTTTGCTCCATTTTTTTCAAAAGATGAAAACAATTATGTAGCAGAGAATATAAGACATTGATCAAACATTGTTTTAAATTGACAGGTGAATGTAGTAGAATATTCTTGTATTATTTATCGCAACAAAAATATGTTTATTAAACAGACGAACGAGTCAAGTTAACAAACACTGGAAAAAATGTCTGTGTTTTCATACTCACATTAGTGTATATCTGGGGAAGTCTGGAACACAGGTAGAGGACTGATGAAATTGATCCGATGGAAAATCCGATGATTTCTTTGGGGGTGAATGACTGACGCAACAAAAATGAGAAGAGAAGAGAAATCGAGAGTTAGAATCAAGTTATTACTTAGGCTTATCTAATCATAACTAGGAAAAGGACTTTTTGTTCCCGCAGTTGTAGAAGGAATTTCAGATCTGGATTTAACTTGGCCTCATTTAGCGTCTTAAATACTGGAAGCACAACATTCCAACATAACCTGAGAGCATAACAACAAACCAAACCAAAAAAACTCATGCCAATGAAACCAAAGCATTTGTGGCATTGACAATAACAAACTTATTTGTCCTAAATGTTGAACCAGATATAGTTGAAATGAACAAGCCGTATACTGACCGCGGCAAGATCGGTGCTAGAGAGCAGAGTGCGCCCCCTATATGTCGCGGGCATGGCTTCTTGCTGTGTAGCGACCAATCCTGGAAGGTGAGAGAAGCTTGCGATGCCCAGGACACAGGCCACGCCCACTATGTGCAAAACCCGCCGGTCTAATGAAGAATAGAAAAGAGACATTTCAGCACTTTCAGAAAAGGGTTGCAACATAATGTGAATACAAATCGGCAGCAATCGAGGGAAAAACGTGACTGCGGAGTGTATTTGTAGCATATGGTATTTGATGATGTCAGGACACCATTTCCTGTGTCGGACAAAGACTCAACTACTCGGCAGAAATAAGTTCCCGAATTCATCTTAACTGATGACTCTTCTTTTTTTTTTTTTTTTAGGAGTATACAAGTCAGTAACCTTTTAAACCGTTCAGTGACAGACCTTATGTCAAAAAATATATAACCCGTTCTTCAAGTGCTACAGAATTGTGTATTCTATAAATACAAAACCACAGAAATCACTAAAAGAAACCCTCTGGTTGCCTCATGAAATAGAATAGAAAAAATAAGATGACTCACTTTCACTCATTCTGTGCTTTGTCTTGTAGTACAAATACATTGCCAACATCATCAAATCCGCTAGTACGTAATAAACTGCAGTGTAAGTCTGAAGGAAGAAAAACAAATTCAAAAGAAATCAGACATGTTTAATGAAACCAACATCCTCCCATAAGAGAGCAAACTCAAATTATTATTCAAATTCAATTATTCAACAGTGACCAAGATTGTATCCATGTGTATGTTATTTTAAATAAAAAATGCATTTCAGTGTTGGGATTGTAATAAATTGACACAGGAACCTATGTTTTTTACTTCTAATGTATTCTTGGTGATCGAAATGAAGAAAAAAAAGTGGACAAATATTGTTCTGAATTCCCCCAAAGAATACAACCAATATTTTCCCACTTGAGCCACTCATCACTGCAAAGATGAAATGAAAAGAATGATATGGCTATATTACCTGAAGTGGAAGCTGATCCGCCAAAAAGGAGCCCACCAGATTGCAGGTGTCGCCTCCCAACCACAGCAGCAGAAACCAAATGGAGAGTGCGCTGTCCATATTCCCCGTCTTGCACGAACTATAATACTGACTGTCAACAAAAGACACAGTACATGATGCTGCGTTCAGGTGACCGACCGCCGCTTTCCTTTCAAAGGGCAACACTTACGGCAACGACGACATCATGAAACATAGGATGGACAGCAGACCCAGGTAGATGCTGGCCATGTCTCTGGCATCTTGGGCGCATTCTCCAAGACCTTCCCAGACCCATTTGGACCCGTTCGGGCACAATGTCGTCAGGTTTCCACCCGCCGCCCATCCAAAGGGGACATTTGTGAGGACGCCGTTCTTTAACATAGTCTACAGACAACAATAAATGTCAAAATCAATTGTATTTGTTTGTCCACCATCTGATGGGAACAATGTTGCCAGATATTTTGCATTAACACCCGAATCATGGCACATCTGTGACGGCTTTCAATTTGATTTGTTTGGTCGTTATTTGATGAAGACATAGATAGACAACGGTAGAAAATATTAACTTTTATATTATATTGATTCATATAAAAATGTCTCGTCGTGCGGTCAAAGAAATAATCTGAGACCAGATAGAAATGGATTGTTCAAACAAGTCATCGTTTTAAAAGGGACATTCAATGAGCTCCATTTCGAAAACGCATCCGTTTCCAATAAAAACAAATTCGAAAGGACAAAGGTGAAAAGCGTGACGCGACTATTGATTAGATCAGTGGGAAAACCAAGCTAGAAATACACACCCGATCACCTTTTGTGTAGTCAGCAAACAACAAACAGCAATGTTCTTATCAGAATTTGGGCTAGTTCCTCAACTAGCTAGTTTGGAGATCCGTTTTCTTTCGACCGTGTCGTCAATAAACACGCCAAGCCAAACTAATCAGCGCGATTCAACTGTATCTGGACGACAGACTTAATAAACTCCAAGCACGACGGACGACTCCGTGCTGAGGCGACAACACGGAAACGGATGAGAAATAAATAGGATGTCAAGTAGCTGATTGGCTGTCCCCATATTGTCATGTGATGTAAAGCAGACCAATCGAGGGGGCGTAAACAAACGCTCATCCCGAACGCGTATCGAAAATGCTAGATGTCTGATGGAAGCTATGACTACGGGGACTCGATTCTAGCGCGTTACACATTAGACACATGCATCTAGCTTTATATATGTGATATCTAGGGTTGTGAAGCTTTTATTACAAAATAAAGAATCCTTGTGAAAATGTTTCTTTTGATAGTCCTGTGGGAAATTGTCCCCAAAATGATTTACGGGAAACAAATTTATATATTTAATGGGCAAAGCAACTGAATGCATTTCCGGATCATAATAAAAAATACAAAAAAATGGGTAGTGGCTTCAGTTATTCAGGCCTCCGAGTGAATTATGTAAATTATTCATATATACCAACATTTTATACGTATGTAATCTCTTTCATGACCTTACATTAGCAAATTGTTCTGACATCAAATGCAGAATGCCTAACATAATTGCTGGCACTGCATATATACTCTATTTACAGCATACAAATATAAACTACTTTTTCATGATTAAAAAATAAAAGCATTGGATCTCATTGACAGTGATAGACGTCCAATCTAACTGTGATACCTTAACTTGAATTTAACACATTTTTGATTACACTACTAACTACCACATTATATTGTCATAAAATGTCAATGAGCTGAAAGACGTTTTAACAAACCTGTTTTCTAGTGTCACGTGACACCATTTGCCATAGGGAATGTCTCAATTTAAATAAGCCTGGTTTGGTTGATGTGCTATTAATTGCTTGTTGCAATGGATTAGACAAAGCGACATTTTGTGGACGCTGCGGAACAAGCTCATGTTATGCTTTCCTAGTAAATGCCACTTTGCAGAGAAGTGCCACTGCTGGTGCCACCGCGCATACAACGTAGGAGCAGACGAACATTCCACAAGGCCTCGGCACATATCCACAATACTTGGCAAAAATTGTATCGTCCACACGTGGCTATTGGGTGATTAGTCAACACCGTCACCTGTTTTTCCAAATTCAAGGTCATGATCAATCACCTTGTGGTCCCGAAATGAATGAAAAGTTCCCCAAAGAGCAGGAAAAAGAAACATTATAAACAAAGTATTTGAAAAGACTGAGTGGCAAATTATATTCTGCAAAGATTGAGCCAACATCAAATTCAGGGCACGATATCCCATTTATTAGAGCTGTGCTCAAATTTGTTGATTAACTCTCAAGGCTGGCTGTGAAAGGTCATGTTTTAATTACTTTATAAATTACATTTTAAAAGTAAACAAGAATTATTATTATTTAAACATCAAATCGTTGCCAGCCTCTCCCAGTCAAAGTGGAATGTAGTTTAAGACGGGTATGAGAAAGCTCATTCGTAAGGGGAGGAATAAAGTCAGTAAATAAAAATAGTAAAATGTCTTAGAGTAAAGTAAGGGCACCATGATTTACATTTTAAATTTTAATGATTTATGAGACTAATAGTGAAATGGGTAGTTATTTTACCCCCATTTATAGTTTTTATTGTATGTTTTAAGATAGCAATCATTAATTAGATAACGGCCTAGGAAAGACATCAAAATAATGAAAACGAGTGATTTGTTTATTAGCTGGCTATCCATCTGTAGGAAAGATGACATTCCGAGCAAGCCTGGTTGAGACAAAAAGATGATTTCCCAAAATGTCAGCTGACTGTCGACTCAGCGGCGGCCGACTGGCGTTGGTCAGTGCCACGTGCACGTTTAACTCAACAGGTCACATGCTTTTATCTTGACACAGAAGGTCCTTAAGCATGCACACACATTGTACTTTCAATTTTTGTTATGAGCAATTTGGGTACCGAGCCGGTCTGTCGTAATACATTTGGAACCGGTTTACTCCAAAATTTTACCAAAATGTTTGTGATACAAATATTGACTTCCTAAATTATGCAAAAATATAATCTATCCACTTTCACACAAGTTATTTTTATGCATTTGTGTCTGTCAGTTTTATTGTTTTATTTCTCTTTAGTTCATTAATGTAGGTAGTTAATACTGGCTCAGGTGGTAGTCATGTTCACAGACAACCAAAAGGAAGTGGTGTGTCCATTTCTTGTAACATTAGTACAAAAATCGTGTCATTTTGCGATAGTAATTTGCAACGTCTGCACTACAAGGTCACTGTAATCCACCAATGGAGCATTGGTGTGAAGCAACAGTATACTGTGGAGTGTCATTTCAGTACAGTAGTAGGATTTCAGAGTGCCATCTAGATGCAAAGTGTGAAGCTGCAACCCTGCTAAGAGAAAATAGAATTTAACAATTACAGTAATCCCTCGATTATCGCGGTTAATGTAGACCAGAGACAGCCGCGATAAACGAAAAACAGCAAAGTAGGGCCACCTCCATTTAAGATAAATGAATACATATATTTTTTACATTTGTGCCGAGTCCTAATAGTAAGCGGAAGACAACGGAGTAGCTTCCGCTTGCGAATTTCAGCGTGGATTTTCACATTTTTATGAATTTACAGAAAATATTTTATTAAAAAAATCCCCCAGAATGAAAAATCCACGATTTAGTGAACCCGCGATATTCGAGGGATTGCTGTAGACAGCTCACATTTCATTGGATGACCAAAGGTACATACATACCCTTTCCATGACGTCTGTTGTGGTTGAACGACCAACCACGAACATTTTAATTCATGAACTGATCAGAGGAAGCTTTGGTCAACAAAAAAAGGATCTCTGACCTAAAATGATGTTCATCAACACCCCAAAAATTGCAGAGAACTGACCTCACCACTACACAAAATCTCTCGGAATAAATCCTATAGAGCTAAAAAGAAAACAAAGGCATAACCGACTTGAGCACACCCACAAGCCCAATTTTACAACATATATTTCCTTTAATATATTTTGGTTGACGAGCACCCAGTCATGAATACTGTAGTAATACTTTCATTCAGTGTTCAATAAGTTCCTCTTATACACAGACATCATCAAGTCCACACTTGACAAATCAAAATCAGGAAGAAAAAAAAGATGCTGTATCTTAGTCATTGGTTGGTAGTAGGATGGCTTTATAAAGAAAGTGTGACAACAGCTATACAAATGAAAATGCTTGCTCTAAAGTGAAAAATAATTTTTACAACTGTCAGACAAGTCCAACTTAAAAATCTGAAGATGAAAAGTAGTGAAATGTTCATGAAACCAGAGCGATGACACAGCTTCTCCTCACTTGATGTGAAGCAATTTCTCTTCTCCATCTACTTTTAATCGTTTGCGTCGGGGTGGAATGAAGTCGTCCTCAGAATCCTCCGTTTCCTCGCCGTCCTTATGCTCCACAAAGTCCGTGGCTTCGAGTTCAAGGGGTTCTGGGAAGCTCTGTCCGGGGAAGACCTCCTTCAGCTTATCCTCATAGAACAAACTCACAGCCTTTCCAGAAACCGCCATCTCTGATCCGTCCTGTCAGGGTAGGGAGAGAAGAAAGATGGGGGGCAGAATGGATTGGTGGGGAGACAAATTTGATGTGGTTAAAAAGGTGTGCTGAAAGTTTCCATTGAAGAATTTGAAAAACAACCACTAAAAAAAAAAATAGACGCCCAGGTTTAAAAGAAAATTTAAAAATGACCTTTCCATACAAAGCCCTGATATCATCCTGTCTTTCCATGTAACATCACCCCATACTCTAGGAAACATTGCTTCAATTATGAAACCATGTTACCATGCACTCTTCGCGCTACCTCTTTACTTTTCTTGGAATTTATCTACGGCATTTACCACCATAGATGGCGCTATCCACCCTAAAAATGACACTCACACTGAACTCAGTCTGTTTGACCATTCAAATAAGTGTATAATAACGTCAATTGAGACCATTTCACCAACCCTTGATTACCCTTGAATGGCTAACCAATCAAAAATAAATTGACTTGTAGCTATAATCGGCACGACAGAGTGGTCAAGTTGCCATTTACAGTTGCTTTCCAGTATTTACAACAGCAGTCAGAATCAAGAGGCGACTTAAATGAATGCAATCAAACAAAACAATTCCAGTGGCCAAAATGACGAAAACATTTTTTAAAGCCTTGGCAGGAGAGGGAGGGACATCTGTGCTTTATTTCAAACATCTTACCTGCTGATTAATCGCTTTATCCTCAGCATAAACTTGGATTATTCGAGACATCTAAAAGGGGGCAATAACATTACAACACAAACAGTCAAGTAGCAGGGGGAGAAAAGAGTTCACATTATAGGCAGGTGAGGTTAGAATACATTGGAACTCTTTGTATGCTGGAATGTGTACCCCCGTGTATTCCGGGTAGGAAAAGAAATATTCCCTTGTGAGTGTGGTTACGTCGGGTAGGAAAAGAAATATTCCCTTGTGAGTGTGGTTACGTACCACCTCACCAATTTAACTTTAAGATTTGATTTCTTTAAAACATGGGGTTGAGGGTTGGATCCCAGGTGGGTCCTCCCTATATGGAGTATGCATGTTATTCACAGGCTAGCGTGGGTTTTCTCCGGGTACTCCGGTTTCCTCCCACAATCCAAAAATATGCGTGGTAACATGGTAGGACATTCTAGATTGCCTGTGGGGAAGTGTGAACGGTTGTCCGTTTTCCTTGTTTCCTGGCTGGCAAACAATTCAAGGTGTCCTGCGCCTGCTGTTTGTAGTTGGCTGGGATAGGCTCCAGCACCCCCGCGACCCTTAAGCGATGCCGCAAACGAATGAAAAAAAATTATATTGCTATCAATGAGGCCGATATCACATGACTACAGATTCAATTAACTCTGCAAGTTTTTTCTTTTACTTTTGCATAGCTTTTTGTGATGCCGTCACAGAAGGAATGGGAGATCTGATGACTCAAATTGAACTGAACTCAACTTATAGAGAAACCAGTAGAAAAATATCTCTTCAGTATAACATGACAAATCAGTATAAATCATTGCACTTAAAATTTTTAGATTGTTTCAGTTCACAGCACCAAGATATTGGTTTAGTGTCACTGTCATGGGAATAAGTTGACTTGCCTGCCAAACAAGCTCTTATTTACCCCCCAAATAAAAAGGAAATAGCAATATGTTAAGAGCAAGTTAATAAAGGTTATAAAATGCAAACAGGGTGAACTCTGCCTCATGCCCAAAGTCTGCTCAGATTTCTGCACACCCACAATGGGACGAGTATAAATTCTATGTATATCCGTGGATGGAAATGGAGACTGTCAAATTAAATAGTATCCATTCAGAATAATATACAAACATATTAAATGCTTCCCATTTGAATTAACTTAACTGATGTCTGCTTTGTGTGACATTTTCTCTCCCTCTGCTACCTTTTCGTTACTATCCTCCCAAACAAAACCTGCACAGTCACCAGGTCTTATTTCCCACAGCAGGCAAAATTAAATCATGCTGCTCACCTCATTATACTTTGCACAGTTTTGGAAAATCCTGCGCATGTCGCATACAAATTCCTGTATGGATTTATAAGACGTGGAGCTCTGTCGCTGTAACTTTCTCTTCACTTTTTTCAGGTCCATAGGGTGCTTGATAATTCTGTAGTAGTTTGGCACCTGAAAGAAAACACGTTGAATTGAATTCTGTACATACAGTATGAATTAGCTTTAAAGTGCCAGTCAGGCAGTACATGATCAGAATGTGGAAGACGAGGGATGGAATTTGAATTCAACTTTATAAGTGGGTGTGCTTGTGTCGTGCATGGCAACTCACAGAACTGGGGACAGGCTCCCTGAAGCCCACACTGAGCTCATGACAGTAGACGTGTAGTAGGAGCCGCTCACATTTCTGCATAAAAGTTGACAATAACATTAACTTTGACATCGAGGAAGGTGGTCAAACTTAGCGCAGATGGGCAAACGGTATGTACCCTCTGATCTTCAGCTTGAAGGGGATTTTCTCCACTAGCTTTCTTGCTCTCGTCACAGTACAAAATCTCGGGAGTAGATATACTCCGGCAAAAGGTGCACAGAAAATCTCCCCTAAGAATGCAATCCAAAAAAGAAAGTTAAAACATACACACACACAAAAAGAAGCAGATACCATCCACATTAGTCTCAAGTGGAATACACTTACTTGGGGAAGATTTCAATAGTAGGCACATGGCATTTCATGTGAAACACTCTAGGACAGCGGTCGCAACATAATAACAAATCGCCGCCATTGATGCAAACTGCACACCAGTCCTCATTAGGATCGTCCTCGGTCCTATTGGGATTGCCCGTTGTGCTCGCAGCCTGCCCTTTGACCATACATCCATTGGTTAGCTGCGTACCGGAGCCGTTCAACCCAGGACAAGGCCTCTCAGACTCAAGCTCCACTTTAATTTTCTCAATCGTGCTGCCTTCCGTGCTCAACTGTAGGGATAATAAAGACAAGGTTGATTTAGGTGTTATGCAACCAATTAAGCAAATGACCAACAAACCTTCAAATAATTTGAAATTTAACAACATTGAATTTTAGTGTTGAACTCTCAAATTACACAGCCAGAAAATGAATTCCTTTTGGTTGATGGTCCACCAACATGCTAGAACTGAAATCTAAAAGTGTTTAAAATGTACCACAATCTGTTCATATCTATTTTGTTTTACCAAAAAGTTAAAAATTGCAAAATAATTAGTTCCAGACCTTTTTTGTAATTTGAAAATTCTGTAAGTAGCTGTATTATACATTTAAATTCACTAATTTGTACCACAGTGCTCACACAACTACCAATTAAACCCTTTAAAATTGGTCAAAGTGTCCCAATTTTGTATGACAGATGAGAGGAAACACACAAAAATGAGAAAATTATAAGAAAATTACTTATTAATGATTTATGAAAATGTGCCCTCGATCTTGTAAGGAGAGAATGGCTGGTGCCTTGCTCAAGGCCAAATCAACAACACACAGAAAGTAGCCTAGCATCTCTCTAACTACAACACGAATTGCCATTATTCATACCATGCAAGAACTTCTCCCAGAGTCTTGCCCTCGCTCTATCTTCGTGGAAGAACCTGCACACTCATAAGCCTCGTCTGAACCAGGCTCCTGTTTGACCCGGACAGGTTCCGCAGTACCTCCACCTGCTGTTTTGCTTCCAGAGCTGCAACTTGAGAAGAGAACAAGCCACCTTGAGTTACAACATACCAAATGAGCAGATAATCAAAACGTAATATGAGGAGCAAACGTGGCCATACATTTTGGAGTGGGATCACGAAAGAAATTGGAATACATTTCGATGTAGCATACCCCAAAAACGACTTTTCCACAAAAAATTAATGCAATTGTTACATTAAAGTGCTATTTGAGTAAATGCTTAAAATAGAAAAGACTAAAACATGGTGTGTGTAAGTCCAGGTCTGCAAATTGAGAAAAAAGCAAGACAGAAGCACCTCACCTGCCTCTACTACCCGAACTGGATGTGCTGGAGGGTCGCGCTGGTGTGTGTCCATTGGAAAGACCTAATAATAATAATAATATAATTATATATGTTTACATCAAACTATATACAAGAGTCTGCAATCAGTGGAATAATAAATTCATGTGGGATGATGACTGGTTGCAAATAGGAGAGCGAGATTAACATATGGGAAGGATTTGGATACCTGAAGATCCAGGTGAGTGTATGGAAAGTCCAGGGGAAGGATTCATGTCCCTTGAACCTGTCTGCTGTAGCGTGCTAGCTGCGATGTAGCGTGTCAAGAGGTTGCCAAGGTTGCTAGAACCTGCATCTTCTAGCTAAGGAAACAAATTGATAATCATGTTACAATATTCCAGGTGCTTGAGATGAAGCCAGAACAAAAAAAAACTAAAGCAGATTTTAGCAGCTTGAAAAATGTTTGCTGTGAGGGATCAGCTAATCATGCCCCAAAGTAATCATCTGATCAAATGGCTGCAGTTAAGTCGCTACAAATAATGCATTTTCTAAAAATAAATAAATAAAATATTTGGGAAGTGCATTGCAAAAACATGAATTGTTACCATGACAATTTAAATTATATTTGTGATTTTGAATGAATAGTGAGAATCTCAAGGCATCTGCAAAAATAATTAATAGCCACCGTGTGGAACTTTTTAAAAAAACAATTCTTGCTAAGATATAGAAGCATTTAGTTTTTTTAATGTGCATAACCAACATTTGAATTTAGGATATTATGAATAATACGCCACATTAAGCATGAAATTAACCTAGCTAGGAAAATGATGTTCACACCTGAATGGGTGGGATCTCTGGTAGACAGGGCAAGTTCTCTGGGTTGGTGACAGAGGGGATGAGCTCAATGGGACTGATGACAGGGTTGGCAGGGCCATGGTGAGCATGTGCTCCTGCCATGCTGGCACTGGTAGGGCTTGTGGGGTTTGCATTGTGGCCTGACGCCACTGGGAAGGGGCCTGCGTGGCCTGGGTTGGAATGCTAAATGAAAAGGAGTCAGATAGACAAAATGGGGGATAGAGGAGAGGAGAGATATAAGGGAAACAAGAAAGGTCACTGGTGAGTATTATTCCAAAGTAAATCGGCATCAAAGCTTTGCTAAGTGAGGATGATTGCCAATCATGCAATTGGACGACAAACGTGCTTCACAAAATGCACAAATGGCAAGGTAAGAAAAAGGTACCAAACCCCGGAATGTAGTAAGAAACGAAATCTTTGGTGGCTCATCTCAGATTCTAACGACATCTGGACACAGAAAGAAACATGGCGGCGTATAGTCTCTTATCTAGTGGAGGTTTTACTTGTCTAGACTTATTTGTAGGTAAATGAGCGCACATAGGAAGGAATATTGGCTGCATATTGATTGAAGGCTAGAGGGAACCTAACGTTAGTCAATATGCAGGATTAAAACTAAAACACAATAGACCAGTATTTATGACAAAAAATACATAAATATATATATGCATGTAGGCATGTATGCATGCATGTATACATAAATACATGTATACATAAATACATATATACATAAATACATATATACATAAATACATATATACATAAATACATATATATATAAATACATATATACATATATAAATATATACATATATAAATATATACACATTTATACATATATACATGCGCACACAGAAACTCACTCACTGTAAATCTTGTTTGTATTAACGTCAAGAAATGCTTATTTCATGATATTACACAATCTATTAGTCATTAGTTTCTAAAGGGAGGTCCCCCGTGAGCGGACATGTTTGCCTAAAAGCAAGACAGTACTGAAAATCTTGACTAAATGCAGTAGCCCGATACTCCAAAAATAGTCATATCGGGCGGCAATACCGATACCGAGTATACACGATGCTGAAAATCACCACTTCAAATGCAAAATGCTACTCTCAACACAATATTAACTTCTAAAGTCTAAACTGTCTCATCATACAATTTTTGTCATCTCAATTTGCACCACGGAGTACACGTATTCAAGGATGGTCCATTTTTTGCAGAAAAAGGGGGCCAATCAATCTTTTGAGAAGTCTACACTGTGTTCTCAATTTTTCTTCATCAAATCGTACAACTCTTTAGCTGACTGTTTAAAATCCTGGTAACGGAGGAGAAAACAATAGATATATTTCTTAAAAATTTGACTTTGTTAAAGGATTGGGAAGCTATTTCGAATCGCCACCGTACAAACTGGATTTTTTGCAACTGACCTGTCGCTGTAGGTGAGGCTGCATCATGCTAGTATACTGTTGCCCATTGAGTCTCGGCTGAGCTGTGGGTATCCTGCCCTGCGACGGGCCCGGTAGACGCATGTGATGGGACGACGAGTACATGGGGGGAATATGCCCGCCAGTCATGACTATAGGCCCTCTTGGGTTCTGCAGCAAATTGATGAGCCTGGGAGGCTGGTCAAGAAGCAATATAACAATCATAAGTTAGAACCGCAAGCCAGTGAATTGCATACAAAACACAACAAAGCTTTTCTTGATGAAGACAAAAAAAATGCCTGATGTGACTCACTCTTCAGCAATACTAAACGATAGAGCATTAAAAAATAAGTCCAGTGAATTACCGGTTGCTGAACCATAGATGGTACAGTCTGTCTGGAATGTTGTTGGGGCATCTGGGAAGTGAGCCGCATCTGTTGCTGCATTTGCTGCTGTTGGTGTTGTTGATGCTGTTGTTGATGGTGTTGTTGCTGTTGTTGCTGTTGATGCTGTTGTTGCTGTTGATGCTGTTGTTGCTGCTGTTGATGCTGTTGATGTTGTTGGTGTTGATGATGCTGTTGTTGCTGTTGATGCTGTTGATGCTGCTGGAGATGTTGCTGTTTCTGTGCGGTAGCTGCCTGTTGCATGTGCTGCAGACGGAGCTGGGCCAGATTGATTTGCCCTGGATTTTTGCTGGGTGGACCCTGACCTGGTGAAATGGAGCTGCCACAACCACCTCCACCACTCACCATATTGGCTGGATATATAGGTGGTGGTGTCTTCTCAATGATCAGATTACCTAGAATCGGAAAAAGAGGTAACCATTGAAACAGGAGCCTATCGCACTGGCCCGCAGACAAATTGGTGAGCTAAAGGAGACTTGAGACATCTTGACATAGAACAGGTTGGATCACATGGTCATTTGGAATTCAGTTCAACAACTAAATAGCTACACTGGACATACCTAGATTGACCACATTTTTGGCCCAGAAGGTGGGGTCACAGAAAAAGCGCACTTCTCCATTGGACACGGGCACTGGCTCTAGTCTTGCCTTAAAGAGCTGACGAAGCTGGAATAGGATCTGAAAGTAAGAACCATGCATTCACTCAAACTGAACTTTTTCGTTCACTTAACACCAATATTCCATGAAAAATAGTAAAAAGAATTTGGGTATTTTTACAAGCTAAGGAGCATGCTTGCTTGTTGCAAAGCCTAAGTGTCATTCATTACACAATTAGTGGCCAACGCGATCACGGTGACGACACCACGTTAGCAGTCAGAAACTCAAACTACTATAGACAGTGCGAGTGTGTAACAACCAATAAAGAAAAAGGTGGACAGATGTCATTTTGTGTATAAAAAAAATCTTTAAATGTTCCCTATTGCAACATGTAGGCCAGTCACAAAAATGTTTTGAGGACGATATATTTCCCAAATCATGTTAAATTACACTATTGATTTTTTCTCCCCATGCAAGCATGATATTACAACATAAATTAATCATCAGAGAAGTACTTGAAAGTAAAAAAAAAAAGAGATCTAGCAATTCAATAAGGCATAAATATTTAATAGTATCTGTATTGGCGATACTGGCCCTGCAATCACATTGGTCCAAATCGATGCCAAAATATGCTATCGCACGCCATTACTCTTTACCCCCTCTGCATTTCTATGTAATCGTCTGGCCTTTTCCAGCTACTTCACATACAGTGGGTGAGGAAACAAGGCACCAGAATGTTCATGACGTAATTTATTGTGCTCTGAAATTGGTGGCAAATTATATAGTAGGCAAAACTCAAATGTGTGCATTTTATAGTTTTATGTGGACAATAATCATGAAAATACGCTGTTTTTTTAATGTGAAGCCTAGCATTTTTAAATCTGGCGCAAACTTGATAAAAATTACTCTGCATCTAGTATGATAAACTACTGCATTGCCTAGCATTTGAACAAAGCTCAACAACATACCGGCCTCTTGCTATAAAGCAGCGCAGTGCTGCTGCCAGTTGAAATGGCCCATTGGCAGAAGTTCAGTACATGTTGAATCTGCTGGGCAAGCTGGGTGGTATCCTTATGCTGGGCCATCAGCCTTGCAGTGCGATCTTTGGTCACAGCCTAGACAGAATTGTGATCATTTTAAAAATCAAATGACAGTTAAACACTGGAAAATGTTCATAAAGAGGAAGATTCCGGCCACAGAGGAGCTCCCTTCCCATTATGATGAATATGAATAAAAGATAATGTCCACACAATGTCAACCCACAAATACATCCAAGCCATTAAAATATCAGAAAGCTACTTTAAAAATCATTTGAGGTGAAAAAATAAACATTATGGAATTGGTTATTTTACCTCCAGTTGTTGTAATAAAGACTTGCCCTTTTTGTTAATCTCATTTATCAGGGTAAAAACTGCAATCTTGATTTCATGTTCAACCTTCTTATGGGTTTCTTCTAGCTCTTTTAACCTGGATTTCAAAACAAACAGTACACCTTTTGTTAATCAGTAATGATTGTAGATTTAGCCTGACTTCTGTTAGTCATTTGGATAATCATTTTCAATACATTCGTTTAAGAAATGAATAAAATATTGTCTGTAATGATTTTTTAGTCTTCACGGCAATCACAGTGTGGTTAAGTTGAAGGTCCTCTATGTGTATATTTCTTGTTACAGCAGTACATTTACTCACCTATTTTGTACTTGAGAAACCGAATAATGGACGTAGCTTTTCTTCTCGTGTAATTTTTTCATTGTGGCCTCAACGATAGCTTTATGGTTCTGATAAGTTTCTTCTAAGAACTGATACCTGGAAAAAAATGAGTCTTGAAGAACTTTCATATAATCATGGTGAGAACCACTGACTGAGTGAGCAAACAACAACTCATGCAACTTTGCAGTTAGATTAATCATGTTTAGTCTTCCATTTTCAAACGAAACTTTAATGAGTACCTATGCTCCTTGTGTTCGAGAAGCTGGCAGTCCCGACATGTTAAAGTGTCACACGTCTCGCAGAATAGCTTGAGGGGTTCTTGCTTGTGGATGGGACAAAATACAGGTCTATGTCCAGATGTACCGACAGTCTCTGAAAAACAAAAAGAAGACACCGCCGGTGAATGACCTGGTGAAAGAAATATAGAAAATATGCTACCACATACATCATCGACTGGAAGACAAATGTTACAATGAGGAATCAAGATAAATGCTGTTTACATTAATTACGAATAATCTGTGCACTTCCTGTTTTTGTTGAAGGATTTAAAAAAACAAATCAAAAATCAAGTCAAACTGACATTTGTAAGTATTGATGGAAAACTTGCCAGAATTCAAAATTTTAAGTATGAGGAACATACGGAAAGTAAGGAGAACATTAGTATGAAGCTAAAAAGTGGGATTTGAAGGCACCGGAATGCATCATGCGTGACTTTAAATTTCAAGTACGGTACGGTAAGCAAAACTTCAAATTTCAAGAGAGCTAATACAGTCGTACCTCTACTTACAAAATTAATTGGCTCCAAGACTTTTTCTTAACTTGAAATTTTCGTAAGTAGAGGTGTACTTTATATGTATATTCTCAAATTTGTTGCAGTCCTCACACAACTACCAACTAAACCCTTTAAAATGTGTCAATGTGTCCCAATTTTGTATGAAAGAAGTGAGAAAACACACAAAATCAGAGAAAATAAGGAAATTATTTATCAAAATAAATAAAGCATATGAAACTACGGTCTGCTACAGCGGCAGTGTTTTTCCCGAATATGGGATGAAAAAAGTAATCTAATTTAATAAGTAAATGAATAAATAAATAAATACCAACATAAGGTAATTAATCTTAGGAGGAAATTAACATAATAAAAATGGGACCGGAAACGATTTTACAAACGCGGGAATGTTTTAAGTGTTTTCCGCAAAAGAGGGAGAGAGGGAGGATGACTTGTTGACCTCTTGGTCTGGTGTCAGCACTGTTTTCAGTGTGTTTCTCCACCCCCGCAGGGAAAGAGAGGAAATGAATATATAATTTTACAACAGTGGCAAAGTTATTTTTAACAAGGTCTTCCTTGGGTAAAGAGGATGCCAGGATTACTGCCAACTATTGTTTTCGAGCGGAAGTTTTAAAATTTTAAGGGGTCCCATTGCGTCCACTCGCAAACCCCCGGGGTCATTGTTTGGGAACCGGAAACGGATGTTTTCCCATTGGAATAAAGGAATTTTTATGATTTACCAACTATGGGTGTAATGATACCATTGGGAATATGTTGTAATTTTCTCATAGGAAGTAACCTTATTGTTTTCAATGTGGTTGTTTATTATTCCATCATTCCTGCATATTCAAGCAGTCATTATTTTTTAAGAGGCCCTTCACTCGCTTTCCTAATATTTTTAAATGTTTCAGGAAAATTATAAGTCAAAAGGAGAGTGAAACCTGGTTGAAGTATGATGTCCGAGTCGTTTTTTATTTAAACGGAATTACAAAATTGTCGTTTTAGTTCTTCCTCCCTGTCCAAATAATATCGGTACAAAAACCGCCATTTTAGGGCTAACCACGCCTCATCTGACCCTTAACCCCCAATATCCATCTTATCCTTCTCATCAATCATTGCTTTGTTGCCCGACCGCCTTAGGCAAGGTCAAAGGTGAATTATGTTATTTATATTAATATTTTTATTGAGGTTAATGATGTTAAAGATAATGAGGGGAGTTAAATTTGAGGTCAAAAGGTTAATGATGTAATTAAAAGTAATGATATTGAGATGACATTATGATTAATAATGTCATCAATCAAATTCACATTCCAGAGTGACAATAAATAGATCACCTATTCTAAGGCACAAGTAAATGCATTAATTTTTAGTACCACTGTGCAAAGCCTTTTCCAACAAATCCCAAACACTGTGGTTGTCAAACCATGTGTAAAAATGCCATGCCTCTTCCTCCCTCAATATTTTTAAGTAGCTAGCTGACTTCATACTGGCTTGTACGGCAGGCACGAAGTCTAACGAGTGCACCACATCATCGGCCTCACATTTTACCCTGATGTGTCTGTCCATCACTCTGGTACAGGGTGAATCTGAACACATCAGACAACATGACCTTCTTCCATTGCTCCAGAGTCCAATCTCTTAAACCCATTGAGAATTTGTAATATGCACATTTTGAGTTCTAGATATATGATTCCGTTAAATGACAGCCGTATATGGATGTTATTATTTTTGGTTATGTTTACATTTGTAAACAGACTAACGTACCAGCAGTGTTAGGATCCTCTCTGGTGCGGATCTTGTGGTCTTTGGTTATTTTGACCCTCTGGTGGGCTTCCACACAGGTTTTACACAGCCATTCTCCACACTCCATGCAAAAGCCTATGGTTCCAGCATTGTCTTCACAACTTGTGCACACCTTGAAAAAAA
This sequence comes from Stigmatopora nigra, assembly GCF_051989575.1. Lineage (NCBI taxonomy): Eukaryota > Metazoa > Chordata > Actinopteri > Syngnathiformes > Syngnathidae > Stigmatopora > Stigmatopora nigra. The sequence goes on from NC_135508.1 coordinate 12,082,636, forward strand.
ATCAAGTCAAACAAACAGAATGCTTAAGCACCTTAAATCCTGTAAAAATGCAGTAGGGGTGTGACAATGTGTTAAAGCTGTGATACTTTTGGGCAAAAACCGATTGACAGCACTGATAATTATTCATGGTTTACTCTTTTTCAGCACTAAAAACATGAAATAAGAGGGTTACATTTTCACAAACTATCTTATACGCTATAGCATGGCATCTTTTCTTAACTTACCTGTGCAGCTTTTTCATTGCCTGTGCCGGTGGTGTCGGAGGTATCCTTTATCAAGTAGTTGTCAATAATATCAATTTGCTTGTAGTCTTGGTGGCACAATGAACATCGCATAATATTTACTGGAAAGAGAAGAGAGTAAAATAATCGTGGCATGTCGCTTGGAGTTAGAAATGCTATTTTTAGTTCTGAGAATTTTCTGAAGGAAAATTGCTAAATTACACTTCAGTATTGATATGTCTACCATTAGGCATTCCCAAATACACGCTGTGAAAAAACAGACATCTGACTTCAGACAACATAACCTGGTTCTTGCAAAAGAGAATTGATCCACACGCGTCTTCGGTCAAAACCATTCTCACGAATTGAATCCTCTCTTGCAAATTTATTACATAAGATTAACAACATGCATCTCTGTTCTCAAAACAACTGATGGTCTGTCAGATCTTCAGAAGTCAAAACAGTTGCAAGTCCTTTGGATCTTCCCATGGTAGTGTTGTGTACCACACTTTCAGAAGTAAAAATACTTGCAAGTCCTTCGGATCCAAGGAAGCGGTATAACCACCTGGTGCGAAATCGAGGTCAAAACAATTGAGAGTCCTCCAGATCTTCGGTGTGATCAACCGTGTGAGAGGTCGATTTTTCTCAAAACAATTCAAAGTCCTCGGAGCCAGCTGCAAAGGGGAGTGACCTTCGAGTTGTTTCGGTTACTTAGGAGCGAGCATTAATCATGCAAGAGATGTATTAAAAATGACTTGTGTTAATGTTAATAAGCTAAGAAAAGAAAAACATTCTTCATTGCGAGCAAATATATAATAAATGTGAGACTAATGACCCCAACAAGTAGCTACGTTTAGATGCAGCCAATAAACCTTATAGAATTGGGCATTTGCCAGTGTGTGGAGTTAAAAAGAACAGATTATTACCCCTGGGAAATTGCTTACCTACAATTAATATCTGGCCATTTATACATGAACATTTTTAATTGTACAGAGAATACCAGTATATGCAAATTTACAAGACGGCGATCGAAATGTTTCAAGTTGTGGTTCAGCAGACTGTGGCAATGACAAAATTTGTGTCAATGTTCTCGGAGTGTGAGCACATTGCATCGTTTCGCGCTTTGGACAGGTATACGCCCAATTCGGTATGGTAACAATGTAACTGGATATTCCGATTCTTTCATTATTCTGTAGTTCCCTCACAAACTCCCCATGTAAGTTTTATTGAGCCTTGGTTGTCTTGTGAAGTTCCTTCTCGGTATACTAGGGTAGTGTTGCAAGATAACGAAATCTTCCAAATTCAATTAGTTTGTTAATTAAATGAAAGTGAAAACGACACCGGCATACAAATAGTTCTATTAAGATTCTTAAACCAACATATATTTTACACAGAAACATAGACTTTGTGTAATTTGAATTTTTGTTTTTTAGCTTGTTGACCTGCTATTTTAGCAATAACTAGCCAGAGATGGTTTAAGCCTGCTAGAACTGGTTTGAGCAGGCCACAGCCAGTTTGAGGAGGTACCATCTGCTCTTCTCCGTAAATGATTGTGCTCATTGGACATACAAAGGAATGCATACACAGCCACTTCAAAATGAACAGAACCATAAAACCTATTTCCTACTGAAACCACATCTACACCTAACTAAAAGTTCACATAGCTTTCTTTGAATTATTTATATTTTGGGAAATGTAAAGTGCTATTCATTTATTCATGAGCATATGGTATCGCACTGATCCTACTCTTGAGACAGAAATAATTTAATGCTGTTTTTCAAGATCAAATTGACCCACATATGGGATTGAGGAGTACCTAAAATTTGGTTTATGCAGGGATTGCATTTCCAAATATGGATTTGAATCTTCAAGACTAAATGTAGTTCAAAACACCTAGTTTTAAAATCTAGTTTGAATTCAATCTACCGGGAATAATCCTGATAGATTACGTTTGAAATATTGGGCCAAGTTTGTTGGGTCTGTAAAACAGCTTCAGGAGTAGGCACAGTGTAAGATAACATTAAGATAAAATGACAAAGTCGCTTGGCAATTGCTTGTTCATATTGTATCAGTTGTTGTGAGTAAAGAAACATTGTCGTCAAAAGAAACTTGCCCCGAGTTGGGTCGTTGTCATGGGAACTTGACACTGATTAACCGGACTTGGCCCAAAGTTAGGTCGTTACCATGGAGACTTGCCACTGATTAATCAGACTTTGCCCAAAGTTTGGTCGTTGCCATGGAGACTTGTCACTGATTAATCAGACTTTGCCCTGAGTTTGGTCATTCTGATGGAAAGCATACTATGCCCTGTTTTCCTATATAAAGACTGACCCACTGTTCATTCAGAGAAAATTGCGAGGACGACAGATTGTGAGTGGCTCACAGCTGTTCGAGCTTTCTCCCCCATCCTGAAGTCCGGTAATAAACCTATTTCCTATTAAATTGATCTCACTCTTTCTTAACCTGCTCCTGAAGTTGAATTTTCAGATCTATCACACAGAAAGTGTGAGAACATTTTTAAAGGAAGTGTATTACCAGACTGCAGGATGGGGAGAGAGCTCTAACAGTAGTGAACTGCACAGCATGTTGTCCTTGCAACTCTCTCCGAATAAACAGTGGATGGGTCCTATCTATAGAGAGAGAAAGAGATATGCAGACAACAGAGCACAGTCTCTATGACAACGACCAAACTTTGGGCAAAGTCTGATTAATCAGTGTCAAGTCTCTATGACAACAATGTCTTTATACTTACAAAAACTGACACTACAAGAACAAGCAATTGCAAAGCGACTTTGTCATCTTATCTTACAATCTTATCTTACACAGGTAATGGCCATGAATGAATGGCACAACAAAGAACTTTTGGATCTTTTCAGATATTGTTTTGCATTCTTAAATCCATCAACAAAATGCTCCTGGGTTCATTTCCCATAATTTTCGCTTGATCATATCGTAACCACGCCTCCACAATTTGCTACTTGATCTACAACTCTGACATCGGCAAACAGCTCACCCACACAACACCGTCTACTACTCGTCCTGACAGGGAAAACCGGCATCATCCAAGAAAAGAACACCACTCCAACGGGAAATATGAGCCTTAACCAACTGAAGCCAGTTACGAGAACAAACTACAGTCACGTCGAGACTCCAATGAGGAGAATGAGCATATCTCGATTCTCTAAGATGGTTCCCAAAATATCATGCTGACATTCATAGGTTGGTAACTGTGAGCTGTTTGAATGGCATCGAATGAATAAGACCGATAAGAAGAATCTGACTGGTATAGTGCACGTGGTCTTCAGTTATGGGGCTGGTTGATGTACTGTCAAAGTGTCTGAAATTCTTACATAAAAATTAACATTCAAAAAAAATTCTCGGAACAATAATTGAAGGAGAAATAAGATAGTGTGTGTGTATTGACAAACCTACATGTATTTGCATACATGTTGTGGCAACATGCTTTCGTGTTGTGGCAATTTGCACGCGTATTATTTTGCTTTGCAGCGTTTTGAGTGGAGTCCGTATAATACACTGCAATTCAGTAAAATTAAAATTCCAAGAGAACTCAGACCTTGGTAAAATTTTGACAGCCCACATGTTGTTGCTGTTTATGTTTAAGATAAGTTTGGAATGTTAACATTTGAAGCACCATTAATCTTTTAATGTAAATACACAAATACCAATAGTAACAAACAAAACACTATTCACTTAACCATCTAAGAATGAAGAAGAGTTAACTGGTAGCACAACACTCAGAATTACAAATGAGGATATACATGAGGTCATACATATATGTATACGCACATACATGCGAGTTGTTTTGAGTCAACATTAAGTATTTTGGATGTCAAGCATGACAACATTCAGCTGCTAAGTAAATACAGTGAATTGCAGTAAGGACGCCCGGTATCGCGAGTGGTTAGCACGGTTGCCTCACATCTCTGGGGTCCTCGGTTGAAATCCAAGTCATGTCCATCTGTGTGGAGTTTGCATGTTCTCGTCGGCCTCTGTGGGTTTCCTCCGGGTACTCCGGTTTTCCTCCCACATTGATTGGACACTAAATTTCCCCTAGGCATGAGTGTGAGTGTGCATGGTTGTCCGTCTCCTTGTGCCCTGCAATCGGCTGGCCACCGATTTAGGTTGTCCCCCGCCTCTGGCCCAGAGTCAGCTGGGATAGGCTCCAGCACCCCCCGCAATCCCAGTGAGGATAAAGTGGTTTAGAAAATGAAATGAGATGCAGTACTCCAAATGACTACAACGCCAACTGCCCCTTGTTTTCGTCGCGCGCCGTGTAAGAAATTCAAAACAAACTCACCAATACGTGTACTGGATTGCCCATGGGAACCCGGCATCTGCACGCTGATCTGCCGTTCTGGTTCCGGGATGCAGCTCAGACAAAACGAGTGCAGGCAAGGTAGAAGTTTTGGTTGGCATTCCCGGCCATGAAATTTTAGTTTACACACTGCGCAGGTATCCAATAAATTAATGGGCGTCGGTGTGGTTGCCGGGGCCGTAGGAGGAGGGGACATCTCCGAAGCCAGTCCGCTGATCGCGACATCGCCGACGGTCGGGGTCGTAGGAGGGGGGGACATCTGCGAAGCCAGTCCGCTGATCGCGACATCGCCGGCGGCCGGGGCCTCAGCTGGACTCGTTTCGGTGTCAGCATCGGCGGCGGCGGCGGTGGGGCTGACGTCGGTAGGGCAGGCGGCGCTAACATTGATGATGTTAGCATCGCCACTTCCTTCGACGGTGGCTGTTCCCGCCTCGGGGGTGGAAACACGCGGCTCAGTCTCTTCCGCTTCCATTGTATTGTCGCCTGCACCCGCTGGCGAAGTTTCGGCACACGTTTCCGCCTGCACGATCTCCTGCGCCGCCGAGTGAGCAGGCTCGCGATTTGTTGACGGTTCCGTATCATCGACGCCTTTGTTGTCCGCCATCTTTCTTCCTCATTAGACCGCTCTGCACGTACGACGTGACTTGTCAACCCATGACGATCTCCATGCGTCGTGACGCAACATCCGGACCCTCGCGCGCGACGTTTGACAGACGAGTTTGAGCTACGAATAACATTTCTATATGACACCCGTCGACCACGCCCAAGACATGGTTTTCGTAGTCGTGTCATCTACATCAAATTCGTAGGGAACACGACACATTTTAATTCTATTACTGACGACTTGGCATTAAACTATGCACTACCTCAATTGCCCACTAGATAGCCTACTGTTTTTTTTTCTAAAGACGCACTTACAATCAAAAGTTCAAGGATTTTAATTATGTTTATTCAGGTGGATGCGTAACTTTCCTTTAATGTGTATATTTCATAGTTGAGCAACACAAGCAGATATACATTTAAATAAATAATTCTGGTCATATATACGATGAAACTGATTCAGATTATGTGCTACCTGTATGGGAAAAACATTCAGCACACAAAGGAGGGAGTAAACCGAATAAAACTGGAAGGATTTCAAGATGGTCCTGAATTTGATTTTTTAAAGGAGCCCTCGGGGAGTTTGCACAATTATTGTTGTGAAGGGGTTTCTTGTAATAACAGCCGTACCGCTAGAGAGCAGTGTCGTGAGTCAATCGCAGCTCTCATTAATTGAATCGAAGAAGAACGACGTAACCGGAAATATCTCAAGTAAAAAAAATCTGCCGTTTTTTTTTTTGTTAATCGACTAATTTAGAAAAGTTTTGTCTATATTAATATGTCTGGGACTGCCGCAGTCGCTGGTGAAGTATTTGTTGATGCTTTGCCTTATTTTGACCAAGGTTACGATGCCGCTGGTGTCAGAGAAGCTGTAAGTGAAGTTTATTAAGCATTTATGCTAAAGCTAAGCATGTGCGAATCTTATTATTCAAGTAGTTTCACTACTTTATAGTTTCCGATCATGCATATTTATCTTTTTCATATGAATAAAAATATATTTGATTGTTTTGCAATATGCACAGATAGGGAAGATCCCAGATTTTTAAAATAGTGGTCAAGAGTTTTTGATAGTAGTCAGTTGTTTTGGTTTAATTTAGTGATAAAAGACGCACACAACCAATAAAAATAATAATTTTTTAAATGTATGGATCTATGTTTCCCAGGCTGCAGCATTAGTGGAGGAGGAGACGAGAAGATACAGACCAACCAAGAATTACCTGAGCTACCTGCCCACACCCGACTTTGCTGCTTTTGAGGTAATAAATAGGTAGTTAAAAGACTCACACACGCGTGTGTCTGTGGGTAACAAAACATACAAATCCAAATTCTGGCCTCATTATGCTCCAGACAGAAATTATGAAAAATGAATTTGATCGCCTTGCTTCAAGACAACCTATGGACTTATTGAGCATGAAGAGGTAAGTTCTGGAATGGGTACTAGTACCAAGCGCTGAACTTTTCTACCACCGGTTCTGGGATTGATGGTATCATCTGAAAAATACAAATACTACATTAAAATAAAATGTCATTGCCCCCAAGGTACGAGCTGCCAGCTCCATCTGCAGGTCAAAAGAATGACATTACAGCTTGGCAGGAATGTGTGAACAACTCCATGGCCCAGTTGGAGCACCAAGCAGTCCGCATCGAGAACCTGGAGCTCATGTCCCAGTATGGAACCAATGCATGGAAAGTCTATAACGAGTGCGTACATGTTGCTTCTTACAGTGGAACAATAACTTTTGGATTTTTTGGGGAAAAGGCAACTAACCAAGAATTCTCTGATCCCGCTTCTAGTACGTTGGCCTTCATGATCGAAATGGCACAAAAGGAACTTCAGAAATTCAGGTGAAGAGTTGTCTGTTAAAGTTCCCTCGAGTGAAATGAATGCTGGCATATTTACTCGTTGATCTGACTTCTGTCACCCGCAGGAAACAAATTCAAGATCTGAATTGGCAGCGTAAAAACGAACAGTTGGCTGGAGGAGCCAAACTTCGCGAGCTTGAATCAAAGTACGTAGCATGATTAAGTGTCCATTTCATTTTAGGTGTTCTTATTTAAGACTTGTCGCATTTTGTCTCCCTGACAGCTGGGTGTCGTTGGTCAGTAAGAACTACGAGATTGAGCGGGCTATCGTTCATCTAGAAAATGAAATGAGTCAACTCAGACAGCAGCAAGGAGACGAGAACAAGGAGAACATCAGGCAGGATTTTTGACCTACAGACTTATTCTTTCTTTGTCAGACACGTCTTATTTTTGTTCATTCAATATTTGGAAAGGTGAATATTTGACAACAGATCAAGAAAGGAAGTCAATGATAAAGGATGACTCCCTACCTGGTTATGAAGAGATCTGAATAATGACTGATAAATCTGTTTACTGTCGCATTGCCTTTTATGAGCAGCTTTTTTCATCAATTTTGTTTTTAGGACATTTTAATAAAGTCAATTTTTATTTCCTAAAGTGGACTTATTATTATGGTCACCATTAGAGTTAAGACTGTGGTTTTATTCACTCTTAATGAAGACTATTATTGTCTGTAGCCAATTGAAAACTGCTGACTTATCGGTGTTATATTTTTCAAACATTTATGAATGTTGTATGTTATATTTCTTTTTCCTGAATTTTCAAATTGGTGAGATGTAGACCTAACAAGACTACAATTTCTATTCTTGCTTAGCCTTTCCGACATACTCAAAGGTTTCCACGTTAACTTCCAGTCTAATGACCATTATCTCCATTGACTTGAAACTGGCATGGTTTCGCTAAGAGTCCATTGTCTATAATTATGTTATGTTTTTGAAATAATGGGTTAAGTGATCTATGCTGCTGGAGCTCAAAGGGAGTCCATGTCTTCCGTTCCATTACACTTGACGTGGTTCCAGACAAGAGTCCATATGCGGTTATTTTTTCCCTTTATTTAAAAAAATGGCAACCATTTGGTAATACTCCATTCTGATCATTGGACCATTAACAATGACAAATAAAAAGGTAGATTATATTGAATATATAATCTGTATTTAGATCAGCCGTCTCCAAACTATTACAGACGGTCACAGGTTTTTGTTCCAAACAAGATACTTTTTCACTAATCTGGTTGAGGAAAAAATAAACATGACCCACAGCAGCCTCTAAGGACTGGTTTGAAGACCCTTGAGTTAGAGTATTGCTTTGATCAGGAGGGATGAACAAATAAATCTGAACAGTGGAAAAACCAGCTGTGTGGAAAATTAACCAAAGAAAGGCTTTATGAAAGACAATAATTGCATTAACACCTCCAACCCTCCGTGTGCTCAACAGCCTTTGGAAAAACTTAACAGGAATTAAATTTGACGCAGACGCAAGAACACAAAAGTCAAAAGTGACCGACCCACCGCGTCTTTCCCGAAATCCAGAGACCAATTTGCAGGCACTCGAAGGTCAACACCCATGTCAAATTTGACAGTGCAAATTTCTGTGGAAAACATTCACCAAGAGTATCATTTTGTTCCTGTAGCAGTCTCATATACTGAGGGTATTTAGAGCTGGTATTAAAGTGATAGGCTCTGGAAGGTTTTTGCTCTCATCCCTTCTGTTGTTGAAGACTTTAACTCGATTTCGGTCCTCTTGCCGCTGTTTTTTCTTCTCGTGTCTCTTGCCCTCCTTTTTAATTTTGTTGGACAGCTGAGAATGACAGACAGATAAACATTAACTACGTCGACTTCGCTGACTCCTAAACATAATTTACAAAAATCCTCCATGTTTACAAGCACCTGTGGTGATGTGAGCAATGAATACACATTAGCTTGAGGAATTGTGTATTATTGTCATTAATATTTGCCATGGATATTATCTGAAATTGAAAGTGCCCGACACAGCAAGCAGGCATTTGCATATTGATTTTTTTTGCCTAATCTCTATGTGTCCAGGGACTTGGGTCTTAGTCATAATCTCTGGGCTTGCACACTTGATGTACTTTGCATTCTGCAACTTTATGACTTACAAATTAAGTACTGGCCACATTTATGAATTATTGTTGTTCAATTTAATGAATTTTTGTTTTATAGCAGCTATAAGAAAATAGTACCGTATTTTCTCGCATCTACGCCGTAGTTGTAACAAAAAAAATGACTGAATCAAGAGTGCGGCTTATATGTGCACAACACTAACTGCATTGCTATACTTTTTTCACCAGTAGACGTTGGCAAATTAATATTTACTATTTGTTGGTTCTAGGGTTAAGGTTGTGGATTTGATTCCCCACCTTGTTGACTATCAACATCAATAAAATAAATTGTAGATTGCAAAATTTTAACTTCTGTTTGTGATACACAGTACATTTGAGAAATGAATTCCTTAACTCATTGGCCACTGCTATCAGTGATAGACGTTCAATCCATTTGAACTGGTAGAAGCTGGCTGTAAATAATTGCTGTCCCCCTTCCAATTTAAACAAATTGGACACCTATTGCTGTTAATGGGGTTATTTTTGGTTGACTTCTGTCACAGTCTCCGGGATTTACCTGAATGCGTTGCTGACCGCGGCTCTCTGAGTTGTCGTCGATGCTCCTCACGCTGTCATAATGATCCCCGTACCGATACGCAATGTGGAGTTCTCTACAAATCTGTTTCTCCGCACCATTTATCTGACAGCCCAAACACAGTCAGGCAAAACACTTACAAAAAGTCTTTGCATAAGAACCCTTTGTTAAAAAGAGATGACCTCACCTCCCAGGGTGGTGTGTTCAACTGATGAATGACCACTTTCACCTGTTGACTTCGAGAAAAAGCCACGATAGCATCATTTCCTGCAAATGTTCCGGGCTGTGCCAGGTTGGATACTATATATATAAATGGAGCAGAGTTATACAGCATGTAACATTTTAGTAAAATGTATGTTAACTAAGAGGTTTTTTTTCCTTACTGTGCTCACTGAAGGGAATATCATCCTCTACAAAGGGTTCAAAATCTTGTCGATGGGACTTCATATACTGGACAGTCTCCTCACGTAGCTCCAGATGAGATCGCGAGTGACCCTCGAGCTGGTCTCCGAGAGCTCTGAACAAGCAGTTGCTGCGGCAAAATACAAATCACTATGAACCATTGACCCAACTAACAGCTTATTGAAAAAAAATAGCAATACCTAATACTACCATTTTCATTTTCCCCTCATATTTATTGAATGAATATCCATGTGTCAGTAACAATAAAGAAAATCTCAAAGTTACCCATCACCAGGGACTTCCTTTAGCTTCAGCCCCAGTGCTTGCAGCTGCGTGGAGAAATTGAGAAATTCTGCTCCGTCATCATCATCATCCTCGGTATGGTTCTTACGGGCCTTAGCGAGGGCCCTCCGTGCGGACCGCTCATCTCGCTTACGTTCCAGTTCACTCTTTCTGTTGCCCCGCGAAAGTTTGCCTGTGTATTTACTTGACATGCTCAGTGACAACCCTGAAAAACCAGTCACAGATGTACAGAAATCAAGGTGTGGCCACAAGGAATTAAAACAAACCAAGTTCAAAATAGTTCTGTTGATATCAATTGATTGATTGTCGTCACCTTTATTAAATTAATTAAATTAGTGCAATTATTAACATGCACAGAATATAAAATAACAATTTTAAATCTGTTTGAAGACTACTTTCTCACCAAACATTGACAGCAAAATAGAAAATAGTGGGGCATTTAAAAGCGATACATAAATCAATGCAGCTATACACAGGTTGTTTCTATTTATATGTTTAACACTTAAAATAAACCAAAGCATGACTTCTACAAATGCATTTGTACAAATCCAATGATTTAAATAATTGCCATGGCTATTTTCTTCAAAATACTATCAAACACACGGAGCTTCATATAGAAAGAAAATCTTGTGTTTTGCGTAAATCAGCAAAACTGCGTTCCATAGAATCAACTTTCGCAACTATGCTAGCAGCTAGCATTCGATAACAAGGAATTACGCAACAAATGACAGCGTGGAAGAAGGAAAACAAAAGGAAGATTCGAAAGACTTAATTGTACTTACTCACTTTACTATGACTTGGTAGTAAAATGCGTTTAGTTATAAAGAGTTTAGAATCATTGCAACTACGTCACTCCAAATGTCAGTTTACATCCGCGTACCTTTCCCGGAAGTAAAACAATTCCAAAACCCCTTCACAGCAAGAAAATGAACAGTCACTTACAAAATAAAATAAATGTGCAACTATGTATATCATTTTGGCAGGAATACATATCACTCATAATTTGATTTATGGGGCATTTGTGTATTTTGATAAAATGTTTGTACATCAACTCTAGTTCTCAGTCTGTTTTCCACGTCTCAGACCTAAAATGGAGAGTCCTGTTAGTATTCAAATGGTACTTTCTGCTGTCTCAGCTCATCTCATCTCATTTTCTGAACCTATTTATCCTCACTAGGTTCACGGGGGTGCTGGAGCATATCTGAGCCGACATGGGGCCAGAGGCGGGAGACACCCTGAATCGGTAGCCAGCCGATCGTTGGTCACAAGGAGACGGACAACCTTGCACATTCACACCCATACCTAGTGGCAATTTAGAATGTCCAATCAGCTTACCATGCATTTTTTGGGGGAAATGTGAGAGTAAACCGGAGCACCCGGAGGAAACCCATACAGGCCCAGGGAGAACATGCAAACTCCACACAGGTGGTATAACCTGGATTTGAACCCAGGACCCCAGAGCTGTGAGGCCGACGCATTAACCACTTGTTTCATGAGGCTGCCCTATTTTCTGCTGTTTTCATGTTTTCCTTTTTTTGTAAATATATTCCTCACCTTCTGCTGATGACTACGCTCAGTTGAAAAATCTGATGTGGAGGAGGCGTGGGCTGACAAGCAACAGACCGAGTGTTTTCAAAGTCAAATTACTAGTGAGATCAGAGCATAAAAACTGCATCAGAAGAAGCATGCATTACCTATATCTGTCAAACTGCACACGACGATGAGTGTTCGTTTTTAAAGTGCATTGCGTGGAAGCAGCTGCCATAGCTTGAAGGCCACCCATGCATGTGCTGCAAACCGCATTGGCCAGCTGAGTGATAGAAAAGATCAGTTAGCTGAGTGCTGGCAACACATCATTATATTTATCTATTTGCTAGCCTAAAAATAACTGCTTGAAAGCTCATGTTGGGTATACAGTAAAACCTTGCTACTTCGCGCTTCGGTTATCGCTTTTTCACTACATCGCAGATTCTTTTCTGAGCAATTTTTTGGTATTTTTTTTATTCATTCATCTACCATACAGCCCACCTTCGAAAGGGTTGCGGTAATAATCGAGGTATTACTGTACATTCATACATTGCAACTAGGTGCTTCTTGTTTCTGGACTATTCCCATTGGTTAAACGGTCTTTGCTAGATCGGTGGAACAAAAGACGTTGACTGGTTTGCCAACCCCTGGCCTTAACTTTTTAAAATTATAAACAATACCAATTTTTAACATAATATGTATGTAATTGTATGCATGTATCCAAAAATGAGAAAATTAAGAAAGTTATTTCTTAAGCCATTAAAATGAATGAATAATAAATGTTCCAATGGAGTGGAATTGAGTTGGGGTAAGCATATGTACACAAACACAATTTCCTGTTGTTTTTATTTGACGGTTTGTAACTTGGATTTTTTTCATATCTTGGAACAAAATGGCTCCCATCGAAACTATTTCGTATGTTGAAACATTCGTAAGTAGAGGTACTATTGTATATTAGGAACAATCACCATTGAGGATGAATACATTGGTCTCCTTTCTGCTCTCTAATGACTAATCCTGTCCGCAACAATTTTATTTACCTGCTCGATTTTTTTTCATTGACAGAACTAAGAAAAATAAAGCACTAGTATTTTGGATGGTATTGTGCCACTGTGCTACCTAAGCCGTGAGGTAAGCATTCACTCAAGCCAACCACCCACCCCTCCTCTTTTCTACCCTCCACACCGCCCACCATGCAGTGTCGCGAGCGCACCGCCGAGGGAGTGGGAGTGGGAGTGTGTGCTGGTCTTGGTTCGTACTGCTGCTGCGGGCTCCGTGATGGGATAGCCTCGTCATGTGCATGTGGCTCCGCTCGTCGATAGTGCTTAATTCAGACCAGAATTCGGGACGCGGTTTGCCTGTAACCATCCGGCAGTCTTTGGACACCCCTGTGTCGATGGATCTTTTCACAGATCCACCCGAGGAAAGTCAGCATTTTGGCCCCATGGAGAAGACAATTTACCGGCACTAAGGTGGAATATCCCGGGCAGAGGAAGAACGGATACCGAGAAGTCCTTCCTTTGTTTTTGTTGCCAGGATACCCTTTCATTTTTTTGTCCATTTGATGTTCAAAATGGATTGAGAAAGGATCGGATCTTTCAGCATTCTTAATTAGGAGACAGCCGCATCCGAGACGCCCGGTAAGGGGGTGTCGTTGGACGGCGAGGGCCCACTGCTGCTTCCCGTGGAACGGAGGACACCGGAGCACAGAGTGAGCGAGCGAAGGAGGGAGGGAGGGAAGACAGGGGTACCCCGGGCAGCCTTTACCGGGAGACAGGGGCTGTGCGGCGGCTCCATGAGGAGGGCCAGCCCTGCAGAACCCAGTCGGAGTAGAGAGAGAGAGGGGACCAGTGGTGGGCCAGTTTGGAAGTTTGGATGCATATGATCACAACCACCATGATTTTTATGATTCTGGGTGCTTCATTTGTCATGGTAAGACGCAAAATGCGTACACGTCCAGTAACGCCCCTCTTGCACGCTTCAACTCAATGTGATCGAATTAAATGTAACCTTGCAGCAGCTCAATTCAAGACAAGTTTGCTTGCCTTTATCATCACCTTCCTTCATAAATAAATAATCCATTTCAGCCGTGCCCCCCTCCTCCACCTGCTTCTTCCCCAGGCATCCTCCTCCCGCTCATCTTAGAATCTGGAGCTTTTCTCCGCTCTCTTTTTAAGCAGACGTCGCGGGGGTCGTTTTTTCCCCTCATTGTTTTGTTGTTTTTGTGATATAAATCAGGACCCCCACCCCCCTTTTTTTTGCCCGTCATGTCTCAGCTGATTGGCGTGTGTTTTTGCAGGCGATCGCCTGTTTAATGGACATGAACGCACTACTGGATCGCTTTCACAACTACATCCTGCCACATCTAAGAGGGGAGGACCGCGTCTGTCACTGCAACTGTGGGAGGTAATAAACGCCGTCGTGTGCGTACCATTCTCTTTTCAACGCTTTACCAGTCGTTTTCTCAAGAGAAGGCCCGAAGACGGGCGGGGGGCTTGTGTGGCGATGGATCTTTGCGACGTTGTCCCCTTATTCCGACACAGTGTTTTGCATGCGGTGCGCCTTTGCTGCATGCAGCCTTGCCGAGGTGTGTGTCGGAGGCGCCATAAATAGGTGATGGAGTGTGAGCATCAAGTGCACATGCTCTCAACGGGCCTGGAAAATAACGCTGGCTACGATAAATGGCTGGCGGATGAGGCTGAAGATGTGCTAAGAGAGTGTGTAATGTGGAATGTTTGGGGGGGAAACGGCAGCGGAAGCGGCAATCAACTCATCCATGAATTCATTAATCTGCACCAGAATGCATTTCGTTGAACTGTAAGAGTGTTTGATACTGCAGGGCAGACGTTGTCCTCTTTTTCTGGACTGTTGCTTCCATTTACGCTGAATTTGATATGAAAAAGCAGACTGCATATACAAGATAATACTTGGGGAAAGTCATGTTTTCCATCAGGTTTAATAGCTTTGCAAGCAAGATGGTCTGTCTGTGATTTGTCAATTCATCATACAGTCCTAACAAGCTTAAGTCTAGAATCACTTCAGGGCCATCTGATGATCGAGCCAATCAGGCGTAAAACCAGGAAGCGACTATCTGCTAAACTATCTTCATAAAACAGATTTTTGAAGGATTTATCAATATTTTTTTACACTAAGTAATCTAGAAAAGAATCCACTTTGGTAGCGATCCAAATGAGAATTGTTGGCCTTTTTTCAAATTGCATAGTTCTATATTCCGCTCACACTTTCAAATGTATCTTTCTGCACTCAGCATGTGTTAAACGAGAAGATAATGAAGTCTATTTTGTGCCAAATTACATGGAGAAATGTTTTGGTGTTAATGGAAAGTGGAATCAAAAGGAGAAATGGAAGAACCGAAGACATGATCAAGCATCAGGAGCAACAAACTATCAAAGACTTAAAGGAATCTGACCAAAGAAAATTAGACTGTAGCGACTCTGAGTTTAGTAAAAGGAAATAAATCTGGAGTGACAGTAAAGGAGCACACAGTTGGATGAACACAAGGGAATATGAGGAGGTGGAAGGATTACACTAAATTGAAAAGTTACTAAAAAACCACGGCGGTGGAGTGGTCAATGGCACTGTGACATGATCATTCATGACGTGGAATACTTTTAGTAATGCCCTAGAGTCCCAACATTGATTTACATATTGATTCAGAGGTGCAATTCATATTTTGGTTTCGAGAAGTATACTAGTTGACTTTGTACTGAAATTGGTGATTTATATCTGTAAAATCTTATTGTTTAAATTTTCACTTTGCACCATTCCAGTACACAAAAAGTACTCTGCGTTTTATGTAGTCCATAAGAAAAGGTGCAATGTGGTTGCACTTATTTATTTAATGAATGCTCCTCTCATGCTTGTATAATGTTTTCTCGCGGCACTTTAGTTTGCTCATTACAACTAGTTTAATTGAAGACTTTCTCCAGAGTAAAAGGTTGTTTGTTTATCTATGTCTTGCCATTGGCAGATTATCAGTGCGTACATAACCCGTTCTGAAAATAGACCAAAACATACCCGCTGGCCAGTAAAGAAATGGTTGACGGACAGGTTTTAAACAATAGTTTCATAAATGAAACTCAAACAATAGGTGAAACGAAAAGTCACATAGAGGGAAACCACAATATATTTAAAAAAAACTATAACTTTGCAGTACTAACATTTTAGTAACGGTTGTACACATTCTACTACCGTATTTACTCGCATATAAGCCGTATTTGTAACAAAGAAAATGATGACTGAATGAAGGGTACGGCTTCTATGCACACAAGACTTACAGCGTTGCAATATTTTTTTTCCCCAGTCAATGTCGGCAAATTTACATTTACTCAAAGTTGGTTATTTTCTGTTTTGCAGTAAGAAAACAATCGTTACTCGATGAATTACTAACTTCCTTATAACATTGACCCTAATAATGTGCTTTGGATTCATACAGTATCTCAGAAGTACCATGTGGGAGGAGTTTTCTTAAGATTTTCCCTTCAAAGTAACACATTTGTACTCCCTATTAAAACCATGAATATGGGGGTGAAAATTTTGAATCAGGGGGCAGCTTTTACGCGAGAAATTCTACAATTCACCGATTTACGGCTTATAGGACTTTTTGCCAAATTATATAGACAGTGCACATTATAGATCTAACAGGTGTCTATGTTTTTTTTCTGCAGACATCACGTCCACTATGTCATTCCATACGACGGAGACCATTCCCTGGTGGACTCCTCAGAGAACTACTTTGTAAGTGACAGTGTGACCAAGCAGGAGATGGACTTGATGCTGGGCCTGCTGCTGGGCTTCTGCATCAGCTGGCTCTTGCTGTGGTTGGACGGCATCCTGCACTGCGCCGTCCGGGCCTGGAGGTCGAGCCGCTACTATGGTAAGATGCCCTTTGCTTTACTCCCACCGCAGACACTTTGACATTTCATATTTTCAAATCATGAAAATGGATGTTATTCAAACTTCACTCGGGACACTTGCATGAAGATAAAACAAATGTTTCCCACTGGGAAGTAATGGAAATAAAAGTCATTCTCCAGTTTTTTTTAACTGTACAGGCATTTTGACTTGTGTAATGAAATTAAACTGTTGTGTATGTGTGTGAGAGAGACAAACAACATTTCTAAAGTCTACGTCATCTTTGTACAATATAATGGGACATCTAGTACCTCTATGAAAAATAGACATAGGAGTAAATTGGAATATGTTAAAAGCCCACTTTCAATGGATTCGTCCACGCCTCCATCAACTCATACATTTTTTTTCTACGGCTTATCCTGGAGCCTCTCTTCGTTGATGTCAAGTGAAAGGCAGACTAAACTCAGACTGTCAATCAAACATAGGGCACGTCAAGAAGCAGACATCCATCCACACTCGCATTCAGACTGACGTTGAGTGGCAAATAAACCCATACCGCATGTTGAGAAGCGCTACACTATCAGTGACAGTCCAGTTCCCCACAGTACTCACAGTCCAGTATTATTTGACTCCAATGTGACTCCTTGTAGTCCTTGTACTGAAGTCAGCTAGGATAGGCTCCAGCTCCCCCGCAACGGAATACTAAATGGTTCAACCTTTCTAAAAAATTAATGGTTAATGGTTAGGCCATTGACAAGAGTACATCTCATCTCCGCTCATTTTCTATCCTCATTGGGGTCACGGGGGCTGCTGGCACCAATCAGGGCGAGGGACACTGAATTGGTGGCCAGCCAATCGCAGGGCACAAGTAGATGGACAACCATACACACTCACACCCATATCTTGGGACAATTTAGAGTGTCAATCAGCATGTTTTTGGAATCAGGGCGGAAACCGGAGTACCCAGAGGAAACCCACATAGATGGACATAACCTGGATTCGAATCCAGGACCCCAGACCAATATGAACAGACCCCATGACCAATATCGTTACATCATGGCGCAAGGAACTTTAAAGTTGGACTGGCAAGTGTTGGATTAGCGTCCGTTAGCCTAGGTCATTAGTTAATGTTATTGTGGCAATTACAAACTATTTTTGTCAGGCAATGAATTACACAAGGAAGGCCTTACTTGTACTGCTTTCTTAGCACATTTTTTTTAATTGTGTGTTACCCGCATTCATGTCTTTATATAACCTAAAAGTGAGCCCAGTCATGCGGTCTGCATTAGCTAGTTTGTCTGATGCCATATGCTGGAATCCAATTAAAACTTGATAGTGGTGCCCTTAATTTCTTCTTTTTCTCGTAGCTTTTCTTTGTCATTTGTATGGTTATGGATTATATAACATCCAGAATGTTATCATGCTGGAGGGACCATCTGCTTTTGTATCTAAAATTGGAATGCATTCAGTCATTTGGCACAAATGAGTCAAAGGTTCTAGTAAAAAAATAAATAAAAGATGACCTAACATTTTGTGTTTGCTGGGGCTTAAGTCTATTGGCTTTTAAAGATAATGGAAAGTTCACTGATAATGATTGGGTCTCTGTCAAAAGAAGAAATGGTTTAAATGGCAATCACAGAGTTTAATGCCAGATAAAAAATGAATGAGTATATTTATAGCTCTATAGTATAGCTTTGTCTGACAGAGAAATCCTTCCGCCTAATATCAATGTGAAATATCATTGACACGCTAACAATTAGCAGTGATCATTAGTTTATTTTGGAAAGAATTGATTTTTGAACATGGAGAAACAATTTAGCTTTGTCTGACAGAGAAATCCTTCCGCCTAATATCAATGTGAAATATCATTGACACGCTAACAATTAGCAATGATCATTAGTTTATTTTGGAAAGAATTGATTTTTGAACATAGAGAAACACATTTAGACAGATAGTAGTAGACAATTATTTTTATTTTCTTCAAAAATTGATTATGGTTATTTTTAGAGAAGTAGTACAAGGAAAAGAAATCAGTGAGTCTTTTTCTGAGTCTGGCTAACTATGTCGGACTCTCCTGGGTTTCAAACCGGACACACCAGAAGAATAATTAATTAAGCAAACTGTTTGATTCTTTACACTCTATTTAATTTGTTCTATTTAAACTTCATAATTATAGAATGCTATTTTATGCAATTAACCTCCTAAGACCCAGACTCTTGCAAGACATGCATTTTTATTTTCTCTTTCATATTTAGGTTAATTGGGACCCTATGAGTGTAAAATCTAAGAATTATCTTTTTCACATGATGTAGTTTCTGACGAAAAATGATGTCCACATCAAGTCAGACCCTTGTAGTCCTAAATTTAACATTGTAGTCTTTGACAACCAGAAATGTGATGTCCACACATAGTAGCCTAAACATTTTTTTAATTTGTTTGTATCCAAAAGGAAATGGGATGAATCAATTTCAACTAATTTTAATTAATAAGAGATGTTTTGAGTTACGAGCCTTATCATGAATGTATTAAACTCATATCTCAAAGTCCCGCTGTTTCTGAAATAGCAAACGTATTTGTTGTAGTATTTTATTCAAACACACAGTATATAAATAAATGAGAACAATCAATAAAACACAAATAATACACTAGGTAATGTATATGCCACTAAATAAATTTTTAAAAATACAAAATGTGTGCATTCTCATTGTCATCTGTAGGGACACAACATTAAACAAGTATAACAGCAGAAAAAAAACTGCAGCAAGACCCACAAAATTGATGCATCCATGAAGTATTTATTGTATTTCTTTTTGTGGTGGAAGGGAATGCCCCTTGTGTATGAATAAGCGTGAGTGTGTGGGTCATACTTATTTTGTCTCACGGCAACAAAAACTAAAGGTGTGGCCGACAACAAGAGCAAGGATTACTCTGTGTGTGTGTGTGTAGTTGGCCATAATAGATGGAGGTTCAAGTACAAGGTGCTTTTACATCCCTACCCCCAGTTCCACGCCATCCTTTTCTGCCCAAGTTCTAAAAATAGAAGAGAGTGAACAGCTGGAATGGCAAATGAGAAAGATACAAACAAAATAAACACACACAGACACACTGGGATGCTCTTATTGCAGCAGGAACTGTATTTTTCAAGCTCTATTAGATATTGTAACAACAAGAAAATAATAATGAAGTTTCTCCCTTTACTCTAAATGATAAAAAATACAAATCCAATTTCCAAAGTATGCATTGTCATCTCCATCCTTTATTAAAATGAGAGAGACTGGTCTTTGTTTGCCCTGGTTTTCCTTTGGATACCCTTCAGAGCAGTCCTTGTGGACAGCATGGCCCATTCACAGCTATAAATAACTCAACCCCTGCATCCCGCACACCCCCCTACATCCTTGCTCACTTCATGCTCTCTACTCCTCCTTCTCCTCCTCCTGCTCGTCTTTTAGTTGGGCATTTTTTTCCTCCTGTCTCTAAGAGCCTTGCTTCACCTTCTTCACTTTATAACCTGAAAACAAAAATGTCTGCCCTCCTCCTCACTTCACATCTACAAAATTCAATGTTGACCCCCTGAGATGGTCACCGCCTGTTCTTTGCTTTTCATGCATTTCAATTTTTAGCTACAGGATGTCTTGCATTTTATTTTCCTGTTTTATGCCATTTTCTATTCTGGGAGGAGGTTCGAAATGGACATTGTTTCTAATCTATCTAATTTCTACACTGTTAAGTGTTTTCACACATAAAACCTTGTGCATAATAAATAGTTTGAGGTGCACTCTAAGACTAGGCGAAACAATGTTATGGTCTCAATAACAAGTTATATTTAAAAAAAAAAAAAACATAACATGCAACTCCAAGATAAGATTCTAATAAACATACCGTAATGTTAACCACCTGCTATTTACAAAGTGACTTGTTGTGCAATGCCTGCTGAAAAGAAAAAGTATTTTATACTAACATGCTCATCATTATTCACTCATGGACATGCCTATTTATTTCGTCAATATGAGTGCATGCAAAAAAATTGTGTTGGCAGACAAATGTGTGCAAGAAAATGGGTAACTGATATGAATAAGTCCGTATGCTGATAGTTTAGCGAACTCACTCAACAAAGCCTGCCGGAAAAGATCAGGAATGGTAACAAGGTCAATAGACCGTAGATTACTCTGTAACATTGGAATATTTTTCTACTAATTAAGATGAAATAATAATGAGAGAATTTCATTTTTTTTTGTCTCTCCAGATACGCCGTCCTGGTCGTGGCTGCCTCAGTTCTGCAACCTTCGAGAGTTGCGTCGCAGGGCCCAGCTCCGACAGTTGGACGACTCCAGTGGCAACATGGTGCACATCAAGCAGAAGCTCTACCACAACGGCCATCCAAGCCCCCGTCATCTCTGACTTAAGCACCACCACAAACACACAACCAAATCTGAGCCTGTCTGTTTAGAATGCACCACACCCTAACCCAAACCTCACGGCATGGTGGCCTGGAATACTTCCCCATCCTTCCCCGCCCCGTTGCAGTTACGTCACCTTTGGAAAAGCCCTGAAAAACATTTTTCAGTCAGAAGCGGACCCCCGTCAAACCCTCAATTGAAGCAAGATGGGTCCAACATTTTGGGAGCAGGAAAAACAAAAACACCTATCGTTTTTAAGGGTGTTTTTTTTCTCTATAGAGACATTTTCTGTGTTCATTGTTTAACTTGGCATGCTCTTTTAGAACAGGGTACGATGTGGGCAGTGTTTGAGGTTTTTATTTTGGCTGGGAGAGTTGTTGCTTGGGGGGTGAATGCAACTCTTGGGTGGGTGTTTTAGTGATGTTAGATCGCTGCTTGTGTACATAAGTATAAAAATGGACAAGGGATATAAAAATGAGAAAGTAGGGTGGGTTGTTGACTTGTTTATCACTCATGATTGACTTGGTGGCTCCACATGACATTAACCCAACAGGACAACAATGACTATGTTTTAAAACTGGATGTGAAATACTGCTCTCAAAAAAAGAGACACAGCTGAATTAGCTTTATAGTGAATTACCTGAATGTAATATTTTTTTCCTGTAAATATGTAAAGGGGAGAAAATGAAAGGGGTCGTGGTTTGGGTTCTCTTTGCTATCTTTGTTTAAATTTTCAGGAGGAACATAAGTGCTTCCTGGTTTGATGTGTATGTACACCTCCTTTTGTTTTCTCACCTTGTGTTTATTTGACTTCCAGTTGCCCGCTATTTTTCACGGAACTCAAACATGCCCAATGAGAAAAGTGCTTGTTCAGCGTGGAGAACCCCAACCAGATCTCTATTTCCTACTCCTTGTCCAGACATTGCTGTTGTGAGGATGAAATGTCTGTTTTATTAAAAGTGCCATTGAAGCACAGCAGTGAACTCTGATGTCTGAAAGTGTCAATACACACACTTACACATGCACTCGTAATTATGAGTATTTGCTGCCCATTCAACGCGATTGAAGGCGATAAATATTCCATCCATTTGAACAGGAAGGTGCTCTCCAAGTTGGATTCTATCACTATCACAACAATGTATGAGAAGTCTTACATTAGTATAAACACATTATACAAACATACATACACATTACTGAACCTGACTTCAAAGTTTGCGTAATGTTACAAGTTTAGCTGGAATTAAAGTAAATCTATCATTAATTTACTTTTTCATTACACTTTAGATTGCCAATAAAATTTAATGACTACTGAAGAACTATATATTGATGGCTCACTTACTGAATAGATAATTAGGCGGACAGATACTAGATAAATATTTTGCGGTATAATATTAAAGAACTCTTAGTAATATAACCTCTGATTCATTCTTTCTATTCTGCTATACATATTTGATTATCTGATTTTTTTCCCTGCAATTTGGGGAGATCAAAACATTTTACAGGGGACATTTAGCCCAAAATCCCCTGGAATACAATGTATTGGTGACCATTCCTTAAAAACTGTGACAGTAGTGCTAAAAAGTACCAAAGCCCCCCTGGGGCACAGGTCTCAAAAGACATTATATATCAAAGAAAAGGAGCACAGCATCTCAGAGTCCTGTGCTGTCCTGCTTTGGGGAAAGGATAACGTGGTTAGACAGGTCTGACACAGATTTAGCCACCCTAGAAATTTGTCCCACTTAGAAAGGAAGACACTAGACTTCCAATGAAAGAGCGTAATAAGACAAACTGGCAGTGTTATGACAGAACCAGTCACTATGTGACTAAAGTTTCACTTGTGAAAGCTCACATTGCCATTGTGGTCAAAGGCTGCTCCCACGGATACGCATCTTCAATTGATATAATATGTCAGACGTGTTGCATGTTTATATGAGATAGATGAAATATTATTTTGTGTAATACATTTGGAGAACATTGGCTCCATTACTGTATGCCACAAAAGGTACAATACTTCCATTTGAGTTTGATTAATTTAATAAAGGGACAGTACATATTAATGAACATACTTTACATATGCATGTTAATGAACATATAGTATATGTAAATAAATAAGATTATAGCCAAAGACTAATTTCTATCTTAAGTCGCTTGCGCAGGTTGAATATATAATAAATAACAAAAAGTATGAATGAATGAAAATTTAACTTAACAATATAAAAATAAAAAATGAATATTTACTCATTTTGATCAATTTCTCTGATACTCGTCGACGAATCACAATGACATTTTGCTTCTTAACAGCCTTCAACCAGTTGCCTTAGAATAGTGCTTGTTTATTTTTTTTTTAAAGAATGTCAAAGATAAAGGGTTTTTGTTGAAAAAGATAACAAAGAAATAATCAGGAAAAAGTATAAGGAAAAAAAAATAAAGAATAAAGAGAACAGCAAATGAGAGGCTCAAAAACAGCATTTGAACATTTTTAGGTCAACAAAGTCACCAATTAGCAAAATAGTTGTGGATTTATTTGATAATTCATATTTCAAGGAATGACAATGAATTAGTGTTTGGCAACAACATTGTTAAAGTCAATTACTTAATGTACTGCACACGTAACTGACCACTATCACCCTCCCACGGCAATGCGGGGGGAAGATAAGGCGTGGCCTGTCACGTAACATTCACAAATAACGGGCACCTGCCATTAAGAATTAGTTACCAGGCTAAAATATCACAAACATATCTAAATAGTACTTTTATAAATAATGTATTTGAAATAAAAAAGTATCTAGATTCTAGATTAATATATATACTGCGTACCACAAAAGAGGAAGTCAACAACTGACTCATTTCCGTTCGTGGACGTCATCTAAATGCACCAGAAAAGAGGCGTGGTTTTAGTCAGGACACTTCCAGGTGTTGTACAACTCTCCGACTGCTGCCTTTGTGTCACTTTCTTCAATTTAAAAGAAAATGTCTCTGCTTTGTGTCGCTTTGAGCCGAAATGCTTTGGCCGTCAGGAACTCTGGCATTGTGGTGGTAAGTCGCCTTCAAGGCACTGAACTCAAAGCGTCTATGTCTACTTGGACACATACGAGCGGTTGCTTTTATGTAACACTACGAGAATCTATATCATTTTGTAAGTTTATTCTATGTGGCTGTGTATCACCACACCATTTTTTGTCAAAATGTGTTTGAACAAAGAGAGTAATATCCGTAAAATAACAATACTCAAAGTAGGATCTTACCAAAATATCGTTAAAGTGTGATAGTGTAGTTCGTCTGTTATATTTCTTAATGATATTAATTATTAATATGGACTTTTTCTTACATTCGGCTGACATTGTCACAAAGACAGTTGGGTAACAAAGCTAGCAAAGTGATGTAACACTAGTCCGCAGTTCACTCAAGCAACCGCTAGATGGAGACGTTGTATCCAAAAACAGTCATTCATCGACCAAAAATATAGGTACGCGTTGTTTATCGAATTTTAACATTAATGTAGTGAATAAAAAAAGGTGGTTTAAACTGTATGTTGTCTGCTAATAGCTGGAAAACAGTCAAAGGTGTTATATTTCAGTGCTTACCCTAATTTACCCTTCAACAATAACATTACTGACAATTTAAAACAATCTTATAGATGGTAACCCTTACTTACTCACTTGTCCATTCTGTAGACGGTGCGCTATGGTCAGACTATGGTTTCACCTGCTCCTGAACCCCGGATAAAGAAGTTCCAGATTTACCGCTGGGACCCGGACACCGCTGGAGACAAGCCCCGTATGCAGACATATGAAATTGACCTTAACACGTAAGACATTTGATACATTATGTCCTCTGGTTATGGACGTCACGGCTGCTCTATTTGAATTTGGTGGACAAAAAATATTTGGATATAGTACTATTTTCTTCGCTTCTAAACACAGTTTCTTGAGACAAATTAGGCGACTTGGACTCAGAGTCACATGCAAAAATTGATGATTTAATTTATTTAATATAGTTATTACATTATTTATTACCTATTTATTTATGTCTAAAATGTATATTTCTGTGTCTGTATTCTCACCCTCTTGCTACTGTGACAATGAAATTTCCCGAATACGGGAGGAATAAAGTCATCTAATCTAATGATCAGAACATTCCTAGTTTTACTATTATGAAAATAAACTTTGACATTCACGAAGAGGCTTTAAGCAAATTTGTCAGCTCCATAATCCAGCCACTGTTATTCTGATGCTTAAGTGTGCTAAGAAAAGAAAATGTCACTAGAGCGATTAATTCTATTACACTGTAGCTAAAAGTCAGCATTCGAGCCAAACAAAATAAAACCGTGACCACGTGAGTGAAAGAGAAACATAGAGAAATATGACTTACAAATGCAGCACCGCATGACCTGCAAACCAACGCCCATAGCAAACAAGCATAGAAATTGAAGTTTGGCCTAGTGGCTGTAAATGCTGGAGAGCTACTCCAGTTTTTGCATGCACAGTAATACTAGAAAGGATGAGTGGACATGACAGTGTTTTGAATTCTTTTTTTTTGTTTTTAAAAACAGCTGTGGGCCAATGGTTTTGGATGCCCTCATCAAAATCAAGAATGAGATGGACCCTACGCTTACATTCCGACGCTCCTGCCGTGAGGGTGAGAGACTAACTAGAATTCTGTTTAACCACTGCAGTTTGGGTACCATTAAATTAATCTGATGACTCAATTGTGCATATCAGGTATTTGTGGCTCATGCGCCATGAACATCAACGGAGGCAATACGCTTGCCTGTCTCAACAAAATTGACAGCAACACAAGCAAAGCCACCAAAATTTACCCACTCCCACACATGTATGTGGTCAAGGATCTTGTGCCTGTAAGTACTGCAAGTTTGACTATACTTATGTTTTTTTTTCCCACTAGACTTTATGATTCCCTATTTTCTATTATTTTTGTCCAGGACATGAGCAACTTCTACGCGCAGTACAAATCTATTGAGCCCTACCTAAAGAAGAAAGATGAAACTCAAGAAGGAAAGGACCAGTATTACCAGTCAGTTGAGAACAGGCAAAAACTGGTAAATTACCTTAACTTATTATTATTTTTATGAGTTAAACAAGTCCCTTGTAAACAAGCAGGGTGCATAGAAGAATAGAATGCAGATTCCACCAATATGTACCTACATTTATGTTATGTTTAACCCAACAGGACGGCTTGTACGAATGCATCCTGTGTGCATGCTGCAGCACCAGTTGTCCTAGCTACTGGTGGAATGGGGACAAATACTTGGGACCTGCTGTGCTCATGCAGGTATTGTAAACACACAAGAATTTGTATTCAATTTAAAGTGTTCAATTAATAGGATTACCAAGTAATGGGACTAACTGCTAGTTTTGTGTTGTTCTGAATTCACATGGTTAAATATCTGTCAATCAGGCATACCGGTGGATGATTGATTCCAGAGATGACTTCACCGAAGAGCGACTGTCTAAACTTCAGGACCCCTTCTCTCTATACCGCTGCCACACAATCATGAATTGCACTAAGACCTGCCCTAAGGTACTTTGAGAAGCATGAATGTTCTCTTTGTGCCAAGACTAAACATGATTGTCTCTCTCTCTGATCCAATCCTACACAGGGACTCAACCCAGCAAGGGCCATTGCGGAGATCAAGAAAATGATGGCGACTTACCAAGAGAAGAAAGCTGCAACGTCATGAAGAGTCACGTTTTAAAATGACTCATGACCTTCAATTTGAGTCAGGCAGAACAAAAACAGGCCACCCTTAAGATGCATTTTTTTGCAGATTTGAGCACTTTTATTGTTGACAATGCATCAAAGCATGTTTATTGTCACATTTCCTTGCCCGACACAAACCCATATTTATAGAGGAACTGCCGACTTGAGGTCAGTGCGGTCTGAAGTTGTGAAATGTATAGAATCAATGTTGTTGAGCAAACCAGAAAAGATGCCTGAGTTAGCTGCGGTCAAAGTAGAAGTTAAGCACGTGTTGCTGCTCATGTTGTTACTTGAACATGGCATTGATAATTATTTTTCAACAATCATCCAAAGCAATACATCGAAGAGTGATTAGTACGTCCGCCTCACAGTTACGAGATTGACGGCTCAATCCCTGGTGGAGTCCAACCTTCCTGTGTGGAGTGTGTGTTCTCCCAGGGCTTGCGTGGTTTTTCTATGGATACTCTGATTTCTTCCAAAATCCCCAAAACATCCACGCAAGGAATGATCAACTTTTCAATATTATTGACGGCAATCGTTGACATTGGTAGATGGACCAGGGTTGTTTTAACTAGTACAGCGGTCATTGAACTCATTGGCTGTAATGGACGGTGCAATCTTTGGACTTCTGGACTGGAGGTCTTTAAGACTCAAGTCAAAATGGATTGGTCGTCTGGCACCGTCGTTGACATTGAAACAGTTAATGTGAGGACTGGCAGTGAGTTATCTCAGACCAATAACCCAGTCATTTACTCGACAAAGATAAACTATGTAAACATTGCAATTTGAAGTGAACTGATTGATTATGTTTCCATCCATTCTATTTAAACTCTGTGCTTGGAATACAAAGGTGTATATGTAAAGATTTTGATTATGGCAAAATATGAGAGCATTGTGTTTAGTATTTAAACTGTAAATAAATATGATACAGCTTGTATGAATTCATTCTGAAATTGGAGTATATAATTATCTGTGCTTCTAGTAAAAGAACAAAAACATATATTATTGTTCAACAATGGGAACATTTGCAAACAAAACCATAGAAAGATGGAACAGTGCTGTATACTTAGAAACCTGCACAACTGGTTTTTCACAACCTAAAACAAACCTGCTAGCTTTCTGACCTTTGTACGCCTATTTGCGTGTTCATCGAGACCGACAAGGAATCAAGGAGCGCTTCCTTTTTTTAAATATAAATTTTTAAAGGTCCGTAGGAGAAGTCCGATTTGGGCTTCGTCGAATTCCGTAGACGCATGTTCGCTGATTACGTCTTATCTGTTCTGTTTTGGGCGGGTAACATGGCTTAAATAAAAGTGAAACGAGTCAGGACAGAGCTGGATATTGTCGGCAGGATACGCGGGGCACAGGACACGTAAGTACTTAAACAAAATGCACCACGCCTAATGATTACGGTTTCGACATTCGCTCATATGGAAAGCCGACACAGCAGCGAGATGCTAATGCTAGCGACTTTTTTTTAAATGGCAAAAACAGCCGCGACTTGTTTACATCTAACGTCATGCATCTGGAATATTAAGACACGTAATAATTGTGCGCTCCCCATTATGTGTCATGTGATTTGAGGGAAAGTATTCAATTTGATCACATAAGAGTTCTTGTCAGTCCAATTTTTATTGTTTGTTTATTGTTAAAAATCGATACAAAATGAATAATTTCTCTCGAGTGTATCGGATGGGTGTTTCTGTGCCCTAATAAGCATTATATCTGGATGTTAAAGTTTTTTTCTTATAATTTTTATCTTGTTGTTATTTTTGGCTGCAGATCAATTTAGCAATTTTATGTACAGTGATCAATAAAGTTGACAGCTATTCCAAAGTTAAGGCCTTTAACTCTTGATAGAGCAGGTGACTATTTTTCGACATTTAAGAAACTGACGTATTTAGTCATTGTTTTATATTGTTTTCATTATATATTATTTATAAATTAATGCAATATTATTAAAAAATAATGAAATTTAAATGA
The DNA here is from genome assembly GCF_051989575.1 of Stigmatopora nigra. NCBI lineage: Eukaryota > Metazoa > Chordata > Actinopteri > Syngnathiformes > Syngnathidae > Stigmatopora > Stigmatopora nigra. The sequence goes on from NC_135508.1 coordinate 12,111,518, forward strand.
ATAAAAAATAATTACACACTCGTTTTAGCCCCTAACAATATTCTAAAGTTGATTTTTTTCTTCTATATAAATCTATTGGCTCTCTATTAATTTAATGCATAATACTTTTAAAATAAGTGCAATTTGTTTTAAACAATTGAGCTGCAAATACAGTATCTACCTCCTCGGTCATCATAAAGCATATTTTATCTGAAAAAAGAAACACTGAATTAATTGAAATACTAAGTATTATTCTAAATCAACAATCAACAACCCATTTACAGTGATTTTCTTGCATATAATCAATCACCTTGTATATGCAATTTATCAAGTGATTTTGAATTTTTCCTATCAGTAAATTACTCACATGATGTTTACTGGACTATTTTATGGATGATACTCGTCATGATGTAACCTGCCTATTTTCCTAAATAGTTCGGAATTTGCAGTCAATGCATTTTAGTATGCAAAAAAAATCATAACATGGACTAATGATTCATTCACTGGCTGCCATTGCCGCCATAGACGTCCAATCCATTTGAAGCAGGCCTAGTAGTCCATTTTTTTACCAAGCAATCCAAATTATAAAACGACATGCAAAAGTTGGTGCCATGCCAGAGTGAAATTCTTTCCCAGAACTTTAAGGCTTTTCGGACTCGCTGTTCAGCACGAAACAAGCACATGATGGCATTGGTGAGTTTGAGAGCTTCCACATGTTATTGGGACAGTCATGTGTTGCAAATGATTGCCAAACTTTTTTTTTTCTGGCCCTGATAATTATTTGTATTTTTGTATAGTATCAAATTCATCAAATCCATAGAGGAAGTTTCTCAGTAGTGTTGTTTTTAGTTGCTCCATTTAGAAGGCCCATACTGAAATTAAATCCATTTTACTGCTTAACATTGACATAATATGGAAAGTTGACTTTTTAAGTGAGTAAAACTGCAAACAAGCAAGGGAAACAAGGAAAACCTGAAACCCAGATTGACATTAATCCTAAATAAATCGATTGTATCACTTCTGTCTCCAATGTGGTTGCAACAACACAACAGCACGTGAGTGTCTGAGTTTGTAGCGTCTCACTTCCTTCTTGTGGCTTGCCACCTGCTGATTAGACTTTTCAGAATCATTACAGTCAATTCTGTGTCAACATTGTGGTTTGGGTTGCTCAAATATCTGCCATGTTTTGGTTTAACATTAATAATCTACTTGCCATTGTGGCGATATGGCTTCTTGTTTGTTTTCCCTTTGTAGGCGTGTTTAGTGAACCATTTGATGAATATTTATTAATTATCTATTTAAATACCCCTCTTAGAAAGTGGAGTTGAGCTGTAAAGTGGACATTCTGCAGGTGGCCTGCATGACTCCCCTTGCTACTGCCTGACGAACACATGGTAAGGACCACTTTTCATGTCAGGAGAGGCAAACTACCATAATTTCCCATGTCTAATGCACATGATTTATTTTATTCTTTTGCTAAATAATGCTCAAGACTGTCTAAGGTGCCAGTATTGAGTAAAGTAATGCTTCCAGTGCTGATCTATATTCAACATGTTTTTTCCTCCATCAGGATGCTCAGGGCTACAAGTGGGTCAGATGGCGGGTGTGGCTGTGTCGCCTTATTGCCGTTCTGTCCGTCGGCCTTCTCTTGGTTTTGTTTCAGTGGCACCCTCGACTAGCTCTTTGGGCTCGCTGCTCCCGCTGTCCTCTGGCGCTCGCAGATTTTGTCCTGCTCAGAGTAAGAATGATAAAACTTCTTCATCTTGGATAGCTTCATCAAACCACAACACTGTATGAAAATTCATGCCTCGTTGGCTTCTGTCTCAGACACTAGGGATTGTCTGCAGTCCTAAAAAGTAATGTACTAAATGGGTTCTAAGAATCTTAAAGTGATTATTCTTCACATGAGAAGTTAATTATTGGTTTTGAAAATCCTATCTACAATTGTATTCATTGCGTACTGTATTTTCTGGACTATAAGTCGCACTTTTTTCATAGTTTTTCATTTTTTTTTAAGTAGTTATCTGAAAAACTGTTAGGTTGACAAGTCCTATTTAGCATGTTCTTCAATTTACTATTGCGACTTTAAAGTATGATGTTTATTCTTGGTTTTTGATCAAATAAAAAATAGTCTTCCAAAAATGCGCCTTATACTACAGTGCAACCTGTGTAAATCTAATTTTTCTTATTCATTGTGTATTAGTATTTGGCTAGTTAGTGCACTTTCTCTTCCGGAAAATGCATTAATTGTTTTTTTTTGTTTATGATCCGAAGTTGTCATTCCAACAGAAATAAATTGAGTCATACATACGGCCTTGCTCTTGGTGCATAATGCTAACATGACATACATTTTGTCTTAAGGATAATTTTGGCCAGAAGCATGTGGTGAAGGTGCTCACTAAGGAAATGGAGCAGGGCAGGTGAGCTTGAGAGCTTTGTCATAATAAATGTCCAATAATCACCATGTACAAGTCTGAAAAAAAATCTCAAAAATGATTGTTTCTTTTTAAAAAATGTTTTATTCTTCTCTTGAATAGTTTGGATTCACTGGGTGATGCAGAGGTTACCGAATGTAATGACACCATTCAGCTCAACCAGGAAAATGTAAATAACAAATTCAGTTTGTTAAAAAGAAATTGGGCGATGGGCTTATATTACAGCGTGGTCTATACATATATACTTTTTCTTTTCTTTTTCTAAAGAAAACACTGCTGCGCTACTACCTTTTTGAAGGCCTTCGATACATATGGCTGGACAAAAGGAATGCTTTTTGTCTTGTGAGGTAATGCATAAGGATTTACTGGGCTGAGCAGGCATAGTTTTGAACCAAAACATCATTTGATTAGTTTGATTGGTATTAAATATTAAATATGTTGTCACGATCATATTTTTGTTTTGACTGTAGTGTCTTCAATGGGGACTGGACCTGCAGGGACCTTCATGGCTTCAAAACTGGTTTGAGTTACCATGAGCAGAACTTTAGGAGACAAGTATATGGGCCCAACTTGATTGACGTGCCAGTGAAGTCTTATTTCACTCTATTGAGAGAAGAGGTATGATGGATATTAGACTTATTTTGTCATTTCTTTGGTATTTATCCTTTATTTTGTTCCAATATGCTAATTAAATTCCCTTTTTTTTCCAGGTCCTGAACCCCTTCTATGTGTTTCAGTTATTTAGCATGGGCCTGTGGTTGTTTGATGAGTACTACTCGTACTCCGCATGCATACTCATAATCTCCATGATCTCCATCATTGTCTCACTTTATGAGATCCGCAAGGTGAGAATTTTTTTTCTTATTTGACACTCATTTAGTGTGAGTGATAGTTTTGGAAAAAAAACAGGGGCTTAAATCACCAATTTCATCATGATAAGATTCATTTCTTTGAAGATTTGATGTTATGATAGACTGGTTGAATCCTCTAAATTATTATCGTTACTTTTTCTTTTTAACAAAAATGGTGATGACATGAATAATTAATACATGCACTTTATCCAATCCACAGCAAAGACTCACTCTTCACAACATGGCTCGCTTGGTCACCAATGTCACGGTGATACGGAAGTCAGGAGGTATTTTTATTTTCCTTACATATTCTTCCATGTTGGTGTAATGTAGTCCTAATGGAATTTTTCTGGTCATGAAGTACAAATGCTTGTAAATTCCTTTGACCTGTATGCTATTTTTCATTTCAATTATCCCATTTCAGAGTTGGAAAATGTTAGTTCGACAGAGCTGGTGCCTGGTGACTGTTTATGCTTACCAAAGGATGGTCTGCCAATGCCTTGCGATGCCGCCCTGCTGGCAGGAGAGTGTCTAATCGACGAGGGCATGTTGACAGGTTAGTAGACCGAGCCAACTTGAGCTAAAAAAATTACTAATTTTTTTTGCCTGGTATTCAAAATATGAGATTAACAATGAAAACACTTCTTTTATTTCTTTAAATGCTTGGAGCGTTTTGTCTGTCAACAAATAGTGTTCATGTTAATGCAAGACATTAAGTATTAACTGTGTCCAGGTGAGAGCGTCCCAGTGCTGAAAACTCCTGTGATGGATTCAGAGAAAAAATATAGCTCCGAAGCTGAGCGCAAACATTCCCTGTTTTGCGGAACGCGGCTCATCCGGGCCAAAGAAGGGCGTCCCGGAGATGCCGGCGCTTTCGCTGTTGTCACAGGCACAGGTGAGTAGAAATTGGGTCTCCCTTGAGTAAGGCAAAGTCTTTGTGGCATTACTGACAGGCTTAATTGAAGTAGAGTGAAATGTCTGTTCTTATTTTTCGGTGTGTGCAAAAAGATTCGATTTATTTGTGTTTTTTGCAGGTTTCTTTACTGCCAAAGGGACCTTGGTGAGCTCCATTTTGTACCCTCAGCCCACTGATTTTCGCTTCTACCGAGATTCTGCAAAGTTCCTGCTCATCATGGGTTCTTTGTGTAAGTGCTTTAACAACACTTTGGAGTGTTTATATAGAATATAAATTTTGCCTGTATAATGCATGCCATTTTGTAAAAGTAATTCAGATTTCAAGACATTTTTCTTCTTCCTTCAGCTTTTATTGGGACCATCTACAGCTTTATTATCCTCTCAGGATACAGTGTAAGTGTTCACTTAATTAAAGAAGTATGGACTCCTTTGTTCATTTCTTCTGTATGTGTGTACATAGATGAGCCCAATTGAGGTGGTGATTCGGGTTCTGGATATTGTCACCATTGTGGTGCCACCGGCTCTCCCTGCCGCTATCACAGTGGGCACCCTCTACGCCCAGCATAGGCTGAAGAAAAACGGCATCTTCTGTATCAGTCCGCCTCGCATCAATGTGTCTGGCAAGGTGTCCATGTTCTGTTTTGACAAGGTGAGAACTACATGTGCGTTTCATTTCGCCCATCAACAAGACACCTTTTCACCAATCGCAAAGGAAAATAAGTTAATTTTCAGCCAGATGCTCCATATTTTACCAGATACCTCATTGGTTAAATTTTCTGTGGTCTATCGGTTGGAACAAATACCAGGTGTAGAGAGACCCTTACTGTAGTTCTTCTGATAGTCACTGACCTTAGTCGAGGGGTCTCAAACCGATTCTGCAAAGGGTCGCAGAGGGTCTTTGTCTTTGTAAGAAGTACCGAGACTTGTTCGGTTTGAATAAAAAAACCCGCTGTATCCCTCTGAGGACCGCTTTCAGACTGCTTTAGTCTCTGTAATATTTACTTGAATTACTGAACCTAGCCCTACAAATGTTACCATTACCACTTTTTCCTCTCCAGACAGGGACTTTGACGGAGGACGGGCTTGACATGTGGGGAGTGATAGAGGGGCGATACGACGGTTTTTCGGAGGTGGTCGCTGACCCAAGACTCCTCCCGCAGGGGCCCTTGCTCTCCTGCCTGGCCTGCTGCCACACTCTGGCCCTGCTGCAAGGGCAGCCCGTTGGTGATCCTTTGGAGCTAAAAATGTTTCAATCCACCGATTGGGTACATGGCAAAAAAGCTCATTTTATTCATGTGACATTAAAGACACACTTACAATTACAAGTCTAATTGCTAAGACTCCAAAGAGAAATTCTCTCTGCTTGACTCGATTCCAGACCCTTCAGGAACCAGGAGAGGACGAAGGGGTGCTGAATGCCGAATTTGGTGGGCACCGAGTATTAGCCGTAACAAGGCCTCCTCCGAAGCTGCTCCCTTTTCATGCAAGTGTTAGTGTCCTTGCCATCACTGTCATCAATCCATAATTATTATTTTATCAGAACATTTGCTTCATCGTTTTATTTGAAGAGTCAAATTTGTATAAAAAATAAAAGCATAAGAATGTAGAAGTCTTTATTTTCTTTCCCTTTGCTTTTAAGCTATCATAATTTTACAATTGATTTATCAAGAGCTATCTTTATGACTGTGTTTTTTTTGGTTCTTTAGCAAAATATTTGGGATTTACAATAATCCAGTGAAATGTTGCTCACAAACAAATAACCCACATTGAAAATATAAAATATTTGGCAGTGATAATGGCAACAGCTGTTTTTAAAGTGTCATTTTATTTGAAAGATTCCCTTTGGGCCTTCATCCAAACTTTACTTTTCTTATGGTTACAGTCTGCAAGTGAGTCTGTCGCAATTGTGCAGCGGTTTCCCTTCTCTTCGACCCTGCAGAGGATGAGTGTGGTAACGGTGGCTTCCGGGGGGCGCTCTGCTCTCGCTTTCATCAAAGGTTCTCCGGAGATGGTGGCGAGCCTCTGCCGACAAGACACTGGTGAGCTCATCTCATTTTCTCAACTGCTCTATCCTCACTAGGATCGCAGGGGGTGCTGGAGCCTATCCCAGCTGACTTCGGGCCAGAGAGCGGGGACACCCTGGAGCCAATCGCAGGACGCAAGGAGACAAATGACCATTCACGCTCACACTCATACCTAGGGGCAATTTAGAGTGTCCAATCAGCCTACCATGTATGTCTTTGGAATGTGGGAGGAAACCGGAGTACCTGGGGAAAACCCACATAGGCCCAGGGAGAACATGCAAACTCCACACAGGTGGACTGACCTGGATTTGAACCCATGTCCCCCACTGTGAGGCCGACACGCTAACCATTTAGCCGTCAGGCCGCCCAACACTGGTAATATGCTGAGATTTTTCTTCAAATTTGGAGAGCTTTTCGTCTTCTGTGCCCCCAAATATAATATTTTTTATATTAATAAAAAGTTTGATTTAAATAGTGCAATTTTATGATTTCAGTGCCGCCACAGTTCTCAAAGAAACTCGCCAGCTTTTCCAGTGAAGGTCTCCGAGTTCTTGCTTTTGGTTATAAACCAATGGACACGAGTAAGGATTTGAGTGCAACTGAACGGTGAGATTCTTGGCTTTCAGTCATTTAATGGGTAAAAATTGATTTGTGGCTATTTGGGTTAGAACTTTTGAACTTTTTTACCAAATCAAAGTGCTGCATTGAGGACCCTTTTGGGAAAATTAAGAAAGCCAAACTCCTTTTTTGACACTTAAAAAAGTTTTCCTGAAACAAAAAAGTATTTAATACACATACCTGATTATATAAAATTTGAAACTATGCAAAGTTATCACAAGGCCCATACAACTCAATTTCACTGTAAATGGATCAATAATAAGTTGTACTGCCATAATAATCTACTGTGGTACCTCTACTTACGAAATTATGTCCCACTACTTTAATTGTTTGAGAGTAGAGCAGCATTTTACATTGAATTATCATTTGTCTTGCTCAATTATAACCCTAGCTTTTATATTTTTGCACAGAGGGGAGGTAGAAAAAGACATGCAGTTTTTGGGCTTGCTGATGCTGAAGAACCTGGTAAAGCCAGAGAGCCCCAAAGTCATCAGCACATTGAGGCAGGCCAGGATTCGAACTGTCATGGTCACAGGTGGGTTGCACTTGTTAACAATGTAGCCCTCGACTTTGCTGACCAGTCAGCTTTAGCTATATTACATTATTTGTGAGTGTTTTTTTTTTCGTCTTTACAGGTGACAACATTCTAACAGCAGTCAACGTCGCCCAAAGCTGTGGCATGGTAAGGTCTGACGAGCGGGTCATCTTTGTCGAGGCCACTGCTCGCTCGGCCCAAAGCGAACCCAGCCTGAGATTCACGCTGGAAGATCAAGAGGGCGCATTAATTGCAACCCAGGTCAGTTGACCTCAAATGTTCTTCTAGAGTACCTTATCATGGTAATTGATTACAGTATTCAATAGCTGATGAGCAAACAGTCGTTTTTGGGCTATGTGTACTATTATTTCATTTTTAAAAATTTATTCGTCATTTTGCCTAAAAAAAGATAGCAATTTAATTAATCCAGTGCTATAAAACATGCTGTTTTGCCTTATTTCAGGGTCTCTATCAGGCAGATTATGACTCTCACTTGGCTATTAATGGGAGTTCCTTTGCTGCTCTCTGTGACCACTTTCCTGAGCATCTACCAAAGGTAATGGTGATTTCTCTTCTCTACATTTTAAACCTCGAAATCTACAAATATAATGTTTGTGCAGAATTTTTGAACATGTCACTTCATTCATGTTTATCGTACAGGTTTTAATGCGAACGACCGTCTTTGCACGCATGGCACCTGAACAAAAAACACAACTAGTAAAAGAACTCCAGAACCTGAAGTAAGTACTCAAACAGGAATGAATTCCAAAAATGATATGGACATGATCAATGTCTGTACTATAGGTAAAAAGTGTAGTATTTGGGGTATGTTTGTATAGTCACTACTTCATTTTAATACTTTTTTTAACAAAAATGTTTTCTTTTTCTAACTCGTCTTTAATCAAAAAAATCCCATGCATGCGATGGTGTTATTTGTTTATTTGTTTTATTTATGATGATGAAACAAGATCACTGACTGCTAAACCTTCTACTTTAAATGCAGAGCATTTCTATCAACAACAATGACAGCCATAGAGTTACCAATTTGAGTTATTTATAGACTATAAATATGTATCATTTGGTGATTTATTGAAACCCGCGTTTCTTGCTTGCACGTGTATTTTTGGTCAAATTAATGATGGAGGCGATAGAAACAGTTGGCAAATAATGACATCATTGACAATCACTTTGTCATATTAGCCAAAGTGAGCTGGAATGGGGTCCTTATCTTTAAATCCTCATTTTATTTCTTAGTTACAGAGTAGGCATGTGTGGAGACGGCGCCAACGACTGCGGCGCCTTGAGAGCCGCGGATGCTGGTGTGTCCCTGTCGGAGGCCGAAGCCTCCATCGCTTCTCCTTTCACGTCCAAGACTGAAAACATCAGCTGTGTACCACTACTCATAAGGTGAAGAGTGGGGTGTAGCGGTTGAAGACGTCAGAACATTTAATACAATAATCAAAGCCATCCATTCTTGTCCTTGCAGAGAAGGTCGATGCGCACTGGTCACCGCCTTCAGCCTCTTCAGATACATGGCTTTGTACAGCATAATTCAGTTCTGCTCTGTGCTCATCCTATACACAGTGAGTTCAGAATGGAAAAAGCCAAAAAGGCACAGAGAAAAGTCAATGTTGACGTGCTAAAAACCTGTCCAGGTGAGCACCAATCTGGCTGACCTGCAGTTCCTGTTCATTGACATCGGGCTGGTGACATTGCTAGCTATCGTGATGGGCAAAGGCGGTCCCAGTGAGGAACTGAGCGCCAACCGGCCTCCAGCCAATCTGCTGACCTTGTCCGTCTTAGGCAGCCTCTTCGTTCACATCTCCTTGATTATCGCGGGACAGTTGGCTGCGCTCTTCATTACGACTTCACAGGATTGGTCAGTACAAAGACAAGTTTAACTACCGTTTGAGTCGTTGTAGAACAAGTGTGTCAAACTCGGGTTGGTTCGCGGGCCGCAATAACGTCAATTCGATTTCATGTGGACTGGATCATTTTAGATATAATATTTAGACTTTAAAAAAAAAATGGATTAAAAGAACTGGATCAAAAGCCCCAAATATTCAGTTCTTTTTTTTTATAGATCCAAAACAATGTTTGAGCTTTTCTTTTTAATTAGGGAAAGCGTCTTTTAATCATTTGTTTTTTTATTTCAAGCGGAAACCAAATCTTTTTTAATTATGTTCCATGTTAAAGTGGAAAACATCCAATATTTTTAAACACTTATTTTTAGATTTTACAAAATACTTTTTGAATTAAAAACAAAAGAAAAAAATTGATTAAAAAAATATTTTAAAAAGGGAATATCAGGAGACATAATATACATCTATAATCTTCATTTGAATTTGACCCTAAAACAGAAAGTCGGCACTGATTTACTTTCTCCAGCCGTACAAAATGATGCGATGGGCCAGAGTTGGCCCCCGGGCCGCCACTTTGACACACGTGTTGTAGACAGTTTGTTTGCTGCCTCCTTTTGTCATTGAGAATCATTTTTTGTATAGTCATAACTGCTGATTTATAAGCTTACCATGTTCCCCAGCCTACCTTTTTAGCCTTTTTTTGTTTTGGCCAAAAATGTTTAATTTCCTGAATCTGTAATTAAATATGCTATGCTTTGGCTTTCAGGTATATTCCCCTCAATTCCACAGTGTTTGGGACTCAGAACCTACCCAACATGGAGAACACTAGTGTCTTTTCTTTGTCCGGATTCCAATACATATTCATGACAGTGGTGGTCACCAAGGCTCACCCCCACAAGAAACCTCTCTATCACAACGGTAAGAGACAGTTTCCTCCTAAACAACACTTATCTACTGTTGTAATATTGGCAATATTGCAAAGGTGACATTTTTAATATGTATAGTGAAACTGCCCGTGCACAAAGGAAATATTTAGTTCATTTTTGGTAGGTGTTTTGATACAATTTTATCTTTTATCTTTGCAGTGATCTTCCTGTGTTTACTCCTTATCCTTTTTGCTGTGATGACATGTCTGGCATTGTATCCTGGTTCTTTTCTCATGGAGATAATGCAGCTCTACGACTTACCTGACTTCAATTTCAAGTTGCTTATCGTCGCTTTGGCTGCCCTAAATTTCCTCGTTAGCTTTATTGTGGAGGTGAGTGACAAACAGTAACATGCCATCATGCAGAATCTGCACTGCTTGGTGCCTGTAGTCAGCTGGGGTAGTCTCCAGTACCCCTGCCAGCATTGGGAGGATATTTGCTATGGATAATGAATGAATAAGCATGTATATTTGTACGTGTACATTATACTATGTATAGATGTTATATTTTGTCTACAGATGCTGGTCGATGTGGGTGGTCTGAACTATCTTTGCTGCTTCTGCCCAAAGCGTTTGTCCAAGAAAAAGTTCAAACAGCTCAACTCCGTCCTATGTGACCGATCATGGCCGCCCCTCAACCAAACACTGTACCCTTTGGGGCACACGGTCAATGGCATAACCTAGTCTGAAAAAAATTGGAAGTCATTTTCACTAAAACATTATCACACTGGAGATGAAAAAATGTACTAATTTCAAACTTTTACCTTTCATATGAAGCTATTTTGTACATCCAAATCAGAGCAATGTTGTTGAACTTTTAAATATTTGTTTAACTCCTACCTTATAAAGGGACCAAAAGTAATTGGACAAATAATTCAGGCCTAAAATAAATGTTTGGCTTTTAATACTAAATTGAAATTAGTCAATTACAGTGTTTCCTCGCTACTTCGCGCTTCAGCTACCGCAGACTCAGCGCTTCGCGGATTTTTTTCAGGATTTTTTTTTTTAAAGATATTAAATTAAAATTATAAATTACATCATTTTACAAGATGTGTAAACAAAATATATATGTATACTTATATATATAAGTATATATACTTATATATATAAGTATATATATATACTTATATATATGTATATATATATACTTATATATGGATGTATATAAATATTTATATATATATTTGTGGCATAGAGGTTTGGTCACCTGACTCCCATTTTCCCTTAGTTATTTCTATGTATTTGTAGTCATGACAAAGGAGAGTGTAGCCAAGTTGTGGCGCAGTGGTTAACTCACCTGTCTCTTGTCCGGGTGGCCTGGGTTCAAATCCCGGTTGGGACACATTTTCACTTAGTTGTTTCTGTGTACTTCTTGTCAAGACACTCAAATAATTACAAAGGAACGTGTAGTCACTTTGTGGTGCAGGGGTTTGTTCACTGGACTCCCGCCTGGGAGACATGGGTTCAAGTCCCGGTTCGGACACATTTTCACTTAATTGTTTGTGTACTTGGTTTCAAGACACTCAAATGATTACTAAGGAAAGTGTAGTCACTTGGTGGCGCAGAGGTTAGTGCACTGGACTCCCGTCTGGGAGACCTGGGTTCGCTTCCCGCTGTCGCCATTTGGCTGATCACTACACCATGTAGTCTGGAAAATGGTACAAGAAGAAGAAAAAAAAGAAAACTCTTTTTAATTTATATTAAACACTTAGTCATATTTTTCAGTAAAACAATTTATTAAGACAGTTGGAGGGGCCACTTCATGTCATGGAGGGGCCACTTCATGTCGCGTTCTCGAGTCGGCCTTCGGCCGACTCTCGACCGCTTGCTTGGTCAGTCGACCGCCGACACAGGGAAGCGAACTCACGTTCTCTCCGTGCAAAGGCGAGTGTTCAACCCACTACACCAACTCGTGTAATAATATTGGGAAAATCTTTGCAGGTGCTTGGATTTGAACACAAGACCAAAGAAGCAGGAAACTGATGACTTATCCACTGGGCCACCACTCTTCAATATTAGTGGCAAAGAAGTTATAAACTTTAATGTAGATACAAAATCTGTTGGTTTTATGATATTTTTGCAGATATTCAGGAATCAAGCTTTTTTTTTTTTTTGCAAATCAGTTTATTAAATCTATTTATTTACAGGCAGTTTGTATTGCCAGTTCTCTGCCGCACTATAGCGAGGCATACCATTGGCTATTTTTTACTCTTATTCTCCATTGACTTGCACCACCAGGAAGTAAAGAAGCGACGCAGGCGGAATTGGACCTTTCCACCGATGGCTTGTACCACAAAATATGGCTTTCTTAGTCTTTGTGAACAAAAATCGAAACGCGTGGGAGGGGCAGGAAACGTCAACATTATAAAAAATCCAACTGCAGAATAATCTCATACTCATTTACAGCAGTGACCATTTTAACCACCCACAAAAACATTTCAAACAAAGAGCCATCACATTGGCACAGGTTTTTTTTTCTTTAAAAAAATGTTTTATATTAATGGATTCATACCGAGTCCGGTTCAAGGTATTTCTCCCGCATTTGTACTGGAGAAGGCATGGTCTAGCCTTCAAGGAGCAAAAGCAAAATTAAGATAACCTGATTTCCATTTTTGTTCGTAGTTTGAAATACTGCTGACATTGCTTCCATTTTGTATATTTAAAAGGCAGAAAAGCTACTTAAAAAAGGACTGTCAAATCCACTTGAAGGACGTGCTAGTTCGAGGAGCAAGGCTGGCAAAAAAAAAACTAAACAAAATGGCAAGGTGCTCGTATGGGGCACGCTGCTAAAGCTACATTGCGACACCGCCAGATGCTTCCCGAAAAACAATGGCTACATTTCATATGTTGTTTGTAAGTAAGCCCTCTAAACTCAGGATTTAGGTGAAAATGACCAAGCCAAGAATCCTTAAGAATACTCCAAAAGAAGGGGGAAAATGAAAAAGAAAAAAGCCAACGTGAATGATTAAAAAGCACATCTATAAAGTGACGTCTTGACTATTATTGCTGGCGGATGGGCCTCACTCCGCCTCTTTGGTAGTCCATGCTTGGAGACGTGGAGTGAGGTGTTCCTTTTTAAAGGGATCGTCACAGTGAGTCCAGGCGTTCGCGTTCATAGTCACAGTGCCAAAACAGAATTCGGGAGGGAGGGAGGGCCGAGCGGGGAGAAAGTTAGGAGCCAAATAGTGTAGTCTTCTCCCTCCCAAACAAACCCCGAGTAGCTCCAATTTATCTGTGCTGTCGGAACCCTTGGGTGCCGTCTGGGCTGATTGGCGCTCGGACCGTGTGATTGGTGGATCTGCTGTCCTCCGAAGGCAACGTAGAGTTGGCGCGAGTCGCTCTGGAGGAAAATGGCGACAAGATGTTGACAATGCAAGACTATAACAAAAAGACCCAGATTAGAAATTCACGTGTGCCAATAACCGCACTGTTTTTGTCTAAACATGTATTGTATAGTTTGTTTTCAATGGATACTTACCTGTCAGCGCTGTTCTTTTCCTGGCCCGAGTCCTCCGGGCAGGCACTGCCCAAAATTCTCTTGCGAGCCTCGGCGTACTCCGCCTCGCGCTGCGCCAGGGATTTGACCTGCAGCGTGGGCCTGTTTTGGTTCAGAGCCGAACCAAGTAGGCCATTATTGGCGGGCCGCTTCAAGATGCGAATCTGAGGCGGAGGCGCCGCCGGTAGGGAATCGTCCTGGATGACCATGGCCATCCTCAGCGGCGAGCGGGAGGAACAATGGTGGTTACTTGACTCTCTGGAAACGAAAAGGTTGGTGAGGGACGTAGTCTTGACGGCAAATGACAACAAAGCCGTAACCAGAAATGAACTGATTATAAACAAACAGCACAGTAACTATCGCGTAATCCCACTCCAATCACTCAATTTTATCGATATATAGAAGAAACTTGAGTAAGATTTTAATGGAAGGGGACAACTCTTGACCCCTGACAACAAAGATTTGTGTGAAATTACAGTCGTGTTACTTCAGGACATCTCAATTAAAAAAAATCCTTACTTTTCTTTCGGGCTAATCCTTAACTTGTCCTCTAACCTCTTTTCCATTTCCTGTGGAACGAAAATGCAAACATGAATTATTGTAAATTAAATTGATAGCAGTGAAGAAATAAAGTAACTGTGTGGAAGGTAATGGGCAAGTGAGGAGGAAAGCAGGGTTGAGTTACAACCTATTTATAATTTGGCTACGCAGGGGGCAGCTGTCAAGTCACAAATTCTAAGATAGAAGACTTTATTCACCAAAATATGACAACAATCGGGGACGGGGAAAAGTTATGTTGTTTTTGGATACAAATTGAGTTAGGTAGTTTAAAATCATGACGAAATACTTCCGGTTAGGCGCGCCACCTGGCGCCGCGACAGTGACGTCATTGGTCGGCGCTAAGCTAACTTGGGTTGCAAACTTGATCGCTAGGGACCGTCGTTAAATGGCTGCCTTGGCCGCGTCACAAACGGAGCTCGCCAAGGGAAGGCGCTGTTAGGCTAGAGCTATTTTAAAACCAACTCGAAAATCCAACACGGCAACTTTGTCAAAAGTTGGAACCGGACTAAATAAAACGGAGCTAAACGACCGACAACGCGTTTAGGCGTCATCTTAAGTGTTATGAAGCTTTGGTTCTAAGATAATAAATGAAATATGGAAGCAGAATTCGAGACGCGGTCGCCGTCAGAGAAGGCGCTTCGGTAAAAGGTGAGCCGGCGTCCGCGTTCTATTTTCTGTGGCAGTCGTAGTAGCGTTAGCATTAGCATGGTCCAAAACGGAAACTCGTGTCAACGAGAAGGGCTCGCGACACACGCGCGCGGCGTGGGGCTGAGTTTTTGTTCAAATGGATCGCCCTCGAGTTGGTTCGCCTTCGGCCGGGCTACGTTGCCATCCGCTCGGCGTTAGCTGGCTAACTTTGTCCGTGCTAACGCGCTAGCTCCAGCCGCATTGTTGGCCCGCGGGACCGGCCGCGCACATCGAGCGAGTCTCGAAAGCCATTCTAATAACGGTGTCTGGAATCAATGTCGGGGTGATCCCGTGTCGCTTTACCCCGTTATCGGCCGCTTCTTCCCAACTTTCCACCACCTCCTCATCCATGTTTCATGTTGCTGGAGACACGCTGCTCGGCGGCTGCGGCACAGCCGGGTCCGCCTCTCTGCCAACAGGCACGTCACTGTGACGGCGTCCCCCACCCGGCCGACCGGCCGGCCCTCAGAGATTTTCTTCATCAATAAATTAGGTTTAAGAAAAAGTCTCCATTAATATAATTTATCGTTTTGCCCCTGTGAGATTCATTTTCTTAGGTCAAGTTCCGTGTCAGCAGTGACTTTTGTAACTCCTATCCAAAAAATGTTATCCATTGGTTTTGGAGTTGTATATAACTACTCAAATGTCATAGGATTAAATTAAGTTTACTTGGGGGAAAATATATTTTGGTTTTTGGAATCGGGACAAGCCACTTGTAAAAGTTTTTTTTTTTTTTAAATCAACCTTATTGTTTTTCTTGGAATGTATTGTATTCACAAATGTACATTTGCTATGTTTTGTTTTTTATGATAAAAGATGTCAAAATGTTGAAATTGTTTTCCCATTTCCTTCATCCAGATGTGGCCTTTTTTTCCACAGGATGCAAACAAACGGGATTCTTAAAATTGTATCTATTATTTTAAGTATTATAACAGTGAATCGTGACCACCCATTCCCAACTTTCCCAGTATAAAGGGATTTGTTCTCTATAACTGTAAATATCAGATAACTCATGTTTATTTATGTAAAATAAACCCTGACATTCTACACGATTTCCTACATTTATTTCAACAAAGTCAGGTTGAAAGCCTTTATTGTCATTATACAACATCTGCATATAACCAAATTAGACCCATGAGCTAAGTAACCGTCTGAATGATGATATGCGGATACCTCATGGAAATAAATGAATATAGTTTATTTTGTCGAGAATATAAAGTAAATTATAACCATTTATTCTTAAAGACTGGAGACCTGATCATTGAATGGAATCAAATCAAATATGTGTGTTGTGAATGAGCTCAAATATAAGTAAGGATTCGGCTATAACATCCAAAATGTCCAATGGTCAGAGTCTGGGATTAATTAGATGGTATGTGCAGTGTCACCTTCCTTCACCACAACAGCGATCGAGGCCTTGATGTTCTTCAATTTGTCACTGTCAAAGCTGACCAGCAGTACGTTGGAGCCGGTTGCGGTGGGAGTGAACACGACGGTGGCTGTGGCTTCTCCTCTGGGGCCCACGCGACCAATCCTGTCAGAACACCGCAAGAGAGCCACAAACTCATTCACTCGCCCATCGGGCCTGCAGCTGTGGCCCGAGCTGTATTCAAGACCTACTTGAGCGTGATGGGCTTGCCCTCAACCAGACCGGCTCCCCCAACAGCGAAAGCGCAATCCTGGAGTGTTTCCGGCAATGGGTTTCGCATGCTCAGTCTTGCCGACACTGGCTGTTTCACCTTGGCTTCCCCTAGTAGCTGTGAAGGTACATTTCACCAATGTTTTTTAAAGAAATCCAACTCATTTGTTGGTTTGTTAAATGAGGTCATGTAGTCCATACTAGGGTTGTAACCATACAAAAATTCTCAACCAACATACCTTGATTTCTACAAGTGGTTCATCCAGCACTATTGTCTTCTCGGCCTTGTGGTATTCGATAGTTTCCTTGTCGATACTGATGGCTGATAGGTGAATGAGGCGATCGGATGTGATCACTGACCCGTATGTGCTGTACTCTAGTTGAAGGTGCAGCCGTCGCTCTAAAAATGCAATCAGTCTTCAATTTAATTGCAGTCACAGATTATTTTTGAGTTTTCTCAACTCTAAATTGCCCTTAGGTATGAGTGTGAATGTGAATGGTTGTTTGTTTCTATGTGCCCTGCGATTGGCTGGCCACCAATTCAGGGTGCCCCCCTCAGCTGTCAGCTGGGATAGGCTCTAGCACCCCCCGCAACCCTAATGAGGATAAAGTGGTTCAGAAAAATGCATTGGATTATAAGACGCACTGCTGGCTTTTGAGAAAATGTAAGTATTTTTGTTGCGGAAAATACAGTATAATCTTATATTTAAATGAGTAGGGTCAAATTGATGTGTTTTCCACTGCGTATGTTATGGAGGTTCTCACCTTCTCCCGAGGGCACCTCCAATCTGTCTGAGGCAAATCCACAGCTCTCCCCTCGTTTGCCATTGTAGAGCACGGCTTTTGCGAAGACGAGAAGTGTGCACTTCTTTGTCACCATGCTATTGTTGGTGATGGTGGCGTACACCTCAAAGTCGGAGCCCACCATCATGTTTTTAGCCAGCTTGATCTTCGATAAGGATGACATTTTGAAAGCGTCGATAAATCAATGGTCATTTTTCGCTCAGTTTCACATATGTTCATTCAAGTTGGTCAGTTTGTATTTCTTTTTAAAAATGTTTTACGTATGGTCAACCTTGAGATGGAGGCCCGGTTCCTCCCCTTTCTGTTGGAGTTTGTTGTGGTGTTGAGCCTTCTCGAATACCTCCCGCTCCTCTTTGGAACCTAAACCAATCAAAAGGCATAATCCGATATCATAAAAAGTTGCTGATAATCAACGTAAAATCCCAATTCATTTTGTTAAACATCAATAAATACAATAATTTCTAAATCTCCACCCGTCGTGAGAATAAGCGATAAATGTTTAATCTATATTTAGTTGAATACATGACCGACAAGATTGGATTGGATTGGATTGGATTGGATATTCAAGGTTCAAACTGATAAACGTGATTGTTTACAGGAAATCATCGAAATGAGTCAATTTGAATACTAAAAATATTGTTTTTGTAATGTGTTCAATTCACTGTAGATTGAACACAGTTTCAAATCATTGATGATGATATGATTATTGATGCTTAACACAATGTCACTGGAATTAATGCCGTTTAATGGAATCTGTTTCTATTTTACCTTCAGAGTACTTGTACTCGTGCGTGATATCATATCTGTCATCGGAACCAAGGGCTTTGGTGCTGATGAATCGTCCCACGGATTTTGTCGAGCCACTGAACTTGACAAACTTTCCGTTGGACAGACGCACCAAATCCACCACATCCGCATTAACCTAATCCAACGCAAAGTTACAATATGTCGTCATGAATTAACAAACCGGACCCATTCCCAAACACCAACCAAAAGTACTCAAAAGCCTATTTGTAATCTTGAATTGCCTGACAACTTTTGCCTTGGCAAATATGGCTTTGCAGAGGAATAATCACACTAAGATTTTTCCAAGGATCAACTCACCTCGGCAAAAATAAAGGGTGCATCATACTTTTTGGTCAGCTCTCCTTCCTTAATGGCCTTCAGTGCAGCCGGTCCACAACAGTAAACGCCTGACAACATACAGAAGTTAATTTCATTTGTACGGATTTTCACCGGACGTTAATGTGATCTTAAAAGACGAGATTCAAACTCACCGTCACTCTTCTCTTGGGGAGTTGGATCACTAGTTTGCCAACCGTCAAACTCTTTTCCCAAGTCGGGACGCCTCATCCAGCTGTCCACCCAAACGTGGAAATTCCTACCGAGACCAGTTGAAGATTTTCACCATTGCCATAATTTGGAAGCCATTCTACTCACCAGACCGAATCTCCTTCCGAAATACTTTCTCCATCCTCGTCGTACAAGTTTTCTATCATCAGGTTGGCGTTACTGTCGTGAGCCGAGCCGAAGTTTGTGACCACCCGGCAAGGAATTCCCAGGGCGCGAGACACTGGGGAAGACCATCCGACATTATTGAGCGTTTGAAGCGTATTTTTCTTCAGGATCTTCTACCGACCTGTGCAGCCAACGGCGGCAAACACCCAGCACTGGCCGAAGGAAACTGGGCCGCTCTCTGCCCATTGTCGCAGGATGTCCCCGCTACCGACCCAGTGGCCTGGATGAACTCCTCCGGTAAAATCATACCACTCTCCCACCAGCACTCCATGGTCGTCATTACTGTTGATCTGATGTAGTGACAATTTCATTGGCACGGCAAAACATGGCGTCCATGCCAGAATCACAAAAACAGCCCCAGAGTAATTTGCTTAGTGTATTCCTTGGTCTGAATGACCCTATTTTCCAGACTATCGTTCCCATGGTTTCCCATAGATTGGCCAAGCCTGTGATTAATACTCAGATGCGACTTATAGTCCAAAAAATACGGTCCTCACCATGGCGCTCAGGACACGCGTCACGTAGATGGGATTCTTCCTGGCCGAACAGTCCTGATCGGCGTTTGACTCAAATTTGGGGTTGTCATCCAAGATCTTTAGACAGATGTCTAGAATTCCTGCTTCAAACTGCCAACAGAACACATGGAGCGCTTTCCCCAATGAATTGTTGCACTTGCTTAATTTACTCTATGCATTGGTGGAATGCACGCATACCTGTCCGTAATTCCACGGCGTGCCCTTGATGCGTTTGTATGTGCCCCGGAAGATCTGCCCGTGCTGCGCCAAGACATACTCTTGCCTCTTGTTTTCGCTGCGCAGGTATACGCTATCGTCTGTGGGAAGGTTAACATTGTTATTGTACATACAAGAACAGGGGTGGGCAAACTATTCCATAAAGGGCCACAGTGGGTGCAAGTTTTCATTCCAACCCATAAAGAGGACAACTTTTCACCAATCTGGTGTCCTGTAAGTGCAATTGCTGGATTGTGCTTGTTTTTTTGCAGAAATCTCATTGTCAAAGTGTCTGTGCTGGATCGGTTGGAGCAAAAACCTGCACCCACAGCGGCCCTCGAGGACTTATTTGCCCACCCCTGCACTAGAACTTGGTCCTAGTATTGATTTGAATCTACACAAGCAAGAGGATAAGGGCATAAGAACAGAAATGAGAGGTGGACTGTATTTACACTTTAAAGTTAGAATTCCGAGAGTAAAGTCAAATTAAACAAAATTAATTAAACTCAGATATTAAATTCTGACTTTAGATGAATAAATGAATGAATGATATGAATGAATGATAAATGAAGTCAGAATTGTGTACTTGTTCCCAGAATTCTGACTTTGTTCTGAGAATTTTGACTTTTTTCTGAGAATTCTGACTACATAATTTTAAGATTAAATTCAGAATTTTGGCCTCCTTTTTAAAATAAAAATAAAAAACTGAGGCTAAGACTCGGAATAGGTCAAAATTGTATTCTGGGAGTTCTGACTTTCTCGTTTTAATCTACTAATTGGATCTCATTAAAATAATCTGATCTGATGAACTCTGTGACAAAAGTCAGAATATTGATCATCTTTTTCTGAAGGTAAAAAAAGTTGGCAAAGATTCCATTCAAGTCACAATTCTGTATTCATTCTGAGAATTCCGAGATTGTAGCCAGAATCCAAAGAAGAGGATATTAACAACGACATACTCCGACACCAAGCGTTAAAGAGCAAGGTGAATTGCCCCAAGGTGGTCGCCCTCCCGCGGTGCTCCACAGTCAGCGTGTAGAGGCCGATGGGTGCGTCGGGGTCGGATACGATGGCGACCGCCACTTTGTCGGCGCTGCTGTCAGGGACGACGGAGGCGCTCCACTTGCTGTCCACTGTGGAGTCGCTGAGTGGGAAGGAAACCTCGGTGTCTGATTCTCTTTTGGGAAGCGGACCTGCGGGGAGATGCGTCAAATCTAAATGAAGACGTGCGCCTCGAGTCGTTGGCGGCGGCGGCGGAGGTTTTCTGACCGGTGCGGACGACCAAGGCCAGATGGGAGTCGTTGGCTTCCAATGGGGCACTGCCGGTTTCCAAGTGCACAAAGATGGTGAAGGCTTGTCCTCGTCTGACGACGAGACGCTGCCCTGCAAAGCGCTCCGTGCGATGGTCGCTCTTGTTGCGATGGATGTTCAGGTCGCAGTGCTCGATAGCCAAAACTGGGCCAAACAATAACAACAACAACATGCTAGTGCAAACCTACATTTAGACTTCATTTCTGTTAAGGCCTATTGTCACAAAACATTTTCTCATTTTCTTTGAGAAATGTTGGTTTTGAGAAAAAACAACCCTTTTTTTCCCGCTCCTATGTTGTAAAACAGTGGGAAAGGTCACTCTTTTACAAGCCAATTTGTAGTTCAGAGAAAGAAAAAGCAATGTGATGGGAAAAATGTTATGACAAAAAGCAATTTTTGAAGCAACGAGGCCGTATTTGTTTCAGCTCAAAGCACTAGCTTCTTATATTGCTAACTTTTTAAGTACTACCTTAAATATATCCATTTGTTCAATGAGTCCTTTTTGAATGAAAAACAATCATAAAAAGACCATGTATATAATAAGTTATTTTTTCTTGTAAAAAAAAAATGTGGACATGTATAGAGAAGGCTAAAATGTGTCTCTCAGCATTTCCTTTCCTCTGGAAGATTAATTTAACGACCTTCCCCCCAAAATAAACTGCAGAAAGGAACCCCGGAGAAGGCCAAGAAGTTATTATAAAAAATAAGTTTTAAAAAAATGCTTCTTTCCACTTACCTCGACTCATGATTGCAGTCAGGTCATGTGTGTGTGTGTGTGTGAGTGTGTGTGAGATTTGCCTATAGTGATGTGACAGCTCCTGCGTGGTGCTCCTGGATATTTGAAGCACGTGTAACTAGAGTGGGCTGTTCACATCTGACCTCATCTACTCATAATTCTGTTTTTAGGTGGAAGGCTGCAGGCTTGGAACACTCACTTCCTCCTATATCTCCTTCGGAAGGGCACCGCTTCAAACCGAAATTCTTTCATTCTTCATCAGGATCTTAAATGTCAATTTTTTTTCCACCCACAAATTCACACTTGTAACTCAAAACAATCATAGCCAGAGGAGGAGAACATTTATGTCATTCCTTGCTTATCAAATACACACTTGGGAGAAATGTAGGTCATATTTTATATAGTATGGATTTATGATGAAAAATAATAATGAGCAACTTAATAGAAAAATGCAACTGTGGGAAAGTATAAACAATAGTGTCAATTGCACAAATATCGAACAACAAAAATAGAAGAGAATCATTTAAAACAAAGTTTTAAGTCATCTGGATCTAGTGCTCGGAATACAATGTTTTTTTTTGGCGGTTTTATTATTATTATTGCGTATTATTTGATGTATTTGATGTTATAGATGTCAGTTGTTTCTACACACGTTTCCCTATTTATTGTGGTACTAATTTTAATGGAATTTAATGTATCATCCTCATTTGTTGACCACATGTTGCATTAACATCACTCTGACAACTTTATTGATACCAAAATATAAACATAAAATGTTAAGTCCTTAGTAAGAAATAAAAATAAACTCAACAGAAATACATTAACGTGCCTCACTTAAACACTTTAAATAAAGAAAATGTGGTACAAAGTGAGTGTCTTCACCAAAATAAAGACAAACCAAAAATATTATATATATATATATATATATATATATATATATATCATAATAATGACATTTTTGTGCCATTTCAATCCAAAGATTGTCTTTTTATCCCAACATTGACTAACACACACAGCACCTTAAAGACAGAAAGTGTGTTGACAAGTGGGTAAAAAAAAATGCCCAAACACAAAATAACATTAAAAATATTTAGAAACTGTACATATGATCAATAATTTGTACATGTAGCCATTTGTTGGTATGAAGGGCAACCACTCCTTACTAGGGTTGTCCATTTATAAATAGATTTATACAACAATTCTTTTCAATGGATTTCGGCATTAGTGTAAAATTCAAACTTATCCACAAAAAAGCCCATTTTACAATGTAGAAAAATCATTTCAAATGTTTTATCGGAGTCTTTTGTGGCTATACTTTTTGTTTTGTATTCCACTAGACCTCTTGGAGTGGTCAATGCGACCAAATAAACAAAAATGCTGCAAACTTGCGACTGTACGTGTGTGTGTGTGTGTGTGTGTGTGTGTGTGTGTGTGTGTGTGTGTGTGTGTGTTAGTGTGTGGTTTGTAGCCACATGATGGCCAAAAGAACCAAAGTCAGAGATAAAAGAGCATGTGGACCACAAGACAGCAGACGTCTGTAAAAAGAACAACTGGAGTGAGTGAGATACATATGATTAAACCAAACAAAATATCAAGTAACATAACCTAAAAAAATGACATTAATTGAGAATTGTATGATGTAGTATTGTACCCTTTATCAAATATCTAGAACAAAAAAATTGGTAACTTAAAAAAAAGATTGCCATAATGAGGATAAAAAAGCATACCTTGTCTTTAACTTAAACCTCTGTGGATTTTCCTTTGGCCTTTTCTCCCTGTAATGCAATAATTTTAAAAAATCACGCTTGTAAAAGGGAGTCCAATGTTTTTAGAGCTGTACACCCAAGTCAGATTAGATTAGAATTGTATTTCATCCCGAATTCAGATAAGGAAGTACCTGAGTCTGGGAAGCATTGGCTATTTTCTTCCCGTTGACTGTCGGCGAACTGTCCGTCCGACACTGCGTCAGACCGCGAGAGCCCGCCGAAGACCAGGAGTCGCCGACCCCCCCGCCGAGAGCCGAGAGACAACTGAGCCCCGAGTCGCTGAAAAACACGTTGGTGCTCTCCTCGGATGAATCCGTGGTGTCCGCCAAATCTGCAACACGGATCAAATGGTAAACTCTAAGTCGGGAGATCAAAAGTTCCAAGAATTAGCACGTCAAACGTACCGAGCGTCCGAAGATCCGTTTTCCAAGCGTGGACGTCGCGGTGAAGCAGATCGTGACGAGCGTTGACTTCATTGTCCAGCGTGGCGCCGGACGAAGGGTGTCCGGGATAGCCGGCGGGCGAGAGCGATCCGCGGCCCGACGACGAAGACGACCGGCTGATGGTCGTGGACGTGGACCCCGAGGACGGCGGACGGGCCGCGTCTGGGGTCCTGCGCGGACAACACGCCACGGGGACTGACAACACATAGTCAGTCATAGTGTTTATCAATGGAATTGACACACATGGATTGTACCCCGCTTCTAAACCATTAAAGCCAGTTTGGTTTGGCGGCCACATTCATGCAAATTCTTACTGGGGTCATCCGGCATGCCAACGACGTCCCGGTCACGGATGTCGGCGTCACTAGCTTGAATATCCGTGTATGTTTTGGGGCCAAGTCCCATGAACACTCGCTCTTGTAACCTTAGTTCTGCATCATAACAACAGGAACAGTAGCATTAAAAGGCAGAAAAAAAGAATATGTGGTACTAATGTCGCACTAATGCATTTTTTTTTTTGCTGCTGATACCAATATCTGATTGTCTGGGACACGTTTTTCAAAATAATTGCTCCTTAAACACTTTCATAAAATGTGAGTGCATGTTATCTTAGCTCATGTGCTAATTATACATTTGCCACGTGTGTAGTCCTACATTTAACTTAATTCCTTGCTAAAATCGTTATAAATGCTCATGTCGGCGTTAATAAAATGTTAAAGCCTGGATGGAAGTATCGTTTAAAGTAAGTATATGTTTAAAGTACAGGCTCTAACATCGAAAATATAGTCATAAAAAAGGGAAAAAAAATCCTCTTTTGGGCTCAAAACCTCGCAGAAATTGACTATCATTTATCATTTTACAAAAGAACAAAAACTAAATGACTTTAAAGTAAGTTCAACAAAAAACTGCGAATTATAGTCCGTAAAATACGCTACGCGCCGATGGCAGCTAGTTTGAAAGCGGAATGGATGGACATGGTGTTGCTGGGCAGTTTCTACCTCTGCTGTGAGTGGCTTGATCCCAGAGAATCTTCTCCAGGTCAGAGGTCCAGGCTTTCTTCACCTCTACGCCATTGGCCTTCAGAACGTAGGTGTCCTCGCTCTTCCTCCTTCGGAACCAGATCTCAAAGCTCATGCCGCTCACGCCGGTGTCGTGGGTCATGCCAATGTCGCCCGTCTGACACACCAGCAGACGTTATGGCTCAAGGACCAGAAATTCGGGCCGAGGTGGGTGCCAACCTTAAACGACTGTTTGTAGACGTAGACTTCGTTTCCGACGTCTGTCTTTTTGCTCTTGCTGAAGAGAATGAGATGCGTGAAGAGGAAGACGCGGCGCAGGCATTTCTTCTTCCGAAAGAAAACGGTGAATTCGTCCTGTCGGATGAGCTGACCTTGCTCTTTTAAATTCACCTGTTAGGAAAATAGAGCCAAATTACCACCGAGGAAGAAATAAAGTGCTGTGCTGCTCTATGTACAAAAATTGGGAACAAGTTCTGCAACCAACACATTTTGTAAGTAGAGGTAGTACTTTAAAATAATAAACATTTTGTCTTTTTGTTTTTTTACCCCATGTTGCTTGCTCTTATCGTACATTTTAGGGGTGGAAGAGGATATATCAATTTAAGGTCTTACATCACAATGTTGGATGGCATCCATGGTGAGCAGGTCGTTGCCATGACGCATCTGAAAGCGAACGAGGTCAGCGGCGGCCTTGACGTCGGCCCGGTCCTTCTCGGCATCGCCGTGGACGTCGGCGGGAATGCCTCGGGGCCAGTGCGAGGCGCTCAGAGCCACCGTGTCCTGCAGGAGGAGGCAGTACTTGCTGATCCTTTGGATGGGTCTCAGCAGATAGGAGGACAGGTCCATCGTGTCTCCCAGTTCCTGCTGCTTTCTCTGGAAGAATCGAAGGAAACTTTAATGTTGAGGCCAACACAACGGATTCAATAAACAATTTTTCTAGGTGATACTCTTGTCGTTTTCAAGAAAATCGCTAGCTTTTCTGTTGAATCCTTAGAGTGTGTTGTAACTATGTCATAACATAAAAAATCCACATGATTTAGGTCCATTACCAGAAAAACTGTGCACCCAGAGATGACATGAGTCAAATGATTTGGTTTCAAATGTTACGTTTGTGTTTTTTGTGGCTTTCTCTTCAAGTCTTTCTCCCACAAAATTGAGGAAGCATTTACAACAATAAATGGTTTCAGGCACACAATGTTGCGAACCAGTTGTGAAAGACAAACTTAATGCTCATGGAAATAACTCAAGTTGTATAAATAAAAGAAAAACGGATTAAAAATTGCTCTTGAAAAGGGGTTCGACAGCTTTATCTAAAAGTGAACCAAAATGCCTGGTAAAATGATACAAATGTCCTCCCAGTCAAAAAGTATTAGACATCTAGCGCTGTCCATGGTGGCGGGGAACGTAAATCCTGCTCAATAAACTGAAAACGACCCATTTGAGTGCAAAGCGTGCCAACACAATTCATCCAGAAACGGCATTTTACCGTCATTTCTGTGGCCGTTTTTTTTCTCATTAGAGGGCAACAAAAATTTGAAGCACGTGTTTGATATATTTTGACAAAGAAGTAAAAGGACCTTAAAGATGTCGTGACGACGATGCAGTAGCAAGGAGTCTGACTGGGGTTTATTCCTGCTGTAGAGGGAGTAAAGGCCAAAACTGTCTCTCTGTGGAAGGAGATAGAAAAAAAAAACCTCATTTAGTCATTCTTTTTGTGCTTTAAAAGTTCCTTCATTCACGTCTAGTAGGAAAAAAATAAGACTTTGTGGACTACAAAAACAACATTTATTATTAGTACCACCCAAAATGCTCAAAACTCTTATTAAAGTGCGAATAAATGAGTAGCACAATGATTGTCTTCAATAGCGCTAATATGTACGAAACCAAGAGGGATGGGCTAGTGACATACTACGTACGTGTCGGAGAAAACAACGAGCCACCATGGCGGGGTGGCCGTGGCAGGCCTCCAACTCGGGCAGGAAGTAGTGGCTGTGGAAATGGTGAAGCTTTTGGAGGTTCCCAAAGATGATGGGACGTTTGCCCCTCAGGTCCTGTGGGAGGTCGGATCTGTCCAGCAGGGGGAGGTAGTGGCGTATGATGTAGCTCAGCGAGCGTACGTACTCCTCCTCTGTGAGCAGGAGCTCCTCCAGGACGCGACGCAACCTCCTGGGAAGAGCACAAAATTCATATTTACAATCATTTAAGAAGCTTTAAAACCCTTGTTTGCATACCGTATTTACTCACATATAAGCCGCACCCTTAAAATGGCCTTAAAATCATTGAATTTTACAACTTCTCGAGTATAAGCCGCCCCCTGGTTCACAATTTGGTTTTAATAGGAGTACACACGTTATTTTTGAGATACTGTATGAATCGAAAGCACATTATTAGGGTCAATATCATAAGGAATTAATGATTCCAGTAATGGTGTGTTTTTTACTGCAAAACAGAAAATAACCAACAAATTGTAAATGTTACTTTTTTGACATCTACTGGTGAAAAAGACTATAGTATAGCAAGTCTTGTGCGCATTTAAGCCATACCCTTGATTCAGCTATCATTTTTTTAGTTACAAATATGGCTTATATGCAAGAAAATATGGTATTTCATTGTATAGTCCACCACAAAAACACCCCTATTTATACTTTATGTCCCCGTCATTTTAAACGGGAAAAAAAAGTGATGCCGAATCCCACAAAAAGTGACCCGAAAAACCCCAAATTGTACAGTAACCCAGAAAATTGAAAGGAAGTCATCTAAAATGTGTAGGAAATGAGCCCACAATGGCCCGTAATTCCCCAAAATAAACTCTCTGACAACAGACCTCCAGTGCATTTAAACTGGGAAGACTGGTTGGGAATGCTCAATTTTCAGTGCTGAATGAATATTGGTCCATTCACCCCTCCCAGTCAAAATGGATTGGACACCTTACTCCACCAATGACAGCTTATGGGTCAACAAGGATGTGGGGAAAAATTTGGAAGAAAAAATACCTGTTTCAACTTCAGTGTAAGCTTGAAGACAAAAGATTAACAAACAAATTTGTCACATTAGTCCAAAAAGAAAACTCCATTGTCTTTTTACCCATCATTAAAACCACGTCAAGAGGTTGACTCACAGAGTGTTGTCGGCGCTGTCTTGTTGCCTTTCCGAACAAAACGCTCCTTCGTCCCTCCCGGCGGGCAGGCTTGAATGTTTGCTGAGATAGGCCACGCCCCCCTCGGCCGGACCCCGATTGCAGGAGCCCTCGGAGAAGCTACCGTGGCGGGAGAGCTGAAACTTCTGAGCCTCCTGGAGCATCCGACAAGATGGCTGACCGTGGCGAGAGCAAGAGGACGACGTAGATTCGGGCGCCTCGATGTCCTTGAAAACGGAGTCCCTCGACTCGGCGGCTCGTGGGCGCCGTCCCCACGGAAACCACTGGCAGCCGACGGTGTGAGACTGCGAAAGGGCGGCGGCTTCTCGATCGCTTCTCGTCCTACTTCTCTTCAACTCACACGCCGTTTTCCTTCCTGACCTATGTGGAGAGGAAATGAAGGCAAATAAATGTTCATGGCGGAATGATCCGAGAGTATCCCGAGAAGACCCACAAAAGCCCAAGGAAAACATCCAAACTCCATGGAGGAAGGCCCAAACCGGGCTTTGAACCCTCAATATTAAAACTGTGGGACCGACGAGCTAACCACTTATTCACAAGGTCTCGATTTTGGATTTTTTTTCCACTCAAATTCTTACATCATTGGCTACGTTTACAAAAGTTACATGTTTGTAATCTGATAAGTGTTCAGTGATCAGTGTTTGAATCAAAAGGAAATATTGGTCAAAAAAAATGTTCACATGCAGAGATTAACCCAAATTTTCCCTGGAAGAATAGAAGGAGTTGGATTGACTTTGGTGGCAATGAAAAAATGTTCCATATAGTTAGCGTTATTTCATGTCATTTTCCATTTTTTTAACATTTGATAGATCTTTGAATATCAACATCTCGGATAAAGATCACTTCCACTCTTTCAGAACAGAAATGCCAGTCGTGGCAACAAGGTTTCTTCTGAAATTTGCCAATAAACTGTTTGTAATTGTATCATAATTACATCGCTTTCCTCCAATCGCGTGATTTTGTACCTGTTGGATGACTTGACCTTTGACCCCTGACTGCCGCGTTTCTCCACAGTTTTGACGGCAATGTCGCCTTCCGTTTCCGTCGTGTCAATCTTGCCCAGGACTTCTCCGGACGCAATGCTCTCCCACCGCGGATGGCGGAGCCCAGGCGTTGACCGTACCATCAGACTACTAGCTCGTGTTGTCTTGGCTTCGGCCACATCCACAAAATCGGGCCCACAACGGCTAGTGAAACAGGGTTGCCTGTCGAAAACCCGGTCATTTCTCTCCCGCATCCGATCTTGAAGCAGCTGCCGGGCTTCCTGGCAGCGCAACCACGCCACGTTCCAGAACTTCATCGCCCTGGAGCCAGGCAGGCTGCTGGCCTCAACCCTCACCTCTTGAAATCTCTCCCTACTGAACTGAAGTAACCTGTCTTGGAAAAGTTGAAGGACAGAAGTGTCCTTGTCTGACGAGAGAACACGGACGCCGCCACTCAGTCCAGAATCTTTGTTTTGATGAACTACACTGACAGTCTCTGTCGTTGGCGTACCGTCTTGGCAGTAAAGGTTTCTGCTTGGATTCTGTTTGAGATAGTCGATGCAATCGGAAGCCAGAGATATAGCCTGCAACAAAAAGGTGGTCTTTTTTTAACTTCATGTACTCTCAAGTTTTAAGATTGTAAGTTCATAAAGGACACGTGCAAGCTACCTGCTGGCAAAAGTCCCAGACATTGACCATGATCTGCAGCTCTCTGCCACATGCCTCCGCTCTACACAAAAAGTCGTCCAGGTCCGATTTGAAGGAGCGGACCCGACTGCTGAACGTTTGCGTCTCTGGGTACGACATCCCAGCCTGCTGGAGATGTTCGGCCTCTTGTGCTAATGTCATGCCGTGGTGTCTTCGATCCTGTCAATGGACAGAAATCTGTGGTCAGCACAGTGATCCCTCGAATGACTATAAAGTTACTCACATTAGCGTCTAGAAGAAAAGCAGTGAAACGGTTGAGGACTTCCTCCAAATGGTCTCCAGATTCCTCTACTGATTCTGCTTCCTGCAGGTGGCGCTCCCCCTCTACATAAAACCACTGTTGGAGCTGTGTAAAAGAAAAAATCACATTGCTGTAATACATTTGGATTGGCTGGGGATCAAAACTATCATTTCAGTCCTGTCCGATAGCTAAAAAGTTGTGGTACAAACTTGGTTTAAGTGTCCCTCCATCTCTCGGACTTGCAGGAGATACTCCAAGTGTTCTAGAGATGTGTTGGAGCTCTGTACCAGAATGTGGACTTGCTCCTCCACGTGGTTGTACAGGCTGCTCAGTGAGTCTATGGCATCACTGCATTAAGGACAAAGCCATTCTATTACAGTCCACAAAAATAAAATAAAAAAACAACAACAAAAGTAAAGAAACAGTATATGAATTCCTCCAGCTCACCTGAGATCCTCACACTGAGGGTATCGGATGTCACTTTCTTTCCTCAGCCTCGCCAGCATGGCCCCACCCTCTCTCTGCAGACTGACCAATCGCCGGTCCTGCAGTACGTCACGCATCAGAGTCCTCTGGTCCTTCATGCACTGCTGAATACTCTGCAGGAGAATCAAGTACTTAGACCAAGGGGTCATTAAACTCGGATTGGTTTGCGTCTAGCGCCGTCCGTGCCACTTTTACTGAATTGGACAACTATCACTGGCTGTGAGTCAAGTTTGCATCAGTGAAATACAATACCTGCAAAGAATCTGTCCGCTGAGGAGCTTGGAAATGACTTATTGCACTTTGCAGCCGACTGGAGGCGTCATGAAGATCCAATGCAAATGGAAAGAGTCTCTAGACAAATCAAAGATGGGCTCATTAGTCATTTATCCATTTATCTTCTGTGCATCTTAGCCTCATGAGAATTACAGGGGGTGCTAGAACCAAGCTGCCAATCACAGGGCCTGCGTGGATTTCCTCCGGGTACTCCGGCTTCCTCCCACATTGTAAAAACATGCATGGTAGGCTGATTGGACACTCTAAATTGCCCCTAGGTATGAGTTTGTTTGTCTTTTTGTGCCCTGCGATTGGCTGCCCACCGATTTAGGGTGTCCCCCTGCCTCTGGCCCGGAGTCAGCTGGGATAGGCTCCAGCACCCTCTGCGACACTAATGAGGACGAAGCGGTTCAGAAAATGAGATGGGATCCTTGGCAGTGTTCAATCAGCCAATCATGTGTGATTTTGTTGTGATTTCATGTGCTCACCCGGTGAAGATCCATCCAATCACGGAGATCGTGACGCAGCGTTCCACCTAAACAAAAAGTCCGTTGACTCTCCTCCACCAGCTTGGTCAAGGCTTTCATGGATGTCACCACTTCAGTCTGTGGCATCCAAACAAAGTATAATATCAATATTACAAGTGAAAAAGAGGTGAGTCCATGTAAAATGTTGCCAAATATGTGGCTCAAATGGACCAACTTCCAAAATGACATATGACTTATAAAATGATTTCGGGCAGTGAAACATGGCCCAGAAGTGCAAGGATGCAAAAAATAAAGTATTTACTTCTTTATGTACAGTGTGAATGAGCTCTATGATATACTACTTGTAAAGCTACTATTGTGTGTTCTAGATATGACTCCTTGCTATAGAAACATTCACAAACAAAAAGAAAATTGTTCATATAAACGGATGAACCTGAATCGTGGAGCCTCGTTCTGGCAGTGTGCCGCTTTCTTTATCCACTAGGAGAACCAAAGTGTTTACTGCCTGGGAAAAGTGCTCCTGAATACAAGCAGCATGTTACAAAGGCAAGAGAGAAAAAAAAACAGGAAAACACTGTCAACTGATTGCATTTAAAATTGGACAAATAATGAACATTCTGTGACCAGAGCATGCTATTGCTCAAGCATGTGATGAAAAAATCAGAAGCAAATGCTATTGCATGAGCAGAATGTTAAATAAATCATGTGGGACCACAACATCTCTAATGCATATCCTAGCCATCCCAAAATTGCAAGCAGCGAGGGTTTGAATAGCACACAGATGGCAGCTTGGCAAGTTCCACTAGGTGGTTTAAAACCACCCAATGAATTTCTTTTTGGAAATGTTGTACAATTTTCTCATTGGAAATTTGGTGACTGGCGCCAATGATTTGTTTTCTTCCCATTAAACTACAATGTCAGAAATGTACCTGTGATGTTGGTGTGTGTGTCCTACCTGTAGCATCATCAAAGCTTTGTACAGCTGTGGATGAGGATTTGATTTCCTGGCGTCAAAGACAAGAGTCATCCCAGCTTCTCTGATTTCTCTCCTTATGGTAAATTGACGAGAAGGACAGGAATAATTATTTTACACGGACCTTATTTTTCGGACTACAAGTCAAAAACGTGGAATTATCTAATTTCGCACGTCACACGTCCAAACTACAGTAATCCCTCAAATGTGGTGGCTTCAATTTTCGCGGTTTCTCTACATCGCAGATTTTTTTTCTGAGGGAATTTTTTTAATGTTTTAATTTATTTTTTATTTTTTTAAAGTTCATAAAAAATTGAAAATCCTCACAAGCAGAAGCCACTCTTTATCGTGACTTTTATACATTTCCGTCAGTGGCTTTGTAAAAACCTCACCTTAGGACAGAGTGGAAGTAGAGCAACATCTCCAAGAGCTCCTGGCTGGTCACATTAGATTGCCATTCATGGTGGTCTCCATAGATCTCAGTGACAGCCCTACCCATTCTGTCTCTGCCTCCTGCCAGCATCCGCCAAATAAAATGATATATTTGCATGAATTCAAGAAGAATTGTCTGGTGTAATAGCTGAAAGAACTGGTGAAAGAGAGAAGGCTAGAGGACGTTTACGACTTGCCTGTAAGTGTTGCCAACCCTTGATATAAGGGGTGAGCTCTGGGGTCTGGAAAGCCTAAATGAATGTGGTCTGGTCTGGGACTGTGATGAACAGAGGACGGCTGACAGTTGGTCCTGGTTCCTGTTACTGGAATGGAAACATCCGTTGAGGAGCTCTCCATCTTTCTATTTGTGCTGGATTTTTCCACCAAATCTGTAAAAGGATTTTACAGTTGCAGATCGTGGTCAATGTGTCAATAGATGATAGACATCCTCTTGGGAAATAGCAAAAACACGGTTTACCTGGAATGGCCATCTTCATCTTGTTGATTTTAGGTGAAACTAATCGAAAGGCGGTGCTTTTTTTGCACTTGACCACATGAAGCTGAGGCACATCTGTGCCAATATCATCAACTCGGCCCTTCCTGACATTCTCGCCATCCACAAGGATCAACTGGCACTTCTCAGAGGTTTCCACCACTGCGGTAGAGAGGGAGGAACATCTCCCGTCCGTTTCCCGTTTCTTCTTCTGCGGTAAAACGGGCAAAGAGTTGGCCGGAATCACCCCACTGAGAACGTTGTGATGTTTGGTAAAAAGCTCCTGTGCATCTGTAGGATTCGTGGAGTGCTGTAAAACTCTTTCAAACTTTGTTCCACTCCCGTTTTGTAAACCACTGTAAAATTTGTCGCAATATTCCCGGGTTGGGAGAGTGGTCTTGTGGATCGACTCATTGTCGGCCATATAGAGGACTGGGTTTGTATCATGTCTCCAAAATGAAGCACTGTTTTTCTCGATGGAGGATGTACAGCTGCCAATGGAAGGATGTTGGATTTGGGTCCCGAATTCAAGATCCAATTTTTGGTCATGACCAGGAGGACAACCACTCGCAGTCTCTGATTGCTTCCTCAGCCCATCACAAGAGCAGATTTCTCCATCCTCCTTCACAACACCCAAAATCCTTGCACTGGCCTTTTCATACTTAGCAGTGAGCGGATTTTGTAGCGCAGCCCTGTAGGATTCTCTATGACGACATCTCAACTCCTCTGTATCGGATGACATTTTCCCCTGTTTACTTGTCTCTGGCTCTGAAAAATGGTCGCTGGGGAGATGGTGAATAGGTACAGACACAACAGGGTAGGGTTGATGGGATTGGGAATGGTTGAGTGAGGTGGTCGGTTGATGTAACAGAGCAGCCTCTGTTTGGGATTTTTCTGGACGATGCATGAGGAATTGGTCTTTAATCTGTGGCTTTGTCAGGCCTTGGCTTTGAATATATGACTCCACGTGAGCTCTTGGTTGCATTTGCACCTCTGACTTCTGTTCCTTTGTTGCCAATGGAGCACGCCCAAATAGCATGGTCGCCTGCACAATATCAATATAGTCTGGCTCAGCGGCCGTCTGCTCAGAAAAATGACCGCCTTGCTTTGCATGGTCAACGTCACGCTCATCTTTTTCCTCGCGCAGAGCTGTTGTTTTGCAGATGTCCATCGTGGTGTTTAGTTTTGTCTGATCAAAGCGGCTGTCCCAAGTATTATGGGACACCCAGCCAATGGGCTTTGGTTCTGTTTCTAATGTGTCTTTGGCACTTTCGAGCCCGGACGAGGAAGCAGTGCCACTATCCACGAGGCAGAGTGATACGGCAATGCCATGCTTGGCCGGACAAATTCTGGTCTCCAGTGACAAGGTCGAGGGATGTGAGAAAGACGGCAAGAATGAGGTCACTTGAGTTACACGACATGGGTTCGGTGTGGCTTCCTTAGGAAGAGAAGGACCAAAAGAAGTGCTCGCCGAGGAATTACCAGGGAATTGAGGACGGGGTGGGGAAGCCATGCTACTCCTTCTGCTCTGTGGCATTCCAACTAAGTCAGACACAACTTCAGGTGGACATGGTAAAAGGATCTCATTCTGGTCTGCTGTATGCATGTAATGGCTTTCGGAAAGGTTTTATCTCCTTGACTGCTCCCTTTTAAAGAAGCTGGTCTTCTCCTTCTTCATAGAAGAGAAATGACTATGGCACCAACAAAGAGTTCTAGAGAGAGCAAATGAGAGAAGATGAGAGGAATTATTTGCCTTCAAAATTTGCCACCAACCAAAATTCCTGTCAGATGCAAGGTAGGCTGGTTGCTTTTAAGTGTGAGTGTTAGGGCAAACCGGAGTACGGGACATTTTTTTACAGTTAGTATCTGATAATCCCATGAAAACGATGCTATCAGCGGAATTTCATCCTTGGCGTTAAGCATTTCATGATCAACATTGTAACAAAATTATCGTTGTGTCTGAATCGCTTCAGTAAAATCTCAGTGATTATGCCTAGCGTTGCAATTTGGGGTAAACATAAGGGTGGTTGGGGCTTGTGACATTCCTCACGCTGTTGTTACTTTGCACAGGTCGGTCACCTGTTGTGAAAAGAGCCCTGCAAACTCAAACATTTGGTGTTCCCTGCCAGAAATGCACTTCAACAATGCCAGTAAACAGGATCATGTGGGGGCTGCTTTCCAGGCAGCCATGAACGCAGGTTTAGCGCTTCACATTTCAAGTGACCTCCTAACATATTTAGGCCCAGCTTTATTTAGCCTACTGCTGACCCCAGGGTTATTGTAATTACATGCATTTCAAGGCTCGATGAGGAGAAGTAGAGGAGCAGGAAAGGTGATGTGGAGGTGTTAAGGTCTGAGCCATTTTTTTGTGGGTCCAAAATATACAGTATATTACTCGATATAAAGGTAAACAGTAATAGCCTGAATTTGGTGAGGCTAACTTACTCAGTTTGAATGATTGGAGTTTCCTTTAGTTGGGTGATACTCTCTCAAATAGACCAGACAGGTACCCACTGATGTGAAAGTGCATCAAGAACTATGTTTTTTTCCCCCCACATGCCATATTACCTTATTTGGTCCAACCTGTTGTTGACCGCATAATAATTTACAACTTGTACATGATGAACTTAGCATAAGGGTTGAAAAAACTCAGTCTTTACACACCCAAGGGAAGACAATAATCGGACGAAATAACCTTTTCCAGATAACCGAAAACGGGGCCTTTACTCACGTTGACATTACGGAGTTATGTCTGCTTAGCAGCTGGCTTTTGTCATTCTTTCCTCCACAGCAGGCCTTAAGAATCGTAGGATCATCATGTAATAAGCATACAGTGCATTGGGCGGCCATGTTTTTAATTCTCTATCTGTCGCTGCATGTTTATTTCGTCCCTCGCCATCTCATTAGCTCGAATTATCATCTGGGAGCGCTGTCTGCAAAACCTCATGAGTCAATTGTGCCACATCCCTCACGGGACAGAACAATGTTCAAGACCAACCATGACAGGGAGAAGTAGGATTCCACTCACAACCCGAATGACAACAATAGTGCATAACGGTGTCATATTAATATACAATACCAAACAAATATAATGTATGAGAGATAAATTCAAATGATGTTTCCAGTACAGTAATACTAATGATTTGGAGATTTTAGATTAACGCAACTGAGTTTTGCTAATTCACATTTTTCCAAGAATACATTGGTAACTCTTCTTACAAATACTTCTACATGTGATTTTTTTTCAGGTTATAAAATGCTATATATGTATCAATATATTTCCCTTGTCATGTGAAAGAAAGAAAAAAGGGAACAATAACACCTGGATGTAATGGTCATATTCCATAGGAAGAAATTTGTACGACGATTCAAGAGTCAAGCCATAACACATGCTTGAATAAACAGTGCAAGCAAGCACACATTGCCAGACGGCTAAATCACAAAGAAAGTCTTTCTGAAGAGAGAAAAAAAGATGCTCTGTGTGACCCGGTCCGGTCAGCATAGAAACAAATTCCCAAACGTTGAGGCCGTTTCTCAAGTGTGAACGGTCGGAATAGTAGTTGCTGGCTGGTGGCAGGGCAAGGTGGGTGGATAAATGCACGCACTCACGCAAAGTCCCGCCAAGTCAAACCTACACAGGGGCAGGGCGGGTATTTTAAAATTCACTTCCCAGCATAACGTCTTCGCAGCGAGCCAGTGGCAAACAAATCGGCCTTATGTGCGAGCTGGGCACACCCAGACGGCAGCCAGAAGGTGGAACAACACAGGAAAAACATATACAGTCCGAGACTACGCTCACATTCTCAATTGGTTCAACACTAAAAGAAGAGAGTGGCGATTTTAACGAGACTTACGATTTATGTGTTTAAAAAACAACAACAACAGGATTTTGGAGAGGAGCGATGTTGAGCAATTTTGAGTGCACTTTTGCTGATTATTGAAAATAAAATAAGTCAAAGCCATGTAAAATAAGAACATGCTAGCTCTCACAGGACTGAGCAATGACATCACTCTTTATGCCATGGCAATAAAAGTATCACTACAATTCTAATAATTGGGCTTTCCCAAACAAACTTAATTTTACACAAGAATTTTTTTTTTCTGATTCACATACTCGGTTTAACAGGCAGCCCGGCGGAAGAGTGGTTTGGGCGTCAGCCTCGGAGTGGGGGACCTGGGTTCAATTCCAGGGTGCGTGGGTTTTCTCCGGGTACTCCGTTTTCCTCTCACAGACTGATTGGAAACTCTAAATTACCCTTAGGCATGAGTTTCTTTGCCTCCTTGTGCCCTGCGATTGGCTGGCCACCAATTTAGGTTGTCCCCCGCCTTAAGGTCAGCTGGGAAAGGCTCCAGCACCCCCCACAACCTCTGTGAGGATAAAGTGGTTCAGAAAATGAGATGCGAGGAGAGACATACGATGTTTAACATAAAAAACAATGTATTTTGCTCACTAGCCAGGTCAGGAATTCAAGCCTTAAATCAAGGTAACGCTGAATTAGGACAGCCGGTCTTGGAACCTATATTCCCTTAGGAGTGATTAGTTTTTATAAGTATGGTTTAACTTCTCCGTGACTCGCATACCAGGAAGTACGGCCGATAAATGGGGACGGCTAGTGAAATCTAGCCTGATGCTGGGCAACGTGAAACCTTCAACTTGAGTGAAGAGAGTCAAGCGCTAACACGCTTGATGCGTCTTGCAAAACACTAATGGCTGCTTGTCATGACGTTATAAATAAAAGGCTCGGTTGAACCCTTTGGATAAACGTTTGGACGTCACACGATTGGGCGTCTGTCCTCATCTGTGGAAGGGTTTGCAAGTGCTCTTTTTTTAGGGTTAGAAAAGAACTTATAAAGGCTGACTCAGTTGACGTAAAAGATTTGTCACATATCCCCAGCAGCCATGTTGATGACTGAACAACAATGAAGGTTTTGTCGGGTGTGACTGGTTTTGCTTTAATCAAAGAGCAAAGCCATCCATTTTCAACAACACTTATCCTTGGCAATGTATCAGGACGTCGGAGCCAAAGGAGAACTCCACCCTGAGGCCACAACTGGTTGCCAGGCCAGTTGAAGACTGAGACATACAAGCCTTTGCGCACAAATCACAGTCCCACTGAGTGGCAAATGTCAGTCAGGTGAATGCCAATACGTTATCGGCGACTCAGAGTGAAGTATTTGCCCATCTATCAAGTTAACACCATTAACATGCTGTATAATAATGAAAAATATGTCTGTAGCAAGAGCCAGGGGAAAGAAAAACTTAAAAATAAGGCCATTATGGACATTAATAGGTGAAATTATCTTGTAACATGAAATAAAACTGAAAATATAAAGGTGTGTAGGTAAGATTTTCAAGAGCATTTTCTTTCAAATAGCTAAACAGGATTCTTTCCACTGGGATGCACTTGATCAAAACTATATCTGACGCTTTAAATATTCATTTTAGACTTGACTTGAATAGCAAATGTGACCTCCCGTTTTTAATGTTTAAAAAGCTAAGTTCTTTCCGAGTTTGAAAGTCAAAGATAAGTAAATACTAAATTGATATTTAAAGTCTGACGCGGATCAGTGCCTGCAAGATCACAAGAGAATTTCTTATAATTACCATCTTTTGATCTTCATAGTAGCATGGCTCACTGACAGAATCCCCGTTGAGCTGTCTCAACTTTGCAACTTGCGACTGGGAGCCTCTGGGTCAAGTTTAAAAAACTCCTTGCAAAATCCTTCTTTTCAGCTTCATAGGTAGTCAGTCGATTCTCATTTGATCCCTTCTGGCTCTCTATCCTTAACGCTCTCATTCAGAAGCTGTGTGTTTCCAATGGCGGCTCTTATGTTGCCTCGGAAAGTGACAGTGCGACCAAACATGAGGAGAGGTGCGAGTGAGCGAGCCAGCAAGAGAGAGAAAGAGAGAGAGAAACAGAGAGAGAAACAGAGAGAGAGAAAGAGAGAGAGGGGGGCATGGGAGGGTGTAGAAGGATGGAAAAAAACTTGTGGCTTAACCAATCGCATAGTTCTCTTTTTCAATGGTTTAATTATCGTTTAACTTACCATTTATGTACGTATGTGTATGTACGTGTGTGTGTGTGTATATATATATATATATATATATATATATATATATATATATATATATATATATATATATATATATATATATATATATATATATATATATATATATACACATATATATATATACACACACTGAAGCAAAGCAATATACAGCCCCAACATATGAGCAATTTGAGATACGTGAAAAATTCTAAGACAATATTTGCCTTGAGATATGAGACAAATTTTGAGATACGAGCATACGAAACAGCCAGGTGGCCGAGATGCGAGAGGCTGCTTATGATTTCACTGTGGCATAAATAGATTTAGTGTAATGTAAGATTCAAACTTTTTTTAAGTTCATCTAAGTTCAATTTAGAGTTGATGTTATGTTACGAGCGCAAGTCTATTCAATGGTGAAAAGGCTCAAAAGATCCAAAAGAAAGAGATCTCAACTAAGATGGAGCTGCACATGACTCAGCGATCGCGTAGTAGCAAGAGTCGGGGAAACGCTAATGTGTGAAACATCATACCAAGTGCAGCTGTCGTGAAGCAAGCCCACAAACGTCTCATCTTTGTTGATTTTAAAGCGACCTGACCAGAAAGTCGCTGACTGGCCCTCCAGTCCATCCGAGGGCACCGACCTGTGTGCAAATGACAAACATGCTTGAGTACATGAGTTAAAACTCAAATTTTTACCATCTACAATGACGCATACGTCTCTCAACTGAATCAAACTGAAAGGATTCAGCCCATGGTTACTTTCTGACCAAATCCAAAACACCGATTAGATTTTTTGGAATCTGTACTTAGAATTATTCGTGTCAAACAAAGACTCCCTTAGAAAGGCAAATTTAATAAAAGCCTGAACATGACTGGCGGATGTTTTGTTGTTTTTGTTGCCATAGCTTGCATTGTTGCACCCTAAGTGCTCCGGTGGTTCTGGTGCTTGTCCACCTCCTCCGGGCTCTCTTAATGCACTGACTCTTCTGGGTGACAAGGCAAATATGCACTCTAGTCACAACGGGGAATGACGCTTTTAGAGCGTATGCGCTTGTGTGCATGTATGCGTCAGCCATGGGAGACGAGCCGCTGAATCGAGCGGACGCAACGAGGGCCTTATTGCCCTTGTCCTATTTCTCCTGACGCCTATCTTGAATCTCAAGGAACAACATTTGAAAATATGAATAGTTTATGGCTCTCTCCGTCCAAAAGGTTCCCCACCCCTGAGCCACTTCTAGCCCACAAGTCTTAGGTTTGATACACCGGATGTAAGCAGCATGACATTTTTTGGACTACAGTTGTATCTTGGTACTCGACCATAATTTGTTCTAGTTTGGTGGTTGAAAACGGAACCGAAAGCATTTTTGCCATTAAAAAAAAAACAATGATATTTTAATCCATAAATCTCTCGGGTGTTCAAATTCAGAATGATTCAAGGCTGGTATTCATTGGTCGAAAAGCAAATAGTTCAATAGCGAGGAGTTTGAATACAGAGTCAAAAAGTAGTTTTGAATACAGTTGCAAAATAAGGAGTATTATCCACCTGCTTTGGCGGATTTATCCTATTAGCTGTTACCGTTCAAGAAGTATGTAGGTAAGCAAGAGCGTGTGTGATCTTATTAGACTTTGCCTGACAACTTTGTTGCTTCTTCATCTTAACTCAAGCTGTGAGATGTTGAGTTGAAAACAAGCAGACTTGAAAAGAGCCAAAAATCAACGTGTGATAATAAAATTCCATGTCAGAAGGTTGTGTCTGAAGATGTTTGTGTACTTTGTGTACTTGCAGAATCAGAGTGCCCAGAAGCCGCTAATCCCAGCCAATGAAGGAACTAACCAACCTCAGACAGAGGCAGTCTATTTTTAACTCCAAACATGCCCACAACTTCAAGCGTGCATCTTGAAGCTCTGATTTTGCAGCTCGCACCTCATTAGCATTCTCTTTGACACTTAGCATAGCTGCAGATACCAAATCTCATACAGTGAGCAAGACTGGGGTCACATCAAGGCTAAATAGGAAGAGCCTACATTTGATGGTTTAAATGGCTTTCTGTTGCTTTTCCTTCTTCTCAAAACAAAAAAAAAATGGTCAAGTCAAAATCCACTAAATTGATTCATCCGTCAGTTTTGTTCTCCACTTATGAATCCAAACATTCAATGCCAAATATGTTTTGTATAAACAGTACAATAGAACAATACAGATCTTGAGGGCCACGAGCACGACAATGGCAATCAGAGATCATTTCTAAATGTCATATGCAATATGTATATACATTATGTACAAAAGTATGGCTTTCAGAAACGTTCTAGATGAGAAAAAAAATTATATTACGAGATCCAGTTTATTTATAGTAACTGGCATGGGAAATAAAATATGGAAGTTTTTTTTCCCCATATAATGTCAATTCACAGTGGCAGGAAAACCAAATTATCACACTGACTATGTTGTTTTCACTGATTTGTTGACCCAAAAAAAAATGTTACAATTCAATCATTGTTTTTTTTAATCTGTTAAAGCTCCCGTACATGATGTTCTCATTTTGACACATGACTATTGAGGGAAAATTACAAAAGAATTACAGAGCTCATTGCAAGGACAATCTATTATCACTGAACATAGAATACCCCCAAAAAAGCTTCGAACAGCTACTGAGACATGCAAGCTGCATAATTAAATGACAGACGGGGAGAAAAGAAATATAACTTAACCGTGGGAAAAACAGCCATTTTCCAAGGCATTCAGCTTGAACTTAAAATACCGAGTGTTCGAGGCATGTATGAGTGAAGATATACGGTATAATCAAGTGGTCTGCAGAGGATTTAAAAAACTGCATTTTTTTTTTTACTCACACCACATGAAACTGCAATCCACACAGCAGTCACTGAAAGTCTTGCAGTGCCTCTCCAAACCCCAAAACTCAATGTTCTTTACCACTTAAATAAAAGTCCAAATCCTCAAGATAAAGTCAATTGTCTTTGGCTAATTTTTTTTTGTGTTGCGAATGTTATTTTGAACTCAAGGCTTTTTTTTGGGAGCAGACTGTTTTTTTGTGGTAACCAACCAGTGTTTTTGTGTTACTTAGAGTAATACTCTTGTGCCAGGAGTTGTGTGTTGATATAGAAATAAAGACACATTTTCAGACTATAAGTTGCAGAAGCCAAACAATGCACAATGAGAGTCGGGAAAATGTATAAAAGTCACACTGGAGTATAAGTTGCGTTTTTGGGAAGCCAATTTTTGCTTGACAAACACAAACGAACATAAGTCAAAGTAAAAATAGTCAAATGAAGCTCAACGGGCTAAATAGGCATCCATTGGTGTAAGTTATCAGACAACTGTAGCCAAATAAGAAACACAACAGCCTGCCGGAGAAAAAAACCCACTCGAGTATTAGTCGCAGACCAATCCAATGTGTATTTTAAAAAGTGCGATTTATTGTCCGGAAAATACGGTACTGTATTATGGCAGCCGCAACCAGCAAAAATAACCCAAACAATACAATGTCAGTTGATTGCATGCTTGTAGGAAACAGTGGTTAAACTTACCACAAAAAAAAAACAGAAAGCATGCAGTAGTTCTCTATTTTCTAAAAATATTATACATAAAGTATACTGGCTTGCTGATACGTGCAGTTATCTTCATTTTTAGATAGAGCGCACCCCTATGGTATAGGCACAATAGGTTGCAGAAGAAAAATCATTCGGGATTCCGAATCAAACTTTTGCTAAGTGGCTCATATTCTGCCCAATATTGCTATGTGAGTAATACGCTTTAAAATACTAGCACGGTTATACGGAGACGTATACCATTGAGGCTGAAACGGCGGTGACCAAGACCCGCCCATCTATTTTGGCCCACCAACTAAAGCTGTGAAACATTATGACCCGACAGGTCATAAATCATCGCGAGACGTTCGGCTCAGTCAGGATCAAGCCAGAAGTTGATGAGCTCTTAAAAAACAAATGAGAAATCGAAACAAATGGACAGGTAAGAGTTGCTTCATCCCCCCAAAAATGACAATAGTATAGTGAAGATGCAACACCATGTTACAAAGCACCACTGAAACGTACTCTTTTTGCTGGCTTTTTTTGTGTGCTTGTGAAAATTGTGACACATTGCAGTCCAGCACAGAGACAGGTGATGCCATCGAAGCACAAATAGCTCAAGCATTGAAATAAGCTTTCAACAGAGCATCTAGAGGCCAGCTTGTGACTCCACCTGCACCGAGGGAGACAAACAAGCAATCTTAGCAGCTGGCCAAACAACAGAAGCACAAAAAACCCACCTCCAACGTCTTATTTATAAACTCGCCCTCCCGGGTGAGAAGACACAGACAGGCAGTGGCAGCTGCTTTAGGTCAAACGAGAGAACCAAAGAGGAGGTGGCTCGGTTAGCGCGTCAGCCTCACATTGGGAAACCTGGGTTCAAATCCAGGGCGGTTCACCTGTGGCTGGAGTTTGCATGTTCTCCCCGGGCCTATGTGGGTTTTCCCCAGGTACTTCGGTTTCCTCCAACATTACAAAGACATGCTGATTGGACAGTCGAAATTGCCCCTAGGTATGAGTGTGTTTGTCTCCTTGTGTCCTCCGATTGGCTGGCTAGTAATTCAGGGTGTTCCCCACCTCTGCCCTGAAGTCAGCTGGGATAGGCTCCAGCACCCCCATGAAATTAAGCAATTTGTCCCTAGAAGTCACTGATAATTCCCAAATGTTACCACAAAGAAAATTGTAGTGTGATATAGGGTAGCCTAAATGTTGTAGGTAGAACTGAAATATTTGAAAGTAAAATGTCAAAAAGTTCACATACCTTATTAAAGCAAACTAAGTTATATGTTGACGTCATTCTTGACCATGTCTGTCCACCACAAAATTGATATGTAAATAAATAATAATAAAATCCAAAACAGAATGTATTTCTGTTTTAATACATTTTAAATGGATCAATTAGTAATAATTAATATTTGATTAAATTACATTTTCATTTATTCTGAGGAAAAACTTTTTTTAATACATGAAAATAAAATAAAATAAAATTCCTGTGTCTGTGGACAATAGGATTCTCTGGGGTTGTTTTATTATTAATATTCAAAAAATACTCACTTGTGCTATAAAAGCATTCAATTAAATTCAATTCAATTCAAGGTGTTGATTCCAAATTGGTTTGAAGTACTATAGAAGTATAATTTTGAGTTCAAGTGTATAAACCTCTGAAAAAGACAGAGAAACAGTGCCATCGCGGGGTAAACTTCTTAATGCAGTTTAGTACAGTAGAATATGTGCAGTTGTTTTTAATGGTTAGCACATCCAATCCTATTTTATCATTAAAATGTCCAAAAAGTAGTCTACAGTGGAAAATCAACAACAATGAAAATAGCAAATACTAACATGTGTTAGCGTTGGTTATCCTGCTAAAATGTCAACCTGGTGGGAAAACCCGATAGAATACTCAACAAAGTGAACATTGGGCCACGGATTTAGCGATGAAATAAAGAAATTATATGAAGTTATCAATGCAAAAGTAACTATATTCACCGCAACTGCCACCACGAGG
This sequence comes from Stigmatopora nigra, assembly GCF_051989575.1. NCBI lineage: Eukaryota > Metazoa > Chordata > Actinopteri > Syngnathiformes > Syngnathidae > Stigmatopora > Stigmatopora nigra. The sequence goes on from NC_135508.1 coordinate 12,156,209, forward strand.
AGGAAAGTTACGGAACTTACCAAACAATCTCGTCCAAAATGTTGACGATGCACGAAAACATTCGCCTTTCTTGATTAAGTGGAATAGATGTCCGTTCGCGTGGTTTGAATGCGGGTGGGTGCGTGGGTCAGTGGTCCAACATCTTGCTTTTGTCTCCCTGTTGGGGTCAGAAAATGTTGTACTGAGGCACATATCAAAGTGGCGGCCCGGGGGCCAAATTTGGTCCGTCGCATCATTTTGTGTGGCCCGGGAAAGTATAGTTTTGAATGTGGAAGGAAAGTAGAGTACCAAGAGAAAACCCACACAAGCCTAGGGAAAACATCAACAAATCCACACACTATGAATATTGACTTTTCTATGTTTCTGAGACTCTTCCAGTCTCTCGTATGCTACCGAAATTACACTTTAAAGTCAACGCTTGGCTATCTTATTGGTCTCATAATGTGAAAAGTGGAATGCGTATTTGTTTGCCATCCAAAAACTGACTTTGCATTCATGACGACACGTCTCCAAACACTGTTTACATGACGACTTCCTTTCTCATGGAGACCACACAGAGCTTCTTATTAAAAAGGAATTTCCTCTGTCCGCTACTGCTCTACAAGAGAAACATTTTTCAAGACATTTAAAATATAACCTATTTTTTTAACCATTACATGTTCAGCACATACTTCATTAAATGCGTAGAAATTGTTGAATATTGGCACAAAAGACGATTCCTCTCCTCCGATTTTATTGAACTCTTAAGGATAGCACAATGGCTCACATACAATGCGGTACATATAAATATTTACATACGGGAGTCTTGCACAGTGATTATCATTGGATGTTGACGCTACAGTACAGGCAAAAGGAAATAAATAAAACACGCCCGACTTTAGATTTTCAATGTGACATTTTCGTACATGTCACTCTGTCTTAATTACAAGGTGAACAATAAATAGCACATTTATATTACTTTATAGTTATACGATATGTTCAAACCAGACAGTGGGAGTCGCGGATGACAAAAATGTAAAACGCAACTTCCCTACAACATATCATCTTCACCCATTGTATTTTGAGTTAGAAACATGTCAAATAGCGGGTACTATACTGTACGTTTACTAAGAGCTGAAGCACTGCTGCATGTTGTTATAAAATGGCATACACTGTAGGTCAGATCTTGATGAAGTTAACAGTAAATGTTCAAGCTTTTTTCCCTATAAATGAGGTCTCCTCAGCATAATAGGCAAGCAGGGTTTTGAATGTTTATAATTGGGTGTTGGTTCTTTAATTCAGAATCTGAGCCACGTCCACATGCATCTATCTGTTGCTCTAAATGCTCCTCTATCCTGATTGGCTGGTCAGGATTTATTATAGAAGAATCACACTGAAAGACAACAAATACCATTGTGTTGGTCCATACCAGACTGGTGACTGCTCAGCTGAGAACCTACTTGAAAGTCTTTTCAAGGTTCTGAATTAAAGACAGGAACACCCAGAGCAGAGTTATGCTTTCATTGTCTGTTATCTTGAGTTTTTCATGAATTTAAACTGAGGTTGAAAACCAGATCCTAAATTTAGTCATGATATTAAACAATTGCAGCAGTAAATAGACCCTACAACAGGAACAAACTAAAGTAACTATATATAAAACAAAAAAAAAGATATGCTTTTCTGGATTCTCTAGCCTTTAGAGTGGGATCTTTTGTGTGTCTTTAAAACATTTGAAGACAACAACTGAGAATGTCAACTTTAAGTAAAAGTGGTACCAGAATAAGGATCCCAATCCCAATCTCAGGGTTACAAGACTGCTCTTTTTAAGCAAATTGAAATTGATGTAAGGTAACCCACTGAGTGACACGCATGCTATGCGCCTGTCCTTTTGCGTGCGACGTGCTGTTCGTAGTAAGCCATGTGGACGTTTGGCCAACAGAATGAGCTCTTATAAGAAGATGATGTGTGCAGGGAAAGGTTGTGCATTACCACAAAAAGATGCTGGTTAAGACGCTTGACTAGAATAAATATCACTACTTTTTTTTCTCTGCAAGAGTCAGAGTCCAAAATATTCCAGGGGCAGCCTGATTGGCTGAAGGGACTGCAGTGTTTTATATTTACCTTGCCAAAAAAGGACTTCCTGTACTGCCTGCGGCCCAGCTATTGAAGTAAGAGGAGCAAGTAGAAAGAAGAGGAGGAGCTTTATCTACTTAAAAGACTAGAAAGCAAGAGACCACCATCGTCATCATCTTCATCGGTGATGAGGTGGAGGAACAGAGAGGCAGGCTGCATGCAGATGGGTGGGATGGAGGTTGCAGGTCCTCAACCATGTACAGTGTTGGGTCATCATCTAGAGAGACGCCAAGAAAAAGACAAAATGAAGTCGATTGAGCCCAGCGCGTGTCCGGCGAGGGTTGTGCTACCTCAGAATTAACTGGCGGCCGTCTCCTGGTGAGCGATGAAGTGTCTGCTGGAATCGTCCACCTCGCTGCTACAGTGCACATCGCTCCTGTTATTAAACCACTAGTCATTCATTCGTTCAGTTTCCGTAGAGCTTGTGCTCACAAGGGTTGATGAGGGGTGCTGGAGCCTAGCTTGATTTGTTCACAAAGGCAGCACTTTTGGGATAAGGTCCAATGTGCAAGTGTACCTTATGGATTTAGGGTTATATAGGGTGAAAGGTTGATATTCCTTACCTGTTGTCATTGATGTCTCTTGTGTCACTGATGCTGTTGTTTCCTGCGGGCGACAAAAATTGAATGTTAATACAAAATTAATATTTTAGGAATAATGAATTGAAATGGTACATGCTCACCATTGTCAATGTTAAGTGGGAAGGATTCCAGGATGTCTCCGTTGTATCTGCCCGCTCTGTAGCCTAACGCTGTGGAAACTCTGTAAAACAACACCGAGAGCGTGTCAGAATTTGGGGTTTCCATTCCATGGTGGTCTTGGGCGAGACTCCCCAAAAATACTTTGAACCCACGTGTTGGTCTGAACAGAGTTGGGGTTGCAGTTGGAGCTCGCAGAGTTGGGCGGCGTCATGTTGTTCTGAAAAACGGCGTTGCTGTAAGTGTTGGCCTGCTCGGTGGCCCGGATATACGAGTAAAATGGGTTACTGGGAGAGCACACGGTCATTTGCTTCGGCCTCACTGGTTTTGCTGGGAAGACAGCGAGACCGACATTAAAGACCATCACTAGTGCTTTGTCTCTGATCTTATCCTATTTTCCAATTGTTACCAATCTGCGCCGCGTGAGGACGTCTCTGGGCGTTTTTGGCCCTCATGGCTTCTTTGATGCGGTCAACTTCCTGCTGGTAGCGGCGGCGATCCATCATGGCGCCCTCCTTGGCGTCCCTCAGTGCAGTCTCCAGGGCCTTAACTCTCTCAGCAGTAGACCGAAGACGTTTCTCCAGTTTTGGAAGCTCGCAGCGCAGATCTGCATTGTCACGAACCAGCTGGCACCATGGGAAGAAGAGGAGGACAAAGTGATGGACGTAGAATAAAAACAGCGTCCCCCATGTGTGTGTGTTCCTCACCTGTTTGTGAACCTTTGTAAGTTGGTCCAGGTTATTCTCAAGAAAGGAAATCTTCTGCTTTTGGGTGCAAGACCCCCCGCTATCATCAGGTTCCATTTCGGAACTCTGCAAAGTGAAGTGTTCATTTTACAAAGTAAAAAAATGCTCTTATAAATAAACTTTCCAGCATAATGAGAGTCAAATATAAAAATATTTCATTCAAGTAAGGGCACTTTCCCCTTTTTCTGATGATCAGGCAGAAAAGATTTAAACAGATATAAAACACTAAGGGTAAAAAATATATATATAAAAATAAATCGGCCATATTTGAGACCACTCGGGTGACAGTATTTGGCTACAATAATATTTTTCGTTTATTACAGTAAAGAATTTTGCACCACATCAATCACATTACGGTCCCTCTTATACATGTACGAATAACTATAATGAGGAGACAACATATAAAGTTCTCCTGAATTGAACACGCCATTTAGCAAATTGGAACTAGTTAGATTAAATGGACTTACTTTTTTAACCCGCGACGTGAGGTCTTGAACGAACAGCTTGCGCAGGTTGTGGAGGGTCTGGAGCTCGCGGGCCTGGCAAAAGGAAAAGTGAAGACAAGTTAAGGAGACATTAAAAGGGACGTTGTCAAACCCAGCTTGGACAGAAAAATATGGTACATTACAGTATATAAAGTGCAAACATCAAGTTGGGTTTGACTCAATATTTCATATTTGGGAAATGTGTAGATGGTTCTCTGAGGTGTACTCACGACGGTTTCCTCCAGACCCTTCAGATCTTGTTTAGTCTGTTCATGGCGCTCGTGCAAGAATCTGACAGAAAGAACAACAAAAATGGTATATAGAGCAAAATACTGCAGACACATTATTAGGACTTTTTTTTTAAAATCAAGCATTCTGATAATAGTTGAGTTGGAGTACTATACTTAAAGCCTTGTCTCATTTCACTATCCATATATATCTCTGGAGTCAGTATACAAGTAGATCCCTTAGAAACGCATTCATTTGCATAAACAGACATTGTAATAAAAAAAAAAACCTTTCAGATGTTAGACTTATACCACCACAGAACTGTAAGATATTCTTTTGTGATAGAAGTATTGTAACAAAATTAATCTCATTCACCACCCAAACACATACAGTTGAGTCTTAATGGCAATTTGTCTTACGAGAGCTCCTCAATGCGCTCCGACTTGGTGTTGTCCTGACTCTTCAGACGCTCAAAGTCGGCACGAATCTGAGCCAGCTCCAGCTCCATCTTGGAATTGCGACTGGAGAAAGGGAATGTCATCTTCCATTAATTACGTCAAATATTTGTACGACCAGCCAAAACGAAATTTTAGATTTCAGGAGTTACGTACTCGGTGAGTTCGTCGATGAGCCTCTGCTTTTCGTTGATCTCATCACGCAGACGAGCCAGCTGTTTGTGATGGAGGCCACGGGTCACCTTCTGGAGCATTTCCCCCAAAATAAAAAGAAAGACATTAGATTTACAATTCTAGTATAATGTTTTACAAAAATAGTCACCTGGAGTGTTTTAAATGAAATGCATTTAAAAATTATACATAACACCAATAGCTTTGTGATCTTTATTTTTCTTTTTTTTTTTACCTTAACATTTCCATCTTCAGTTTCTCCCTTCTCGCCTTCCTTCTCCTCCAGAAGAGAATTGTCTTGTAAAAGATGAGAAAGTTGTAGAAAATGAGAAAGGTTGGGCATGTAGAAGATCACAATAAATCCACACAAATAAGAAAATCTAGCCATATGATGAAATTTTTGCAGGATTGAACAGAGACTAATTTTTAATCCAGATTATGTATAAATGATCAGCAATCAAAACTACTAGTTGTTGGCTTTTCTATTAAATGTAATGGTCAACTAGCCTTTGAGTATTTCAGGTGAATGGTCTTCTAGCAGTTGTAGTAGTGCTTGCAGTAACTTTTCCTTCATTTTCATTTACACGTTGAGAGCAGAAAGAATCTTAAACTCTTTTTTAGTGATTAAGATTTGTTTATACTGATTTAGATCCTCGGGTTACCTCTTGACTGTGTTATGAGCTTTACCTTGGTCTTGCAACTTGGCTAACTCTTCACTCAGAGAGTCGTGGCTTTCCTCCAGGAGCCTCTTCTTGTGCTCCACGCTCTGCATGTACTCAGTCAGGGAACGGATCTTAGCTTCATGCTGCAATACAATGGAAGCATGTTCAGCACACTTCAACAATAATTATAGAGGAATGCTCTCTCTCAATCATTCCACCATCCACCTGAGAAATAAGAAGGTGGCACGAAGAGAGCTCCCTTCCAGTCTCTTCCATCTTGCGGTGGCATTCCAGCTGCATGGTCTCCAGCTGGCGGCAACGCTTCACCATGCTCTTCACCTCCGACTTAATCTTGCTGATGTAGAGGCGAGCCACAGTGAACTCCTCCTCAATTGCGCCACTGATTTCCACCGGCTGAACACAAAAAGAATGGTGGTTTCTGGGTGCAGTCCATCCATATGGAACACCAGGTTTCATACAGTCTACTTACAGTGTTTTCCAAACTATGGGGCACAACTAAAACACTTCAGTTCCATGCGCCTTATATATGGATCCATATTGGTTCATCATTGCATGAAATTCTCTTCAGCACAGCTCCATCCATTGGATGTATAACACTATTCCTAACCACTACTGCTATTAATAATACTACAGTTCCAGCTAGTGGGTGTATAGCACAATGCCCTACTACTACTACTACTACAACTACCACTACTACTACAACTACCACTACTACTACTACTACCACTACCACCACTACCATTTATACTGCGCTTTATAATCCGGTGCGCCTTATATATGAAACACATTTTAGGATAGGCCATTGATCAAAAGGTATACCTTATATTGAGGAAACTACGGTAATTTGTCTGAGAATTTGGAAGGCGAAAACATTTCTGGGGCGAAAGACATGTACAAAATCACATGAAATATCCATCCAACTCACCAACTTGATTTCTCCGTTACCCACGATGGAGCTGAACTCACTCAGGTCCCTCATCAGTCCGTTGAGGACGTCAGCGATACGCTTCCTCTGCTGACCGCTCACTTCCTGCATGCGGGATAGCTCCGCCTCCAGCTCCATCAAACTTGCCTGGGTGTCAATGACAGAGATGTTACTGCAACTCAATTATAACGCATCAGATTGGTGACGTCATCTCATATCTATGATTCTCCACTTAAAGACCTAAAGAATTACTTTCAAGCAATGATGTGCTGTATACGTTTGTCATATTCTAAATTCATTTTCAATATATTTTATTCTTTGAACATTAATATTAATTTGGTAATTTTTCAAAATCTTGGAAATATCATTTTGTTATTCTACCTAATTCATACTGCTTAAGCATCTATTTTCAACATCCACCAATTTATGAAATGCTTCTCTTATTTTAGAGCCCATATAAACTAAACGACTAAAATATACTTTTAATTACTACTCGCATACTAATAGCTTGGTCCACGGTGTATTTTGACGGAGATTTAGTCCCAAACGTACCATTTTCTGAGCCAGCTGATCAGCCAGGAGTTGGTTCTGCAGACCTTTCTCCTCCACCTCCAGGCTCTTTTGGTCATAGTTAATAGCCAGCTCCTCCAGAGCCTGCAGCACCTCCTTCACCTCCGCCTTGGCGCAGTCACTCTCCACCTGCAGCCTACCGAGCTCCGCCTGCACCTTGTCGCCGTCCCCACGTGAAGACGCTAGGAGCTGATGGAAAACATATCACGATTGAGCAAAAATATTACCTTGGTGTTCAAGTTGGCGTGCTTACCTCGTCCTGATCCAACATTTGCTGCTTAAGTTTCTCCACCAGTTGGCACTGCAGGTTAATCTCGTCATCCTGGGATGAAAGTTCAAGGTAAATGACAACACTCACTAAAAGCACCATCCATCTGCGAACATGTCTTATCCCGTCTACCTTGTCATCCAGCTGTTTGTAAAGCTTGCGAATCTCCTCTTCGTACTTATGGCGCTCTTCCTCGGAAATGCGGACCACGATGGAAGAGGTATCGTTATCCAGAACCGGCCGCTCTTCAATGGACTCAAAACGAGTCACATTCTCTGGTTGTGTCCTCTCCGTCTCGGGTACGTTCTCTCCTAAAGAAAGGGACGGTGGTGTATCAAGACTTTGAATTGCGTCTTTTGATTTGGCTTCCAATTTTCCTCACCGTTCCTCCAGCGGTTGAGTTCAGCCTCCAGTTTCTGCACGCTGTCCTTCAAAGTCTTGTTCTTCTCCTTCTCCTTCTCGAATTTCCTCTTCCACTGCTCAGCCGTCAGTTCCAGGTTGATGGAGGCGGTATTGCGGATAGTCTTGGCACTGGTTTGAGAGGAAAGAGTTGTAAAATCGTATTAACATTAATCTGTTTTTAGTGTGTCGAAGTGCGGGATTCATGAAGGAAACACAATGAAAGCATTTGACAAGAATTGCAAATTTTAAGAAAAGTAAACTAAAATATAGCAGTTATTTTTGTTGAAAGGATGGAAACAATGAAAACACAAATTATTTATCATAACGAAATTGTCACATGATAAAATGCAATATAAACAAAGCAAAGAGGAATATAGTCTAAATAGCATTAATTAAACTGAGCTTTGTTTATGCCCGTGTGACTAATTTTAGCTAGAAATACGCAATCAGACGACATCAATGCCTGGTTGCTATTATATCACCATTTATGCCATTGGCCAACAACCAGACATCTTATCTTTATAGCTTGTAGTAGTCTTATTGTTTCTTGGTTCTAATTGCTTTTAGACTAGCTAAAAGGTTCCAATGTGCTGTGGTTTGTACACACACAAAATGCATTAAAGGATCAGCTTAGAATCGATCCTGTGCGTAAGCACAATCTTTGCATTGCATAACAACTCAATTCAATGGCCGTAATGTAGCACTGAAAAACATGGAGGCAGAATTCCCAGAAAGCCTAGCAGCATTGAAAGGTGCAGTAATTACGTGTCCATCATAATAGATTTAAGAATAGATTCAGACCACTTTAGCGGCACTTTAAGTAATGACAAACTTCCCCACTTCATTGATGGTGAATGGCAGTCATTTTTTACCGTTGCCCAAACATCAGCGTGGACTTTGTTTCCGCGTCGTTATAGCTGGAGGGTGAGCAGCAGATGAACATGGTGGTGCGACAGTTCCCACCGAGTGAATCCTGCAGGATTCGGGTCATTTTGCTGTCACGGTACGGCACGTGGCTTTTCTAAAAAAGGAGATGCAGGGCACGTCGCCGTTGGATAAACGTCAGAGACAAAAGGAATGGACCCGTTTGAGGAAAAACTCACCGTTCCCTCAGCCAATGCAGAGATGACATTTCCCAGGGCTGACAGAGACTTATTGATGTTTTTGGCCTCATCCAGCACAGCGCCTGCGGCACCAGTCTTACTGACCTGGAGTACAAAGAGGACGCTTACTCTTTGAATACATCACTTTAGCAATGGAATGAATGAGTACACACCTCAACTCATAAAAGACTATGCAAACTTCGAGACCAGGGGCATCAAACTCAGTTTGTTTTTCAGGCCACATTAATGCCAATTAGATCTCATGTGGACCAGACCCATTTACTTTAGGCCCAAAAAATTAACTTAGTACATGGCTCTTGAGCCGTACATGGCTCTTGAGCCGTACATGGCTCGTGTGCCATAGATGGCTCTTGAGCCATAGATGGCTCTTGAGCCATAGATGGCTCTTGAGCCATAGATGGCTCTTGAGCCATAGATGGCTCTTGAGCCATAGATGGCTCTTGAGCCATAGATGGCTCTTGAACCATAGATGGCTCTTGAGCCACAGATGGCTCGTGAGCCATACTTGGCTCTTGAGCCATACATGGCTCTTGAGCCATACTTGGCTCTTGAGCCATACATGGCTCATGAGCCATAGGTTTCCTACCCCCGATAGAGGTTGTTTCTCCTACTAAACTTCTTAATAAAGATGGATGTGTCTAGCGTTAACCTTATATTAAATTCTGGGCTTGGCAGCTCTGACTTTGATTTTCATCCCACCTTTTCGCTTCCTGCCAAGTCCACCAGATAGAGTTTTCCACAAAGTTTCTGCTCAGTCTCCACGTGCTCCTGCTTGATGTTGATTAGAAAGATGCTGTGACTGCGAGAGCTGTGCTCGTTCATGTCTGTGCAAAGGAAGAAAAAAGAAGAATTGGGTAGAATAATCAGTACTAAGTCTTTTTACATGAATTTGATTATCCCCGCCAGCTCAGCACGGTGACCTCATCTTGCTGACAGCACTATCTTTTCCCAAAAACAATGTTCAGGTTTCCCAACTCACGTTGTTCTGCTGCACTGTGAGTCAGCGTAACAAGACTGCAACGACAGTCAAGTCTCTATCATTGACTTTAATGGTTACACCTTTCAATGTCTCTTCTCTCCTGGCTGGCTCATTCCAGTGAATGTGTTCCCATGCCAACGTGACCTTGTCACCCAATCAACCTTGTTATTCTTTTCCTGCACAATAGGTCATGTAATCCAGAGGCACACACGCAATCCCTTGACATTAATCAGAGTGTCCATCAGCCAAATGACTTGGAGACAATGTTGTGATTAAGGGCTGAATATAAATAAATCTGACTTGACATGAGTCATCACTTGCATTCAAACAGGGTTGGAATAATAAAGTTTTCATAGATAAGAGATTAATTACATGTATAAACATAGCATTTGATAACATTGATGATGTAGTAAAATGTGTGTGTGTGTGATGGAGTTCTATCTTTTTTTAAATACAATTAAATAGTACAATAATACCCCATTCATCATAATTAATTGGTCATGTACTATTATGTAATTCCTAAAAGTAGACAATGTCTTTTACTGGCCATTAAAATAATCTCCAATTATGACTTGTCTTCTTCCCATTTCATTTGATTGGATTACATCGCTTTATTCATCTCGAATTTGGGAAATGTTATTGTCACAGTAGCAAGAGGTTGAGAATGCATATACAGGAAAGGCATTTCAGACATAAATAGAAAGTTAATAAGAAAGTTAGTAAGTAAATTAAAATAATAAAAAATAATAAATAAATAAATAAATAAGCGTGTATGCTTGTCTTATTGTTTCTACACTATGAACTTTTCATAATATTTGTTGATGTTGTTAATAGACGATAGTAGATCCGCAAAGTGCCAAGGTTTTCCTGTATACATGTGCACAAAGGCATCAAGCCCCAGAAGGAGGAAAAATTAAGAACTCTTGTCTCTGGGCTGGGTGGTGCAGACACCCACTGTTGGTAGATTTGTATTGAAATAAGGCACTCACTGGTAACAGCAACATGGCGGTTAGATTTGCCCTCGTCAATCACGTCCATCACCTCGTCCGGGCTGGAGACAAAACGCTCAGTGCATCCCTGAGAATAGGAAAGCGGGTTATATCATTTGCAATGATGATCGCAATATGATTTCTAGCAGTCATACAATCATGAGAATGAATAAACTTTTCCAAACCTTGACATAGGGTACACGGTTTTTATCCTCATGGACAGACAGGTTGGTCTTGGTCACTATAAAATATATATATTTTTTAAAATTGTAAATGATGATATTGAAAAAATACACAGATAAAATATTTCTTTTTAGACGCTAACCATCCAGCAAATCACGGATCTTGTCCATGTAGATTTCAAAATATGAAACCTGTTTTCCGCAAAAGAAGTAGATTATAGATGAAGTACATCTTCAGAATTTTACAACATAATGAAATCTTACAGAAGTAGGTGTAAAACACCCCAAAAACTGAAATATAAAATCAGGCAAATGAAAGCGACTTTAAAACCTTAATATGGAATTCCAGGTTTTCGTCCATGGCAAAGATATGATTGAAGATATCCTCCGCAATGCGAGGGATAATGCCCATCTGGTGCGGGTCGTGCAGCTTGCCCTGATACAGAAATTCATACTTGTGAAGATATTATATTGTATTATGAAGGATCAATCATTCTTTATTCATTTATTAACTTATTTATTACTTATTTATTTATGTCTATAATGTATTTCCTGTGTCTGTATTCTCACCCTCTTGCTACTGTGACAGTGAAATTTCCCGCATACGGGATGATTAAAGTTATCCAATCCAATTAATTAATTGATTAAAGAATTACTGAAGAAATAAGTTAATGAATGTTGACACTGAAGAGTACTAAGTGAGCACAGGAAAAATAAAAATAATGCATTATAGTACTAATAGAATGGGAATTGCTATTTGGCTAGAATAATGGATGCTATGCTAAGAATGCAAAATAGAAAATTAGACAGAAAGTCCGACAGTACGTTAACTATTTTACTGTCTTGCTATGTCACTGTTTGTATTGATGTGGTATCATATTTTTGCTGCTGTATTTTAACTTGTAAAATGAATATAAATGACAGAGATGATCGTACCTCCATGGTGTGAGTCTTGCCGGAAGAGGTTTGACCATATGCGAAGATAGTGCCATTGTAGCCACCCAAAACATCTACAAAATGGCAAGAGAGAGGGAAGAAAAAAGGGAGGAGGAAACATTCACTACATCCAGTCATCTCATAAAGTGGTTTTTAATGCCTACCTTTGACAATCTGTTTGGCACAAGTGTTATACACCTGCTCCTGGGTGGTGTTGGTTGGAAAAACTCGATCAAACACATAGGACTTGCCCTGGGAAGAGCAAACATAGGTCATGTTATACAAGATCTCTGAGAGATATCATCTAAAGTCAAGGTCGTAAAAAAGAAGAAGGCCTTTAAAACGCTCAATGAGGCCAGATTGCTTGCTAAGCATTGCGGAGGTTCTACTCACCAGGGAAGAAACAGTCCACTCACATTCAGAGCTTACTTGCTGGCCAATACAATATATGGCATATCATATGGAGCGCCATTTAGGTGTACATTTTTTTTATTTTAAATTATATATTCTAAAATGGTCGACTGGTCAACATGGGCTTTTGAAAAACACTAGGCATTTGTCTCCAATCGCGTGAGTCACTCTAGTATAATATACAAGCCTCTAACAAAAAGTACATTTAGGACTTAACAGATTAGTAGAAAGGACCATTTAGCAATGTGAGGATTCCATTAGTAAAAAAAAATAATTATAAAAACAATCATTTCTGTGTGAAAGACATTTTCATTAAAAAAACATGCAGGGCTTCTGGGTGATTTCGATTTCATTTCCGTTTCTTTTTTTCTGTATTAAAAAGAAATAAATAAATAAAAACATTATAAAAGTAGAGGAATCATGTATAAAACAGCATGGTGTGTATATGCAAATAAATGGATTGTAAAAAAAGACGGAACACACCTTGTGCTCATGGCAAATATGACAAAAACTGTCGCCTTAAGCTGTTTAATGATTTTAAAAGGCAACTTTATAGCATTAGAGAGAGGTCAATAAGCAGGGTCTTACTGTTTTTAATCATTTTTGTTCAGGTATAAACTGGTTTAGTGCCCTGCAGTCCACTGGCAACCAAATCAGGGTGTACCCTGCCTCTTGCCTGCTGTTATATGGGATAGGCTCCAGCACCCATGTGAGTCTTGTGAGGATAAGCAAGACTAAAACGACATTCTAATTTTTAAATGAGAAAAACGATGCTTTATGATTTTAAAAAGTATTTTTGTGACCTATAAATGTACACATAGGTGGTCACCTGCTCCTTATGAGGATAGTTGTTTTTTGCCGTGTTATTCTTTAATTACTAAAAAATAGTCACTTGCCATAAAGCGTTAATTTCAATATTTCAAGCGTAATGTCGTACAATGTTGTATATTAGAAAACACAAACACATGCGCTCTATTAAGGCCCAATGCGAAAATGATTAATTGATGAGGGGCCCTACGTGCAAAACAAGGCGACTCCCTGTGAAATACATATTTGCATTTTGATTTTTTTGGTACTCACCCCAACGGCGACGGTGTCATCTCCTTGGAATTTGGGTATGAAGACGTCTCCCCGAACGATTTCCGACTGGTTGAGAGGACGAAAGCGACAGAGAACCTTAATGTTGCACTCGGCTGGGACGTCGGCCATGGCGCAGATTGGATGAGGAGGATGAGGAGGAAGAAGATGAGGAAGCAAGCAAAGATGCAGGTGGCGGCCTGGAACCAAAGAAAAGCCAACAAAATCACGACGACAGATCCACGGAGGTCTTCCCAAAAGAGCCTTCGTTGCTTGGGGTGTTCTTTTTTCCTCCCCTCGTCTATTTAAGCGTCGAAAGGGACGGCAAGCTAGGTGGCGTTTCCGTGTCGCAGTGAGCGGGGATGCTGCTAATTAGTCGTCAAAAAAAGCAGACCATCTGCCTACATCATTAAAAGAACGGATTTTTACGTGTTTCGCTTTCTCTGGCAGAGAGATTTGCTGTCGTGTTTTGGTCGGCTTCTGTCTTTTTGTGAGCGTCAGGCTGGTTGAAGGTGAGCGATGCAGCTGGAAGGGCAGTGAGGGACCAGTCGATTACTGCTCCCCCTGTCGGTCGGGTCTGTGAAGGGCGTGGCCTGCATCTTTCTTCAAAGGTTAGCAACACCCACCACTAACATTTACGGGGGCGTGGACGCCGTCTTGGATGTGGAAACGCGCAACGTGAGAAGGGGAAAGCGTTGAATTGAAATAGCAGCGTTAGGTGCATTTGTAATTGTAAACACTTGGAATCGTTATTCAAAATATACACGAATGTTCAGTGATTAGATGCCATTAACAACGATGGTGGTAATAATCTATTTGAAGTTGGGGATGGTTGGCAGTGAATGCAAGCTCGCTGAATTTGAAGTAAACCAACTAGACTCAGTCAATGAGTCAACTGCATTATCAGTATAGGAGACAAGTTTTTTTTTTTTTTTGCCTGTTCCCACGAATTAGATCTGCTATTCGAATGTGATGTTTGTTAGGGAACTTGCCACATCCAATATGGCGAATCAAAGACCTGGTAGCTGATGATGCCATCTTTACTTCCACGTCTAGGGTGGTACCCATGTCGTCATCGTGGCTCAGCTATGGCTCAGCATCCCTCTGCTTTGGCAACGGCAGCAGCTCCACCTCATTCTCCTGGGAAATATACAAAGGGAACAGCAGGCAGGATGACACAGCGACTCGTCATCACCTTTTATACTGCAGCCATGGAAAAGAATTGTATATCACAAAATAAACCCTTATAACACTAGAATTTTGATTATAACTACTTTTACTGATAAAAACAGTATGCCCATGTGTATCTTAACGTGAAATAAAGAAAATAGCACACAGTACATTTTCTGTAAATAGTTTTAATATTAAATAAAAAAAGACTCCCATATAAAAAAAGAACGCTACAGTCCACATTTTAATCTTTTTTTTTTTTAAACACAATTATTGAAAGCCAGGGGGTTGAATGAGAAAAATACTCCCAGAAAAAATTGTTGCTGCGCATCTTCTAAACCATATAAAATCATAAAACACATTAACTGTACATATATACAAATCTCCAAGTGTATAGAAATTGCATAATTAGCGTTTTCATTTTTTGTGTGTGTTAAATACAGTTAGAGATGCCAGTATTTGGGGGAGTGCAGTGTGAAGATATTTCATAATCTAAAGACAAAGACTCATCTAGTTCACATAAAATATCATGGCTCTCGGCTTTCCACTCCCTATTGTTTGTTCATGGATGGTCTACGTGATGGATGGATGCACTGCATATGGAAGAATCCAATTACAGTGCCTTTGTACTATTAAATAACCTGATAAATCTAATGTTCCAAACATTAGGAGTGTGTTACTTAATGAATAATTTCCGTCGTTATGGGGGGATCTCGTTTTAACTGAACCACAATCAGACAGTGAGGGGCTCAGCAATAGCACTGTTGTCCTACACAACACATTAAAAAAGACAGACGCGCACACACAAGCACGCGCGCACACATACTTTCAACAAAGAGCATGATTTCAAGTAGACGGGCTTCTTAGTGACTCACAGTACTTAGTTTTTCTGTGTAAAAATGATATGACGCAAACATCTTGAAAAGACCTGTGAACACATCAAACAACAATTATTGTGTGAACTAGACCTAAGAGTGAGGAAAATATGCAGTTATTTTTTTAAAAAAAATCTATTAAATTATTTTATCCCCCCCAGAAAAGAGCTCGTCCGTTGCGTCGTTATTTTCTACTGGTTGCCATTGCATTGGTTAAGATTAACAGCCTTGTTTGAGCAGCTGAGTGACAACGGGGAAATCAAAACATGACATGGTGACATGGATTGATGGAAGATGAAGCCCAGGACGTGAAATCTGTGATTGGTAGAAAGCTGAGACAGGCAGCTCATTCGACCAATCACTGCCTCTGAGGCCTCGCCCCTCGTCTCCTTCTGCCTCGGATCAATGTGTCAGGCTTCAAAAGGGCCGTCTGTGGCAGGACAAAGGGGAATTATTATTCATATTGAAAACTGCAGTGATTTTTATTTTTGGGGGTGAGGAATGCTAATGTTAGCTTCCGCGTACCGTAGTTGCATCTGTTTCTTCGAGTGCTGTTGTAGCATCCAAGTCTCGAAAGTCCTCCAACACATTCTGCAACCTAACACGGAAAATATCAAATACTGAGCAATTGGGGGAGAATATTGAACTATCAAAGATGTTCAAAGCAACGTACGTTTGTTTTCTTTTTCTCCCTCGGCGGGATCCAATCACAGCTTCCGATTGTTCCTTGGGTGAAAAATGCATCATCAAGACATTTTTGGTAAATACTTAAAAATGCATCACAATCAATCATCTTAATCTAATCTCGAATGGCACACACTTCCATACTAATCTGGCAAATATTTTAGGGCTCATGAGAACATTAGTGCCAACTAGATCCTATGTGGGCCGGACCAGTTTTTTTGGCCCCAGAAGTTAAATTAATCGGCATTGACGGCGCTATTATTTATTAATTTTGCATCAGAAGTATTTAATTCTATATGAGTGAGCTACAAAGTGCCCGTCATGGAGTACAACCTATAGGGCCACTTCCGGCCCGCCATCCCCATGTTTGACACCACCGATATAGACAATTTGATTCGGCAATGTTTTTAGTGATTCATTTTACTGAGCAAATGGTGAGTCTATAAAGTTAGGGATAGCGGCCATATTACTAATTCTAGGAGAGCTAACTCTGTTTGACTTAAATGGCACTCACCCTTCCTTGTTCAGTGCGCAGCAACGCCCCCGGCATATCGTCACGAGGGCTCCCGCTGCAACCGTCCCTGGGACTCAAATAACCTGTCTGTCTCTCCAAACCCATACAGTCCGTCTTAGCTTCCTCCAAGTAGATGGATGGCAAAGGGGGCTCTGGATGCGTGTGTCCCTCCACCATGACTGTTTTTCGTTGTAAAGGTGATGCGGCCACATCCTCGCTGGGTTTGGGCGTACCCTGAGCTGGAGAATGGGCCGCCGCTTCCAAGCTGAGACGCGATAGGTCTGGGTTTCGCAAGGAGCAAGCCCGCCGCGGGCTGAGGGAGACCGGGGCGCTCGCCTGATGCTGTGTGGGGGTGGGGATGGAGAGCGTATGGTGCCCCATGGGGAAAGTGACAGGCGGTAAGGCACAGAAAGGTGACGTAGGGTCAGACGGCCCAGAGTGGCCTCCCTCCTGCTCTTTAGCGTTAATTTGAAGAAATGAGGTGTAAATGGTGTCCATGAAAGAGGTGTAGGGGTCGATAACTGCTCGGCCGTCTGACCCACGCTGAGCTGGTCGGCTAGGTTCTTGGGCAGGTGTTGGAGCCGGGCTTGCAACCTCTTCGGGAGAGATCTGAGAAGCTGGAATATCAACGTGAGGGGCGGGGCTCTGCGTGGCCAGCATCGACTCTGACTTCTCTCCTTCCGCTGGCGGTGTAAGATTCAGCTTTGGGTTGGGGTGGGAGAAAAAAGAATTTACCATTGACCATTTAAAAAAGTGGCCGGTCATACGCTAAGACTAGATCAGGGATAGTTTCCACCTGGTCTACCTAATTGTGTGTACTGTAGTAGTATTTGACAGTAGATCGAAGTTTTTTTTTACCTGTAAATTGTTAAGCAGGTTGATGGTCCCATCAGGCCCGTGCAGGAGAGGCATGCTCAAAGATGAGGTCTGGACTGATGGTAGGAGGATGGAACCTGCTCCAATACCCACCATATTTTGAATCCCGGCAATTCCAGAAATGTCTCCTACAAATTAAGAGTTCCATCAAATAACAAGATAGTGGCTGGTAGTTTTCAATTCCTACGGAACACAGTCTCAGTTTTGCATATCAAGTATTAAACTCACCTAACACAGAAGGGTTAAGCAAACTAGGAAGTAGTTGCTGAAGAATAGGGTTTTCCTTGCCTTGTAGAGAAAGGGGGATGAGGGTGTCCACACCAGCGTCAGACAGTTCCTATTGGATTTCAATGCACTGATCAAAATGATATTCAGAACAGTCTCGAGCCACCTGCTAGTCCAGTAACACGCCAAGAATAAATACAAGAAAATGAGCAAAGACAGAAACATCAAAAACTAATGTCCTTGAAAATTATTGAGGTCAAGGGGGCAAAAAAACCTATGGCGATGAGGAGCCTACCTGAGGTTGGGTATGCTGAACATGAGTTAGCTGGCTACTGGGCAAGTCAGCTGTGTTCAGAGCAGCTGTGAGGATGGCGGGATTAAAAGGCAGGAAGGTAGCAGGGTGAGGCGGAAGGGTAGCAGGAAGGAGCAGGGACTGCAGAGCTTGAATAGTTCCCTCTGCACCGGGTGGGAGGGGAAGGCCCTGGGTGACTTCCAGAAGCCCTGACCCGTGTAGAGTTGAAGGATCCAGGAGCGCTGCGGTTTTGTCCAGCGTCAGGCCCTCCAAAGTAGTGGGGATCTGTGGCGGCTGCTGAAGAGGAACCTCCATGCTGACCTGACCCAACTGACTCAATCCAGATAGGGGTAACAAAGGAGTCTGATTCTGGCCGAGCAGCAACGATGCCATAAGTAGAGCTTGAAGACTTGGTTTTTCTGTAAGCCCCAAATCAGATTCCTGTCCAGTGCCAGAGGTTGAGACTGAAGGTGGAATTGGGTTGAGGAGGCCCATTAGATTTAGAGGCAGGTCTCCTTGCATCCCACTTAACAAGGGCAACAAAGGAAAAAGGGGATTGTTGTTGAGTTGTTGCTGCTTCTGTTGTTGATCCTGGCTTTGTTGCTGTGTCTCTGCTTGGATCAGTATTGGCTGCTGCTCCGCAAGATTTTGCGTCGCACCAGGGGATGGAGGTATGTGTCCATTTTGCCCACCCAACCACAGACCTCCGAGCTGTAATGAGGATAGGACCGTGGGGTCCAGGATGGATGGCAGGCCCCCCGTGGAAGACAAGAGTTGAAGCAGCTGATCTTGGTTCATGAAAGGGAAGGCCTCTGCCAGAGGTAAAGGAGCAGTTGAGTCGCACAAAGCTGAAGGCGTCTGAGGACTGACGTCCCCGGGCGGAGAGGAAACGACTTCTGGGCTGTTGGGTGGGGGTTGCTTCATTGACGTAGAGTTCTTCATATCCGAATTTCCAAATCCTGCAGGTCCTGGAGAAAAAAAATAACACTAAAATGTACCCTTGCTACTGTACATATCCTGGTCGAGTTGTATCATGATCATTAAAAACTATATGTATTTTCTTTGTATTCTGCAGTAAAATTTTGATAACACTGAGACTAAACTAAACCCAAATTATGGTGAGATACTGTAAAAACAAGTCACATGTACACAAATTAAGAATTGACACTTTTATCAATTATGCTAACGCTTTCAAGTCATTTTTTCCCTGATTTCATCCAATCCAAATATCATGCCAAAATCTTAGGTGTCAAAGTAAATGGCGTAGATAATGGTAGTCGTTGGATGCCTCAAATGTTCACGTTTCAAGCATCCAGTGTACCTTAGAATTCAATTGTTTTACCCACAAATAGTTGAAAGAATTCTCACCTGTAGAGTAATTTTCTTGGCAGGACATCACAACATCATTTCTGTGATCATCTGAGCTGCCTTCTTCCTGCCTTACAGTCGAGGATGCTGCTAGAAGGGCCAGGACATGGTTGCTAAGATCAAGCGGCTTTGGAGAGGTGGATACTGCCACAGTGCCTTGCGAATGACTCAGTTCAGCTGTAGAAGAGTCATTGCTGATCAAACTCTGCGGCGATCTTTCCAACGAAAGCACCCGGGAAACTGCGTCACTTGTTGGAATGTGATTCTCGGCTCGATCCTGCCCGTCTAGTGTAGTAGGAGCCGCGTATACAGATGGGCTGTTGCTGTTGTGTAAAGCCACATTTGTTTGAGGCGGCGTGGAGGAAGTAGGAGAGTGTCTCTGAAGAGGACTAAATCTCACAGAGGGAGATGGTGACTGTGCTGCTTTGAAATGGGTGGTGGTGCGAGGGGGAGAAAGCACCTCTGGGAGCAAAGGTATCGTGTTAGTGTTACTGGTCCGGCATGGTGACGGAGTCTGCGCCCGGTTGCCGCTGGATTTCGGGGAAAGAGTGGGGCTCGGAATTCTAGCGTGTCCGCTCCTTTCAGACAAGGATCCCAAATGATCTGGAGCGCTGTGGGAAGCCGAGGCTGCGGCCTGTGCGTTCTGTACACTCAGTAAGTGCAACAAAGCAGAGAGAGGCTGGTTTGGAGGATCCAAGCAAAGAGGCATAGGAGACCCGCTTGAACTGATGTCTAAGGATTCTTCCTGGCGAGAAGGTCCAGAAAGATGTGCTGTCTGGTTGGGAGTCAGGAACTTAATTTGCCCGGGTAACGGCCGACGATGGTGTTCGGATGCGACGCTATTCTGGCTCTGCGCATCTGAACTATCCAAACAAGCCGAAGACGATAGGTTGATAGCGGTAGCGGAGACGGACTCCACGGAAGGGGTCTTTTGAGACCCGTTGATCGGCGGCTGGGTGTCCCTGATCATGCTGAGAACGGTGGGAGATCGCCGTCGCCTCTTGCTGTGCGATACAGTTTTCTCTGTTTTGGGAGACAATTGGGGAAAGGAAGAAGCCAGGGATTGGGCCAGGGAGTGGGAGGAGGTAAAGAGGACAGAGGAGGCTGCTGCTAGAGAGGGGTAGTGAGGCCTAGAGGCAGCGATGCCGATGGGGGAGGGAAGGCGGCATTTTTTTAAAGTGCTGTTTGTTACCTTTGTTGACAATTTTTGCTGCGCCCCTGTCAGGGTTTCCAGCGATGGGGACACACTGGTTTGGCTGGAGGCCACATTTGAATCCTGGCCCTGGGTTACTTGGCTAGCCAGCTGAGCTTTAGCAGCCGCCGAGAGCAGACTACTTGCGGGAAAAGAAGCCGACGGCACCTGGGGACTGTGGTGGTTCAAAAATGGCCCCAGACTCGCGCTGGTAATCCCTGCAGAGTTCAACCCAAAGCCTCCAGGTACCGCGTTGGGGTTCGCTGGACTCGATGAGGGTTTCAGAGGAGGAGTGTGATGACTGTGACTGCTTTGGTTGGTCAGTATGTCGATGTTTGCAGGGTTCTGGAGGTGGTTGTTATTAGTGCTATTGTTGCCAGAGTTCTTAAATTGCTCCAAGATATCTTCCAACTTAAACTTGAAGATGTGGGGGCTGGGGTGGGGTGACCCACAGGGGACAGGGGAGCGCGGAGAGGAAGAGAAAGACTTCCTCCTACGCGACGCATGATTTGACGTTAGTCCATCGGCCGCCACAGTCGAGCTTCCACCCCGGGGAGGGGCAAGAGAGGGCGAGCCCGAAGCGTGGTGGGAACGCTGCTGAGGGGAGACGCTGTTCATGTTTTGGACAGGGGGTGAGAGAACGGGAGCGGGGGAGAGCGGGGAGCCAACAGCTACGACCCCGTGCGGATGCTGCGCTTGACTCTGGGATGCCCGTCCTCCCATCGCAAAGCTTTTGGGAGAGGATCGTGGAGGTGAACACAGTGGGGAAGCAGGAGATTCAGGGGTTTGGGATGTCTTTTGACTTTGACTGACATTTTGAGGGGTAGGAGTGCGGGGTGATCTTTGTGTAACGTGGTAAGAGGGAAGTGGGGGCGTGCTGGAAGAGTTTAAGGGCACAGTTTGAGGAAGAGGATGGTGAAACCTTCGTAAAGCTTCAAGAGCATGATGAGAGTTTGTGCCCGTGCGACCCGGGGAAGAACCGTTATGAGGATAAATATTCTTGTGAGAGGAATTGGGGCTGGTGCAAGGGTTCGGGTTGGCACTATTCTGAGGTCGCGCGGCCGGATGAAATTTGGGATGGTAAATGCTCCGGTCCTCTTCTTCCCGTTCAACAAGAGCCCTCTTTGGGTTGCAATTGGCTACACTCTTGCTCACCTCTGGGGTAAAGAAGACAAAAACACATTGGAACATGTTAAAAATGTTCCGATCTGATCGCTTGATGGGAAATTTAGGGCAGACATGCGATGCGGGACAGGCCCAAAATTCTTTTTTTAAATAAGCCTAAAATAATACAGCCTTGCAAACTAAACTTACAAGAAAACTAACCAAGATGGAGAGAAAAAAGACCTTACCGGAGTGATGAAGGTGAGCAAAGGGCAGCTGTGACGCCTGCATACTGCGACACAAAGCGGCCATTGCCACCACTTTCCTTCGGTGGTTGCACAGTTTGGTCATGTCCTGCTCTGCCTTGCTTAAAGGCTGCTTGTGCTTCTCCACCTTTACCCCCATTGTAAAGTTGAAAACCTGTTTGAAATCAAAAAGACACCCACTCACGGAACTGGACACCTGAATGTGTATGTAAAACTAAAATTATTCATATGACATATCTTCATCGGCTTAGGTTTGTTTGCCCAACAGAGGGTTGAGTCCTTTTATGGAGAGAACAACTACTGAGGTTGTCTTTGGCGTGTGTTTACAGCAGACACTACTTCATCCTAATACAAATAAAGACAATGGGATGGAGCCACAAGATACAGCATACAATAATTTAATAGGTCTTCTCTTAAGTATTGCTATCTTATTTCTCCAACTAAAGAACTTTTAGTTATGGGTTGGAGTTGCGGGTTGCCAAGTTGATTAAATCATAGCCTGTAATTGACAATAGAATTTACTTCTGGAACATTTTGGTCGCTCAGTTCATTCATGCACCATTTTGACAATTCTCACAATATAAATGACGTCTTTAAGAAAAATATTTTACCTTGTTGATGACAAGTGGACACTCCAGACCACATTTACAGGTGCCATCAGTCAGCAGATAAGTCTTCACCTCATCCAGGGACGATAGAGAAGTACCACTGGGACTACAAAACATCATGTGCACGTTAAATAACAATAACCCATGAACAGGCTGCATGTCATATGCAAAACCATGTGAAATTAATGCAAACGCTGTCCAATAATTAGCATTTCCAAATGACTTGCAAAAATGTGACCGATCACTTCTCCTTATACAATTGGAGATTTTTTTTTCTGACCAAATGATGACTTGTTTTTTTGCAGTTTAATCAGAAAACTCCACATACCTGACATACACCACTTGGCTGCCATGCAGTCTCCTCTGCCAGCCGATGGGAATGTGTATAGCAGCGGTGACCACCCCATCCTTGTTCCCACTGCCAGTGTCACTTCCTCCCATCATTCTGTAGCTGCAGCCTGCAAGCGGCTAGGAAAACACAAAAAAATCTTAATCAACTCATTTGCCTGATTAGTATTACAACACGGCCTAATATAGAAACCAATTAGTTTTGGTCACTATTGCACAGCACTCTTTAAGTGTGACAAAAAATATATGATTATTGTGTAAATCCAGTTTTGCTTAACAATCAAAAAGCTATCAATTGTGATTTTAGGAGCTGTCATAAGTTATTTTTCAGTGCAACCATCATGACGTGCAGGAAATTTTCAGTACACTTAATGCATGTTTTATTATGGTGACAATTAGAGCCTACATTCAGATTACAGTTGTGACCAAATAATTTGTCACGATTTTTGAGGTCCCGATGCAATTACCCGAAAACCACGATAACTTGTTTACGAGATGGAGCTAGAAATAGCATACCTTGTCATCTTTGGGAATCCAAGCTTGGATTTGGCTATGGTATTGACTGTTGATTGGCCATGCTGGTGGGTTAGAAGCATGCAGATTGCCAGTGAACCTGACTCAATCTCCAAATTGTCCCCAACAAATAGGCCCAGCCACTCTCAGCTCACAAGAATGAACGCTGCAGATGTTTATTCAGTTCACATCCGAGGAGGAGCTGAGATGAAGACGCTGAGCCTGCAACCGAAATGTGGAGGTGGATTATGTAATATGGGAAGTCCCAATCCATCATAACACTTGGAAGATTCCCAGATAAGTATATAATTTACTTAGATCATAGTTTTTTCCCAAATAAGGGATGAATAAAGTTATCCAATCCAATATCTCGGTGAAACCCATAGCCCTCAACAAGAATAGTCACATCAGATCACATGCAGCATTTACTTTTAAAGGAGGGTGTGTTCAAATGGGCCTATATTTTAATGGGTGTATACATAAGCAGAATACATAACTACTACTTACACGCTTTAGCAGAGCGAGCCTCACTATAAAACATCATTTAATAAACGAAACTATGTAACGGTGAAGTCATGCGCGCGTGAAGTGTCGAGCCGCGTTATAAAGGAATAAAAAAGTCCACGGTTGACACGGGAGGCTAGAATGCTAGGCTAACCGCTAAGCTCGCAAGCGCGTACACTTTGTAGTGTTGTCGTGACAGCTGTCAGGCGCACTAAACTCTTGCACATTCGCCACGACTAAATGCAACAAATCTCACACGCAAAAGAGGACTCGCCAATTATAAATACGTCAAGTAAATAGCTCATTAAAGGACATCAAGGGTTGCGGTGTTTCTTTCTACCTTTTCTCCCCGTGGGGCTCTCTGTGTTGGCGAAGTTTTGAAGTCTTCCCTTTGCTGGCTCGCGGGAGAAATCAAGTTAGCTGATGAGCTAATGAATGTTTTTTGACAGATATAACGTTGACACAAACATAAAGAAATACTAGCGCGCTCGCTCGCGTATTGCACAGACGAGTGGTCGACGTGTGAACAAAGTGTGCGGGTTCAAACTGCAAACAAAGGGCAATACTAACGCCTCAATTTGACTGCGCCCCGGGTTACGGAGGCTAAGCAAGGCTAGCGGAGAGGCTAGCAGAACAGAGCTAGCTGACTCAATTTACTTGATTTGGAGTGGCCCGACAAGAGCAAGAGTGGACGCTGTCCCGCTGCCGGCTGAGACTTCTCCAAGACCTTTCTGCCGCTGGACTTCTAGGCCGTCTTTCTTCTAATTGTATTCCGATAACCATCGCGAGCCATGGAATCCAAAATTCCCACTTGCCTTCTTTTTTGTTTGTTTTTTTTTTTTTTTTGGATTCCCAGAAAAATAATAATGGAGTTTTCTGGTCGCGCGTGCGCACTCCAAACTCTAGGAGTATTGTACCCAAAATGCAACGGGCGCTTTGTCACTGGACTAACCCAGTGAGTGCGTGGCGGCGGCCATATTAGTAGGGGCAACATTCCCATGAATAGCATTGAACATTGAAGGGAAATGATTCTAATTGAATGATTCCTCAACCAGCTTGTTAAAGTTGATTGTCATAGTCAAAGCACGAATAAAAAAACATTGAAAAGCAATGATTCTTATTTAAATTGTATTTATTTACTTCTTTATTTTCATTTTATCTGAATACATTGAAACACATTTGTTATTGCTCTGAATACATTTTGTCCCATCATATGCAAACTAAGTGTTATGTACTATATTTGGTTTATTGTTCATACAAATAGTCTATTTGGTGTATATATAATATACATGTGCATGTAAATAGCTTCAAATTTTCCTTTGGAACACTGATCATAAATAAAATATTGGAATGTTACCATTAATTTGAAAAATATTCATAAAAAGCACTTCTAATAATAAAAGAAAACATTGTCAATCACTGTGGAAAATAACCTATTCATTTTCTATTCCACAAAAAGGATATTAGGTCACACAGTGGGGAAAAAATAAAGTTGAAAGGGACAAGTGACGAAGATGGAGGGGGAGCAAAGGTATCTAATTTCTCCTCACTGTCATACCATAGTCTGAGGTCCCCAGCTGTCCCAAACTGTCATCTTGACACGGGTGCTCAATCGGGCATTTCCATAAACACTCATTCAAACACCATCAAATTCTGCCAGGAACTTGCATGTCCTTCTGGAAAATATTGCTGGAAATGACCGAAAGGGGCTAAAGACAGGCCAATAATATCAATAACCAAATGAAGGCATTGATTAGACAGCTGATATTTTGGACTCATATTTATGGAATGCCCATGAGACAAAGCACTCTAGCTATTGGAAGAAGCTGAAGGACTTATTCTACCACGCTCGTTCTTCTACGGTGGCAAAAAGGTACGGGTGTCCCAGGTTATTTTAAACTACATTATAATAACTCAATTTAGGTCAGCTGTTTTGTACAAAGTGACCTTGTGTGTGTGTGCACCGTTTTATGACGTTACATTGCTATACACAGAAATTGAATTACAAGCTGATCATACTACATACTAAAAACAGTACAACAATAAAAACAACTTTTGCCTTGATCACAAAGCAAACTTTTTAGCCCCCAAGGGATTCAATTTCAGTAGCCGAGAATAGTTTAGGTCCAGTCTGTGTGAAAGTACGTCTAATGGACATTTGTGTGTACAAATTAAACATGTGCCTATAGCCCAAATGTATTCAAATTAAAATGTGGCTAGAATTAGTTGTAATGACAGCATTAATACAAACTTTTAGCTCATACTAATACTGCCACCACTACTATTACTAGTAGAAAAAATAATTATCAGTCATATATGAGTGTGTATATATCTGCTATCATTCTAGGTAGTGAAAGAACACAATGGACCAGTAAGTATAATCACAGAAATATGTTTGCTCTGATTCCAAATGGAATAATTTGCGTGTCCTCATTTGCTTGCCTCACAATTTGCTTGACATTTTGGATGCATTTTGTTTAAACATGCCGCTTACGTAACTTCCCGGTGTGAGATGTAGTTAACTAATCAAACAAAAAAAATAAAACTAAATACCGATCTACAATTTGATGTCGTTTGCAGCCTTTTCAACAAGAGGATGTTTTGAAAAATTGTGTTTTTTCATGAGTATGTGTCAACTAACACAAATATTGACATGAGAATGTCCACTGAAACATCAAACAAACATGAGTGCGATGACGGAATTTTGTTTCGTCTACCAGCGAAGACGACAAAAACTCGGTGGATATCCATGACAACCCTCCGGCTCCTGACAACGTTGTGAGGGAGGAGGGAGACACGGTGAGTGACGGCCGTCAAACGGGATCAACGGGGGCGCCTGCTCAAAAATAGTAACGCAAGCTGGTGTCAACTAGAAAAAAAAGTACCTCTCACAAAAAAACGTCTTAGAGAGGATGTAAAGAATAAATAAATAAAGAATGTCTTCACAAATATGAAGAACCACTTGATGAGCTATTTTACCTTGTGCGATCCCCAGGTTTACTTTATATACGAAGAAGAAGTGGAGGTGGAAGAAAAGGAACCGGAACCTCCACCACCTGTCATCCGGGTCAATGACAAACCCCACAAGTTCAAGGACCACTATTGCAAGAAGCCCAAGTTCTGCGACGTCTGTGCTCGCATGATAGTCTGTACGGAAGGAAAAATAACAAATGACAACTTTTGACTTTACATACCTTAACTTTCAGGTGCCTGTCTAACACATTTTGCTGATTTCACAGTGAACAACAAGTTTGCCCTGAGGTGTAAAAACTGCAAAACCAACATCCACCACTCGTGTCAGTCCTATGTTGAGTTCCAGAAGTGCTTTGGCAAAATAGTGAGTCTTTTCTGTCCGGTTTCTTCAGCTGATGAAAATTATCTGGGGGGTATGATAACATTTAAAGATTTATTAAAATACACTCAAAGAGTCAATCCTTTAGATAGGCAGGATCGATTTTTGCTATGGGCAATGTAGGCAAATGCCTAGGGTGCAATCTATTTGGGGGTGCATAGGAAAAAGAAATCAATGATATTATCCATTCCTCATTTCTATGTCAAGTTAATAATGCAGACAATTGTGCCTCACCCAAAATAGCAGTAAAGTGTTACTGTGTCCAGACTAAAATGGCGCAGTGATTTAAAAAAAATCTTTTTATAACCATTTTTTATGATGACATTATTAAATTATTGTAAAAAAGGCAAAAGACATCTAAGGGTTTAAACACTGAACTCTGATGGAAACATTTAATTATTATAATCTCATACATATTTGTAGTCTGTTTAGCCTAATATTATATTAACAAATAACCTTTTGTCTCCATAGCCACCTGGTTTCAGACGGGCCTACAGTTCTCCTCTGTATAGCAGCGACCAACCAGATCATAGTGAGCATCCTCTTCATATTAAATCCTATTACGTATACATACTTAAAAAAAAATAAAAAGTGATTTTAACCATATAAAATGATACGCATGTATTTCTTCTCTCCTCATCCAGTCAATCCAAACCGGAATGATCCTGTCTTTGACACCCTGCGGGTGGGCGTCATCATGGCCAATAAAGAGCGCAAAAAGAATGAAAATGACAAGAAAAATGTAACTGAGCATTGTTTATTCATGACATCTATACATTTATCATAATTACCTTTTTTTTTACTTATGATTTAAAAGCGGTAATAAAAAAAGAACTTCCTTATACTCCCCAAGATGCTGATGATGATGGAAGAAGAAGAAGATGAGAATCAGCAGCCCAAAGAAAATGAGGATGGAGGAGAAGGTATTAAAAAAATGAAAATTTTAAAAATGATGTAACAAACAGATATGCTTTTATACATGAAACAAGGCATAAAAATGTGCTTATGACTTTTGGTTTTCAGGAAAGCCTGAAGAAAAGAAGGAGAAAGGAGGAGAAAAGACAGATGATAAGGTAAGATAAAAATACATTTTAATCCACTTAGGTTAATTTTAGTCATTTTATGTTATTAGTGTTTATCTGAGATTGCACATCACACACAGGATGTTATTGCCTATCTTAAAATTGCTTTCGTGTAAATAAGGCGCACTGGATTAGAAAACAGTGGTAGTGGGTGGTTGTGCATGTGGTTTGTAGTAGAAGGGGATGTTATATATGTCCACTAGATGGAGCTCTAGTAGTACTGCTTAGTGGTTGTGGTCTACATTAACAAGATGGAGCTGAGGTGAAGGGAATTTCATACACTGATCCACCAATATTGGTTTATATACAAGGTGGATCGGATGATAGGGCGCACGATACTGGCTTTTTGTCGTGCGTTATAGTGCAGTAAATACGGTAGTTGGTTGTGCAAATCTAAAATGATCAGTCAGATATCTGTGCTCTGTTCATAACAGCAAAAAGGGACCTTCTCACAGTCGCATTATTACCTGGCTCTCTACCGTTTCAAAGCCATAGAGAAGGATGATCTGGACTTTCAGTAAGTAGGATGAATATGTATATTTTGTGTGTCTAAAACAACGAGAATGATACCTTTTTTTGTCATGTCAGTCCTGGTGATCGCATTACAGTCCTTGATGACTCCAATGAAGAATGGTGGAGGGTAAGATAGATCATTTATCTCCGTATGGTCATCTGCAGAGGCCTTTTCTGTCACACTATAATAAGACAATTATTGCATTTTTTTTACATCACTTTGGGAAAAGTACTACATTTTTATCAATTTAATTCTAAAACCTCATTCAGCACCCAAGTAAACTTGTTTTACGTTCTATGTAATTTTCCAGGGAAAGATGGGAGAGAAGAGTGGCTACTTCCCCACCAACTATCTCATAAAGGTGCGGGCATCGGAGAGGGTTTATAAAGTGACACGCTCGTTTGTCGGAAACAGAGAAATGGGGCAAATCACACTGAAGAAAGACCAGGTAAGAAAGAATACACAGATTTAGCAAAGAACAGCTTTCTTGGCGGCTGGTTGTGTTTACAACAAGACAGTGTGTTCTCAGTAACTTGTCTTTTTGTCAATATGGCTTGTTAGATCGTGGTTAAGAAAGGAGACGAGAAAGGCGGCTACTTGAAGGTCAGCACAGGACGCAAGCTGGGCTACTTCCCCTTTAACCTGCTGCAGGAGATCACCGTCATATAGAAACAAAAATGAATGTAAAATCAATCATATGGCAAATCAATGTAAGAGCTACCAGGTGTTCTTCCAACAACTTCAATTCCAAATACAAATCGTACATACTGCAGTCTTTAATTCGATCAATGAACATTGTCTTCACCACAATTCCTCTGGAATAAATACATATTCATATACTGCAACAGTTGCAATAATGTTTAAAAAAATGTGTATTACTAAAATAACAAAATAAAAAAACTATCATGAAAAAGAATGTTTCATTATTTATTCAATGTCCACACTTTCCACACACATTATCTTTAAATCCAATATTGATTTAAATAGGATATTTGAAAATAATTGATGTTTTAAAAAAACTATTACTGTATATTTGCATAGATTATCCATGTACAGAAAGTAAACGAATGTATTAGATTTCCTAGCATCTATACAAAACAAGAGCATGCTAACTCTGCTATCGAAAAAGACAATGCGCTGTTATCATAAGCAGCCTGTCGCGTCTTGGCCACCTGGCTCTCTGGTATGCTCGTATCTCAAGGCAAACATTTGCTCTGAATGTTACTCGTATGTCAAGGTATTTATGTAGTTGTATTCCTGTCCAGCAGAGGGAGCAATTTGTCATGCTCTGGCTTGTCGCCTGTACATCAAGATGGGAACACTGGCTGAAAAAAATAAAATTATTTCTTATTTCCGCTTCCGCACTAAGAACTAATCACTTTTTATATATATCTAAATATATTTTTCTTATCCTTCATATTCATATTTGGTCATCAGGTGTGCAATAAACGGCGGCAAGATGTTTAATCAAGACCTGTATTGCATCTTAAGGCTTCTCGCCATTTTACCGAGACAGATTTGTCATAACATTAGGTGACTTGTCAGTAAAGTTTTGAACAAATCCTCTTATTTGGATGAATCTCATTTGAATGTGCAAGGGACAGAGGGTGGCTGTCAGACCAGAGCCCACCACAGTGTGTGTGTGTGTGTGTTCAGGGGAGAAACACCTCACTTTGAAAGGAGGTGGGGGTGCTGTGGATTTGAGTCTCTCACTGGAATATGTCCTCACTTTATCTGTAGAATTCAACTCATCCAAAAGCACCTTTTTTGAGTCAAGCTTGCCCTCTTCTTCTCGGAATGCACATTTGGTTCAACAAGATGAGGATGGTGTGGTTCAAGTTGACCGTCACCTGTTTGTGGCTTCTACCCTCAGCGGTGAGTTCAAAATCTATACTTTTTTTCCCCTACCTGTGTTGCTCATTTATTTCATTATTGTATCATATAACGGCACTGACGTATTTACTTAACTTTGGTTTTGGCATTGAATCGATGAGTTGATGGTCTATTGCGTCAATGGTTTCTGTTTTAAGCGCAAAGGACTGCTGGATTTTTAACAAAAGAATGCATCTATTGTACACAGACCCACACATTTATTGATAGATTTTTTTAAAAGGCTGAATATTACTACCATCTGAAGGTATTTTACAATTATTGTTATAACTAGAATTATTATACATAAATAAATCTGAAGCTATGTTTACAACGCAAATAAGATTGTTGAGATTTTTTTAATCAAGAATGCAAAGGTGGCAATGTAAAAAAAATAAAAATACTACTACTAATACTTCCAAACCTAACTCAATGGCACTAAATCATGATCAATCACTGCCAACCTCAAGCCAACCTTTCTTGTCATTGGTAGGAGTTCATGTTAAAGTTTCTAATTTAAAAGCTATAGAAAACGACCCATAATGTACCGGAAGCGACCTTAAAAGTAGATTAAAACCATAAGAAAGTGATGCAAAATGAACTCAGTGCCTGCTTTTAACATTTATACATTCCAATTCCTTAAACTGGGGGTGGTCGCTCATCTTTCAGTGCCATTGACCGTGCTAGTCGTCCAATTACTGAATGTTCATTCATCCTTCCCCGTAAAAATGGAGGTCTAGCAGCGTCAATGGCGGCAAGTAAGTTAACTTTTTGGGTCAAAAAATAAAATGGTCAGACTCCCATGCAATCTAGTCGGCATTAGCAATATGGCCCGCGGACCAAAGGGAGTTTGACAACCCGTGCGTAGACACTGAGCTGGCACGGTGTCACAAATCCACCGACATGGTTGTCACACGGTAGGCTCTAATTGGGCTCGGTGAGAGCAGCGCACACGCGGCTGCAGAAGCCGCCCGTGACACCCCCGGAAAAGTGGATGGGAATTGACAACGTGGCCAAGGTGGCTGCAAGTGATCCGGCTTAATGACATCCCGCATGAAATATGTTTATTCCAAAAATAGAGAGCAGAATGTAAAGCTTGCGATCGTCGGAGAACTTGGCTTCATTTCCTCTGTGCTTTACAAGTGTATTGTGGCCAAAGTTTTACTGAAAAAAAGTATCGTTTTTAATGAGAGCAACTTGTGAATAACAACTAGATTTTCAGGATTCCCCTGCATTTCGGAATTTTGTCAGCAGGGATAATTTAGGAAAAGAAATGTATTCTTGGTCCCACAACTCACATTTTTCGACAGGTGTCAGGTTTAACATAGTCTTTTTTTTCCCCTCTGCTCCGGATTATAACGTTGTGGTTTTAGTGGCACACAACCGCAAACTAAATGACTTCTCTCCTTGTAAACACACTAGCAGAACAAGAAATCTTGTAAAAATGAAATAGCTGAACCCAAAAATTGATATTTCTCTTAAAACATTTTTCATTTCGACGTTACAATGACTGTTCATTCATGTTTTGTTCCTCAAAAGGGCCAAGAACCAATCAAATCCTCCGCTTTTTCAAACCACCAAGCCAGACCAGACGTAGGAGAAGGAGGAGGAGCGGCTTTGAAGGTTAAACACATCTCCAAGGATTCACAAATCATCTCCACCAAATTTAAAACCCCTTCATACGGATCTCTGGGCCCTTATGGCTGGGCACAGAATTTTTCCCAAGCCCTGGATCAACATCCGTACAAACCGCAACCCAAAGCTAACTCTAAAGTCTCGCCAAAGTCCAAGAAGATCTTGGGTTGGGGCGACTTTTACTTCAACGTCAAAACGCTAAAGTTCAGTCTCTTGGTGACCGGCAAAATCGTGGACCACGTCAACGGCACTTTCAGCGTCTACTTCCGCCACAACTCGTCGCATTTGGGCAACATTTCCGTGAGCATCGTCCCGCCTTCCAAAACCGTCGGTTTAGAGGTTCTGCAGCCGGGAGTTCCGAGAATACGGAGCGGGAACTCGGTCCTGTTACCGGACCTGGATTCCCAGATTCAAGCCGGGCGTTCGGCCTCTCCAGAACCGCAGAAGCAGCAGGATTCCACGGCGACCACTGAGCTCAACTGCCGCGTCGATTACCAAAGAACCAACCGGTCCAAGAAGACCAAGCCCTGCATGTACGATCCGGGTCAGACGTGCTACTCGGAAAACACCCAGTCGCAGGCGGCCTGGATCTGTGCCAAACCCTTTAAGGTCATATGCATCTTTGTTGCCTTCGCTGGCACGGACTACAGGCTGGTGCAAAAAGTTTGTCCTGACCGTAACTTTCAGGTGGAGCAGAACCAGCAGTATTTCGGATGACTGGTTCGCAGTCAAGATTTCACTGTTTTTGTTGGTCCTCCAATGGGACTTGCCATGAAATACGATCTAATTCTTACACTTTTCAGAAAGGTTTCTTTTTATCGTTTACATATTTCTTTTTCTCCTAATCCAAGCTATTTATTTTCCCATTTTCCTTTAAAAACTTTGAGGCTGATGGGCTAACCACTCTTCTGCTGGGCCTCTCTTAAAAAACAACTATTAATAATCGGAAATAGGCTTTGTCATTCTCAAAGAGTCGACAAAAGCCTAATTGTCATCATACCGATATTGATCCATATTTTCACTTTACTCTCTAGAAACTACAGACAGTGTTTTAGGACAAATAAATAAATAAAGACGACTATCAGAATGTAAAGTCATAATATTATGAGATTAATGTCATTATATGTGTCTTGATGGCTGAAGAAAATGTACAGCTGCTGATTGGACAATTCCTTTTCCAATCACACTCATTATCAACCAATTCACATTAAGGCAAAAAGTAAGACATGTTGGATGTGTGCCAATCAAGAGAAGAGCATTGTAAAATGTCAACACAATATGTTACGTGTCAATGGACTATTATTATATCTGAGTTGTAATATCTATGTACAGTATGATTGTTTCCTTAAGAATTTTCTCTTGTGGACTTCATTTTTTGCAATCATTGCTTTTGCACCTGGGAGTTGTCTCATGTGTTTAAAACAAAGAACAAATAAATACATCCAATATATGAGAAAATGACTTAATTTTTTTAAATGCATATTTTTCAGCAATAAAAAAATCACTAGGTTTGCTCATTAAGCAGAAATTACAAATTCTAAAACTTATCGGTAGCTTGTGAAACCCTGCGTTTACTTATAAAGTTATACCTCTACCTACGAATGATATGTTATTTATTTTAAGACATTATTAAATTATTTTCTTCTCATTTTCTTTCATTTTTTGTGCATTTTCTCACATCTTTCATACAAAATTGGGAGACTTTGACCAATTTTAAAGGGTTTAGTTGGTAGTTTTGTGAGGACCGTGGAACAAATTTAGAGAATTTACATATAAAGTACACTTCTACTTACGAAATTTACGAAAAAAAAAGTTCTGGAACAAAGGTACAACTGTATTATTCTCTTGACTCAATCTTCTGACCACATTTTTATGGCATTAGCAGGAAAAATATACAATCTAACCTGGCTATTTATTGGCGCATTTCACTTTGGCTGCCTTAATGCATCAGAGCACGTGGCTAATTGCACAAACAAAACAAAAAAAGCCCACGATATTTACTAGCAATTCTGCCGACGCTAGAACCTTAGCAGTAGTTCTAAAGTACTTTGTGTGTCAATATAGCCTGAAAGTGTCCATTGAAGTGTTTGAATAACAACAATCCCCCAAAGCAAGCATGTCCAATCATCCATTGGTCCAATCTTGATGGCTGTTTCAAGCAAGGTCATGAAGCGCTTGATAGAAATGTCACGTTGGAGCACGCCGTGCCACAATTGCACGCTCCAACATTGTCTGACAGCTGCGATTATTTCAGATCGGCAAAAGGGAAAGCGGGCCTGTAGAATATTTGGTCTGAAAAGACGATTGACGCCTCCCGCGCTTTACGTAAGACTAAATACGGACGGACGGCAGGGGCTTGGGAAAGAAACATAATGAAGGCAAAAGATGAAAGGACTTTTGCTTATGCTGCAACAATCATTTGTTGCGTTCCTACAAAGCAAAAGTGTGGAACAAACAAGCCTTAAACATATTACCGTGACACTTTTGGTAATCTCCCGTAAGCACGCCAATGAAAAACATTATTATTTGGCTGTCTTTTATTCAGGGGGGATTGTTTCAAACTTCAAAAGCCCCATTAGTTGCCCTCCCTTGTTTTGCACCCCCCGCAGCAGAGTATATTCTGAGAAGTGATGAAAGTGCTTTTGAACGTGTTTACCAGAGACACAAAAGCTCCAGCGATCGCTCGTAAACAACAACAATTGCGACCAGAAAAAGCCCTTGCAGCATAAAATTGAATTTTTACGGGCCAATCAAAACCGATTGAAAATGAATGAAAGGGGACTGACTACTTTATTATTTGAGAGAGTTTGACTTATTTAACAACAGATAGCACATACGTATTATTGAATCTATCTATGTAAATATATAAGATTACCAAAGGCTAATTTCCATCTTTAGTCACTTTTGTAAGTTCAAGATAATTGACAACAGATACTCGACAAAGGGTGGAGAACCTATGGCTCGGGGGCCACATGCGGCTCTTTTGATGGTTGCATGAGCCTCTCCGCCAACCCGGGAGCTAAAATATAAAATCCGCTAAGTTCCAAACACACCAATAGGAGCGTTACTAACTTACCAGCGCCATTTTAATCATTTTTATTGGACTTTTCTCCATGCGTACCGTCATTGATATTGATTAGAAACGGCATGGCAATGTTGTCAAAAGAATTCTGTCTTTTAGCACTTTAAAACTGGTGAAATTACTAAAATAAATGCACACATTTTCATGTATTTTGATGCTTAAATTTTGAGTATGGCTCTCAAGGAAGAACATTTGAAAATATGAATTGTTTATGGCTCTCTGTCAAAAAACACACTCTCGTAGCACACTTTTAGCCAACATTGTGATTGTAATTTTGTTCCTCTAAGAGCTAGGCTTTAATATGATTGTCAAAGAGCTTCAGAGGCGGGAGTTTACGTATGATAATTGGTATTGAATTCTAGGAATTAAGAGAGAAGGTGCTTTGGCTGAATGCACTTATTTTGAAAGGAACTACACAGTCACCTCTGGAGCCAGCCCTTTTTTAACGTGATTTGTTTTAGAATACAAAACACACACATACACACACAAATGATGTCAGCTTCAATGTCATCTTATAACTGTTTTTGGCTTTTCATGACATTTCTGATGATTTTATGACAGGGCCTCACTTCAAAATGATTGGACGTCATTGCGAAGAATTGTCCATTTTTATCACTTGGGGAAAGTTTACGCAAAGTTGGAGACAGCCGAGGAGGGCAAGTGATGGAAAAGATGAACACAAGTGACAAAAAGGACTGAAATGGTGAGAGTATTTTGCTGCGTTTACTTCTCCCCACCATCTGTTTCTCGAGTGAGATGTGGCACAAGATTTCACACTCACGGTGAGTCTTCATATCAGTCCTACTTTTAGGATATTTAAAGAAACTAGTTTGAGCACATTTTCCAGGATTTCAAGTATTTTTGTGGAAGAAAATATTTTGTTTAACTTTTTCTTTTATTCATAAAGCTCTCATTTTCATCTGCAACACACACACACACACACACACACAAATTCGAAATCACACAATGTGACCACTTCACAAATAGCAAATGTAAAATAAAATTTGGAGAATTTTGAAAAAAATACTGTTTTATTTTCTGTTTACTTGTAGGTTAATTGTAAAAGTACATTTTTACTATTGAAATTTACAATAATTGGTCCGAAAATGCTTTTTTGGGGGGTCTGTCTATGCTAAATTGTAAAGTGACGAGCAGAACAATAAAATAGATGGCAAATAATCCAGGAATCCAATTTTCTGTTTATTTTTCTTCCCTCCCGCTGGTACTGTGACATTTTTTTTCCAATCACTTATTATGTTACTTGGCTCAATCGTTTTTTTTTTTTTTTTTTAGAAAACACACATTTAAAGTATCTTGTTATGTTTTAAGACCTCAATGTATTTTTGCAATATGAATTAGACTCACCTCTCGTTTCCAATAAGAACAGTTGGAAAGACCTTGGTTCTTCTCCATGCAGGAGGAATCTGACTTAGCACTTCAAATGGGAAACTGCCCATGCCTTTTCTCCCATTTTTTTAACTACATCCAACTCTTAAGGATTATCTTTCTTTCAAAACGGTATATAGTACATACAACCCACAAAAAGGGCCTATTTTAAGCACTAAAGTACAAATCACACTATAATAGCCTATTCAAAAATAGGTCATGATTTATTTCATAGCAGTATGTATCTGACAAGATTTTCTCCCTACAAATTTCCCTCCCTGTACACATTTACCAGTAGGGGGCGCTATCCACAAGATATTTTCCTTTCGGGGACTAACTTTCTGAAATCAAATGTGGTCGCCACGGCAACATGTTAAACAAATGAACTCAACCATAAAACAGTGTGCAAATAAACAAAATAAAACTTCACTGACCTGTTTTTAAGCCTATCCGAGCAAACTACACCCTGAATTGGAGTCCAGAATTTAGGGTTGAACTCTAATTAATCTCCATTTTTAAGTGGTACTCACCAAACATTTCCCACATTCTTAAGTGGGCTGTTATTGGCCTCCTTAAAGGAATACAAGTACTTTAAGCTATTTGGCTTTTTGTCCCAAAAAAAGGCCAGAGTACTTCCAACCAGGGTGCCAGGCTTTGTTTTGGCATTGGAGGTCCCTGCAAAATGGTTACGTGCCATTAAAAAAGTGGGAAGAAGAAAGAAAAAGATCTGCGGGGATAATCAACGGAGCCAGCATGTCGTACCACTGGCATTTCCTCTGCTCGTTTCCTTTGGATGAAATAACATTTGCGCAGCAGTGAAGAGGGGGAAAGGAGATACGTACAAGATAACTCAAATCCCAGCATCATACTGGGAAGAAAATAAACAGTTTTAGCTTCTTCCTCAAGTAGAACATGTTCTGTTACACATTTGGGAATATGGCTAAGAAGTAGCTCAACTCTGCGAGATTTTTTTGTCCAAAAATAAATATCATTCTTTAAAATAAATTAAAAATTATCTTTAGGGTTTTGGCAAACATTCTAAAAATGCTTAATATTCATGTTTTTTTTTAATGTTTTGCTAGATCTGGTGGATTTTGGCTTGAAAATTGTTCAAAAATAAGTCTTCACTTTTTTGCTTTTCTTTTCCATATTCACTAAAAACTCTCAAAGTCAGAACTATCTTATCTTACAGACCAGGGATAATGTTTTATTACGGGATATTTAAAATATTTGGCCTATTTAAACCCATGTTAGCTTTTTCTCAGGCCTAAAAGCTAGCATGTAAGCAAGCGTGCTATTTCTTTAGTTGTAACTGTTGACCAATAAAACCAACTTACTTATTTTTTCAAGCAGCCGACCATGCATGTTTTTGGAAAGATGAAGAGAAAGTGGAGTACCCGGGAAAAACCCATGCACAGGGATAAAATGTAAATTTAAGGCACTCAGGCAGGTTGGAACCTGCAAAAGAGAATTATTGTTTGTAATATAATAATGAAAACAAATGTTACAAGAGACATAAAAATGACACAATTTGAACTTTTATATTTAGATTCAACTTGGTCATGTGGAATGAGAGAAGAGAAAGTTGCATTTGAGGGAGTAATCCACTTTTAGTCATTGTTTTCTTCCAAATTTCCGTCATTTTATTCTGACTGTGGCTCCACCTGTTTTGGGTTTGAGTGTCGAATGCCAAAGTGCAAGTCAATTGCTTTCTGTTGCTGCTTACTGAAGCATTTAATAATGATATTTCCCCCCAAAGTGAATGGATCTTTGTTCCACCCACGTCTCACTGCTTTTGTGTGGGACCTCCGGCTGGGACTATCCACTCTTCTTTCCTTTCCCCCCAGTGCAATGCGTCACGTCCACAGAGGCCGAAGGCTTGAAGCGCAGCTCAAAGGTCAAGGGAGCTTTCAGGCCGATCCTTGGCAAAGCCACGTAAACAGCCGCGAGGACGCACGTCCTCAGAGACGTACCAGCAACATTGCCGGACAAATAGCGTCTCATCCTGACCGCATCTGCGCCGGATTCTCACGACCTGATTGCTGCTTTGACGCGCTATGCGGGCGTTCCTCGGGGACCACTTCTAAGATGCGCACATATTTTTTGCTGTGATGGTATATTTTGCCATGAGTGTACCCGTACAATGGCAATACAGTGATACCTCGACATAGGAGTACCCCGACATACAAGCAATTTGAGATACGAGTCAAATTTGGAGCAAATATTTATCTTGAGATACGAGCAGACAGCGGAAGTGAGAACCTCATGGGCACTGTCCCTCTCCCAGAAACTGCCTCGTGTAATGTCTGTATGAACACTGGGCGGAGCTTTGAATTTTTTCAGTGTTTTTTTTTTTCCCCCCGTTAGTCAGTGCAAATGGCGGAGTCTGCTCGCTAATACGAGAGGAGTTTATACTACTTCTCGTTGAGAAGTGGTTGTGCGTTATCCTATTGTGAGGACATTTGTCTGCATGCTTTTGGGAATATTTTGAAAGTCAGGGTGTAGGCGGGGCAAATAGAGCCA
This sequence comes from Stigmatopora nigra, assembly GCF_051989575.1. Taxonomy (NCBI): domain Eukaryota; kingdom Metazoa; phylum Chordata; class Actinopteri; order Syngnathiformes; family Syngnathidae; genus Stigmatopora; species Stigmatopora nigra. Next base: position 12,195,632 of record NC_135508.1, read on the forward strand.
ACCCGGGAGAATAAAGGTATCAAAATTTTAAACCAAATTAGAATTAAATTTAGTGTCAAGTTAGACAAAACATATTTTGAGTGTGTCTGCATCGTAATACAAGTTCATTTAATTTTGTTTATGTTATGTTACCAGCACATTGCCGTGCCAAAAAATCCCTCCCCCTTCTCTCTGTTCGTCTTTCTCTCTCTGTCACACATTTCAGTAGTTTTAAACCACTAGTTATTTGTTACTTTGTTAAAAGATGGCGAATTAGAACAAATAAAAATCTTTTTCCAATCAAATATCCTGTTTTGGTGTTTTTTCAGAGGGTTGAAACTGATTTTTTTTTGTTCATTTCTATGGCAAACGCTCATTTGAGTTGTGAGTAAATCGACATACGAGCTCAGTCCCAGAACGAATTAAGATCGTATCGCAAGGTGCCACTATATTGTTCGATTTTGTGATACATTTTGAATTGTTACATAAAGCATTGAACTTCCAATTGTGTGTGTGTGTGTGTGTGTGTGTGTGTGTGTGTGTGTGTGTATTACCTTTTCTGATGGTGTCGACTTGTATCGGGGCTGGACGCCGTGGTACTGCTTCTCTCCTGCTGATCAAAAGAAAGCTTGAAAGACAAGCAGGCATCAGTACAGGATGTTGTTTTATTCTAGCCAAAACACTCTGGTTGCTAGTGACAAATTCACTTACCAGATGGGCCTATTCTATAGAGGATTATGGAAAAAGATTCATATCTGATTTCGGGCATTGAGTTGAACTCATCTGACTGGGAAAGAAAATGAATGGATGGATGGAGATACTATTAATTATAGAGTAGTGTCAAGGTTGAAGTTATTTGAATTTCACAAAATGATAAAAGCAAAGAGGAATGGTTTGTTTATTTACGTCTATTTTTTTCAACTTTGAAAAAAAAAACATCGTTTGAAAATGCTGTGTGAATATAGTTCGAATGCAGCATTCAGAAATCGGGTCCGTTCTTCTTCAGGTCTTTATAATCCATGCCGACAGCCACAAACTAAAAGACAGAAAAGAGGCCGATTAAGGCGCTTGTTATTGTTGCATTGATGTGTTTGTGTCTATGAGGTCACCTTGTACTGGTATGTGGGGTCAAGTTTGTTCCAAGGCTCGGGGTTATTGGTCTTATCCCATCTAAAACCAATGTGACAAAAATGAATGTTAATTATACTATAGTCTTTCAAAGTACTCTCTAGCCAACTCGTTTTGTATTGATGACATATTATGAAGCAATTCAATTCAAGGTCCTTACGTGACATGAGGTCCTTTAGCCAGTCGGACTAGGTACACCCCAGCGCTGCCCATCCCCAAAACGATGAAGAAAAACTGAGGGATTAGCTGAATACATACAAACATGAGGGGCAAACTTTTACTAAATTTCTGCAAACAGCTTGATATTCATTTGTAATAAGCGCACGCCAAGTAATATAACTTTAAAGGGGGGGGGGGTATAAAAGATGATTGCAAAAAGTTAAAAAAAAAACCTAGTCGTTTTGTGTGTGAAAGGGGGAAAACAACACATCAGAAAGATTTTTAGAATGTAGACACTAAAATACCATGCACATAATTCAAAATCAAATCCAGTATCTATTTAAACTAGTTTCTTCAGGTTAGGTACTTTAAATTGTGAATTGTTGTTAGCCTTGTTAAAGAAAAAAACCCACAGTGGTGACTGAAAATGTATATAAATGAATCAAAATTTGGATTGTGCATCTGAAAGTTAGTTGAAATAGCAGTTGAAAAAAATTGTGTTGACTAGGGTAACTCTGCCATGTATTGTTAACAAAAATAAAAAAACAGTGATGGATAAAATGTGTAGCTTTCGAACAGATGAATGGAGAAAAGAAAACACACTAAAGATTTAGAAAACAAAGTTACTTACTCCTCGGTGCCTCCTGGCATGCTCCACTGCAGTCCGAAATATCATTATACCACTTTTAAATCTGCTCCTATGGCCAGTCTCTTAGTTAGTTAGTTAGTCAGTTAGTTAGTTAGTCCACAACCTGTCGCACTGGACAAGGAGGCAGGATGGAGGAGGATGAGGAGGAGGAGGAAGAGCAGGAGTGGGAGGAGGAAAAAGCTTTTGTTGCCTGCCATTGCCATAAATATTTGTCTTTTCCAATTACTTCATTTTATTTTTCTACTAGGATGTGAGTTAAAGCTCTTAAAATGAGCCAAAGAACGTTGCTCCCGAGTTCCCCCGTCCGTCCCTACGGGTCATTTGGGGGCAAACTGCTGAAAGGAAGGCATACAAAGATCGCGTCTTGTAATGGTTGCTAAAATACACGTCCTCACTCACAACATATCAATTACTGAGATAACACAGGAAGTAATCAAGTCTCCTTAGAACTACAGATTCAAATACAAATATACTACAAAGTAAGCTCCAGCGTCTTAAACAATCAAACACAATCCAACATATAAATATTGTAACACAAGAAAATATATATACTTTTATCATTTTTAAAGGGTTTATAGTGTGTAGTATTCAATATTGTGGGACAAACGATCCTCATTCAATGTAAAATGCAGCTCTACTTACGAAAAAGATTGAAATTCGTAAGTAGAGGTATTACTGTTGTTAGTCCAGCTACCTCCATGTAAAAATGATCAAGATAGGACTTGAGCGCTCTTTTGCAGTTCAGTCTAAAATAACATAATAATGTGTGAGGACTTCTTGACTAATATAATTGTGAAACCAACAACATGATGGAAATGCAGTGTAAAATTTGAAATTTTCAGTGTCTTTCCAGGGTAATATATAATAATGCCGTGCTCTCCTTTTTGAAATCAACTTTGTCACTTGACGGCTTTGGCTACGATTAGCCTCCCGATGCCCCTGCTATATTTGAGTGCGCGTGCACGTGTGCGGGCCTATGACTTGAGACGAAACAGGCCAGAATGGCAGAGGGTTTGAAGCTCAAACTGTGGCAGATGACGCTAATTAACAATATTAAACTGCAGATTTGTGCCTGGTTAACAAACGTGCAGTCTTAAGCAGAACACCTGCAATGCATCATGCTCGTCCACTTGTACATGTTGCCATGACAAATCTTGCTTTTTTTTTTCCATAGATTTAGACCTGTGAGATCAGTAGAAAAAAACAGACTGTTGGGGCTTATTTAATGCACGTTTTTAAAGGGTGTCTTTTTTGGGGGAAATATTGTTCAATGCTAAATGGCCTTTGTACAAAATTTTGTAATGGAAATAACGTGGCTAATGTGAAGGAAAATTTGGCTGAAGTGCCAAAAGGGTTTTTTTTTTTGCTAAAATTATTTAAAAACATTAGCTCTGGTTAGGTGGGGCTGAAAATGCATGGAAATTAAATAAACTGTGCCAGGTTGTTTAATGTAAACAAGAAAAACTAAAGTTTGCTTAAGAAAACAAAGAGCTTTATTTACAAATGTACATATGGGATGAGTTAATTTTGTTGAAAAGAATCTACTATTGAAACATTTTGTAGTTATTCCTCTTCATTCTGTTTTTTTTTCAAAATGTGGTTGATAGAAAACAAAGGAAGGTATGCCAATGCTAAGTGCAAAATCAGTGTGTGAAAATATGACAAAATGTAACATTTTCACAGTTAAATACACTACAGTATTTAACTTACCCATTTTCGTATTTTTGCTACCATGTAATTAAGTACATCTCTCATCTGACTGAAATTGAGGAGACTTACTTGATGCTGTAAAATGGCCGCCTTTCATTGATAGTGATCAACGTCCCACTTCTTTGAACTGGGTGTTGGTGGAAAGGACACATGGAGCACAGACTAGAGAGGGGGTCCTCAAGGACCAGAACTGGGCACCCCTGAGTTACAGAAATACTATGCACACAAATACACAACCTGTCATGGTCAGCACTGCAACATTAAAGCTGAATCCACGGGAGCATTTGAAGTGGATGGTGAAGACGCCAGAGCGGCCGTAACCACGCCGACGGGTGCGGGAAGTCCCGTCGGCACGGCGACGGAGGGCTCGGACGGCCTGGCGGGAGGTGTCTTGTATATCTTGATGGGGACGAAGATGTTGGAGGCATCGTGCTCGCTCAGGTACTCGCCTCCTTTCTCCTCGTAGTCCTGCCGGCTGATCCAGCCCGCCTCTCCGGCGCCCGGGGGGTGCTCCAGGGCCCAGTCTCTTGCCCCCAGCCATGCGCTCAAGGTCGGCTGCGTTGCCATGGTCACCTGAGAGGAAAGGTTGATTGCGGAGAAAGATGGTTTTGGAAATGACACTACAGAATGTGGGGAAACTTGACTTTTGACAATGCTGTGTTTTGTATTTTGTGTGTTTGTTTGTTTTTCGAAGGAGTGACGCTTTAGAAAAAAAGTGTATCAACAGTTCTTCAAATGCATGAGATGGTGGTAGCCATTGCCAAGTCCGCTATTGCCATCTAGAGGTCATACACTTTCAAAGCGTACAAATCTCACCTGGGCAAATGTTGGCTTCCAAATATTACGAGAACTCAAATTGAAGGTTCTCTTTTTTGAAAATGTGGCTAAAAACAGGTTAAAATGTTGAATGGAAATAGGTCATCTATGCATTTAGTTCTGGAGTTAAGACCTCGTTTTTTTAATAAGAATTGGATGTTTATGCGACTCAGAATTTTCCCAAAAATCCAAATGTGTGGTGTGAAGGCAGTCAAATTAGTCATGAAACACACACGCATACATGTGTCCAATTTTCAATTTTGTTTCAAAATGATGTACCTTGAAGTGTGACTGAAAGGGTCTCATGGCTAGTAGTTCTCTTTCTATCCTCTCCTTCATTCCTGGATACTGCATGTTCCCTCCGGTTAAAAAGACATTGCTGACCAGCGCCTCCTGCTGCTTGGGAGTGTATCTGCAAGCCAAGTACAGTGGATTTTTTTTCTTTTTTCCCCCCAATGGAAATGTATAATTGTGAGCTACCTGGCCAACATGTACTGAAGCGTCTCCATGATCCCCATCTGATCTTCTCCAGTTAGCGAGGGCTGAAAGAGGATCTCTGGACAGCGCAGACGCTCTGTGCCCACAAAAAGTTGGTGGTATTCTGCCATGTTGAAAGCTGGCTAGGGTTAGAGAGCAAAATTTCATATTTCAGTTAAATAATAGTACAGAGTGGGTTTTAAAAGCCCAAATATCATTAAATAGACACCATAAAAACCATGTCCTTGAACTACTGAACTGTATCGTGAGTATGTTTACTTTTTTAATCGTTCTGGTCTCTATTTTTGTGCTGTTTTTATGAACATCATTATTTATTTCAAAGTTGAATGGAATAAATGCATTCACAAAAGGTACAACATAAACTTATGGGAGTTTTTGACCTAACCAAAGACTTTTTCCCATTTCCTAGGAAACCCTGGAGATTCAACTTTCATTTATTTCTTGGAATATGACCTGCCATGATGTCTGTAATATTTCCTCCTACCTGGACGGCATTGACGTTGGACTTTTCCTGCAAGCTGTCGTCACAAAAGTCAGGATACATGACGTCGCCCTCATCCACGTGCTGCTCCGACTCGGAAACCTGTCGGGGGTGAGCGAAAAAAACGTCAAATGGGCGTGAACGTGCCAACAGGAAGAATGTCTTCGTCCGCCTGACCCGCCTCTGCCTTGCCCTCCGCGCCGTCGCCGTGCAGCATTTTACGGCGTCCTTGCTCCACGGCCAGCTGCAGTTTGCTGATGTACGACTGGAGCTCTTGAGCCGAGTCCATGTTGAGTTCAACCAGATTCTTGTGGAACTGATCCAACAGACCCTCCTCCAGAAGCTCCTAAACATAGGAAATAATTTGGAAAAGAACATTAGCTTGTTGTAAAAGAACTAGCATGAACATCAATTCAGGTGTTTGCTTGTTTCGTGTAATAACTATTACAACCAGCAGAGGGTACAGTACTAGAATCGCTTATTAGATTTCATGCTATTGCTTATATCCATTCATTTTAAATAGTTTAGTTGGACCAGTGGAATGATTTAGATAACTTACATATAAAATACTAATCTACCACGTTACAAAACAAGTTCTGGAAACAATTCATTTGGTAAGTTGTTACCTGTACAGCCATCAGTCTTTCCAGCCTCTCTTGGTCCTGATGCAGTTTCTCCCCGCGACGTCGAGCGTTGATCTCCTGAAGCCGCTTGAGCTGCTGCGCTCTCCTTTCTTGCCTCTCTTCGGCGCTCACGCCGCCGCCGGGTAACTTGCCCGAGAAGGGCAGTTGCATTCGGTGCACCTCGCGCTCGTAAAATTCCGGGCTCCGCCATTTCTCTAACTCTGCGAAGGAGACCGGGTCAATGAAACACTGGGCTTTGGACTTCACACATACGTTGGCTCATACCGCACCTTCCTGATAGTCCACCGCGGTGTAGCTGTGTTCGTGCAGCAGTTCCTCCATGCGGCTGATTGTGGTCGACGCCAGGTGACCCGGATATTTGAGCTGGAGGAGCCTCTGTAGGTAAGCTGCCGCCTGGCTTCCGGCTACGTTCACACGCTTGCAGTTGGTCGCGTCCAACCTACGGTGACATGAGAGGTCATAAGAAAAAGCTCGAACATCGAATCGCCATCATGGTAAGCTTTTGATATTTATAACGGGAAATATTTCATCTAATTGTGGAAAAATCGGCAAGGAAAATATTCCGACTCAAATTGCTGGTCATTTGCGATGGCAATTGCCTTGGAAATCATGCCATATGTTATAGAAATAATAATAATGTTAACAATAACTGACAAGTCATCAATGAAACTTGTAGGAGATAAAAGGATAGATGGAAGCATTTCTATTGCGAGCGCTTGAGCCTCACCTGCCATCGACAACAGGAAGGATGTGCGAGCAATGATACCCGGAGGATAAGACGATGCCGGTCTGTGGCGGCCGTAGGTTCCTCCGCCGGTTGTCGTGGTAAAAACTGTACAAGGCGTCCACTCCGTAGGAAACGTGAGGAACGCCGTAACACTCGAAGAGCAGCTCTGACATCATCTGACGGCAGTGCAGAGGGTTGCAGGGGGCCTCGGTCAGTACCATGGGGTGCTCCACCTGGCCCTAAAACACACAGTTCAAACTCTCATTACATTTAGAAAACAACTTGCCACAGTTTCAATCCTGTATTTAAGCAGGTTAGATAAAAGTTAAGTTGAGATATTTTAAATGTAACATTTAGATTCTTTTAAAGTAAATATTGCATTTGTTAAATACAGTTGTAAATATGCAACAACAACAAAAAGTGACTCTAAAATGGTCACAATATATTGGAAACACAAATATGAGAAAATATTGACCTCCGAAGCGATGCCCAGGTGAGTAAACACGTAGTCAAAAATGAGCTCCTGGATTTCAAAGTTGACCACGACGTTGCGGTCAAACTGGCTCTTGAGCAGCCAGCGCAGAGGCTCCAGATTGGGGATGTCGTTGCCAATCTGAGTCTCGCTGCGGGCGGCTCCTCTGCTCCGCGCGGCCACCGAGCGGAAAAGAAGCCGAGGGGCCTCCGAGTCTGCGGTCCCCCAATCGGCTCTGGTCTGGAAGGAGCCGTTGTCGATCACGATCGGCGTCCCGCACGAGGTCGGCGTCGGCTCGTATATGGGGTCGGGGGAACTTTTGCAGTCTCGAAAGGAGAAAATTTGACACACCGATGGATCCGGGGCAGCCATTTTGGGGAGGTGTCACAGGAAAATAGAACCGAGTGGAAACACTTGTTGTGCGGGATTATTCCTCTCCAACCAGCGGCGTTCTATACAAATTGGTAGTCAATTTGTCACATTTTAGTTTTTAATTGGTTAAAATTAGTGTTCAAACATTTTAAAATAGTCAGAATATTGTTATTAATTTGTCAAAAATAGTGTTCAAACAGTTTGTCCTCCCTTATTTCAGCATTATGCATCAAAGTGGTTTCTATGAGACTTGATTCACTTTGTGTACAGAACAATGAGTGATTCAAGAAAATTATTATTTTTATTATAAAATCGTGTTGTTGCTTGAATAATTTCAGATAACGGGGTCGATCATATTATTTTTAGAAGAAGTGAATGGATTTGATGTCTCTAATTGTTAAAGGCGGGGAGCGAGTTAAGAACCACGTGCAACAAAGTCATCCAAAGGCATGAAATGATTACGAAAATAATAATAATATATACAGTACTAGTAGTTCAGGAAGGTCTATAAACACTTATTTTCATATTATGAATGTATATACTAACATATTACGATTGCTTGAAAATAGTAATTAAAAGCACAATTCAAGAAAAATGTAATGATAAATACATATAATTATTTCAAAATAATATATATAGTACTTGCACTCCAGGAACACACACACATACTAAAATGTTACAATTGCTTGAAAAGGACAATTCAAGAAAAATAAATAATATATAGTACATATATTTTTTTCACATGAAGGCCATATTTACTAAAATAATACTTTTACTTTAAAATAGTCATTAAAACAACAATTAAAAACGTTGCATTGATTTTCTTCATGCATTGCAATCCATTGAGTTTGGAAGACTGCAATCAGATGACATACAATTCTAAAAAAAAAAAAAGTGCCTCGTAAAAATGAGTATTTGCTGGCTTGTTCCATTTTGATCACTCACCACCATTGCTCTTAAATGAAATGACAAGAAAGCAGCACCAATACAGACAATAATGTGATTCTCCACATTCCCTTTTCCTGGATTGCGGTGGCGTTTGGGTCTGGGAGATAAAAAAACGATGAAGGCAGTGTGTAAGTGTGTGTTTCTACGTGTGTGTGTGTGTGTGTGTGTATGTGGAAAAAGGGCTACTGTATGATGGTGTGTCTGTCACCAAAACACAAGCACAGTTCACTGCTCAGACACAAAGCTCTAAGTGACTGCTGCCCACCCCCCCAACCGTGTCCCCTCCGTCCTGATGCTAATAAGCAGATCTGGGTCAACTCAGCCCCTCAAAGACACACACTCACACACACACACACACACACACACACACACACACACACACACACACACACACACACACACAAACAAACAAACAGTGACATAGTACTCGTTTCCAAGACCAATACACATATGGGCACAGAACATGCAAATATACTCTGTCAAAAACGTACACACTTCAGGTGGTCTAACATGAGGAACATAATCCAAAAAAAAATGTTTGTCATTTTAAGCAAAAAGCACCCACGAAACAATGACACACCACAAAAAAAAAAAGACACAGCATAACACAAACATGGCAAAAATGATGCTCACATGCAACACACGTGACATTTTGCAAAACAAGAAAAAAACATGATCAATGCAGAGATTCTCTTAAAACGAAAATACTACCAATGTATATTTCATAAAACTATTGCATTATTATTTTTGGACAGGCATTAAAAAGAGTCTTATAAAGGCCATTCATGACATTTTAGGCACTCACTTCAACATTGTGTCACTTTTCTTCACACCCTGTCAAAATTGAATACACAAACACAATCTCTATCTCTCTATGACAATTACCAACACACACACACACACACACACACACACACACACACACACACACACACACACACAACACACACACACACACATACACACACACTCATACACACAAGCATTCCCAACAGAAAATGTCACTACGATTTACTTCATTCTGTGCCCCTTGCAGCGCTATATATCTACTTCTTATTTTTTTCTATTTTTGTTTACATGGGATAATTCATGTGTTTTATTACCTGTATTATTAGAATGTGTTCTCATCTAAAATCCAAAACTATAAAAATATAATCAGACATTTCTAAAGAATCTCTCATCCAACGTTTAGAATACTGTAACGAATCTATGAATTCTTCTGATTTAACAATTAAAGTCTGTTAGATTTTTCTAGCAAAATTGAGGAACCCCCCCAAAATACGTATTTAATTAATGCAAACGTTTTTTTTATATAATACATCCGAATCCAAAGATTCTGGGGGAAAAAATCCCTTTTCCATGTTCAATTACTGTGACCATGGCAACTATCAGAGATTATTGCTTCCAGTCAGCAGTGTTAAAATGCAACTAAGCCCCTCCATATCAAGCTCCCACACACACGTGCCCCCCTCATACGGAGTGGAATTAATCCTTTTTGTAGTGATGGAAGGTAAACTGCTCGATCCGGTGACTAATTTAACACACACACACACACACACACACTCACACACACACACACACACACACACACACACACACACACTCGCACACATACAAAAATACACGCATACACACACACACACAGACACAAACACACACACTCGCACACATACAAAAATACACGCATACACACACACACGCATACACACACACACAGACACAAACACACACACTCGCACACATACAAAAATACACGCATACACACACACACACACACACAAACATTTCTACAGAAAAAAATGGCAAAAATACTCCTGCTTTATTCCTAAACAACATCTCGTTGAAGCTGTGACGTTTTGAAATCCGCATCACAATAATAATAAAATCAAGTTTGTTTTTATTTTTATAATTTTTTTAACCATCCAAATATGGCGTGCCCATATTTCTATATTTTGCGTGTGTACATGTGACATTTGCAGCCGATTTAGTTGGTGCATGATGTGAATGAAGGGGGAGGGTAGAGATGCCCGGAGGTTTCTCCTATATCTCCTCACCACCCACACACACTCACACACACACTCACACACACACACACACACACACACTTGCACGTGCCCCAGACGTGGGTGACACACTAACACAAGCCAACACAGTCAGTGAAAGCTGACCACAAACAGCATCTGGGCCGCATAAATGCAAGCCGAGCATAAAAATATGCATAATTTCTATTAACTAGTCCAATATTTAGTCGGCCCCCATGTACCCCTTTTTAAAAATGTTGATTGCATGTGTTTGTTTGGGAAATATTATCGTTGTTATTTTTTAGGTTTGCATGAAAATTATTAGTGAAGACTGTTTTTTTTTGTGTGGGGCGAAATTGGAGGCCTTTGTGTATGAAATAGATGTTGCATGCAATTTTTTTGAGTGCGTGCAGAAGAGCGGGTGGTGTCTATTTGCTGGCGGCGTGTTCATCATATCAGCAACGAGTTGCATGCTCACCGCCTGCTGCTCATCTGGAAGAAAGATGTTTCCATTTTGCTCGTAAAGAAGAAGGCCGCTCATTTTGGATCATTGCAAAAAATAAAAACACTAAACCAAATCCATTCATTGTGCAAATTAAGGTGCCAATAAAAAAGGTAAATAAATCCAATTCGAATACCCTCAAGTGTTCATCAAAATACGCAAACGTGCAGAAATTAGAAGCAGAAAACATGGAATCCTATTCAATCAATAAATAAAACGACATTTTCCTTTTATTCTGCAAAAATGTGCCATGCAAATATAAATGCAACTGTTTAAAAAAGTGTGGGAGCAAATATTGGAATGAAATGACTGGGAAAAAATGTATAGTATTCATTTTAATATAGGGAGAGTATTTTTTCTAAAATATTGAAACAATAATGATCTATTCGAATGAAGGGGCCGTCATTCATTCATATTTTGCATGTTAGAATGGCGCAAGGATTTTTTTTGTTACTCTTCACGTGATTTGTCGTGACTGGCTTGATCATCTCTCTCTCTCTTTTTTTCCCCCTCATCTCTCGCTCTCTCTCTCTCTCTCGCGCGCTCTCCTTGTCCTCTCACGACGCAGTCACCCATCCTTGCACCGCCCTAAATATAGCCTCAAATTTCTCCTTTTCTCATCGTTCAAATGAGCTTTTTAATCTTAACCTAAACGTGCTTTTTTGGGGGGGTCCTCAAAATGGACGGACAATCCAAGAGAAGCGGCTGAGGATTTTTTTGTGCGCCTGTGTGTGTCGTTTTCGTGTCGTTTTTGGCACTTGAGGACAACCGGCATGACTTTGCAGCATCGGCGTCAGTGAACGCTTGACCCGGAAGGCAAAAAAATCCATCATTTTGGGGTTTTCCCCCCGTTTTGTGGCCTCCATTTTTGACCCCGTCAGCCCATCGATCGGACGAAATGGCTCACCTGATCCGCCACAAGCTGAGCAACAAGCTGACCAATGCGGCCCACACGGTCTCCAACAAGTCCCAGGCCAAGGTCAGCGGCGTATTCGCCCGCCTGGGCTTCCAGGCCGCCACCAACGAGGAAGGCGTGGGATTCGCCGAATGCGACGACCTGGACTACGACTATAGGCAGGGAATGCAGATGGACGTCCTGCAAGGGGACGAGGGAGGCGTCAGCCCGGAGGATGGGGACACTCACTACCAGAGGGACGGCACCGGGGACAGGCGCCAGTCCTTCAAGCCCAGTGGACCATCCCTGGACGAGGATAAACCCCAAATCACGTCCTGGGAGGCTGGATGGAACGTCACTAATGCTATTCAGGTGCATTTTGATTATTATTATTATTATATTGGGGGCCTGAATTTTCTTTAGGCCTTCTAAAGTCACCTTGAACATGATGTACGTTTGGGCCCTGAACGCACCATTCTCAACACGCACAATTTAATGACAAAGGCCGGAATTGGTTCCTTTTTAAAAAAAAAAAAATGTAAATATAATTTTAAAAAACAAATTCCTTCCACCAAATGCCCCCCCAATCCCCTCGTGACCATATTTGGGCACACGCGTGGGCGTTCGACCACTATCTAGCTGCATGATTTCCTTCAGCCAATCAGCGTCAAAGAATTCGACCATGATGTAATATATAATGAGCTCAAGGTCGAAATGTATGCGTTTTCAACTGGTCGGTGAAAGTCGAATTGGACGTCAATAAATCAAATACTGCATTTATATTGCATTTATGATTTATTCTTTTTAGTTGGATTCATTTTGGAGGAATAAGAATGAAAAAAATACAAAAGAATGTATTAATTAATAATTTTGAGTGAATTTCCCTTCCATTTATCTATTTATTTATTTATTTAAATATGGCAACGGTCGAAATGAGACGGAAAAATAGAATTCCACAATGAGTTAGGATAAGCGCTATTTGGCTACAACGATTGAATGCGTCACGACGTATTTTTTTACGGGGCGACTCGGCAAATAAAGGCCACGCAATGAAAAGGTGGGCCGTTGGGCGGGTGTCGTCCGCAGGGCATGTTTGTGCTGGGCCTGCCCTACGCCATCCTGCACGGCGGCTACCTGGGCCTCTTCCTCATCATCTTTGCGGCGGCGGTGTGCTGCTACACGGGCAAGATCCTCATCGCCTGCCTGTACGAGGAGGACGAGGACGGCGTCAGGGTGCGCGTGCGCGACACCTACGTGGACGTGGCCAACGCCTGCTGCGCGCCGCGCTTCCCCCGCCTGGGGGGCCACGTGGTTAACGTGGCCCAGATCATCGAGCTGGTCATGACATGTATCCTGTACGTGGTGGTGAGCGGCAACCTGATGTACAACAGCTTCCCCGGCCTGCCCGTCTCGCAGAAGGCCTGGTCGGTGGTGGCCGCCGCCGCCCTGCTGCCCTGCGCCTTCCTCAAGAACCTGAAGGCCGTGTCCAAGTTCAGCTTGCTGTGCACGCTGGCCCACTTTGTCATCAACGTGCTGGTCATCGCCTACTGCCTGTCGCGGGCTCGCGAGTGGGCCTGGGAGAAGGTCAAGTTCTACATCGACGTCAAGAAGTTCCCCATCTCCATCGGCATCATCGTCTTCAGCTACACCTCGCAGATCTTCCTGCCCTCGCTGGAGGGCAACATGCAGAAGCCCTCCGAGTTCCACTGCATGATGGACTGGACCCACATCGCCGCCTGCGTGCTGAAGGGGCTCTTCGCCCTGGTGGCCTACCTGACCTGGGCCGACGCCACCAAAGAGGTCATCACCGACAACCTGCCCAGCGCCATCCGCGCCGTGGTCAACCTCTTCCTGGTGGCCAAGGCGCTCCTCTCCTACCCGCTGCCTTTCTTTGCCGCCGTGGAGGTGCTGGAGAAGTCACTGTTTGGCGGCGGCGGCGACGGAGGCGAACGGGGACCCTTCCCCGACTGCTACGGGCCGGGCGGCCGCCTCAAGTCCTGGGGGCTGGGCCTCCGCGTGGCCCTGGTGGTCTTCACCCTGCTCATGGCCGTCTTCGTGCCCCACTTTGCGCTCCTCATGGGTCTGACCGGCAGCCTGACGGGGGCCGGCCTCTGCTTCCTGCTGCCCAGCCTCTTCCACCTCAAGCTCCAGTGGCGCCAGCTCCTCTGGCACCACGTCTTCTTCGACGTGGCCATTTTCGTCATCGGGGGCATCTGCGCCATCTCCGGTCTCATCCACTCCGTCGAAGGCTTGGTGGAGGCCTACAGGTACAATATCCATGACTGAGACACAGAGAGAGAGAGAGAGAGAGAGAGAGAAAGAGAGAGAGATAGAGAGAGGGAGAGAGAGAGAGAGAAGAGAGAGCCTTTATCTTAAAAAAAAAAAAACCCACCCCCATTCCCCCCAATTCCTTCCACCGCCAACAAAGAAGCCTGCTAAGAGGATCTTGTGGGGAAATCTTCTGGGTTTGATTTTTTTTGCCTCTGTGAAAATGTGCAATAAGAAACTCAACAATCATTTGGGGGGAGGGGGACCTTCAAAGCAGTCAATCTCCATCCTCCATTTAGAAAGGCGTAGAGTGGAGGGAAAATTCCTCATAGACTGAATAAAGATGGCTATTCTTTTAACGTCCACAAATTACATACCTGTCAACCTCCCCTTATTAATGATTGCAGTTCCCCTTCTTAAGCATATAAAAACGTACAAATGCAACGTGGCACGTATTTACTCACGTAGGGCGCATGTCAAAGTCTCAAATTTTCTGCAAAATGGACGGCTTTCTGACACAATATGGTATTTATATAGTGGAAAAAGTCGGGTGGACGGGGAATACGCCTTTGGATATCATGACAATACAATTAGCAGTTAGTGACTGAGACGATCCGAAATGGGTAAAATGAGATTGGTTTTACAAAACAAATGTACGTAAGTTATTATACGGTATACAAAATTGAAAATGATCCAAAAAAAGTTGACAGGTATGTCAAATTGACATTTGAAGGGGCTCATAGCCTTTGAAAAAATGATTTCATCATTAAAAAAATAGAGGCTAATAAGAACAAACAATAATATCATCCTATGCAGTAATAATGAAGACTATTTACCAACACAGTCAGTCTCTTCCTGTTTTCAAAGATATAAAAATAGAAGTCCTAAGTTTACAAAGCCATTTTAGAGTAAAAAATTCCATATTGAAAAAAAGGGATGCCCAAATGACACCTATTTTTTTCTCGGGCCCTGATAATGACTTTTGAAGAGCTTCACACCCTTTGAAAAACGATGTATTCATTAAAAAAAAAGATGGGTCAAAAAGAATACAATAATATTATCATATGGCCATTTCCCATTTCCAAAGAAAAACATGGCTTTTCTATACTGTCTTGCTGTAAATGATTGATCCTCAAGGAAGCGCTATACTGACTTTTATCCTCAATAAATCCTTGAGGGCGATAAATGTCCAATCCAATTGAAATGGATTGGCACTTCAACGGTCGTCAAGGCGACTGAAACATCATCAACGGTACTGAAAAAGGACTTAGCACAATCGTGAGTTATCATTAGCTATCTCTATGCAAGTGAAGAAAAATGAATTCTGGAAGGTCTCCACCTCGGCCAGAGTTTGCATGAGGGCACATAAAAAGCCTTTTTTCAGTGTGTGTGTTTTCTTAAAACTCAAAATTTCGGTTGCTAGCACTCCGGGAAATGTCTTGTCCGCTTCATTATGGGCTACATGGAAGGATAAATCCCAATCTGGGTCCTGTTTCCAGAACGAAGAAGCTAATTCCAATTTTGACCAATCACAAATGGCAAAAGTCGATAGCTCCGCCCATTTTACGAGAGTAGAAAGTGGTACGCTAGCATAAATTTCGGTATCCTTGATTGACATTGAATAAGAATGGAAATAGTTGGGGGCAAACACGAAAGAAATATCTTGTGTGTCGTCGTTTGAATCCTATTTATGGTTTGTCGGCTCGTTTTGTGCTTTTTTTTTTTGTTTTGTTTTTTTCTACCTGGGTAGAAACTGGGCAATTTGGTTGGGTTAACGTCATTTTGGATGGAGTGAATTTTGGACGTGCAAACAAGTGGCTCCTTGTCGTATCGTATGCAAAGTGTTTGTCGGATGATATTCTCTCCCCGTTGACCCGGTCCTTTGTGATTTCATGGAACTAAACGTGGTGTGTGAGAAAGAGTATTTGTTGAAACAAGCGATAAATAAATGGAATATTTTATGGCTGCTCATTGTGAACCTCAAATTGCTTTTCTTTTCATTTTTATTTCCCTAACAAGCCATTCAAATGTTTCTTCTTCCACAACATGTGACTTTTTAGGCCCTAATATTAAACAAACCAAGCAGGGCGATCTTTTGTTGACGTTTTAATGGCTGTATACTATTTAATATGAATAGGGTTGTAGAAAAGGGAGAATTGAGACTAAGTTTCGTTTCATTTCATTTTGTTTTTGCAATTTCCCCCCAAAAAACAAAGAAAAAACAGTCATATGCTTTTTATAAGTTTCACTTCTCAATTCTAATCCACACAGGAAGCTTCGATACTTCAATTGCAAGAATTGAACATTCGGAGCAGACTTAAAAAGGATTCCATCTAAATGTAATAGTCTGTTAATGGTAAAAAATAATAATAACAATAATAATTTGAAAATCATTCTTGGAGCAAAATGTTTCTTAAGTGGGTGATATTAGTGCTCCCGCTCATTTATTGCTCCTGTGGCCAAAATCCAGCTATGCAAGTGGTCCTGAACGACAAAGGACTTCAGTACGGTAAGCTCAATCGGATTACTAACGCGTCTCAAAAATGAAGAAAATGAATCGGCGGTTTGTCTTGACAAAAGTTAAGAAATTTGGAAAAGACCTTGTAAAAGTCTTCTACGTGTGTTGTGACTCTCAGGAAGGCACGTGGTTGCAGGATGGATTCAAGACAAGTTGGAACACGGCACCCTGCCCGATATTAGTGGAAAAATTAACTTGGGCTTCCTCTTCAATATACAATACACCATTTCAGGGTAATAACAAAAAATGTGGATTAAAACATATAGAGTTGTTCCTTAATCAGTCTATTAAAATATCTTAATGACCAAATAAGGACGAGGTGGGTAGTGTAACCAAAACTATAATATTATACTCAGGTAAAAGTAGTCCTCCAAACATTGACTCAAGTACAAGTATAAAAGGGGTATTTGGTGAAAAGAATCATGAAGTAATGTGTAACTGCTGGCAATGTTACATTTAAAAAAAAGTATATATTACACATTACATGAAAGTATTTCCCCAATAAAATAGAGAAAAAAATCATCCGTTTCCTACTCTCCAAAAAGCAGGAATGCTCTCTAGTGGAGAAAATACATATTCCCTACAATGAAATCTTAACCAGTGTGGCGTGGGAAAAATGAAGTGCAAAACATTATAGATTGTAATATTACAAGATTAAAAATAAAATATGACGAACAATAAAACCATATTGTAATATTACAAGATTTTAAATCATATCATGACAAGACTAAAGTTTTTTTCTCATTTTTTTCGCAATTTTAAGAGAATCAAATCATCTTTTTCATAAGTTTTTGAGAAGAAAATTAGTGAATTACGTTTTTTTCCATCAGGCAAACTGAAGGTTGTTTACGGTCAGTGAAATTCAAATTTTTGTGTCGTAAAGTCGGTGAAAAATGAGATATTTAAATAGAATTATTTTTGTTTAGCATTTAGTTTGAATTGGGATGATCTCAAATATAGTATATACATATTGTATGCTATTATAAATAACACACAAGCTATTGGCCTTGTGTCTCTCTCTGGTTCTTCTAGTGTGACCGTCAGAAAGTGTGACTTTCCAGAGCCATCTGTAGAATTTTACCAAGCCACATCTGGCTTGAAGATGTCCATAATAGGTCTCAATGTCGCACTTGCCGGAGACTGGAAGGCCAACTGTCGGTTCATGTAAGTGCAATGAACTATCACAAGTAGTATATTGGAAATTTGCATCAGCCACAATATTACTCAATGGAAATTCAATATTGGCCATTTGCTCAAAAACATCTCCCTTGAATCCAAAGGGTTTTGAAGATCATATGGTACCCTTAAGTCTTAAAAGAACAATAAATAAGATTTGTGGCCAAAAATCATACATGGAAATGCATTAGTAGGAATGGAACCACGCCAATTGCCCGAGGGCCTTGGATCTGGAGTCTATCCCTGAATTGGTGGCCAGCCAATTGCAGGGCACAAGGAGATAGACAACATTCACACCCATACCTAGGGGCAATGTAGAGTTTCCATTTAGCCTAGCATGCATGTTTTTGGTGGACTTTTAGACATGAAAATGGCTCGTTTGACATGGCTTTATTTGGAGTGGACCTGATCTCCACAGTCAAGCTGGGAATGGACACTGACGGACACATGTCTTTAACCAGCGTCAACTGCATCGCTCAAACGGGCGATGTTGACTTACGTTTCCATGGCGAGACAAGGTACGTATCGCTCTCAGATTACACATTTGTGGTGAAATGTAAGGTACAATGAGAATACACATCTCCTTAGCTGGTTTCAAAGGCTTTTAGAGGGTCGAATCAAGGACCACCTGACAAAACAACTACCAACCACGGTGAGGGATTTTTGCTTTTCTTTGGGTCATGACAGAAATTGTCAAAATCAAGCCGATTATTTTCAGATCAAATGAGTAAAACGAGGTCATTGCGTTGATCATTCCAGATATGCTCGGCAGTAGAGGAGGTCATTGCAAGCCTGGAGAACCATCTCAAGGACATGAATGGTATTGTTAAAATAACATTTGGGGGAAAAGACGTCTTACTGCTTACTACCTACCTATTTAAAATGTTTTTTAAAATGGAAAAAAACACAAGCCATCCAATTATTTGAACTCTACTTTCAGTCAACTTTCCACTGAATGAAGACGTCACACTGGATTTGCCTTTAATTGACCAGCCTGTCGTTCATATGAAAAATCTTCACCTTGGACTCAAGGTCGGGATTTAAAAAAAATGTAATCTAAGGTTCAATCATTGTGTGTCAAAAATTATTAGATTGACTACTAGTATAAGAGTGATGACAATTGACATGCTATGATTATGATTTTGAAATGTGTTCAAGGGGGAAATCCACAGTAATACATGTCCAAGGGATCCCCCATTTGTGGCTCAAGCTTTTAGCGTACTCCAGCGGCCAGGTTACATGCTGTCCGTCGGCTTATCTGACTTTACGCTCAACTCGGCCTCTTTCAGCTACTACTCATCCAATTTACTACAGGTCTTCATTAACGACAGCATGGTAAGTTCACTTTTAAAAAAGCAGATCATCCCACTTTGCAGAGGAAGAAGCAATGCAGTAATACCTCGTTCATTATGGTAAATAGTTTCTGGCCAGCGAAATAATCTCCAAATGTGACTGTAATACCCGTGTTTGTCCACTTTGAAAGCCGTCCACTTTGTAGTACATTTGAGAGTTTTACGTGTGCCCTGTGTGTGCGTGTGTTAAAATATGTGCCACGTCGCAATTGTAGTCTTTAATCGCTTAATAAGGGGAATTCAAGATGAAATAACGGAGAAGGAAATGCATTTACTTTTGGGGGATTTCGTAACTTGGATTTTTTTTCGTATCTCGAGTCCATCATTTACATATAAAAATTTCGTAACCTGAAACATTTGTAAGTAGAAGTAGGACTGTAGTATTATTTACCCCCCAAAGGTAAGCTCTGCTTTCTAGTGGCCTATAAATATAGTGTATTTTTTTTTTCATATATCCCCATTTGATTTAAATGTCTCATTCCCTCCTCAGATACCGCCAAGCTTTCCTGTGCGCCTCAACACATCTTCTATGGGCCCTTTTATTCCACAGGTAATTAGCCAGTAACTTGGATGAACAAAAACAGCATTGTAACGCAAAATGATTCTATTTGCAGCTCCCCAAGATGTTTCCAGACTTGCTGATGTTACTGCACATTCACGCCACAGACATTCCCATGTTTTCCTTTCGCTCCGGGGCTGTCGTGCTGAGCGCCAAGGGTGCCGTTGAGGCTTTTGCAATTCAGGGCACCGCCCTGACGCCTCTCTTTAAAGTCTGCGTGGTGAGCGCTACTTGTTGTTTTTGTTTCATTTTAACGTATAAAGGTTTGTCCATAGCTATATGGCACAAAATGTGGTCCTATAATTATCAGGGACTGTCTCAATGACAAGTTTATGAAAACTTCTCAATGTAGTCATACCTCTCAAAGAAACCAATGACTCACATCTCAACTTTTTGCGTTCAGTGCAAACCAAACGGGGCAGATGTGAAAAATATTCAGATGAACCAAAAGCAAAACATTTGGTGAATCCTGTTTTTTTTTTTCCCCGAAGAACTCCAATTTCAAAGGCAAAGCACGGGTCGATGTTGGGCGACTGAAAGGCTCGGTGACGATGCACAAGTGAGTCCAATAAACCCGTCTTGATTTCCATGTACAAGTCATGCGGTGACTCGATTGTTGTTGCAAGCAGCTTCTCTATGAATCTTGGAGAAAGTGAGATAGGACCCTTTAAGGTAGTGGTCTATTCCTACTGTGCATATGCCATCCCTTCTAAAATGGCCTACCTCGTGACAAATGCTGATCTTTGCAGACGGATGCTTTGGAAAACATGGCGGTGATGCTCATGCAAATAGCTATCTTGCCTCAGCTGAATGGTGAGTTGTCGTGTCTGACGTTTATGTGCTGTGCCACTGGGCAGAAAGTAGATGCTGATCACGTGATTCATTCGGATTTGCATTGCAGAGAAACTCGCCGTTGGCTTTGCTTTACCTCGAACAGCACACGCACAGCTGGTCAACTCACTTCTCACTGTGGAAGAGGTCGGTGGCAAAGCAAAATCAAATGTAGACATTCCCTCTTTGTGACCTCATTTTGTCTTCTTCAAACAGGGATTCGTAGCTTTCTCTTCTGATGCTCAGCTGGTGACTAAAGACGCGATGTTCAGATGAGCTGAGGATGTTGCCACTTCCTAATGAAACCCAATGCACTTTTTCTATTTGGACGGCATACCAGAGATCCATTATATTCCTGAATCATTATAGTTCTTGTAAAGATTTTCTTTCATTTTACATGATAGGCAAGTTTCTTCTCTGACTAACGTTGCACAAGAAATCAGAATTCTAATAAAAAAAAGTACATTCAACAACTGCACAGGGATGTTGTGCTGTCAATTCAATGTTACTGGTTTATTATCTAGTGCTGTTTATTTTTATATTTTTCAAAATTAGAATTAGGCTCAATGAACCTATTGTACTGAATATTTAAATTAAACTATCGGTATACTTTGTAGGCATGTTGTTAAAGGTGATCATGCAAGAAAATGACTATCATAATGTAATTTTACAGATTTGGCACTCACATCTGGCTGTTATTTTTCTTCCTTTTTACCATTTTATACATTCCAACCAAAACAATGCAAATGGGGGACAGGCACTTTAAAAAAAAAAGTAATTCTGGTTGTGAGATCATAACCTGAATTTTTGTAATTTTTTAAAAATTTTGCTGCCAATTCTGGTTGTGACATCATTCTTTTGTTTTAGTGGGAGGGGCCACACCAATGAGCTTTAAACTGCTTTGACTAAATAATCCTTTAAATTTAAGGTACCCTCCTACTCCCATTTTTTAAGGTGCTGTACTCTTATGTATAATAAAGATACAAAGGGTAAGATTGTTTTTCTAACAACCCTATGTGGAATGAGCTTTGAAATTTAAAGTAGATAAAGTAGAGCGTCTTCAATATGAGTTTGATTGAGAAAGTCCAAGGTAAATTTGTTACCACCATCATGAAACAATGGTGTCACTTTATTTTGAAACATTGTTATGGTGTGTTTTTCAATCTCGTAGTTACAGCTTCACATTCTCGGAATGCAACACCAGCATAATATAAATAGAAACCTATTTACAGCCGCTGTTCTTAAAACCTTCCCTCTAGAAAAAGTTGTTTGTTCAAGAAACTCCCGCATGGATGCGTAGATGAGCCACATGACAAATCGTCCCATAGGTCGAAAAACCTCAGGATGGTTTCAAATAGCGTTACCAATCCCAACAATCCTTCCCGCCACTTTGAAGTGCTTGAGCATCGTGGAATAAAACCAACATGGAATCCAGTCGGGCTAACAGAATCAGTTTACGTCCATATGTTGGTATTTAACTCTTTGACTGTCGAAGGGCCAAAACCCATCTAAAAGTTAGCATTTTTGTCGAGCTAGCTAACACGTTTACACTGTTTGAAACAACTGATGAGAATGCACACGTGTCATTGAAAAGGAAGTGAGTACGCAATAAGTGAAAGTTTTCACAATGTGAAAAACGTTTTTTTCTTCAGGACGATGGGTTTAGAAATTAATCGTTACACTAAGTTAAAATGGCGAGCCAAAAGCAAAAACTTCCAACATTTTTGAAATGTATATTGCTGAAAAAAAACTTTGGTTGAACTTTTTGGGGGGGATTTTTGTAGTTCTGATACAAAATTCATATTTAGTATTTCGGTAAAGACGGATTTAGAAGTATTTGGCAGCTTTGTAAAATGCAATTCTTAAGACGTGTACATTCTACCAGCATCGGGCAGCCAAAAGGTTAAAAACTATTACGATATTAACGAAGCGATGAACGATGCTGTAATGATGGAGTGAACTTGTGGCACAGTGGGAAGAAAATAAATGGCGGAATCCGTCCAAAAGTGTCTACGTACCGCCAATGACAGAGGCGCATGTTAGTTCACGACAGGTGGAGAGCCGCTGTCATTTGTCGGCGACGGCGGCCGCCATGGGCACGCGCATGCTTCCGCGAGCCGTGGCCGCCAGCTCTTCGATTTCGGCGTTTAAGCGGCGGATGACCCACTCCATGGCCTCGCGACCCTGAGACGTTCAAAAGAAAAAGAAATGGGTAAGTTGAGGAGACGCAGTGGCGGGCCGGGGAAGTCGGAGTGGGACGTTACCTTGCCGGCGTTGACGGACATGGTGTTCGCCATGAGGCCTTCGAGGTAGCTACTTAGACTGACGCCTTTCACACTGATCAGAGCCTCTTGGGTCAAAATTGTCCTGCTCGATGAGGGAGGAAAAAAAATGGATTTAGAAAGTGAAATGATCTTCATCTAATATATAAAAGTTTGTGTGTTTTTAAGTCATTCGCTGCCATCCCTAGCTTTGAAAATGTGTTGTGGTCATTACTTAAAGGAGGAGATTGATATTAAAAACACACATTGCCATCAAGGGCAGATAAACAGTGAAGCTATGTGAGATCACAAGAGAGCTGGAAAACCAAATGTACAACATATAAATTTATTTTTGTTTCTTTCTGGACAGAAATGTATGATAAATGTTTAAAATGGATTTTGATGGATAGGCAGGGAGTCTGCCCTGTATCCCCTCCAAAGTAGTCATTTACTTTAAAATGATAATTATTATAATCTGATTCTGATTTCAATGCTGTAGCGTGTGCAAATATTTACAGATAACATGAATGCATACTTGTCAGGATGGTGTGGATGAGGTTTATATGTCAGCTTCTCATCTACCGACACCAGGTTTGTGAAGGAAATCTGTGAGGAGGAAAAAAGATTTTGAGGATCTCAATTTGCACACACAGTGACATGTTTCGAGATGTTATTGTTATTTTATTCTTGGTCAAATAAGCAAGCTTTTCGAGCAATGTTGTTGGAACACGTGCATGTCTCAAGACTCACATTTGTCGATTTCAGCTCAAAGGTCTTGTCTTTGGGGTCCACTATCGAATGTTCTTGGACATACGTGCATGTCCTCGTTAATCCAATGATCTACAGCAAAAAAAAAAGTTTTTCGTTTGTTAATCTTTGTTTTCAATCCCCTTTCCCCCCCAAAGTAACGACAATTTGCACATACAGATTTGGCGATGGCGGGAAGACCCCACTCGGTGCTGAGCAGTCTTTTACTGTGCAATCGTCCCTCCGCGTCCACACTTCTGTCCAGGACGTCCACGCCAAACACATTGGGGTTCATGGGGTTGGGGTACTTCTGCATGGCGGCCTTGGTCACCGTCTCCCACGGGTGGCTTTTAAAAACACACAGTATAGCATGTCAATCATGTGCTGCCATTGACTACGAGAGACGTCCAATCCATTTGAACTGGGAGGCTTGGCAATGACTCGTCGGCTGTTAGTGGAAAACGCCCCCTTTCCTCTCGACCAGCAGACTGTTATGTAATCACGATTATGTCATCTTCTACACTGATAAGTGATAACTGATATGATTGAATAATATCTTTTGTTAGTGATATGTTCTAAGACACGGCCCGATAACGGCGAACTTTTTATTGCTCACAAAGGAGACAGGAGACGACATGATTCAGTGGTCAGTTCCAAAGGCTGAAAAAATGGTTAATAAAAAGTCAAACGCACTGTTTTGGTACATTTGCTAGAACTTTCTATTATTATATGAAGTTGTGCAACTTGTGGCTAGCCGTCATGCTACAAAGACGCAGCGAAGTACGGATGCCTGTGTTTATTTTTCGGAAGTTGCGACTGAAAACTGAGACAAGTTGTCCAGACGCGGATAGACATGAAAAACTCACTTGAAAATGTGCTCTGACGCCCAGATTTTCATTTTGACGGCACAAGTGGAGAGCCGCTGACCAGCGAAGGTGACAGCGTGACCGCAGGAAGGAGGACGCAAGGATCGAGAGACAGACCGACGGACGGACGGAAGCGCGGATGGGACCCAAATCGAGAACGGCCTCTGGCACATACGCCCTCCTGTGGTAGATACTGGGAACGTATTTGTTTTTCTTCCTTCGTAGTTTTAATTTTTTTCTATTCATACATTTCGGAACCAAGAGTCTTTCACTGACCAGGTATTTTTAAGAATATTTTACCACCCTTACCACCTATACGTTAGAAATAACGGAGCGCATTAAACTGACGTCATCAGCCCGCGTCTTTTCTGCCCTTGAGAAGCTCAGGCAACACACCAGACTGTCAAGATGGTTGCTTACTGGAGACAGGCAGGACTCAGGTAAAAAACAAAATAATGTAATAAACAAACACATTTCCATTGCTTACTCTTTATTATTGCTTAAAAATGTCACTGATAAATGTATATGTTGAACGTATTGGTATTGTTGAGACCTAATCTGATCGATGCTCTGCTGGTTAGCCCCTGTGCTAATGCTAGTCGAAGTTTGTTCCCACACGTCTTGATATATGCAGGTTATCCAAATACTTTTGAACACATGACATAGCATCCCGCGGACCAACTCTCTGTATTTGTCCTCCGTGCAGCTACATCCGCTTCTCGTCCATCTGCGCTAGCGCGGTTCGGGCCTCGCTCAAGCCGCAGGCTAAAAGTCAGGCGATCAAGGCAGCTGAAGTCAGCGTCAAAGTAGTCAAACCCAAGACGGCATGTAAGTTCCCATTTCACACTCAATGCATTTCAATCATACGTTCTGAGTGTGTAGAATGTGAAGTCAAAACAAAAAAAATGAAGCGTTGTACTATGGAGCAATGCCATTTGAACCTGTTTGTTCGTCTGTCACAATTGTGCTTTTAACATGTGAATTTGTCCCTATGTTTTTGCAGAATGTGATCCTTTTGGCGTAGAAGACTTCTTTCCACAATTGTTGAAAAATATGGTGGACGACTTTGATGCATCTTCCCGTACATTGATTTGTAATTAAAGTTAAATTAAAGATGAAAAATGTGCCAGCATTTTCTTTCATTCTTTGGTTGAAATGGTTTTGCAGCTGATAAAATCAAACACCTTACCTTGCTGACATGTTTTTTTAAATTCTGTGAAAATACAAATGTTTACATGCCCAAAAGGTTTGAGTGCATTAGATTGACTTGGGACTATTGTCAGAAAACACCAAAACACGTCATGTTGCTTTGAGAAATTCCACATTTATTTACAAAATCAAATCATTGGCCATTTGTTCACTATTAGAAATGCATGCAGTCAACAATTATGTATCTAGCTGGCATCCATATGTTGTTTTTGATTAAAACCTGCCGTGTAATATAACACCATCTGTAACATTGCAATACTGTTATCATACTTAACATGTGAACCCTATCTTGCGTCATTCAGTCATTTACAAAACATTTTTTAGTCGCTAAAGATGTACCTGCCTAGCTGTCCTTTTCTCTGGTCATCTTGATCATGGTTTCGGGGGATCTGTAGAGGAAGATGAGCTTTTCGAAGAGGGTCTCCTCCAACTCCATCTCACCGGTCTCGCGCACCACAAAGATGTCCGTGCACAGCTTGAGGACACGGTCCACGCAGGGTAACTCCTCAAACATGATGGAACGTGAGATGCCGTTGAAGAACTCCCTCACAAACTTGCCCACGACCAGCACCACTGACATGTAGAGCCCCACGATCCTGAGAATGACACGTATTAGGACGCCGCTACCATCGAAATAAAGCTGTGCCATTCTTTTTATAGTTTGGCCGATATTCCGAAAAACCCATATGGGTTGATCTCTTCATTTTTGTACGTACCCGTGTCCAGCCAAAAAGCCGAGACTGGAGGGACTGACTTTGTCACTGAACACCACCATCTCAATGGTGTCACACTTTGGGTCGGAGGGGTCGGAGGTGGGGGAGCACTCCTGTACCATCCACCATTGATCCGCCTCCCGCTCCGAAGTGCCGTTGACCTTTCGGAGTTTCATTGACAGGGGCCGGAAGAAAGCCAGGAGGTCTGGACGGTCAGTTTGGCCTGTGGGAGAGTCCTGTGTGTTAATTATGTCTTAATTTTTCAGTCTCACCACCAACAACTTGTTATGCTGTTTTTAGGCTAAAGTTATTAAAAAATAAAATACAATTTTTATATGTTAAATTAATGTGTGGGTTTTCTCTGGGTACTACTCCTACATCAACTTGTTATGCTGTTTTTAGGCTATAGTTTATAAAAACAAACAGTTAATATGTTAAATTAACAGGTGGGTTTTCTACTGTTTTCTCCTACATCAGCTTGTTATGCTGTATTTTTAAGACTATATTTTAAAAAATTAAAAACAGTTAATATTTTAAATTAACAGGTGGGTTCTCCTCTGGGTACTCCTGTTTTGTCCTACATCCCCAAGTCATGCTTGGCGGGTATAGGCTCCAGCACAAACCCGCGACCCTTGTGAGGATCAGCGGTACAGAAATTGAACTAATCAACTTGCCCTATAAAAGGTTAAAGACGTCAAGTGTGAATTTTCAAAGAGCTGTCCATTGTCATGATGTTTGTTCCTGAGGGTGTTAAAATAGCAACTCACCCACATTCATCCTGGTTGCCATTTTGGATTCGGTTCCTCTGTTACCCCTTAGGAACTTGGGCAGCAGGGAGTTAATAATCCTAGCAAGAGAAAATCCCATAACAAGTCACGGACAAAAAAATGAACACGTTTGGATGGCATATAAAGGTCCAAAATGGTGACTTACACGTGTTTGCTACTATCGCCTTTGAGCATGCGGACGATCCCTTCTTTCAAGGCCTTGTCTTCAGACTTGACCGTGTTTTCCCCTTCCGTCTTGACATTCATCGATATAGTGGCATTTCTTTAAAAAAAAAAAAAAAGGTGTTGACGGTTTAGGATGGCGTAGTAAATCTGTTTGGCAACATTTAGCGGGACGAATCACGTTGTCTTCCGACCTGAGCAGCGTCCATCGTAGGGTCACGTAGAAATGAGGGGAGGAAGTGAGCTCCTGGATCATCGCCTCCCGACTGGCCGGGCTGATGCTCCAGAGCAGGCTGGCGTCGCTCTTGATCTTGGCCACGATAATATCTTCGGCCTCGTAGTTCATGATGAACTGCATGGCGGACTTGGGGACAAAGAGTCCATAAAGCCTCTTAGAATTGGGACATGTGGCAACTAATGACCAAAGTGTAAGATTTTGAATCAACTATTATCGTGTCTAATTCATTCCGTTGAATTGATTGAATTGGACTTTGGTTTTGTTGGCGGAAAAAAAGAAGAGCTCACTGGGTAGGTGGCGTAGATTTTGGTCAGCCGGTTGAATCCGGCTTCGGAGTATGAGACCAAGTTCTGCTCCTGGGCGCTCATGGTGAATAGAGGCTAAGAATGCACAAAAACACATCATTCGGATAACATGAATTTGACGTCTATTGCCGTGAATGGAACCCGGACAGGACTTCACAAGAGATGAATACAAAACAAAAACAAAAATCTGAAAATAAATCCATTAATTCACTATCATAATTAATAACATATTTTTAAGATAGGAAAAGCTATCTTAAAAATATGTTATGAATTCATGGAGAGAAAGCAAGTGAACGACTGTTCACCTCGTAACCAGCGATGCCGAGTTGAATGGACACGTCAACCGGCTGATTGGTGACGCCGGCTGCCGATTGGACGAGAGACATGAAGAGCAGCGGAAACCAGATGATGCCGATGAGAACAAAAATGAGGAGTCCTCCCATTCCGTATTTCACCACCTTTTTCTTCTTCTGTCCCGGCGTGTGTGGAAATTTCTGAAACAATGGCGCAAATAAATGGGCTGCCAAGAAACAATATAGCGCCCATTTTTAATTTTTTTACCTTTTCCGACTCCCTCCAGCACTTGAGGATAAAAATATTGGCATAGATGTCTTCCACGCAGATCCAGCTGGACAGGGACAGAGTGGTGTCGGTCCACACCCAGTCCATCACCGCCCTCAACTCGGTCAGGAACGGGACCAAGCGAAAGCTGAAAGTGACCAGGAGGATAAAAGGTCAAATCGTCTCAATCAGAGTGACGTCCTGTTCACCCGTGGACGAAAAACGCCACGCCTCGTACCCTTGGAAGAGGAAAAGGTTGAGGTAGTTGAAGTTCTTGGTGAGGAAATTCCCCAGGATGCGATTGGGGTAGCCACATTTAATTTGATACGCCGATAAGCCAAAGTAAATACACTTGACGAAGTACCACAGCTGGGCCACGGGGTTACGGTTGAACCTCCTGGACGGATAACCCAACAAAAAACAGAACGGCATCAACCACCGGTTATCGGCACTAGAAATAAGCCAAGCCTTTACCTTTCGGTGACACCGGGCAGGATGAAAAACATCCAGAAGTGGATGCCGAACACCAAAGCCACTTGGAAAACACACTTTCCAAGCAAAGACTTCTTCAAGTAGAGGGCCCGGTCTATGATCATGGTACCGAACTGGATGAGCAACATGACCAGGAAGGCTTCGGGGACCTGGTCTTCCGATAGCGACTCGGTGATGTCGGCTGCCGCTGAGTATTTCTATACATGCAGACAACAAAGTCAGTGCTACCAGGTCACGGGTGGATCTTCAAAGGTATCAACGATTCACACTAGGGGCAATTTAGAGAGAGAGCATGCATGCTTTTTAATTGTGGGGAAGTATCAGAGCACCCAGTGAAAACTCACGCATGGGACATGCAAACTTCAGACAGCGAGAACCAACCTGAGATCGAACCCTCGACCCCAGAACTGCTAGGCCCACTCGTTATCCACTCAAAAACAACATTTTCATCGACTTAGATTTAATGGTGCTTAACAAATTCACGTCTTGATTAATATCCATTAATTGTTACAACCCTAGCATCCAAGCATGCAGTCAGTTTTGGGCATTTCAGGAAGGTTCAATGTCACTTTACCCCAAAAGCCCAGTATCCATAAATGGTGACGATGAAGTTGACCACATCGATGAGAAACATGAGCGCGTAGACGTCACACACGGGACTGTAGTCGGGGTGTATGATATCGTAAAAAAACTGCCTTATGGGTAAGTAGATGTGAAGGGCCCTGGAAAGGAACACACGTTTTAGATGGATGGGTTCATATGGAGGACAAACTTGGTGACATTTTGATACACAGACTGTATTTTTGTGACTCACACTTCAATGATGGTGGTTTTAGCTTGTAGCATCCGCTCTCTGATCTGCTGCCTCATCCTCTGTCGCTTGGTCAGCGGGGCCTTTTGGCGACGCCGCCTTTTCTTCTTGCTGTTCTCCCTCTTGGGTTTGTCCACTTCATAAAAAAATAAAATTAATTAATAAGTATATCGTCTCAGATGAAGATGCCATTCAGTAGTGGCAGAAGAACTGTTTGGAGTAACCACATTTCCGCACTATAAGTTGCACTTTTTGTTTTTTAGGTGGGTCTGCATTGAATACTCAAGTGGAATTTATGTATGTTTTTTTTATCTCTCTAACCACAACAGCCCGTTATTATTATTATTATTATCATTGTTTTCTTAGATTATAGTTATCTGAAAAACTTCTGTTAACGAATGCCAATTTAGCTAATTTTTCGCCATTTTACCATTGTTATGGTAACGCATGTGTGTCCTTTGTTTGTAATGAAATAAAATAAAAAATGCCCTCCCAAAAGTGCAATTTGTATATATTTTCCTGTTCACCATCCGAGTCTGTGGAGTTTCCTTTCTTCAGCTTGTGAAAGATGGAAGTGGTGGACGACTGCAGAGGGAGAAACTTGAGTCTGCGGCGAGCTGGTTTCTCCTTTTCTCCTCCACTAACTTTCTTCTTGTCCACCTTCTTCTTGAGCTTCTTGAAGAAATCCGGCATCTCCACTTCCTTGTTGTCCCACAGCCCGTGACACTGTGCCGTCATGAAAACCAGTACACGATATATTCCTGTCACACACACTTTAACGCTATGAAATAATCCAATTCATTTGGGTTAACCTTGAGAATGGAGCGGTGGAAGAAGAGAGCGAGCAGCTGAATGAGGTCAAAAAGGACGTAGCCGTCCTTCTTCTCCACCCCGATGATGTTAGGCAGGGCGAAGGGACGATCGGCATTGATGCCACGGTAGGCCGAGGTGGTCCAGGGGAAGAAACCGAACTGGAAAAAGTACTTCACCACCACGTTCAGCTGTAAAGAAACACACAAGTTTTGTGGGATTAATGCGGCAACCAAATGTCATTTAGTTGGGATATTGAACTGAAGAAAAATCCCTGTACTGGTATATTCAATGACTCCAATTTAAATATTGCTAGATGTAGCTAAACACTCCCTCAAATTGAGACAAACTTTCTTATATCCACTAAAAACAGCATACATTTGAATGTAAATCTCCTAAAAGTACTTCAATACTATCTAAATATTAATGATGGGCACCAATACTCCCTAAAAGTGATCCTGACACTCTTAAATTTAATGAAATATTAACTAGAAATGTACATATTGTATTGTAATGCTCCTTAAGTTATTTAATCATTGATACATTTATTAGGATATAGTCCATAAAACTAATCAAAACGATCTAGATGAAATCCTACTGACTTCTATTAGTAAATCATTTTACATAAAATCTAAAATCTTTCCATCCAGTATTTCGATTCTAAATACAGGGTGACCCAAAAAGATGCGTACCCATCAGTTTCGAAAACGTTTCCATTGGTACGCATCTTTTTGATTCTATTGATGCACTAAAATACTAAAATGTCATTTAAAGACAGTATTCCTGCAATAAGTGCAACGGTGTACGACTACAAAAAAAATCCTAAATACTCTAAAGAAATGTTATTTTTAATATTTTTAAATGTGACCTAAATGTACTAAATAAAATATGAATTTTGCAAAATGTCACATATTTTTACTTATTAAGTTCAAATTGTACACCGTTTTTAAGAATAACTATGCACTTTTTTTAATATATGGTGGTGTACCTCCGTGTAGATGATGGCGGTCATCCAGAAGCGCTTGGAGGGCCGCGGCACGGACAACATGGCCCACATGAAGATGAGGATGGGCAGAATGAGGGAGAGGAGTGACGCCGACACAATGTGGTTGAGGATGATGACAAAGTAGCACAGCATCTCTGACTTGGAAACCATGGTATTGTAAAGGGCGAAGATCATCTTGAGCGGCCGCGGAAGCCTCAGGAAGAACTTGTCCGACTCGGAGATCTCCTCATTTTCAAACATTCTGCAATCAAAGTTGGGTACAAGGAGAGCAAATCAACCACATTCGATTGCAGCGTATTGTGTGTGTGTGTTATTGTTGTGTGCCGACTGACTTGTTGAGCAGCAATTCGCTGGCGGTCAGGTTCCTCGTTTCTTGGCTCAGAGGTCTGGGTGCATCCGAGGCATCCATACTTTTTTCCAAGTCGTCCTCTCTCAAGCCAGGAAACGAGCATTCTGGGTACTCTGGCTGGGATTCCCTTTCCAACTTCTCGCACTCGACCCTGTCATCTTGTTGCTCCAATTCGGGCTCATCTTTCTCGTGCCACTTTTCATCCAAATCTTCTTCTCCATCTTCTTCTTCCTCCATGTTGTTTGACTCGGAGTCACTGAGAAAAAAAGCAGTAAAGAGAAATTCCGTTTCAGTCATTTTTTTTTATTTAACAACATTTCTGGACTATTATTTGTACTTCTGTATTGAAAAAAAAACAATTAACAGGAACCCATTCTCATCAAATGGGAATCAGATAACACAAACATACATTGAAAGTATTTCAATATTTCATCTTTGCACGGACCTTTTGTTGCCAAAATAATGACGTGAAACCCCAGAACAACTCATTTTCTCTAGTAATTTACAATTTTAATCTCGCAATATTGTATTGTATGACTTCATTCTTCACTTGGCATTTTTTGGCTATTGAGACTTCTACATATACACAGTTTTGACTTGTAAGCCAAAAAATACACGGTTCATTTTTTCCCATTTCCCTTCACCTCGGTGAGAGCTCATCGACTTCGTAGGAGGTCCAGTCCACGTTGGCAGACTTGCGCAACCGCTTTCTGAGATGGTTGGACAGCGTCGTCACGGGCGGTTCGTCCAGCTCCTCCTGCGTGGGCTGCCGGGAACCCAGCATGGTCTCGTCTGTCATGCAGCTGACAGGCCATCAGGGGAGAAAGCAATTTAAGACATGTGCGCATTGCTCACATCATTGGTTTAGTTTTGAACACGCATCTCTTTTAAGGCGCAAATGTCTACGCGCTTCTGCGTCTTATAAACATGACATGTTCAAAGCATGACAACATTAGCAATTGACGATGAATGAGACCATCTGGATTAGAGACGAAATGGGGAATATGAGATCGGTTTTAGAAACAACATACTTTTTAAAAAGATTTTTTTCAGGTACAAAGGTTGTGATACGGCGTATACAATTTGAAATGATAAAAAAATGTTAAAAAAAAACATAATATATGGGGAAAAACGTCTAAGTTGACAGGTAGGGCTGAAATGTAAAGAAAAAGCGAGTGAACCAAAAAAGAAAAGAAAGCTTAAGCACCCTCGGTTTATGGCATACCTGGAGACGCTGCTGGCCCAAGACATTTTGGAGGCCTGGCTTTTGAGTTTGACGTAGGCATGACGGGACGACGGTAGAACAGGTGGTGGCGAGGAAGGAGGTAGAGAGTCCTCTAGGTCTCCAGGTGAGGACATTGTGTTCCGACGGGACAACCAGCTTTCGTAGTACTGCTTCACGCTTTGCTGGCTCACCTCTTTGCCCTGAAGAACGAAGGGGAAAGCGGGAGATACAGTGTGAAAATGTGTCGTACGTATAAGTGGAATGGGGTGAGTTCTCACTTTTTTCTGCTGCTGGCTGAGTAGAGCTCTCTCAAAAAGCAGCACTTTGGAAATGTCCAGGTTTTCTTTGCAGAACGAGTTCAGACCCTGAGTCAGATCATCGAGAAGCGACTGAAGGAACACCACGCCAAATTTTAGGGTGTTGACGACACGCTGGAGGATGTTTTCTGGAGGGGAGAATAGTTGCTTAGCCACTTTTTTGGGTTCAAACGCAGTTGAATGGATGAGAAATAAACTGCTGACTTGTGTGTATTTGTTACCTTTTTCTTCTTCTTCACCTTCTTCCTTTGTTGTGCTTTCGTCAAGTTCCTCATCGCTCGAGTTCATTCTATCAATACCTAAAAGAAAAGGATTTCCGGCATTTTACAATAAGAAAATTATTCAGAACATTAAAATAAGTTAAGTCTATTAATTAAGATAAGTTTATGTTTTATGACAAGAAAAGGTATGCTGGTCGAGATTTTTCAAGGATAGTTTGTTGCCATGAGACAATTTTCCAGTAATTTGTGACATAGTATATTATCTGAAACTTTCCTAACGTTAAACTGTTTTGTGATTTCAAAAAAAGAGAGATGATTCCTTCATTTTGTTGTGTTCTCACTTTGCTGTGCCTGAAGTTTGGCTTTCTTCTTCTCTTCTTTCTTCAGTCGTCTCTTCTCTCTGCTCAGGTCCTTCAAAGCTGATTTGGAGCTGGTCACCCAGGCGTTGTAAGCCAACTAACAATACAAAAAGTGGACCAAATACATTTCACATTCAATTCTTTTTTCTTGGCACCAAGAGACATCTCATCCATTTGATCAGAGCCAGTGTGCCTCATCGTCATGGCACAAAACCAACGAAAGGCCTGGATGGATGGATTAGACGTCTGTTACCGTCAATAGTGGCCGATTTCATTTGACTTTTGACTCTGAACATTTTTCCTCTGCTTTCATCAAACCTGAAAAGCAGACTTTTTCTTTGGAGCTTCTTCTTCTTTCTTTTCTGGATCCCCTTCTTCTTCCTCCTCACTGTCGCTCTCAAATAGGTGGTAACCACAATTGTTTTCAACTGCGTAAAACAAATGACCAACATTATATCAGTAAAACTTTCCTATCCTGTAGTTTGTCGTGCTTTTATCGTGTACCTCCCGGGCGTGAGACCCAAGGCTTCCACCATTTTCCTGCATCCCTCTTTGCCTTCTCTTCATCATCTGCAAATATGAATCCATTCGCGTATTTCTATTCATATTTGCTGTCGCGTGACAGATTGCATTCATTATCTTGCATTACCAAATTTCTCTAAATTTTGATCCGAGGGAAGCCCTAATTTGTCCCCCGGCGTAGGTCGATTCTTTTGTTTGGATTTAATCTTATCCATCCTATGGGAAGATGCAAAAAGCTTACAGGTGGCTTCTAACGTTTGTAGGAAAAAGCATTAGGACCTCTGGGTGATAAATAGACGGAATAAAGAGCATTGGATGGATAATGAATGATGGCCATCATCTTACTGTTTCTTCAGTGTCTCCACGGATTTCTTCTCCATCTCCAGACGGGCGGCCACTTGCTTTTTGACCTTGGCCTCAAAGAGCTCAGCACCTCTTGGATGGCGAGAGAGATATTGAGGAAAAAGATACAGTAATCCCTCGAATATCGTGGCTTCACTACATTGCTGATTTTTTTTCTTGGGAATTTCTTTTTTAATATATTTTTTTGTAAGTTCATAAAAATGTGAAAATTTGTGCTGAAAATCGCAAGCAGAAGCCCCTCCCCTGTTCTCCGCCAGCTACTAGGACTTAATCCTGACTTTACAAACCTGGAAGCCAATATCTTTGCAGACTTCAGATCAGCCACCACATAAAGGAAATAGTAGCTGAGGAAGACCCTTCTCTGGGCTAAAAGGACAGTAAAACAGATGGCGTCCCACACAATGCCCGCCTCACCCTCGGGTAGCTCGCACTCGTCGTCCGGTTCAGCTGAAGAACACAAACAGAAAATCCTTTAGATTACAGTGGCTACCTTCATGATCCGAGCGCCTAACCTTACGAATTTTTCACCATACGAGCATCGTCATGAGACAAAATGAATCGCATTACGTGAACAAATTTTCACAATACAAGCGACTGCTGAAATTTTGAAAAGCCATTTATTCCCATCATGGGAAATACGAGTAGCTTGCATCAACTTAATCCCCGCACTTATTAACTGGAATTCAATTATTATTCATGGGGAAAATATATTCATGCTAAGCGGCACTTTCAAGCTTGGTCGTGGAACGGATTGTAGTCGCAACTTAAGTTTCCATTGTACTACAAAGTTATTAGACTAGATATCCAAAAATGTCAAGGTATATCAGTAATACACATCAATTTCAGAAGCTGGAAATGGCGGCACCTACGGACATCGTAGCCTTTTATGGTGCAGAACATACTGAAGGCCTGAATTAACCAGCAGCCATTCTTCAATAGACTGCCCAAGTATGCACAGGAACCAAGCTGGAGAAACAAAAAAGAATAAAAAAATGACATAACACCAAAATACAACGATATGGACACAAATATGGGCAAATTGGGTCAGTACGGTTCATTCATTCATTTATTTTCAGTACCACTTATCCTTAAAAGGGTCACGGAAGGTGCTGGAGCCTATCCCAGTCGGGGGACAGCCTGAATCGGTGGCCAGTCAAAGGACAAACATTCACCCTCACACTCATACCTAGGGGAAATTTTGAGTGATCAATTACTAGCTTAGCATGCATGTTTGGGGATGTGGGTGGAAATCTAAAGAAAACCTAGAAATTCTAAGCATCTCAATTGGCTCACCGAGAGAAGGTTCTTCATTGCGATGACGAAACAAGTGTAGCCAATCAGCCAATCCCAGAGGCGCAAGATGTATTTAACAGGTTGCATCAGTACACTGCTTGCAAACAACATGAAATAGAAGCAAGCCACCAGGTAGCCCATGCAGAAGATATTAATGCGAGTGGTGCCCGTGATGAAAATGAGGCATAGAACCAGCCAAAAGAAGTAGCTGAACACAAACACCTTCACCATGTCAAGGTAGGACCTGCCAATAGAGACAAAAAAAGTACATTTGCAAAAAGACAGGATCATTTTGTTTTTTTTTGCATTCAGTGCACTTATTCCAGACCTGCAGTGAAGGAAGTTGTCAACCGGTATGAATTGGTTGCATGAGCTGGGGTCCAGACTGCGACTGATCTCTACATTGTCTCCGGCTAACAGTCGTATGGCCGCCCTGTTCTCCTCCTCAAAAACCTGCCATTGCAGGGATGAGCACAACAGCAATAGATGGTCGTCTGCACCAGGGGGACAAGAGACAGACAAATCAATTCGCGGTCTGAAGAGACACAAGACATTTTTTTATGGCTACACATTATCATGAAGAGGAAAAGTCCTAACGCTGTAATAGTTGTGTTTAGACTGCATGGATGCTTTTAAGGTCTGTTACATTTTTTTCTTTTCAGCTAGTCGACTGTAAACATAACATCAGCTTTAACAATTAAATAATATTCACTCTATTTTTTTTAATCTAACTGTGCTTGATGGTGATACAAATATAAATCCCGGAACAATTTTTCAATATACTCACAGAATATAAACATAGGATTAGGACTCTTGGCAAAATCTGGCATGTAAAACCATTTGATGACATTGGAGGTCAAAGGTTGAATTGCAGTCCTCCAAGGGTAATCTAAAAGGGAACGCAAGCAAAAATATGAATATAAAGCATCATCATTTCACGTCAGTGACCGTGATGCTTATTCAAATTAGCATGAGCGTGAATCGTAAACTAGCGACAGACACAAACAGTCAAACTAAAATTCAGACATAGTAAAGGCAAATGAACACATTTACTTGACCAAATACGAAGGAAATGCCTTTCTTAGTTTAAATATGTATTTTTTTTTCAAAACGATGTCATACCGACACAAAGAGCAGGAGGAATGCCGATGCAGAGCAAGTACTGCAGGACTATGAGACCCGCAGTGAAGCAGCAGTACTTTGGCCACACCTCCCCGATGGCCTTCCTGCGGCGCCGCGACACCACCGCCATCAAGGCGAAGGAGTGAAGCAAAGCGTAGAAATCCATCCTTTGACCGACCACGTTGACCGCCACAATGAAACTCATCTAAAGTGCCGCAAATGGAATGTGAACGTCGAGGAGCCGGCAGAAAGGGACTCCCTCTTTTGACTCAAACCAAAGCTCACCTCCAGGCCAAATTTGTAGAAGAAGAAGTTGATATAGTATTTGATGCAAGGCCGTACGCCGTGGTCCAGGTGCTGCCGCGTGATGCCGTGGAAGAGGATGCCGAAAGGTGGCGTCTTCAGCTTGTTGTGGAGGCGGAAATAGATCTGGTGCCGATGGACCGTGGCCTCGAACGCCAGCAGACCCAACACCATCAGATGATTCTAACACCAGAAAAAAAACAGATTTCGTAGACCACTAACGACAGATTTTCATGCTGGACGAAAAAGTAAATGACGTATTTTCCGCAGTTTAAGGCGCACCGGATTTTAAGGCGTACCTTTAACGAAAATGTGATTCATTTATAAAGTGAGCAGGATTGTAAGACACAGTAGTAGTAAGTAGTGGTGGTGGTTGCGGTAGTAGTAGTAGGGAATTGTAAAATGCACCCACTAGATGGAAATGAAGTAGTCATACTAGTAGTAGTGATTAGGAGTTGTGTTATATATAAACTAAATGGAGCTGTGCTGAAGGGAATTTTATACAATGATAAGCCAATGTTGATCCATACGTAAGGCGCATCGGATTGTAAGGCGCACAGACGGTGTTGGAGAAAGTTTTTTTTAGTCACGTCTTATAGTGCGGACAACACGCTATATGAGGGGTGGCCAACTCAGGTACCCCAGAGCCGCTATCTGGTCTGTTTTCCATACCTCCCTCCCCTAACACACCTGAATCAAATGATCAACAGATCAGCAAGCTGTCCAGAAGCTTGATAGCCACCAAAAATATTTGATTCAGGTGTGTTGGTGGAGGAAGACATAGAAAACAGCACGGATTGCGGCTCTCGAGGACCAGAGTTTGACACCCCTGGGCTTTATGATATAGTAGTACCCTGAGACAAGGAAGGATTCGTCCTTCGCACTTTAGAAGCGCACCACACCAGTAGATGGGATCCACAGGCTCAATGTACAGGATGGACCGCTTCAGTAGCTCCATCATGTTGCCTCTCATCTCTACTCCAACTTCCAGGCCAGAGATGTTGGATGGTAAAATATTCTGAGATATGAAAAAGAAATACAGTAGTTTAAAAAAATATATTGTTTTGTTTACTTTTTTGTTTTAATCTTTTTGCTTGTCTTTTTTTCCATGCCTCTTTCTTTGCTTGTCTTGCAAAAAAAAAAAACTGTAAACACCATAGCTAAAAAATATAGTACGGCTGTCATAATATAACAGGTAATCGATAATGGTGGAGCAACACAGACATATGACAATAGTCACAGGGGGGCAAGTTTATTTTTTTATCTCTTGTGAAGATTATTCTTATGACCGCAGTTTAGAGTTTTGGTCAATAACATTCTAATAACTGTAAATAGGTTCCGAAAAAAAGTCAAATCATCTTCAATCATCATCTTGACAAAGATGCACTCACTGCCGTGCAGTTGGAGGAGTAGTCGAGAGGTTTGATGACCTTCAGCTGGTAAAACATTTTGCACACCACCATGACACAGGCCCACACGGCGGACACGCTGGACGCCGTTGGCCGCAAGCGTTGAAAAGGGATGGCAAAAACCCACAGGACCAAGAAGAGGGAGTTCATGAGAGAAACCTAGAAAGCAAGAGAAGCGGACAATGGCACCAGATGACGGCCATAAAACTTGGCCTTTATCTTTTCGCCCCCACCTCTTTCAAAGAAACCCAAATGATGCCCGAGGAAATGAATTTGAAGCCATGGAGTTCCATTAATCTCCAGCTCAGCTCCTGAAGTTTCTGGATGCCCAAGAGAGCCTGTATGAGGAGCAGGCTGGCCCGGTTCACAATCACAACCCACTTGTCCTCACAAATGTTGTCCATCGTTTCTAGGAGGGACACAAAAATCCAAAAGTGTGGGTGAAAAAAAGCTTCATTGACGCAGAATGATCATAAATCACAAATGAAACAGACATAAAGCTACAACCTTCTTCCTTCATCTCCTCCGGCTCTTCTACTTCTGAGGTCATCTGCACTTCGACGTTATCCAGAGTCTCCTGACTTTTTGCGCTGCCCACGTTCTCCTTCCGAAGTCTATACAAAGACAAAGCCATTAAAAAATGAATCATGGATACTATTCAAAATGTTCTGGAATAATACGTAATGTTATAAGTAGCACAAAAGTTCAAGTAAGAGACTTTTAGTCGTCAAATGCTTACCTTTGCCGTAACTTCTCAATATTTTCTTTAATACTGGAAAGACAGCAAGATAAGCGTTAAGAGAGGTTACGTTAATTGCTTTCGTATTTTGTGTCATAGGCTCAGAATGAATTCAATGCTGTAAATCTACTACCTTTTTTTTGCAATTCCATGCAAAGATGGATAAATACTTACAGGTCAGAAATCATGTTGATTGAACTGTTGAGTTCTTCCTCTCTAAGTAAAAGATGGATGGGGGGAAAATCATTTGATTGTACATGTCCGGTTCACCATCAGACTTTCTCAAATTCACACACAAATAAAAATATAAGGTTCCACCGTGCACCACACACCAACATCACCATCATTTGACACCACAGCGCTAGACTCTTTTTCAATAACAGTTTGTTTTCCTTCTCACCTGGGAACTTCCCGAACAGGAACATTGTCCATGTCACTGAGCGTGAGGAAGTCAGAGTTGAAATAATGCAGCTGAAGAATACAAGCCAAGAGGAACACTGCAGGAAGCAGGATGCGGGTGAACAGCTCGACCGTGTCATAGCGTTCCAAACCCAGATCTCGAAGACTAACAAAGATACATAGTGACACTCCAATAACCCCAGATCAGCCCAGCATCCACTCGACTCACCCATCCTCGGACATGCCCAGTATCTGTCGGAATAGCGCCGACACGCTTCGGAACTGGTACATGTAGATGGCGATCAGCACCAACATGGAGTAGCCCACCACCACTGCCCAGAACATCTTCAAGTATCGACGCCACAGATCAAAACGAACCTAAAATATAGAACACACAAAAAAAAACATGATCAACTTGAATTAAAGTTTCCTTTTTTTGTAAAGTAATGATTTACTGTCATTATACAAGTATACTGAGATTTAAAGTTTCACCACAAAATGCACAAATAACAACAAGAAACAGACAAAAAATCAAAAAGTAATCAATAATAAATAAATAGTTAGTCAACAACATAAATAAGTAGAGAAGTGCAAAAATAACAACAACGAACCAAC
Organism: Stigmatopora nigra; assembly: GCF_051989575.1. NCBI lineage: Eukaryota > Metazoa > Chordata > Actinopteri > Syngnathiformes > Syngnathidae > Stigmatopora > Stigmatopora nigra. Next base: position 12,236,542 of record NC_135508.1, read on the forward strand.
AACCAAACAGATAAATAATCAATAAATAAATGAGTAATAAATAAATAAGTAGCTAGCATAATAAAGAAGTAGTAATCAACATAGATAAGTAGTCAATATGAATAAGTGGTCACATAAATAAGTGAGTTAGCAGCCTGTGGAGTTTCAGTGCAAGTACAGGTTAAGTCTTGATTAGGTCATTCCGGGGTTCGGAACGTAAGTTGAGTATTTTGACGACTCTTGAGAAGAAACTCTCCTCAAGTCTGATAAGATAATTTCGTGAATTTATACAGAAGTTGTTAACGAATCAATATGGGATCATTAAAGCTCTTGTTTACCTATTAAGGAATTACTGTCCCTACCGCACAATGCAAATAGACCACAGGGTTGCTGACGATATCCCAATAGAGAATTAATGGTGTCTTTTGCCCGCCGCCATTTCAGCCATTAAGGCATTTGTGTGCTAAGTGAGCAGCGTGGATCTAAAAGGTCAGCAGAAATGCAAGAAGGCTGAGGAAAACCAGGAAAACGCTAGCAAAAAAATGGATGCGGGTGCATTTAGGACTTGAAATCAATAGAGAAGGCTACTTTAACTGTTTCTCAGTCTCACGAGGTTACAAAATAAACATGCGTCAAAAATGTACACTCCGTTTTGATTGCGGACACACAGAATGAAGAACATACCTGGTAGAGGACGACGAAGCAGAGGAACAGGACAATGTAAAGAATCTTGTACACGACCACCTGAGCAAGTCAAACAAAGTCAAGATTATTGGAAATACGTAATCCATTTATATTCACATTTTAAAATGGATTGGATGTCTATTTCCAACAATGGCATCCAAAGAATTAAGATATAATAGGTCAAAACAGATTTATATAAAAAAAAAAATGTCACAGGCACAAAATACTACACACTCTTCTAAAAAAAGTTAATAGATAATAGATTTGACTTTGTTTTGAATTATTTGTATTTTCATTACTAACTCATTTAAAAAAAAATATGTATTCATTTGTTACTCATGAAATAATATAACATTCATTTAAATGCCATTTTAAACATTTTTTTCCAAAATGATCTTTCAGTTATTACTTGTAAATTGAAATACATGTCAATATATTTTTTATAGCGCATTCCAACACTAGTACTACAAATTGATGTCAAATGGGGGCCTCAAAATATTGTCCTGAAAAGGAAAAAAAATCATAAAACTGTAAACACAAAATATTACACTGCTTGGTTGGTTACAAGTAATCTAAATCTCAATGTACTGTATTGCATTTGAAAGAAAGTTAAAGCCATTTGTAAAAGTTTGTCAATGTGAAGTGACTTTGTAAAAAATATATACTGTTTAACAAGTGCATGTATACCGTTCCAGAGAAGCTGACCACAAAGAACATGGAACAACAGAAGAGGATCCAGTATTTGACTAAGAATCCCTTCACCCCTGAGATTAGCATGGCCACTACAGGAGAAGGCTGGCTTTCCTCTGCCTCTGCTGAAAATGGTTAAAAAACAAGGGAGTGAAAGACAGAGGAATCATTTTTCTTTCATAAAAAATGTGACATCTGCGTGAGAAATAAATGGATTATTGACATTACGTTGGATAACTTTGACTTCATCGAGTGATCTGGACTTCAGCTTCTGCTCTTCTTGCCTTTCTTTTAGCTGCTGGCGTAACATCAGCCAGAAGCTGAACGTGTAGAAAACCTGCGTAGAAAGCAAAACAAAACATAAAAATGCAGGGCTTTGGGAAAGATTGGTGGTGCTAAATGCTACTCTAAAGAATACCCAATTTTAGATCAATTTTCTGGCAAATCTTAATGTCACCTTAGGTCCCAAGTGGATGCAAGGAGCAGGGTGATAACTGTTGAGGTCAAAGTCCTCGATGACAGCCGGAGGCAGGCCGGGGTACAGCTCGGCCCGGCTCAGGCGCAACCCACTGACGAAGCCAAGAACCACCAGAACTGTCCCGTACGCTGCCAGGAAGGGAGCGGACATCATGGCGTATCGCCGCCGATCTCGCATCATCCAGATGATACACGACCATATAAGGAGGGCAAAGGTCAACCAGTTGGTGTAGGTTATACTCCACACCTTCAGAAGAGAGGGAATGTATAGTAAACTTAGTTTTTTCTGCCATGCTTAAAGGTTGCCGTAAATGTAATAAAGCACGGGTACAATTACGTACATTTTGAATGTCGTTAAAAAAAAGTTCCCCAAATTTTGGGGGAATACTTCAGAGGATGAGGAATGATATACTACAGTGGTACATACCCCTACTTACAAAATGATTAGCTTCCAGAACTTGGGATTTTTGTAAATAGAGCCGAATTTGATCTGTACCGTAAAGTTCCAAGCATTTACGCTAATATTGTTACAGTCTCTTATAATGAGTCCCCCACATTTTCTAGACTAAAATCCAGGTTGTATTTACCGCATGGGCGCTTGATTTGTCCATTAAGTTACAATATAATGAATTCCTAATTTACAGTTTGCCTTCCTACCATCATGATGATGAGGCCACTGACATAACTGTGTTTTTGGAGCAGCCGTCCAAAGATGACCAGACCACTTGGGCTTGATTCAGAAGGAGAAATTTCTGTCAGACTCGCTAAGGACTTTTCAGTCCTCTCCATTGCACATTGGCTGTCTGTAGCTAAAGGGACAAAAACAGAAGGCATTAGCATGTTTGCATTTAACGCAGCAATGAACACATTTTGAAAGATGATTAATATATGATTTTATCTACCGTGCGATGGTGAATTTATGCCTTCATATGTTGAGTGTGGATAGCAATTGGTGTATCCCCCATCCTCTCCATAGACTCCATGACATGGGATGTCTCTCATTAAGATCATGGGCTTTGGAAAGAGAATACATACAGTAAGCGAAAAATAGGAACGCCTATAAAATACCTCAAGTAAAAAAAATCCAGAACCTCGTCAGGTAGATACGTTTCCTCATCTGTGCTGCTCAAGAGCTAAAATTGGAAAGAAAAAAACATTTCTTTGAAAGCCTTTTTTTGGGTAAAGAATGCCAAAGTAGGCAGTTTATAACAAATCCCTTTTAGGACACAATGTAGACATGATTTATAGATTACATCGTGCTTATCTCCTGAGATGTAGACAACCCTGGAGAAACTTGGAGGAACATCTGGAGTGTAAATCGGACTATGTCCACCATCAAAGTTTTCCTATTAAAAAACACAGACACCCCCCAAAAAAACATGTATTATAACATTTTTTAAAAATACTTTTCAAAATGATAAACCTAACGTATACCGACCTCATCAGTGATTTGAACCCATTTATGTAGCAGTGTAACCAGCGTATAATACAACAGCAGCAAAACAAAGGGGTTGATGAAGTCCGGCCAGCTGATGTCGGGCTGGAGACCGATCGCGTAAGGGTCGGAACTGTTAGTCCGAATCACCCCCGTCATTCCGAATAGCCTAAGACAGAGAGATGGATTGAATTCAATTGGATGGATATCCCCATAATAATTCGCACATGACACAAAGCTATTGAACTCCCATTCCTCGACTCTGTACTCAATTATTTATTCATTCCAATACCTTGCAAAGACATCATCAGGGGGTACCAGCTGCTGGGACAGGGGCAGCTGGTAAACATAGAGGGCTAAAAGATGGCCTCCACTGAAGATGGTCATCATCACACAGAGACAGCTGAATAGAAGCAGGCTGATCGATCGGCCCATTACCCACCACCACACCAATCCGAGAAATGTTCCAAAATATACGCCGGAGGTGAGGGAAGGAAGGGTGATACCTGGAAATGTCCAACCAGTAAAAAAAAACTCTAATTCCAGCATTGGAATAACCCCAAATGTAGAGACTACACCTTACCGGCCAGTCCCAGTAGTAAAGTCACGACCACTTTGCCCGCAGTGTTCATGATAGTCGACAACAGGAGCCTAAATCCAGCCGCAAACATCAGGAACTTTTGAACAAACTGAGGTGGGACTGACTCAGCTGGTACCGTGCTCTCGTCTGAGCTGTCCGAGCTTTCGCTCCCTTCGTCGGACTCCGTATCAGAAGTTTCTAAGTCCTGCCCAATGCCAAACATGCCAAATCAGGTTCCTGGTTTTTGTTTTGAGTCTGATATGTTACCTCTGAGTGAGAAGTTGGGATCCCATTTTCGTGGAGGTTGACCTGCGGTGCTGCTCGTAGTAGTTTTCTGCAAAGTCTTAGTATGAAGAGTGTGGAAAGCAGAAGGCCAATGTCTGGCGCTAGCAGGCGTGCAATGTTCCCCGGGTCGACAGAACTGAATCTACAAAGGCCAGCAGAAAGAAAACAGTCACATTTGACCAATAATGGAGATCGACTGATACCGATGATAAGTAGTTAGAGGAGGCCGATGACAGATATTTGGCGCCGGTATTCATTTGCCGTAAAAATGTAAACATGGGGGACAACAAAATTGCCCAAATACTGGATGAATAAAGTTATCCAATCCAATCCAAAAAAAAAAATCATAATGAAATCCTTGAATTTCATAAAACTTTATTGTATCACACAAATATATTTATGAATATATTGACATATTAAAGAAATAACCAAGTAAAAATGATCCATTCTACCCATATATTGAGAAACGTACAACTTATGTTGATGTATGTTGCATAACCATCAATGTACGATTCAACTTGTTACCGTTGGTTGTGTACGTGTGTGTGTGTGTGTGTGTGTGTGTGTGTATTTCACGCGGCACAGAATTTGGAAAGAGAACAGTTGAGACGCGTCTCATAACTAACAAGTCCATCCACCAAAGAAACCAAGTCAGTATTTTCTTGGGAGTCCTTACCTCACGATACCCACGTGGTAGAGGACATCCTCCCAGAAGCCACTAACTGTTGACAAGATCAGCAGGGATATCAGAAAAACTGGTCAGGATGCTTTGTGCTGTTAGACAGTGATTTCGAAAAACCTTTTAAAAAAATTGCTCATGTATTTTTCCCACTTACCCTCTATTGTGATGTAGGCAAAGGGAATTTGCATGAAGCACTGCAGGGTGAGGAAGGTCAAACTAGTGTAGATGATCCTCCGCAGGAATCCACCCGTTTTACCTTTGGAGAATGATAAAAATGGAATAATGTTTTGTCAAAATACGCTAGGGGACAAACGTAATCGTGCTAGCTACAGGAAGAAGACATCCAAATACAGATACCCAAAATTTTAAACTTTTAATTGCGCCCTATGTGAGTAAATATGAAATTTGTATGGTTTACTATCACGTAAAAAGGGGAATTGCAATCATTAATAAAGGGAGCGATTGGCTAAAATTGTTATGTATATGTTTTCCGTTGAGATGTCCCATTGTAGCCTTGCTGTGCGTTTATAATGGTTGGGTTGGATTGTACATCCGATTCAGGATTTTCGCTGAGCCATTGACTTTGCTATTGATGTTTGAATTTTTTCCTAAAAGCTTCATATCACTTCCACCTCTCATCTAGAATCGCATGTAACTTTCTGAGTAAGCGGTCGTCTCGCAAAGCCACGACGAGCAGACCTGTACAAGCATACACGTGCAGGATGTTGCACACACACTCGGGCACTTAGGCCAAAGATAGTGAGCTCATATTAGCGGGGTGAACATTATTGTGGGCTGAATGGAGCTTTAAGAGACACACAGACTGAAAGGCAAACAGTTTTTAGAAGGACAGTAAAAGAAAGGTACAATGCTGACTCACCAATATTTCAATTCCTCACTGTAATTACCAAGCTATGTATAATTGATCTGACTAGTCCCACACATTCCCTTTTACAAATGATGTGTGTAGATGTGTTTTTGAATGAGGGATACCAAGAATTTTATTTATAAAATACAACAAATACATCAAAGCAAATATATCACTCATAATTGGACAAAGTAACTTTGATTAAGTTGCAGCACTGCGGAATGATAATCAGTCGGCATTATTAATTCATGGTTAAGCCACTTAATTGTAAGGCTCCATTCATTATTTCATTACCTTTATTAGGATCGATTTAAAATAAGAATTAACATTTGAAAGGTGCATGAGGGATATACTGGTATGTTGTTTTCAACCTGCTGTGTAATATTTATTTATATATATATATATATATATATATATATATATATATATATATATATATATATATATATATATATATATATATATATATATATATATATATATATATATATATATATATATATATATATTAATATACATATATATATATATATATATATATATATATATATATATATTAATATACATATATATATATATATATATATATATATATATATATATATATATATATATATATATATATATATATATATATATATATATATATATATATATATATATATATATATATATATATATATATATATATATATATATATATATATATATATATATATATATATATATATATATATATATATATATATATATATATATATATATATATATATATATATATATATATATATATATATATATATATATATATATATATATATATATATATATATATATATATATATATATATATATATATATATATATATATATATATATATATATATATATATATATATATATATATATATATATATATATATATATATATATATATATATATATATATATATATATATATATATATATATATATATATATATATATATATATATATATATATATATATATATATATATATATATATATATATATATATATATATATATATATATATAACAAACAAACCAATTTAAAACAAGGAGTCTCACCTCTCATTGTTACCAAATTTGGGTTCGGCATCAGCGGCAACATAAGTAGAAACAGGAAGTAAATGACGGACAATCCATTGTATCGGAAAGAAGCAGCTGTATATGAGCAAAAAAAGTAGAATTTTCACTTCATTTCATCTTTGGGGAAACAATATGGATAACTACAAGCATTACTGAAACATCATCAAATTTTGGAATTCTCCTTTGCTGATCCACACCGTTTGTGCACCTGGGCACTACACCCTCTGCGACTAAATTATGCAACACTATAATTATAAGTAAACAATGTGTGTGTGTTTAGAACATTGTTTCGACTGCAACTTAAATGTTTTTTTACTCGCTTTTGATGTTTATCATGCGTGATTTATTTGAGTCCATTTTTATTTTGTTTCTTCAATAGTGATTATTGTAGGACTATTTGTAATGGTAAATTATATTATGTTCATGGATTTTATTTTGTAAAATATTAGAATTGTATGACACACACAAAAATAGAATCACACACAATTATTGTTCTTGAATTAAATGGTAATCATATAATCATAAAACAATTAGAACGATACCAGGTACCTTGATTTAAGATTCACTACGCCTGTAATCTAATAGGAATGAGCAATATAGAAAAAGTGTCACGGCTGACAAGACCAAAAATATTTATTATCAATGTAAAGAAAAAAATCATACAAATAATAATTGGTCTGTTTTATTTTCCCTTCTCTTTCTAAACAGATCTTTTATTATTATGTATTTTTTTATTTAGGATTCCCGCTACATTTTTTTCAATATTGCACAGTACAGGTCATTTTGTTTCAAATACCAATTTTTTCTTCAAAAGTGGAGCATCAAGATTTTAACTGAAAATAAATCCAAATTAAAACACTTGGTAACAATGGACAGTCTCCTCATTTTTAATTTGATGTAGGATATCTGTGAAGAACAAATATCTGCAGCTTACAAGTTTTAAAGATAGTACATATGAGTATTTCCATTACTTCACGAGAAGCCCTTTAAGGACATTTGATAAAACGTTAGATCCTGACCAACTAAAAACGCAACTTGTGAAAAATATCAAGTCTGGTTACTGATTCTATTCCCAGTTTAATGGTAATCCAACTCACCAGCAAGCAGATTTAGTGGCAGTAATAAATTGTAGAGCATCCCGACCACCATGTCCCCAGCCATGACTCCCTGTTTCTGGATGGTTTTTAGCTCCCTCAATTTAGAAAAAAAAATGCTCTTCTTGTCCTCACAAGTAAGTCAAAATCTTAAAAACATTCATCGTCTTACACTCGCTCCAAGAAGGAGGGACATAGCCAGAATAAAGTTTTGAATCCTCAAGAGCCCAACGAGAATATGAAGAGTTCTCCTATCAAGATAAAGAGTGCCTTTGCTCTTGTTCAATCCTTCTCCTTCTTCTTCATCTCCCCCCACTTCCTCACCTCTCAATCCCACGCTCTCTATCAAACATCCTAATGGCTTGTGACCAAACAACCACGTTACGATGCTGAAATTGAGGCTAATTTGACTCCTGGGAGAGTCTTCTGTCATTACATCGCCGCTGGTGATCATAAATACAACGCTTGTAAAAACTAAGTGACTTAGTGAATTGTTTTTATGATTGTTGCCCCGCGCCGTTTGTCTCATTTCTGTGGTTCCATCTCTTTTGTCACCTCATTGCGAAGTGAGTTGATTAGCTTTCTACGTTTATGACACCAGGCACATGCCGTCATCGCATTGCACTCATTTTTACTTACAGTGGCGTAAGGCTGGCTCATCATTTTTGGTCTGCAGGGTGAAGGGAAGTGTATCTAATATTCATGGCTGCCAGGCCATTAAGCACTGGTGTGACTATAGAGGAATCATCCGTGCTTGGACCAGCAAAAACACAAATTTGATTTCCTGAAAATTTGAGGATACATGTGTGGTTTTCATTTCAACAATGAAAATGAATAATGTAGGAGTCGCATTATGAGTATGCTACTTTGACAACATTTTTCAGAAAGTAGTTACACCTCTACTTACAAATGCCTCCCTCTAGGTACAACATTTTCATGAGTGACTCAATTGCAATTCCACTTATTAAGCAATTAAAAAAATGTACAAATGCAACACGGCATATATTTTCTCACTCACACACAGAGACACAGGTCACAGGTAAAAAACACGGGTAATACATCTCCCATAATAATGGCCGCGGAGGGAACTATTTCAGCGGTGCAGGGCATCTTTTCATATCCTTTATTGATTTTGAGACATTAATAAATTATTGATCTACATTTTCTCTCATTTTTTGTGTTTCCTCACATCTGTCCTACAAAATTGGGATACTTTGATCAATTTTAAAGAGTTTAGTTGGCAGTTGTGTGAGGACTGTGGAACGAATTAGAGAATTTACATATAAAGTGCACCTCTGCTTACAAAATTTTCAAGTTACAAAAAACTTTTGAACCAATTAACTTCGTAAGTGGAGGTATGACTGTTCTCTGTTTAAGACTAAGATGAATGACTATCAGAGTGTTAAAGTTAGGTGTCATTTTATGCTCTCGAAATAAGAAAAATGAATGAATCACTGGTTGGCACAGAGCCCTTCGTTTGGGAAAGTCCAAATGCAAAAGTAAAGTTCCCTAAATATATAAACATATATATTTATTTTTATATTATCAACACCTGCATTATTTTTTTTTTTAACTGAGCATCATTAAACTGCTGCGGACTGATGCAGAGTAAGGCCCACAATTCCCCTGCCTGTGATTCTCAGCAGGGTGATATGAATTAGCGATATCCCGACGCAGATGTTATCACTTCCGATCCGATTTTTTTCAAAATATGTTTTGCCGATACCGATTCATTCCCGTTCCATCGCCCATAGTTTAAGAACAGTAAAAATAATACAAAAAATGAAACCAGTAAATAAATTCTATTTTACCCATTAAAGGGATCCCTGCTGGTACCTCCTCTGGAAATGCTGTGTTTACAAATATTACACGATACTGTCAGTGATTATAATCAGTATTTTTAATGCAAATTAGGCCCACTCTGCTGACATGTTTTCTTATTGGTTTGATTTATAGCACCTGAAAAGCATCATGATACTGACAACACAGCTATTAGATCGAATCCAATCTTGTAACAAAATCCGATACTCCAAAAGTATCGGATTGGGACATCACTACTAAAGTAAATCTAAACAAAAATAAATTTTACAGTAAACAAATATAAAAAAATGATACAATATTAATTTTACATTTCCATGATGACAGCTGTAGCTCACCAGCCTCCCCTTACAGTAAAATTAACCCCCTTTTGCCAATTAAAATCCTTGAAAGTTGAGTTCTGCAGAGTTGGAAATGTGCTGCCACCCTGTGTTAAAAATACCACAGTGCAATGGAAATGGTGGCAAATCAAAGACATTTAGAAAGAGCAGATCTTTCAAATTTCAGTTTCTTTTCTATCTCTCTTGGCCAACTTTGACTTCATTCCAAAAACGTTACATGGACAGAATAGTAGCAACTCAAACGCTTTGAGTACGTGCGCCCTGTCCTTAGCATGTTAGTTTAACTGATAAATTAGACAGAAAATTACTGATAAACTTCAAAGAAACTTACGCTCTGTATAAAATATAAATAATGGTATTAAATAAACAACATCATTGTTTAGCGATGATGTAACTAGCGTGTCACTAATAAATGTTAGAATAATTGTAATCCTGTTCATTATTCTTGAAGATTTCGACTCAGAAAAATGTTTCATCTTCTACATCTGAGCTGCCATTGACATTGGCAGACGTCCAATTCAGTTTGAAAGAGATTGCCAGCGCATGATTGCCGGTCTTGAGGTAATAAACACTGATTTTTTTCATCTTATTAGTTTTTTTTTCTTCGCTCAAAAAAGCACACCCGGAAGTGTGCGTGACGTCACGGCGCTACGGTGACGCCTGGTCACGTGATCCCCTCTCTCACCAGGGTTCAATGAGCGCGGCGTGGCCCCACCCCGTCTCTCCCAAGACTCTTGCCTAGCCCTACCTCAATGTAGGCTCCTGTTCTCGTCAAAAAGACAGCGAGAGAAGAGGGGGTGGTCAAATTAAAAAAAAAAGAATAACAATACGCCCCAAGAAGACTCATTTCTTCCCCGGCGCTTCGACTTCCTCAAGCCTCGGCCTGGCAGCGGAGAGACGGCGGCGGCGGCGGCGGTGGAGGAGGAGGGCGGCCTAGGCGGCGCGAATGTACCGCTACGACTAAGCTAGCTTGTGTGCTATTTTTTCCTCCCTCTCTGGGTGAATGTAAATGCGCACGCCGTGGGCTAACCTGTCGCTGATTCCCACCTCTAGCCGGAACCTTGGACGAGGAATATAAGTACATGCTAGTGTACGAGCGTGCGTGTGCTTGCGTGCGTGCGCGTACAGGCCTCATGTAGGCTCCCCTAAAGCCCGGTTTGACAGCCAGCTGCTTTTCACCCTAACAACAAACCTGGGGACATTTTGAGGCTGCCCCGCTTCCACGCTCACGCGCAGATATGTCCACACACACTCCACGCCTTCATTCTCTGCTTTAATTGTGATTCGTCGGGATTAAACACGTGCTGGATTCGGATCCGAACCGGCCAGAAGAAAAGCGCCTGGGTGCGGGCTCGTTCGTGATATGAGGCGCTGATAACACAAGCCAGGGACACACACAAGATCAAGACCCCCGAAGGAGGCCCCCTTCCTTTTGGAGGAAAACACAGTGACCCGAAAAAAAGGAGGAGAAATCAGCGGTGTGTTTTCGGAACCAACCCAGAAAGCTGTAGCTGTTTGCCGCAGCTAGTTGCAGAGACGTGTGGTCCGGAAGAAATGAAAATATCACTCATGTAGCTGTATTTTGGGCCGTCTTTGTTTATTTCCTGTTAGTTGGCCTCTCACAACAAGAACACCGCCGAACAGAACCAGTTGGACCTGTAAAAATGCTTGTTTTGAAAAGAGGCTTGGGACCAAGCCGCGCCACCATGCGGGTGAGCGCCACACTCACGCCGATTTGGGCTCCCTATCGCCGGCAGCAGTGAGACGCAAGACCCGGGATTTGGCTCACTAGCGCCGGGCTCCTTTTCGACCTATTCTCCTTGTTTTTTCCGTTATCCAGTGGGACATTCTCAGTCGTTGCTGTGTTTTTTTTTACGTTTTTGATTTTAAGTCGTTTTTGAGACTGACGCAAGGTTCGTTTGCAGGGAGGAAAAAGCTAACGAGATCTGGCCCAGTCGGCGACGTTAGCTAGAGCAGTTGCAATTCCGAATTTGAGGACAGTAAAATTCCCCTCTTGGACAGAAAATACAAATATTCTGCTCGGACAAGGGCGGGAACCGTCGGAGGACCTTTCTCCATGTTTGTGGCTGTCCCTAACCCTCGGGTCAAACGTTGGCTCCACTCATTCACGTAATAGACATTTCCTCTATTTCCCCACACTCGTGTCTACTTGTAGCACATTTCCCAATTCTTCCTCGTCTTGGACTCCCCCTTTTTTTGGCTTTTCCCTGTGGGAAAATGGGTTGTTTGGGCAACAGTAAGACTGAAGACCAGAGAAATGAGGAAAAGGCCCAGAGAGAAGCAAACAAAAAGATAGAGAAGCAGCTCCAAAAGGACAAACAGATCTACAGAGCAACACACAGACTATTGCTTTTAGGTAAGTGGTTTCCTTTCAGAGACTGTGGCATTGCTAAAAAAAAAAAAAATGAACTTGATAACTGTTACCCCAAGCTTGATTGGCGACTCTGGATTTCAGTTCACTTCATGTTCCAAATGTAATCAATTGGAGTGCCTTTAATACATAAGATTCACTATATGTACTGTCTACTAGTGTGCAGTTTCCCATTTCTTGTGTCATTTACCTGTAATCAACTGGGGTAGTGGCACGAACCAATTCAACATGTGGTTGTGTGTTGCAAGGTGGGCTTGGTCTCCATGTTACATAAGCGGCAGTTTCTTGACCGCCTCCCCTCCATTAACTCTTCGGCCGCAATTCGCGGCGATTGACACCCCTTCCGTTTTGCTTGGGATGTTGTTCACGGCCAGCTTCTCCCAGGCAAAATCGCTCGCTATCAATCGGTGACGTTAATTTCAGGTTTCCTTTTAATACCTGGCCAGATGCATTCCGGGCTGGCAGTGAATGAGTTAACTCATCGTCCAATCTCAAAATTTTTGGTCTAGTTTGCTAATAGTCAGTTTTGAAACGAGAGGGATTTCCACAAAGGGTGCCGACAGTTTGACAGACATGGTGCGGAGAAAGTTGTGGCAAGTCTACTGAGCAGAAGGACAGGATCCACGGGAAAACAAATATCTGACATAGCTGAAATTTCTTCTGGCGTGGGTTTTGATCGCACCTGTCGTTAGTGACTATGAAAACAAAATGCAATGATTTCAATTGATATCCTGTCCCAAACTGCTGACTGATTTGATTTTGTTTTAAACTCTAGCATAGTTGTAATTAGTTAAGGTCACCTATGTACTAACATTTGTTTATAATCTTGTTTTATTGCTGCACAACTGCTTTGTTCAAATCTTTTTTATATTGTTATAATTTTGTTACTGTTCAATTCAAATTGGTTGAAAAAAAGACATTTGTATTTATTACTTTTTCTCCCAGCTTAATGCATTTCCTGGGTATCAAATCAGGACTCGGTATTGGCAGATTCTCCAAATCTGGTGACGTGGACTCGTAGTCACATGCAAAAATTTGTGATCGGGGCCCCCCAAATTTTTTTTGTATCCCCGACATCCGCTGTACAATGACATGGAATAGTTATTTTCAGGAAACTAAAAGAACTTTTAAATGAGAATGGTGTTGTATGGTTTTACACACGTGCTTGTTCAGCCTTATTATGTTTATATACTTATATGATGTACATACAGATTCATTACTTGAGATTTTATTAGGTTTCAAGCTTTTAGCTCACAGGCAAATTGGGGCATTTTGGGTAAGGCATTGCAGCCCCCTACTTGATATCAGAGTTTATCGTTAGTATGGCATGCATGTTCTTGCAAAGTGGTTACCCTGGACATTTAGATTTTAAACCAACGATCAATTCCCCGTAATTTCCATCAAATATCACTCAGTAATTGCTGTTTGTACTACATTCAACTAATACAAAATCCTGCAATGTGTAATTCATAACATTGGTTGATTTAGCCAATCTTTACTCAATTCACAGTTAGCTTCATATGGTTGCAAGTTTTTACATCTTATGGTTTTATTTAGATGCAATGAGAGTATTTGTCAAGCTTCAGTTGTAGACCGATGGACTGCAGACATATTTCCTGTTGGACATAGCAATGTAGACAAAGGTCTTCCTGGAGATATTTCTTTATTTGTGCAGCGCCGGAGCGAACAGGAAGATGGGAGAGACATAGCGGGGTTGACATTGTGACATGAGGTCATCAGTCATATTTCAGAGCATGATGTTATCAGTAGAGTCACAATTTGCAGCAACGAGCTGAGACACTAAAATACCCGTGTGACAAACGCTTTCATGGTCTCATCATGTGCTTGGCAACCACCATTTTTTTCATGAATGGAGAGGGCACATTGCGTATTTGCTGTTGCCACACTAAAAACATTGGCAAAATCCAGCATTTTCCAATTTAATACAATTGAAAGAAAAATATCAAATCAAAGTACCTAATCTTTCTAATCACTGCATCCATCAGAAGAATCCTGTTCATCTCGTTTGTGGCCTTGCACCCTGTAGTTGTCCCAGCTAAGAAATGTCAGTTTTTTTCTCGTCGGAATTGTACCATGGTCAAATAAATTGTTTGGCGTTTGTGGGTTTTTATGTCATCATGTCAAGTTATACCTTCCATCTTTGATTCTGTCTTTTAGGGGCTGGTGAGTCAGGAAAGAGCACAATTGTGAAACAGATGAGGATCCTCCATGTCAACGGCTTCAATGCAGAGTGAGTAGAATATCTGTACTTAGTACGTACGTTTACAGGAGCAGACGGGGGGTTTGCGTCCTTTGCGTCCCACTGCCTGACCTTGAATCATGCTCGGCGTCATTCTCTCACCCTTTTTTTATAATTCCACACCTAAGATCTCATTTCTGTTAGGCCTCAGCAGGTTGACATTATTACCTAATAATAGAATAACAGCACCTATTCAGTTGAACATGTTTCTCAGAAGGACGAGGCATCACATGTTGCCCCAAGATGATGGAGACCAAGGGGGCACAGTGGCCCATCTTAGCATCACTTGTTTTTCTTAGAAAGTCCGCTCACAAAGGACCCGATTTACTAAGATTCCAAAATAACTAGCAGTAAATGGTATGTTTGCATAAACGGTTAGTGTGATGTTGATAGGCTTCTTGCTCTTTATGTGCTGAAATTGTGATCTTTGACAAAAATCATAAACATAGTGGCAAAAGATGGTTTTGCACTCTGGTACATTTAAGATTTGACGGAACTGCATGTGCAAATTTTCAAGTTCATTAAGTCTTTTTTTTTTTTGTCCATTGGCCATCTTGTATTTCATGCAGAGAGCCCATGAACGCATCTCTCAATTCGCATGACTGGTACGATACTTCATTTTAAAACATCAATAAGGTCAAAATTGTTTGGGTGGTCATTATGATATTTTCAGTGTCACAAAGTTAATGCTCATGTGGTTCACAGGCCTCTTTTATGCTTCACTGTAGTAATTATATCTACTTGCATTATGCTGGAACTGGTGTTGTAGTGTACCACTACATACCCATGTTGTTCAATTATGGCTGAATCAGTTGCACTGACTTTGCTCTTTTTAATAGCTTTGAGTAATGAGTACAAAAAAAGTTTAACGGTTTGCGAAGGCATCTTTTGGAAGATTGTAGATGAAAATGTGCACCTGAGGCTTGAAAAAGCGTATGACCCAGCGCATGACTGTAGCACAACACTGTAGGCTGTGTGTGAGGATAACTGCATGAGGCTGTGTGACTCTCTTAATTAACCAAACACACAAATGCAAGAAAGACCATCATAGTATACGTGATGTTCCTTGGATTAGCTGCTCGATTTCTTGGTTTTAGTGTTCCCACGGCTGATTCTTGAAATTTTCTTTATGGCTAATGGGGCATACATACGTGTACATTTTTCCTCTTTTTTGTGATCCTCAAACACTGATTTGACATCAAAGTCATCGCTGTTGTACAACTCGCCGTTTGAAATTGTTGTTCAGAGGCGGGACAATGTGTGCTCATCTGCAGCATTCCGGTGACATTTCCAATAATGTCTGATGTCATCATATTAATGCAGCGCAACTCCTGCAATATTTGAAAATTCTTCTCTCCAGCAAAAATATACCGCTAATAGCAACAGTATTATAATACATAGCCTTAATGCAAATGTAGTCGGGTACAACATGAATCTGCGTGTTACACGCAGCGTTTATGACGCACATTGAGAATCGCTACGACATAGGGAATGAACCTTAAGGCAATCGCTAATATCCTTGATTGTCGATTTCAATGAGAAGGAATGTTTTTTCGTTTTTTTAAAGTGAAAGGATAGGTGATTTCAGTTTTTCCATTTTAACAGCCAAGAAAAACCTATACAAAAGCGATTATTTCCCTTTAGTGGGTGAAATAGCCACTGTCAGACATTTTCAATTACCAGTCTATTTTAGCCAATTAAATGCAAGCATCTTAGTTTGTCCCGCCTACTCCTCGCGGATTGGCTGTGCTACTCACGGCTATCGGAGAAATAAGATTTGATTAGCCCGGCAATATGGGTCTCTGTATGGAAATATGCTTTAAAAGTAGTAAGTTGGAGTCACATAGAAAGTAATTTACTTGTGAATGCCTCGTCAATTAATGTCCGCCTAATATTTGGCATGTGTAGAAAATAATTTGTTTCTCCCGACAAATGGCATTCAATTATCCTTCAGCAAATGATGTCATTCATGCTGCAACATTGACATTGTTTCAAATGTCTTTGCTTTGGGATTTGGACACCTTTTGACATCTGTCACGATCGATGACAAAATAAGCACAGTAATGTTTTGTCCTAAGAGACACAAGTTGAAATTTAAAGGCTGGATCTCTCCAGTTGTCTTTAATGGAAATATTTTTCCTTGACAGAGGGTACAAATGTCATATACTAGAGCACTATCCTTCAAAACTTGTGCACCAAAGTCCTTTGGCCAGTGACGAGCTGTTTAACCTTCCCTTGTGAAAGACAAACTCAGTTGGGTACATGTCATGGTAACGTTTAGCTCGACTTGTTTTATTACCACCACTATGTTTTTGGTGAGCAATCTTTTTTTCTCCAATTGATACATAGTCTATTCTTGACTGGTTATTCCCAAGAGTAAACTGTAGTAGGATCTCTTAGTTAAGTCATCAACTGCGGTAATTCAGTGACAGTGATTTTCTATTGACTTAACATTGGAATCTGTTACTTTCTCGCTTACAAGTTCAGTCATACGTACGTCCAAGGGAGACACATTCAGGCAGTCTCAATGTACCATTTCAATTCAAATACACACCATCATGTACTAACTTTGACATTTGTGTCTGTTTCAGAGAGAAAAAGCAAAAAATCCAGGACATAAAGAATAATATCAAAGAAGCCATTGAGGTAAGAAGTCAGCAGCGACTGAAAGTATTACGCGAACACTGTAGACTCATTCAACTGGGACGAATTGCACTTCTCTTACACATTGGACAGCTATTTGTATTATTTCTTCTTCTATTCCACTGTAACTTTGCTTTGGTTTCCTGTGTCTTTGTTATGATAGACCATAGTGACGGCAATGAGTACTCTGACGCCACCGGTGCAGTTGGCCAGTTCGGGCAACCAATACCGCATTGAATACATCCTCAACCTTGTCAATCAGAAGGATTTTGAGTTTCCAGCGGTGGGTATTGTAACACATTGCACTCATCATCACAACAAAAATTATATTGTTCTCAGGGATGCACCGAGAACTTTAAGTTGAACAAACAATGACAGACTGCCCTTAAATGGGGACATTTTGCGCCCCGAGTATTTTTGGTCCTCATTTCAATCCAATTGTAGAAATGAGCTGTTAAAATATTTCTCAGCGTTCTATAGTTTACAGCTTCAAATGTGATGGGACTTCAAGAATGGTTAAATTCCAGAAACAGACCACATAATTCCAATAACTCACGCTTACCATTTAACAAAGAATGTGATTGAATTTATAAACCTCGTCTTTCATATGTTTGCTGTTGAGTCCGTGCAATGACAATTTCAAGTCAGCGAGTAATGTCTGATGCAGTAGTTATGTATTTGGGAGAAAGGAAAGATGATCCCACACCAAGATAGAATGACTTTGGGTGTAGAGTGAGCATTTTTTGTTCTGGCTGTGAACACATGATAGGATTATAAAAGAATTCTGTGTTGTAAAACACATGATCAGTCTGCCGTTATGACATTGTGGTCTAAAAGAAAGGGCCCTTGCGTTTGCTAATCTTATAAGTTTTATTTAGAGGGAAAAAAACGTAAATAATCCAAAAATGTAAACGATATTACAGGGCGCAAGACAGCGTTGACACACAGTGAAGGTTTCATTCAGCTCTTGTCAAGGAAGTCAGCAAAGAGTCACGGTTTCAGTATATACATAGCGTTGTTCTTATTTCATTTTTCTTTGAGTAATCCCACTGCCTCTATTTACATGTGGTAGACGTGTACACAGGGGTCGCCCAGGCACAACGTACACTGTGGTGGTGGTGTCAACATTAACTTCTCGATCCTGGCCACTTTTCTTTTCAATTTGAGTGAGCCTGCTTGACAGCGCATAGTAGATTCCTTAGTCTTTGTGTAGCTAGTTGGCCATTTGTGTCAACTCAAAGTGACTAAATACAGTACAATTATGTTATTTAATGTTTTTGTTATGGCAAGATTTCCTCGGGTTGTCTTTTTTGTACAACTCCAATGTCTTGTCTATAGTATATTATTTATAATATAGTATGAAAATGTCCAGATAATGTATTTGCTTGTTTTTTTTGACCTAGGTCTACAATTTCTTGTTTGTCTTGCTACTGCAACCAAGAACTTTCCAGAATAGGGGATGAAATAACGTTCTAATCTAATTTATATTTCTCTATTTCTATTTATACTATTGAAACAAACCTCCCAGTAAAAAAAACCTCAAACTCTGGTACAATAATATGTGATGGGGTCATCCCTGTTCTGTCTATTTTTAATATTTGCCTTGATTTGTTCTCCCTCCACAGGAGTTTTATGACCATGCAAAAACACTGTGGCAAGATGAGGGCGTCAAGGTTTGCTTTGAGAGATCCAACGAGTACCAACTCATCGACTGTGCACAATAGTAAGTAGTAACATGTCTATATGCCAAAGGACTCCCACTTACTATCATCACACTTTTAGGCAATATTGTTTGATTATTAGGGTAATATAAGTCAATGGCATTTTCAAATGATACTAAAAAGTCAAATTATTCAGATGACCGGTGTATGCTTCAGTGCTATATCTTCATCTTCAAGGCATTATGAGGTTTTCATGATTTTCATTTTCATTATGGTTCAATTATCTCGCTTTTGTGCCTTTTCTGGTTTGAAAATTCACCTTTTTGTAGTCTTATGTTTGTCCCATAATTCTTTTAGCCGTCACGATGCGCATACAGGTACATACATGACATTTCAGGTGCGTCATACTGCGTAATATGACCTGGTCTGAGAAGTACAGGGCCAATATTGCAGAGCCGGATACGACCGATTACCACTAAATTTCACTGCCTTTGTTTAAAGGTGATTTGCTGGCTACTTGGGCTCAAATCCCCTTTTCCCCCCTACATGTCAGGTTCTTGCAGGATTTGACTCTTTGCTGACACCTAGTGACAAAATGAAGATTGGTGCTTTCTCGATGGTAGGCGTTATGAATCAGCATGTTTACCTAGAAAACACCTGTCGCATTGTACCCTTACAGTCTCCAGAATTCAGCAGCTGGAAGTGGAAAACCGATTGATTTCTGACTGTTCAACGCTTGGATTTCTCCTGCTCGTGTTCTCTTTCTATATACAACCATCATATGGTCTTTTGTACATGGTCTCATTTGTCTTTGTGACAATGGGGAAGCTTGAGCTTGAGATTTTTACCGTTGTTCAACGATCGGAATATGATAGTGAAATCTTGCTTTACGTAACTGCATCATACGGAAGCGAACATGGCCGAGGCTGAGTCATCTGTGAGTTAGAGGATGCTGAAGAGGAAAAAAGAGAGAGAGAAAGCGGATATTGGAAGATTTGACCCTTTGAAGGTGTCAATGCTTTTCAGTTAGCCTTGTTAAGAATACGTATGTGAATTAGTTCTGATTCTTCTTCTTGGTTTTGCCTGTTAATGATCAATAAGTAGATGGCATGAAGACCCCTCCCCCCCGTCCCTGTGGTCGTGCAGATGGTGCAGTCCAGAGTCTTGATGTCTCCCTCCCTCCCTCTTTGCTGTGAGGTCCAGAACAATAGCTAGCACTTACTCTCCTCTTCCTCACCTGTCTGTCCGGCTCTCTTTCCTGGAGTCGCTCCAGTCTCACCAGATTGGGAGCTGATAGACTATTAATAGCACTTGTGGTCTGGTCTCTATGGTAACTGTGCCGGAGGCTGCGGCGCAGGGAAGCTATTTTTGAAATGTGCTCAGTAATGTCAGACAAATGCCGCCTTGCTTCTGTCACTCTATCACGCGCAGCATGTCATTGCTCCGCATTTCCTCTTAACAACTTTTCCCACCGCCATAGCTTCCATAAATAAGTCCATCTTGGTTACTATATTAAACAGCGTGGATCAGTTCGCTATCAACCAAAGGTTTTTTCTCCTAAAGCCTACAATTATTGTTTGTTTCGACTTTGACTTTTCACGTGGGGGGATAAGGTATTTCAAAACATACATGTTAAAAAAAAGTCACTTTTATTGACTAAAATAGCACTTCCACAACAGCCGCAACTCAACCAAAGGGATTTAGTCAAGATTTATAGATTACAGATTTTTTTCTGTTGCTCTTCCTTCAACAACCAGACTGGGGGAAAACTCGACAGAAGAAAAGGAAAGAAATAAACCTCCTTTTGTTGTCAATTATTATAGGAGAGAGATGGCAGTAATTACAACTCTGATGTTTGGCCTTTTTTTATGTCTCCATTCAGCTTCCTCGACAAGATTGACATTGTGAAGCAGAACGACTACACCCCAACAGATCAGGTGGGTTCACATTCAACACTCCTGTTGGAAAATATGCTTTGTGCAAACAAATGTTCAATTTCGTCTGACCTATTTGATTGGGTTTTGAATATGGTTTATTTGAAATGGTTTTACAGGATTTATTACGGTGCAGAGTGCTGACTTCAGGCATCTTTGAAACAAGATTCCAAGTGGACAAAGTTAATTTCCAGTAAGTCAAAAGCATAAATCAACCAATGCTTTAACATTTGTCTCCTGTGAAATGAGCTCAATCAAAGAAATAGCATCCACATTTTACTGAAAATTTCCCAAAATAATACGAAACCATTCCAACTTTTGTTTTACCTCATATTTTCAGTCCACTTATCAGCCCTCATGTTTCCTTTTTTGATTGACAGCATGTTTGACGTCGGCGGTCAGCGGGATGAACGACGAAAATGGATCCAGTGCTTTAACGGTAACATGTCGCTACCCACCGCCGCTATATTACTTTAAGCCAGTGTTTCCCCAATCTTTTTTGGGCTGCGGTACACTTTTTGCATAAAAAAAAATGTCGGGGCACCACACCGGCTGAAAATGTTCTAATTTCAAACTATATCGCCTTTATTAACAATATTAAGTCATTCTCATCAATTTTTTTTATGAACAGGGATAATTTAAACCCCAAAATCTATTCCAAAATCTTCCAAAAAAAATGTTTCAAGCCGCAGTAAAATTAGTGTTGGCGTCTCAATGCTCACGTAGTGCTCCTATTGATGCATTCAAAACTGAGCTCTCTCAACAGCGGTTCACATATTTGACCTCACAGTTTAGCGGGGAGCCATATCCATCTATCAAAAGAGCCACATACGGCCGCCGAGCCACAGGTTCCCTACCCCTGCTTTGAGCCGTGTCTGTGACTTAGCCCTATTTTGCACTTTTGTCTCTCTCGGCAGACGTGACGGCTATCATTTTCGTGGTGGCTAGTAGCAGTTACAACATGGTGATCCGAGAGGACAATCACACAAACCGTTTACAGGAGGCTCTCAACCTCTTCAAGAACATCTGGAACAACAGGTGACGAGTCAAATGGTCATCCGACATGACTTGTTGTTGCCTCGTTGTGTAACCCAAAGTGTTGTTGTGTTCTCTTCAGGTGGCTGCGGACCATTTCTGTTATCTTGTTCTTAAATAAACAGGACCTCCTGGCAGAGAAAGTGCTGGCCGGGAAGTCCAAAATTGAGGAATACTTTCCAGAGTTTGCTCGCTACACTACACCTGACGACGGTAAGCCGTGGCAGCCCTTCTTCAGAGCTTCTCTTTAAAAAAAATGGACATTGCACACACACACACACACACACACACACACACACACACCTGTATAACATAGCAGTGAATGTTTGTAGGTCTGTGTGTGAGAAAGTTATTTCCTGTCTGTTTTTCCCGATACGTCAGTGCTTTTCTGATCTAGTTCTGAGGTATTTTCTACTCTTGCAGCGACACCGGAGCCTGCAGAAGATCCTCGTGTCACAAGGGCAAAGTACTTTATACGAGATGAATTCCTGGTAAGTGCCAATGGGTCTTATTCTTTTCATATTTTAGTCAGCCAGTGTTTCATCAATGGCCTGACTATTCATTTCAAATAAAAAACAAAACAGGTTCTCAACAGCAAATTGTCTTGGAGCGGTTCCAGTGAAATGTGCCGTTGATTTTCTTTTCTTCGCAAGCAATCGGTCTTGATCGTAACCAATAGGGGGCGCTGTAAGCGTGGTTTTACTAGTAAGCAGAAGCATCCGAGTTAAAATAATGTTTTGAGATGATTGCTTTCTTTCCCATTATATTTGCATTAATAAGTTTGATAATCACATAGAATATCCCTATGTTCCCATATCCTTCTCGGATTTAATTGAACTGGTGAACTGAATGATTTGTAGAGTTGAACGGGGTTAACTCGGAATATTTTTGTGACTCTGCGCAGAGGATCAGCACCGCGAGCGGAGACGGAAGGCATTATTGCTACCCTCACTTCACCTGCGCCGTGGACACGGAGAACATCCGCCGCGTCTTCAACGACTGTCGAGACATCATCCAGAGGATGCACCTGCGGCAGTACGAGCTCTTGTGATGGGACGGCAAAAGTGAACAGACATTGGGAACACTGGGAGTCTTTGAACTCTTCTACAGACATGCCAAAAAAGACTCTTGGACGCAGACACCGTACACCGAGCCCACTTGCCCTCGCTGCTAACTCCATTCCGATGGACGTTTCTGAGGGAGTCCAGCCTGATAAAGCCAGACTGACTTTGGCGCGCACGGTCCAGACTCAAATTCGCATTACATTTTGGAGCGCTGCTATTTTGGTGGAGCACGTCAACCGCCGTGCTCGGGATTTGAGTCAAGACGGCACAAGTGAGCACGGCGACACACACAATCACACTTTAGTCCTTCCTATCACATATGCAAATTGCCATACTCAAAAGTGACATCTCTTCACACACACACACACACACACACACACACACACACACACACACACACACACACACACACACACACACACACACACGTACGCACGCAACAAACACAGATGGATCAAATCTAAATTTACTGGATTGCTAAAGAAATCCAAGAATTATTCCGCCACGTGGTCTCTTTGTCTC
This sequence comes from Stigmatopora nigra, assembly GCF_051989575.1. NCBI lineage: Eukaryota > Metazoa > Chordata > Actinopteri > Syngnathiformes > Syngnathidae > Stigmatopora > Stigmatopora nigra. The sequence continues at coordinate 12,260,098 of NC_135508.1, forward strand.
AGAGCCACTGATTTTTGTTTTGTTTGTTTTTGCTTCGAGATTAAACGCATTGGAGCCCAGTTACGGAGCGGACAGACATCGAACAAGCAAAAGAGAAGTTTTGTTTTTCGATCCTACCCGTAAATGGGTCGAGTGGGCGTTTCCCTCCCAGCTCTTGCCGGAACTTGAAACTAACACACGGGACGACCACGGAGATTTCGATATGTTTGAGTTGAAGACTTGTGCGGGACTTGGCAAACAGGGCAAAACGCATCCAATACAGTATCTAAGAGAGAAATGTCTTTTGTCTTTTTTTTTCTTACTTTAAGAGGTCCGCGTGGACTCGTGTGCCATTGTGCCATATGTGCACTTTTTTTTTTTTCTTCCCCTTTCACTTTTCCTCTCCTTGCCCCTAGCCACCATTTTTCCTCCTTTGACTTGATCTGCACTATAGAGGGGAAAAAAAGAATCGATCTGAAATTTCAAGTGAGAAAATAGCAAAAACAAATGGGTCAACATCCCTCCTCTGTCATTTTCTCTCTCCTTCTGTCTATTTTACTTTACTGCTGAACTATTATTCGTGTACAGACTGTAAAATGTATTCTTTTGTACAACTTTATTGAGGAAAAAACAACAACTTTTAGAAGATCCCTGTGCCTTGATCACGACGGTACGTGTGTAATGAGCTAAAGTGGGTGTCATACTGCGCTGTATAGCTTGGCCAATTAATAGCGCCCCCTTCGCATCACCACTTCCTTCCTTTTCTTTATCTTCACCCCCCCCCAGCTCTCTCTCTCTCTCTCTTGGATCTCGGGGGACGCACATTTGTAGCTTTTTCTACCTTCCTTTTCTCGTCATAATTTCCTCCCCTTCTTGATGATTTCTACTTTTCCTTTTAGATCCATATAACCCTTCAAACAATGAATGAATATATGTCATGTATATGGGTTTTGAAAACAAAATGAAGGTATTTTATTAGGAATCCAATAACAAATTGTGCACTTAACAGTGTGCGTCTTGCTTCTGTGGTAAATGCCTTCAGCGGAAGCTGTGTTCTTTTGTCACCTCACATTTTGGATGGTTTAAAAGGGAAAAGGAACAGATGCGAGACATTGCCTTGTTTTTACACGAGTCCCATTCTTTTGCTACCAAAATATCTCCCCTGACAAAAAAAAAAAAAAAAACAACCAAAAGTCATTTTCACTTCATTTGTGGCAAAGAAGGGGAAGGGAGGGGCGGCTAGTCCTTTTTCCTGGCCTGCACATCAGATTCATCTCTCATTTTATGTAAGCGTCCTTTATGAGTTTTCTGAACCCAGCGCTCTTGAAAAATAAAGGTTTTTTTGGGGGGTGTAGACGGCAACCGAGCCTGTCCTTGCACGTGTACAACAACAACACAACATTTAGCATGCGTAAACATGTCGTTATTCCTTCATTTGCGTGAGAACATGGAATTTCCTGTTATTCCTTTCATCGCTTCCAATCTGATACAATGAGGCTGAAGGTGGTTCAATGCATTTGTGGCTGGTGGATTATTGTGAAGCTCATGGTGTGGATATTGAAGTGCAGGAATCATTTGGACGTCTCTTGCTGTCAATGGTGGCCAGTCAGTTGATGGCATTAAATTCCTGCCGGCACAACCATTTAAGGCACTGAAAGATTAACATTCAAAACCAGGCCTCCTAGTTTACATAATTTGACGAATCGTCGCCAATTGCGTTGAATGAGTTTATTTTTATTCATTTTGATTTCACTCAGCTTTTAACAATGCATTTTTTTTTAAAGTTTGTATAATTTAATATATTTTAATACGATAATATTAATTCGATATTTTTATTCAACGTTAGTATAGCTGACTCGCCTGTTCGTGAAGATTACAATAAAGTTTATGAGTTTGAACAATAATAATATGTCGTCCTTGCAGCGTAGTAAATTGTGAAAAATAGGTTGTACATGATTTATAAACCATAGTATTTTCATTTTATTCAAGCAATTTAAGAAGGGGAATTGGGACGGAAACGAACGTTTCGATATTTTTGCAGGTATATAAAGAAAGTTCTTGAATAAAATCGGCTTGAATGCCGGAAGTCCCGCCCACTTGGCGAGCCTGTGTCGTCCCGCCCTTCGCTGCTCTTCTAGCATAGTGAGCGACTTAGCTTCCAGCAGCTGTCGGAGGCAGAAGGACACGCTTCATATTATATTTCCCAAGTCGTCGTCGTCAACGTCCTCGACTTTCACAGCTAGAACTCCAACGAAACCGTGGACGTGGACCTTGTTGTCTCCCGTCTATCCTCTCGCGGCCACCTGTGAAACGAACCGTCGCCGCCCCGAGTAAAGAAGAAGCTCTGGGACATGGCCGGATCACAACAACTCCTGATGCTCCAGCCGCAAAATGAACTGAAATTCCGAGGTACTTGCATACCTTGTCCCTACTCGTCTTCGTTTGTCGCTGCGTTGCATATCAATGGCGTAAACGTTTGGACTGCTGTCACGTTTGCAGGCGAGCGGCGCCCCGCTTTACCGTCTCGGTTGACTATTTGGAAAGGCAAATATTGTCATTGCGGGCCTGCCGTCCACAACATTGCTTTTTGAGCTCTTGTCGTAACCATATGCTAATTTGCTAACTTTATGTTAATTGTCTAACCACGTGTTAATTTGCTAACCACATGCTAATTTGCTAATTCACTTCCCGTATTCTTTCAAGTATAGCGCGCAAAATGTTGTACCCAAAAACTGAAGTAAAGTTCGGTTGCGCGTTATTTTCGAATCCTGGCAAAACACTGCCCCCCGCAGGTGAAAACGTTACCTCGGCAGCTGTTAAATTGAAAGTCGTAAGACTTGTATTTGTCCGCCAGATGGGGCGCGAGAGCCCGTTCTTTTGGCCGGTGCTTACACTTAGAAAAAATAACTCGAGAAATCATTTTTAAATATTATGGTGATGAATAAGACTTTAAAGATTTAAAATAGTAAATTTCATTTGAGAATTGTGTTCATACCGGTAGATATTTTTACCAGGTTTCCATACCATATGTAGTCATAAATTATGTGTGAGCTTTATACACGTGTGCGTGTTGTATTCGAATAAATAGGGTCGCTCTCAAAGACTTAAAATTCAGCTAATAATGTGATGTGTTCATTAACCCAAACCCCCTAAAAAAAGTGGCGAATGAGGAATTTGAATGTAATTGGTTGCTAACGGCGGACATTGACGTCCAATCTATCCTGACTAATCATGTCATTTCATCCTCAGGACCTTTCACACAAGTTGTCACCACATATTTGACGCTCACCAACAAAGGGTTCGATGATGTGTGTTTTAAAATCAAGACAAACATGCCTCGCCGTTATTGCGTTCGCCCCAACGGCGGTCTCCTCGGGCCAGGGTGCTCCATCACTATTTTGGGTCAGTATTTGGGGTTTCCCCGATGGTGAGACTGCCACAAACCAGTCTTTCCATCAATTACTGATTACTGGTATGTTCCATTTCAGCTGGATATGTGCATGGTTACCAAAAATGAGGGGCTGTGACAAGTTCCACAACAAATGTACTATGTCAATATATTGTTGTTTCCCAATAGCAGATGCTTGCAAATATCTCATTTTGGTTAATTAACGAGTTTCAGCGTGGACTTTCACGTATTTATGAACTTAAAAAAATAATAATAATTAAATAATTAAACGGGGGGATAGTAGTAAAGACGCAATAATCGAGGGATTACTGTACACAGTATCTGCTTTCCATTAAATTATTTCCAGATGTTATTTGAGTAAAGGAGTTGCATTCCGTGTTTTTTTACAGTCATGCTGCAGCCTTTCGACTACGACCCCAACGAGAGGCCTAAACACAAATTCATGGTGTTGGCGATGATTCCCTCCAATAAGAATGACATTGAAAGCTCTGTGAGTTTCCGCACTGCACAGCCAAATAAAAATAAACAACTACAAGGAGTTTTTGACTTAGGATGTTCTTGGCCCACCAGGTTTTCACTTCATGACGCCCTTTCCTCGTCCGACATATAGCTTTTCCTTTTTTCCCTCCTTTTTCTAATTTTTTGTTTCTTTGACAACATCTTTGTCCATCTTGATCATTTTTTGTCATTTAAAAAAATCGTAATCATTTTCCACCAGTTCATCTGATAGTTCATTACTTTCTGTGTCTAAAGGTAGTTTATTTCTGGTATTTCTCCTAGAATTTGCTGCGTCCTGTTAAAGTGTATCATGAAAGATGCTAGTTAATTTGTCCTTTTTTTCTGTTTTATGACAACACCCACAGTGGAGGGAAGCTAAACCAGAGGACATGATGGATAGCAAACTGAGATGTACCCACGAAATGCCTTCCGAGAATCACGAAGATGGGGTAAGTTTCATCCCGTATGCCATTATCAACTCATCCCTCAGCACAGGGGTGTCCAAACTTAGTTTCTTTGGGGGTACCTGAGAAAAATGAATACAGCCAACTTCTGAAATTCTACCCGGTTCTCTACATTGATTTCAACATGGCAGGCAAAAGTAGGCTGAATTAAAGCTTCTTGTGCAGGCCGATTTTAATGATTTCTTTTTTGCTTTGTTTTCATCATTTACACTGGGCCAATAAAACTCGTGGTTTGGACACCCTTGCTTTCGTGGCTTTATCTATAATCAAATGACTGCGGTTTTGTCTATTCGTTTGTGTTGGGTTTTTTTTTTGGCATCCATCCACTTGCTCTACTGTTACAGCATGAGGCGGACACCTACCACACTTCGGTGTCCTCTACTTCTTCCCTTAAGACGGAGTACACCGGATTGCCCAAGTCAGCCGTCACCTGGACGGATGACGGCGAGAGAAAGAAGATCATGGAGGAGTACAGGCGACTGCAATTGGATGTGCAGCACCAAAGGGAAGAGAACAAACAGATCCGGGTGAGACATGCACCATCCCAAGATCAGTGGTTCCCCACTGGTCTTTGAGCAGTTAGCGCGTCGTCCTTACAATTCTCGGGGCGAAGGTTCAATCCTAGATTCCGAACTTGTGGAGTTTACATGTTCCATAGAAAAGCCACGCAGGCCCGGGCCTGCGGGGGTTTTCTTTGGGTACTCTTCCGGACAACATCAACACGGGTGGACCGATCTAGATTTGAACCCAGGTCCCCCACTGTTAGGCCGACGCACTAACCGCTCATCTGCCGGGTCGCCGGACTCTAAACTTTATTATTATTTTAATTTCTTTCTTTTTTTCATGTCACTCACTCGGTCGGCGTGTGGCAGGAGACCAACGGATTACGAAACAGAAAATTGGCGGGGGCGGCGCCCAGCGCCAATCCGGTGGTGTCCAAGGAGCCGGGCCTGAGCAACCGCGTCCTAGCGTTCTGCGTTCTCGTCTTTGTCATGGGAGTCATCATCGGCAAGCTGCTCCTGTAAACCCACAGGCGGACTGCGCGTGGTCACGGACGGACAGCCGGCCAGCCGGTAAGCCCGGGAAGGACGCGAGGACGGACGTCTTTGCGGATTTCCCTTTTCTCTCCCCTTCGTTCTTATAACCTTTGAGGCAATATTGTTCTTGCTTGCCACGGCAGGGCTTCCGGGAAATGTTCGAATGTGTTCTAAGAAAACAGTTCTTCGTTGAGTTTTCAACCGCTGGCGCGTGTGAAAGAATCGCCCGCCGCATTCAGTTCCATCGGTTGGCTCCGTCCATTGCTCTCGTTCTCGAAAAAGAGCTCACGCAGTTCGCAGTCAGTGGCGATGATAATTAAAACAAACACTTGTTTTCCCGATCATCTACGCGGAGATTAAACGCTAGCAAAGTCGACCTTTGTATTTGGGACTTCTGCTTTCTGTATGTTCACGTTTGTCGGGTTGGTTGCGTGCCTGAAGAGGCACAGGTCAGTTTTCTCCGTCTAAAGTTCTTGGGGCTTTCGTCCCGTCTCGGATACGAAAGCATCGAGAGAATTACCTCCACGTAGGTGTTGGCAAGATCATTCGCTTTTCCCTGACTGCACTTTGCCAGCGATGGCCCTCCACTTGTGTACGGGAAGAGCAGAGTCGCTTACTCATGCAAAACCAATGTGGACATTTTCAATAAACACTTGTATGCAACAATTGTTCAAATCGTCTCTGCTTCATATTTTCCATTACCAATTTAAATGGATGCCTATTGCTTTCGATGACAGGCAATGAGTTCAATTCTATCAACAAAAAAATAAGCTGGGACCATAACCAGTGTATGTCTATCTTGAGGTCATGTATTTAAACTTGTATAACAGAAATTTTACAAGTTTTCCACTTAAAACAGGTGTGTCAAACTCAATTTGGTTCACTGACACATTAATGTCAACTAGATTCCACGTGGGTGGGACCAGTTTATTTTTGGCTATAAAAAGGTCATTTAATGGCACTGAAAGATGAGCATCTACAATGAAATGCACCTCTATCGTTGTCTATGGCAGGCAATGAGTGACTCCAGTTTGTATCATTTTAGGATACTTACAGGTCACAATACATTTTGGATCGTTTATTATAGTTTTTTTTGAAGGGGTTTCACACTTACAGAACTCGCAAAATTCTAGTTTTAACAATGCCGGTGTCGAAAAAAACCCATTTAATTCTGTATGTACTGTATGAATAAGATACTAAGCTACTCTTGGATCATTTAGAATTTTTTTTGATGGATAGGACTGTTTTTTTCCAGCTAATTCGCAGATGTCCACTAGGTGGAAACAAATTGGTGGTGCCAACTGTGTCGTCATCGTAGCTCGTGACGTCCCCGGCCTTGTCCCGGAAATAGAGAAACATCAACAATCCTCCAGGCAGGGCGAACTGTCAATAGCAGCCGAGCTGCGAGCTAGCAAATCCCAATCAACTGAAGATTTCATTATATATATAGTTTTAAGTACACTACCAGGTAACATTTGGGTCATGTCGTTGTTCGGGAAGATATTTGGTGGAGGAGGAAAAGGGAGCAAAGGACCAAGCCCACAGGAGGCTATCCAGAAACTCCGCGAAACCGAGGAGATGCTAACCAAGAAGCAGGAATTCCTCGAGAAGAAAATTGAGCAAGAGCTGCAAATAGCCAAGAAAAACGGCACGAAAAACAAAAGGGGTAAGAATTATGTTAGCGTTTTGTTCGTGCGCTTCTTTCTCGGTGATTAAATTGTGCTACTTTTCATTGGAGTTAGCATCTCAGCTAATTTGGCTAACGCTACCGAGACGCCGTCGTGGTCGATGTTGCCCCGAAATTGACAACCTAATTTAATTCATTGACGCCCTTGACAATCTACTATCTCAATTTTTATTTCAGTTCAGAGGTTTATTTCGTAGTTTTTGACATCACTACCGACTACGTTGGCGATAAACCAACTATCATACATACTACGGTAATCTTTAATGTTCTAGTTTAGCTACTTAACTGAACGGTAACCGACGACTAGTAGAAGTGAAATCATAACTTATGATAGATTCAAATGGTTAGACCAATCATAAAACCTATATGTGTTAGAACAAGAGTTAACAGCTATTAGGTAATCGCGGCCAAAGTAAATGACGCAAAGTAAACAAAGTTCAACACTGATTAGACTACTCAAATGGAAAACTGAAATATGTTCACCATGTTAGCTGCTCAGTCATCGTACTTCGACTGACATAAATTAAAACCGTACTTTTTCCGTGTAACGTAAAAGACACTGTAACAACATTATCCACTATTAGTCCTCCCATTTTAAACAGATTGGACTTCTGTCGCCGTCAATGGCAGCGATTAAGTTGTAGAAATCGTTTGAAGTGTAACTACTGTAAAAGAACCCTAATGGATATTTTAAAACTACTGCGATGCCCTAAAGATAAATAACCTCTTGTTTTTTTAATTTTCAAACGAAGTAGATTGTTATTTTAGCAAAAAAGAAGCAGGTAACAAAACGGAATGGCTCATTAATTGATTAATCCGATGATTTTTCTCAAGATTTTCCCTTCAAAGTAATAAATTTAACAGCTGTTCTCAGTTATTTTCACAAAAGAAGAAGAATAAGCAACTTGACCTATGGTGGAGCATATGAAACGAAAAAAGTGATCCATTCTGCCCCTTTCGCCCAACCGCAGCGGCTCTGCAGGCTTTGAAAAGAAAGAAACGCTACGAGAAGCAGCTGGGCCAGATCGACGGCACGCTGTCCACCATCGAGTTCCAGAGAGAAGCTCTGGAAAACGCCAATACGAACACCGAAGTGCTGAAGAATCTGGGCTTTGCCGCCAAGGCCATGAAGTCCGCTCATGAAAACATGTAAGCGAGAACTGCCCATGCACGCCAGCGATTTGAGATTGACGGTTTGCGCGCCGGAGTCACCGTTCCGCTGCTTTATGTTTCAGGGATATTGACAAGGTGGACGACTTGATGCAGGACATTACCGAACAGCAAGAGCTGGCCCAAGAAATCTCCGACGCCATCTCCAAACCTGTAGGCTTTGGAGAAGATTTGGATGAGGTAGGATTCGCCCCCTCTTGGAAGGCCCGCCAACTGCACTTCAATTCAATTTGGAATGGGATGCATTCAGGCCAAAGAGTGAATGCACTCTTTTTACAAGTTTCAGTCAAATGACTTGAGTTGCCAAATGCCAAACTTTGTGCGCAAATGTATTCAGAAGACAAATATGAACGATGTTTCTAGGATCTTGCAGGGTGAACAGAGCTAACAAGGGAGTGGCTTCTGCTTGTGAATTTCAGCCTGGATTGTCACATTTTTATGAACTTAGAAAAAAAAAACAATAAATAACCCCCCCCCCCAAAAAAAAAAAATATGATGAGGTGAAGCCGCAATAATTGAGGGATTACTGTAATGTACTTTGACTTCTTTTTTTTTTTTACAGGATGAGCTTCTTGCTGAACTGGAGGAGTTGGAACAAGAAGAGCTGGATAAAAATTTGCTGGACGTCGGAGCGGAGAACGTCCCCCTTCCCAACGTGCCTTCTACTTCATTACCTTCAAGACCTGGTGAGACTTTATTATTAAATTTGTGCTTGTTTGTTTTCTATGAGATTGGAAATGGAATCTTTTCGCCCAATTCCCCCATAATACTTATCATTCTTTTCCCAAAGCTGCAAAGAAAGAGGATGATGAGGACGACATGGGCGATTTGAAGCGCTGGGCAATGGAAGCCATGTAGACACAATATCATGCGACACATCTCGCTTACTTGCATCACCGACCGAGCTGATTTGAGCTAAGGAAGATTAGGCTCCGATGGACTAATAAAAGATGTTGGTTTGTTTTGGATGAGGTGGCCTGAACGCAATTTAACACTCCCTCCTGAATCCCCCCCAAAAAATCTCAAGCGTTGTAATCTTTCTTTACCCATGTTTTAGATATACCCACGTTTTGTTCTGTTAGCGTCTCGCTAACGGTGTCGGTGCCAGACAAAAAAATCACTGCTATTTAAGGAGTACCTGTTTGTCAGAGTTCATGTCAGTGTGACACAACTCTTTACACACATTTTATTCCCTGAAAGAAATGTAACCACGTCCCCGCCAAGGATTAGTTAGTTGATGTAAATATCCCCACTTGTGTCTGATTTTCTATTATAAGAAATCCCCACTCTTGTTGAACATCTCACACTTTGTTGTGTGGCAAGCATGTAACAAAAAAGTGACATGTCAGCAAAAAGAAGGCACGACTAGAAGAGGAACCACTTAAAATCATTTCAACACATTCAACCTAATTCTCAATATTATGGTCTAAGTTTCAAATGTTATGGGTAGAATGATACAAATAGCAAGTATGCTCATTTTTCAACTATATCCACATGGGAATAGAACGGTTTTCGCTCTGTTGCATCTTTAACTTTAATGACATTTTGTATCGGAGTTCGAAGTTCAGAAATGTTTTACAGTTTCAGATTCATGATGTATATTTTTTACATTGTGGGGGAAAAATGGAATTGCAGGTGGGCTAGCATGTATGCATTTCAATCTTTTATTTATCCAGATAAGAATATTATTTGCGAGTTCATTAAAAGAAGACAATTCTTGTACTTTTGTCACCCGCGGCACCCCTTTTTTTCCCACTACACATTTATCTACTTGAATAAGTAGCCAAAAAATGGTTTCAATTTATTTGTATCCTTCTCATGAGATTATCATGAACATGACACTGTCTGTCATGATTATAAATGCTTATGACACATGTTATTGAGTGTCACACAGTAAACTATGTTCCTTGTTGCTAAATTGACATTGTTTCAAATGGCTTTGGTTAGATTTTTGAAACTTTACTATAATTAGAACATTTTATAACATCTATGCTCAGTGTTAACAAGCATTCTCATGATGTTCATGACAGGTGCTGTGTGATGATTATGAGTCTCATGACACTTGTAAAAAAAGACATTAAAATAGTTTCTAATGGAAAAAGACATTAAAATAGTTTCTAATGGAAAAAGATATTGAATGAGCAACAGAAAATATAAATTTCGCTGTGATTTCAAATTGATTGCCCTAAAATGTAGTGCACCTCAATAAATTGGGCTGGGCAACAGCACAGGTGACATGTGGTGACATTAGAGAGAAAAAATGTACGTTATTTCAATATTCTTATTTTAAATTAGTTCGATTTTGTAGACTTTTTTTGTTAAGTATTGCTCAACATCGTGTCAAAAGGGTAATTATTAGTGTATACTTTCGTTCCTGAAGAAGCCATGTCGCGGGCAAGTGACGCCACGAAGTCGAACGCATGCGTACTGAGAGTATAGCGCTGACGCAAGATATCTGCTGTACTATAGAACCCGTCAAGAAACAAAAAAAGTAGCTAGCTTTCCCAAACTGCTCCGTTCGCAAACATGTCCGGAGACGAGGTACGTCCTAAGCTTACTGTTCAAAATCATTATAGTTTAATTGTATGCGTTTAGAGGTCTATTATTTGAGTTTATGAACCGGGTTGGAGAGGAGGATGACTTTGGGCCTCGGCACTCCCGGTCCGCCGTATTTCTCACATGGCCGGTGCTGAGCTAAGAACAGCGCGTGCAAGCAAGAACGTAGCCTCGATGCTTCTTTCATCGCCTTATAGCACGCCACCTTCTTGAGCTGAAGGCAACCATTCACATAGGGCTGTCTGAATAACTTGTCACCGCTATTGAAGAGCGTAAACCCGATGGAATTAGCCTACGAGATAGGTTAGCTAACATTAGCATTGGTGTTAGCCTAAGTGTTCCTATCATGAACAACAGAGTCGTTTAGTTGTTCGTGTGTTGAGCTACAAACGTCGTTGCTTTCAATTAAAATGACCTAATTGGTGTCTTATTTTATTATACAGCGTTTTATGAGACAGTGAATCAAGAAATCGCAGCCACGTTACATTGCTAGGAAGATGTCATAATTGCGTCCAAATAACATGAGAATTTTGCCTGGGTCATTCCGTCATAGCGATGCTTCAATGTTATGACCAAAACTACCACAACGTTACTGTTACAGTTAATGTTTGAATGTTTGTTGTTATGGTATTTCTCCATCACTGGTTGGCAACCAGTCTCTTGTCCAAAATCAGCTGAGATATACTCTGTGATCCTTGTAAGGGTAAATGGGACATGTGGGGTGAAAATTGTCTCCAATATTTTAGCCAATCTTATCATGAGCATAAATGATTCCAATTGCTCTCCTTTCTAGATGATTTTCGATCCCAACATGACCAAAAAAAAGAAGAAGAAGAAGAAGCCCTTCATGCTGGATGAGGAAGGAGGAGATGGCATAGGAAGCGAAGAGGTGAAAGAGGTGGAGGTGAGGGAGGCAGAACCAGAGGCCGGGGATGACAAGGACCTGGACATTGATGAAGATGAAGGCAGAAAGAAAGGTTGGAATGTCGTTTGGATGTTTGTTTTTTATTTTTCACTGTGAAATGTGCCTTAAAGCTTAAATATGGCCTCAATCTTAACGTAACAACGGTTGTTTCTTTTGGATTTTTCCCAGAAACATCAGATGATTTGAATGATCTCAACTTCTTCAACCAGAAAAAAAAGAAAAAGAAACCCAAAAAGGTTTTTGAAAATGACATTGAGGAGGGGATGAAAGTGAGTGAAGATCTCTCTTTTACACAAGTGTTTCAATTTAATCTTAAATGCAGGTGTAAACCAGTTCTGTTGAATATTTCAAACAGGAACTTAAAATTGAGGGCGACCAAAGTGATGTTCTCGAGGAAGACTGCCTGGACCCAATGCTTCCGGAGAAAAAGAAGAAGAAGGTCAAGAAAGTGGATTTCGATGAAGGGGACCCCATTGAGAAGAATGACGGTAATCGATCAAATCTTCTGTTATTTTGATTTTAAGATGGAGTTATGTTGGACTGGAACCTCCACCACCACTCTGAAAAAAAAACACAAAATGTGTAAAATTCTGCTTAATGAAAATGCCGATAACACTAAGACAGAATTTTATATAAATATATTGGCACACTTCTACTTCTGTATTTGTATGCACTTTTTTCAGTCAAAGTGTACTTCATTAAGGTGAAAATGGTCGTAGTAATTGCATAATCCTCTGTATGAAAGAAATATTCATGAGAAATTGCTTTTGCATGATGTTGCTCAGCACTGGAAGATGACGAGGGGAAAAGCAACGACGGCATTTCATTCAGTTCCACCACTGGACCAGCCTGGGCTGGATCTGAGAGAGACTACACATATGATGAGGTAATGACAAGCCTTCCAAAAAAAAAAATATTTTAACGCTGGCAAAAAATAATAATAATAATAATGACCGTATTTTCCGCATTGTCTTGCGTTATGGCATTTCATCTTTGTCACCTTGCAGTTTCATGCATGTCCAGTCTAATTTGTGTGCATATAAGTCGTACCCGTATTTTCTTTAGCGACAAATACGGAATATATGTGAGAAAATACGGTGACTCGTTTTGACAAAAAGCGGTGAAAGAATGTCACTTGGAATCAAGTTTGTGCATGATTGGTCTCCCAGCTCCTGAACCGAGTTTTCAACATCATGAGGGAAAAGAACCCAGACATGGTGGCGGGAGAGAAGAGGAAATTTGTCATGAAGCCTCCTCAAGTTGTGCGTGTGGGAACTAAAAAGACCTCCTTTGTTAACTTCACAGATATTTGCAAATTGTGAGTAATTCCAACTCTTAACACCGAGCATGCACGTTTTTTTTTTTTGCATCTTGTTCAAATTTGCAAAAATTTACTCTGGCACTCCTTCACCAACAGGTTGCATCGTCAGCCCAAACATCTTCTCGCCTTTCTACTGGCTGAGCTGGGGACGAGGTGAGTGGGCTATCTATTTCTAGTCCCTTTCCACTCGGATTTATGCATCATGAAATAGAACTCTTAAAAGAATTAAAGAACCACCACTCCAAATCAGGACTCCTTTTCATTCTGTGGATTATTTTACTATTTTGTCGTGTCCTTTCAGTGGTTCCATTGATGGTAATAACCAGCTCGTGATCAAAGGAAGATTTCAACAGAAACAGATAGAAAACGTCTTGAGAAGATACATCAGTAAGTACAGTCATCTTGTCGGCGTGTGCCAATTTTTTTTTTTAATGTTTTCCAATTTTAAGTACTGTATTTTCTGCACTAAAAGGCGCATATTCAAAGATTTTTTTTCTTGAATTTCATTCATGGACGTCAGAATAAATTTGCTTTAGCGTTTAATCTGTTTATCTTTTTACTCTATTTTGAAATTAATGACCTTGCATTGTGGCATTTCGTGCATGTCAAATCTAATTTTGTGCGCACATAAGCCGTACTCTCGATTCCGATTTTTTTTTTTGCGAAAAATACAGCGTGTATGCGAGAACATTTGGTAGATCCACTGGACGGAGTTGTTTTAGCAGAAACATCAATGGTTAAATACTCTGTGCTGGATTGGTTAAAAGAAAAAATAAGACCCAAGGCAGCCCTCGAGGACTGATCAGGCGACCCCTGGTTTAACCAATAAGGTGTCTGCTAAGACGAGCAGCACCTGACTGAAATCAACATATTATACTTGTAATACAGCAAGCAGATTGGTGAAAAGGTGTCATCTTGTTCGGTTGGAATCAAATCCTGCACCCTGAATGTCTTCAACCCTTTGCTTTCCCACTTCCGCCCCACAGAGGAGTACGTGACGTGCCACACCTGCCGCTCCCCGGAGACCATCCTGCAGAAGGACACCCGCCTCTATTTCCTGCAGTGCGAGACGTGTCACTCGCGCTGCTCCGTGGCTAGCATCAAGACTGGTTTCCAGGCTGTGACGGGCAAGAGGGCACAGCTCCGCGCCAAAGCCAACTGAAGGGCCGCTGCAAAACGCTCGGACCTCCTCCTCTCTCCTCCCGGCTTCCCCGTTCTCTTCGCCGGAAGTGTCAAGGCAGTGGCAGGAAGCTTCCCCCATTTGGAAAAAGGACTGCATTGCATTGAAGTGCAGGTGGGATAAGTTTGATAATGGCATGCTGCCCCATGTGGGCAGGAGGCCAGATGTCTGCCAACTACATTGTTGGATGCGTTTGGATTATTTTGACCCGCTACATTTTTGCTGTTCTTGTTGATTCCTGGAATAAAATTAGATTTATCAAACGTTGAATGTTCCTCGTTGTGTCCTCATGGTTTTAGTGTTCATCTAAAAAGAGACCTTGATATTGAAAATGTGCATAAGTAGGTGTTATTGAACAGTTTTTAAACAGTAGTTTGTACTACTGTCATTTAAATATATAGTTTGCAAATATCTTTTGAAATCAATTTAAGTCAAATTGTTGTAAAACCAGAGTAAGAAGTACTAAATTCTACAGCATTGAAACGTCAGTACAATTTAGCTTCTCAATGTTTCCTGTATTTGCTACATTTGACACATCCAATATGGTAGACGTGTTGACGTGATGCAACAACGAACCGACACGCATAATTGGGTTTATCCGTGATTGGCTCGTTCATCGAGGGCGGGGGAAAATAATTCAACGTCACCAATGCCGGTTTTAATCGGCCATCTTTTTTCCCTAGCCTAGCCGACGAACAACAGAAAAAGGAACGCTCGCCGAAGGAGTTTTCATAATCAACCTTATCAACATGCCTCGCGTTTACATTGGACGGCTTGGCTACCATGTGCGTGAAAAGGACGTCCAGCGTTTTTTTGGCAGTTTCGGCAAGGTCTTGGAAGTCGATTTAAAAAACGGGTGAGGTACTTGGTACTAGTTTGCTTCATCGCGAACCAAAATGTCCGAGGCGTGTTTTTTTCTTTAAGAGCTAGCCTCTTAGCGTTTTTGATTTGAACTCGCATTTCGTTATATTCACGCATTTTGAGATATCCCCCGTTTAATTGTGTAACATATAGTCTTAAAAAACGGTCTGGAACACAACTAAAGAGTGAATACGTAAACAAATGTCCCCTTTTTGGGAATACGCCGCATGGCCAATATGGCGGCTGAAGCCCGAGCATTCGGTGCCTGGCTGCGCTTGAATTTTTTGAATCGATGTCGTTACTCATTTCTGTCTTTTGGTCACAGCTACGGCTTCGTGGAGTTTGAAGACAACCGAGACGCGGACGATGCCGTCTACGAGCTGAACGGGAAGGATCTGTGCGGCGATAGGGTGATCGTCGAGCATGCACGCGGGCCTCGGCGGGACCGGGATAGCTACGGTGGGGGTCACTGGGGTGATAGTCGCAGTAAGTTTGGTTTATTACAACATGACTCAATTTCACCTTGACCATCGGGCGAAGTGCGGATGTGGAATGCACGCAGTGTTCCGCGTATGTCTATTATTTGCACTCTATACTAACGCCGACTTGGCCACTGGTTTGGTCTTGTAAACAATGTCTTGCTTTCTGCCTACCGAATCAATTAGGTGATTTACGGTCTAGATTGCATAGCAGGTATCAATTGTCCAGTCATTTTCTTTTGAGCAGTACAGTGGAACCTCAAAGTCATACATACAATAATATGTTGTGTTTGTGGCTGATAAAGCTTTTCGGCTTTTTTTTATTTAAACTGAAATTCGTATTGGGGTTTTTTAGACGTTAATTTTGGTAAATGCACTTCTAACTTCTGTGGCAATAAAGGAGGAAGAAAATTAAATGATGCACACATCCAATCTGTTTTCATGTCATGCTGTCAGTGACAGCATGTTACTTAATTGGATTTTTTTAATGAAAGGCACTAATGTCATTTTACTTTTGGAAAGTAAATTTGGTGCTCAAATCTGCCCTTTTCCCTGTTAAACTATCCTATAGGTAACCTCCCGTGAAAAAACACAATAATTGCTGTGACATCACAACCTAGAATTGATAGTCTATCTTTCTAGTGAAGCGCTAGCCGGCACATGTTGACAAAATGACAATAGTCACGTTGCAACAAGCGAGTTAGAAGTATGCTAGCAGACTGGCCTGCAACATCTTAGTGATTCCCTGTCGTATTAATAGCCCTTTTAATTTGTACTGTTACGTAAGTTGTGGCAAAGGAAAAAAATTACTTAAACAAATGAATTTTCTGAAATTCTTTGTCACTAATCAGGTTCTAGTAAGATTGGCTGTGAACTTTGGCCCGAGAATGGTTTTGTTTAAAATTGAAATCAATCAATCTTTTATTGTCCTTATACACAGCTGTATATCACAAAATTTAATTGTTAAAAGTCATTTTTTCTAACCGAATTGCAATCTGTTTAAAGCAGATGTGTATACTATCATCATTAAAACAATGTTTTTTACCAAATATCTTTTTGTCACCTTTCCCCTCTTGTCGTGGGCAAATAGGGACTTTGGCACTTTTCTTTAAGCTCTATGCCATTTTCTCTTCCCTTTTAATCGGCACCAGGCGTGGGCGTGGCTGCGATCGGAATAAGAGATTAAAACACGGCGCTTTACTTGGAAATTTTGTCTCTTTGATATTTGAGCTTCCACTGTATTTGCATGTCCACACAGACATTTATATTTTCAAAAAGTTTTGACTAGCTTCATCCCATTTGGTGCTCATACATATGAGCAGTCGATTCTTATGTTCTGCTCTGGATCATTGATAGATAATTCAACTTGTCGTCAGCTGTTGCATCTTCCCATTAAGTTCATAGAGCCCTTTGTTGTTACACTTTGTTTTGGGTCATTATTTGTCGGGGGGAGGGTCAACCATTTGGGATAGCCTTTCGAGATGAGATCATAGGGCCTGTCTTGCCCAATAAGCGGAGCTGGCGGAAAACCTCACCACGACACAATTCCAGATTGTATGGGTGGATTTGTTTCTACACCTTTGTGTACTTCACAATTGGTCACTCAAGCCACACCAGGGTAATTGATACTAGACGTTCTATGGTAAACTAATATTTTTCTGTGATGTCTATATTTAAATATATTTGATTATTCCACATTAACAAAGTCCTTGATTTTTCAATTTGAAAGAGTCCAGTTGCGGGCTGAGGCTGAGAGTCCATTGAGGCTAAAGATGACTGGCTAAGATGACTGCCTTGGCTTTCACCTTTACAATGTGTGTGTGACCTTTGCCCCCCCCTTGATCCTTGGCTGACCTAACCGGAAGCCATGACGACATCAGCCTTTTGCCAATAGACCAGGGGTGATGGTGAGGATTGTCATTGGTTTCTATGTTGACAGCAAACACACGCGGAGCAGCTCTAGTAAACAACTTGCAATCGTACAAATATTGTAAGTAAATCTGTCACCTAGACTCGCTTTTTAGTCCAATTTGAGACCGACAACAACAACAACCTCCCGTTTGGATGCCTCCTGTGTGCGTGTGTGTGTTCCAGGTTTCGGAGGTTTTGAAAGAACACCGCTGCCCTTTTTGTTTTATGACGCTTAGCCAAAGTGCCACAAAGCTGACTAAGAACAGAGGCTTTGTATTGTCGCTGAAAGCTGCAGCCCAGAGCGTACGCAACAAAGCGCCAAACTTTGCCAAGCCGTGTCATTTAATTATGGCAGCAAAGTCGCCCCCTTTTTTTCCCCCTCCTCGTTAAATGCGCGCTCAATTGGTCCTAGCAACGCGACCCTGGCCGGGTAATATCTCCAGCCACTTGGGTATTTCTGACTATGTACGCGTGCTGTTGTTTTTGAAGGAGACGGTGGCGGCTACAATAGCCGGAGCCGCACGGGGAGAGACAAGTACGGACCCCCCGTTCGTACCGAGTACCGTCTGATTGTGGAGAACCTGTCGAGCCGCTGCAGCTGGCAGGACCTTAAGGTACAAAAAACTCGAGCCACTTCACGTGTGCCCGTCAGCGTCGTTGACCTCGCTTCTATCCCCCCGACCAGGATTTCATGCGTCAGGCGGGCGAGGTCACCTACGCCGACGCCCACAAGGAGCGCACCAACGAGGGGGTGATTGAGTTCCGCAATCAGTCGGACATGAAGCGCGCTATAGACAAGTTGGATGGCACCGACATCAACGGGAGGAAGATTCGCCTAGTGCCGGACTGTCCTCGCAGGCGAAGGTCTTATTCTGGCAGCCGTTCCAGGTAGGGCAGCAGCACCTAATCGCTCAATTGTTATAAAGTTCATTGGAATCCAGACAAACCGTGATCATTTTCTTCCCCCCAATGCTTTTGACAGGTCTCGAAGCCGCCGTCGTTCCCGCAGCAGGAGCCGTAGGAGCAGGAGCTCCAGGAGCCGCTCCAGATCCAAATCTCGGTGAGAGCAGGGGGAATCACTAACGCCAAATTACCTTCAGAAGTTGCGATCTGTTTCAAAAGCGCTGAAGAGGATAAGTGGGAAGTGAATTTGGGCCTTATGTATGCGTTTTCTTTTTGTTTTCTGCAGGTCTGGGTCGCCCAGCAACAAGAGAGCCAAATCAGAAGAGAGCAAGTCCCGTTCACGCACCCGCAAATCCCGTTCCCGCTCGCGCTCCCGGTCCCGATCCCGATCGGCCGAACGCAAATCCAAGTCCCGTTCCAAGAGTCGCTCCAAAGTGAAGTCGGAGCGTGATTCCCGTTCACGCTCCAAGGAGAAGGCCCCGGAGAAATCCCGCAGTCGTTCCGGCTCCCCCGTGGAGAACGGTAACGAAGAGCGGGGGGCCAAATCCGCGTCCCGCTCCCGTTCTCCCTCCCCGCGTGAAGATGACCGCCGTTCCCAGTCCAGGGAGGGGCGCTCGCCCTCACGCTCCAGATCTCGCTCACGATCTAGGTCGGCCTCTCAGGATTAGCAGAGAACTTGAGGTGCCAGTCCTTTGTACTGTCCTGTTGTACATAGCGAGCGATTCTGGTTTGCGCTTCGCCAATTGTTCACCTTGGGCCCTGAAATCTTTTTGCACAAACGACATCATGTGCTGGGCCCAACACATTCAACGGGCTCCTTAAAACATGCTTCAACAACGTAACTTGCTACATTTCAATTTTTCAGCGTTGTGCTTCTCGTATAATTTGGCTTCTCCCCAAAAGTTTGATCTGAATTGGCCTTATGTACATATTGGTCCCTGTTCAAAATTGCCACGCTCAAGTATCACACTTAAGAAGCCCGTATGTGTTGCCTTTTGTTCTTTCTGCATGGTTCAGTGTTGAGCTTTTTTTCTTTCTTTTAGGACCCTTGAATGCATGTGATTTCCCTTTCCACTGAGAACAGCTAATTTCAAAAGCTCAACTTGGACTTTTTGCCCCCCCCTCAAAGTACATTAGTGGACAGTTTTTTTTCTTTCTGCATACTGGCAACTCAACTTTTCCTTTTTGTACGTTCAAATAAAGGTGTTTAAACCCATCAGAAGTGTCTGTTCTCATTAGTACGTCTTCCTCTAATCTAGTAAAGCATTTCAAATGCGTCTATTTGGGTGAAACGGCTAAATGTGCGGGATAACACGCGTTCCTAACTGATAAGGGAACGAAACAAGTGTTGACCGTCACAAAGCGGTGCGGTTACACTGAGGCGTACGCGCATGCGCAGTGGCAGCCGGGAGCCGCAGGAGAGCCGAGCTGGTAAGCCCAAAATTTCACTCCTAAAATGGACCCACAAGCGCTAATTAGCTCAACGTTTTGTCACGTCTAAGGTGGATGTAAGCTCTTATTCAATTTTTCAATTTGAAAATGAACCAGCGCATCTTCCGTGTGTCTTTTTTCCCGAGCGCATAGTCGTTTTAGCTTTACTAAAGGGCAACATCACCCCACCAAAGCTTTTAGCATAAATTTAAGAAAATGGCACGGGTTTAATTGTCGCAAATTGATTAAATGACTTGGAAATTGGGAAAGTCGTTTTATTTATACGCCCCACTGCTTGACATTATTAAGGGGTGATAAATAATAAAAAGATGATTTATAAGTACAACCCTGAACGGCTGTCAACGTTCATAAAAAAAAGTCGTTTTAAGATTTTCGGCAGTGTGATTTAGCCTTGAGGTTTACCATCATCCGCCATTTTATTGTGGACATATGTCATCTCCCAATATATTTTTTTCTGTCCTGTTTTGAAAGTCAGACATTTTGGTCTTATTACCCAAAAATAATATTTGGCAAATTCTTACTCTGCTTCCTAACGTAATAGCTTAGTTCGCGTTAACAGGGAGTCAAGGGGGAGCTCAATTTTGTTTTTGTTTTATTTTCTTATTGATCTTTGATTGTGACGCTTTAATTACCTCATGAGTTAAGTTGTTTAATGTTTTCTTATGAATTAATGGAAATATCTACAAACTGCAATGACAATTATATTAACACTTCTGTATATATAATGTTTGGACATCCCTGCTAATTATAGTCTAATATTTCTATGAGATTGTCTGAGGTAAGGCGAAATCTTATACATGATGTAAGTCAACCAAGCATTGTTTTATTTATTATTATTTTTAAATCCAGAGTTGGATGGTATTTGTTTATGCGAGAACTGCCGGTCAAAGCTGCTTTCCATAAAAATGAACAGAATTTATATTTACACACATATTTGATATTTTGGTTCAAGGACAAAATAATTAATAACCTTGCACATTAGTATACTGTGGCTGCCATCCACTAATTGAATAATAATTGAATTGACATTTATTTATTAGAGCTGAGGAATAGTTTATACCAAGGTACACCAACTCCAGTCCTATACACTCAATTTTCCTTCTCCAACACACTTGCATCATCTAAGCAAACAGGAAAAATCATATTTCATAAAGAGAATTATCAGATTTGGTGCCCCTAGTGGCATTTACTAACGACGCGTACAAAAATAAAGCTCCATATTATCACATTCTCTAGTGCTTTTCAAAGTTCCCTTTTTTTATACTATATATAACTTTCGGTTTCGTATTTAGTAGTTTGGTAAAAACTGGCATAGTAAACAATGCAAAAGTCATAGTATTTGACAGCTCTTTGTAGTTCATATACACATACAAAAGTTTTTCAACATCATTTGAATGGTAAAAAGTCTCAAAACTGCGTGTAAGTACGTATTATGATGCTGGAAAAACATAATACATTTACATAGTTACTAGGTATATTCATACCTTTCAAGGCGCATAGTTTTTGCTTCTGTGTAATCTGGCGTAATATAACAGTAAAAAAAACAATAATGAGTGAATAATCAATGATCAGAATATTTTTTGCGACATCACTTAACATCACACCTAACCCTAATAAATGAGCGCGTTTACGCTGGTTGCTTTTCAGCACTCCAAAGTAAAGCACAGATAGGCCTGCCACGATGAGTGCCAAAGTCAACACGGAGTCTCCGCCCAAAGAGCCCGAGTGCGCTCCCGCGGCCTCCCCCACCTCCTTGCCAGGCGACACCATCCTCGTCTGCGGCCCGGATAGCGTGGCCAAGAATCCCCGACCTCAGACGCACACGACCACGTCTTTGCTTTTCCCAGGTGACACTGTGACTCAATTGCACGAGCTGAGATAGGCATTCAATATTTTATTCATCGCACATTAAACTCGACATTGTGTGCTTTCTCACTCTTTATATCCCGTTACAGTACTTAACTCAATGCAAATTGTTCACTCTACTTCTTTTTTTCTTCAGCTCCCGCTCATCAAAAAGTGGAGCTGGCACCAACTTTGGCGCTGAGCGACCCCAGTAAAGGAAGCAGGGTCACCGAAACGCCCGTCAAACCCACTTTGACGGCGCAGGTGGCTGGGGCTTGTAGCATCGTCCACGTCCTGGAATGGAAGGAAGGGATGGCCATTCTGCCCGGGAGTAACCTCAAGGTAATTTGAGAGAACAAGGCTTGGGGTTTAATTTTGCCATCCAATACAAAGACCCTATTTTCAAAGATACTAACACTGGCACAGGTTGTGGAATCACTGGTATCGCCGGATGCAGTTTTATTGTGTATATTCCAGTATTGCCAGACAGGTAAAAGGCTGACTATTGTTCTGTAAGAATTAAGTATCAGTCAAATTATGAAGTACATAAACCAAACTTTTTTTGTTTATAACTTGAAAATGTTGTAATAGAGGTGTACTGTATGTAAGAGAGAATCTTGAAACATGGATAGTGGTTGTTGTGATACAGCCAATTGAATTGAATGCTTTTATTGTCATTATATGAGATAGAATGAGAGCGATGAAATGAGTGCCCAGTAGAGGGTAGCGATGTTCTAAAGTGATAATCAATGCATCCGCGGCAATATTTTCAAAATAAAATAACGGATAAGGAAATGCACTTACTCTTGGGGGGATTTTTTTAGTTGGATTTTTTTCGTATCTCGAGTCACTCATTTGCATATCAAAATTTTCGTAACCTGAAAATTTCGTACCTAGGGGCATTCGTAAGTAGAGGTAGGGCTGTATTTTATATGAAAGTTATTCCTGTCAAATTAAATGACAACTTTGTTAACAGCATGTATCTTTGGTCGTGTAGTTCTGTGTCAGTGATGTAGGAGCCTTGAGTACATTGATCACACCAACAGCAACTTCCAGCACCAATAATGAACCTGCAGCTGGGACTTCTGCTAAAATGATCACAGTAGAAAACCCTCCATCGGAAAAGCACAGTAAGCCCTTATATTACACCCAAACTCCGCCCCCACAAAATGTCTACTATCGATCTTGTTACATTTATTTATTTTTCTTTTTCCCAGTGATGTCAGCACCTGTGATGTCAGGGAGCAGTCCCAGTGTTGAGACAGACAAATTAGTTCAGGTTAAATCTGAGGTCCATATGGGAGCAGCCCAGCAGAACCATCGTCCCAGAGCTCAGAGGATTTACACAGAGGAACTACGTAGAGAGTCAGTGGTGGACAAGTAGGTGGATTCGCAACCAAAATCGCCCACTTTGGGACATGCATGGTGTTAATTCTTTCTCGCATCCTCAGGAGGAGTGTTGGAGTGGAGAAGGTCCCGGCCGGCGCGAGGCTCTCCTCTTTAAATGTTGATCAGCTGAAGCCCATGAAAAAGCGGAAGAGGAGGGAATATCTGGGCCCGTCCGATGAAGACTCTGACATTGAGGGCATGGTAGGAATAGAATGACTGAATTTTGCCAAACTAAAATAGAGTTGACATGAGGTAAAACAAGAATACATTACAAAGACTAAGGGGGTATTCTGGCATTTATCTGCAAACTGAACCTTAACCTGCTCTTTTTGCAACTTCATGAAATGTTTTTGACTTTTACAAAATGGAGCTACCTTTGCAATTTTTCTCATCTGGTTTTAGGATGACAGAGTGGAAGACCTGAGAGGAGATGGCAGATATATCAGAGGGGGTAAGGACATTTTTTTTTGCTTGCAAATTCACCACTTATTCTGTCTCCAATCACCGCTCGAGCAGAATAATCCCCTTGTTGATTCGGAAGGAAAGACCACCATATTTAGACATTGGTCTTAATCGGACATCGTCTTGTGCTAAAAGTAGACAAGGACCGCTTAGGAGTGAGGTCACAAGTGTATTGCTACTTATATACGTACATTGGGCAAGCATTCCACATTTTTAGCTCAAATGTGTAACTCCTCACGTTTAAAAATTCATACAAATTGGGGTTTAGTATTTAGTATACTTTTTTGTGCTGTCCTATTGCAACGTGCTTCCTGTAATTTGGCCACTTTGGCTTGAAGATGGAGACATGAGGACGGAGCCGTGGACGTGGAGCCAGTACCTGCAAGAAACCAAAGCCATCGCTGCTCCTGAAAAGCTTTTCCAAGAGGTAAACTTGGTCATTAATATTTCCAACCGTCCTCAATCCACAAGGTCTCGTTTTACTTTAGATGAATCACTTCTGTCATCGTCGTTGCAACTTTTTGTCACCTTCTTCAGGGTCTCAATAAGTTGTTTGGCAGTCCTGATTCAAGTTACTCAAAAGTGAATCAATTTTGTTTAAATGGAGAAGCTCACTCACAATCCTGTCATGTTCTGTTACTTTCGGAATGAATAGCATCAGCACTGGAAGATAACATTGAATATAGAAAAATAAATATGACCCAATCCAAATCCTGTTTTTGTAAAGTATCCGTCCCCTTTAATCAGTGAGAAACACTTTTTCTGTGTCCAGAGTCAAAGACCGCCCACAGTGAAAAATGAATTTAAACAGGGGATGAAACTGGAGGGAATCGATCCTCAGCACCCGTCCATGTACTTTGTTCTTACTGTGGCCGAGGTAAGTTATGACCACGGATTGTTTCCAGCAAGGTTTTTTTTTCGCGCCCGGCATTAGAACTCGCTTTAGTCGAGGAAATAATGCAACCCTGACTGACTTGCTGGTAAATTTGACTCCTGTCATAACGCAGGTGTGTGGCTACCGTCTGCGGCTCCATTTTGACGGCTACTCTGACTGCCATGATTTCTGGGTGAATGCCAGTTCACCCGATGTGCATACTGCAGGCTGGTGTGAGAGCACAGGACACAAACTGCACACTCCCAAAGGTCAGACCCTCTCACTTCTACCAAAATGTTGGCTTGCTTGTTGGGCTTTTATTCGGACGACACTCCCACAGTGCTATGTTGACGTCCACGACTTCACTGTTGTCATCTAGGTTGTAAAGAAGAAGAGTTTACATGGAGCAACTACCTAAGAATGACTAAAGCACAATTGGCCCCCAAAGAGCTGTTTGCCAGTCCCGGAATGGTAAAGCCTACTAACTCATAATGATAATAAGCTACCATATTTACTCACATATAAGCTGGACCTGTGTATTAGCCACACCCTTAAAATATCCTTCAGTAATGGTTGTTTTCTTACTGCAAAACAGAAAATAACCAACAAATAGTAAATGTTACTTTGCCAACATCTACTTACTGGTAAAAAAGAATATAGCAAGTCTTGTGCGGTTATAAGCCGTACCTTTGATTTAGTCATCATTTTTTAGGCTTATATGCGAGAAAACACAGGCTTTCTTATATTGAAAAAAATGGTCAAAACACATCTTTGAACTTATTGAACTCCAATGATGGTTTTAGGGATCATTTTTTGTTTTGTTTTGTTTTTCTTTCTTGTTATTATATTGTTGTGTCTACCGCTTGATAGATTGACACCAAGAGTGACTTCAAAATTGGGATGAAACTGGAAGCCGTTGATCGTATGAACCCCTCCCTCATCTGCGTAGCGACCATTACGGACGCCGTGGATGAGCGCTTCCTGGTGCACTTTGACAATTGGGATGACACATACGACTACTGGTGAGCCTCCAACTTGTTTTTTTTTTACACTGCCTAAATTTGGACCTGCTATGTAAAGCCCTGTAAGTATGTAAAGTATCCTTCGGAAGAATAAATGGATGAGTATTGGCTAATAAGTAAGCAATTTTAAAGAAAATGTTTTCTGTATAAGTACAATTGCTAACAGTATTTTCATATAAAAGTCATCTTTTTGCCTCCACTAAATTTGTTAACTATGTTACGACATGCAGGTGTGATGCCACCAGCCCATACATCCATCCTATTGGTTGGTGCAACGAGAGAAGTTTGCCTTTAACGCCGCCTCAAGGTACTTTAAAAATGTGGAAACAGTAATACCTCGCCATTTTGCGGATTCATAACATTGCGGCGTGACTCCGACAAATATGTATGAAAAGTTTGTAGTGTAGGAACATGAAATGGGGAGAAAAATGCATGTCATGGTTGGGGACTATTTCTCTAGCCACTCGGGGGAAAATCCTACCTATGTGTGTTAAATGGAAGTACAGTGAGGCTTTTAAAATGCTGAAAAAAGCGAGTCACGATTGGAGAGTATTTCACTAGACAGTATGGGGCAGTGTCTACCAGGCAGAAGTTAAATAATAGCACAGAGAGTCCAAATAATATTAAATAGACACCACAAAAGTCTTGGAACCTATTACTCGCGCTAAACGAGGTATTACTGTATGTTCTTTCCATTCAGTAAGTAATACATTATCATTTTACAGCTCAGATTCCATGCCCAATCTGTTGTTTTATCTGGAAAACAGTCAATCAAAGAAACATGCAATGGCCATATGTTGATTTAAGCACTTTGCTTGTCAAGCAAGCTGTGTATTTAAAAGACATTAAGAATTTTTTTCAAGGCAATGGAAATGTTGATGTTTTTTTTCACTCCAGATTATCCTGACCAAGCAGCGTTTAACTGGTCCCGCTACCTGCATGAGACCGGTTCTAAGGCAGTGGCAGCTGAGTCATTTAAAACGGTGAGAATGTTACAGACTAAAATGAATTGAACCCATCACTTGATTAGATCTTTTGAATTTGTACACTTTCTTTCTAATAATAATGTTTCATATGATCTAACAGAGCTCAGAAGAGAAAAACAGCGCAACACGTTTAAATGCAGCACAAGTGAAATGAAACTACATTTGTTTTTGAAAAAAGAAAAACATTATGACATTGATTCATTTGTCCACTTATACTTCTAGCCTTCTGACTATTTTTAGGTACTTTTCTGGATGTGTTAAAGAGTGAAAATTGGCCATTATTCTCACCAACATTGTAAAGTTCAACACAGTAGACATCTTTATTTGTTTCAGTAGTCGCTATTTGCAAGTGTGAAGATGTAGCCTTCTACTCTTAAATATACTTTTGCTGTAGTCTGAAAAAAAAACATGAGAGTGAGAGAGATACTCAACAGTGCTATCTTCCTGTCAACGTGCAGCGTCCGCCTCACAGCTTCCAGCCCCAGATGAAGCTGGAGGCTGTGGACAAGAGGAGTCCTGGTCTCATCAGAGTGGCTACAGTGGAGGAAGTGGAGACTCATCGCATTAAGGTGTGTGTGTTTGTTTGTGTGTGTGTGTGTGTGTGTGTGTGTGTGTGTGTGTGTGTGTGCGTGCATGTATTTCTTTGAGGGAGGGTGTAAGTCGAGTGGCCTTCCCATATTTCTGCTTCCCTCAGATCCATTATGATGGCTGGAGTCACATCTATGACGAGTGGATGGACTCGGATCACCCTGACGTCCACCCCGCAGGCTGGTGCGAGGCCACTGGTCACCCACTCAAAGCCCCTCCACATGAAACCAAAATGCAGCAGACACACGGTAGTCACATTTTGACTTAACCTGAATATCAATTTTTTGTGATGAAAACCTGTTGTTTAGACAAAATGCCCGGAAAAATACAATCATGCCTTGAGATACGAACTCAATGCGTTCCGGGACTGAGATCGTATGTCGAGCTACTCGTATCTCAAATCAACGTTTCCCATAGAAATGAACTAAATGCAAAGTAATTGGTTCCGGAGCACTCGTATTTTTGTGTATGATCTTCGATATATATCTACACACTCAGGTCCGAAAGAACCTCCAACTTTGGGCCAATCCACTTACCCTCCTTCTGTTTCCTGTAAACCCATCAGCCACAGCAGAAACAACAAGTACAGCTTCCACAACAAGTAAGCTCAGAGGAATAACCCCCCAGGTTCGTTCTTAGGTGGAAAATTGAGGGATTTGACCAAACGCACGCCACCCTTTGAAACAGGAAGTGTCCGACTCCCGGCTGCGACGGTTCGGGCCACGTCACGGGCCGCTTCACGGCTCATCACTGCGTTTCCGGCTGCCCGTTGGCCGAGCGCAACCAAGGCAGGCTCAAGGTGGAGCTCTCAGACTCCGAGAGCAAAAGGAGCCTCTTTTTGGGCCAGAGGACTAAAAAGACACATTATCGTGGCAGGTAAAGGTGCGGCCAGCATTTATCTTGGTTTTTAAAAACCTCTACTATAATGTGGATTTTCCTCCGCCTATTTTTGCCAGGATTGGACGGCCACCCAAATATAGGAAGAACCAGCAACGAGATTATCAGAGTGAGTTATCAGTTTAACTACACAAATAACTCAAAATGTGTGCATTTGTGCAATAGACATTATTTGGGCTGTAAAGCGGCAAAGTAGCAATGATTGACCTTATCGACTAATCGCACGATTAATCGGACAAATGCCGCTTTTTGGCAATTACCTTTGCAATGTAATAATAGTAATAAACAAGTTAAATTGTTATAGGCATGTTTTAAGTAAAAATGAAGCCAGTGACAAAAATATTTTATTACAACTGTACTGTTCGAAGTAAATACAACTTATTTAAAGTATTTAGGTAAAGTTTCTAAGTAGGAAACAAAAACAGCTTTAGCAAAATACGCACTTGCGACAGATTTCTTGCAACTAGACAAGATCATCTCATCGATTAATCGTGGTAGCCTTAGTGGACCCAAATGAATTGGATATCTGAAATAAAGGCACAATATACAAAGTATGACATGAAATTTCTCATTGTGATTTGTGTTCTGCTCACAAGATATGTCATCCGAGTGCGTCTACCCGTCGTTGTTTGTTTCGGCCCTGAGCGGCCAATCGGACCGCACGCTTTCTCTGTGCTGGGAGCAACACTGCAAGCTGCTGCCTGGCGTCCTGGGCATTCCTGCTAGTCAGGTGGCCACGTGGAGCGTGGAGGAGGTTAGATGAGGATTTTTCAACTCTTCATTTCAACCACCAATTTGAAAAGTCATAATTTACATTGCGTGTGTATTCTCTTCTAGGTCTTCTCTTTTGTGAATAATCTAATTGGCTGCGAGGATCAAGCCCGTCTCTTTAAAGAAGAGGTATGATACCCACGTGTGTCTAAAGTGATTTACAAGGAGTAGGAGGGGGACATTTTCCAGTTTTCCTTGGTGTCCGATGTTTTTCAAATTCGACTCAAAGCTGAATACGGAATAAAGCAAGAAAACCACACCTGGATTTTCACTGTCCTGCCAAACCATTTTAGCCACTCGCAAAAAATAGATTGGTCGCCTTTCGCCATCAATTGCACACGATGAGTAAAACTCTTCTCAATACGAGTGAGAGAAAAACAACAATTGACCATGATTTCATAGTTGTCAAAAATAGAAGTACAGTAAATAACGGTCTTTTCTCAAATATGCAGATGATTGACGGCGAGGCCTTCCTCCTGCTGACTCAGGCCGACATCGTGAAGATCATGAGCATCAAGCTCGGTCCCGCTCTCAAGATCTCCAACGCCATCCTCATGTTCAAGAGCACGGACGAATCCCTCAAATGAACCGGGCTCCAGCAAGACCCAACTTCCTTTAGGGGTATGTTTTGGGCACAAGCCTATTGCTGCCAAGCTAAAAAAAAAATAATAATAATAATAATAAGTTCGACATCACTACATAATGTGCTGAGTTTCATATTTATCTTTTGAATTTACTTACACTTCATTATTTGACGCAAGAAACTTACCACGTCTAACTCACGGACTGGACTGCCAGTGACGGCGCCAGACGTCCGATCCGTCTCGACCGAGAAGGGCGAATGAACAAAAGTTCCCTCCCAGCCAAAACGAATTGGACATCTAGCGCCGTCACTGGCAAGGAGCGATGAGCATTCACAGTCAGTCTTCACAATTGAAATGAATTGGACCATGATAACCATTGATCAGGTGCCATTACAGTAATACCTCGCCACTTCGCACATTCACCACAGCGTGGCTTGGATCGGTCAGAGGACATGGTCCACCTTTGGGAGGTGAATAATACAACAGAGAGGGTATTAAAAGTCCAATTATGATTAGGTAGATACCTTAAGAGTGCTGTTCCTCCATGGTAGTTATTCACCTAATGCTTTGGAACGTATCAACCGCGATAAACAAGGAATTACTGTATTTAGAATTTTTCTTCCCTGGTTGAACAGCAATAAGCTTCTGTTGTTTTGTGTTCTGTACCCATAAAACGGTAGAAGCAAATGACATTTTATGAAGAATGTGAAGGAGAGATAATGGATATCAGGGTGTGTTAGATAGTTGCATCATTAAATTGAGTTCTTTTTACGGTAGACAATGTCTTCTTTAGGGAGCGTTTGCTAGAAAGAAAGAATGACAAATTTGACACTTTTTTATTCATTTATTTTTTTACTTCCAATGTTCTCAAGGGTTCTCTTACTTGCCACTTTGTGAATGAGCGGGCGCATTCTAATCAATGACGCGTTCAAGTACTGTATATTCTTTTCAAAATGTGAACGTCAATGAAAAATATATATATTTAATCAGTATTGTTATTATAGGTGTTACAATCACTCCTTGGGGGAAATTAAATCACAATTCAGTCATTTCCTTATGGAAATCTGGTAGAGAATAGAATATGTCCCAAACTTAAATATACTGACTTTTTTCTTCTTTTTTTTACATATGCAGCAAATGTAAAAAATACAGATATCCTAAGTTAAGGTAAAATACTGTGTTGGAATGGAACATTTAAAAAGCAAAACCAACTAAATGTACATTGAAGTCTATAAATTGTCAAAATTAAAATGAACTTTAAAGTAGAGAATTAAACTAGAATAATTTAAAAAGTAAGAAAAATGTACTTATTCACGACGTTGTACATTTTCCTTCATATGACTTGACATGTACTAATCAGCTGTAGAAAATGCACAACTTGAATTTAAAAAAAAAAACAACAACAGCGGTTTACAAAAGCACAGTCTGTATTGACAGCTTGGCATATTTAGCAAATTTGACCATATCAGTCTTTTTTTTTAAATCAGTGACTGGTGAGTTGATAACTTTTAAAATAATATTGATACACCCCAAGTATCATGTCAGCATGACATGGCAGGGAAGTAGGTACCGTAACATTTTTATTAGAATGAAGTTGTGGTTAAAGCAAAATTGGAACATATCGATTCTGTGGGGGAAAAATGAAGCGTGTTCATTGAGTAAGACGTCATGCAGTAGACGAGGCCGGCAAACGAAGCTCTTGGAAGTTTCATTTTGTGCAATAATTACATTTTTAAAAAAAGGAGAATTAGTCATTAGCGCAAACTTAAAAGTCTGTGACTGTTGTATTTTTCTGCATTTCTTAGGTATCTTGTTTGTGTTTTGGTGCCTCAAAATGTGTCCCACTTCTTAGGTTCCTTCTAACCCCCTCCTTAAAAAAATAATACTGTACATAGCTCAGTCATTCATCACATTTTCTTCATGTGGCAAATTCCATTTGTGGATGCATTGGCATTTTGAGCACAACTGTGAACCCAAAATGGGATAAAAGTGTTAAAATCACTATAAAAAAGTTTACATTGATACTGTGTTTTTGGACAGGTGTAGGTACATCTAATGTCATTCTTGGATTTTCTGTGTCATTTCACTGGATTGTCTTAAGGGCTCTTGGCTTCGTGTCTTTCCCGTGTGTGAGTGTGTGTGCGTGTGTGTGTGTTATAAGACAATGTTGAATCATAAATGTCATTCCAATAAATGGCCAAATTTGACCTTTTTCCCCTTTCTTTTGGAGGTCTCACAATTACAGGACAACACAAATGGAAGGTAATGTACTCAGTGTGTTGCACTACTGTATGTATTGACTATAAACGTACTTTGCTTATAGCATATCCCCCTATTGACCATATTGCCATCAACAAGTAGATGTGGTGGTGCTTCTCATCCCACCGCATTGCCCGAGCAAGCTGTAAGGTAAGATATACGCTCTTTTAACATCCTGAATGCCATTGATGGCGTTAGATGTCCAATCTATTTGAACTGGGAAGCTTCCCAGTCAAAATGGATTGAATGTTTTGCGCTGTCAATGGCGCTGAAATATGAGTGTGCACAACTTCTTCCAGTTTAATAGAAGTAAATGATTATCATTGAGCTCATTTTGAGGCAAGCCGATATGATTTAAAGGTAGTTTCTGGCCACTCCTGCCACCCGGTTGGGCCTCTTCCGGCCCCCAGGCTGTATGTTTAACACTGCTTTCCAGGAGCCTTTTATACAAATGACCAATAGGGCTCACACAAGTACTAGAGAAGCAGGAAAAGCAAAGTGGGCATAAAAATAGCAAGTCACCCCGCCCAATTTGGAAGAGCTTTTCATCAATCATTGACTCCCTCAGGAGCACAACTGACCTGAGATCAGCCATTGCCGGCTGAGTGACTCCCTTTGCACATTTGAGTGATCACTCACACTTAGGTCGGCTTTCTGCATTTACAGGTGAGCATGCAGCTTTTCACCCAATTCTTACACAACTAAATACTTATTTACCTTTTTAAAAGAGCTTGTTTTACTGCTGTTGTGGCCTTTGAAGCGTTACTTTTTCAATTCCTTTGTCATGCATTTTCATTCAAGTTGCTAAGTTTTAAGATGTTGTGGGGGTGTTTTCAGTTTTTTTTGTCAACAAAACAACAGGATAAGAAATCTGGGTGAACTGAGTGAAATGAAAATTTTTGAGGCAACCCTCACTTATTTCTTTGCTTCATGGTTATGCAGATTTGCAGATATAAATAGAAAACTTTGTTGTTCGGTTGCAATGTCACTCATCTCCTAAAGTTTAAAAATATATATTTTTTAAATATCGAAATATCTAATTTCTCTGCATCATAACTATTGATAACGGATCTTTGGTGAATGTGGTCAAATAATTAAATTATGGCTGTCGTTTTTTTTCTAAAAGTTTTCACCAACCACCGTAATATTCTATATATACATATACACTACATTAACATTTTTATTGGATGATTTTTAAAGAAAGAAAAGACATTTTCAAAGCTGGATAAGTGGTGTTGAAAAAGAAATGTAGTAATATGTTTGAAACATTCACATTTGTTAATGTACTTATCGGAACGTATCCTCGATTTTGATTTGTTTTTACTGGTCTTATATTTATCTTGGATTTGTGTGTATACAGATTTATGCACGCACATTACGTGTGTTCTTGTGTGTTGTGACAGCTAAACGAATGAGCCAATATTTGGCATATAAACACACAAAGTGTATCACTTACTCCCTGCAATGTGTTTGTGCTGGTCCAGCATCTTTGTTCCTTACCAACCAGACCAACCTGCTCTGTGCACACTTTGCTCAACATTTTTTCGGGCCTAGATCCGTGTTTCAATCATATGCCATAACACTAAAAACAAAGCTCATTGTTTTATGACCTGCTGTGATTAGCAAGATGTGGACATGTTTGATTGTGAAATGAGTTTTTTTTTTTTATTGCTGTGTGGCAAATTAAGTTATTGGCAGACATGGAAGAACCAAAACACTGCACGATATGTAGTAAAGATATACTAATCAATGACCGTATTTTTCGGACTGTCCCACCTGAGTATGAGTCGCACCAGCCAAAGAATACAATGAAGAAGAAATCGAAATATATATATGTCGCACTGTGTATAGGTCGCATTTTTGGGAATGTCATCAGACACAAAGAAATAACATACGTTAAAGTCACAATATAACATGGAGAACAACAGGCTAAATAGCCATCAGTTAGCATAACTGTTTGGCAGGTAACTATAGGTTAACAAAACAGCATAACAGGCTTTTGGTGGCCAGGGAGAAACGAAATAAATGTATTTTGAAACTTGAGTATTAGTCGTAGGCCCAGCAAACTATGAAAAAAGGTGTGATTTATAGTCCGGAAAATACGGTAAGTGAATCAGGGTTGGGAATGACTTGATTATATTTGTAGTAAAGTAAACATGTCTGGACTGGCGTGACAGGTCTATCAAACGGATGCAGGGATCCCACTGAGACTGGAATGGATAACAGCGATGGCCCACTGTAATGTAAGTAGCTCATTTGTATTCTTGCTTAAGACAACTAGACGGAAATGGTTTAAGAGTGGCAAAGTCAAAAATGTCAAATCATTTAAAAATCCATTTCCTTCTTCCGTCTTTTTTACACTTTGCAAGTTGGCCCTTATGATTGACTCAATATTGCGCAAAGATGTTCAACAATTGGGCATTGACGTCATCATGTATTTCTGTTGTCACCTTGTTAGCCACGGTCGCCATCCTCCACCTCCCCTGATGATGTCAATCTTGGACCTTCAGCAAACCCTCAGTAAGTAGCTTCACCCTTCAGAACATGTGACAACAACTAACGTGGACATGTATGTCTGGATGTAAGGTGGTGTTGACAAAACATTCATCCAAAATGTAATCGATAACCCTCTGTCTTGTTGCAGTGCCAAGCCTACCGACTTTGACTTCCTGACTGTCATTGGCAAAGGGACCTTTGGAAAGGTGAAACAATGACTTATTCACATCATGTTGACACGAACCAATTTTCACTCAGACATTCAACTTTAGATTTTGTTCTCATATTGCGTTATAATTATTATTTAAATGTTAATGTTATGCAAAATCACCTTGTTCTGCCATTTAAGTCAGCGATTTTGGTTGCGACAGGTATGATATCTGTTTTTAATTCGTTCATCCATTCATTTTATGACTCAACTATCCTCACAAGGGTGGCGGGGGTGCTGGAGCCTATCCCAGCCAACGGTGGGCACCAGGTGGGGAACACTCAATCACAAGGACTACAATTCACACTTATACACCTAGGGACAATTTAGACTGTTGAACCAGCTAGCCTGTGTTTGGGATGTGTGAGAAAACCGGAGTCCCCGGAGTAAACCCACGCAAGCCCGGGGAAAATATGCAAACTCCATTCTGGGAGAGCCCACCGATGATCGAACCCTCGACCCCAGTAGTGTGAGGCCGACACGCAACCCACCGCTCCACCGGACTGCTCTCTGTTTCAACTCCTGCAATGATTCATGTAGTTAATGTAGCTGGAGATGGATTCACTGATGCAGTAAGCAGGGGTCAATGTTGTTGTAGAGTATCTAAATGTGACGTAAGTTAGAAGCCGAGTCGCAGTTGACAGTGTGCACATAACGTTTTCATGAATCATTAACTGTACCGTCATTTAAGGTCGTCTATCAGCGGAGACAAAGTAACATCAAATGTTACCACAAAAGCAAAAATGTACCATAGTGAATTGAACTTTTACAACCACTTCATTTTTTAATGGTCAAAATATTCAATCTGCAAGTTTCATCCTGTAACATTCAACATGCTGCATTCAGATGTACTTTACTTGAATGCTTTTTATGACAGGATCATAATAATGACTTGACTCATCACAAATATGAATGAAGGCATATTTTCCATGCCATTAAGTGTTATTCTGTAAATGAGGTTACTTTTGATTGAAAATGTATATTGTTTAGGAACTGTTTAAGAACACTTCATGACATTTGCCATTCACATTTCTTCATGTTTATGACAAGTGTCGTGTCATGATAATGACATTGTCTTACCAACCATTCCACTCAAGTTGTGTTACTCTGAGTACTCTTGAGCAACTCAAGTTGTACGTCACTCTCGAATAGGAAAGAATTCCACCTTAAAAAGCCCCAACACTTCATATTCTCAGTTCTTATGGAATGGTATCAAAAAGGATGCTCTATATCAAGGTAATCTGTGATAGCCTTTAGTACAGGCGTTGGGAACCTATGGCTCAGGAGCCACATATGGCTCTCTGCTAACCTGTGAGGTACTTACAACTTTTTGTACTTTCAAAGTGGTGAAGTGACTAAAAAAGGCACACATTTTCATGTATGTTGACCTTTAAATTCAGAGAATTTAAAGAATCGGAGGACTCTAAAGAATTAACTTTTTAAAAAAAATATGAATTGTTTATGGATCTTTCCATCCAAAAAGTTCCCCACCCCTGCTCTAGTACATCCACATCATATCGCTATCGACATGTGTCAGCAAGACACAGTTATGTAACGTCTTCTTTTCTTTTGAGTGGGACTCCATTTTGCCAGTGTCAGGTGTTTCCACAAAGTTCTCATGGTCACGCCAGGGTTTTTGGGGCCGAGTCGAGCGTCCACATGGCGCAGTCAAGTGTTTAGTAAACAAACAGACATTCACAAATAATCCTTCCATGCAGGTCGTGCTTGCCAAGCTCAAAGACACCAAACAGTTCTATGCTGTCAAAGTACTTCAGAAGAAAGTCATTTTGAAGAAAAAGGAGGTGAGCAGCGCCCATTGCATATTGCACTCTTCTTCACTTGGATGAAAAATGCACGAAAAGGTGACATTTAAGTTGCCATTACGCGTTTTGCACCAATAACTGCTTGGCAATTAATATGAAATACACTTTTACAAGAAACCAAAACATGCTCAGTTAATGAACCACAGCAACTTTTTCTATTATCAACTTTGTTTTGAAGCAGTGTCGCCGTGACAATATCATGTAATCTGCAAAATGCTTGGTGCAGGTGACCTTTGGTGCCTTTATCAGAATTACCGAGTCAGTCATTATTAAAATGATGCGGAATGAGATAAGAAAATCTTTTAGAAGTGGCCAAACAATACATTTACTTTTTATAATGCCATATTGCCAGGTCTGCACAACCATTTGCGTTAAACGTGCCCAAAATATTATTTCCAACCTACTTTTCTACCCCCTTTTTAGTCACTAAAAATAATCATCATAATCAATAATTTACAGTGGACTGAATCAAATTTGAGTACTCCAGCATACTACTAAGGCTCAGTGTGACGTTACCCTATGACCTTTTCTAGAACAATTTCACCAAGAAACTATATATATAATGCTGTTGTGTTGTTTTTTTTAAGCTATGGTTACCTGAAAATTTAAAAAAAAAATCAAGTTCACGTGTTGTCTACCACAGCAAAAAAACATCATGGCGGAGAGAAATGTGCTGCTAAAAAGCCTACAACACCCCTTCCTGGTTCGGCTGCATTATTCCTTTCAGACTGCCGAGAAGCTTTACTTCGTCCTCGACTATGTCAACGGAGGAGAAGTATGCGCCAGGGAATCCAATGAGGTCTTAAAAGACTTAAATGGTACCTTCTTATGTGCTTTTTCTCTCCTCTGCCCAGCTCTTCTTCCATTTGCAGCGAGAGAGATGCTTTTCCGAGCCTCGAGCGAGGTTCTACACTGCCGAGGTGGCCAGCGCTATCGGCTACCTTCACTCGCTCAATATTGTCTACAGGTCAGACAAAATCAAAATATAGCATTCTCCATCGTCATCCTATCTGAAACTGTCAATGTGTGTTCAATGCAGGGATCTAAAGCCAGAAAATATCCTCTTGGATTCTCAGGTGAGCATTCATTTATCTATACTTTTTTTTAAAAAAAGGTTTTGCATCCCGCACTTTAAACTTGAAATAAACGAGATGCACAATAACCCTCTAAAACATTTAGTACTAAGTTAATCTTGATTAAATATTTTAAGATCCCTCATGCAAGCCTGTTCATTGCTTGCGTTTTCAGGGCCATGTCGTGCTGACAGATTTTGGCCTGTGCAAAGAAGGCGTTGAGCCAGAAGGAACCACCTCAACGTTTTGTGGAACACCAGAGGTAAATTAAAGCTACTACTACTACTAAATTGAAATATTATGTTTGCTGCACTATAAAGCGTAACTAAAAGACAGCAGTATGCCTTATAATCTGATATATGGATCAATATTGGCTTATCATAATATAAAATTCCCTTTAGCACAGGTTCTTCTAGTTTATTTACACAACTCCGAACCACTACTACTATTACTGCTAGTGCAGCGCCATCTAGT
This sequence comes from Stigmatopora nigra, assembly GCF_051989575.1. Classification (NCBI taxonomy): domain Eukaryota; kingdom Metazoa; phylum Chordata; class Actinopteri; order Syngnathiformes; family Syngnathidae; genus Stigmatopora; species Stigmatopora nigra. Next base: position 12,297,681 of record NC_135508.1, read on the forward strand.
GGATGTCTAACATAATCCCCCACTATTACTAACTACTACTACTACTAATACTGCTGCTACAGCGCCATCTAGTGGATGTCTAATATAATCCCCCACTGTTACTTCTACCACCACTAATACTATTACTGCTACTACAGCGCCATCTAGATAATCTCATAATCAAGTTGTGCCTTATTTAAAAAAACAAATTCTAAAATGGGGCATTCATTGTAAGTGTGCTTTATAGTGCGGAAAACACGGTAGCTGTGGAAGGAGGGGCTATTAGGGATTAAATTTGTGTATATATTCTGCTCTTCGTCTGTACAACATAGTACTTAGCACCAGAAGTCCTTCGCAAGGAACCTTACGATAGGACGGTTGACTGGTGGTGTCTTGGAGCTGTGCTCTATGAGATGCTATACAGTCTGGTAAGTATATGAGCATCTTTACAATTCATAATATAGTAACTGTGTGTAAATGTGTGTGTGTATATGTGTGTGTGTGGGACAGTAATAATTACAACGTGTGCCCGTTCCCTTGACGGTAGCCTCCGTTCTACAGCCGCGACGTGGGCGAAATGTACGATGGGATTCTCCATAAGCCTCTGCTGCTCCCGCCAGGAAAATCGGAGGCCGTGTGCTCCCTTCTGGAGGGCCTCTTGCAAAAAGACCAGCACCGACGCTTTGGAGCCATCGCTGACTTTGTAGTTATCTTTAAAATCGAGATTACATCCCGTCATTCTTGCGGTAAGTTGATGAAAAGTTGACTCATGTCTTTTCCAGTTAGAAATCAAGAACCACACCTTTTTCTCACCAATCAACTGGGATGACATTTACCACAAGAGGATCGCTCCTCCTTACAACCCCAACGTGGTGAGTATAACGGCGAGTCGGTCAAAGGAATCGAGACTTTAACCGCCATATTTGGAAGCGCTCTACCGCCGTCGTCCATTGTCTTTCAGAGGGGCCCGGCGGACACTCAGCATATCGACCCCGAGTTCACCAGAGAAATGGTTTCTAACTCTATTAGTCGGACGCCGGAATTCAACGCCAGCACGAGCGCCAACAACGCTTTTAATGGCTTTTCCTACGTGGCCGGCGAGGATAGTTTTTTATGAGGGAACACGACAGATGACTCGCTGACAGAGAACAGCAAGTGTGGCCCCTAAGGTAACTGGGGTGATGTCTGCAGAGAGGTGGCTTATTGTAAGCGTTGACAATGGCGCCATTTTGAAACAGAATGAGTGCATTTGAAAGATCCATGCTTTATGGAGTCCACTTTTATCTGCTAAAGTTTCCATCCCTGTTACCCGGGGACCTGCGCTTTCCCATTTTGTTGCTTATTTGTCAAAGGTTAAGCACAGTAAACAATGTAAAATGCTACAAAGAAGCATTTTAAAAGCATTTTTAAATCATATTGTTAGTTACAACAGATGCCAGCCGGTGTCCTTAAAAATGCTTTTCAGGGGACCTTATTAAGAAACTAAGGATGAGCATGACATCGTCAGTTATAGCAATCAAGTGCATTTGGATCTGGAAGCTGAAAATGTAATTGTAAATGGATTAATAAAGAAGGCTGAATCATGTTATTATTTTTAGGAGTCAAAACGAGGTGTTGTTCCAATTAACAGTTGAAGCCAATATGGGAAACACTGAATATTTCATCATGCTTTTTTTTTCTTTGTGCTTTCCCATCAAAATAATTAGGTTTCAAAGTGTGAAAAACAGTGGTATTTTATTATTATTATTATCCAAATAATCTGATGTTTTGTTGGATGCTTCTGAAGCACACATATAAAGATTAAATTTGTATTGTATAACATTGTTATCATACTTAATTCTGAGCCATAAAGAACACTTGAACTCAACTTTGTTAAGGATGTTTCTTTTTGTTTCTACCGTGTCTTTGATTTTGATTTTTACAACGTCTGCCTTTCTTCCCCACCTAATTGAATGTCCACCAAAAAATTGTATAGTATATCATTTATTGTGTTTGTTGTTTAATTTACTTTTACAATTAATTTGGATTAAGCAATGCGGTATAAATCTGAGTCCATCAAAGATAACTAAAAACTGCCATGTTTGCTCATTTTCAACATTTTCTTTAAAAAGGTGTGTATTAAATATTAAATAATTGGCTTTCAATGCTGATGCATTTTTACCAAGTATTTTGGCCGTGTAGCAATTCCGGTGGTGGCCACAGATGGCGCTTGCTTGTGGTGAGAGCATAACAATTAGCATTTAGCAGCGGAGATGCTGTGTTCACAAGTCGTGGGACAATGCTAGTTTGCTAATTAGCGCAGAGCTAAAGTCTTTATCAACAGAGTCGAACACGTAACGTAAGTACTGATTACATCTTTCCATCTTTACATTCTTTCGCATTTGCACATTTGTTGACATGTTTCAAGGCAGCTTGAAGTTAGCCGACCGTAGTGGACAGGTACGACTGTGTATTAAACTTCAGGCAAAATGTTTCTCTCCACGTGTTAAACGATATTCCTAATGAACGTGAATGCCTCCTTTTGCTTTTATCCCACTTGGTCAGTAGCTTTGGGGGGTCTTACCGAAACGGACAAATTTGAAAATTGCCAATGTTTGCACTACTGGGGTTTCTTTTTCGTGACGATTCATCGTGAATGGATGAACAGGAAGTGAAATGAAAGCACTTTTATTTAGTATTGTCAATGTGTGTCGGCAGCATGGCACAACAAGCTGATGCTCCCCAGTGCACCATTGCAGACAGTGGCTCGATGGAGAAGGAAAAGGGTGCCACCAAAGTGAAATGGACTTTGGAAGAGGTGAGGGAAAAGTTAACAGGTCCACCTAGAAAGCATGTTTTCTCTCCATATGTGTTGTTTAGCTGTCGTTATTAGCATGTAGATTTAAGTAAGATATGAATGTGTTGACGCTGCAGAGTTGTGTTAAACATGGAGGCTCTTCTGCCTGACTTTGTAGCTTACTCATACTTCTTAGAAGAATTAAATACTTTTATCATTTAATATCAGACATATTCGCTCGTTCGTGGTAGAGAATGAGTTAAAAAGTAATATTAAAATGCCCCAAAGCATACAAGCAATAACGTCGAAATAGCCAAAAAAAAAAAAACAGCAAAGCGCCCAACACACAGGAAATAGCCTGGAAATGTCCTCCAAAATAAGAGGACATTATCTAAAATTTTCAGAAAGTGACTTTTAAATGCCCCTAAAATGACAAGGAAGTGACACTAAATGGAATCACTGACACAACAATAGTCCAATTCACTTAGAAGGTATTTTCTGGATTATTATTACTTTTGCAGACAGACCTCAGTCTCTTAAGCAGTTTTAGCTGTGACAACATACAAGGAAGACTCATGTATTTTATGTATACATACGGGATACAGATCTAAAGCACTCCTTTATTTTACTAGTGTTGTAAAAGTTTTTTTTATGTGTTTTTACGAGAATTCCCAGGTCATGTGTCCCTGATGGATGCAGTAATATTGATATAATACATACCAAAATCTCCAAATTACATAATACTTAATACCTCTCCAAATGTGGTCACTTCTGGAACGCAAAAAACTCTGAATTGTTTCACTTCAATGGTGAAGTCCAATTCCAGTCGACAGTACGCAGAAGAGTTGTATTATACTTGATGTGAATGAGTACAAAGTATATATTTCCCTGTTGTGCCAAAAATCAACCTGATTTTAATCTTCTCTTCTGTGTAGGACGAAAATCTGAAAATCCTGGTCAAAAACTTTGGAGAACGCAACTGGAATACAGTTGCCTCCTTGTTACCAGTAAGAATTTGCGAGAATAAATCATCTGTGACATTAAATGCGTTGGGCCTCCATTTCATAGGGAGTGGAAATAAGAATAAATGAATCTTTGGTGACTTTTTGACTTGACAGGGAAGGACAGAATTACAATGTATGCACCGCTGGAAACATCTGGAAAAGAACATGGCGCCTTCCGGCTGGTCCGAAGATGAAGACAAGAAGGTAAAGAAGCCCCTTTCATCTCCTCTTTTTCCAAGAGTAATTGTGCTCATTTTGTTTGTTGCCTTGGGCAGATCTTAGAGTTGGTGGGCAGGTTTGGCACCAATTGCTGGGGTTTGATTTCCAAGCACTTTAAGGGGCGGCAGGAGAATCAGTGTCAGGAGCGTTGGCTCAACCACCTGGAGCCTTCGTTGAAAAAGTCCGGCTGGAGCCACGAGGAGAATCTCATCATTTGCAAAGCTCATCGTGTCTTTGGCAACCGCTGGTTGGAGATTGCCAAGTTGCTGCCTGGAAGGTAGGTGGTTGCCTTCTTTGGACTTTCCCATTGTTTATGCTATAAATGCACACTGTGTGGACATTTTTACTGAAACGGCCACCTATGTAGCCACCATCATATGTTAATTAGAACATTCAAATGATGCTTTCCTTTTTCAACATGATCCAAATCATGTATAATCATGTTTAGTTTAGTTTGTAAGCATTGGATGTGTTTTGAAACCAATGGTTGTGGTAAGTGAAAATGGGAACCAAAATCCAAAACTTTCTTCACTTTCATTTTTTTTAATGTTAATTGCTGTAAATAAAACATTGCTTGATTTTGTTTTCTTTTCTTAGGATAGAAAATGTGTATTTAGAAGTTTGGTTGGCCTAGTAAATTACTCTTTGGGTGCACTGCCTGCTAAAGTGTGGGTTGAATGTTTGTTGTCGAATTCCTCCGATCATGCGAGGTTGTGAATATGATTTATTTGTAGGACAGATCACGCCGTGAGAAAGCACTGGAACTCCACGCTGAAAAAGGAAGCTGAATCGGGCAGGCTTGAAAAAGAGGGAGAAAACATCACCGTTGACATTCAGCAGTTTGTGGAAGGAAAGGTAGCAACGCATCAATCTAGTATTCTTGGAGCCTTTTTTCTCAAAGCCTGCACGAGCCATTCCTCTGCTAGCACTTTAGGTCCAACTTACAACATATTCTTTTTGCAGGTAGACTTCAAGTGTGACATTTTGTTAGACACCACCCCTGTGACTCCCGAAGTGGTAGGCTTGCATTCTGAAACGGGGGTAATTGGAGACACTTCCCCCCTTTTCTTCCACATTCAATTTATTCTTCCTGTAGATCCAAGAAAAGAAAGAAAAGTGCAAAATCCCCCAGAAGAGCGTCACCCCGCCTGCACACACGACGACGTCTAAAGGGGCCATGCCGGCGGCAAAGAGCAGCTGTCCCAGCTCTGCGGACGCCGCTGCCCCAGGACCGGCACCATCACCGGCACCATCACCGTCACCAACGGTGGCGGAGCTTCAGAAAAAGTTTGCTGACGCCGCTTTGAGGATGATCGCCGAGGACATGCTTCCGCTCAGGTACATCGAAAATGGACATGCCAATACTTTGAAGCAGCTCATTCCATGACAAATGCAGTTCCTGGGTGTTTCACATCTGTATTTAAAAAAAATGTACATACAGAACCTTAAAGAAATGAATATAAAAGAAATACAGTCCAGTCATGACATCCAAGTACCAGCACTAAAAGAAAGCCAGTTCTTCTTTTCATTTTCCTTTTTCCACCTTCCAAAGTTTTGTGGAAGGAGCAGGTTTCCGGTCGTTCATGGCCGCCGTCTGCCCCGAATACCACAAGCTGTCCCAGCGCGCCGTTGGCATGCAGCTTTACGACGAGGTGGAGAGAAACATCAAGCCTCAGCTCATCCGTGACTTAAAAGCCTGTATGAACAAATCCCAAGAGGGGCCGGGGTCCATCCACGTGACCTGCGACCTCTGGGCGGGCCAGCGGTCCAACAAGGCCGATGAGCCCGTCGTCATCGTGCAGCTCCACTTCATCAACGAGGCGTGGCAGATTCGCCGACCCACCGTGGCCTTCCGCCCCCTGAGCCGCGAAGACCCGAGCGGCGCCGTGGCGCGGGAGCTGGAGGGCGTGCTGCTCGGCTACGCCGTTTTCCCGCAGAGCATTGGCTACATCCTCTTCAACCGCGCCAAGGAAGCACTGGCCGCCAACAGTCTCTTCTGCGACTACAAGCTCATGTGTCCGTCCAATCGAGGCGATTCGGACGGAGACGAAGTGGTGGCCTTTCTCTCGGACCGCGCGTCCGAATGCGAGCCTCTGTTCTCGGAGCCCGGGGTCGGGTCCGGGACGGCTTGCGTGGCTAAAACCTTGCAGCTGGTGATCGGCGAGGCGCTGAAGAACTCCCGGGTGGTGGAAAACCTCCTCTCGCACGTCCACAACGTGGTGGCGTTCTTCAGGGGCAGTACCTACTGGAGCGAGGTACACTTCAAGTTTATCTCCTGTGATAATACACAACATCTCACATCTCATTGTCTGACGCCGCATTGGATGAAACCTCTTGTCTTTCCGGTCTGTCAGGATTACCCAAATAATTATATTTTGATACAAGACACAATATCGAGAGAGAGAATTTTAAGCCTATATATGCGAGTCCTGCACTGACATGAGCTGAAAGGCTACTTCCCAAGAAGTACGCCATTTCTCCTCAAGAAGCAAACAAAAGAATGACCGATTCAAATTTGCAAAAAGACACTAAAACAATGATTTCAACTTCTGGACACTTGTCATGTGGTCTGATGAAACTAAAGTATAGTGGCGCCAATGACATACTTCTAAATGTGTTTAAACGCTTCTAAAGAATAACAAAGTCAATGACTCATAGGGTTCCTCACTAAACCCTCATTTCAATCTCATTGGAAATTTGGACTGAGATCTAAAAAGTTAGTTACAAGCAAGGTGACTGACGACCCTAGGTCGGGATTCCGGCAGAGTACTCCCAGAATCCAAGATATGCCTTTGTGTCTTTGTTCAGGTTTTATCGAAGGAGTGTGGCGTGTCTTTATATCCGCCCGCCGGCCACTTCCGCTGGAACTCTATGATGGCGTCTTTACGGCGAATGGTCCAGGAGTCCGCTTGGAACGGCGTTCTGGCTGTCCTGGCGCAGGCTCGCAGCGAGGCCAGCGACTCGGCCACCGCCCCGCCTCTAATCATGGTCAAGAGGGAGCAGGTTCTCGACATCCTCAATCTCCTGGAGCCCTTTCAGGAAGGCTTGCAGGCATGTCATTGAGGGGGCGGGGGACACATTTGTCGTACGGCCTCCATGAGGTCCACTATTTGGTAGAAGGGAAGATGTGAATATCTCTGCTTGCTGCCCCTTGTAGGTCTTGTTGGGAAACCCGGTTTCCATCGCCAACGTGGTCAGCACTCTCGTATGCCTGGATAGGACGTTGGAGGACCGGAGCACTCACTACAACCCTTTTAAAAAAGCCCTCCGCCTGGGCCTCTGTTCTCACTTCCAGTCCTTGGTTCACCAGAAGGATCTGGTAGTTGCTTCTGTGCTTGATCCGAGGAACAAACTGAAGGTTTGTACTTGATATTAGTGGGAACGAACCTTGACCAGTACCACTGGAAGGAATCATTGTCATATGTAGAGCTAGTTTTGTTCCCCTTCATACAATTTGAATGCTGAATTGAAATGTGTTTATGGTCTTGTTCATCAGGCATTCCCTGACAGCCACGTTGAGCACCAGGTCGGTTTTCTAACACCTCCAACAAAGTGTGAGGCTCGCGTCATTGTGGAATCAGCCTTGAAAAACCAAGACAATCCAGACAGCAAGGCAGAGAAAAGCCAATCCCAACTGCCGGGTGGCGAATCGGAAATGACCGCTGATGCTGCAGAGGTCTCGGCGAGTCCCCCGGACGCCAAGCGCAACGGTTCCCAACGCACAGGTTTGAAGCGCAAGTCGGAGGAAAACGTCCCCTCGGTCCCCTCAAAGAGCATTACGTCGGAACTTGACGTTTACCTATCGGAACCGTTGTGGACAAACGGCTCCACTCTGCTCTACTGGAAAAATGCCACTCGCTTCCCAAATCTGCAAAACATGGCCAAAAGGCTGCTGGCGGTACCCGCCACCTCGGGGGGCTTCGACCGACTCTGCCCGATGGCCGCCTCCATCGTACGAGCTAAACGCAACCGCATGCCACCTCACACCACGGAGAGACTTCTTCTTTATAAGAACTCTTTAAAACCAAAGACTGGCAAAAAATCAGGGGGAGTCACCAAACACAAATTGGCCAAGTGAGACCGCCATTCAATCGAGTGTGTTGGCTGATATGTGCACGTATGCTGTAACGTTTGACCTACTTTGCCGTTAGTTACAGTCAAACTGCAACCCCAGTTACTGAAGTGGTTGTTTGCACATCTTTGTTTCACGATAGCGGGATGCCGTGGAGGTCTTTCTGTCACTCCTTTGGCTTGTTTTTTCTGTTACCTTCTCATCCTCTTTTATTGCGTGAAAAATACTTCTTTGGTTCATGTCCTAAAAGTTCGAAAGAGTTCTGAATGTGGTTCTGGTTCCTGTCCCTAAGTGCCTTGATGTTTTCAATTGGCACACCTTCTCTGGATCACGGTCGACTGGAATAGAGTCCAGTTCACCCATGTGGAAAAGATTGTTTTGTTTATAAGGTAGTTAAGTCAATACATATCTTGTTTTCCAAATAATTTCATTCAATGTTCTTGTTTTTATTCCCCGTTCTTGATTGTTTCTTATTGAGCATGCCTCAATGCTCCCTCCAAATTATTATTCAGATTGATAATCTAATTTTACTGCATGAAAAATTCTCTACGTCCAAAATACTAAACTCTGATTCATTCTACATTAATATTACATTTTTTATGGCAAAATACATCATCCATTTTTCAAATAATAACTATTTTGACTTTCTCGGGTCACCCTTGCAGTGAGGGACCTGGGTTCAAATCCAGGTTGGTCCACCTTTGTTGAGTTTGCATGGTCTCCCTGGGCGGGTGTGGGTTTTCTCTGGGTACACTGATTTCCGCCCACATTCCAAAGACATGTATGGGAGGCTGGTTGGACACTAAATTGCCCCAGATATGACTGAGTGTCAATAGCTGTTTGTCTCATTGTACCCTGCGATTGGCTGGCCCCCAATTCAGGGTGGGCTGAAGTCAGCTGGGACAGGCTCCAGCACCCCCTGCGACCCTACTTAGGATAAAGTGGTTCATAAAATGACATGAAAGGAGACTCTTTCTCAACATTGATTAAGACAAGGCATTGCAAGGTATCAGTTATATGCGGGTTGAAATAAGAAATAAACTATATAATATGCTTTTATAAAGAAAAAGATCTAACAGCACGAAATTCTGGTAGACACTGTTTTCTCCCTACACAAAAACTTTATTGACCGGCCAGGCGTGAACAACATTGTCTGCGCCTTTTGATGACATCACAGCTTCACTGCCGAGTTCAGAGGCTTTTGAGTTTCCCCCACGTGTTTTGACGGCATTGTGCTAGTTTCATTTCTGTAGATGTTTTAGCTAATTTTAGGAGGTGTACTTTTCGTTGATTAAGTCTGTTCATGGTCACTCACGTCAGACGTCGCTTGACAAGACGGATCGGTCGATTTATCCGCTAACTAGCTCGTGGATCTCGCTACTTTGAGTAATGGCGCTGTACACGAAAGCCGCCGAGATCCTGGAGAAAGTGGAAAAGCAACAAGGTGCCCTGAAAACGCTGGTCTATGAGAGTAAATTCGCCAACATTAAGCAGCTGTTTGCTCTGGCCTGCGAGGCCCAGAAGTTCTCGTCGATCTTGGAGGAGATCATTGTGTCGACCAAACTGCTGAAGCATACCAAACTGAAGATGCATTTGGCCAAGGTATGTGCTGAAAAACATATATATTTTTTTAAATCTGTAAGGCTAAGTAGTGTGTAATTAAAAAAAAAATGCATAAAATTAGTGAAAAAAAAATACCTCACGTCACCTGCCCATTCCTAACTTATGTACTACAATTATTCTCGAATTCTGACATTTTTTTTCCTTCCTCAAATAGGTGCTGGTCTTTGACCTGGTCATGGGCCAGGGGCTCAAGTGTGGCGGCTCGTGGAAGACACTGATGATGAAACACCGCTGCAGACTCCAGTCGGAGCTGGCCCGAATGAAAGTCAAGCGAAAGGTCAGCAGGAACGAGGACCTGCTCCCCGGAGACGTCCGGCAGCACGCCGGGGAACGGCTGCCCCGGTACGTGCGCGTCAACACCCTGAAGACCACCGTGGAAGACACGGTGGACTACCTCAAGAGGGACGGCTTCACCTACATGGGCGAGGCCTACAAGTTGGATGACTTGACCCTGAAGGGCAAGGCTTTTGTCAAAGACCGCCATCTGCCAGAGGTTCTGGCCTTCGCCCCTAAAACGGACTTCCACGACCACTTTCTGTACAAGGCCGGGCACATCGTGCTGCAGGATAAAGCCAGCTGCCTCCCTGCCTTCCTCTTGAACCCCCCACCTGGGAGCCATGTGGTGGACGCCTGTGCCGCCCCCGGGAACAAGACCAGCCACCTGGGCGCCATCATGAAGAACCGAGGCAAGGTGTTTGCTTTCGATTTGGATGCCAAGCGTCTGGCCACCATGTCCACCCTCCTTTTGCGAACGGGCCTCACGTGTCATCAGCTGGCCAACCGGGACTTCCTCAAGGTGGAGACCGACAGCGAGACGTACAGGGATGTGGAGTACGTCCTGCTCGATCCTTCCTGCAGTGGATCAGGTAGTACTTTATCTCATTTTAGTATATAGGGATGCCCTGATTGCATATTTTTGCCGTGTGAGTCGGAATTGTATTAAGGGGGGGGGGGCTAAAGTCAGTCAGTATATACGTTCCGATCCCCTCCGATTTTCCATCTGGGGCATCTTTTAATAAATCAGCTTAATTGATAAAGTTGCGACGAAAATTGGTCACCCAAAGTGATGAATTAAACATTTTTTGGTGATTTCTTCACTTTTTAGGTTGTCACTGGACATGTACTTTTTTTCTGAAATATTATAAGGCATGCTTTATCAAAAAATATAACTTTGCTCGGTAAGTGCCACTAAAAGTGAAGTGTGCCATTGATGGCAACAGGCACCCAATACAATTTCGGAGTTTAAAATGTGAACGACCACTTTGTCAAGGCCCAATCAGACATGGAAAACTAAAATCTGGCTGGCGTGTTGATTTTTCTTTCAGGCATGGTGTGTCTCCAGGACCGCGGCTCCTCCTCCGCCGATCCCCAGGAGGAAGCGTCTCGTCTGGACGCGTTGGCCTCTTTCCAGCTGCGCTGCCTGAACCACGCGCTCGGCTTCCCCCGGCTGAAGCGCCTGGTCTACTCCACCTGCTCCGTCCACAGCCAGGAGAATGAGGAGGTGGTGATGGCCTGTCTCCAGAAGAACCCTGGCTTCAGGTTTGTCATTTCTGCTTAGTCGATGAAAATTTCATGGTGGAGGAACAGTAATGCAGTAATCCCTCAATTATCACCTCCACTTATCGTGACTTCATTTTTTTCCCTCATTCTTTTTGTAATTATTATTTTTTTTTTAGAATTTATCAAAATCTGAAAATGCAACTCGTAAGCCGAAGCCACTTTTGCAACTAGGACTTGGCACTGGATTTTTTCTTTTTTAAGTACATAAAAATGTGAAAATCCATGCTGAAACTCTTAAGCAGAAGACAGTCTTGCTACCAGGAAAAAAGTTATAATAGGGGTTACCCTAATTTTTGTTTTTCTTATTATTGTGGCAATATCTAGTCTACATTAACTGCGATATTACAAACATGAAAGCGCCATGTGACTGACTATTGGAGAGTTTCACTGGCCGTTAGAGGGCAGTGTCTACCTTCGGGAGTTAAATATTACTGTAAGTGTAAGGGTTTCAAAAGTCCAAAGAGTACTAGATAGACACCATAAAACATATTTGCCTATAACTGCGATAAATGAGGTATTTGTGCCTATTTTACAAAATCAGTTTGGTAGCTTTACTATGGCGTGTGTTGACAGGCTGGTTCCTCTCCTGTCCGAGTGGCCCGAACGAGGTCACCCGCCCCTCACTCAGTGTTTGCGAGCCAGCGTCGACGGGACGCGGACGCATGGATTCTTTGTGGCTCTTCTGGAGAGATGCCATGAAGCCAATAACCCCATCCCTCAGCTGACTGTCCAAATAAGGTAGGTGGAAAAATAGCAGCGTTAAAAGAAAAGAAGAGCGGGCGGGAATGTACTACTGTCATCGAAATCCACCTCTTTAGCCGCTGTGAAACTCTACATGGAAGTAGCTGTTCTGACAGTAACAGATGAGTAGAAGTCCAGATACCAAGTTGTCTTAGGCGGTGTACCGAGAGCATAACGTCTGTGCACATTTTTTCTTTTTCGGAAATGAAATGTTCATTGTGTTAAGAGTAACTGGGACGCCATGTTCATTTTTGTGTGTGTGTGTGTTAAAAATGTATTAGATTGTGAAATTTGCTTCATTAATACACTCTATCTGGAATGTATTAGTTTTGTGTGTGTGTTTAGTTTTGCGTGTTTCTAAATGGAAATGGCAGTCATAAAGATAGAATGAACATACGGCATCCAATCTTGATCAATGTACTACTTGCTTACCAGGCATCCGGAGTCATCAGTGGAGAAGAGCCCCGAAGATACTCTCTGTGACACCTCGGAATGTGAGGACAAAGAAACGCTTGCTGGTGACAGCGCAGCCGGTAAGAAGACCAAAAAGAGAAAGAGGAGAAGCAAGAAGAAGAAGAAAAATGGCGGAGTGGAGAAAGAATAGCAAGAGTGATGGGCATTACGTCCCCTTTACAATGTAAGTTTTTGCATTTTATTAAACACCCAAACTATCATGGCCTTTTCCAATATAGTCGTCCAGGGAATTGAATCTTACCATAGAGCCCTTGTTATTCCCACGTGTGGATCGCAACAGTAGCGGAAGGGGGCGCTGCGTGCAAAACGCTCTCGTGAGCATACAGTATTTGCGTCGTCTTTGTTCTCTGCTTGACCGCTTTGATTTTTTTCCGCTCTGAGGGATTTTAGCACCAAGCCGGCCATTTTTCTTGCCTTAGCCCGTTACCCGCCGCCATTATTAACCCATCCCCAGTTGAAATGACTCGGAAGATCGTGGCCGTCAATTGCACTTAAGCCGATTGACAGCTGGTCAGATGGCGGACCAGACGGCAATTGCTGCACGAACACACACACACACACACACACATACACACATCCGCCACACCTCTGAGCGTAGACAGGCTATAGGCGGCGAGTCAATGGTCACTGCAGACATCACATCTAATTTCGTCATCTCGCGCAAGGCCAGCGCAGCAAACAAAGCTTCTCCTTTGTTCGCGTTGTGTGTGAACACAAATATTGTAATACAGGTAAAATAGTCAGTTAAACCCAGTTATGCAGAGTAGAAATGTATCTGACGGGTTCCATTGTCAATATAGCAACATTTGAGATTGCAACAAATACCAATTATAAACAAAAAGTCATTTTAAATGCAGTCATTCCATTTCCATTTTCTCAGCGTGATCCAGTAAAACTATTTTCTCGTGGACTGGCTGTTGTGGAGGCCGACAACTTGAGACAAAATATATGTGGGTGGGGTCAGTGCTCGTACCACACCTATGACGGCAAAAAAAAAAACTAGTCCCAAGCAATTAACAGCAATTATTTTTTATCATTATAACAACATTTCTCATTTCAAGTCGGAGGGCGAGATTGAAATTGTTAATATTTTTTTACTCTGATGGACCGGCACTGAGTGGCTGGCGGACCTGTACCGGTCCACGGACCGGTGGTTGGAGACCACTGCTGTGTATGACACATCTAGGAACATGGAACCCCAAATGACAAAATTGACAGTGTAACTGATTGGATCTAACGAATGTCACCGACACCATTAACTTTACAGCAAACACACATGCTGCAGTCGGCGTGAATATTTCAAAAGGCCATCAATTATTTACCTATATAAAATATGCACACCTCATGGGGGATTTTTTTTAACGACAGGCTCTCTTTTTGAGTTAAGCTTAGGCAGCAGAAAGATGTCCCAATCATCACTTTTACTATCTTGGTAGAGTATAAGTAACAGCTAATGAATGAAAGAATATATTTGTTAGATTATGCCAGTGATTCGCACACCGGAAAATCTTTTCATTTAAAACGATGTCGCCTATATTAACAATAGTCATTCTTATCAAAGTTTTATCAGCAGGAATCACATAAACTTCCAAAATTATTCTCATTTTTCACACTGGTCGGGGAAACACTGGATGAACCTTTTGTATACATATGAACACTTATTCAATGTTCATTTGACTTTTTTTGTATATCTGTAAGTTTAAATAGCACCAGAGCCATTTTAATGACATATTTAGTGTTTACTGAAAAAAGAAGTCAGACAAGAGTTGTGAAGAAAGCATCCTTTTATTTCGTGTGAGGGCATCTAGTCATAAGTGGAGGCTAAAAAGGGGCCTTAAAAAGAGTCGGCGCGCCGATACGAATCGCGTCGCCGCTAGAATAGGTGGGGGGGGGGGGTACAATTGATGTGGGTGTGGCGTCGCACCCGAGAAGTGAGGTTTCACAAAAGGGAATTGAACAAAAGCAAATACACGTCACTTGACATCTTCCACTTCCACACTACAGCAAAACTTTCGCTGGGAGACAACGAGGAACTTTGTGCCAACAAAACGTGGTTAGGGTGTCCAAACGACAACAATGACCTTTTTTTTTTTCTTTCTCGACGTAAAAGGGGCATTTTCAGGACGGCCCAAAGTCCCGCCCACCGAGCTCCGCCCACCCGGTCGCGCGTGGCTGGTCGCCGCCACCGAGATGAGGCGGAGCTCTCACTTGGCGTTGGCGGCGCCGCTGAGCACCTTACGGACGGCCTGAACGATGGCGTCGCGGTCGATGCCGAAGATCTGGAGCAGCTCGTGAGGTTTGCCGCTGCGGGGCACCTGCGCCACGGCCAGGCGGTGGACGCTCAGGCCGCTTTCGTTCACCACCGCCGAACAAACCGCCTCGCCCAGACCGCCTGTTTGAGGCAGAGAAAAAATTTTAGGGAGGAAATAAAAATTGCAAAAATTGTAATCCCGTGGACCGGATCGGAGCCTTAGCGGGCCCCTGGTGGAAATGCATGGCGCCGCTTTTGTATGTAGGTCAGCCGGCGCTTAGGGGCCGAATTGAAAATGAAGAAGCTCTGACAGGCCATTTGAGCTCTCTTCCCTTCCCCCCTCACATGAACATACTGTATCATTCCCCTCTTTTCGACGAACCCTTGCCACTTTTCATTTGTCTTTCAAATTGCAGTATTTAGCTTGATGCAAAATTATGTCAAACTGACCTGTGTTTACCCAAAAATATGATAAAAAAAGTGATGCAAAATGAACTCTTCCTGCTATGGACAATAATAAATGTCCACTTTGCTTCAACTGACTGGATGCTCATCTTTCCCAGCCATTGCCGGCTCCAAGTCCAATCCATTTTTTGGAGAATGTTACCTTTTTCATTTTCTGAACCAATCACTCAACTAGGAGCAATTTAGAGTTTCCAATCAGCCTACCATGCATGTCTTTGGAATGTGGGAGGAAACCAGAGTATACCCAGAGAAAACCCACGCAGGCCCGGGGAGAACATGCAAACTCCACACAGGTGGACCAACCTGGCTGGATTTGAACCCTGATGCACTAACCACGTATTCACTGAGGAATGTTAACTTTTTGGGGCAAAAATGAACTGGTCTGACCCACATGAGATCTAGCTGGCATGAATGTGGCCTGCGAGTTTGACACCCCTTGTTGTACTTGGTGATTTTTAATTTGGATTGAGAGCCATGCTTGTGGACGAAACCTCACCTTCATAGTAGTGGTCTTCCACAGTAATGATGCGTCCCCTAGTGGCCCTGGCGTTGTCAATAATGGTCTTGGAGTCCAAAGGTTTAATAGTAAATGGATCAATCACACGGATGTGAATTCTCTCTGTACGGGAGGCAGAAAGCGGGGAATTGGTGAATGGGGGAAATTTTCGGATCCAAAATAAAGAACAAGGGCTTTTGTACCCTTTTTCAGATGCTCGGCGGCAGCCAAGGCCTCGTGGAGTGTCACCCCCGCGCCGATGACGGTCACCTGGTCGTCGTTGGTTTTGTAAACCACCTGAGAAGGAAGGAAGCGGAAAATGGAGTCACACTTGACTTGATGTGATTTTTTTTTTTTTTTTTTTTTCCCATTTGGATTTTGCAAACCTTAGCCTGTCCGACATGGAAGTCCTCATTGCAGTTGTAGATGACGCTGTTCTCGGGGCGGCTGGTTCGGATGAAACACAGGCCCTGTGGCACAAAAAATCATCAACTCACATGTACACAATTGTGCTCCAAAGTAAATAAACAAACAAACACCAAAAATGTCCCCTATTCTAACTTGTCAATTATTTTCACATACTCTAACAATACTATCAACAAATTTGCAAATGGGAATGAATTACTAATTGATTTTTCAAGAAAATGACCGTATTTTCCGGACTATAAGTAAAACTTTTTTTTAGGTATTTGCTGGCTAATACTCAAGTATTCCACGTATGTATATTTTTCCTCTTTGACAACCAAAACCCTCTTATGTTGTTTTTTTTAGACTGTAGTTGTCTGAAAACTGGTAAGTTAACAGAACTGTATTTAGCCTGTTGTTCTTTACTTTTAATCAATTTGATCAAATAAAAAGCTATTTTTTACTCATCATTGTGCATTTTTTTTGGCTCGTGCTACTTACAGTCCAAAGATTAAGGTACTCTAAAACTTCAAATAGATTTGTATTCCTGGATAGAATTGGTTATTTAATTACAGGTAAATCAAATGTTCTTAAAATGCATGCCATTCAAATGGAACTACACATTTACATTGGGTATATAGAAGTATATTCATGTTTAAATTCTAATGAATTTGGTCAAGTCAGACATTTCGAAGCAAATTACTCATTGGCACCTTAGTGTTGGCGGCAAGCTCCACGGCTTTTTCGGTAGAAACGCCATCGCTCGGGTAGAAGACGGTGGCTCCGGGAATGGCTCGGAACATGGCCAGGTCCTCCAGACCCATTTGAGAAGGTCCGTCCTCGCCTGAACAAATTTGCCAAAACCTATCAACTGACGTGAAACGTGTCCCATCTATTTTTTTGCAGCGTGCTGGAGGGTAAAAGCGTGCAGGTAGTGAGCATGCGCTATACCTGAGGAGGTGGAAGAGGAGGAGAAGCTAACGGGGAGGAAGTGGGAAAGGAATCGGCTCGCCTCCGTGACTCACGTGGGGAGGCGCGAGGAAGAGGAAGAGGAGGAAGATGGCTAGTTCCATAAGGAGGGAGAAGACTCGAGTGATTTACAGATAAGGTAAGAAGGTTTTTTATCATATTGGATCCGTGGTTAGGAATGAGTGCTCGGAAGGTAAGAATAGTAGCTGGCAATTGATTGGCTGACCAATGGAGACGCCGCAGTGGGAGCCGCACAGGTTGATGTTGCTCTCGGAGATGGCGGCCATGCGCAGCTGGTCGTAGGCTCGCGAGAAGAAGGTGGCGAAGGTGCTGGCAAAAACCACGTTGCGGTCCCGCGTGGCGCATCCCACGGCCACGCTCACCTAGGAGAGTCAGTTCTTGGTTTTTGGGAAATGATTCTAGTTCCCGAGATATGGTACCATGTTTTGCTCGGCGATGTAGCACTCCACATAGCGGTTGGGGTGTTCGTTCTTGAACAACTCGGAGAAGGTGGAGTTCTTGGTGTCTCCGTCCAGCGCCACCACGTGTTCGTTGTAGCGGCCCAGCTTGGCCAGAGCCACGCCGTACGCTTTGCGGGTGGCAATCTGCTCGCAGGAAAACGACAAAAAACAAAAACATTGAGAATTTTGGACTCGGTGGAGGAAAGTCTCCATCCACTGAGGTCACCATCTCACTCACCTTCTCTCCCGGCTTGTAACTGGGCGCGTTGGGCATGCGGACGTTGCGCAGGCTGACTGGCGCCACGTCCTCGTTGGGCGGTGAAGGGTACAGACGCTTGTTGCAGCTGCCCATGCGACTCTGCAGCTCCTTGATCACGCCTTCGGCCATGTCTTTGGGGAGTGGCTTACCGTGCCAGCCCATCTTATCCTCGGCCACTGAAACGTACACGCCGGGATGTTAATCTTAGTTTGTTAGCGACTAACAACCCTTTATGATAGTTTGCTAGCGGGGGAACGCTCCGATCTAGAACTTGGCGAATTATTACTGATGTGTTTTTGTCCGCGAGTGAGCTCTGGCTGGTGCATAGAATCAAGCTGACGCTGCATTACAGGTCAAAGGTTAGAATCATGCGGACCAAAGGCTGAGAATGTTATGACAAGCGCTTCTCCCTTCGCACGTTCCGGTGCCCCCCGAAATAGGATGAAAATACACATTGCCCTCCTCAATCCAAACAAAACATGAGCACAATAGTCCTTTGGCATGTGTCGCCTACACATTCTCGGGGATTAAGTTCCAAGCAAGGGCCCAAGAGGGGCTGGGATTACTACATGGGGACGGCCGGTAGATTGGACCAGATCACTGATGTCAAATATGTGCCCCGTGGGCTTGCTAAGTGGTCTGATCACAGGGGAGGTGTTGTACCTGACTTTGTAGTTCAACCATCATGTATATACAGAATTTAATGTTTTTTTTTTTTTTTTGACACGGGCACTGGAAAACTAGAATTTTGTGAGTTTGTGCACAATTTAATGTTGCTCAATTTCTTACCCGTAGTTGGAGAGTAATCCCTTGATTATCGCGTCTTCACTTATCCCGAATTCACTTTTTCCCGCTATTATAATTATAAAAATGTATACAGTAATCCTTCAATTATTGCGGTTAGTGTAGACAGGGAAGGGACTTCAGTTTGCGAGTTTCAACGTGGATTTTCACATTTTTATGAACTTAAAAAATCAATACATTAATTATTTTTATTTAAAAAAAACATTCGTATTTTTATGAACTTTCACAAAAAAGGTCATTAACTCAAAAAAAATTCCTGAAAAAAAACCTGGGTCGTAGTGAAGCCACAATGATTGAGGGATTACTGTATAAATATATTTTTTAAACTTCATAAAAATGTGAAAATCCATGCTGAAACTCTTAAGCGGAAATGAAAGTTATAATAGGGGGGACCCTACTTTGTGATTTTTTTTTGTTTCGTGGCCATGTCTGGTCTACATGAACCGTGATATTCGAGGGTTTACAGTATTTGTTTTCGTATTCAGTCCCTGCAGTCAAAACGGCAGCGCCAATGGGAGCCAAAAAGTTATCAAGGAAACTAAAATGTCCCCAAAATCAACATGTGGGACCAAAAAACATGAAGCAACCCGGATAATATCATATCATATATGATTCAAAATAATGACCTTGGATGCCCTTGCCCTTGATGGTCTTGGCAATGACGGCAAGCGGCTGGTGGCGAGGCTGGCCCAGGACCTTACACAGCTCTTCCACGCTGTGGCCGTCCACAATGACGGCATGCCAACTGCAATAGAACATCAATACTACTTTTAATTTGCAAAATCAACGTGTTTATTCAGCCCAGCTCCTGTGATGAACAGAGCGAAAAACACAGTTTGTGCCAAAAGCTCACCCAAAGGCCTCGCAGCGTCGCTGGTACTTCTCCACGTGATGTTGCAGGGGCGCCGGGTCACTCTGGCCCAGGCGGTTGATATCCAAGATGGCCACCAGGTTGTCTAGCTGGTAGTAGGAGGCGAAGGCCATGGCCTCCCACACCGAGCCCTCCGACATCTCGCCGTCACCCAGCAGGCAGAACACCCGGTAACTGTAAACATGCCCAACAGAGCCGATCTGCTCATTTTTGGCCAATAAAACGGCACGACTCAACGCACAAAAGCGCCCCGCCCGTTTAACATGGTCGCTCCCGCCGAGTGACGACGGCCGACAGCTTTCCGGTCAAATAGACACGTTCTCGTGAGAAGTGCGAGATGCGTAGAGACATTTTGCATTCCACCATCACACGCAAAGAAACAACAAAGCGCGCAGGAGACGCGCCCAAAGGAATTCCACATAGGCGGATGCCACCGAATGAAGGGATGTTGGTTAAGTACAGTTAAAGGAGGAACGGCTTTAGGGCTTTCCCCCGGAGACGGTCCGATGTAAAGCATGCCAAATACCTTTCCACCAGAATGAACAAAGCTCAATATACATTCTGGCTTTAATGGAAACTTGGTTGAAGGGCAAAGAATGCCTTTTTTTTTGGTCAGCCTTCCCCGTCCGTACCCCTCCAATGTTATGTTATAAGTCTCCGATTGGTCCGTAGCTGGACGGATGTTGGCTGGACCAATGTTGTCCATATTAGCACAATGAAGCTAGAATTAAAAAAATAGCTTCTCCGCACATCTAGCGCAATTCTTGATTGCACTTAACGATCTCATATTTCGACGTCACGGTGGATTAACGCCGCATCGGCGGGCTCAACTCTGCCGCATTTGACACGTTCATTCATGCATGTTTTTTTGTGTGTGCATTTGCCAAATAACCACACCCTTGCTTGGGTACTAATCACCCGTTCTAAAATAGTTTACGCCGTGTGAGTCAATGTGGATGAGCCCAAGCTTCAAGAAAATGTGCATTTTGAAGTCAAATTTGCCATTGTGTCGTGATAGTCCACCAAAGTGTCATAAATAATGGCAATGCCGCCGATTGGAATGGAAGTGGCCAAGTCGCCAAATGTGAGTCCTTGACCTAGATAAGGCGAGAGACCACTGGAGAAGGTGATGCGGGGTCTCCATGGCAACGACATTTGCTCGTGGCTGATTGGTCGGATGATGCTATGGAATGCTTGCATTATTGAACCTTATTTGAATTGTTTGAGCGTATAGACGCTCATCGTCCATGAATATTCCTCACAACCAATCCCATTTCAAATGAAGTGGACCATCTTGGTCAATGGCAAGCAATGCCTTAAATTGTATGAAATGGCAAATCAATAAAAAATAACGGATGGGTGTTTTGCAGCATATTTCTGGCTTTGGGCACTTTTGAATGATGAGCACGGGTCGCCTTTTGGATGCTTCCTTACATGTCACACATAGAGGAGCAACAGAGAGGCAAGAGACGTGTCAAAACGGAGGGCGATGCGCATGTTTCCATTTTTGGGAGGCGGTGGGGCAGAGAGAGTGGAGAGTGAAGCAGATGGGGAGGGAGGGAGACATTTTGTGTTCTTGCTATTGCTTATTAGAGCGGAATCATGCGAGTGCTCACCGAGGGAGCACTACGCTGTTAGACACCCTTACTCATCTAGTCTTTTTTAGCTTTTATATCGCTTATTAGAAATAAACAAAGGCCTGACCTTACACTATTTAGAAATTGAATATATATATATATATATATATATATATATATATATATATATATATATATATATATATATATATATATATATATATATATATATATATATATATATATATATATATATATATATATATATATATATATATATATATATATATATATATATATATATATATATATATATATATATATATATATATATATATATATATATATATATATATATATATATATATATATATATATATATATGATTAGTATTATTATTACTGTGAATATAAAGAATTTGTATTCAACCCAAATTAATTGCGTAATAATATTCTTGGATCTTAATATTTTGAAACCACAAAGATTACGCTCGACGATAATTAAAGCGGCGGTTACCTGGCCTCGTCAAAATACTTCCCGGTGTAGGCCATTCCACAGGCCGCTCCCAGACCTTGGCCCAGAGAACCGGTGGCCACGTCCACAAACTGCTGCCTCTGATGGGGCAAAATGGCGTCTGGTGAAAAACATCCTGATGACGGTTACCCGGCGGGTGTAATGACTCACTGGGACGGGGTGACCCTCCAGGATGGAGTCCACCTTGCGTAGGTTGAGTAGCTCGTTCTCCTTCAGGTAGCCCGTCTCGGCCCACGCTGCGTACAGGATAGGGGCCGCGTGACCCTGGGGACATTTCAATACTTCATTCGTTACGGATTTTTTGGAAGTTTTTTTTCAAATTTGCATTTTCACATGTTTATGAATTAATATATATGTATATAGCAGAAAAAAATTGCAAAGAATTGAATTGGCAACAAGTGAAGTCGCGATAATCGAGGGAAGACTGTACCTTGGAAAGGACGAAACGATCGTTGTTGGGATTGCGTGGGTCTTCAGGTCGGTACTTCATGGAATGGAAGAAGACCACGGACATGATCTCAGCAACACTGCAGCATGACGTTGGGTGACTGTAAACACAAGATCAGATTTAACTCCTAGACATCCATTCCATTTCAGTTCTAAAACCTGGCTTTGAGTTTCATTGACGGCGCTAAAAGTCCAAACTAGTTTGGCAGCGATCCGATGGTATCCCAGTTAAACTGGATCAAACACCTAGCGCCGTCAACGACACCCTTGACTTAACGCTACGTCGGTCATTGTGTGTCAACCAGAACACAAATTGCTGTAAGTGGTGCAAATCAGAGGCTTCTGTGAATTGATTGGGTTATTTCATGCTAAAACACACGTAGTCAAAGTTAAGATGTAGACGTCGTCCTCTCACGCATACTGCATCATATTCCCCTTTTGTTTATTTTGTGCATGCACACATTTTAGACATGTTGCATGTTATTGGCGTCTTCATTTCCACTCTACATGCCAAAAATACCTGACTGGAACCTTCCTCCAACAAGGCTTAATCTTGCCTGAAAGGAAAAATGTCATCAAATGATAATAATATATAATACCAGATCATACCAACACTTCATTAAATCATTTGACATTTATTTTTACGTGTTCGTTCATGTAGTATCAATGTAGCACCAAAAAATTTGGCCCAATAGAAGAGTACAAATGTAAATTGCGTACATTTTGAACCACATAAATAGAATAAATTAAAAATTAAAATATCTAAAATAATGAGCTTAATCTGTAATTAGTGCTTTAGATATTTTTTTTGTCTCTTATTCTCTAAATTAAATGGTGTTATGGATGATTGAAATGATGATAAAACGTGACTTTTCTGGCCTTCTGCGATGCAAAATCGGCAACCACATCAGAAAAAATGGTTCAAGTCAGAACAATTTAGATTTCCCCATTTTAGACTGGATGCATTGACACTTTATGGACGCTAGGGGAGCCAGTGCAATCTGTACAAGGTCTGCCACAAAGGCTCTTTTGCGCCCCCAATAAGATTGCGCCCTGGGCAGTCGTTCACTTTGCCCAAAGAAATAAACGTCCCTAATTTAAACCATTGCTTTAAAATCAACAAAAAAAGAAATGACTTTAAATTCAGGAAGGATGTAGTTCTTTTAACGCTGCCGTGACTGAAGCGTGCAAGCAGGCGTGGCTTAAACGGGGAATAGCGTGAGAGACGGAAAGCTCCATTTGACCTAGTCCGTGAAACACGTAGCGCATTGGAGCGCCCATCGCAGTCAACTGGACTCTGCTCCTCCTCGTTCTCCTTATATAACTCAACACGGAAGCGGATCGGGGATCAAAAACCCTGTTGGTTACAAAGATCTCTTTTAACCCCTGAATGCCCAGTCATTCCACTTAGCGATTGCCATGGACAATGTCCATTTCATTTGGACTGCTTGCGAGTGATCACATTCCCGGCCAATCCTTTCAGTCCAAATGAATTGGATCTCTATCGGTGTCAATAGTAGTGGATTATTGAGGGCCCCGAACAGAGTACATTTCGGATTTAATTCATTTTAATGTCATCATTTTTGGTTGTATTGACCTTTGTTAAATTTTAAATTCATAAGAAATAACAAATGGGATTTTTGTATAGGTGCATGCATTTTAATGGTCAAAAATTTAGCTTTTTAAAAAGGTTATAAATCAAACATATTTCTTCAAGTGAATTATTATCCCGCGTTGCACGTTCATCATCATATCGAAGATGTCGTATCAAATCTTAGATAACTGTTATCACCAGTTCCATCTTTTCTTCATATTTCCTTCCATATTCCTTTGAACCTGTACTATTTAATCATAATAAAATACTGGCTACATAAGTGGTATTTCTTTGCAGTTTAATAATAAACCTTAAACCATATGAAAAAAAAATCTTTAAAATGTTGACATTTTCATGTGACCAAAATTGCTATTCATTATATTGTGCACCTGCTACAAA
The DNA here is from genome assembly GCF_051989575.1 of Stigmatopora nigra. NCBI lineage: Eukaryota > Metazoa > Chordata > Actinopteri > Syngnathiformes > Syngnathidae > Stigmatopora > Stigmatopora nigra. The sequence continues at coordinate 12,321,661 of NC_135508.1, forward strand.
AAAAGAAATCTTGTTTTTTTACATTTTTTTTACTATTTTTTTTATAGATGGTTCGTTTTGTGGAAGGAAGGGTACTCTCACCCGCTGCCCGCCGTGGTGGTCGCCTTGATGGAGTTGATCCGGAGCCGGTTGGCGAGGTTCCGGAGTGCCTGCACCGTCTGCTGGTCTGGTTTATGGTAATCTTCCATTTTTAAATTTTTTTAAAAATCTTTTTCAAACGCGTGTATCCTTACAAATGAGAGTAAAATCCCCCAAGATGGTCTCGCGTGCGGAATAGTCGACTGCAGGGGTTAAAAAGGAGATAGTGGCTCTGGAGCTGTGACAGAAGAGAGATGGGTGAGGGAGGGGAGGAGATGGGGAGAGGGGGGAGGGGTAGGGGGAGGGATTTGGGACGACAAGGCAAGGGGGCGTGTTAGTCAGGTAAATCCCAAAAATATGGCTAATCTAGTGCTAAAAGCAGCCCACACTCACACTTGAAAGAGTCATGCACACGCGCGCTCTGTAAATGGGAGGGGCTTGGATTGAGAGACACGCCCACATCCACAGTCCACCCTGGTGTCGTGTGCTAGAGATTGGCATCCATTTACTACCACTAATGCGCCTATATGTAGTATGTTAACCAACCAGGCAGAACTCCTAGACTTTTTTGTAGTATAAAATCAGATTTATTTTATTTTATTTTTAAGATCACTGGATGTCATTGACGGTGCTTGGTATCCATTTTGACCTTGGACGTCTAGCGCCGTCAAAGGCACTGAAAGATGGGTATTTACGGGACGCCCTCCGAGTTTAAATGAATTGGACATCTAGCGTTGTGAATAGTATGCAATGCAATGACTTAAATACTATGAAAATGGTATTTCACTATTCATTCCATTAAATGATTTAGCTTTCATTAATGTTGCATTGATATGTTAATGTATTCCTAATTATATCAATTCATTTTTGAAAACGCTTTATCTTCACGAGGGTTTCAGAAGACGAGAGTGCCATAAGGTAGTATTATTTAAATGTCTAGAAGTTAAAAACAAACACTAAAGTGCATGTCATCACAATGTTCATAATGTGCAATACAACCGTATTTTAAAGGATTAAAGCCCAACCAAAAAGTGTTTACAGCGCCCCCCACTGACTAATCCACGTTATGAGGAGAACAATGTACAGTGGTACCTCGATTTACGATCGTAATGCATTCAAGCTTTTCGTAACTCAAGCGAACATTTCCCATTGAAATGAATTGAAAACAAATTAATTCTTTCCAACCCTTATTTTGTGTTTCAGGTCCATTGTCTACGGTCGCCGTTTCTTTGCAAAACTCTGCCGATTCATAGTAATATTGTTTACCTGGTATGTAAATGTCGGGTGGTTGTAGAAATATTTTAGACACGAAAGAGATGCAAAAAAGACAAGTGTCATGACCACCTGGCATGGTCGCATCACAAAATTTTGATCGTATCTCGGGCGGATTATTAGATCGAAATTTTCGTCCTAAGACAAGAATGTTGTATGATGAGGTATGTCTACATGCATTCCTGGTCTACAATCGTGAAAAGTGCACACTGCCCTCTAACGGTTGAATATTCAAACTGCACCGGCAAGGCAATCTTGAGCTGTGTAGTTCAACCATGAAAGAAAGTCATTCGATAACTGATTGGACATTTTTTTGTGTAACAAAACAATCAAGTTTTATAATAATTGTCATTTAATTTGATAACCAAGTCATTGTCGATTAGTTGATTAATTGTGGCAGCCCTAGTCCCCATGAAAGCATTTTATTATAGACGCACGGATTTGAACGAGGCAATGTTCTGAAAGTTCACCATGCATAGTCCATATATTCACTTTTTAAAGAGAACTTTTCAAAAATGTATCATTGCACTTTGACAAATTGTTATTAAAAGAGTTGTCATGAGGGGCAAAAAAAACAAATAACTGGTTCCAAAGTAAAACAGCAAATTTGCTGAAAAACATGACTTGCTCACCTCCAAGTTAATGTAAACATTAGGTTCGTTTGATGAGTGCTCCCTTGCCCGATTCGTTATCTTAAAAAGAATGTTTGGCGTAAAGAAAATAGAAGAAAAAAAACAAGAAAACTGAGAGTAAAATATGTAAATGTATGTGCCTTTTGACGAGCAGCTTTCAAAACTGGATTTCAGAGGGGAAAAAAATTTAGTCATGTTCCTAGTGCTTCTCACTAAAACCCCAAAGGACCATATATGACCTGTATATATGATTGTTGGAGAGAAAAAAAGACAAGGAAACCGATAAAACACTCTTTTAAAGAGATTAACAAGACAACTTGTCACATCTTGACAAAATACTTAAATTCTCATGAAATAACGAAAATACTATTTAGTATTAGGGGAGGAGGTGAAAGTCCACCACCACCATCAACATCAACACCATCCCCCAAATAGAACAATAATTCACCCAAAAAAAAAAAAAAACACTTTCAGAGCCCAGAGACTAAAATGCCGGCTCTTATGAATTAGTCAGTCCAAGGTTGCTGAGACAACGGCGAAATGTTTTGGTTCAAACAAAACCAAAAAAAAAGGAGTAAGAGTCAGTCATTGTCTCTCAACGGGCTCCTCAATTCCGTACTCAATCTCACTTGAGCATCTACTTGAAAGAAATGTCCAGAGTTGGAAGATTATAGCTTCATGTGACTGAAATCGTTGGATAGGCCTCGCAAATACGCGTCGTGAATGCTCCCAAGGAAAGCCGGGTCATTCTGAATGGGGAATAGGAAGAAATGTCACAAAATTGCAGACGTCAACAGTTATAGACATGGCAATCATTACTGTACCTTAATGAGATGTATGAGCGTTTTCTGGAGCTGGGCCTTGTTGCAGGAGGCTTGCGGGGTCTCCGTAGAGACCCTGCAAATGGGACGGAGTTCGGAGGGGGCTGGGGGCACTGTCGCCGTAGCCGTCTTCTTGACCGACTGCTGCTGGAAGGCGCTAGGGGACAGAAGCACGGAGGAATCCGACCCGGAAATGGCGAGAGCGGGATTCAAAGGCACGGCCTGGAAATGGGAAAAGTCCATTCTGAGATACACAAATCAACTGTCGAAGCTGCCAAATCATATTTTGTAGTGCTTAAAGAGAATTTCCGAATTTTGCTAAAGATGGAAAATTTGCAGTATTTGGCAGCTCTCAACTGTAAAATGAAAAGGAGGACAACTCACTGATATTGCTTTCATCAGGTTTGCGGATTTGGACAGAAGATCCATTTCTTGTGTGAGCTGGACTGCTGGTTTACTGATGCGCTCTAAGAAGTTGTGGGGCGGAGCCAGAGAGCTCGGCAGGAAATTGGGCGCTAGAGTGGGTTTGTGGATTTCCGCGTTGGACGGCTGGACCGGCGGCGCCTTTAGTGGGCCTATTATTTCCTCTTCCAAAAAAGGCTGGGGAACAGACTGCGGCAACACCAGCCCGCTTGAAAGCCGGGAAGCGACCGGAACCAGAGACCGGGGTTCGGCCCCCGGCTGGAAAGCGGCGCTGGGGTGAAGCGCGTACGGGTCAGGGAGAGGGTGAGGGTTGGGGAGGAGGCCGTGTCCTCGGTGATCCTGTCCAGGCGGGGGAGGGGGGCGAGCGTTTTGGTGGGCGGGAGGGGGATAGGTTTGCTTTTGGGGGTACACCACTGAAGGGTCCATTGAAGTGAGATTTTGGGTGGGCATGGCAGGTAGAGAGGGGTCCTTGGGCATGGATGAGCTAAAAAGTTCTTCCACTGTGATTTGCTTCACTACTGTATGAGGCTTCTAAAGGGCAAAGGAGAGGAACATTGGGAAAAGAAAAAATAAAGCCTTTGTGGTGCCTAATAAATGAAATGCCTTTTGACACAGGCTTAGTTTTCACAACTTATCGCTGGTCACTTTAGTTACTTTGTACCATTACCCATGTTGACTACTACTTATGCTACTTATTTATTATGTTGACACTATTAGTATTTATTGATTATTTATTACTTATCGTATATATTGGTCATCTAATGTGCCTTTTTGTTTGTTGTTGAATTCATAGACTCAGCGACTGGTGTGCTCTCAACAACTTGGCGCTGAACTTCTCCAAAACCATGGAACGCATCCCGGATTTCAGGCTGAATAAGGTCACTCTGCTTGGCTTGGACTACTTTATTTTTTTTAATTATTGATATGTCTGTTTTTGTTGTTATGTCTGCACTATGTGTTGGAAGCTTTAAATGTCATTATACTTGTATATTGACAATAAAAGCATTCAATTCAACTGTTGGTGTTGAATCTTTGTGGCAGATCGACAGATGAACAACTGGCTAGTATAGAAGCATTTGTTTACATTCAAACTTTGTTGCAAGTGACAGCACCAAAGATTGAAATGTTAACAACCTGGCTTAAGAAAAGACTTCTTGATCTTGTCTCTTGTCAACAGACAACTTCATAAAATGTAGATTTGGCAAGTGAGTGGAAATGAAATTCCTAGATATCAGAAATGGCTTTTCAATTCTCAAGATTGGATGGAAAATATTGTCAAAATGCATTTGATACCTTATCAGGTGGCTGAGAGCTGTGGATGTGATGATTTAAAGGTCCTTTTGCATTCAGCTCCGGTGGTGCATCTCCTGACTGGGCCTGCATCAGATACGACTTAGGCTTATTCATAATGCTAAGCAGGTGTTTTTTTACAATGGGCTGTTCATTGAAGTTGCTTATACACCGGTTGGCAGAATATATACATTTGTCCTAAAGCATGGAAAAATAGAGGAGTCGATTATTTTTCCCCGTGTCATAGAATTTGCTCACCTTTTGGTATTCCTCCTTTGCTTTGCTAAGCAACTCCAGAATGTCCTTTGGCCTTGTTTCGGGTACTCCATTGAGTCGTCTGGACTCTGCCTTTTCTGGAGATTCTCTTCGTGCATGTTCAGCTTCGAGCTTCACAATTCTAGCGAGAGTTTGCAACAGAAGAATGACGACACGACACTCGGGTAAATTAAAGAACGTAGGAATGATGTAATATTATTAGACAAAGCATTTACAGTAATCCCTCGAATACCGCGGTTTACGACAGACATGGCTACGATAATTAAAAAAATATCGCCTAATAGGGTCACCCCATTATACATTTTTCTGAAGTGCTGAGTCCGAGTAGTCAGTGGCTTCCTCTTATGAGTTTCAACATGGATATTCACTTCCTTTTTTAAAATTATATGTTTTTGTGTTGTTTTATGTATGTTTTTTTAATATATGTTTTTTTTAATAAGGGTGACCCTACTTTGCAGTTTTTTGTTTATCGCGGCCCTGTGTGGTCTACATTAACCGCAATAATCGAGAGATTACTGTACCCAGAACAATACAAATATTACTACAATACATAAAAATCTGCCTGCATTTGGTTATTAATTATGGCACAATCTTTTCAGAGGCCATTACTATATAGAAAATATGGGACATTAAAGCACTAGTATTAACTAAAAGCGAACAAATGCATATTAGACAGATTAGGGCTTATGAGAAAACACCATAGACAAAATACACACTTACTTTACCATAAGCTGGGAAATGCGCTGGCAATCCCTCCTGTCATAGAACCAAATACTGTAGATACCCACTGAAAAAAAAGAAGAAAATTGACTTACATTGCCATAGGGGAAATACAATATATGTTTTAGGGTGATTTCAACAGCTGATTCTCCATCTTTAAAGTTGTTTTGCTATTATTGGATACCCTGTTTTGTTAGCCCTTTGTTTTTAGCCTCTTTAATTAAACCCCTTGAGTATACCGCCATTCCTGGCCTCCCCGTTTCCCTGTGATCGGGACCATCCCGTTTTCACGTGTCACAACAGGGATTTCTTTCTGTGCGTCTTAATTTTTCATTCCACATTAATTGCCATCAATCTTGATCTTCAAGCATAATTCACACAGACTTGTGTGTGTGCACGCATTGACGAAATGTACTCGAGTCCTTGAGGAACCCAAGGCTGCCTAGCAACCAAGGCGTGTGCATCCTGACAGAATCTCTTGAGTGCCACGTTACTATAGGACCATGTAAACAAGAGGTTAAGTGTGTATGTCTGTGTATTTCTTAACACACTCATTATACACTCTTCCCTCGCTTTGAGTAGACTTTTCAGTTTTGGATGCAGCGACAAAACCCAGTTATCAACTGGATGAGAAATTGTGACTGAACTTGGTTTATTTATCTTGATTCACAAGTTTTTTTTAAGCTGTCATTTTTCTGATCCAGAGTCAATACCGAAACGACCTGCAAACCAATTATTCCATTGATTGGGACTTCTGGGATTGAAATGGAGACAAATACGTTGAGGCTACGTTGACTTGGAAAGAGAATCTAATCAAGTCTGAAACTCAATGAGAAGTGACATCATGGCTTGTGTACCAGGCGGGCTGAAGTGCAAGCCAAGCCCGAAAGGGGAGAGTTCCCCATTGACTTTGACCTTGGCCATGCTCTTTTTCCTGGTAAGCAAACAGTTGGGAAAACGTTCCACTTCTTTATTGGTTGCCTTGATGAAACTGATTTTCAGACTTGTACTTGACTGCCTTGGTGGAAACACTGTCAGCTACTTTTTGAAGTTTTGAAGATGGTGCCCTGTCCTTAAATATGACTGACAGGATGTCTAATCAAAAATGCACTGGGTGCCAAGATCAACGTGTATGGGAATTGTACTCCACTGAAGAATGTGAAGAACTAATTTAGTAATTAATTAAGGCTACTTAGAAGTAAACCAGCAAATTTCAACTCACACCACCAGAGAGACGTCCTACAAAAAGAAGAAATGTTTCGAAGAACACTAACAAAGTGTTTATTTGGCCTAAAACGAGGTACGGTGCTGATATTTTTCCTTTAAAAATTGCATATCGTGAATGGTATTAAAGCACACTAGTATATGAAAGATCCCATTTACTATACAATTGTTGACTTGCTTTATTAAAAACCAGAGATATCTTTTGTTGCCAAACAGCACTGCTTGCTAGATATGAACAGTGGACTGTTAATATTTTTTGTAATATTGTATTCTCGGGTTTGGAATCTGATAATAATAATAGCAATATGTTCAACAATGTTTTCAAAAAGATGAGAATAGAGACTATTTAGCATTTGAGAATTATTGAAGCACATTTGCCTCAATTATTGCACTTACTGTTGCCATTTCTGTAGAGAAGGAAAGGGTCCTGCAGCTGGAACTCAAGGTCTTTGTTTATTGGTTCGACCAAGTTTTCGGTGCTCAGTCGGTTCATTATTGTGAAGCCATGATAAGGAGAAGCAGACCTTGAACGAACAACATTTGGAATCATCGTTTTATTTTCTCAGCGGTTTATTTTCTTGCATTACATTAATATGATATGAGGAAATAATGATGAGATAATAGACTCTTACCTTGTGTATACAAACAGGGTTCCTTCGATTTCTGTCTTCTCCTGTAATTAGTGGCAAAACAAGATCAATGGAAGAGAAAATACAACAGTTTACGTAATTTGTGCCATATTTGTTCATCCTAATTTGTAAAATATTTTATTAGAAGCATTTTTTTTAATGCTGGACCTCGTTGTTTATGCTTCTGACCCAACCTTTTGCCCATTGTATCGAATAGATACTATCTATCAACAACAACTCAAAACATGCAAATTAACAATATTCAGAGTAGCGCAAGCGGTATAAACGCTAGTGTCATGTAATTTTTCTGATGACAACCTCTGTGAAACATTTATTGTAGGGGTGAAGACGAGATTTGCCTGCGCACACGGTGTTGTTTGTATGTAGTTAGCCTTAGCAGATCAAGTTAGTTTTTCGAATCGCGGCCTCTTGCCTCGCTCTCATTTTTGTTGGAAAAACTCACCCATTCGTTAACTTTGGAGTTAAAGTTGTATAGGGCCACCTGTCCCGTAACGTCGAGCAACGTGTTGATGTAGGGGTCTTGTCTCTGAAGAGCTGCTAAGCTCATCAAATGTCCAGCATTAACGGTGTCCATTTTGGATGTGATGTTGCTCCTGCACGGACACATGTCTATAGGGCACGTATAACTTCCGCTTTAGCCGGAAGTTAGTCAACTGTGCCAGATAGATACCTAGCGATAGAAGTGCATGTGCATTGTAAGACAATTGGTACGATAGTTCTCTCTTTTCGGCCATTTTGCATCAGTACGAGTCGATAAACATTACATAATGGTCAACGGGGAATGGATTTTGAAATAGCTATTAATTGCTAAATTTTCAGGCAGATTTTCAGGATAATCATTTTTTTTGTTTAGTTTTTTTGTTATTGTTGTTGTTGTTGTTTTTTTTTACATGTAACTGGAAACCTTTAAACATCAAGTGAATATTTTTTTGGTGGAGTGTCAGATTAGATTAGATTAGATAATTTTAGTCATCCCGTATTAGGGAAATTTCATGGACATATTAGATAGACCAGACAAAGTAAACCCACTACCTGCCATTGACAACAATAGACATTACCCTTGTTGTCCTGTCCGTGTTGCTACCATCCCTCCTAGTCAAAAGGGATTGGACGTCTAATGCCCTCAATCACAACTAATGAACATATTGCACACAATGTGCATTAGATGTAACAACCTAAACATTTGCTCAGGGAACAGTCTGCCTGCCATTTGAGCTACAGATGTGGTAGTTTCACTTTTTCTGTTGAGTGGACACTGGAGCGGGGATTATAATGGAAGGATTACTCGCAACCGGTTATCCCTCATACAGGCACAGGTAATCCAATCACTGGTAACCTTCCAGCACGGCTCTCACAACACATTTTCTCCGGAATAGCAGCGGGGCGAAAGCACAACAACGGCACTATGAGGCCTCAGTGGAAAGGCAGGTGACAGAATGCCATTTATTGTAAGAGGACGACCCCTGAGGGGTAAGTGCTTTATTTTGACATTCACTACAGTCATATGAAGCCTAAAACAAATTCTTTTTTTGATGACGGGCATATTTGGTCGAAGATGGCTCAATCTTCTATTCAAATATATGGAATTCTCTTAAAATACAGTATAAATGACAGCAAACAATTTATGAAAAACTGTTTCCATCTGAAAGAAATTGTGTGGAATAAGTCTTGACAAATTATTTCTCTGTTCAGCCACCTTTTTAGTACTATTATGGGACAAATTGGGTGGGATGCATATGTGCATGAAAATGTTCCTTATTTTAATCCCACTGTGGTCATTTAAATGATATCTAGTTGAAATTAATGCTATTGTAATGACCATTAAGCCATGGAAATCAGACACAGCATTTGAAATTTTGCTTAACAGATTTTTTGGGGAAACCACAAACATATGAAGCAAGGTGTCTAAACTTTTTTCTCTGAGGACGGCTTTTTGCAAAGATGAAATGTATATGATGTCTAAAAGTGTCAATGGAAGTGATTTAAGGGCTAAAAGCATCAAAATAATCCAGTTATGTAACAATATTGCAAAATATACTACATATGTTCATATTTACAATACTAAGTCAAACTTTGAAGAACAAAGGGAACATTTCCAGCAACAGCAAAAAAAAACAACAACCTGAAAATCCCAACTAAAATAGAAGTTTATTTATAAAAATAATACACACATTTTTGAAGTTTCTATATGTATTTTAACATGTCAGGGCTTGGCCCCTGAGCTAACAGGGGAAGCACATCTTATGTGGTTAGCACCATCTAGTGTTAAAGATGAGAAGTGCAAGAGAATGTTGGCTTTATTTAGGCTTTTTGCGCGGCCTGTTTCATATTAATGCCATCGGACAATAATTTAAAAAATCGTCTTTATGCCTATTTTTTTGTATGCGCAATTTTAGTCTTATTAGGGAAACGTTCACATTGTAGCTCTTGTGTCAGACTTTATTCTTCTTAAATTATGAATTATGCATGTACTGTTTGTGCATATTTAAATACTAGCTGTTTTGAATTTGGGCTGCTATTATTATTCATTTTCAGCATACCAAATATGTATTAAAATTGCAATTGTGTGCAAAATGTAATATTTGCACGTGACGTTGAAAGGGCAACAGGTTGCCTTATTATTAATATTATTTTATTTTTTCAATTTGCTCCGTGATTGGTACCCATCGAAGACTTATTTTGGATTCGGTCCAGTTTTGAGACAAGTGGGATGAGGATTTTGTTGGAGATTTTGTTTGACTTGCCTCCGGCTCGCGCTCCCGTTAAAGGCTGATGTGCGCAACAGTACCCGGATGTCGCAACATGTTTGTCGCTTCTGTCAGTGTTCCACGCTCGGAATGGATGCGTGGATAATGTGGGTAAATAAGTCAGGTTAGCCTCGGGTGGACGTGGTACCCTCCAAGGATGAGTTGGATCTGACGTGGAGCGTTTCAATGTGGATTCGAGGATGCAAGAAGCAGATGAACTGTCAAAAGGTAACAACATAGAACCAAAAAAGGGCAAAAGGTAGAGACTTGGCCAGCTTGCATTACTGACAAACTGCAAAAAAAGCTGTGACGAACTACTTGAATTGAATTGTCATTCATATTTTTCGACAGAATTCAGCAATATAGGAGATGTTTTTTCGCGACCTACAAAATGATCCATCTCAATTTTCGAACCCCTTTTAAATTGCATACCCTTAAAAGTGGGCAATTGTTCACTTCCACAATGTCCGATTAATAACTAGAAATAAATAAAAAATATGTCCATATGGTCCAAAACCTAAGAATGGGAATATGTCTGCCTTTGTGTTTTTATGTAATGGCAAAGTTGATAGAAAATGACCTGAATTGCTTAATGATTCCTGACTGTCATTTGTTTTTAATCAGTTATTACTGTCAGAAAGTACTACTAGTAGAGGTGGTGATTACTTGACACTCCAAATGGGAGTGTGAATGGTTGTCTGTCTCTCTTTGTGCTCTGTGATTGGCAACCATCACTAGTCCAATGTGTAATCTGCCAAAGTCAGTAAAGATAAACAATAACACTACAGTAAATGTTGTATAAAAAATGGATGCATTGACATAATGTCAATGTCACAGGTTCTTCTTGCTTAATCTCCAAATATTCCGGTTGCCGCGTGCATAGTGGAAACCTATTTGTTTGAAGTCATTTTTTTTAGATGACATAACTCTATCCGCCACTATGCGCCAGAGAGATGAGTCAAGGACATTGTTTTTTATTTATTTATTTATTTATTTATTTATTATTTTTAACTCTCAGTTTGCATTGATTTTAATGACTGGCTCATTCATTCATGCAGACTGTCCTCATCGCTCTGGCATGCTCAGATTTACACTCAGGGTAAAATGTCAAGGGAACAGCCGTGTTCTTTGGATTGTTGTTATTTCTTAAGTAAGGTTAAAAAACAAACTAGAGCAGTGTTGTCAAACATACGGCCCGCGGGCCGGATCCGACCCGTCTGGTGGTTTGGTACGGCCCGGGGAAGAAAGCTGCATTGTATAAAAAAATATGAATTTTCTTTACAATTTGTAGTTCTTGTATTATCCGCTAGGGGCGCAGTGTTTTAGTACGTGCAGACAACATGAATTGACATTTATTTATGTTCTTATGTTATTCTCTTGCTCATAATATATTGTTCATAATGTAAAAGTAAAATTCTTTTAATAAACATTTTGATAGTTTACTCATTCTTTGCACTAATTATTAGTATTAGTGACTAATACAAAGGAAAAACAGTGGGCTTATTGTTAGTTCTATGTAATTTTCGCAATGAGTTTACTGGTCCGGCCCGCTTGATCTCAAATTCAGCCGTATTCGGCCTGCAGACCAAAAGGGAGTTTGACACCCCTGAACTAGAGCAATCAAGAACACGGTTGCATTCCATAGAGTCTGTCCTTATAAAACAAACTGCTCAATTTTCATTTATGTCATAAGTAGCAAACCATGTGGCACTTGGAAGTTCCCTGAACATATTTTGTTATGGGTAAGAACTGACAAACTGCCTGTTTTCTGTTCCTTCGCATCCATTAGGGGCTCAGTATGCCAGCAACAAAAGGACCACTTACTCCACGGATTCGCCGGCCCTCTGGCCAGAAAATCAAACTCATCTGCACCAACTCAATCCACCTGAGCCCCTGCACGCCCCCGCCAGTAGGGGCAAGGCGGTTGGTTCGTCTCATGGCCTCCTGGGACCAAACTGCGTCACCCAAGTCCACGCTTCTGGTGTCAGCCCAGTTCTGGCTTGGCACGCGGCCATTAACGCCGCTCGCCAAGCGCAAGGCGACGTGGCAAAGCCTGACGTGAGTCCGCAGACCTCAACGTGCGTCACGGGAGCGGCGCCCGTCGGATCCTTGGCACAAAGGAAGAGACAGCAGTATGCCAAGAGTAAAAAACAAGGGGGGTCCACCAACAGCAGGCCACCACGAGCGTTGTTCTGCCTCACCCTCAACAACCCTATCCGCAGAGCCTGCATCAGCTTGGTGGAGTGGAAGTATCCTTTAAATCTTTGCTTGGGATGAACTAATAAACCAATCACCTCATCAAAAATTTCACCTCATTTTTAAAGATCAGAATCAGGTGGAAAAAGTTCAGTGTTTTTGTTTGCTCATATTTTTTAAGTATTTGGACAATCTACAATCCAAACACAATCACCCAGTTCTATATAAATATTTTAAATTAATTTATTTATTAATTTCTGCAGAAGTCAAGAAAAGTTTCCACACTATACTCTTTTTAACAACATCCCTCTTCATTGTAAAACCCACATTTGCATGTAGATAAACTGGTGGTGGACACTAAGTGAGCAGTACATCTCTATTTTTTATGATAATTTATAATTTGGCACTCACCCCTTTTAATTACAATCAGTCAGCCAAAGACATATTTCTGTCCTTAATAGAGTGCCTGTCTTTATTTCTGTCCTTGTGGTTAAAAATCATTCCTTAACTTTTTGACTTTCAGACCATTTGATATATTTATATTGCTGTCAATTTTTGCCAACTGTGTGGCCTTAGCCATTTACATCCCTTTCCCTGGAGATGACTCCAATTCCACCAACCAAGAGCTGGTGAGTACAATTCCAAGTATATTCTTTGAAATGGCACATACACTTTTTACTCCTGACTTTAGATCACATCAGCAGGTTTGCCTTTGTATGTGTCCTCAAAAGCACTTTCATTCAGTGTTTGCCTGTTTCCTTCTCTGAGCCCTGCAAGTGTGCTTTTTGTATTGATGCAAGATGTGAGGTTTGGGCATGGAGAAATGTTGCATGTTTTCTCAGCAGATGGGGATTGTTCACTGTCTGTCTGTGTATGCTTTTACAGAGAAAATGCAGGAGATAGCATTAAATTATTATTCTCTAAGCCTGGTAATTAGTGGTAATGTTTAAGTATCTTGATTAATGATGGTTGGCAGTGTTAAAAAGGAAAACAAAATAAACTATTGTTAAATGTTGTAAAAATAATGTTTAGCACCATTACTGAAGTGAGTTACGTTACATTATGTCAGATATACTATTTGTTTCGCTTTAAGATATTCTTTTTGATAATGGACTGTGGAGTAGTTAACTACAAAAAATCCCTATTTTGCTTACATGTTGTTGGTGCTCTCTGAAGACGTGGGTTGGACAGAAATGGCTCATTTTTAGGACTCATAAAATGAAAAGCAGACGAAGCAAGTTAGCTTGGAAAGCCATTCTGACTTTTGCTGATTAGTCCGCTATTTTGCCTCTTTTGATGGTCAACCACAGTTATTTTCTTGCTTATTTTTTCTGTTACATGAACCGGAAGTTGTTTGGTTTCAAGGGCATGATGTAAAATGTGACCACAATTTTTTTGTGTGTAATATTAAGATATTTAAGTAATTTTTGGAGAAAAGTCAGAAAATTATGTGATTGAAACCATTACATGAACTATTTTTGCATCAGTGTAGCCGGAAGTTGTTCAGGGTCCGCAGACATGAACTTTTGGTGACATTAGGTCAGTATAAAAAATTAGATTTTGGAAGAATTTTGGAGGTTTATGTGATTCCTGCTGATAAAACTTTGATTAGAATGACTATTGTTAATATAGGCGACATCATTTTAAATGAAAAGACTTTGAGATGGTGGCAACCCGCAGTCACGGTAGCTGCCCGGCAACTGATGCCTGATTGTAAATATATACATCAGATTCATGATCTTCCATCCATAAAATAATCTTTTCGCCTGCCAAAAAGAAGTTAAACTATTATTTATAATGCAGGTGCATGTCTTACTTGTTGACTTGACCTCAAATGTGATGTCATGAATATATTTGTGGTACTTATTTTTATTTTTTGTTGTTGCTACATGAGCTGGTGAGTGAGTGTAAAACAGACTGAGCATGTGCGTGTGTGTGAACATGATGAGGGATTAAAGTGGACAGTGGATTAGTCGTCCATGAATGAGTGTAGGGAGAGATCATGCCTCCCTGTCTGCCTATCTGTGTATCAAGCTTTCGCTCATTCTGTTTGTATGTCTTCATTCTCATTGTTTCAATATTAATGCCCCAAAAATGTTCGTTAGTAGCGTGTCCATTTTGCAAGCTTGTGTATCTGTCACATTCTATCTAATTGTGCAATCTTTAATTTGCAATAGGGTTCAGTCATTAAATTATCCGGTGCGGTATAGGAAAATCTGAATTGGAATGTTGATTTTGAACATTTTAATTATGTGTTATTGCAGTATGTCTGCCTCACAGTTCGTAGTTTTAGTTTCCAAATCTGTGTAGTCCATTAAGAACACATTTTCAGGGTCTTAGGCTTGTCTTGGTTTCTTCTCCCAAGAATTTTGGTCTTGTTGAGTTCTGGTCTGAGGCACAGCACTAAATCAAGGTCTTGGTGTGATCTCTTGATGTCTTTTTTTTGAGCAACCCTGGTTTCCAGATACCGTAAACATGCATGTTTACTGAAGACTCTTAATCGTACTATGTGTGTTTACTGTTGTTAGTCTTTGTGCCCAGTAATTAGTCTGCAAATTCTCCAGACGTGTACACCTTTTCTTACCCATGAGATTGTATGTGACGTACGTCCATGGTTTGTTTGCATGTGATTTAGCGTGCATGATTCTCAGAAGCAAGAGTCCGATTGCATCATTTTCCCAGCCAGAGATTAAAGGTTTAAGAGGGGAGAGGAAATGAGAGTCACAACTCAGCGGCATGTGGATTTGACCAACATGTCTTTTTCTTTGTACGTTTGGTAACGTAACCCACTTTTCAACATTTCGCTAATATAAAAATGTTAAGTAATTAAATTTGGTCAAAATCAGGAATTGACTTATCACCATTATTCTGTAAAAAATGTAGATCATAATTGAATTGTTATGATTACCCTAAAATATCCTGCTGCCAAAACAGAAAACATGGCCGACACACTATTCTAGAAACATACCCTATTATTTTGGAGAAGCAGGGGCGGCCGGCTTAGAACCAAAAGACAATTAATGCACGATTTGAAAAAGTATCTTTTGAAAAATGGGTGTTTAACAAATAATAAATTGAGTTTACACACTTTTTTTTACACACAAGGCGAAGAAATGTGATCACTCTTCTATTAGGATCTGACAGCTGTTTCTGGTCACCATAAAAAAAATCAACTCTCTATGTTGCATGGTTTGGACAAACGTAGCTAGAGAATCTTAAAATACGCACACACACACACACACACACACACACACACACACACACACACACACACACTTACTCACACACCCATAAATCACGCTTTATAAGGATTATAGATAACGGACTGATTACATACACACACACAGACATACGCACACACATACACACAAAGGAGGGATTGTTTAAACTACTAATTGTCACGTTATTGGTTTGGTTTAATTTTCTAACATATGGAAGGGCCAATAAACTCCCCTTTATTTACTTGTGTTAACAGCTTGCGCCACGGAAGACGTGTGGTTAGCACGTCTGCCTGAAAGTTTGGAAATCTAGGGTTCAATACGGCCTAATTCCGTCCTGTGTAGATTTTGCCTGCTCTCCCAGTGCTTGCATGTAGGTTTTCTCAGGGAATTTCTGTTTCATAAAAACAGTAGAGTTCAATTCCAGTGTTAGTTACTTAATTAATTAAAAGAAACTCATTTATTAATTTTTCAATTCTTGTTTCCCAAACATTTCCTGAACCTGAAAGAACGAATCCTTTTTTTTCATGACTAATATTACATGCGGTTTCCACATTTAGGATGCAAGTCAACAATTTAAATAATAAACAAAAACGAGCACGCCCACAAAGGGACTGATCAATATTGTCAATATTTCAAACTTATGGACCAAAATATGACCCAATCCTGACAAAGGAGATATTTCTACCTCAATCTATTGATAGGATCTGGCTCACAAAAATTCATTTTCAACCCTTTATCTTATAATTTTTCCTCATCTCTGCTCTACAGCATCCGCTAACATGTGAACCATAAAATTAGAGCACACACAGCGATCGATGAACTGTATTGCTGTTTAGACATAGCATCATTGGGTTGACCCAGCAAGTTGTGTGCCTTCAGGGGCAGCAGAATTTTAAAAAAAATTATATATAGCGACCCAGTGGACTAATGGTCAGCGCATCGGCCTCACAGTTCTGGGGTGTAGGGTTCGATCTCGGTCTTCACTGTGTGGAGTTTGCAGGTTCTCCTTAGGCTTGCCTGGGTTTTCTGCAGGTACTCCTGTTTCCTCCCACAACCCAAAAAACATGCAGGGTAGGTTAGTGAAACACTCTTAAATGGCCCTAGCTATGATTGGTTGTCCTTTGTCTCAGTGTGCCCTGTGATTGGCTAACCACAGATTCAGAGTGCCCATAGTTAGCTGAGATAGGCTCCAGCACCCCATTACAATAATCAGATAAGCGTCTTGGAAAATAATACATTTAGTTTTTATAACTTGATGGCCATATTTCAACTGAAAAGCAAACTCCCCAGTGTATTTCCATCATGTCATCATAAATGTAACATTTACAAAGGGTTACCTAGAAAGGAAAGATGGATACAATCAGCTATTTCTTTACAATATTGGTTAAGTCATATTAAATGCAGCACAGTGAGGCCGGTGTACACCCACACAGATTGTGATGCTTTTTGTAAATGCTTCATTTATCATGGCTACTTCTCCTCCGTTAAAGCTCCCTTTTTATCCACATGCTCAGTTCTCCGTTGCATCATAGATGTTTTCTTCTTTAAACCTGTTCGATCATTTTCAAATATATATAAGATGGCATTCCAATTGTTTTAATAAATGACTCACCAATGTTTGCACCCTTGTCAATGAAGAACAATACGATTCTGATACTAAATCAGATCATTTATAAAGAGTGTGAATTGTCATCTGTCTCTCACTGGCGACCAATCTAGGGTGTAGTCTGCCTGTCGTCCGAGGTCACCTGTAATAGGTTCCAGCAACTCTGACGAGGATGCGTTTCTATTGCACCGTTGTTAGTGTCAGTAACTTTGTTTAGTTTTAGTTTTCAATTACAATTGTCCTTCCAACTTTTTTCACCACAACTGACAACTTGACTGAAGTCAAACACGTCATGCTGATAAAAGTGCAGTATTGCGTATACCTTTTTTTTCCCCCTAACAAGGCACAACAGACATCTGCGATTATACATCTTCATTGCAGTGTGGTCCTTTCTTTGTGAGTCATATCCCGTCTCCGGTGAGCTGTCACACCCCCGCATCATTATTATGTTAAATATACACTCAGGAAATACGAGCCCGCAAATGTTGTCAACTGAATTGGCTGAATCACATTTACAGTGGAGTTACATTTTGGAGACAGTCCAGTCATTTCTTTTGGATGAACATGTTATGTCATTGTAGACACTTTTTATCAAACGTCATAGATCTGATCGATTAACACCATATTACTACCAAATCAGCAAATAAGGTATAAAATTGACCATAAATGTCTAAAACACATTTAATTTGATTTATTGTAGAATTTGTCCAACTGTTGAAAATTTCCAATACATTTATTGTACTTTTTTGCCCTTTCACTTTGAGAAAAGGATCTTAAAGCGCTCATTAAAAGAGCAGATACATTTTGCGAACAATGACTTCTAATTATAAAAGTATCGCTCGTCGAGCGATGTGAGTATTGCGCATGTGTACATCACCAATTTCGCCGTTCAAACGGACCTCAGTGGAAATGTGCACTCTACAGATTGCTGCTCCCTCGCCTTGTTTACAAGCAGGGCTGGCTGTCGTGGCAACTGTCGCCATGGTGACTTGTCAAGTAGAATGTGCAGGCAGAGGGCTTTCCACCAGAGATGTGAACTAGACCAAAGACAAAAAGCCACCAAGCACAGGCACATTTTAAGAAGATGGTGAGAAAGTACAGACACTAATTAGGGATCGAGGATGATACAAAAAATGAGTGATGAAAGGAAGAATAATTCAGAGGAAAACAATTAAAATGGAAGAATGGGGGTCTAATAAAAGATAATGAAACAAAAAAACTTTTCGTGTTGGCAAATTGTCTTAATAAATGGAAAAATCTCAGTTTAACCGTAATAATTTAAATGCCAATCTTACATTACAATCTTATTATTGTCCTCATTTTATCCTCCGTTATCCATGTTAAGCGGTAACCGTGTGTAATAAAAGCCATGCTATTTAATCTTATTTCTTCTAATGAGAATACAATCTAATGGGAGCCGATTTGCCTGGTTCTGGCTCCCAAATTATTTCATCTCTTGTTCTTCCACAGGACACTCCATCCAAATATTGTACATTATGATCTATATGTGAATTATTATGTACCGTATTTACCGCACTATAATGTGCACCAGAGTAGAAGGTGCACCTCCAATAAATGGCCTTTTTTAAAAATAAGTTTCATATATAAGGTACCCCAGATTATAAAATGCAGTAGTAGTAGGGGATTGTGTTACAGATTCACTACATGGAGTTGTAGTAGTAGTGGGTTGTGTTGTAGAGCCACTAGATAGAGCTGTTGTAGTAGTGGTTAGGGGTTTTGTCATACATCAACTAGAGGGGCTATGTTGGAGGGAATTTCATACAATAATTAAACAATATTGGTCCATATACATAAAGTACATCAGATTATAAGAGGCATTTTCAGAAAATGAGTCTTTTAGTTGCCCATTAGAGTCCAGAAAATACGGTGCTCGTCTAATTTTCAATTTATTTGGACTTAAATATATTACGATAGATTCCCATTCACCCATTCATGCATCAACGGAATATGCAGCAAGTGTGCTTGGCTGTATTGAGAAATCAGTGGAAAAATGACAATGTATTTAGTGGTCGTGTGTTTGTGTGAAGGGAAAGTGAAGGCTTGGTTGAACAGCAAAATTTCACACAACATAATGTTGCACTTGCAAAGCACAGCCAGCTCATGAGTGCTGTTACCACTTTTGTTTTAATGTCACTAACTTGCCTTTGTTCTGTTTTTTTTTCTTCTCCCAACTCTGCTTTTAGCAACTGCATTTTTTTTGTACAGATAGGTGTTATATCATAATCCATTTTTATTACAATTGCTATCAAGCATTCTTTTAAATTGAAATTTCTGGGAATAGAATTGCTGTTATGGTCATTTTTTTATCATTTCTGGGAATAAAATTGACAAGGTTTTATTCAATTTGAATGTTGTTTTACTATCCATCTATTAAATAAATAATCAAGAATTATAATCTATTATATATAATGCATTCTCCCAAAAATTGAGTACACAAATGATCATGTAGAAGATATTGTACTGTATTTCAAATCAAATTGATTTGTTTTCTTCATTTTTTGTACTTTTGAAACGGTTCACCATCTCATGAATACAACACAGTAAATATACATGATGACTGCAAGCGGTAGTGGTGTACTCCAATCCAAGCAGAATAAAAATATGATTCCAGACTCATCTGCAAACATAATCTAGGACATTTCCTTTATCCCTTGCTGTCCTCTGTCCTGGCTTTGGCCTTAGTAAGTGGAATTTCTTGTCCGTTTCCCAAAACAGAGGATTTGAAAGCTTACAGGATGTGCTGCTCCTCCTTAAATCAATTAAGCTGCTTTGCTCTCTCCTTGCACTGAGGCTGTCATTTGTGAAGACCTAAATCTTAATGTCATGGAAGGTAAAGATTAAAGAAAAGTACAACATTTTTTAGTTTCCATCGAGAGCAAAGCAAGTAAATATTACCATGTCAGCTTCACAGTTGTGGGCTTGAGAGTTCCATCCCGGGCTGGGTCCTCTCGTTGCGTGGCTTTCATGTTCTCCCTGGCTTGCGTGGGTTTTCTCTGGGTACCCCGCTTTCGTCCCACATTTCAAAAACATGCTAATTAATCACCTTTGTCTCCTTGTGCCCTGCGATTGGCTGGCCACCGATTCAGGGTCTGTTCAGTAATCCCTTCCTTCGATTATGCCAATGGTTTCAACTATGCAGAGGTAAACCATTGCACATTTTTTGCACTATTTCAATAGTTATGGATCTGTTTGAGTCATGGCAATCTATTTTTGAATGCACTTTGACAAGATCCTATCATTTATTTAGTGTGTGGAACTTTAGTGATACCTTCCTGCAAAGCTGTAACCTTTAACAGGATGAGTGTTTAGAAACAGGTTTATATTATATATTATCTTATAGAATTATAGAACTACAGAGGATGACACATCTCGAACAAAGCTGTCTGCTTACTGGCTATGAATGACTCTGTCCCGTTCATGAGCACTTGTTGTGTTTGCGTCATCTAAATCAGACGGAGAAGTGCTTAGCTTAATGGGCCTTTTAAGCTGCCAACTCGGTGACCCTTACGCATGGCATAAGGCAGATGTGAATGTAAAAACAGAGCGTATGTGTCTGTTTGTCTGCATTTGTGTGTTTACATGTGTCCATGGCATGTGCACGCATGAAAATATGGCTATTAAGGTGTTCTCCGTGGGAGAGAACGCGAATCAAAGTGACAAAAAAACAAACTCAAAGAATAGCTTTTTTTTGTGCAGGTTTGTCCAGATTCTAACACCTGAATCGAACACACTATTTCATGTTGCCATAGAAACATTTAGAATTGTTCAGGCCTTTAAAGAATGATGAAAATAGAAGATCTTTCTCATCAATAATTTCCCATCCATCCATGTTGTGGTTGTTCTCATACTGTCAAGTCATACTTTGATGTCTGTTTTTTTTCCCTCACTTCTTACAGGAAACTGTCGAATATGCCTTCCTAATCATTTTCACTATCGAGACATTTCTGAAGATTATTGCCTATGGCCTGGTCATGCACCAAAACTCCTATGTCAGAAATGGCTGGAACATGCTGGACTTTGTCATCGTCATTGTTGGGTGAGTTTTTAGTTTTTCTCTGGAATTTGGATGCAAAATACACAGTGACACAACTTTGTAAAAACTTTTCAAATACAATCCTACACATCATCTTACGGTGTCGACTAGCTTACTTAAAAAGCTGGCATTGATGTCCTCCTTTTTTTAAAGACAAAGCAAATATAGTACACACTTGTATATACATGCTAAATGCCAGGGGGAATAAATTGGGAAGCTTAGCTTTGGACAAAAACAAAAGTAAATATACACACACATTGACGACATAGACGAATACACTGGTCACGCTTCACATTCAAGTTGTTAGCCAACACCACTCACTCTCTCTGTGCTATTTGCTTTCTTCTTCTTGCTGTTTTGACGTCTCTCTCACCCCCAACCACCTCTACTCTGCTCTCCCTTGCTATACAGCTTATTCAGTGTGGTCCTGGAGATGATAACCAAAGATGCTGACTCGGGTGGACAGTCAGGAGGCAAGCCTGGCGGGTTTGACGTCAAGGCCCTCCGAGCCTTTCGTGTGCTTCGCCCCCTCCGCCTTGTCTCTGGAGTTCCCAGTGAGTTAACATAAAATTTAGAGAGACTGTTATTTTTGAGTAACTACTGGCATTGGACGTGCCACACAGATCAGAACCCTAACACTAAACCTAACCATTTTGTATTTAAACACACCCTAACCCTAACCATTTTGTATTTAAACACATCCTAACCCTAACCATTTTGTATTTAAACACACCCTAACCCTAACACCCAACCCAAATCCTAACCATTTTGTATTAAAACACACCCTAACCCTAACCATTTTGTATTTAAACACAACCTAACCCCTAACCATTTTGTATTTAAACACACGCTAACCATTTTGTATTTAAACACACCCTAACCATTTTGTATTTAAACACACCGGAACCCTAACCATTTTGTATTTGCCATTGAAATACAATAACAAGTAGTCTTGAATGATCATCCAAAACTAGGAATTTAAGTATACCAATTTTCATCATGGTAAGTAATGTAACATCATAGAGTCTGGACACTACCACAATACTGAAACCCTAACCCTAACCCTGACACTACCACAATACGGAAACCCTAACCCCAACCCTAACGCTGACACTACCACAATACTGAAACCCTAACCCTAACCCTGACACTACCACAATACTGAAACCCTAACCCTGACACTACCACAATACTGAAACCCTAACCCTAAACCTAACCCTAACCCTGACACTACCACAATACTGAAACCCTAACCCTGAAACCCTAACCCTGACACTACCACAATACTGAAACCCTAACCCTGACACTACCACAATACTGAAACCCTAACCCTAAACCTAACCCTAAACCTAACCCTAAACCTAACCCTAAACCTAACCCTAAACCTAACCCTAAACCTAACCCTAAACCTAACCCTAACCCTAACCCTTACCCTAACCCTAACGCTGACACTACCACAATACTGAAACCCTAACCCTTACCCTTACCCTAACCCTGACACTACCACAATACTGAAACCCTAACCCTAAACCTAACCCTAACCCTGACACTACCACAATACTGAAACCCTAACCCTTACCCAAACCCTTACCCTTACCCTTACCCTAACCCTAATCCTTACCCTTACCCTTACCCTTACCCTAACCCTAACCCCAATCCCAACCCTAACCCTAACCCTGACACTACCACAATACTGAAACCCTAACCCTAACCCTGACACTACCACAATACTGAAACCCTAACCCTGACACTACCACAATACTGAAACCCTAACCCTAACCCTAACCCTAATCCTTACCCTTACCCTAACCCTAACCCCAACCCCAACCCTAACCCTAACCCTGACACTACCACAATACTGAAACCCTAACCCTGACACTACCACAATACCGAAACCCTAACCCTGACACTACCACAATACTGAAACCCTAATCCTTATCCTTACCCTAACCCTTACCCTAACCCTTACCCTAACCCTTACCCTAACCCTTACCCTAACCCTTACCCTAACCCTTACCCTAACCCTTACCCTAACCCTTACCCTAACCCTTACCCTAACCCTTACCCTAACCCTTACCCTAACCCTTACCCTAACCCTTATCCTAACCCTTACCCTAACCCTTACCCTAACCCTTACCCTAACCCTTACCCTAACCCTTACCCTAACCCTTACCCTAACCCTTACCCTAACCCTTACCCTAACCCTTACCCTAACCCTTACCCTAACCCTTACCCTAACCCTTACCCTAACCCTTACCCTAACCCTTACCCTAACCCTTACCCTAACCCTTACCCTAACCCTTACCCTAACCCTTACCCTAACCCTTACCCTAACCCTTACCCTAACCCTTACCCTAACCCTTACCCTAACCCTTACCCTAACTCTTACCCTAACCCTTACCCTAAACCTAACCCTAACCCTGACACTACCACAACACTGAAACCCTTACCCTAACCCTAACCCTAACCCTGACACTACCACAATACTGAAACCCTAACCCTAACCCTGACACTACCACAATACTGAAACCCTAACCCTAAACCCAACCCTAACCCTGACACTACCACAATCCTTAAACCCTAACCCTGACACTACCACAATACTGAAACCCTAACCCTAAACCTAACCCTAACCCTTACCCTAACCCTTACCCTAACCCTAACCCTTACCCTTACCCTAACCCTTACCCTAACCCTAACCCTGACACTACCACAATACTGAAACCCTAACCCTTACCCTAACCCTAACCCTGACACTACCACAATACTGAAACCCTAACCCTAACCCTGACACTACCACAATACTGAAACCCTAACCCTAACCCTGACACTACCACAATACTGAAACCCTAAACCTAACCCTAACCCTAAACCTAAACCTAACCCTAACCCTAACCCTTACCCTAACCCTAACCCTGACGCTACCACAATACTGAAACCCTAACCCTAAACCCTAACCCTAACCCTGACACTACCACAATACTGAAACCCTAACCCTCACCCTAAACCTTACCCTAACCCTAACCCTAACCCTTACCCTAACCCTGACACTACCACAATACTGAAACCCTAACCCTAACCCTAACCCTAACCCTTACCCTTACCCTTACCCTTACCCTTACCCTTACCCTAACCCTTACCCTTACCCTTACCCTAACCCTAACCCTAACCCAAACCCTAACCCCTAACCCTAACCATTTTGTATTTAAACTAACCCTAACCCTAACCCAAACCCTAACCCCTAACCCTAACCATTTTGTATTTAAACTAACCCTAACCCTAACCCTTTTGTATTTAAACACACCCTAAACCCTAACCCTTTTGTATTTAAACACACCCTAAACCCTAACCCTTTTGTATTTAAACACACCCTAAACCCTAGATTTTAAACCCTAGATATTAAACCCTAGATATTAAACCCTAGATATTAAACCCTAGATTTCAAACCCTAGATTTCAAACCCTAGATTTCAAACCCTAGATTTTAAACCCTAGATTTCAAACCCTAGATTTTAAACCCTAGATTTTAAACCCTAGATTTCAAACCCTAGATTTTAAACCCTAGATTTCAAACCCTAGATTTTAAACCCTAGATTTCAAACCCTAGATTTTAAACCCTAGATATTAAACCCTAGATATTAAACCCTAGATTTTAAACCCTAGGTTTAAACCCTAGATTTTAAACCCTAGATTTTAAACCCTAGATTTTAAACCCTAGATTTTAAACCCTAGATTTTAAACCATAGATTTTAAACCCTAGATTTTAAACCCTAGATTTTAAACCCCAGATATTAAACCCGATCCCGGTCCCGACCCCGACCATAACCCCGAACCGGACTCCGCTAATGGCAGTCTTTCCTCTCTGCATCCCTACAACATTTGATCATGGTGTTTTGTATTTGTACAAAAATATTGAATATAAGCAAAATTACTCCTAATCTTTTAGGTGTAGACACACACACACACACACACACATTCTTAAATGTAAAGCAGTGGCATATTTTCAACGGATGCAAGAATAAGCAACTGAAGTGTCCGAGGATATGTATCGTTAGATTTGTGTTCTTCTCAGTCGACCTTGGGTTGATTACGTTTGATGGCTGCCAGCCCCCCAGTCAAATTGGATTGGACGTCTGTATGTACTCACTTTGATTGTGTGATTGCAGGTCTGCAAGTGGTTTTGAACTCCATCATTAAAGCCATGGTCCCTCTGCTTCACATCGCTCTGTTGGTCTTATTCGTCATCATTATATATGCCATCATCGGCCTTGAGCTCTTCATCGGCAAAATGCACGCTACCTGCTTTGTGATTAAAACAGGTAAGGCTTTTTACTCTAAACAATTTGGTTGTGGGCACATTTAATACCATAAATATTCTAACTGCGGTTTCTTTGAAGGTACCCTGGCAGAAGATGAGCCAACGCCATGCGCCGTGTCCGGGAATGGTCGCCACTGCACACTAAACTCAACTACTTGCAGAGAAGGCTGGCAAGGCCCCAACAATGGCATCACCAACTTTGACAATTTCTTATTTGCAATGCTGACTGTTTTCCAGTGCATCACCATGGAAGGCTGGACTGATGTTCTCTACTGGGTAATTTCTGGGGGCTGCTGAACTTGCCACAACTTTGTCGAATATACATTCCCAATTGAGCATTTCCTGTAACTCAACCCACCCTTGTTGGGGCAAGGAGAATATCAATCGAGATTCAGATTTTTTTTCAATCGTTGTGACTATTGTACACGCTAAGGTTAATGATAAGTATGTATGAATAATCAGGCTTTCCTTAGGCAACATTTGGGATCCTTATAGACGTCCAGGAAAGCTCCAATTTTCCGCCTGTTCACAAATTTACATCTGCCCTGGCAAAACACATCACAATACGTACATTATTTTATTCATGAAGAGCGTGTTATTTAGGAGGTGCCCTTTGGCCTTTCCTCACTGTCCTCTAAGCTTCTCGCTTTTATTCATGGACGCGTTACCACGACAACGTTATGTTACAGCTGCTTTTCAAGCAGCGTATCAAGGACGTGCCAATCCGAATGGAAGGCAGATGTGATAAACAGAGGGAAAGAAAAGTACTTTTTTAAAAAATCTTGAATAGGTGTGGGTGAAATATCAACAAAGATTTCTGCCGTGTACGAATCTGTAAAATCAATTCATTTAATGCCAAGAAGTCAATGATTTTGTGGCAAGGCACATACTGAGGGTGACCATTCAGTCACCATAGTGAGAATAACTGAACACACTTTGTGTTCATCACAGAGGAAATTGGTGGTAATAGCAATCGCGAACATTTTGAGGAAAATAACGACAATTAGAACCCTAAAAATAAAGTCATTCATCTCCATGCTATTGACGAACAATTCATATACTATTCAATAAAGCATCTATTCATCGAATTTTGTTATTACCTACCTACCACTATTTTCTGATGAGCAACTTTATTTAGCTACTGTACTTTACCAGTCATTTTTTATCCTCAGGGAAACAAAAATAAATAATGACAACAATTGGAGTGAAACTAAATTTAGGAAGACAATTCAACAATGTGTATGTGCTGCTTCTTATAGTAATATATTTCATGATAAAGGCTGTAACATTGTGTACATCAATGAAATGGTGATAAAATAGCATGGGTTTTAAACTCTTGGGTCTTTTTTTCTGCCTGGGTGTTTTCAGATGAATGACGCCATGGGTTTTGAGCTGCCATGGGTCTACTTTGTCAGTCTGGTCATCTTTGGGTCCTTCTTTGTTCTTAACTTGGTCTTGGGAGTCCTCAGTGGGTAGGTTACTATTTTTCCCCCTCAAAATTTCTGCCAGTTGACTGAACTCTAACCAAATGTTTGACGGCCTCGATGCTTTGCATTGCAGCGAGTTCTCCAAAGAGCGAGAGAAAGCCAAAGCGCGAGGTGACTTCCAGAAGCTGCGTGAGAAGCAGCAGTTGGAGGAAGACCTGAAGGGATACCTGGACTGGATTACTCAGGCCGAAGACATTGATCCTGAGAATGAAGAAGAGGGATTCGAGGAGGGAAAGCGCAACAGTGAGTTCCATCAAATGACTCTAATTCCCCTTTAGTCGCTTCCAATGTCATGTAACGCCGGCGGACCAATCACACCACACCATAGAACTTTGAGTAAGGCTCTCCCTGGTAGCCCTACCACTGTCCTTTTATGGGCATTGACACAAGTGATATGTTATGACACGAGAAGCTAATATTTTAACTGGATTCAAGCCTTGTGTTCATTTACATTCTCCCACAAAGAATTACAGGAATACCTAGTCATTTTTTTTCTTGTACTGCTCTTTACTGACCTGCTACTTCCTTTGCTACGTGAACTGCACGTCGATAACACCAAGGGGTCACATTAGCGGATCTCACCGAGAAGAAGAAGGGAAAGTTTGGCTGGTTCACCCAGTCAACAGAGACGCAGGGTAAATGTGTTTGGCCAAAATCATTTTTTTCATTTATACATCATCTCGGACACATCGTCATTGTCTTGGAATTCACGATTCGTAACTCATAATTGTCCTACTTTGTTTTGCTGTCATGTTGTGTTTGTCATGGTTTCTTTCCACACATCAACAACGTCTTTACACACATCCTTTCACTCATTTTTCTGTCGAAAAGTTGAATTTCTCTTGATAGCAGAAAAACATGATCGTTAATTGTAAAATTGCCATGTACATTTGTAGATTATATGTCAAGGAAAAGTCCTTTATTCTCACCTTCTTGCTACTGTGACAGTGAAATTTCCCAAATACGGGATAAATATCTCATCTTACCATTACCATTTAGTAAAGATCGTCTTCTTGCTACTTTATAGAATCCCAATTGAACAAACATAGTGTGAACTATATATTTAAGTAATCCCACTTAAGATATCCATGACATATTTATTGTTTTAATGAAACCTAAACCAAGTTTCATGTTATAGGCTAGCATTTAATTATTTTATTTGCATTACTGAATCCTAAAATAAGAGGCATCATTGTCAACAATAAAAAAAGAGAAACATAACTAAGAATAAAGTATTTAATATTTTTTACTCAAATTGTTTGTGCTTCAACAGCAAGCATACCCACAAGTGAAACGGAGTCTGTAACCACTAACACGCACCGTGGTGAGGACGACAAATGGCTATGCTGTGCTCCTCTTTGGTAAGTGTCACAGATGTCATTACTTTCCCATTCACATGCTGCTTGTGTACAAGTCCAAAACTGTTTTAAAAAAACACTATCTTTCATTCTTCTCAGTAAAAAAATTACCAAGTCAAAGTGCAGGTTAGTACCACGTTGTGACGTCAACCCACTGGGCATGTGCCTCATCCGTTGAGTGGATTAAACTCATCCAGCATGCCTTCATTTACTCACATTGTTGTATTATACGATGATCCAAATCCCTCGTGTTTTTCCGCTCCTAATTAATGCAGGTTGAGTTATTAATTGATTCATTAATTCGCCGTGATTATGACTGACCACATCCGTGTTGTCTTCCTTTTTGTTTCACTTAATGTTAATGTGGATTGGTATAAAACTGTAAATTGTGATTGACCTCTGTTTGACCCTTTTGATTGACCAGTGACCAGTCTAAGGGGGCTTTTTGCTTAGAGTAATGTCCTTTCTATCATTCTCTTTTTCCAAGTCGTCAAGGTCGACGGTGGAATCGCTTCTGTCGGAGGAAGTGTCGCGCAGCGGTGAAATCTGTGACCTTCTACTGGCTGGTCATCATCTTGGTTTTTCTCAATACTCTCACCATCGCCTCAGAACACTACAACCAACCAGACTGGCTCACTGAAGTTCAGGGTAAATTGTGTCTCCTTTGGTTGTTTGTCTCCTTGTGCCTTGTGACAGGCTGGGATAGGCTCCAGCATCCTCCACGATCCTAGTGAGGATAGAGCAGTTCAGAAAATGAGATGAGATGGTTGGAGCATTTTTTAAACTAATTTACAGCCTTTTACGGTAATAGACACGCCAAAACCATTTGAACTGCAAGGTATGGCATCGAATGAACATTGTGACCCTCTCAATTGAAATTGATTGGACGTCTTCTAGTGACAAGGGATTGTAGTGAATTTGCCTTTTTATTTTCCAATTGAATCTCCTTTCTTTCTCCTGGATTTCCCAGATGTCGCCAATAAAGTTCTCCTGGCCATGTTCACTTTGGAGATGCTGGTGAAAATGTACAGTTTGGGGCTGCAGGCCTACTTTGTTTCCTTGTTCAATCGCTTTGATTGTTTCGTGGTGTGCGGCGGCATTATGGAAACCATCCTGGTGGAGCTGGCCCTCATGTCTCCACTGGGCATCTCTGTTTTCCGCTGTGTTCGACTCTTGAGGATCTTTAAGGTCACACGGTGAGTTTCACTGAGATGGCACACAAAAAAGTTAAATTCATGAAAAAAACATACAATTGAATGAAACTTTCTTCTTAGCTTAACTCTGCTAACTATTGACCAACGATATTTCTGTTTTCTTCAGCCACTGGGCATCACTGAGCAACCTGGTGGCTTCTCTGCTCAACTCCATGAAGTCCATAGCTTCACTGTTGCTGCTTCTTTTTCTCTTCATCATCATTTTTTCCCTGCTGGGCATGCAACTTTTTGGGGGAAAGTTTAACTTTGATGAGACGGTGACCAAACGAAGCACATTCGACAATTTTCCCCAGGCCCTACTCACTGTGTTTCAGGTGGGTCCTTTAGATTAGATTAGATTAGATTAGATAACTTTATTCATCCCGTATTTAGGAAATTTCACTGTCACAGTAGCAAGAAAGTGAGAATACAGACACAGGAAAAGACATAAATAAATAGTTAATAAATAAGTCAATAAATAAATAATTAAACAAATAAATACATAAATATATGAATAAATACCCAAGCATTTTTATCTGGAAAAGAAAAAAAAGAAGAAAAATGTGGACATAAAATGAACATTACTAATTCATTCTCTGAAGCGCATATCCTCACGTGGGTCACTGGGGGAGGTGAGGCCACCCTGAGTTGGTGGCTAGCCATTCACTGACTAAAATACCATAATTACTCCCTTATTAATACCACTAGCACATACACGAACAAACCTTTGGAAGTGTACAAAAGCCTGCCATCAGTGCTTTGGCGCAGGATTTGTAAAAGATAGATTAATGATGAAAAATCCCTCAGACTCACAGCGCTCAATTAAATGTATGGTGTGACATTAATAGAATAATAAAATAGCTTTTGGTTGAGGACCAGAATGGCGGCACACCATTTGGGCGGAAGCGTAAAATATATATATAAAAAAACTGTTCTAATGCCAAAAAGATTTTGGAAGACTCATTGCTTGGATTAGTTGATTTCTTATTAAAACATCCGATTTTTGCGGAGTGTCCCATTTTTTGTTTCTTGCTTTGTGTTAACCAGATTCTGACAGGAGAAGACTGGAATACAGTGATGTATGATGGGATCATGGCATATGGTGGGCCAGCTTCCTCTGGGATGGCGGTTTGCATTTACTTCATCATCCTCTTCATCTGTGGAAACTGTATCCTGTTGCCCACACGTTTAAGCAGACTACTGAATGGACATCACTTATATTATTTCCTTTTCGCACGTTTCTTTTCCTTAAACCACTCAACCAGACATCCTGCTAAACGTGTTCTTGGCCATTGCTGTCGACAACTTGGCCGACGCCGAGAGCCTCAACACGGCACAGAAGGAAGAAGAGGAGGCCAAGATGAGGAGGAACAGTACAAAGTATGAGCACTGCCTTTATTTATAGGATTATTTGTTTCCTCTCGTGCTTTTTAAACACTTCCTTCTTATTGTTGCCTAAACAGAGAACATAAAATGGAAATAACACCAGACACAGATGGAGAGACAAAGGTATACAAGACAGTTCATGACTTTACAAAAGTGTTTATCTTTTTTTATTTGATTTTTTATTGCGTAGGTGCCAGTTGAGCTCTTACTGGAGGAGGACAAAGAACTTCATATTGACTCACCAGGTAAGACATGACTTTCTATTTTCACAAAGAGTGAAGGCTAAAGGTTTCTTGCTCCTGAACTTTGGAAAAGTTGTGATTTCAAGAAGAATGAAAATAACAGCAATGCGCTCGTAACAAAACATAAACAAATTTAAATGAACTTGATTACGAACAGACACTCAAAAATAAGTTTAATCTAACTTTACACTAAACTAAATTCTAATTTAGTTTTACATTTTTATACATTTCTTCTCCCGGATTGGCTCTATTTGCCCCGCCTCCACCCTGACTTTCAGATGCAACCTATCAAGGGTTCTTTGCTTTTGTCTTCCCTTCAAAAAATTCCCAAAATCATGCACACAAATGTCCTCACAATAGGATAACGCACGAACAATTGCCAAGGAGAAGTAGTATATACTTCTCTCGTATTAGCGATCACTCCACCATTCGCGCTTACCAACGGGAAAAAAAATCACTGAAAAAAATACAGCGCTCCGCCCAGTGCTCGTAGAGATATTACACGAGGGAATTACGATCAGAAAGGAGTTGCAGGGAGAGAAACAGTGCCCATGATGTTCTTATGAGCAGCCCCTCACGTCCGCTGTATGCTCGTATATCAAAATTTGTCTCGTATCTCAAGATAAAAATTTCCCTGAAATTTTACTCCTATCTCAAATTGCTCATATGTCGAGGTACCACTGCACTAACAAACGGCAGTTGGTGGGGTATACCCTGAATTGGTGGCAAGCCAATCGCAGAGCACAAGTAGACAAAGAAGCATTTACGCTCAATTTCGATTGTTCAACCACTCAATGTTATCAATGCCATTTCTTTAAAGGAGCTTTAAATAGCGGTTTAGGGTGATTGCTAATAAAGCTCTCATGACTATATTTTTCTAGTGTGTTGTGTGGACGAGGACAATGAGGATCTTCCCAAAGTCCCAGTTGGGCCCCGTCCGAAAAGACTATCTGAACTCACCATCAAGGAAAAAAGTATTCCCATCCCAGAAGGCAGCGCCTTTTTCATCTTCAGCAGCACCAACCCGTAAATACAAATATTGACCAATTTATCAAGGTCATCATGAGTCAGACTAATGTGTCTAATAAGTGGATACTTTACAGATTTCGTGTATTCTGCCATAAGCTGATAAACCATCAGATCTTCACCAACCTGATTCTGGTCTTCATCATGCTGAGCTCTGTCTCTTTGGCTGCCGAGGACCCCATACGGAACTTCTCTGCACGCAATATTGTACGTAACCAACTGTAATTGGTTTGGATCCTTTCATAGACATAGTGTCTTGCAAATCATAGAATCAAGTAATCATTAGAACAATTTTGAAAATTACTTACCTCAAAATACCTATTTGAGGAGGGAATAAATTGCATTGGAGTCTGATAATCTCAGATGGTACATCTTAAAAACTGTTCCAAAAAAAACCTAGCCCAATTATCATGTTGCACTAAAATGACCGGAATACAAAGAAATGTAGAATTTGGAGTGTCTGAGCTGATTATTGAAGTATTTTTTTTATTTTAGGGAATAATGAATACTCCAAGGTTTCCATTACCTTTCCATTCTGAAATTTCAAAATATTATATTGAGAAGCACCTGTTTGCATAGAAAATACAGTATCACTCGTTTTATTAATTAGTAAAATAGGACAGGGAGCACTGCGAGAGGTTTTATGTTAAAATGCTTTATATATCTTACATGATTCATAATATTTTTGTTTTTCTTAAAGAAGAAGACTGCACCTAGCATAAATAAAGAGGCTAAAAAAAAAAGGAACACACATCACAATTATCACATTTTTCTGACCATAAGTCACACCAGCCACATAATACACAATGAAGCTGATAAAAATATCCATTAGTTGCACTAAAATATGTTCTTTAACATGTATATAGATATGTTAATTAATATGCGATTTACTTTAATAAATAAATCAAACTCCAACTTAGAGTTTATGAAAAAACTGCACCTTATAGTCCAGAAGATACAGCACTATACATGTTTAAACCTCTAAATTGCACAGCCATTTTCCCATTGAGCTATTGTCGCTGGCATACACACGACAAAAGTGCTGTCTTCTCCTTTAACAATGCATTTCTATTGGTCTCTGATTGTCAAGTTTTCCCAAGGTCAAACAAATGTCATCTTACCCATAGTAAAATATAACCTGGGTGGCTCATTGACCAAACTTTCTGGAACAACAGCAGTTTTTGCAAAAGCTGTTTTGGCTATTCAAAACAGTCTAAAATTAATTCGTTAAGATCTGACACATGAGCGGAGTTTGTGGGTGCCCAAACATTAAAAAAAAAAAATCAGAAGACTGTGCTGTTGTCTCCAAGACTTTTTGATGACTGCAACTTGTGCATTGCCTCTTGCAGATACTTGGTTATTTTGACTATGCTTTCACGGCAATCTTTACTGTTGAGATCCTTTTGAAGGTAAATGGTGTGTATGTGTGGTGTGGTACTGTGTTGGCTAGAGCTTCAGTAACCTCCTACGTCCTTGTGTCACTCTGATTGCTTCCTCAGATCCTAGGCTATGCAGACTATGTCTTCACTAGTATGTTTACATTTGAGATCCTTATTAAGGTAATCAAGAGAGCATTGAGATGCCTCTGCAAATTTAAATTCAATAAAATATCTTAATGATCAATTCTACGACATCCAAGCATGCTGCATATGTATGCCCGCCCTCCCCTTCCTTTTTTAAATGGCTGTTTGTCATGTTGTCATGGAAACAGCCCTTCAACAAAGTTCTAGAATATTTCCAAGTCTCTAAATGGCTGTTCCATCTCAGCCTCAGTCTATTTTTGTTCTATTTTAAACACATTATTGAATAGTAGTTGACCTCTAAGGTGACTTTTCAGGGCTAACGTTTTTTTAAATGAGGAAAAAAAGTTATATTTATACTAAAAGTTTATTTTTTTTAAATAAATATTTAAATTTTAAACATCATTACATTTAAGTATTTAAAGGTGCCCTTGCATTTTGCTAACATTACTATTCCTCATTATAGCAATTTTGCAAGAAACAGTCCGATACTTAATAATATTATTAATATCCAGGTCAATGGATCTAATTTGAACATTTAATGAATATTAAATTAAATATTGAAGAAATACAATTTGAACTCTTTCCTCTGATTGCTCAATGGTGAGTGGGCATACCGGTTGGAAATATTTAAATTAAGAACTTGTGTTTTTTTAGCAATGGGGTGTGTGGGAAGCAAAAAGTGGGCTGCTATTTGCATAATAGGGTGCAGAATGATATCAAACAGTTACTAATTTCAAATCTACTCATTTGGAGTCCAATTTAAAATCATTTTTATACATGCTGGCCTTTAAAATAGTCTTTAAAATATTTTAGCTGCATATGTAATCTTAAATAATACTGCACATATATGTTGAACTGCTCAAAAATGCATATATATGTTAGAAACAACATTTTCACAGTTAGAGTTCCGATCTTTGCCTCATCCCTCTGCATGTTTAGACATGTTGTTGTTGTTTTGTTGTTGTTGTAATATGTCTTTAGAAATTGATTAGAGTAGATTGAATCTATATGGTTATTATATTGTGGAATGTATGTTTAATCTACCCCAGAAATGTAGTGGCTTTAGAATGCTCTGTCAGATGTTTTTGTTGTTGTAAATGTCACGTGTGTGTGTGTCTATATAGTACTTTATGAATACATATAACAAAGAGTGGAACCACAAATTTGAATTATTAGGAAAAAGGTTGACTGCGATATGGCTTTAGTTTAAAAATAATAATTTCCGAAAGAAATCTGTTGCCATTGTAACACCATTGTGCTTTAATTGATTTCTTTTATACATTTTTTTTTGTAGACACAAAAGTATTTATTGCAGACTCAGCTAAAAAATGAAAAACGAGCGACTTATAGTCCGGAAAATGCGGTATATGTTTTTTTTATTTTTGACGATCGCTAGAATAGACAAGATTCAAACACAGTTTCTTATGCTGTTTCAACACATTTCATTTATTTGGTAGTATAAGTAGCTGATGAGAATGAATTTTTGCACTGGTGTTTCTAGTCTTGACTGTTATCTGTGTCTTCAGATGACTGCGTTTGGAGCTTTCCTTCATAAAGGAGCTTTCTGTCGGAACTACTTCAACTTATTGGACCTGCTGGTTGTGGGCGTGTCTCTGGTCTCTTTTGGTATTCAGTATGTATTATTCCTCAATCATTTTTGTACATATTTCTTGAGTAATGTAGTTGTTTCTACTCTGCTAATCGGCAAAATATTCCCACACATTTCAGCATAAATGTGTACACTGCCTTTTCATTGAGCCTGGTGTCTACTTTTGGTATAGAAATGTTTATTTGTAAAAAATTTTTTTGTCTTCTTCCCTAGGTCTTCTGCAATCTCAGTCGTAAAAATCCTTCGTGTTTTGAGAGTTCTCCGGCCACTAAGAGCCATTAATAGAGCCAAAGGACTTAAGGTCAGAATAATAATGGCAATGTTGAACATCAAGTACTATGTGTAGATTTTTCCATGTCCAATAATATTCTACAATCAATGAGCTAAT
Organism: Stigmatopora nigra; assembly: GCF_051989575.1. Lineage (NCBI taxonomy): Eukaryota > Metazoa > Chordata > Actinopteri > Syngnathiformes > Syngnathidae > Stigmatopora > Stigmatopora nigra. Next base: position 12,357,400 of record NC_135508.1, read on the forward strand.
CAAAAAGCATCAGTTTAACCTTATACTTACCTTTTCAGATATTTCATGCACCCACCTTTGTTTTTTTTTCAGCATGTGGTCCAGTGCGTGTTTGTCGCCATCAGGACAATTGGCAACATCATGATCGTCACGACGTTGCTGCAGTTTATGTTTGCTTGCATCGGAGTGCAGCTCTTCAAGGTAAAGTCAAACAGATAATTGTGTAGGCAACATAAATACTCTGAAATTTTAACAAGACAACTGTGAATTGTGCCAAGAAGATAGCTGGGCAGAGTGAGGTGGTCTTTATTTATAGGTGTCAAACTCAGTTTGGTTTTGGGGCCACATTAATGCCAAATATCTCATGCAATGAGTTCATTTTGCATCACTGTTTATTCACTTCCATTTTAGTGTACTCAATTTTGGATCTGTTCTTATTGATTTTGAAAGACTTTTTAGCATTCATGTTAGCCAAACAATTTAGTTCTCTGTCTTCTTCATATCCAGGGAAAGTTTTATCGCTGTACGGATGACGCCAAATCCAGCCCTGAAGAGTGCAAGTGAGTGTATGATGTATCTTTCAATAATGCTCACGTTTGGAACCTTTTGCGTTTGTGTTATAAAGTTTCATTGTCCAATCACAGGGGCACCTACATTCTCTACAACAACGGCGACACTGCACTGCCTGTTGTCAAGGAGCGTTTGTGGTACAACAGTGATTTCAATTTTGACAACGTCCTGATGGCCATGATGGCTCTCTTCACCGTCTCCACCTTTGAAGGATGGCCTACGTAAGTTTGAAATGTCTATATTTAGAAACATTTTACATTTTAACGACTACAATAAGCTATTTTTTATTGTTGTTTTTCCCTCCTGCAGTCTTTTGTACAAGGCCATCGACTCTAACCGTGAAAACATGGGACCCATCTACAACTATCGCATTGAGATATCCATCTTCTTCATCATCTATATTATCATCATAGCCTTCTTCATGATGAACATCTTTGTCGGTTTCGTTATTGTCACTTTCCAGGAGCAGGGTGAAAAAGAATACAAGAACTGTGAGCTGGACAAGAACCAGGTTGGAAGAAAATTGAATTATTCTCTTCACAAAAAACACACAGACACACACACACACGACACAAACTAATATATATAAATATTATTTTCTATTTCACCTTTGCTTCAGCGGCAGTGTGTGGAATATGCTCTTAAAGCCCGTCCCCTACGTCGCTACATTCCCAAAAATCCATACCAGTACAAGTTCTGGTATGTGGTCAACTCCACCGGCTTTGAGTATGTCATGTTTGTCCTCATCATCCTCAACACCCTGTGTCTGGCCATACAGGTAAGTGATCACACTTTAAACCCTTAAATCTTAATTCCTATTTCAATTTGACATTTTTGGAGCAATTTAACACATTTTTCTTTAGTAACTACTAGTCTTTGCACCGATACATTTAGTTTGGTTCCTGATACTGATTCCGGTATTAGTCGAAATGGTTATTTAACATGTAAATGTATCCATCTTTTAAAGTATAGGCCCACCATATATCAAAAATATAACTGATACTTAAGCTTGAAGAGTACATATTATGCAATTTAGGCACGGTATTTCTTAGTACTAGCCAATTCCAATGCTTGTATTTTAATGCCGTATGGCGACCCCTTCCTTGACTAGTATCTGTATTGGAACAGTACTAGTAGCTAACTTATTATGCGTACACTGTGTGTTTTCAGCACCATGGTCAGTCCCAACTGTTCAACTATGCCATGGACATCCTAAACATGGTGTTTACCGGCGTTTTTACAGTTGAGATGATCCTCAAGCTTATTGCCTTCAAACCCAGGGTATGTCTGTGCACTACAAACGATTGGAGATTAATTTAAAAGAACAACAAAAAATATAACTTAAATTAAACACAATTGAAAGGGGGGAAAAGCCACTATTCAGAGACAATTACAGAAACAAAACCAGCAATGACACCAAATAGTTTTTCTTTTCTAATTGCACAAATGTGTTCTCTATTTATTTGGCACAACATGACGTACAATAAATTTAACAACTGCTTCAGAATAATTCCAGCATGATAATTATGTTTCACTAATTTTGTTTCTGCCAAGCAAAGAAATCTCTAACACTATCTTTTCTACATCAACCCCCCCAAAAAGTCCAATGAGATAAACTTCCACAACTGAAAATTTACAGATTACAGTAATCCCTCAAATTATCGCGGTTAATGTAGACCAGTCATGGCCGCGATTAACGAAAGACCGAGAAGTAGGGCCCCCCTATTTTTTAAACTTTTTTTATGAACTTACCAAAAAATCCAAAAATCTGCGATGTAGTGAAACCGCAATATTTGAGGGATTACTCTAATAATAATAAACATCTCTAGTACACAAACCACAGTTATCTCTTAGCTTCCTTCTAGGGTCGATGGTCCTCAAAAGTTTCCCTGATAATGGATTCCCTGTCTTCATCCCAAAGTTTTGCTCCGATAACACGACCCCCTTTCCTGATCCACTCTTCCTTGTTCTCTTACCACCCCACCTGGGCCCTGCGTCCTTTTTGTCTCCCCTTGCCTTTGTCTCCCACTGGCCGTGCATGATTGGCCGACATAGGGCTATGTAGGAGACGCCTGGAACGTCTTTGACGCCCTGGTGGTGATTGGCAGTGTAGTCGACATCATACTCAGCCAGGTAGAGGGACGTCAGCATGTACAGTTTTGCCTCGTGCTGCCTCCAGTCTTGCTGCTTCCTTCCTTTGTGTGCTTTCTTTCCCTTTCGCTCAGTTTTTTTATTTGATTTTATTTGATTTCATGTTTCAGCCACTCCGACATACTTCTTAACCCTTTCAGCAACAGAGATGACTAAAGTGGTCATCTAATAATTTATTTTATTTTTATAAATACACCAGTTTTACGCCATATGACTCTCTCGAACCAAAAGCCGAAATTTCATTTAAAATGATTTTCTAAATACTTTTTTGTTTTACTTTATTTCGATTACCACAAAATATGTGCTGGCAATATGTCGAATGGTAGCCGCAAAATTGTCCCTCTGAACGCAAGTTTATGACCCCTGTCTTATATAAATGTTGTATATACATTTAAGAAAATATAAAGTCATGACTGGTGGATGAAAAGGTTCAAATAAATGTTCTAAACTTCTCCTATAAATAAAACGTCATTCACTGACAGGCTTAATCAAATTGTTCTTGCTTGAAAAGTCTTCTGTCGTTCACCATGTTTTTATTTTTGACCTGTCTTTTCTTTTCTTTCTTGCCCTCCCTCTTTTTTGTGTGTTGTGTGATTTGTGGCTTGCAGAACTATTTTGCTGATGCATGGAACACGTTTGATGCCTTAATTGTTGTGGGTAGCGTGGTTGACATTGCCATAACGGAGATCAACGTGAGTAGTCACACGTGTGTGCATGTTCGTATGCCTCTGTTGCTACGGTAACTGCAGAGCATTACATCTTGGTTTAACTTTTCAGTCTTGTTTAAATCATTCCAATTTTTGTTTCATCTTTAAATGTTGCTAAAATATTTAGTGGTTCAGTGTTTAGTTTCACTTCAAATGAAAAATATTGTCAAAATGTTATATTCCTGATATTATCAATAAGAATTTCTGTTATTATGTTTGAAAAGTTGCTTCAAAATATTAAGAACACAAATTTAGTTGACATATTCGGTCAAAGAAATTCCATTCTGGGTAAAACTTATTAAAAATTGAGATCCGTTTTACTTTTTTCAATAGAATATTTTGTCATCTCCTTTAGCCAGTTTCCAACAAGTGAAAAGCTTTTGTGTGTAACGCTTACTGATTGATTCTTGTTAATTTTACAAATTGTAATGGGTGGCATTTTGTTATGTTAGTGGAAATAGATGTATACTATTTATTCATTTCAACTTTGTTTAGTTTAACAATGGATTTCTTGACGGTTATATAATTATATCATCTGGGTGCTGGGTGCTTGACCTTTTTGGATTATGTAACTCCAATTAACTTCAAGTTTTTGATTTTAAGTCAGCAGCACTCCCTGTCGTCAAGGTGATAGTGGAACCAGGGGTAAGAATATGCCCAGTCTGCTTCATTTCCACACCAAGAGCGCTTTAAAAAAAATTAACATTGAAAAATGATGTACTGGAATGCTGTGATTTGATATATTTGGAGATTATAGTATATGGAATCTCGCAATTTGGTCCTAGTTTATTGGCCAGCTGACGTGTTGTTTTTGTAACTGTCTGGTGCATGGCATGAGAAATTACTGTACTTTATTTTGAATAACTGTAACTGTGAAGTGTTTGTATTTCGATGGAAAATGAATCGTTGTATTAAGTTGACTTTGTGAGTTGCCCATCATGGCATCAGACTTGAGGTGGCTTGATTGTGGTTTGTCTGTTTGTCTTTTGCACTGTGGACTGCAAAAGGTTGCGGCATTATTCAAATCAAATGTTTTGTTTTGTGTGATGCATTCGGGTCTTTTCATGCATGCATCATAATTGTTATCATTGGCAAAAGTCTTCCGATTATCATTGACACACTCTGCATTCTATGTAGGTATGTTCAATGTGACAGTTTCACTACAAAAATTGATCTGGTATAATAGCATATTTTCAAACTAGCCACTTTCTCAGATGATTCATCTTGAAATGTATTTCACGGTTGTGCAGAACACAGAGGACAGCGCTCGCATCTCCATCACCTTCTTCCGCCTCTTTCGAGTCATGCGATTGGTAAAGTTGCTCAGCAGGGGGGACGGCATCCGGACCTTGCTGTGGACCTTCATCAAATCCTTTCAGGTGAGCCCAGAATGCAAATATTATTTCACCATATGGTCATATTAACCTATAGCATTGCCTGTGCTCCCCGTAAAACGTCTAAAATTCCCTTTTCTGTCTTCTTCTCCAAGGCTCTCCCTTATGTCGCACTTCTGATAGCCATGCTCTTCTTCATCTATGCTGTCATCGGAATGCAGGTAAGGCCTTCTTTTCGGTGCAATAAAATCTCCCATTATAACCTGCTGTAACTAGAAAGATTGATCTTTATTCATGCCGTCTGACAGGTTTTTGGCAAAATAGCGATGGTGGATGGAACACAAATCAATCGCAACAACAACTTCCAAACGTTCCCTCAGGCCGTTTTGATGCTATTCAGGTCTGTCGGTTTTACTTGGAATTGCTTACGGTTGCCATACAACATCAACTGGTTGAACTTTGTAACGAATAGATGTGCAACGGGCGAGGCCTGGCAGGAGATTATGCTGGCCTGTCTCCCCGGGAAGTTGTGCGATACCGAATCGGACTACAACCCGGGCGAGGAGAAAACTTGCGGCAGTGGCTTTGCCATCATCTATTTCATTACTTTCTACATGCTCTGCGCTTTTCTAGTGAGCTTGACACATTCCGCAAAATAACACTGCAGCAGTAAAAAAAAAAAAAAAAAAAATCTATATATATGTCAAATGAATCCTCTCCATTTGCTGGTTGCAGATTATTAACCTGTTTGTAGCTGTCATCATGGATAACTTTGACTATCTCACACGAGATTGGTCCATTCTTGGGCCTCATCATCTCGATGAATTTAAGCGGATCTGGTCCGAATACGATCCAGAAGCTAAGTAAGTACTCTGGTGTTTGCAACCTAACATTGTGAAGCTCTGTTTAATCTCTTGGATAGTTACATTTGGGTCTATTGACTAAAACTTAGTTACAGTTTTCGGTTTTAAAGATGCTAGCAAAATTGGAGTCTCACTCAATACAGTCTCTGATTGGCTATTGTTGAGTAATTTGAAGTATATTCTGGTTGTAGTCTTCCTATTTAGGGTTTTGATTTCTTGGCAGGGGCAGAATAAAACATCTGGATGTTGTGACCCTGCTGAGGAGAATCCAACCTCCCCTTGGTTTTGGCAAGCTGTGTCCACACAGGGTGGCATGCAAGGTGATATAATGTTGCAGTATGTGAATATATATGCTATGCATCACTGTTAGTTTTTTGAATGTGTTAGGTTTGGACACTTGATGACATCTGTCATAAATCTTCATGTTTATGAATGGTAAGATGTCAGAATGACAGGGTGATAAGGCGCATTTAAATAACGTGTTACTTGTGTTCCAGGAAAAATTTGATTTTCAAATGTGTCACGTTTGAAATCAATCAGTGATAGCGGACTGAAAAGCCACCCAAATTCCATCCCTTTCAACCAGTGATTGTATTAATATAGTACTCACATATTTGAAATGTTAGATCAAGGAAATATGGACTCCTTGGCATGTCTGATGTTGGATTCATGACCATTTTCAGCGTCTGGTTGCCATGAACATGCCCCTGAACAGCGATGGCACCGTTATGTTCAATGCCACATTATTTGCCCTGGTACGCACTGCTCTAAAGATCAAAACAGAAGGTAACCAAGTAAATTCAATGAAAATGATCGTTATATTCTCATAAAATTGTCTTGATTGGTAGCCATGGAATATAGGCACATTTCCCAACTTGTATATTGTCTTCAAGGTAACTTGGACCAAGCCAATGAGGAGCTAAGAGCGGTGATCAAGAAGATTTGGAAAAGGACTAGCATGAAAATGTTGGACCAAGTAGTGCCCCCTGCAGGTGGTGAGTGGTCACTACGCACACCACAGAAATACCAGGTTCACAGAAAAACGCTCGCTTTTGCATCTCCTCATTTGGAAGTCAAATTTAAAGTCTTTTTTGTCAACTCACAATATTTAAAAAAAACATTTTAAACTATTAGTCCTGATTTTCCAGTACGACTAAAAAGTACTGTCATAATTCTTTCCAAATTTCGCAATAGTAAAATATGCTATTCTCCAAATTGCCTATGAAACAAACAACTATAATTACTAAAGCACCGATTTTTAAACTTTTTAGACACTGGTACTAGCATTATGACCTTAGTATAAGTATAGAAGTTTAAATTGATAATGAGAAGGAAATTATTTTCCCAAAAAGTCTATTTGTTATTTTTAGTCATTTTTACAATATGCAAATTCTGGACATTATCATTGTGCATTATTTTAAAAAAGTTAGGTTTATTGCTGATTTTCTTTCTATTTGTTTGCATGTAGTTTCAACCCCTATTTGCTGACCTGCTATAGTGCTGTGTGCTTTGGATGCCATACATTTTTAACTGCATGCTTATGGCTTGACTCTCAACTTGTCTTTTTTTGTGATTTCATTTGTGTCAAGCTTCTTTTTCTCACAGCTTGCTTTGCTCTATCCACCATTTTCCCATCTTTTCTCTTTCTGCTACCCTGAGCTTCCTGGGCAGTTCTGTTTTAGAATGGTGGCTTGATAGCTAGCAAATATGTGTGCATGTATATATATGTTGAGTCCTACAATGTTGTATGTCACAAGAAAATCTTTTGTAGCTTTAAGATGGATCATCATCATAAGGCCGTCAAAAAACGTGGGGTACTTTGACAGAGATGCTTCCATCTTCTAGCACCCACCATCCTTACTTGGTTCTACTCTTTTGCAAATGGTCCAAGTAATGGTGCTGATGAACGTGCATTATCAGTTTCACTCCTCATTGAGATTCAGTAGCCTATATTACTCTTAGCGTTGCTTACTCCACCTGCTTTTCATGGCTCGCTAGTTCTTTAGACATGCAACTCCAAATACTGGCTTCGGATAGAGGCATATAGTATCATATAACCTTCAAACACAAAAAAATAAATAAAACAGTTTGGAGTCTTCGCTCTTTTGTGTTGATTTTCAATCTAATTGTCCCAATATGGTTAAAAATAACTCCTTATGTAAACATGAATAAATCAAGGGTCTATTGATATTTCTCTATCGTGTGAGAGGCATTGGAAATCCTTCACTTGAGTGAATCAGACCTTGTGAGCTTCCCTTCATTTCGAGCTAATTTTGTTTTAGTTTGCATGTCATCTCTCAACACAACAGCAGTGTTGTTACTTCTTTGGTGTTGATTCGGGAGGCCTCGGTGTGTCTGGTCTGTTCACTTAGATGACGAGGTAACAGTGGGGAAGTTCTATGCCACCTTCTTGATACAGGACTACTTCAGGAAGTTCAAGAGGCGCAAAGAGAAAGGCCTTGTGGGTAGGCGTTCATTCGACAGGATTAACACCACCATGGCCCTGCAGGTAATCACAATTGCGCTTATCGTCCTTCCTATTATTATGAAGCTTTCCAGTTTTTGGTGTGCAGCAATTTAAAAAACACAGTCAACCTCTTGAGACCAATTTTCTAACTCAAATATTCACATCGTATTCTATTTCATCCATATAACAATCATATAACATATTTACAGGCCGGCCTGCGCACACTGCATGATATCGGACCTGAGATCCGTCGTGCCATATCATGTGACTTGCAGGACGAGGGCCTTATCGATTTGACCGAGGAGGAAGACGATGGAATTCACAGGGTATTTTGCATTTTATATCATCATGCGAAGTAAATTAAGGTTGAAAGATAGTTTCATTTTTTGAACCGTACTGTACTGTAACCATGGCGTCACTTTGCAGCGCAATGGCGGCCTTTTCGGTAACCATGTCAACCACGTCAATACGACCCTGCAAGGATCCGGACACCCGACCACTGTCACACAACGTCCTCTGCAGATCCTCCCCTTTTCCGAAAGCGCCTCCCTCGAAGCCCCCCAAGCGGATGCAAAGGTCGATGATAGAAGCGAGGAGACGGAAATCGCCTCCTCACATGTCCAGTACAACAATCACCACCACGCCTCTCCTATATCTGACTACTCCTGCTTTAACTCCAATCACCAACAAATAGCCGTACCATCCAACGCCAACCTAAACAACGCTAACCTGCCAATGATTCTCTCAGTGACCCTAGAAAGGAAGCAAAAATGTTTGTTAGTAACAGACAGCCCATCATCTGTCAAAAAATACACACCCATGTCTACCCGCAGAAGGCCCTGGAAATCACTTTCCATGAGGTGAGTTCATTTTGTCCATGTCAGATGTTGGTTGATTTACATTTTGATGCCATGACTTTCAATTGTGGCAGGGGATGCCAGACCCCCGTTTCCCCACCGGAGCCACGAGAAGTAGACAGTGATATAGAACACGCATCAGGGGAGTACTACTACAGTGGAGATGAGTCCCATGAAGATGACATCATGGAGCGGTACGATCACACGCTCATTTAATCAATCCAAACAGACAATCCAATCTGTGTTTTGTACATTTTTGCCTTTTTTGATCCACGAATTAACCTTTCTCCAAAGATGTCATATATTTTTTTTCTTTGTTTCATTATTACAGGTTATCCAACCAAGACTCCCACAAAAAAGAGGGTGAATTTGATGCGGAGTTGTCAAGCCCGGAGCAACACTCGGATTGTTTCTACGATGATGACCAGCAGCCCATCTGCCAAGATGACAAGCAGTCACCTCGCCGATGGCTTTTAGCGTCACCTAAAGGTGACGCCTTAGTCCAGGGGTAGGGAACCTATGGCTTGGGAGCCATATGTGGCTCTTTTGCTAAGTGCATATGGCTGCCTGCTAAACTGTGAGGTAAAATATGGGAACCGCTATTGAGAAAGATCAGTCCTGAATGCATCAATAGGAGCATAAGGAAGTTAGTAATTCAACCAATAATGGTTGTTTTCTTACTGCGAAACAGAAAATAACCGACAAATAGTACATGTTATTTTGCCGAATTCTACTGGTGAAAAATAGTATAAAAACGTTGTAGGTTTTGTGCGCATATAAGCCGGATCATTCATTCAGTCATCATTTTTTTAGTTACAAATACAGCTTCTATGCGAGAAAATACAGTATACAATGTTTTGGTATGTGTGTGCGCAGCCCTCAACAAACCGACCTTCAGTTTCGAGTGCCTGCGCCGAAGAAGCAATCAGGATGAAGCTCCTCCTTCTCCTTCTTGCACAGCTCTTCCACTGCACCTGTTGCAGCAACAGGTAAGAGTTCTTCCAAATACATTTATTCATATTTACGACCCTTTTTCACATTTTGGTGTGCTTTTACCATCAGGTGATGGCAGTGGCTGGTCTGGATGCCAGTAGACTTCAGCGCCTTTCTTCCACGCGGTCCGTGTACTCCTGGGTCACGCCCCCTGCTTCCCCTCTAGCCTATGATTCGTCGCCCTGCTACACTCCCCTTATACAGGTGTGCATGGAAGATTGGAGATATTTTTAACTCTTATGGGACAGAAAATGGATGAAAACACTTTAAGAATTACAGCCAAACTCACCACGTGGGTTCATGCCTTCCCGTAGGTGGACTGGAGAAGTTCAGGAAGTGTTGGCAACATTCCAGCTTCCATGAAGAGGAGTTCTTGGTACACAGACAGACACGATAGCGCCACCCATGGCGAACACTCGCCATCACAACTCCAGCTTCCTGTTAAGAATTGCTCACGTTTTCTGAAGAAGGGAGGCAGTGCCAACAGTCTAGTGGAGGCTGTGAGTGTTTTTCATCCATCACTAGCAGAGAGTTAACATCAGCGCTCGGCGTGGGTTTTGTTTGGGTTTTATTCAATACAAAAATACAACTTAGAGTCCGGTGCAACTTATTTTTTCTGTCCATTCTCTAAATTCTTGGTTTTAGGCGCTGATCTCTGAAGGTCTGGCTAAATACGCCATGGACCCCAATTTTGTGTCGGCCACCAAGCACGAAATCGCGGACGCCTGCGAGATGACCATCGACGAGATGGAGAGCGCCGCAGCTCATCTTCTGAACGGCAGCCTGGCCGACACGAGCGGCGACGCGGCGTTAAACACGACGGTTCCTGTCACGCACAACGTGCGGGATTTCAGCGACGAGGAGACGTACGTGGCCGTAAAACGAGAGGAGGATCTACAGGATGAGATGATTTGTGTCTCGTCACTATAGCAGTAATCGACTTCAGATTTTTTTTAAATTCTGCTGCTTTTTCAGACTAAATGAATGGATGTGCTCCTAGAAATACACAACATGCAAAAGAAGTGCCTTTTCTCTTTTTACACAAAGAAAAGAAGACCTCTGATGAAATCAAATATCAATACAAGAACACTCCTGTGTATTGAATTCATTTCTTTCTTCATAAATGGTGACGGTTGACATCATGTTGCTCCGCAAAAAGTCATTGCGAATCTTTTCAATTCACAACAACAACAAAAAACTCAACAAAAGCGACGATCATTATGGCCATAAACAGGTGTCATATATTTATGTTGTTTAATTGAGTCAAATTCCAAATATTTTCTTGCACACTAGTAAATGTGTTTATCTGTAAAACAGTGGAAACACCATCAAAAATAATGATCATACATGTGTAAAAAAAAAAAGACTTACTGATTTAATTATTTCTGTTAAATTCCTCCTTAACTTTGGCCAAATGTTCATTGTTCTTTTATCCATACTTTCTAATTCAGCTGATGTTTTTCAATGCAATGTCCAAAGTTTTGTTATCGGGATCATTTTCTCATGAAAATTATTTTCAGTTACAAAATAATGCCAGTCTTTTACTATTGAGGTTCCGCTTTGTATGCTTAGTTTCAGGGTGCAGAAATCTGATTTCATCACTGGCTAAAATTGGGGGTAAAAAAAACATATCGCTAAAGAGCGCAGTCAAAGCACACAAAAAAAACACCTTGGCCTTTTATATTTTGAATGGTTTATGTTAAAATTACCCAGATTTAATAAAATTTTAACGACATCTATACTACTACTACTAATAATAATAATCAAAGGGCTTCTTGAAACGTGAAACCAAAAAACAGAAACTTAACGTGTACACAAATGTTTATTTGAATTAACTCAGGATTTCCACCATTTGAAATATATTTTAATGGGAACCTAAATATACCATTCCCAAGTTTAAGGTAATAAAATGATGTCCTTGTAAGATAATCACGGCATTTAAAGTGATAGATTAAGCTATTAAAAAAACACTATGCTGTTTTTAAAAAAATAATAATTTTGTATTTTTTGAACAATCAAGTGGTATGTATGCCAAATTCATCAATTTACTGACCCACCAGAAGTTCAAAAATTCCAATTGACTTTGCCATAAATGAGTTTAAATGGAGAAAAACCAGTAACACCAACAAAAGAATAACTGCAGTTGTTATGGGTGTTACCTTTTGTGCGGGATTTACAGTTGTATTTTATGTTTTGGAAAGTTCTGCTGTGTAAACACATTTATTTACTGTATGGTCAATTTCTTGTTTTTTTTTCTTTTTTATACATAACTGTGGTTACAAAATAAAAACATCTCATATCAGCCAGCGTTTGTTGCACATACATTTTGTAAGACTGCCAAACAAAACTGCAGTTTTTTGCCATGCAGTTCCATATTAGCATGAAATTGAAATAGAGTATAATGGCCCTAAATAGTTTATTTTCAAATGTCTGAGAGGGAAAAATAGCATATGGTTATAAAAGAGATGTTAACCCTTTCAGAGACAGTGGACATATATTGAAAATCTGACAAAAAGTCACGTACCAACTCAGGAAGGAAAACAACTGTCGACTTGTGATCGATCACTGCAGATAAAACAAACCAAAAATGCTATGTTCTCAATTTATGAACTATAGAATGAAGCAGCTTGCCAGCAAATTTACAGATCAAACATTAGTGTTTAGAGCTTAAAATAGCCTTGTTGATTTTTATTCAGGGGGATGTCCGTCATTTTCATGTGTTCGCCTTAGACAATTGTTTTCAATGAATCCACCACAAACATTTTTGGAATGTGTGGAAAATATTGCGAGCAAGAGAAAAACATATCAATTCCACACAGAAGGGATTGAACCAAAAATTGATATGTCAGACATAATTGTGAGGCGATAAGGCGATCAATTGTGACGGCTTAGAATAGTGTTGTTGTTTTAGTTTATTGTAGCCATTCAGGGGGGGGGGGGGGGGGGGTCATTTTCATTTGTTTTACACTTGTCTTCAATTATTCCAGCATGAATACTTTTGGAATGTGTGGAAAATATTGCAAGCGAGAGAAAAGCATTTCGAGTCCACAAAGGAAGGACTGAACCAAAATTACTGCATAGAGTTCAGTTAAGATAAAAGGCTTATCTGAGAAAATATTTGTCTTTAAAAATAATATGTATATATTTTAGAGGTATAATGATAATGTTAAGCACAATTGAATCCAAATCCATTCAAACATGAAAAAACGGTCAATATTGTAATCTTTTAGAGTTGTTTATTTTAAAAGTGGTTTTCGTTCAAATCTCTGAAATGTTTCTGTGGTAAGATTGTATGTTTGACAATACAAAGATTGAATGGCAAACATGTGGCTCTCGAGCTGTATGCGGCTCCCGGCCAGAATAAATGCGACTTCTTATATTTTGGGTTTACTGTGGCAAATTGTCTCGTTTTATATTTGTCTTATTTTTATTCTCTCTTAAAACACACTCAAATTGATCAGGGCCCATTAAAAACAAATAAATTAGTTTTTTAAAAAAAAAATTGACCGATTGGACTGTTTTGATGTTGATTTTGACGTCACCTGTGGCTCACAGTTTAAATTTTGGCTCTTTGTGTGTAACTTGTTCACCAACCTTGGTTTAGGTGAACTGCAACTGATTATGTTAAAATAAATGTACATAATATTGAATTAAATTGATCAAAGTGCCTTGAATCATTGAATCGAATTGATTTTGAAAAATTGGCAAACATCGCATTATGGCCCAAAGAACCCATAACGCTTCATGTCGCCACGAAATGAGCAAATGTTTAACCAATTGCTCCATAATCACCGAAAGTCGGGTCCAGACCTTATCTTTGAGTGTCGAGCGTCGGCGGCTGGTAGACTGGAACTTGCGGGTCCACGAGCGCCGGGCGACCTCTGATGATGTCGGCGGCCTTTTCCGCGATCATGACGGTCGGAGCGTTTAGGTTGCCGCTAACCACGCTGGGCATGATGGATGCGTCTACAACCCGGAGCCCATCGATGCCGAGCACTCGCGTCCGGGAGTCCACCACCGCCGTCGGGTCGGAAGCCTCGCCCATCTTGCACGTGCACGATGGGTGATACGCGCTGTCGGCCTTGCGGCGCACGAAGGCGTCGATGTCGGCGTCGGATTGGACGTCGGGACCGGGTTGAACTTCGGCGCCCCGGAACGGCTCGAAGGCCTTCTGGGTGAAAATCTCCCGGGAGAGTTTGACGCATTGCCTGAACTCCAAAACGTCAGCCTCTGAGAGGAGATGGCGTTGGGGTGAAACGTGATATCATACGCTGGTGACGATGAGATGGCAGAGAACGTACGTGTGGACAGATAGTTGGGCTGCAGAATGGGGTGGTCCAGAGGGCTGGCGCTCTTCAACTTCATCCAGCCAACACTCGTGCTTCTCATTGGTCCGACGTGGACCTGCAGCATAGTATTAGTATTTGTTAGAAATGGGAACATACGCCTCCGGTCCAGCGCGGTCCTTAAAGGAATTTCATGGTTGTGTTTTTTTTATGTACAGTAATACCTTGACATATGGGTGCCCCGACATACGAGGAATTTGAGATACGGGTAAAATTCCTGGCAAATATTTGCCTTGAGATACGAGACACGTTTTGAGATACAAGCATAAGAGACAGCCACTTGGCCGAGACGCGAGAGCCTGCTAATGATTTTTCGCCGCGTCTCCCTCTACGAGGGCTGGGCGGAGCGTTGCATTTTTTCCGTGTTAGTCAGTGCAGAATTAAGTGAAACACAATGGGTATAAAGCAAACTGGTGCAATGAAGAGTAGTGCGAAGAAAAGCCGTATGATGACAATCAATATTAAGCACTAAAAAATGGAAACTACAGTGCATGCTCATAAATGAAATAAATTTGTTGCTCGATTAGCATTCTAATCCATATAAGTTTTGCCGTGACTCGCTGTGAATGTTATTTTTTTGACAGTGTTCCACTACAGTCTCACGTATGAGTTTGATAAGGATGTCTTAGTTATGCTTCGCTGGAATTGTTTTTTTTTCTTTTTCCTAAGAATAGCACGTGAGTTTCCTTGTATTCGTTCAGCGTGGGTGTGTTATCTAGCCCATCATCCACCTACGCTTTCCTTTACTTCTACGACAGATGTGTATTTCTAAAAAGCAAAAAATCCTTATAGATATACATAAATCTCAAGGTAAAAAACCCTGAGTTACGAGTTTTCTGCAGAATTTGTTTTGCTAGTTTCTTATCGCAAAAACCCTCGAGTTATGAGTGTTTTGCTGAATTTATTTGCCCATATCTCAAAGCAAAACACCTTGAGTTAGGATTTTTTTGAAGAATTTTTTGTCCTTATCTCAAGGCAAAAAAACCTTGAGTTGAAGTTTTTTGTACAATTTTTTTTGCCCATATCTCAAGGTTTTTTTTTGCCTTGAGATACGAGTGCAAATATTTTTCCCCAAAAAAGCCTAACTACTAAACTAAAAGACTAAAATAGCTCGTGCACACTGACCTGATAAGCCTCTATCTTTGAAGCAACCCGCCCGTGATCAATGACCTGCGAGGGTAGGAAGTGAAACTGAATGTCAGGATGTGGGACCCGTGCCCCACTGCGAATAAAGCCTCCGCTCTCAAGGTGTGCTGTTGCTCCGTAACCTGGGTGACATATGACAATAACAGCGGGGGAGGAATGAAACGTGCCATAATCAGACTTCCATGGGGGCATTCTGCCAACAAGAATACTAACTCAATGACCGTAGTCGGTTAAAAAATTTATCTGTGGATCAGATCCCTGGGAATTCTCATAACATGAAGTTGGCAGACTGTATCATTATATTTCAAATTTCTTTTCAATATTGTATACATGCAATAATGGTGTGATATCTCGAACAAATTTTGAGTACAAATTGTCCTTTTTTGAGTGCATTAATGTCAACTAGATCGCATGTAGGCGGGACCAATTTGTTCTTGTCCCAAAATGTGAATTTACTGGCCGGCATTGATGATGCTAGATGTCCAATCCATTGCGTTGATTCAGGGTTCGTGCAATGAATCAATTTTTGCGTAACTCCTCTTTGTTTCACTTCTATTTTAGGATACTTACAGGTCACTTACAGTAAATTTTGGATCATAATCTATTGATTTCGAGAAACTTTTTGCAAACTTCTTATTCGTTTGTAGGTTCCTGATGATTTTTTGGGGCATTTCCAGGTGACTTTCTGTTTGTTAGCATTTTAAGGTTCCTTGTTAACTCATTGGTGCTCATTGCAGGTGCTGTTTTGACTTAAATTAATGAATGTGATTGGTGATAGGAACTTAACTATCGTGCTGCATACACTCGATTTTCTGTCAAAAAAAAATGAACGTTAAGTTACCAGTAAACACAGAAAGCCACTCTAGGCCTATTTTGACCATGTGGAAAGGTTTCTGGGCTTTGTACAGCGTGATGGGTTGAGTGCACTTCTGCTGAACATACAACTCCAAATGATCCTGTAAGTTCCTGCCGACACCTGATGAAAAAAAAAAAGACCGTCCGTCGAACTCCCCTTGACGAATCTCATGATATTTTGAATGGGGCAAATTGCACCTGGTAAGTGTTGGACCACAGGAATGCCGTGTTGCTTGAGCTCATCTGCGTTTCCCACACCGGAAAGCATGAGAAGTTGCGGTGAGTTGATGGCACCGCCACTCAGGATCACCTCTTTATCTGCAAAAACCTACGATGCCACTTATTGGTGAATTGATCATCATTTATTTCCAGAATATGCACTACTTCTAGAAACTATTCATTGAGCTTCCATGTAATTGTATTTTGCGACACATCTAAGTCTCCTTACAACTGTAGCTGTACCATTACACAATGTCAACGAAAATAAAACTTTTTCAAACTCATAAATACACGGAATAAGTGAAGCGATTTTCGGATGTAGCAAATTGATGACTGCTTATCTCTTTCTCACCTGTTTTTTCTCTCCTTTCTGTATATATTCCACACCTACAGCTCGATTGCCATCAAAGAGTATCTTGGTGGTCAGGCAGCGCACCTCTGCCTTCAGGTTGGGTCGGTCCAGTACTGGTCTCAGGTAGGCACTAGCGGTGCTCCACCTCTTTCCTGCAAACAAGTCATAAAAAGATGAACACAATATTGAATTTACCCCATTTTAAAGTAATCCAAAGATCAATGTTGTTGTTGAAAACGATACTTTCAAATATACACGAAAACATTTCATGGTTGTAATGGTTCTTTGGCTAATTTACCATTAAAGATAGTCATGTCCATCCAGCCAAAGCCTTCTTGTTGGTGACCATTCATGTCATCAGTGAAGGGGTATCCTGCCTGCTGCCCCGCCTCAATAAAAGCCTTGTGAAGAGGATGGTTAGTCTTCCCTCGTGACACCTGGAGTGGGCCACTACCACCTCGGTATCTGCAAGAAAAAACAAGCAGTGCTACAGCACACTTCAGGCTGAAGTGAGTCATGAGGAGGGTCCTAAACGGACTCACAATAAGTCTGCAATTAATTAATTAGCTCTGATACAATTTAAATGGACTCGAGGGTTGAAAGATAGTTGCCCGAGCTACCAGTTTGAAGATGATTGGTACACGAGCAACAGAAGATTAGGACTTCAAAGTAGGTGTCTACAAGAACAAGAAAAACAACAGATACGTGAGAGGCAACTTGTCTTTTTTGTTTTCCTTTTGAACCTGTGACAAATTAGCTAACCCTTTAAAGCACAAAGCACTTCTTTAAACTTTGGGTCTTGAAGGCTCCCTCGTGAAAAATAAAGTTTGAAATCAACTTATTTATAACACCAATGAATGTTTTTTGTTTTTTACCTGTCAGCACCCAGTTCGTGGCACTGTGCCTTCCTGAAATAAGGCAGGCAGTGGTCGTAATCCCAGCCCTCTGCTCCTTCCCTCTCCCACCGGTTGTAGTCTTCAGCGTGCCCACGTATGTACACCATGGCGTTGAGCGAAGAAGAACCGCCCCAGACTCGCCCCCTCGGCCAGTACAGGACCCTGTCGTTCATGTGCTCCTGGGGCAAAGTATGGTAGTACCAATTGTACCTGTGGCAAAAGAAGAGTACTGCCAGAGTTCAGATGATGGTAATATCAGAAAGTATTCATTCATGATATTGTCACGTTTTGTTGGGGTGGGTGGATTGGGGGTGTTTTCCTTGTGTATCCTCTCCGCCTAATTGCTTGCATTGGCTCTCCTTCCCTTGTACGACCCAGGTGTTGGTAATTGTCATCAAACCCTGTCTGTGTATTTAAACCCTGTGTTTTCCTTGTTGGAGTTTTGTTTCCTGTTTCCTGGAGAGTGATGTTTGCCTGTTCGTCGGTGTACGTCTCCCCCATTTATTATTTTATTTTTGTTAATTTTGTCCCAGTTGTTTTTTTATTATTTGTATGGTTATTTTTTCATTAGAATCCTGTGGTTGAGTGGTTAACATGTCAGTGTCACAGTTCTAAGATTGAGGGTTTGATCACAGGTCTGAACCTTCATGTGTGGAGTTTGCATGTTCTCCCGGGCTTGTGTGGGTTTTCTCCAGGTACTCCGGTTTCTTCCCACATTCCAAAAAACATGCATGGTAGGTTGGCTAAACACTCTAAATTGCCTGTAGGTATGAGTATGGTTGTCTGTTTTCTTTTGCCCTGCAATTGGCTGGCTACCAATCCAGGAAGAATTCAGGGTGCCCATAGGTTGGCTGGGGTTAGGCTCCAGCACCCCCTGTGACACTTGTGGGGATAATGAATTAATTTTACTGGAGAAATATTGTAGGAATTGAATAACTTGTATGAAAACACAGCACCCAAACTGAAACCAATTATACGACTTGCATTCCACATAGTTACAGACTAGCGTACTTGTCGTGACAAAGGTTGTAGGTCAATGCAGCGGGCATGTGAATCTTCCATGTCAGCCGAACGCTGCCAAGTAACAAATCTTTCGGCCCGGCCTCCAGCAGCAGGACTGATTCGTGGGCATCCTCCGTGAGGCGGTTGGCGAGAACGCAGCCGGCCGATCCCGCCCCGACGATGACGTAACTGTATGATTTCTGAAAGGGTGCAGATGATGCTGGAGTCTGATGAGTACTGGCGCATCTGTGATGGGGCGAGGGAGCACCAGGAACAAACTCACAATCAGGCAAACGGGTCAAGAAGCTTCTACTTAAGGCCGAGCATCTCCAACTCGCAAAATGCCTCAGTCCAGCAAGGCATGGAGTGGCCAAAGATGACATCTTGCTGTCTAGTGGTTACTTTTCATGTAATCTTGAGCTGGGATTGAAAACAGGGACAAAGATTAACTTATTTTGTCATGGTTTAGGGTTAAGCACATTGTTTTGGGTGCATGAGGTGGGAGTGGGGTGAATGTGCAAAGGGTCACTTGTCACTTGAGAATTATAAATGATCATACTTCCCTATCTAACATAACACTTTGCAATTTGTGCTATTGCAAGAGATTACTAGTTGTACATTTTACATGGGACTTTATCGACATCCTGACCTAGATGTCATAACGAGATGTTGTTAATACATAGTCACTCATTGCTTTCACAGGTAACAAATGTTTAACTCAGTCTACTTTTGTTTGGATCTAAAAAAAAAAAAGGTTTTTTCGGTATTATTTTTCATTTTAAAACAAACTTTATTGCAGTTGAAGTCCAATCCATATCAACAAGCAGAATGGCTGTTTAAATGGATTGGACGTCTAATGCCCTCATTGACAAGGACACATGAACTTTCTCCACCATCCGTCCGACTCCTAAAAAATGATATTTATTGCCGTTTTGATGTTTATAGACGTTAGTGACAGTTCATAGTTTTGTTTTTGGGTTGACTGAAATTCTTAAATGCATATGTCGGGTCAGGTCAGGTCATATCAAGTACCCGTTTACAATTTCAAATTCAACTCAGCCAGTAGCTTCAAATTTCAAGTTCCTCTATTTGTGGAATGAAGTTTTACTTTTTTTTAAATACCAGCCCAGTTTTATATTACTAAAAAAAAGTTACCACTAAATTTCGCAACATCTTGCTTATCAGGCTGCGTGCGGGTCCACTGGTGCGTTTCCCATTGGCTGACCCACTTGACACGTAGGACAGACAATTTAAGTAGATTGTATTGATTTAAAAAAAATATTGCAACAATTTAAAATATGCTTAAATTATTTAATGCTCTCGCTGACTGTTTAGTTAGTTTGACAGCACAACTAAAATGTCAATTGCACCACCAAAAGAGGCTAAATCACACAAAGTTGCACTCGTGGTGCAAAATCACGCCTTGGGCGTACAATTCCTGGCAACCAAATGCAATCATAAATAGTTTTTAAAAATCAGCTTACCGTTTGAAAGGCGAACGGTGCACTCATGCTCAAGCAGTTTGAGTGGGCGGTGCCTAGAATCGAATCCGCAGGGACAGACCCCGCCCCCTCAACATAAGAGCAAACATGATCTCACTCGCGTCCAAAGTTTTAAATCATGTGGAGGTTACGATTTATTGTTCACTTTTATCTTGTTGCCATCGTGACGACAGAAGACATGGTAAGTGTTGTGTATGGCTACGTAATATTTTGTGGAAATGTCAAAATAAGACGCACTTTTGTGTTTTAGAACGTAGTATGTGAAGAAGATTATGGTATGTATGTTATTTTTCTTCTTTTTCTTGAGAATATATAGTGAGGTGACAAAAAATGCTTTGCGTGAGGAGAATGGAAAAATAATGGTACAAATTAGTGGTGTAATGATGCATATTGATCGTCCAATCAAATCGATTGAAAGGAAAAGCATCGATCAACATCCTCATCTTTTTAGATATGCTGTTTTCCCCAAACTTTTTTTTTAAAAAGAAATTCCCCATAATCAAGACATAAAGTCAAATATCTGATCAAAGATATTGTATTGCATTGTAAAAAATTGGTGATCGATATAAATTACTCTCGCAAGGATGGACTCAACTGATACAAATAAAATGTCATACATTGTTTTTCTATGATTATGCATATTTGGCCAATCTCATATGAAGTTCCTGATTAAACATGTTTTTTTAAATCAGTTCACTTTAATCATTCCAATATGGTCCATAAAACATTGGGATATTTAAATACTTTGCATTTTAGTCATTTATTATTTTATTTTCATTTTTGCCACATAATTAAATGCATCTTTTTTAAATTACCTTTTTTTCCAGATTTTCCTAGCAGCAGTAATTACAGTCCATCTCAGTTGGCTGACTTGAAGCTTGAGCTAGTAAATGTGTTGGGAATAGACATGGTAAATGTTAGCTGGGCCATTAACATTGATGGTAAGGCAGACTGAGATTCTTTATCAAATTTATAAAAAGTGGGGACTTTTCACCTCAACTTTCACAAAAGAAGATACATTTCTTTTTACAATAACTCAGAATTTGCGAAATGGAGTAGAGCTTCTGATGCATATCTGTCATTTGTTGTCTCTGTCTAGCAAGTGTTAAATATCTCGACGGCACACGCATTAGTGGGGAGGCAGTGCACCTCTGTAAATATATTCCATCTTTTGCTGAGTCGAACCTCACCGGGATACATCAGGTATCAATTTCTACCTCAAATTGTTATTTTCTAAGTACATATCAGCAATATTTCTTTCTGTTCCATCTAGAAATGGTTTCATTACTTATTGAATGAACGCTATGGCTCCTTGATTCAAGTATCCAACATTCCTTTGCCACCAGATGGAACCAACACTTTTTCTTATAAGTACGCTAAGGTCATGACTACTCAGACCACCCAGAGTAAGTACTAGTCCACTTTTATTCTAATACCTGTTTGTGCTTGTCTATCTATTATTCACTAAGAAGTCATGTGTCCAAAAGGAGTGAATAAAATGGTTATAAATAATACATTATGAATATGTTAATTTATGGTCCATAATTTATTGTTTGCAGATCTATCATCAAAGCCATTGGAATTTCACTCAGGTTAGCAACCTAAAAAACATAGTTATATAGTGATAATGGTGATAATCATAACAAAAATAATGCTAACCAATGACACGTGAAATATATTTCTTTCCAGCTGAAGCAACGGATACAGAAAATCCTCTCACAGGTATGATATAAAAATAGCATACGAAAGCAGAATAGAAAGTTGCATACATTGAAATTTAAATTAACAGCTTGTTTTAAACACATTATTTTACCTCAATGCTTAAAACAAAGCACTTTAGCCCCTCTTTTTGCTATTGCAGGTCCTAAACATAAGTTGACTAGCGTATTGGTGAACGTTTATCTCGGATTGGCTGCTGTGATGCTCCTAACGTCGGGATATCTTATTTGTAAGTTAAGCACCTCAAAATAAGAAGATTTTTCCTAAAAAAAGACTGGTTTCACTAACTAGGCAGACAATACCATTCAAGATACTGTATGTCCTTAATTGCAGAATTAAGTATTACTAATAGAATGTAACAATACATAGATACATGAGTGTCTGCTATTTTATTAGAAGTACTTGTTTTTATAGATTTACTGCCCATTTTTCAAACAGTTAGGAAGTTAATGGCAATCTCTGTTATTGTGTTATTCTTATGTCAACGTATATATTCCAGATAAAAGGTGTGGGAGAAAGTGGGCCACATCGCTAGGCTTTCAAATGTTACCATCAACCTCAGTGGAAGTCCCCATCCATGTGCTTATGGTGTACCCTCCTGAGAATGGAGTATTCCAGAAGGCTGTGGTGGCCTTGGCAGAATTCCTGCAAAAGCACGCAGGTTGTAGTGTTGCAATTGATGTATGGCAGCAAAACAAAATTGCGCGTGACAGTCCCATGCGCTGGTTGGCTGAACAAGTCAGAATAGCCAAGCACGTCCTCATCGTTTGTCCAATGGTAAGATGTCATACTTTTTTAATTATACCTAGCATTGTAGTAATGTTATTTTGTGATGCTAGTAGTAATAAAGATATTTTGGAAAATTTATGTATGTTGCTAAATATAACTTTTACATTTTAAAAGACAATGCCACATTTTGACTTACCTGGATATAGAATTTCCTGTTTGGTCTACCCCAAATTTCCATTGTAAACCAAAGACCCCATGTGATTGTTAATACTATATACAGATTAATCAATATAAAAAGCATTTTTAAAAAGATGGATGAAGGTAATCAGTATAGTTATCAGTTATGATGTCAACCAGAGTGGAAGCTACTATTTGAGGTACAGTTGCAATAAGAGTTAACCAATAATCTGATTTAAATGGTCTCATTACAGTCAAGACACCCTCCTACCATCCACAACTTCACCTCCACAACCGAAGCATCCATACCAGCTGCAGCTCAGGATCTTTACCCGCTGATCCTCAACGTCGTGGCGAGCCACGCTAAGAATACTCACGAGCTCGCTAAATTCTGGGTGGTTCAGCTATGTGAGAAGCAGAAGAATTCTGATAACCTGCCTCCAGAATTGATGGCCTGCAAGGTTTTCCGTTTATTAAAAGATCTGAATAGACTGTGTGGGAGTCTGCACACTCGGGAACGAGATGGAAAAAGATTTGCTCTCTTCAAACCAGGAAACATTAACTCTAGGAAGAGTACTGTGAAGTTAAAAGAATCTCTTGAAAAGCTAAATCAACTTTTACTGTATTCCATCGAGGGTGAACTACACAGGTCGGAGGTTATTACTGTTTGAATGTTCTTTAAAATTCTTTGGATTATAGTTCACACAATTTTTCAGTCAATGGAGCAATCTCTTAGGCTGCCTAAAATTGAAGTCATACATAATGCTCATTTAAGCCTGTAAAACTAGCCAAGGAAATATGTATGTATGTATATGTTGAAATAATAATATATTGCATAACTTCAAAGTGTGCAAAGTGTATATCCACTTCAATAATGCGTTCTTTAACAGAACAAGCGAAGAGTACTGTAAATATTTTATCATTCAAATAACATTTTGATGCATTATTTTTTTATCCATTATATTTTCTTGGAAATAGGCATTCCTGTTGGCGTTATGCTTTTCAAAAAAACCAATAAAGTTTTAAAAACCCAGTTTTTTTTCCTCGGGGAGGGGCTTGCTCTGGACCATGTGACCAAACACGGAAGTAATATCTTAACTAGTCTTTTGGTTATCTGGTGTCTACATTTATATCATTTTGAATAAGTTCACTAATCGGATTCAACGGTGAAAATGACACAAGCAGAGAAGGAGCAAGATAATGGAAAGGAAAAAGAAAAAGAACGCGACAAAGAGAAGGAGAGAGAACAGCGAGGAGTGAAAAGACCCATTGCTCCTCCAACCATCCCGGAGCCCCTCCAGGAGGTCAGCTGGCATATTTCTGAATTAAAATTGAACATAAGAGTGGATTTTATTTTTACATTTTCACACCTCCAATATCACTGTTATAGCTGCGATGATTAAATTGGAAGCTTTATTGTCATTGTACATCATACAACAAAATGTTACCTTATTACAATCTTTCAATCTACAGGGTTTAATATCGTTTGATATTGTTGAAATTGAGGCAATGTTTTTTTTAAATATCATGTTGTGAGTAAACAATTAGAGTCATCAGAAATAATAATCCCAGAAAAATAATTAGAGATACCTTAAAACAATGCACACGTGTAATGTGTTAAAGTAATTCTGTTGATCTCTTTTACAGCAAATACAAAGCAACTTTGTAATTGTCATCCATCCCGGATCAAGGACGCTCTGCATTGGCCGGGCGACGGACAACCTTCCGCTCACTGTCCCGCACGTGATAGCGCGTCGACACAAGCAAAGCGACCAACCCAGATATGAAGACGCTTGGCTGCTCAGGGATGGTCTCAATGTACGCTGCGTGTATTAAGTTGCGTGTGAAGAATTGAAATTGTTCCCAATGATCTCACTGCAACCCTTCGTTTGTCGGGCTCTGTTTTAGAAACCTGAGAGTAATGAACAGAGGCAGAATGGCCTTAAAATGGTTGACCAGGCCATCTGGTCCAAGAAGATGTCCAATGGAGTTAGGAGGACGCCGGTGACTGCCGAGCAGGTGTGTGTTAAGACATCCACTTGTCCACTCCATTGGAAAACATTGACATTGTCTCTACACTGTGTTTAGTCGAGAGTTCACAACTGTAAAATCCGTCCAGCCGTGCTAGACAGCTCAAGAGTCAAGTGGACCAACACAGCTCACCAACCCCCACATTTGATAGGAGAAGAGGTAAAGGTCTGCATGAAAATAAAGGAGCATCATCTCACTTTAACCTCCTCTTGCTGTCACCACAACACAGGCCTTGTATGTAAAACCAACAGACTGTTACAACATCCACTGGCCAATAGTACGAGGCCAACTCAACGTGCACTCTGGTCCGGGAGGCTCTATAACTGCTGTACTGGCCGACCTCGAGACAATCTGGAGTCATGTTATCCAGAAAAACTTGGAGATCCCCCTCAAAGACTTAAAGGTGAGGATACGTACAAATGCCTCTTTTTTTGTGCGTCACAAACTGGCAAAGGTATTGGGGTACTTCTCTCGGATATAGAGCCCAAAATTTGAATATTCAATGTTGGTCCCGTGGACGGGTGGTTAGCGCGTCCGCCTCACAGTTCTGAAGTCGAGGGTTCAATCGCAGGTCTGGCCTTAATGTGTGGAATTTACATGTTCTCTTTTCTCGTTTTCTCTGAGTACTCCACTTTCTTTCCAGATCCCAAAAACATGCTGGTCAGGCTCGTTGAACACTCTAAAGCATCGCTAGCTAGGATTGGTTGTTTGTCTCCTTTTGTCCTGCGATTGGCTACCCACCAATTCAGGGTGACCTCTGCCTCGTGCCAATAGTTAGCTGGGATAGTCTCCAGCACTCCCTGGTACCCTTGTGAGGAATAAGAGATTCAGAAAATGAATCAATGAATTTATGGAATTTATTTTTGTGTTAACTGGGTGTATTATTAGCAACAATCTTTGATAGAGGCATAGAATTGAACAATTTACATATTGTTGTGGATAAAAAGCTATGTTTATGTTGTGTGATTGCTGACAGTACTACAGATGCATCCTCTTGGTACCCGATATCTACAACAGGCAACATGCCAAAGAACTGGTCTCCATGCTGCTAAATAATATGGGCTTTTCAGGTATTTCACTTTTAGTTCATGAAGTATAAACAAAAAAACTAACAAAAGCCCCTTTTTTGCCCTTTTTCTAGCAATAATAGTGCAGCAGGAATCTGTGTGTGCTACCTTTGGAAGTGGCTTGAGCAGCGCTTGCGTTGTAGACGTTGGAGATCAGAAGACAAGTCTCTGCTGTGTAGAGGATGGAGTTTCCCATCGAAATTCCAGGTCAGGATCCCTTTGAAAACAATATACATGAGATTCGATTGTGAAAATGTTCATATCGATAGTTATGATTTGCCTTTGCTAAGTCTTGTAGCACAAATGCTTTTCATTGTTAACCAGTGTAGTCTCTACCGCTGATTCGTTACTGAATAACACTTAGTTGATTTTTTGGGGATAGAATGTCAAGATGGGGTCAGCAAATTTTGTATTTTCAAAATATTCTAATGTTTTATTTCCAAATGATTCGTTTTTGCTGTTATTTATTACCTCGACAGGTTGTCCTTGGCGTACGGTGGTGCAGATGTCACCCGCATTTTATTTTGGCTCCTACAGAGGGCAGGATTTCCGTACAGAGACTGTCAGCTGTCCAACAGGTTGGACTGTCAGTTATTACAACAGCTCAAAGAAACACTTTGTCATCTGGACCAGGTTTGTGTGGGTTTTTTTTGTAGAATATATTCATGTTCAGTATCAAATTTTTGGATAATATAAAAATATTTATCTCATGCGCTGCCTTTGCCTCCAATTGATATTCATTTCATTTGACCAACTTTTTTCCATAAGGATATATCAGGACTTCAAGATCATGAATTTCAAACACGCTTCCCAGATTCCCCAGCTCTTATCTACCAGATTCGCTTAGGGGATGAGAAATTACAGGTACTCTTTCAAGTCATTACAACTCCTCTTTGTGTTGATGGCCATTGTCTGTATTCTTGTTGGTTCGTGTTTTACTTGTTCTCTTGCATGAAATAGGCACCCATGGGACTGTTTTACCCCAGCACGTTTGGCATCGTCGGTCAGAAGATGACATCAGTACAGTATCGTTCCCAAGGGGACTCCGAAGACCCCCACGATGAACTTTATTTATTGGCTACGCACAGCAAACAAGACCAGGTAAAAACTACAAGATACCCAAAATGTGGTATTAGTACTTTGCTTAAACTCTATACGGTTATGATACATTGAAAAGTATATCTTAGGAGGAAAGAAAAACAGCAACCCTGGGTTATGCTATTTGGTATTTCCTTTCAATGACATCAATTTGTGTGATGTATGCTGAGTTTTGATATATTAATATAATGCAGTGTGCAGTTAATACACATACAGTACACTCATCGTAGTTTATATTTTTGACTTTTTCTCAACAGTCTTCCAAGTCTGCTACAGACCGCAAAGCGATCTCAAGACCAGGTGGAGCTTTGGACAGTGACATGGGTGGTCAAGGAGGGATTGGGGAACTATCAGAACTGCCCAGGGGGAGCGGCAGCAGCGGAGCAATGCAAGGGGAGACTGATATCGGTGCTGTGCAAGGGGAGTGCCTGATGGGAGTGGGGGATACAGAGGAGCCCCTCTCCAGAAAGACTGCAATCATGAACCAGTTTGAAGGCAAAGCACTGGGCTTAGATAAAGCCATCCTGCATAGCATTGACTGCTGTGGTAAGGAGATACAGAACCGACTAGGGATACAAAAGGTTTGTAGTAGTAAAGTGCTGTCTTGTCTCGAAAGCCTCGGATGAAACCAAACGAAAGATGTACAGCTCCATCCTGGTTGTGGGCGGAGGGTTGCTGTTTCATGGTGCTCAAGAGTTCCTTCTTCACCGCATCATTAACAAAATGCCTCCATCCTTCAGAAGGCTTGTGGACAACGTGGAAGTTATCACAAGGCCAAAGGTAGATGTGGTCATTTTATATTTAGTGCCAATAAGATAATAATTCACCCCGGCTGGTATAAATTATTTATGCATAAACTGCTTTTCTAACACAATTTGTTGACTTGCTGTAGGACATGGACCCCCGATCAATATCATGGAAAGGGGGAGCAGTGCTAGCCTGTCTTGACACGACACAAGAAATGTGGATTTACCAGAGAGAGTGGCAGCGGTTTGGAGTTCGAATGTTACGTGAACGAGCTGCATTTGTTTGGTGAAGGCCTGCACAGATTGTCAATTGTCTCTTCTCCTTGGATTTTTGAAAAAATACATTTTTCTACACTACCTGTCAAATGTTTTGGTAGTTTCTTATTAAAAAATAAGATACAATGGATAGACACATGATATAAGTCAAACTAACCTTTTATTTGGAGTACATTAATGCCAACACAATTTCACGTTTTCATTATTCATGTAAAACAAAATCTTAAGTCAGCAACGAAATATATCCAATAATTTTACAAAGTGGCAAATAAATCACATTTATTTTTAAAGATAATTTATTGAAGTTAGCTATCATGCTTGTTGACATCTAAACTACCATAATTTCTCACCATTAACTCCAAAAGAGCGTGAAAAAAAGGATTGTAATATTTTGAAGAAAATTACCTCTTAAGAAAAAAAATAGTAGAGGTGGGGTGGGTGGGTCAGAGCTGCCACATCAGCCAATCTGGTTCCTTTTTGTAGGAATTCCCAGAATGGCATCAAAAAACTGCCGAATGACAGTGGCAGCATGAGAAGGGGGCTTCACTACTGAGACCACAAATCTGTACAGTAGCTTGGCCCAGGCCTACACATATTGTTGTAGGCGTTTACCTGTTGGAATGAAAACAGGACAAATGCAACATTATATTTTCACATGATTAAAAGAATCAACATTGAACGTGTACTTTCTAAGTAAAGCAAATACAAAAACGACGAAACTTTTGGATAGATTAATAAAAGTAATTGAGCAATATGTAAGTAATTGGTGTGGTGTAAAACCATTGCATCATATTGTCGTCAACTGTTTACAATAGTCTCTCGAGGTGACGATCATTTCATTTTTGCTATACTTTGCTCCATAATGTTATAGCCAGTGTGTTTTTAATCTCACCTTCCTCATCCTCCTCCCCCCATTGGTGGAGCGCTAGGACCGCCCCCAAAGTTTATCCTCCCCATCCGTCTTCTACCGCCAGGGGGACCTGGAGGACTGCATAAAAAAGAATGCAGCTAAGAGTGGAAGAATGTTCTGCAGGTAAAAATGAGATCTGCCCCAAAATCCAAGCCGCCCACCTAAATACCTCATAGTAATTGAATCTTTTAATGCAGCTTTTCTAAACATTTTGGTACAGAATGCAGTAGGAAATAATTTTATCGAAACATTAGCCCAATAACATGAGTAAAGGGTTGACGGTAGTCTGCTTTGTTTAGAAAAGTGCACATTCTGAATTAAAATAGATTTTTTGATTTTTTTTGGAAAAAACTGAATTTTTTGTCCAAAAATAACTTGGGGGTCAGCAACATAAAAATAAATACAATTGAAATAAAACTCATGTTCCGATCTATACTCAATCCCATTTCAAGATCTGAAATTATCTATATATTTTTTTGAATTAATTGCTATCAGGTAAAAGCCACTGTGTAAATATGCAAACAGTCACAATAACAAAAGTAATGATGATAAAGCTTACATACCCTCTACCATCAAAAAACCGTGACGAACCACTTTGTCCATCTTTCGTCAGGTCAGGGTCGATTATTGTTTTAAAACTGGTGAAAGGGAGAAAAAAGGGTGAACGTGAACAGTTTAATAATGTAATTTTGCATACTAGTTACTAAATTGGATACAAGTTACTTTAATCTCTTATCTCTCATCTCATTTTCTAGAACGCTATTTCCTCATTAGGGTCACGGGGGGTGCTGGAGGCTATCCCTGCTGACTCCAGGCCAGAGACAGAGGGACACCCTGAATTGTTGGCCAGCCAGGGGGCAGGGGCAATTTAGCATGTCCAATCAGCATACCAAGCATGTTTTTGGAATATGGGAGGAAACGCACGCAGGCCCGGTGAGAACATGCAAACTCCACTCCAGGATTTGAATCCAGGATCCTAGAGGTGAGAGGCCGACGCCACCGGACCGCCGCGGCGGTTACTTCAATGTAAAAGTAATTGACTCATCTCTTGGTCTACATCACTCATTATACATATACACTAATGAACTTTTCGAATCACGGTTACTTACAACAGGCTAAAAAAGGCCACAACTCCCCAGAACAGATCGATGAGTAGAGAGAGTCGCCATGGAGATTGGCTCCTACTGTCCAGAACTTGACCTGTCAATTACACGGATAGATAATGGCAATAGAGTACCGTCCAATTTAATATTAGCATTCTCTTATTTAAATGTCAACTGTTTTGTGGGTTTAGAATGGGGCGACCAAAGTCATGGCCCTTCCTGTTTAGTCGGTTAACATCAACTCGAATGCTTCTTTCTCATTTGATATGTTAAAATATCGTTTTATATAACCTTAATCGCTGTAATATCCTCTCCATGGGTGTTTTAGCAGATAAAAGGTATAAAAAGAAATCGGCAGAAAACACCAGAAAAACACTCACCGTTCGACACGTACACCATCTTTGGTGAAATAATAACAAACGTTCTTGCGCAGTGCGCATGTGCGTCTGAAGCTGGCTTCCGGGTTCATTGATGACGAAACGCTGCATCAGAATTCGCCAATAAGCTTGTGAACTAAAGAATGTGTTACAATGACGGGTGAGTGTTGTGGTATCATTGCCTGTTGTCTGTGCTTGCAGTGAAGTTAAGTTTTGAAATTTTTACCAAATGCACATTTGTTCCAAAATATAAGACTTTGTATGGGAGCAAATATTTAGTGATGTGCAGCATTGTGATCCCACAAAAATCTATTCTAATTACAAAATGTACAACCCAAAAGGCCATTATTTGAGTGTCATGACCATTGAATATTGTCAAGGTCTCATCTTATCTCATTTAATTTTCTGAACTGCTTAAACCTCACTCAGGCCTCAAGGGGTGCTGGACCCCATCCCAACTGACTGCGGGCCAGAGGTGGGGGACACCCTGAATTGGTAACCAGCCAATCGCAGGTCACAAGGAGACAAACGGCTATATTACAAAATATCCCTTTATTTCAACATAGATTAAAATATCCAACAGCATACACGCATACAAACCCCCTGAAAACAAGTGTGATTATGTTACAATATATTTCCTTAAAATATCTCAATGTTTTACATTTAGCCAATCTGATGTCATATGTAAACAGTGTCTACCTAGAAATACACCAGCATAACACTGATTAAACCATCCAGGACGTCAACCTTTCATGGCATTGTACACCAGTGCCAAAAGTGGACTGAATGGCTCACTTTCAACAATAACAAAGAGCAAAAAGGCAACTATTAAAAACACCACAAACTGGATGTGAACAGGTATCATTTGATGGTCCATTTCTCTTCTCTCCATAGTGGCAGGGGAGACTGGAGGTTTTTGGGGGTTAAATTGTATGGGTCTCCCTGCTGCACCTTTGATAGGTTGTCGACATGTGACGCTATAACAAAAGAAACAAGTGTAAGGATTTTTTTTCTAATTTAAAAAAGGACTTTTTTTGTTCTTACTGGATCCCTGTGCGTGCAGGCTTTTTGTCAGGAACGCGTTCATCTTCTGTGAGCTCCTATGGAAGCAAGGAGACACAGAAAACTGTTTAAGGAATGCCAAAAGCAGAAACACAAGATCAATAAGGTTGAATAACAGAAAAAAGGGCCATGAATGTGTTCCTTTTTGTTGAAGACAAAGTTACATCATATAGACATTTTAACTGTTTCCTGGTTCGTGATTTAAGTATCAAGACCTTCTCTTAACCATCTCATGCAAGGCAAACTAAAAGAATAAAAAATACGATGGCACATTCCACTTCAAATGTTTTTTTTTTTTTTTTTTACTGACCTTATCAGATTGAGACCTAGCGCACTGTGCATCGTTCTCATTTGACTCACTGTCTGCAAGTGGAAATATCCTCTTTTCCACCTGTTATTGGGACAAAAAAAAGTTCTCATTTCGTTTTCTGGACCACTTTATCCTCACTAGGGTTGTGGTAGGTGCTGGAGCCTACCCCAGCTGACTTCAGGACCGAGGTGGGGGACACCCTAGATTGGTGGCCAGCTAATCACAGGCCACAGGGAGACAAACAACCACTCACAGTCACACATGCCTAGGGGCAATTTAAAGTGTTCAGTCAGCCTTCCATGCATGTCTTTGGAATGTGAGAGGAAACCGGGGTACCCATAGAAAACCCACACGGGCCCAGAGAGAACATGCAAAGTCCACACAGGTGGACCAACCTGGAATTGAATCCAGGTCCCCCACTGTGAAGCCGACGTGCTAACGACTCATCCACCGGGCCACCCCAATATTAATTGAGCAATTGATAAACCATCTCCCCAAAAGGCAAACTTTGCTTAACCTCATCAACCATTTCAGTGATGCTGAAGTTCTCTAAAGCAGATTCTTGCACTGGTTTATAACAGACCTGCTGCATCCAAGGGTAATATTATTTTAATAATATGATTGAAGCAAGGATGGACATAACCGTTGAGATATATAATGAGATATTTTAAGAGTATACCTTTGATCTTACTTCGGAGTGTTGCCGTATTGTGGATGGTGCAATTTTGTCATTAGGGACCTTGAAGACGCCATCACATTTCCTTGACTTAGAAATCTTATCCAAAGATGGATTGGCAGATTTTGTCATTCTTGCGCCAGAACGCTGCAAAACAGAGAAAACCAAAACACTAAGCAAAATAGTTGACTTGAATTCAGCCCAGAAAATGTCACAAGTAGATTTACCATTCTGGATGAAGGTAATAAGCACTGCGGGTGACTGCGTTCATTTTGAAAGACCTCCTCCTCCTGTGGAACAAAGTACTTAGCTACAGAATGCAATCATGACAAGGGCTGAATGAAATGACATAATAAAATTTGGCCTAAAAAAAAAACCAAGACCCTAGGATCTGCGCCAAAAACAAAATGGGTGTCAGACTTCTCCTCACCTCACTGCTTTCTTGCTCATCAAACTTTCCTTCTCCCCGTTTTGGTTCATCAGAACATACAGATGAACAGAGGGTTCAGAGCAATTTGTGACAGCAAACAGAGTCATCCAGTACCTGCTTCATTATCATCTTCATGACTTGAATCACTGCAGTCCGCAGAGGAAATCACAATTGTGTCTACTTCTTTCAGAGCGCCACGTTTAGCCTGGAGCTTTCTCAGCCTTTTCTCATACAAGCTTCTAGTGGAGTCTCACAGTCACAAACAATATGACTGTCATTTATATTGCACGCAGAAAAACATTGAACAAATGAAAACTCAGATTTTAGGCCAAAGTCTCAGTTTTTGGGTCCCCAGAACAAAGGGTTCTTTGAGCAATTTGTGACGGCAAAGAGAGTCATCCAGTACCTGCTTCAGTATCATCTTCATCACTTGAATCACTTGAATCACTGCAATCCGCAGAAGAAATCACAATTGTCCCTCCATCTTTCAGAGCGCTGCGTTTAGCCTGGAGCTTTCTCAGCCTTTTCTCATACAAAGCTCTAGTGGAGTCTCACAGTCACAAACATTATAACTGTAATTTATATTGCAGGCAGAAAAAAATATTTAACAAATGAGAACTCAGATTTTCAGCCAAAGTCTCAGTTTTCCAACTATGAATAAGTATCAAGTTATGAAAGCCTCCCCCTTACCCACTATTGGCCCAGCTTGGACTCCATAATCAAGTAATTTTTCCATAAGGTCCTCATCTGTCAACAAACTGTAACAGGATTTGTCTCCATCTTCTGGCTTTTGTGTCTGCTAAACAGAGAGTGGAAGCTTTTACTAATCATTTAAAATTCAATTTCAATGATCTCATCCCACTACCTTGACAAAAGTAAACAGCACTTTGCAAAACATTCCAGGCCAACATTACACATTTGATAATTACAAATCACTGATCAAAAATGTGACATCTACAACAGGTTGTTCGAGCCACACAACAGAATCCATATGACATACTTTTAAGGAATTATCCAGAGGGCACACCATGAAAATATTAAAACACTCACCATGGTGGGTGCACCACCAAGATGGCAAGAACTTTAGACAGCATTCACTAAACTACGTAGTAGTAGTAAGCGTTCGCTCCATGATAATTTGGCAGGCCTGATTTGCATTGATTTGATGACGTCGCCTTGAAAGAGGTCAGCTGAAAGCTTTGTGACAGCGATGATGTAAGACTACATGTAATTTATACCACCACCAAATCCTGCTATTTTGGACAGCCCACATACCATTTGATAAAAATGATATAATTGAAGCAATATTTGATCTTGGAGTGCATATTAAAAGTAAGCTTGTTAACCCACACCAGCTAAACGTAACCTGTGCTTTTGAATGAAGGTTAAAATGAGCATGCTTAACAGTTAGACTCCAACTGTTTAGCTTGTCATAAAAGTCTGGTGACATCACAAGAAATTTTAAAAGGGGAAATCAAAAATACAAATTTGGAAAAGAAACCCTCTCACCATGAAGGGGTTTCTTTTCCATATTTGTATTTCTTGATTTTCCCTTTTATAATTTCTTGTGTGACATTTCTGGCAAGGCAAGGCTACGTAATTGGACTACCAAGGTCTTGAAAATAATCACCCAAGATTTTGGAATGTGTGGCTTTATGAGTCAGAGAAATAAGAGGAACAAATAGGGGAAATGTTTGCATTTAGCTATTGTATTGTTAACACTCCAATTTTTTAATCTTATCTAATTAAAACAACAGATAAAGTTTTTAATTATTATTTTTTGTGTTCATAAAAAGACAATTCAATCACTCTTTGTTAGCTGTATGCACTTCCCTCAGGAAAAGCAAACCAGATCAACACTCAATGCTTAGCACCCACTTGAAAATGTTTCACATGTTCATCCGGTCATCCAGATTACGACTAAAAACTTAACTTTGTTACACACTATGAGTCTATGCAATTATTCAACCCTGTCAACGAACAAAAACTTTTAAATACACATGGCAATGAAGACCTAAGGAAATACTCACAGGAACATGGCAATCATCCTCAACCTGCTGCCTGGTTGAAGCAGCCATATTGGAATGTGGTTCCACCTTAATAGGCCAGGAGTAGAGAGCAGGATTCTTCCTTAACACGGGCATGTCAACCGATGAATTCGTCTAAAGGATACAGGTTGAAATGTCAGTTCTCTTTGACATTCCTCATTCCTCAACAGCTGGGCCTGATAAGGTGATTACAGCCGCCTTCAAATGCAAGTCATCCTTAACAAGGTCACAAGTAGAAAGAGGTCAGTATGATTTAGAAAAACTATGGCTAAAATACCTCAAATGAAATATGCAAAGTGTATGTAGTCAAAGTGGATGGTCAGAAGTTTGTACTGTATGTTTGCACCAGTTTCTCTCTTTATTGAAGACGTCAAGATTTTCATAGGTGTCAATGTGTCATTTCCTTGTTCACCCAGATGTTTGGCATATTCCAAAAACTTGTAAACAGTCAGAGACTGTTTGAAGAGTGGCTGCCTGGTGGTTAACAAGTGGTTAATGGGTCAGTGTCCCAGTTCTGAGATCAAGGGTTAGATCCCAGGTTTGGACCTTCCTGTGTAGAGTTTGCATACTCCAGTTTCTTCCCACATCTCCAAAACATGGAGGGTAGGCCAGTTGAATACTCGGCCACCAATTCAGGGTGTCCCCTGCCTGCTGCCCATATTTGGGTGGGGTAGGCACCAGCAACCCATGCCACCCTTGTGAGGATAAGTGGTATGGGTTAGGTCATAAAACTAGAAACTATCATTTTGACTCCAACGCCATTGCTGCCAGTGAGTAAGACTTTGAAGTTATTTATTTTAGATTTCCTTTTTGCCACTAACCAATACAAACAATTACATTTGCACAAAAAGGTTGAAATACAATATTAATGACAATGCGAGAAAATGGCTACACTTGATTTAGGCTGCTGTCTAAAGCTTCATGTGAGGTCATTTATGAACATATTTTGGCTGGCAACCATTTTAGGCTGCACCAGATCCTAAAACAGATCACTAGAGGACAGCAAAGTTATTAAAATAAAACGAAGAGCATTTAATATTTAATCTTTGCGTTCCTCTCAGAAGTTTATTAATCATACCGAGCCACTGATTCTTTTGACTACACATGAACACTTTCCGTCCCTTTAAATTAAACTCTTGTTTTAAACTGGGGCAACCCAGTAGGAAACCGGTAAGTGCGTGGGCCCCATCATTTTGGGGTCGAGAGTTCGATCCCAGATAGGTCCTCATTGTGCGGGGCTTCATGTTCTCCCCGGGCTCGTGTGGGTTTTCTCTGGGTACTCTGGTTTCTTCCTACAGCTCAAAACATGCATGGTAAAATGGATGGCTATTTGCTCAGTTTATAATTGTTTCTTTTAGCCCACCCTTTCTTAAGGCTTGTCTTCAAGTGTGTGTTCATAACCATGAATATGGACATTTTTGACCTCAAGGCTCAAAGACCTCCCTTTTAGACTCATGCATTAAAAAAAAAGAAACAAACCTTGAACTGCCACTGTTGTGGGTGTGTGGAAGCAACTGACTAAACTAATGTTGAATCCTGCCAGGCCTTCAAGCTACGATGTTCAAACTAAAGGGTGAAATGTCACAAGTATTAGACAAAACATGGCTACTTCTCAGGACAGTTGCAGGCAGGCGGTGTGGGTTAAAGTTCATCAACAACAAGATATAAAAACATTACCTGTGAAGCGTGTTGGCACATTCAGTCAACTGGTGTCTTCGGTTTGTGGTATCGACATACGATATTTTGAGGTTATTAGCTGTGCACAAAAAAGTACACTGCATACTTACTAGTACAAAAAAGTACACTGCATACTTACTAGTTTAATTCATATTACGTTATTTTCCCCTCCTGTAATGTACCTAAAAATAGTTTTAGCCACGTATGCTCATTAAAGGCTACACAAATGATTATGCACAGAAATGGGTTACTTTGAACAGAATTCAACTTTATACGCTGACTTGCTGTAAAACCGAGCCAAAGACAATCAAGTATAATACAAGACAATGCACCATCTTACTTCCCTTGAATTCTGTACACGCTGAAGGGAAAATATGTAAATAATTGACAATCTATTCACTTTTCTTTACTGCAACTGGCTGTTTGGTTTACATTTTGATCTAAAATGATGACTGGAGCTAGATAAAATGTAACGACAAGTCGACACTCAGAAACCAGGATAAATATTGAAGCTTTTTGTGAAACACATCACATATGCACTACAGACATCCTGTCGGCTCATCAATATTTTAGTCATGCAGCAAACTTTCTGGGGATTATTATGCTTAATTGTTGTTACGTGAGAATTTGAAGAGTTCAGGGGGCAAAATGCAAATGTATTCCTTGTTTGGTTTGGCAAACTATTTGTATTTATTGTATTCAGTGTGAAGATTTGTGGCCGGATGCTTTGAGAGGCTTCACCAAATTTGTATGTTTGGGTGCACTCTAAGATAAGTGAAATTGCACTAAACTTCATGAAAGATGTTTTTCTGCTTCCCACTGTGTGGGTTAGGAGAAGTGCTGCCAATAAAATGATTTGATTCACATCACTAACAATGCACTTTGTACACAAAAGCAATTGAGTTTGTCTTATGATAATAATAATAAAAAATGAAAAACTGCAGATTAAAAAGATAAGAAAGAATAACTTGGGTTAACATCCACCAATCCACCCCCTCTATTTACTGCATGAAAAGCTATATCAAAATACAATGATACAAATGAAAATATTCTGATGACTAATAGATCAACAAAAAGAGAGACACTCAATTATCAGTAATACTGTGACTTCTGTCTATTTAAGCCAATAATGAAATATCTCATCTCATCTTCTAAACCGCTTTATCTTTATTCGGGCTACCGGGGGTGCTTTAGCCAATCACAGCTGTCTCCGGGCCAGAGGCTGAATTGGTGGCCAGCCTACAATTATGAAATATGCAGTTAATATTAATAGATGCAGGGAAATAACCTAATTTGCAGAAGGGAAAAAAACACCATATGCACAATAGCACAATGGTCTGTTTACTAGTACATTTGTGGCACACCTTGCCCTGACATACAAACACATTTGGCATAGTGCAGGCATACACACATGCAAAAACCCATCCATCATTTTGACACATACACACACACCTCCACACACACACTGACAGCAAGAATGTTCCCCCTACTTAGACTGCCTTTTTACAAGAGTATAATGGATGAGTCCATTAGCAGCAAAGTAGTTGCTTCGTCTATTTTTCACACCCTCGCTTGTTCCAAAAACGGAACCGTGCTATCCCAATAAAAGCTTTCAACAATATCATCACTTCAAATGATGGACAACATTGGAGCCGGTCAAAACACAACTGCAGTTAAACACAATTTCCGACTCCCATACTTTCTTGCATGTTGATCAATAGATTAATCAATTAATTGCCTTAGTTTTTTTAAACTAAAATAATTCTTGATATTATTCTACCAACACTATTTTTTGAAGTCTAGATTGTAGAGATTCTAGTAACAGTGACTTATTTTAGTGAAATGCAAATGACTTCTATTCCAAGGGATTACAATCTACAATATGCTTCAAATTTGGAAGTTCAGCATTTGACTACTGATTCTTCCTCCAATTCTGGTATGTTTATTTCTTTGGGGTTTTCCAACATTTTTTCCTGTCATCACTAGTAAATTACTCCAAATTGTCTTTATTTTTAATCTTTTTTTAATATTTTTTTTACACATCATCAACTGGGCGACATTGGTCATTTGACTAAAGAAGTGTAGTTATAATTGAAAGCTGTAAACACAAATCAACACAAAAACAATGAATATATACTTGAGGATGTGATAATTGATTAGACTGTAGAGGCTGCTATTTGTAACATAAATGCTAAGCAGTCTTGACATGTGGCTTTTGTTAGAATGTCTGACTCTCGCATATCTGTGGAATAACATTTGGCGAGACAGAATGTCCAACAGATGAAGCTAGGTACGCTAATACAGATCAAGTGAAGTGGATGAGTGGTATGATTGCTATTCAAGAAGTACTGGATATACTGGAGTTGGCGTCGGATGCGGCTGACAAAAAAGAGCAGCGTAGCACCATCCTTGAATACAATACTATTACAGAACACTGTATCCCATCACCGCAAAATATTACGGTACTCACTCAGTCAGCACATACCTGCAAAGAATGTGGAAAGAGAGGAAATTACATTTGAACTGTGAGTCTTACTAATATTTTCTTGTTTGAATGTTAAGTGTCGGTGAAGAGTGGCTGACAGAAAAAAAAAGGTGAGGCGTTAAAAGGCTTAACAGTGAGTGGGAGGTTAGAAAGGATGGATGAGTAACGCGAGGCAGACGCAGAAAACTGTACGGATGTGACCTCTCAAAGGGAGGACTAAACTTGGTTTCTCCCCGGTAGAGGTCAAAGGTCCGACTCTGGCCTTGAGGGAAATGGTTGTGCATCATCATGGCAACCTGCAACTAAGTCAGGCAACTCCCATGCATTCTCATAAGAAGCTTTGTTCACACAAGTGTGTGTCCAGTTAAATGAGAGTATAAAAGCTTTCAGTTCAAAGGTTACATTCTTTCACTGGAAAAGTTGGGGACAATAAAATGTTTTTTTTCTAAGATTGAGAAGGTTGGATTCGTTGTCACTTTTTCCCGCAAATACCTGAAATTAATTGTATGGAAAATAGTCATTAAAATAATGACAAAAACAAATGTTCATGAAGGTGTGTGCCACCTATTCATTGCTTAAAATAACCAAATGAACTGCTTCTGAGAGTTTGTTGCACATCCTCGAATCGTTTTCACTCCAATTAAAAGCATTTGCATAACCGAATGAGAAGTGGGCATCTTTTGGCTATCAAAGACTTTCTTTCTATGAGAATTTAGATCACGTCTCACAGACGGCAGCTTGAGAATAGGCCAATGTTTTGTTCTTTGGCATTTCTGAGTACGTTAACTGTGTCTTTTGGATCATTATCCTTTTGGAGGACCCATGACCTGCATCTGAGAGTAAGATCCCCAATGGTGCTCCCATAGTCTCCATCAGCCTGCTTCTATTATCTGGAGTGAGCCGATACAAGTGCATGTCTGTGAAGTGGAGTGGAATTTCATCTTGGTGACACTGAACGTAGAACTCTTCCCTGCTGCCGTTTTCCTCTTCTGATATGATTCAAAACATGCATATCTGTGGAATTTTCAGTTCTTGTGAAGTTCTTTGTTACTGAATATTTATATCTTCTCCATCGGGAAACTACACGCTGACATGTGTGCAAAGATACACCGTTCGGCTTTGTAGTGGGTAATGGCAGTCCTATCAGGATGATGGCTGCCAGACTCAGGCTCATCTTTCAGTGCAGGACTTGGTTTTGGGGAGTTGTAAAGACTTATTTGTTGGCATCAAGGGCTGAAAAACAAGATGAATGACGTGAGATAAAGGCTGAATGGACAAAAGACAGGCAAGCCATATTTTCAAGGCATTAAAAAAATGACTTCCAAGAATGTTTTAAAATCCAGGTTTGCCTTTATTTTATACCATACCATCTTAAACATTGATATAATTTTTTGATATGCTGTAACGTTAAAAAAAAAACTGCTCCTCTGTGCAAAGAATGTTGTAACTGAAGTATGTTTTTTTTCTTAGGTTCATAAAACTAGTAAATCAGTGTCATTTCCATAAAATTTCTTCTCTTTCTGTAATCCTAG
Source organism: Stigmatopora nigra (assembly GCF_051989575.1). NCBI lineage: Eukaryota > Metazoa > Chordata > Actinopteri > Syngnathiformes > Syngnathidae > Stigmatopora > Stigmatopora nigra. The sequence goes on from NC_135508.1 coordinate 12,398,092, forward strand.
ATTACCTTCCCTCACCTCCTTCATCGCAGATCATCTTGTTCTGCTGATAGATTTAGATTGAAGAGTGAAAACTTGACGGAAACGGTTCCACCTGAAGGCCAATCTCTCCCTATTTAATCCTTGCTCATTCGTCATTCTTAATCCGTTAAATCCTTCGCTCACCTTTGTGTCAAGGTATGCGATGTAAATTGTCAAAATGCACAAGATTTTACAACTATTTGTGATCTCTGACTTCCTGATCATCTTAGTGCTGTCAACGACTTGTCTGTGAAGTTGTCCAGTTCGCTACTTCATTGAGTGGGAGATTTTTAGTCCTCCATGCCCTCGAATTCTTAAAGAAAGCTAAGTGTGTTGATGCTGACAGAGCTTTGGGTTATTAATAGGGCGAAAATACAGAAGATTAGCACACAATTCTCACAATTACTCTGTCATAGGCACCACTGGCAAAACGTATTAGACACAGCTACGTATCAATCAGGCGGAAATTCTTCCAAGACTGCCAGAGGAATTTTGGGAAGACCCTTTTTTTGTTCCAGGATGACTATTCTCTAAACATCAAGCATGGTCCAGAAACACAGGTTTGAATGGGTTTGGTGTTGAAGAATAAACAAGGTGAGAAATCTGAAGGAAAGGCACTATGCTGAAAGCAAAGCAGACTAATCTACACTCGATCTGATAACTCACATTTATCCAAATTACATGAAGAGCCTTAATGTGTGGACATGTTGACATCGATTGATGACTATTTTCCTGAAGCACACAAATGCAAATATGCTTAAAATTAAACTCTCCTACAAATGTATCCAGGTAGGAAATAATTCATGTTCCTCCATCACCCAAGTTATTGATGTGACCCACAGCTAAACCTATTTGTGGTATTGTAACCACATGCATATGGCCAGAATTATTTTTGGCCAACCGTTGCAAAAACTGTGTGCAATCGAACCTGGCTAAAAGGAATTGTACCCTTGATGTGAAACACCATGACTTCAACTAGCAGGAGCAGAGAGAGAAATGCTCCTTTTTTTAATGTTTGAAAAATGTGATGTGTATTGTTCCAGACCGCAGACCAGTAAATGGAGACAGTTTCCAGCAATGGTCAGAAACCAGCAACAGCAGGGGCGCCAGTTTTGACGTTGCTGAAATAAACTTTAGATTTTAGTGCCAGCCCACCACCGGGTTAGAGTCTCAATTTGGCAGTTTTACTGCTTTTTATCTTGGGAATGCAGCCTTGCCCAACTGCATATACTCCAAAATTCCAGAATCAGTCAATAGAGATATGTCAACTACATCGGAACAGTGACAGTGTAATGTGATTATGAACACCTGTCTATGGAGGCCCGGTGGAGCGGGTGTTTAGCACTTTGGCTTCACAACTGTGGGGTCCTGGGTTCAAATCAAAGTCATATTCATCTGTGTGGAGTTTGCATGTCTCCACGGCCTACGTGGGTTTCCTACGGGTACTCCGGTTTCCTCCCACTTTCCAAAAAACACACATGGTAGGCTGATTGGTCACTCTAAATTGCTCACAGGCATGAGTGTGAGCGTGAATGGTTGTTTGTCTCTTTGTGGCCCTCGATTGGCTGGCTACCAATTCAGGGTGTCTCCCTCCTCTGGCCCAGACTCAGCTGGGGTAGGCTCCAGCACCCCCACGACCCTAATGAGGATAAAGCAGTTCCGAAAATAAGATGAGATATAAATCGGTTTAATTGCAGGAAAGCCGCTCCCTAAATTGTTCAGACAAAGATGAACTATTTCCATCTATCTTGAGTTTTGAACATTTCCTGCAATTGCAAGTCTGTTTTCATTTGTGGCTGTCATCGTTTGTGCATATGTTGCCTTTGTTAAAATTTGTGTGCCAACTCTTAGATCATTAGTCAAAACATAAAATCACGTCATGGTCTGATTGCAGTACAATGCATTTCTACTCAATGATTTTTAATTTTCTAATCTGAAGAACAAAAACAAAATAGAATTCTCTACTGTCTATAAAGCCCTGAAGATAAAGTGTTAAAAAAGAAACCCATTAGGGAGTTTGCGTTAAAAGTGTAATGTGGTTCCAGTGGGCTTCATGCCTCATAAAAGACAGTAAGACAGTGGGCAGGTGCTGACCATGTGTATTTCATGGTAGCTTGTGAAGACCCCACTCACACTGAATGGACACTCACCCATGCATGCGTTTCTCATTGACACGCAGCACAAGGTCAACACTGGTTATGTGTGTCTTTTATTTGGTGTGATTGTGAGCAACTATATGTGGCAAAGAGAGATTGAAGAGGTTTGAAATTCCTGCATTCCTATGGGGAGTCTTTTTGGTTATTTACCTTTCATGTGCTATGCTTTTATTCCAACCTCTAACACGCAAACACCCTCCCACATGGACACACTGTGATGTTGGAAACAGTCGTGTGACATGATTGGGCACAGGTGATACTAAAACATGTCAGACAGAATAGAATGAGCTACAAGATAAGTGCCATAGAAAATAAACAGAAGTGTTTTAATACAAATTACGCACTCTGCTTTCGAGTCAAAATGGGTGCATGTGAGGGAATCCAGTACAACCCCAGAACAGAAATGGGGTTATGCTTATATTTCATAGAAACAGAACTCTAGTTGGAAAACCTAAATAAATCTACAACGGCCATAATATTATTGCGATGGAATCAACATAAGTACAAAACAATGCACTCCTACACAAACAAACACAAAAACATTCTACATTAACATGAATAATTGTTAATAATACTTTTTAGATGCGACACGTTGGTCAAGTGGATGTCCTGTCAAATGAAATCAAAAGCCTTTATTGTCACTATACACAGCTGCGTATACTGAAATTGGTGGTCCTACTCCACAAAGTGCGTTTTTCCCAGTAAAAACATATATAAGTAATTTAATTGTTCTAAGGTTGAGGGTTCAAACCCTGTTGCGTTTTCTCCACCTACTCTGGTTTGATCCCACATCCTAAAAATATGAATATTAGCCCAATCAAAATGAAGTATGTGTTTGTGCGTGCATGGTTGTTAGCCTCCTTGTTTCCAGCGATTGGCTGGCAACCAATTCAGGGCTGGCATAGGCTCCAGCACCCTTGCGACCCTTGTGAGGTTAAGCGCCTTAGAAAATAAATTAATAAATGCTTTTAGACATAAATCTGGCATGTCAAGAAGAAATACCATTCCACCAAGTGCTGGATGTCTTCCATTGTTGTTTATTTTCTTTCAAATGTGGCAAGTCTCTTCTGATTGCATTGGCACATTCCACAGTGTTGACACACCATAATGTCACGCTATAAGTGAAGCCAATTCAGTTCCTGCAAAATAACTCATTTGAGTGGGAATTGCAACGTAAGGAATACTGTCCACACATCATTTGTAAAAGCACAATTTTGAAGAGGTCTTGATTTATTTCATCTCCCTCTGTGCTCTCCATGTGTCTCTGTCAGAATGTAATGTAAACTTTTCAAATGACACGCGTGATTTAATTCCCTTTGTGCTGGGGCCAATTTTCTTTTGACCAAAAGGGAAGTCTTGTATTTGGGGGGGGGGAGATAAAAAGGTGAATGAATGCAGCTGTAGCAGCCAACACACAACCAGTACACAAATTCTGAGACCATCAAAATCCAATATAAGATTTGGCAATTCAGCTTTTAACTCATTGGCTGTTGTTGATGGCGATAGATGAACTTGGAGGGAGTTGCGTTGGTTGATCATTGTGATTAATCACTGCCAGCCCTCCCAATCCAAATGGATTGGATTTCTATCGCAGTCAGTGGAAGAAAATAAGTTAAGGTACTTTGTATTTTGGCTGTTGAAATAGATTTATCCAGAAGCATTGCAGCGGATGTGGCGATTAAAAATCACTCATTATATTTTGTTTCCCTTCCTCCTAAATAACTAAACTAATATACTTTATTAATTAATAAAACTGTAGTCATCTGGCCACCGATTCAAGGTGTTGTCCCCCACCTCTTGGCTCCAGCACCCCCTGCAACCCTAATGAGAATAAAGTGGCTCAGAAAATGAGATCAGATATCCCAAAAAACTACATCTTCAAAAAATTCTCACTTGACTAATGAATTAATGTTTCAACTGAAAAATGTATGTGACCAGTGTTTTAAAATGGTTTCAATCTTGAAGTTGTAAAACTATCCAATTCACATCATATTAAATACTTCTAGTGAAAGGCTCATTTGTGAACTCTGCTCCCCCCAAATAATTGCATGTGCAGCCTTTCATGTGTTCGCATGTATGTGTGTGAGCCCCGTAATGAATTACACCCGTGAAGGATGAACGTGAATGAAAGATGGGGCAAGAGAGGGAGCAAAGGAAACTGCGAGAGCCCACCGCTGAATGGAAACATTCAGGACAATGAAACCGCTAACACTGAGGGCCTCTTCCCTTTTTGTGACTCCCAAAGTAATTCTTGAACAAATCATGGAGGAAGCTGGAAAAACTCCCATGATTAAAGATTTAGTACTGGGGTCCACATAAGAGGTCTCCAGCCAACAAAAAACCTGTTTGATGCTTTCAGCTCATTGGGGTCCCTACTTTATTCTATGCACGCATTAATCAGCTGCTGCTAATTGACAACACATTCCAAGCACCTGGTGCTTGGTTGTTTGGATTTGGGAAAAAAAATCAACTGTGATAAAGTAACTCCAGGGAATAAATACTGTTAGCTATTGTCAATCACCAGTTATGTTGAAATAATAGCATACCTGTCAATCTCAGCCGATTGCTCCCCTTATTAATGATTGCAATTACACTTAAGTAAAAATAAACCATACAACGGCAACACGGCACATATTTACTCACATTGGGGAAAGTTTTAGACTTTGAAAATTCTGTAGATGTCGCTGTATGACGCTGACACTGTGGGTACATTGCTTGCTGACGTGCTATATTTAGATACTGAAAAGGCAGCAGTGACACATATCATGCTCAAAGTATGACCGCATTAGCAATCGACGATGACGTCTTCGTCTGCCTAAGTGACCGAGACCATCCGAATTAGAGTCCAAATTTGTAAGATGAGATTGGTTTTACAAAAAAAAAATCATTTTTTAAACTTTTTCTTCCTTTACAAAAGTTGTTATACGGAGTACACAATTTGAAAAGATAAAAAAAATTGGAATAAGTTGACAGGTATGTTAGTAGTTTGAACTAAATCACATGACTCACTTCAATGCATATATTGTTATGCTATCATGATTTGAATGCAACACATAATTTGATAACGGAATAATTCTGGTTGGATTTTTTTCTATTAAAACGGCGCCACAATTTGACAGTCATAAATGCGGCGTGTGGTCCTTGTGATCAGATCTCAGTGGGTCTTAAGTGTGTTAACACCTGTAAGATCCAATAATAACTTGGTATAAACAGGTTAAAATGTTGAAATGAAAAACAGCAGTATGTTGAAGTGTTTTCTAAATGATGTCAATGATCTTTAACCCAAAGGTGTCGTGAAAATACTGCTTGCACATTGTCCTCGTGCTTCTCGGATTACTTCAATGTTTTGCCTTGGTTAAGCCACTTTGGCAGTTGTGGCTGATTTACACTGTCAGATACTACACAGTTCACCAACACGCTCTATAGAGAACTAAACATAACTCATGTCACTTATATTTTCACCCTGACATAGTGTGGTCGACGGAACCAAGGGCTTTCTGCCCCTTTGGTTTAAGTCATGCCTGACCTCAACCATACAGCTTGAAAAGACCAAGGTAGTTACACCTGATCACAGTCTGAAACAAATGTTAAATGACGAGTCTGAGATCTTATTAGAAAGGGGGTCTCTGTTTGCTTCCAAGCAAATCTGGTGTGGATACTGAGCAGTCGTTTCTCCTAGTTATTATGGGAAATGTTGTTTGAGTGGCATCTCAGTCTGGGTTTAGCATTACCTTGGGTAACATGAGTCGAAATTCAACGTGGACCAATGATACTTGATATTTCGGGACATGTCAATATAAAAACTGATGGAAAATACACATAAAAATCAAATGCATTCAAGATGTTCAACTCTAGGATAAACGAGAAACATTTATATACACCCTTGACTGTGTGCCATGAAAATGGTTGTGAAGACTTCTGCTTAGTTCCAGATTTAGGTTTTTGAATATACACTAAATAGTGGTGTTGCCAACAGGAAGTAACGTGACTCAAAAAGCCAAATGAAAAAACTAACAGCCGACCAAGAAAGAAACATTGAGTAAAAAAATATTTTAAAAAGTACTTTCAGCGACCGTAGGTAGAAATCTCAATTGGAGAAGTGAAAGTACAATGTTACAACAAAATTCGAGAAGAAAAGCTTATTTTGGACAGCAGAATTTGCAAATCATTCACGAGTTAGAAGAAAGGGAGGGTCTAGGTTGGAATTTCCGCAAAAGTTCAGAGACAAGCTCTGCAAAATTGAAGATAGCTTTATGGACTTAAGAGACAATGATGAACTTGATGACTACTAGAAAGGCTAAAATCTTTAGGGGAAAAAACTGTTCCAAACATACTAGCTCATCAGCAATATTGAGTTGAAGGAATGTCTTGGCTTGGCTTGGCTTCTTTTGGGATGGGCTCATAAATTCTCTCTGATAAAATACATGATGGCAGCTCTGCAATGAATCCAGAAGTTGACATAAACATTCTGTTTGCCATTGTAAACAAAACACCACTAGATTTATAGGGGAATCCTTTATCATGTCGCATGAAAACGCCCATGTGAATTCAATCTACATGAAACAAATCAAATCTTAATGTGTGTCTACAGGGAAATAATAGAATTTTCAGCACTGAAAACACAAGCCTACAGGTATGCTATTTGTGTGTGTGTTTTTGCTGTCCACCCATTCCTTGCTTTCTCCCGTCCATTCCGAGTCTAAATGACCAATATCCAATCGCACATTCCTCCACCTTCCTAGGGAACCCAGAGGGTGAATAACTGCAAATTGTTGCCATAGTAGGAGTGGGCCGGGTTGAGGGTCACCCTAACCCCCATCCTCTTTTTCACCCTAGTTATTTGATAGGATAAGAGAAAGCAGTTAAATTACTCCTCCAAAAATATTTTCCCCTGACTTTATATTCTCATACCTGTCAACTTAAACGTTTTGCCCGTATTTCATAGTTTTTCTTTGACCATTTCACATTGTGGACTTAACAAGTTCTGTACATTTTTTTTAAAGTACTTTTTTTGTAAAACCAAGCTCGTTTTTTTTCCCATTTCGGCTCAAATCCGGATGGTCTCGGTCATTGGTAGCAGACGAAAACATCATCGACTGCTAATTTTGACATGCTTTAGCATAATATGGGCATGCACATTCCCCTTTCACACGTCCACCTTTTTACTATATAGATATAGCGTGGCAGCAAGAAATGTACCCAGACAATCAAGCTGTCAGCGTCATTCAGTGACATCTACAGAATCTTGAATTTAGTGCGGACTGATTGTGAACCCCGTCCCCTTTGGTGAAAATTTTATAATTTTATCTGTGGCCTATGTGAGTAATTATGTGCCGCATTGCATTTGTATTTTTTTTTTCGCTTAAGGGGAATTGCAATCATTAATAAGGGGAGCAAATAGCCGAGGTCGACAGGTATGTATTCTACTCTTTTGCACCAAATTCAGGCAATGCAGGCGTACTGTAGTTGACATCTGGTTCCTCAACATACCTCACGATGATTGATTTTTCATCTGGAGCAGATGTACGTGTGTAGCACCAACACACTGTATTGGTCTTGAAGGAAACATCCAAATTTCGTGATGCGTACACCACAAAGAGAGCATGCTGTTTGGGGCTGGTGTTGTTCATTCACTCTCACAAGCCGTCACACTGCTAGTTTACGACCGTGACTTTATCTCCCAGCGAACATGTGTTTCTGTGCAGCACTCCCCTTTGCCACGTCATGTGCGCACCATGAACATGCAACTGTGACATTTTATTTATGGCCAAGCATTGACACGGTCTGTCTCCGTTTATATGCACACACAATTACAAAAATACGCACACACACTTGCTGAAGGACAAAGTGCAGATCGTCGCGACCGGTCACGGCGTTAGGGGATGTATATTAGGATTCTTGTCAGTAAAAATATACACATAAATCCACGCAGACAGATGTGTGGACTTAATATTGAATGCATGGAAAGGGTCAAACATTGATGTATTTCATTATGCATCTAACTTATATTGTTCACTAACTAAGCCTCTTTTATCGTGCACTTAAAGCAAAGGTAGTTCAAAAAGATGTATCAACAAACTAAACAGTACAAATAAAAGGTTTTTCCTTTCTTTTCACAAAAATATTTTAAAAAATACTATGGGTAAATTGGCAATTCCACAATACAATACAATATAATAAAAAATAAAATAATAATATAATTTTTCACCAAAACAGTCATTCATTCATCCATTTTATACCCACCTTTAAATTAATAACTTTGGCTTTGTGCGTACATCCTCTATTTTTTTAATGCAAGGAAGATGGAAATAACATGCAATACAAATACAAACATAAACAAAATGAGGACTTTTTAATTTAAAAAATGTGCTGATATAAAACATGAAATTAGCCAGTTTTTTTCCAAGGCTCATGTTCTACAAACGAGAGCTTGAGGCTAAAAATAAACTCAAACTCGGACAAATTTGTTCGGGGTCTTTCATTTAAGATAAAGAAGAAAAGGGACAGATTTTTAAAAGTAACTCCAACGTTGAACTGGCCATGTGTCGTTCATTAATTTCCTGTCCTGCTAATTTTATTTACATATTCTCCGCTACTCTGCTTTAAAAGCAGGCGTCACTGAGTCTTCTCTTTGCCGTCCTTTTTTTTCTTCCTAAATGTCGAGTTCATTGTGAAGGAAGGCCTTCCAGCACTCCCTTTAATTTGATTAGGGACTGTTTGTGTTTTCCTTTGAAGGGATCACCGCAAAGTGCTGGCTGGATCAAATACATTAAAGAGATAAGTGATGATGCAAGCTTTTCCATTCACTTTCATCAGCTCAACTGCTTGCAGACTTTAATTATACTATTTTTCATTTGGAGTGATGGCTAAGTAGACTCATTTAGATAGAAAATAAAGTCTCGAGTTGACTTTAGAGCTTCTTTCAACACATCAAAGTTTAAGTAGTTTCATTCAGTTATTCTTTAGTTCAATGATACAACGGCTAATGGGTTCCACCAGCCTCTTTAAACAGGCTAACTCTTCAAAATTTAGATGTACTGTCACCAAGTTGAACTGTAGTCGACATCCCCCATGGGAACATGCAATACCACTTTATTTACAGAAACTCACTGTGACTTCACTGAGTTGCAGAGTTGTATACATCATTTTACTGTCGAGCGCTGACTGCACAATTTATGCCCACCATCACTGAACCACACTTTTTTGTCATAACACTTCAGCAGCCGTTCTACACACACCAGCAAACGCACACACTCAGGGGTTGGTGTTGATTACGTCTGAGCAGCAAACTCAGTGAGGGTCGCTCGCAGCCTGCAGGTAAAGTCAGAGGAGTAATTGGTTCCATATTATGCGTATGTGTGCGCCAAATTCTAACACAAACCCGGTCATCCGTCAATAAACATTTGTTGAAGACGTTATTAATTAATGTTATAAAAATGCAACGATATGTAGTATCTGTTGGTTAATTGGTGAGTTGGTCGGGCTACATTATACCACACGTGTTTGGATAGCCACACAGTGAAAGATCAACAAAATCTCCTTCAACTGTACGTTAACCTTATAAAACGCTCCACATGTTGAGCCTCACTGGAGCGTGAATCTGGATTCCAACGGTATCACTTAGAGACTCATATTTGACCCGACCCTGACTTGAAACTGACCCCCTTGTCTTCTGTTGAGCTGAAACCTTCAGGCCTGTGGACATGCACGTGTCAAAACAACATTTATCACCTCTGAGATACCCTTCAGCACACATCATTTTTTTTGTCCCTAACAACGAATCCCGCCCAAAAGAGACCCTGAATTAGGGAACAAGTGAGTATGGGTTAATTTAGTTTTTTTTTTTTGCTTTGCTTCTCAGTTCCATTACAGTAAATTACTATGTGAATTTACGCAGCACATTTGTAAAAAGATCTAAATCAGACTTGACTTGGGCTCAATCCCTAGGTAGCAAATCTTCATGTGTCCAAACATGACTTTTCTGCCTCTTTGTGGTCATAAATCAGCATGGGTGATCTTTGATTAGCTATGCGGGTGTAAAATCCCACTAAACCCTTTAAGAAAGCCTTTAAAAATCTTCCCCAAGGACGGTCCGACACGCCATGGGAAGCATAATTTTGTTTTTGAGACTGTGATTAATGTTGAAAATGTTCAGCGAGGATATTACCACAGTACATCGATAGCTGGTGCAAATGGTTTGCTTGTATAGCTTGAGTGCATATTAGAGCGGAGGCTTTCAATTTGAATGAATTGGACGTCCATCGTAGTCAATGGCAGCAAAAAATAGTCTTTCATTGACGGTGGTATAGCCTCTATTATCTTTAGTTGAACATATTTAGACTGAGCCAATGAATTGTGTTGGCAAGATAAGGATGTTTGTAAAATGAGCAGGCCTGGAGAAATGTTATTTTTATCTGAATAATCAGATTGATTGCTGCAGATTGTGTTTTGTAAAAGAGCTATTTATCTTTGTACCACTCCTCTTGAATAACACAGCACAGGAACAGTTCTTGCTTCAGTATTTTTCATTTCTTACACAACCAAATGACCGCTTTGAAATATCTTACTAACCAGCTAATAGAAAATATCTCTAATTTTGTTGTGCTAATTTTGATTTCGAAGTCTATTTGTTTCTTTTAGCTGGCATTGTCAGGGTTTGGGTTGGTTTGGGTCACATTTGTGGCTTAGTGTGTCTTTTTCTTTTTCATTTATTTTCTGCACAGCTTATCCTCACAATGGTCACAGGGTGGCTGAAGCCTCTCCCAGTTAACTATGGGAACCAGCATTCAAGCTCACACTCATACCTAAGAGCAATTTAGAGTGTTTAGCCAGCCTATCATGCACAATTTTGTCAAATGGAGGAAACCAAAGTACCGGGAGAAAACCCACACAAACCCCAGGAGAACATACACATTCCACACAGTGAGAATCCACCTGGGATTGAAGCTTGGACCCTAGAATGGTGAGGCCAGCGCGCTAACCACTTGGCCACCACCCTGTCGGATGACCTATTTATTTCACCTGTTACTGCCTAATTTTTGGGCCTACCAATTGGCTTCTCATGTCACCCACCTGGTCCTCATCAACTCGTTTTCCCATGTCTCTGTATACAAGCTCCCTCTGTTTGTTCAAGTCATGCACCTGGTTCTTAGCAAATAGTTTTTATTTGCCCGGTGATTTTTTGTTTGTACTTTGTTTTAGAACTTCTCTAATATTTAAAACTGTTAAGTTTCTTCCACTCTGCCTGGCTTCCCTGTTACCTGCACTTGGGTCTTTCTTTTTTTTCTTGACAGCCCACCCATGACACCAGACGGTTATGTTTCAAAATCATATTGTCTTTGTGTGTAGAATTTGTATGTACTCCTCTTTTGTAGGTGAATTGGTTTGAGGGTGCTGAGAATTTATTCTGATGTTTGACTATTTTTTGGGGAAAATAATGAGCAACATATAATTATATGAACTGTTATTGATACTACAATGGTTATGTTGAATGTGTTGCTGAAAAGAGGCTGTAGAGTATTTTTATCTTTTGTCTCAGTGACTCAAAGATCTGCATTTACTTTGAATATACATACTGAATTAACATATCTACTCAATCACTCCCAGCTCAGGTCGCAAAGCATGTGTAGTGGTAGTTAATAAAAGGAAATGGATATTAAAAACAATCACATGTGACAAGATTTTGTTGTGTGATGTGGCTGCTAAAGGGTTAAAGAACTGTAAATAGACAGTAGATCTAAAAAGAATTAAAAATGTATATGCGCTAAATTGGATTTAAACACGTGCGGTGTAACTTAAGTCACAATTTTACCACTTGAAGCCTCAAGTCTGCACTTCAACCAGACCTTGACATCTTTTCATATACAATTGCCACCTTCTTATAAACATGTATTTCTTTCACTGCCTTTGCCGATTTTCTGTAAGACTGACTTTTTGTCAAAGCATGTCAAAGTCGTGTTTTGATAGATTTCCCCCTTTTTGTCCATCCATGGGAATTCTTAGTGGCCCAACAAGCTCCCTGTGGAGTGTTCCCAATCAGAACTCTGGTCCAAATATAGTCATTCTCTACTATAATCTCACAGAAATGTTGGATTTTGGAGGAAAAAAGACAACAACAAAAAAAACCAACCCTAAGTGAATTGTTCTTTGAACTCCTGTTGATCAACTCCATGCATCGATGCTGAAAATTCCCAGAGAGATTTGCATCAGCTGAAATGACTAATGATTTCTCAACACATAACAGCTACGTATGCAGTTTTGGCAGATAGTTGCTGCTCAGTGGGGGGCGTAGAGTATGTTTAAAACACTCACTATGAATAAGGTTGAAAAAAGGTTTTGGCCCTATAAGTGATACCCTATAAGGGTGGGTGAGGGCTGCCTTCCAAAAGATGTGTGTGTGTGTGTGTGTGTGTGTGTGTGTGTGTGTGTGTGTGTGTGTGTGTGTGTGTGTGTGTGTGTGGATGTAGATTGTAATGTGGAGTGACAATCGCGTCTACTTGAATGATGGGGGGTTTAATCTCTAGTGTCACACTGCTTGAGCGAATTCCGATGCCCCACTTGGGCAAAATATATATGATATCGTCCTTTCCCATCACCACCACACACATGATCTTTAAATTGAACCCCAATATGTTTTAGTCTTAGTGTTCATGGCCTTCTTGTCCCCAAGTGAGAGCAGGTCCCCCCTCAGCAGGGACTATGTAACCAAACAATGACCCCACAATGGTGGAACATAATATTCACAGGACTTTCCAGAAAATGACCACAATTTATGACGTCCACTTGGGGTTTCATATTAAAAATCAACATGCTAAAATCATCACACTATGAAGTCATCTGAGCCTGTGGCCACACACCCACTAGTGTAGAAAGTAATCCACCTAACGACGGGGGTCTAAATGCAACCGGGGACCACACATGGTCTTGTCATCAACGACGTAAGAAGGTAGCCGGCCGGGATTGAGCTGCATGGTAGAGAAGGTTTGCAGAAAGGAATTCAAAGGGGTTGGGCTTTATGTTAGGTCTGGTTCAACCTGTGTGTGTATGTGTGTGGTTTTAGTCGCGGGTATGCAGTCACATGAGTTTAGTCAATCAAACTTTCTCTCTTTTGGCACTCAAACTCTATTTGAATTTGGACACATTTGTTTGCAACATTATATTGCCTTGAAAATGGAATACTGTGTATTCAAAAGATGAAGATTTTCATTTACACACTTCAGGAAAAAGCTTACAATGTTGTGTCTTCACTCTTGTAATCTGAAAGGTGAATTCCAGAAAGGTTCTTTAACGCCCTTTTCATTCAATTTACCTATTCGATGTCTATGTGAGAAGGGGTGTTATCTGGGCAAAGGTGTGCACTAGACATTCTAGGCGCCAACAAGCATGTTTGTGTCCACAAATAGAAATATGTTCAATTTGAGAGAAAGTGTCAGAAAGTGTGTCCAAGAGAAGAGGGTGCTTTTGTGCAATAAATTCAGAGGAGCTTGATAAATGTGGTTCCTTGGCATTTCCTGACGTTTGACACTCGAAAAGTCGCTTTCAAATTAAACTATATCTCGACGTAGTTTGGAAGGAACTGTAAGTTAGCATGACACACAATCCCTTCTGTGCAATAACTTCAGGGGTGTGCAATAACAATGTGCAAAATCTTAGAATGTGCAATGTTTTAGAATTTGCCTTGCCAGGATGTGACTCTTTATATTTCTATACTATGATTTTTAGATTATGATTTCCCCTTTCTCTTTTAAAATGAGCAAATCTGTGGCTTTCTCTTGCAACCAAGACAAAAGCATTTCTTGGTGATGTAGGCTGTAGTCCTTGACTCCTCACTGATACTTTCCTGAAATGCTGTTATGTCAACACTATCAAATTTGGTAATTCTGGCAAACTGGGTCCTGCCTTCTTTTCGGGTTCAGACCGGATTGCTTCACAATTACCTGCTCTCAAACTCTTTTTATACTTGAGTGGAAGTTTAAGGCCCTGATTGATATGCAACATGTTGTTTATATTTTTATTATTGGTTAAACCTCAAACTAATTTAAATGTGTTCTTTGAGTTTGAACTGGGCACTTTTTTATTTGAAAAATGATCAGGACACAATACACACGTGTTAGCCAGATGTTCCAATACTTTTGCTCACATGAAAATAAGGTGGTTTCATACAAAAGATGTTATATGATCTGATTAGTTGTTATCAGATCCAGATGTAAAGTAAGCACATGAAGGTGAAAAATGAAATGTTGATATTGTCTCATTTTCATCTTTGATGTCAAACCCAAAACCCTTTCAATTTCCAGCAAAAATAAAGGAAATGGCGTCAATTTTCCAAAATCTTTGGAGGGGGGAAAAAGCAGTTGTTGTGCGTGTGCATCGTGTTTTTTTTTTCCTTCAAACGATTGGCCTTACATGTGTAGAGCAGAATTTTCTTGTTGTTTTTGCTGGTCAGTTCAAAGGGGATTGTGTGGTTGCCAGCACAAAAAAAAAAACAGCCAAACATTCGCTGCCTTGTTGTCACGCATAACCTTGAATGGGGCAAAGCTCAAATTGAGAGAGAGGAAGCATTATGAAAGTGAAAAAGAGGCAGCATATTATGAAATACTTATATGGATACAAGATATTCTCCTATTCATTACTCCACTGTGTCTACGTTTTCTAATCCTGGCATTCTCGTCCTAAAAAATGTAGAGGTTATCCATTTTTTTCCCCCAGCTATTTTTGAGTTATGAATTTTACTCATTGTGAAAACAAGACATCTTTTTGGAACTCATCTTTAAGGAACTAGACTCCTCATTCGCTCTTAACAAATGAGATAAGAGATGTATCTGCTATCCTAATGAATAGGTTTTCAAAAAAAGTTTTATCTTTACTTGGTAGACCACCAACAGACAGGATAGGAAGGGCAGTTTCATGATAATCCCAAAGTTATGGGAAAATGGACAGAATCTTGTCTCCAAATCCTACACCAATGGAAGAGTTGGAGTAATGGGAATTTTTGAAGGTAGAAAAGTAATCTTTTTTTAAATAAAAGGGGATTCTTTCTTTGTTAAGGACTTAAAGTAGTAATCCTTTAAAAAGTAGACCAGCACTTTAACCTTCTCTATTCATTGTGCTGGTTTAGGAGACTCATGTAATTAAGGCTATTCTTTACAAGAGACATCTAAAGGGTCTCCTCAGCCATAAGATGCATTAGGTGCACAGGTAGGGGAAATTGAAGTCAAGCCCTTTGTCCTGTACAAAAAGTCAAAAGGCAAAGTATAGACCCAAAAAAACTATGAAATAATGACCATGTATATGCTGCAATTTATCTTATTACTGTTTTTTTTCCACAGCAATTTCAATTGAATTGAATGCTTTTATTATCATAATACAAGTACAATGTGATAGATTTATAGCTTTCATCACATAGTGCAGAAATAACAACAACAAATAGACAAATAAATAATCAATCAATAAATAAGTAGTCCAAGTGAGATTAGCAGAGCAGAGCAGCATTGTTCCCTCTCCAGTTTAGGAGGACTTTTATTGATTTGTAGAAGTTCAGTGCCACCCACTTTATTAAAGTCGTTGGTTTAAAATTAATTTCAATGTGAAAAGACATTTGTAAAATGTCAAGTAACCAATAACCCAAAAAATCTTTGACTTTAAGGCAGTGGAAAAATGGTTTTAGTTTAGCCAATTCTAGCAAGTTAATTTGACAAGCCAGTCAGCAATAGTGTTTGGCCAACCTGTCATCACAATAAACTTAAAAAAAAAAGAAGAAGCCAAAACTGACTTTGAAAATATTTTGGAATTGCATGGCCTTGTCAGTCATCTCAATAATAACACACAAGAAGTGTAATGGAAAAGTTAAACTAGTACAATGAAACAATAATGAAAAGTAATAAAAATATGACAGTGTCAATTAGAAGAAACGTCCTTGGATTTGCCAACAATGTGAAGAAAGGACTCAAGTTAAACATGCCAAAGAAACAACATACAAACCACACAGGATATTAAGTTTGTGGTCAGCAGGTGAGATTGACATAAACACACGCACACATAGACATATATATGCTGACCTTTAGAAAAGCAATCTCCCAGCAGAAGCCAGTGTGGTTTTAACCTTTGACCCGGCGACATCTCGTTTTAGTTACCGCGCTGTTACCTTAGACGCTGAAAAAACGTCTCTCATAATCTTTGTGGTAAGCTGTAAAGGCGCCGCTAATTATTTGTGGTCAAACCAACTGAAAAGAAATGCTGATGTTAATAGAGGTCACATTTGATTGAATCACGTTTGCCTCTGAAATGCTTTCAAACAACTTCTCAAATTGCCTTTTTTTTCTTGCTTCCAACTCGTCCACTTAAATATATTTTGAAACAGAAATTGTATACATTCATTCATTTTTGAAGCCTATGACAAAAATTGTATCTGGTTTTACTTTTAATGTTTTGAAACTTAACTAGATTTAATTGGAGTCCTTTAAATACCAAATAAGCAATTACTAATTCAAGAAATTTTAAATTGGTTGAAAATATGACACCTTTTGTTATGTTTATTTTAGGCGGATTAGCAACATCCACAGCTCTAGCACCCCTCAAGACCCTTACGAAGATAAGAGGTATAGAAAATAAATGAGTGAATATTTTTGTAGAGGCAAAATATTTGGTACAGAACTTGAATGGAATATTTTGGGTAAATGCTTATATTATTTTAAACTGATCAGATTATATTGAAGTAGTACTTTTCTTAAGAATATGAGACCAATCAACTCGAGATTGTCCTTTTAGGATGTGTGTAAAGCAGCCTAAAATGTTTTTATTCGATTCACATGGTAGAAGGAAGCCAAAGGTCCTCTGAGTTGAGGCAATATAGCTTCAGAAAAGCTCTCTAGAGACCAAACCTCTGATCTCCACCACTGCCTTCATCCCTCTTTTCCTTCGTTCTGTGTGTATTTGAGCAAGCGAGACCTTGTCACAGTGGATCCCCGCCATTGTTCCTTGGCAGAACTTTGACTGTGTCTGTGTGTGTCTGTGAGGATCTTAGTGGACGAGGCTAATCTGTGAGTCCCCGGGGAGTCTGAAGGACCCACCAGTAGACAGACCTTGTGGAATTAAGTGGCACAATAGTGAGTCTGTCTCTATATACGTGTATGTGGCTTTGTTTGACCTTTGTCTTTGTGGCTCAGTCAGCCTCTGTGGCTGTCCCAATGAAACCAGAAGCCACTCCATACTTTCATAAACCATATTTTCTTTATGTATATATCATTCTGCAAAGTCAAAGAACATATTTTTGTGTAATACTCTTAAAAAGTTAATGTAAACCTATATGTACATCACCTCATGTGATATGATATGCATTCACTTTATATATACTAACATCAGTTCAGGTGTTTCTGTTTGAAAGTAAAGGGTCCAGGATTATAAAGTAAAATTTGATCCACTTTACTATCTCATTAGCCTTTTTACTACCATAAAACTGTGTGTGTGTGTGCAAAGTTCAGAACTTTAGGACTCCCTCAGGGTTACTGGTGGGAAGCCAGTAGTTGTGTGTTTGTGTATATGTGCAAGTATGTTTGTGTTTGAAGAGTCATTTACAGCAGAGTGAGGTAGGAAATTAGCCTGAGGTCTAAGAAAAGGCTTTGTGTGTATGCATACTTGGTGGAATGATGGAAATGTGTGTGAACGCCTTTGTGCAAGTGATCCTTGTGTTTACATTGTGAGGCCAACCTGTGAAGTATTCTATGGTTATTTTTCTAATTCTATTGGAATTAGTGATACTTCTGCCATAACCTCAAATCTCCATTGGAATGCTAGTTGTCATGTTCTTTCCATGCTTGCGAACATTTTCTCCTAATATTCGGTTTCTTCCTATCTCAAAATCATCAGTTTACTAAAGACTTTGTCTCAGGTTTCTGTGCCTGGCTCGTCGATGACTGGCGAAAAGTTTGCGGTTGATTGGCGAGTGTCTAATGACACTAATGTTCGGATTTGCTCAGCTACATTTTGATGCCTTAATTTGACCAAGGTTTGGATGCTCTTTAAGTAGAAAGCAAAATGTGTGAGCTAAATATTGTAACCTTCTTTTGGCTCATTTCCCCCCGATGAAGAAAAAGCTCTTCTGTGTTTTTGGCATCAAAAGAAAGATAGAACAAACATGGAATGAGAAGTTGGATCTTATTTATCTTTCTACTTCAAAGGAACTCCAGAGATAGATTAATGACATTGCAGCTTCAAGTCACTGGGAGGAAATTCTGTTTTAAATCAGTTTGAATATTTTGTACTCCTTATCTAAGCTATTTTGTTTAGAATGGCGATGGAAGAGTATTGAAATAATTGCCAAACTATCTATTAAATAAGCCTTTGATGTAAATGTACGTCTATTGCTCAAAGAAAAACTAGTTTTTTTGATCATCTATTATTATATAGAAGTGTGAACTGTTGCCCAAAGGCTAAACCACGGAATAATCAAGAATGAAAGATGGGGGATGCTAAAGAGTCAACATATTTCATACAAGGTTGGCTGTTTTAAAGCCTTATAAACTAAATGTGCTTTAACGACTGTTTTGACAAAGCAAGCACCACTGTTATATTTAACGATGCACTCACCCATCTATACATAAACGGTTGACTTAATGAGCAGTTTTGCACATGCATACAAGAATATGCTTCCCCCCTCCACCCTGCTGCATTAGACACCCCTCAATGCGGCACAAAGCAAATCTTTCAAATATCGTATTTACTCGCATATAAGTCGCATTTGCCAGACAAAAAAAATGGCTTATATGCGCATAAAAAGACGACATGCACGAAACTGCAAATTAACAAAGACGAAACGCAATAATGCAAGACAATACAGCCAATACAGTCATTTATTTCAAAATAGAGAAAGGATAAACAGATAGAAGAGAACATACAAACTCCACACAGGTGGACCAACCTGGATTTGAACCCAGGACTCCAGAGCTGTGAGGACGGCAAGCCAACCACTCACCCTTACCGAATTACAGACATTTAAAGTGACCATGCCTTAAGTATCACTTCAGATTAAACTCACTTACACAGTTAACGGTGTGTCCAAGCAATGCCGAACAACAGCGTGTAATACAATTTTGAAGCACCATTAGCTTTCTTCTTCTTCCAATTAGTTTGCCCCATTGAGTATTCACAGTAAGTCGTCATTACATGTACTTAACAAGATTACATCCATACGCAGAAAAAAAAGATATTCTTAAACCTTTTGTAAAGGGATGTACGAAAGAAAAAACTCAATTAAAAGGATAACATTCAATTATTATACAGGAATGTAGTCTCTGGCATCAATTAAAGTGCTTTTTGTGTGATGAAGCACTTCTCGAGTACTGTATTCAGTTCACGCTCCAATCTCTTCTACTGCGTCATGCTTTTATCCATCGAAGTCTTAATGCTTGGCTGATCCTCAGTTAAATGCCACACAACCCATCCATTTACTTATAAAAGCCAACTTCAGGAGGAATCAGGTTTTTTATCACAAGTTTCTGCATGAAAGATCACAGATTCAGTTTGAAAGTCAAAGCTTTCACGCATATGCTGTTGCAGTATTTTTCTATGCAATTTCATCTCTGCTGCAGTGTTTGAATGGTGGAACACAATTCTGCTCTTGCCTGAACGTAACAGTAACAGTAATTGCCCTGTAAAAACAATGGGAAAGTTCATTTAAAGTCACATTGGTGTGTTGAAATGACACCCTGCTGAGTAATATTACTCCAACACTAGATGTTGTCACATTTACCACAGTGCAATTTCTGACATTTTTAACAGAAAAACAATCTGCACCAGGGGAGGCCAAGTCAGGTCCTGGGGAGCCCCTATCCAGTCTGTTTTCCATATCTCCATATCTCAATACTGCGTTTTATAAACCTGTGCGGCTTTATAGATGAAACAAATTTTAACATAGCCCATTCATTGACGGTGCACCTTATAGTGCGGAAAATACGGTATTAAACATTTCACCCCCACTTGGTTATAAGTGTAACATAAATCCTAAACTTCCTTCTCTCTGTTTCTGCACAAATGTCTCCTGACCATCAGCAGGCAATTATTAAAACAATTAGAGATACAGAATGAGTTTATTTATACATGTTACACTCGCAGAGGATGACGCACAGATGTTTTTAAAAAGGAAATAATATCCCCATAATGAGAACTTAACCCATATGTGATTTATAATCTGTCCAGTCCTATTCCCCTTTTCAAATCCCCTCACTTCACTCCTTTTTCCCGTTGTTCATTCTCTTGTGAACACACACACACACACACACCCGCACACAACGTGCATGCAGACACACAAACTTACAGCACTTATAAATGCACTTGAGAGTCCCAGGTCGCAAGGTTTATGGTTGTAAGTCAAGTGGGACAGAGCAGTGAAAAGCGCAACGGAGCAGAGAATTGGGGTAAAAAATGACATAGTGAAAAACAGACTGAGAAGTGGGACTGAAGAGAAAAAAATTCAGGCAGGGGAGCTAATTTAAAAAAAAAAAATTGACTGAAAATATTGTCATTGACCTCCCAAATAACCACATTTTAATGAACTTTAATATGATATTTTCTTGTCGTGGAACTGTAATACTGCGATGACACATGCACACAGCGATGATGGATGCCTTTTAAGGATGGGGCTAATCAGAAAATAAACATTAGGGACCATAATCTGTAGGTCATTAGGTGATAGAGCATGCCCAATGTTTGGCCATTATTTTGAACACAAACTGATGGAGGGTCCAAGGACTTGCTAACCTCCAGGGCAGAGTGCTGACCTGGGCATGTTGTAGGAACCGCTTGACCGTCATCAAGTTGTCCTCCCTGAGTGGACGCACACGACCACACTTAGTTTGTTTTCTATCTAAGTATTTTGTCTCAGATGTCTCCTGTTGATTTTAAAGAGGATAAACAGGACGACCTGGCACCAAAGATTGGAGAAGCTAAGAAATGTCCTAGAAGCATTAAGCAGACACAATGTAGATTTCCAATGAAAAATGCATCATAAAAAAATCCAATTACTTATTTGGATTTTTTATTATTTTTATATATATTTTATTTGAAATTATTATTCATTTCAAAATTAATTTGCACAATTTATTATGTTTAATTTACCAGTATGAAATCAAGAACAAGAATATTCTAAGAATGCAACTAAAGTACTTGATTGACGTTATGGGGGGAGACACCGCAGATAAATAGATAATATCCTCATGGACTGGAGGTAGCGAGAAACATAAAGACTCCCTCTAAAATGTGATCCAAAGCACACATGCGGCTTGTGGGCCTCATGCGGGAGTCTGGGCCCCAAGCCTCAATTAAGAGTGATTACACGCTGACCTTAGCGGTGAACTCCCACACGCGGGACTCTAGCCTGTCCTGATTAAACTGCGACCTCACCGCTGACCAATAGACGCTAAACACTACCAGATTAAGTCAAAGCTTGGCTGACACGCTGGGGGGCACCGCGTTGGGACCCGTATCATTTCATAAATGCTCACCAAGATGGCAAACTCCACAAGGAAGTCATTTTAAAAACACTTTGTTCTGCATGAAGGAATGACTCTATTAATACAGCTGAAAGAGGTTTGTACTCTAATACCATTTGACCTTTTCAATAGACTTATAAAAGTTTCTCTGGCGTAAAATGACTAATTTAGTCACAGTGACTTCACTCAGTAAGTTCTGATTCATTGAGTTTGACAAGGTATTTTTGTCAGAACTTACTTCAGCATGGCTCATTTAAGAAACCATCATGACTTTTGCAAATCTACTTTTTAAAAACAGAATTGGTCAAAATATCCTGTTTAAAATTTCTTCTTTTTAAGTAAAGTATTCAAATACATTTTAGTAACAAGATGAACATTCTACATTTGAGAATTAAGAACTGTACTAATGTACATAGTGAGATGTATTCTATTTACAAGCATTGAATTAATATTTCAGCTAAACTGATCATTTGAAAGGTCACCACACTCTTTTCATCAAAAGTTTTTTTTTCAAGGTTTACTATGATTTCTTGCCAATAAAACACAAAATGGAGGTGTATTTTGCTGCACTGTAATTCGTCTACTGAATCACAAAGCTAACTTGTACAGCTGGATTGAAATCAATTCCCAGTGCTCACATTTATCCTGCTAATCAATCTAGTGCCTACTATGCCTGGAACCCAAGGACAGCTGGGATACAATCGACACTGAACAGGCTCAATGGTTCAAATAAGCAACATAAATGTTGAAAGAAAGCAGAATAACTAGTAGATTTTCTATATGATAAATGGAAAGTACATACCTGCCACATTAATCTCCACCAGGGACGTCAAAGTCATTTTGCACCACTGGCCACATTAATGCCAACTAGATCTCACGTGAGTTGGGTGTCTTGCCCAAGGACTCTTTGACAAAGGGTAGTGCTAGCCAGAAATCGAACGTGCAACGAGCTCTCCCATTTGTTGTTTTTTTCCTACCCATTTGAAAAGAACTAGCATATTTTTATTTGATAAGAAGATTTTTTTTTCCAGCACGCATGGAAGTCCAGGTCTGTTCACTTTTTCTTGCCATAGCCTTGTCGGTTGAGGCTACACAGACTGACTTCACCACTACAACATTTCAGTGCTGGATTTGATGGTCTGTTGGGGCCTGTCATGAACCATTAGCAGAAGAGAAACTCAAACCATGGCGTCAAACTTTCTATTAAATGTGTGCAGCTTCTTTTTTGCATATAGAAAATATTTATTGTAGGGTTTTCCTTTTTTACTTAAAAAATGGTCTTGACTCACCTTGATTAAATGGCAGCATTACAGTAATCCCTCGATTATTGCGGCTTCACTGCATCACGTTTTTTTTGTTTCCCGGGGGATTTTTTTTATTAGTTAAATGTTTTTTTTAATTCATAAAATTGTTCAAAGGGAAGTTCAAAATAACTTCTGACAAATAATAATAAATCCCAGACTTTTATTCTCAAGTTTTCACCTAATAAATAATTTATGCAGATGTTGTGGTGGATTATTTGCCATCATAAATTGCATGTTCACAATTCCATGCCGCAATCACAATTCGAAATAGAGAATACTAAAATTCGACCCAATATGTGATGTCCATATATGTTGATAAAAGGTCTCTTTAATAAAATAGTTACATTTGATAGTAATTTAAATGAGTGCCTGAAAAAGGGCTAGCACACTTTAGCCAAGTGTTGAGTACCCTCACAAAATGAATGTTTTTACTTTTATTTTCCATGTATGCCTTCTATTAGGGAACCTTGAATCATTCACCATAAATATGCTATGAATGATGAAACATTTATAAAGAATCGCACGGGCTCTCTCGCTGGGACTTTAGAAGACTCTCCATATACTATACTTTCTGCACACCCGTACACAGTGGGATTCAATGTATGCCATTCCCACTCTGCACTCAAGGACCCCACTCTGATTGGTCAAAGTGACACAATGACAAGTTGCTGGGAAGTGTTCTTGTGTTTGATTTCCACACATGATTAAAAGAGTGTTGTCCTTCCTTGAAGGTTTTTGTGAGTCTCAGACAGAAGTATTTAATCAGACAATTGAGCGCAACTCTCCGACAAAGGGGGATTTGGAGAAGGGCCGATTCTGTCAAAGTCATTTATAGATTCTATGTATGTATTGTACGTAAACATTTCTATGGAGGGATTTCAAGAGTGGGGATCATGTTTGAACAATGCGAGTTGGACACTAAAACTCTCCAAAATAGCATTTACTCAATTTATTAGGATCATTCCAATTCACACCAAGGCCATGCCCAATAATGTTTTTATTTTTTTTACGTTTCGGCCCTCGACTCCATAGCTGTGAGGCTGACACGCTAACCACTTGCCTCACCGGGCTACCCAGAATAGTAATTGTTGGAAATAATATTTGGAAACTTTATGGCCAGTACAGAGGTGTGACTAGCGTAGAAACCAGACTGAGAAACAGGTCTAGACACTACATTGATCCAGTGGGAAATTAAGAATATGGGAAAATAATCTAGAGTGCTGCTTTTTGTCAGTCACAAAAAGTGGAGGCGTCCAGGGAAATAAAAAGACATATGGTCTAACTTGTCTGGGCTTGCTTCGATATGGCGACACTCTCTCGGCATTCACGTGAACATTTTGTCGGAAATTGTTATTCCTGCTCTCCATTAACGACATCCTCTGATGAATTATCGGGGCCATCTGGGAGCAACGTTTGTGCAATTTCATTTTCATGTCATCTTTCTGTAAGTAGCTTGTGGCCTCTGATTGCAATTCACGTAATTTTTTCCTCAATGGCCGCTGTCTCGAGTGCATTCCAATCAAGAGCCCCTGCCTTAAAGGCCACTTCAACCAAGGCTATCGCATACTTGACGTCAAATAGTTATCGTGCTGCTTGATTACCTAGGACTGTGGTGTCAAACATATGGCTCACGGGCCGGAAGCGGTCTGCTAGGGGGTCCAATCTGGCCAGTGGGATTGTTCTTTCTGACAGGCACTATGTAGCTCATTTGTACTTTACATACATGCATTTGTTTATTTTTTGAAACGGGTGCCATAAAAGCAGAATTTTGTACTGCACTTTGCCCAGTTTTTTATCACCAATTCTGGAGACATCGTAGTAAAAATGCACCGGAGTGGGCCTTCTGCCATAGTGAAGGTGTCCTTGATGATGTTGTTGGCAGATTGACAATTTGATAGTTGGAAGTTGGTCTGAACCATAAGGCAGACAGTGTAATGGGATTTTTGTGACTGGGATTGTCGCAAATTTTGAACATGTGCTGAATGCATATCATTGATTTGTAAGACAATAGTATTCGTTAAACCATCATTGTTTCATTGTAAACAAACAATAGATTAATTAAAAGCTTTATAGCAATAAATTAACCCTGTCAGGGACAACAGTCATTACAGTGAACAGCTAGTCAAAAGTTAAGCATGCTTCAGAGCATTAACCCTTTTATAGGACAACTTGTTATTTTTGGTCATTTGGAAAAACAAACAAAAGAGTGGCAATTATCATTATTATTATTTACAATTCTTAATGAAAGCATTGTACCATAAGTAATTTGCCTGACTGGGGTGCATGGATTTGATTCCCACTCAGTGGCAGTGTGATTGTGAGTGCGAATGGTTGTCTTTATCTACGTGCCATTTGTCTGACTAGTGATCAGTTTAGGGTGTTGCCTGCCTTTCCACGGAAGTCAGCCGGGGTAAGCTCCAGCACCCTGACAAGAATCAGCATGGTTGAAAATGAATGAATTATTAATTTAATCAGTTCCGGTTTATCCATATTAAAAAAAAGAAAATCAAATTCACGCACGAACAGGCACATAAGCATACATTCACACTTTTATAGAAGAAAGAAAATTCTGTTCCCGAATGGGAAGGCTACTTTCATTCAAGAATAGAGTCTACATTAATATGCAGTTGTGCAAAGAGAGAGAAAAGAGAGGGAGACAGATAGAAGGGGAGAGAGAGTGAGAAGGGGTGTGGTGGGTTGGGGGGTGTTGCTCTTTTCCTGGCTCCAAACATACTTGTCCTCTCCTCTGGTGCACATGTGTTGGGAGCAGTGAGGAAGTGTAGGAGCAGTTCTGACCCAAGTCAGTCAGTCCATCAGTGCGCCATGAGAGAAGCACACAGTGCATGCTCACAAACAGCATCTGCACTTGCATTATTTTGAAACGCAATCCCCTCATGTAGACGTTTGAGGAGAGAAGGAGCAGCCCCGGGTTTACATTCTTGGAATTTTCACTCTGATGCTTTAGATAGAGGGTGAAAACTGAGAAGTCGGTCAAGCCTGAAGACGAACATTTTTTAATCTGGAAGAATGACAGGATTTACTGGTACATTTATTCTGTTGGTGCTCCTTGCTACTTGCGTCTCTTCCAGCTGCAAGTCCAACGTGCCGCGCCTCAGACTCTCCCATAAAGGTAACATCCATCTGTGTATCTGTTTGTCTTTCTGTCTATCTGACCTTTGGACAGTGTGTATGAAATTGGACACTCATTTAATGTGCCGATTCCCAGTAAATGAGCTGTCAATGATCATCAGG
Source organism: Stigmatopora nigra (assembly GCF_051989575.1). Lineage (NCBI taxonomy): Eukaryota > Metazoa > Chordata > Actinopteri > Syngnathiformes > Syngnathidae > Stigmatopora > Stigmatopora nigra. The sequence goes on from NC_135508.1 coordinate 12,424,306, forward strand.
TGAATAACAAAGATCCAAATTTAATTTAACAATCTGAATTTTGGATTTTCTGTTTTTTCATAAATGAATACTGTACTTTTGCTCATGCCGGCGATGTATTGTAATTGACAAAATGATGAAATTTTCTTCTGCTAGATGGCAGAAGGTACAACTATCATGTACAAAGTATTGCTTTTTATGACATAGATTTCCATTTACAATGTAAAATACGTGCTTTGGCTCATTGAGAGTCAGGAAACACTTTATGTATGTACTTGGCTTCTGTTTTGAGGGCTTCCTGCAGTGCACGTTGGAGGAAGGTAGCGTGCTATTGGGATGAGAGCCGGAGGTGTTTTGGCCAAGCTTCGCTCTTCTGCGGGATGTGATTGTCTCCTTATTAGAGTTTATTAGCAGCAGCCAGCGAGGACCCGAGGAGGATGTTGGCTAATTTATGAAGTGTGAAAGGGGGACTGTAAAAACTAACAGAACAATGTTCTATGCATAAAAATGCCCGAATCAATGTTGAGATGCAGCGCTTTTGTGAATGTTGACTAATAAAACCGCATTTCTTTTATCCCTCTCAAGCTACTGTAAGGAATCCCTTTTCTTAAGGGCAAAACGTGAAGGATGAAGACTTTTCGCAATGTGTGCTGAGAGTACTGTTGTTGTGAATCCTAGAAATCAGGCATTCTTTTATGTGCCAAAACCTTTGTGGGAACGCTTAAGGGCCTGTGCTATTCTATGCCAGCATAGTACTTTGTGTGAATGTTGAGATTCAAACATTCTCACTATGTTCATCTGACCTAAATAAGTCTTATGCTGTGAATACTCTTTTCTGCCAAAACAGCACCACTCTTTATCAACTGGGGTTTCTCTTGGTCAGGACAGTTTAGTCCTCCCATTTCTCAGTCTGAAGCAACTAGATCTCACAAGAGTTGGACGAGTTTATTTTCGGCCCAAAAATTTAATAATTGCCGCCATTGTAGCAGCATCAATGGAACTTAAAGATGATCATCCACAACCAGCATATGGAAATTGGACATCGATGATTGTCAATAGCAGGCAATGAGTTAATTTTCCATCATTCCCTTTTTTTTACTTCCCTTTTAGTGTAATTAGAAGTCACTTATAATAAATTTTGGATCATTTCCAGGTTACATCCTATTGGTTTTGGGGCATTATAAGGTTCCTTATAAACTCATTGGCTTCCATTGAAGACGCTGTATTGACGGCATGGGGCGAATGAATGAAAAGTGCACGCATTTGCTCACTTAACTCCTAAACGTCTGGTTTTGCGGGTCGCTTGTCAATAAATTGAAAGCATTTAATTATGTACGCAAAGGATGAATGAGCTACTAAGTGTCCATTAGGCAGAAGAATCCCGCAGGCCAGAGCGGACCCCATAGTAGGCCTCACCTTTAACACCACTGGTCCAAATAAACCAAAATGCATTACTCTGGCATCATACAGCTTGGGAGGATTGATGTAGGCAAACAGTTGTGGAAGCGGAGCCAGCAGGCTTCCCCAGGTGCAACATCTGTTGACCACTCAAATGGACAAAAAGTCTGACGCATTCCACATTTTGTCCACTTTTCACGTCCTGTGAATGGAATGACCAGATGTCCATGAATTGTGTGTATCAAGCCACGCATTTTGTCCTCTTCCTGCATCTGATCTGATTTACACCCGCTTTTGGCGGTGAGTCATTGAGAAGTAATGATAAGCTTGGAGAAGATGGTGCGTGTGCTTGCGTTTGTTTTCGACGGCTGTTGACTCTGTTATTGCCAAGCCGAACTCATTGTTAGCTTTCAGACAGGACAGAACGGGTTTGTATAGTCTTGATCGGTGATCAAAATCACACAGGATTTCCTTTCGTTCGGTACGGTGATTTCACTTGAACAGTCACGTCGTCTTCCTGTGAGAGGGACTGTGACTTTTAACACAGTGCTTAAAAAAATAAAAAAATAAAAAGAAAAGAGGGAGAAAAAGAACAACTCACCAAGTTTGAGAATTTTAAATTATTTAGGACTAGATTTTTCTTCTTCTATGCTTTTAAGTAGATATGAGTGAACTGTTATCACGACTTATTTAGGTATGCACTTTATAGTGAAGGTTTAAATCCCATTGTACTTGTATAATGACAATTAAGGCATTCAATTCAATTAATTACCTAATTTTTTGCAATATGTAAGAAGAAATAACCTTCCTATACGATCATTAATAACACATAAAGTCATCCTGATCTCATGACCTATAATACCACATGCTCAGATTTATATTTAGCATTTTTTTAAAACTTTTTTCCTTCAATCTCTTATTTCTAGCTCTCTCCCACCTTGGTGGGAAGAATTTGCCCAAAGCCTGCCATTCCCCCCCCGGTCTGACAACCAGCTTTAGCCCACAGGGTGTTTATATTCCCGGGAGGATTAGGAAGTAATTTAGCTACAGGAAAAGGTGTCATTATCTCATTTCAATCAATTCACGTGCAGAAGGCTTTGAAACAGGAAGAAAGTAATTTTTAAGCTCCTTTTTGTTTCCTGCTCCTTCATATTCAAGACCATCAGCGACATTTACATTTATATCAAAGTCCCTCGCACATTGTGCTCAAAGCATTAAGGCATAAAATAAAGAATAAAATCTAATTGGTTTGGCCTGCCTGGGACTTGTCATTCAATTGCACAGAAAATGTTTCATTGTCAAATTAGCGTACATTGAAGTCACCACGTCTTATAACAATATGTGGAACTCTTTTAAAATGTAAAAACCTCCAGGAAATGATAGCAATTTCTCATTACTTAGTGTCTTTCAATGCATGTCAATTATTTGTTTTTCCTCTCTCCACAACCTGGCAACCTCTATTATTCACCACTTTTACATCTATTTGAATGTACACACATGCAGGCCAACCTGAGGCGTGCACACATCCACACACTGTGTGTGTTATACAATATTCACTTTGTTTGGTGCAAAAATCGGGGGTCACTTGAAAACAGAAGCGCTCTCACCATTGGCCTTTTTTTTGTGTGCCAATTGCATTAGTTCACAGAGTCAAGAGTTCTGTTAGTTTTGTCTCGCCGCCGATGAATGAATTAGGGTGTTTACTCCCTTGGCACCGTCCGCCAACCGATACAAAGACAAGTGTTAGTTGTTCTTAGACCCAGCGGGATAATCTGAGGGCTTGGCGGAACCGACTAGAATGTGGCAGCCATTCTTGTCCTTGAGCTTCCTTTTTTCTCACTTTCACTATTCTTCTAAATGTCATGTTGTAGCACAATGGCAGCAATGTTTTTTTACTTTAGTTGAAATCAGGGTTGACAAAAGTGCGGCCAACGGGCCGGAAGTGGCCTGCTAGAAGGTCTGATCCGGCCTGCGGGGTTGTTCTGCCTGAAGCTCATTCATTCAGGATTAAACACTTAAAATTTTCAGACAACGCCTGATAAAACTAGATGTTTGTGGTTGTTTGATCAAGTGCATGCACTATACTAAACTTTGCTGAAATTCCTATTCGCAATCCCATTTGTTCATTCGTCCCCAGCCATCAAAACAGCGCCTTCAATGGCAGCCAGTGTGTTATTAGTGAACCATAAAATGCTGTAAAACCAACAAAAAGTAACCTGGAAATGGCCAAAATCGGCAGGAACTGACAAACCCCCTAGATCTTGCGTCTAGTAAGTCAACTTTTTTTCGGCCAAAAAATGAACTGGTCCTGCCGACATGAGAGCTAGATGGCATTAATGCGGCCTGCAAACCAAACTAAGTTTGACAACCAGCTGGGTTGTCAAAATATTTCCATTCCTTCGATCGAATATCCAAAAGAGAAAAAAATAAATCCTCTGTGCCACAAAACAATAAATGAATCATATGGTTAGAGCACTATCATAATTACAATTACATCCATCTGCTTAAAAGACAATAAAAACATCAATAGCATCATTTTATTGTCACGAAGAGTAAACATTGCAACACAACATGACCCTACTATGATCCCAGTCTAAAAAAAAAACAGTAAAAAAAACACAATAGTCCAGCAATTTACTGTAAAAACCTCCTCACAAAATCATTGCAAAAAAAAGACAATTTAGAAATGCTTTTCATTTTTCGACTGACCCGTTAAACCACATCACCGCACCCCACCCAACCATTCTGTTGGTCTGATTGCAACATTACCAATGGGGGGCCTCAAGCTGTAGGAGACCATTTGTCTAGTCATGCCACACCCTGAACACAACACTTCAGCTCTGCACTGATTTATTGGTTCTTTATTTGGGATGGTTGTGCAGTCTTGTTTTAGCAACTCGCTGTGCTTTTCAAAAGCCGCACTGTGGGTCCAGTTTTTTTCTTCTTTTTGTATAAACACTATTCAATCACACACCACCATTATTCTGTCTCCATCAAATGAGGTTGGTGTCACCATCTGTTCCACAGGTGGCCTTCAATCATCATACTAGACTTCATTGGAATCTGACACTCTGTTAATGTGTATTTAGAAACCATGAAAAATATGGTAGTCAAACTTAATGGAAGTGTGCATCTTGGCCCAATGTAGGTCAGATTTTTTTAAGTGGTCGGTCAAGTAATTGCCTCAAATTTAATCCGTAATAATATGATAAAAAAGACACTTAGTGATTTTGTCGTGACGATGTGTTTCCATCGCCATGGGAACCAACTGATCTCCATTGATTAAAGAAGATAAGCAATTGGTAGAGAGAAAATACCTCAAATGTATAAAAATCGTAAAAATCTCTTGAGTTACCAGGGAACATCAAACAATTGAGTTTTACAAATTATTTCAGTGCCGAGTGCATAGCTAGGTTTGTGACTATGTTCAAATATGGAAGCATTTTGTCACCAAATAGAAAAAGATTTGAATTTGACAGTCTAGGTTATATATTAAAGTTTCTATTTAACCCAAAGTTACATTGTTAGGGACTGGAATTACAGTTTTAGAAAAGTATCTTGCCAAAAGAGGATTAGATTTTGGATGATGTATACAAGAAACGATGTTCTTAAGGTCAGTCACATTAGGAAAATAAATTGAGAGATAATGAAAAGGGATAGAATTTTTGTGATATCACCATACAATAATAATAACAATCACAATCTTGTCATTTGTGAGGAACTGGGGAAAACAAGAGTGGATGATGATGTGATGGAGTAACTATGGACTCATATAAGATTGATAGTTTGATAAAAGGTTATGATAAAAATGCATTTAATTAAGGCCTGCTTGCCAAACAAAAGTATCGGTGGCGTGTAGTTGAAAAATGATAAAACGGAAGATAAAATTGTTATAAAAGCATCCGGATCAACATGTTGTCAAGCAGGGCGGGTAAAAAGGAAAATGGAGAAGAACAGATGTGATGATAATGACAAGTACCGAGGGCGATGAGCTAAGAATCTTGGCTGTGTTTTGATTGGCCCAACACAGACAATCAGAAGCCCCCAGAGATGATTGGGGAGACACACTATTTTTCTGTGTGTCTGTGTATGTATGATGGGAACAAATGAAGTGTACTTTTTCTTTCTTTTCTGATTGTTTTAATATCTTATTGATACTAAGTAGTGACAAGAATACCTTTAGTGTCATGGTTAAGCGGAGTTGAATGTCTGTGACAGTTGTACATCTCGACTAATAATCAATGATATTTTTGTGTCATTTGACCCCAATAGAACGGATTTTGAGTAGTAAAACGTCCTAACAGAAAGGACCAAGTCAAGGTGCAAAAACAGGAAAACAGCGGACCTACCTTGCTGCCACGACTCGATAGAAAATTAAAACAAATGACTTCTTGTTAGTTTGCAGTCATTACCAGTGTGTGTGTGTGTGTGTGTGTGTGTGTGTTGTCAAGGAAACAGCACAAGGCACAGGAGTATAAACATCGTTTTCCAAAAACAGTTGTTGTTTACCTTACAATACGGTCCAATGACGTCCTACTGTGTTGAGGTCAAAGACGTGTTAACGGTGAGAAACAATAATAGCAAATCAGGATATCCTGGGATTCACATTGTCATAACTTACTTTACGTAATATGGTAAGATTTAATTCAGGTATATTTTAGTTTTTTCTAAACCAACAAAGAAAAGATCTATATAAAGCAACAATAGCCAACATTTATTCCAGTACTTTTGGGGGGTCTATCACGGTAATTTTTCTTCTGAAAATAAAGTAAAGCAGGACAACCTCAAAAAGACAAGATGAACACCGTACAGCGAAATTGCCAGTTTGTATGCCAGAGATGTCAGCATGAGATTTGGAAATGAACGTTTTCACTCCTTCAACAAATCTTTCCACCTTCTAAAAAGTCTACTTCTTGGAGGCATCTGCTTTTTATCACTTTGCGGAAACTTAGAGTATAGCCAGGGAATTAATACCGTTTCCATGAAATGGTACTGCAAACCAGTAGAAATGTTTTCCTTATGTCTAATCAGGCCTAATGACATTGGGGTGAACACAACAGGAGCATTGACAATGTGCAGACCTCCACCGACGTTTATATATTGATCATATTATTACATTGCATTCTCCTTATTGCTACCAGAGCACCAGATTTCTACTCTCTAAATGAACGGTCCTGCATGGACGCAATGATTGATTAAAAGACAAATGTTTATCCTCGAAAACATTAAATGACAGTAAAGGATTTTTAATGTATGCAAATAAAGTCTAATGTGGGTTAAAAGTACAATTAGACACTTGATTATGTCTTAAAATAAACACTAAGTTAAAAAGATCAGAAATACTGCTCTTCACAGTACATACAAGGATTAACAAGACTTTATATTGTACCACATTGTCTCACGAATTGCAGCATGATGACAGATCTGCTATCGTCACACCAGAAAATGGGAACAAAGAAACCATTTCATGTGTAATTGAGTCAGTTTTCCTTTACTGGCTATCAAAGAAAACCAGTGGAGACAAAGCATGTCCTAAAAATCCACCCTGTCTTAAAATCTTGATAAATGTCTGCCGTGAACAATACCGTACATTCGCTGTATGCTCCAATTACACTTTTGTTAAATTTCCAACTTTCTTTTCTCATGAAGCCATGCCTACAGACTAATCAGTAAATTCAAAAATGGGAGCAAAGCAGCGAATGAGAAAGCAAAAAGCCTTTAGCCTCACTCGGATATGATACAATCCAGCACAGAGGAACACTGACACCGTAAACAAATCCCCAAATAAACCTTTGAAGTCGCCGAATCTGCGCAATACGATCGGCGAGCTTCGACACATCCCCAGAAACCAGGCTCTCTTTTGTGTGTCACTTTTAGTTTTGTTGTGGTGGCCTGCGGGGAACTGAGACACATTAAAGACAGATGTAGAGTTTTCCCTTATGGGTGCTTCCAAAGGCTGCGTATCGCGGCCTAGGAATCTCTGTGGGATAAATACCTGAGTGGCAAAGGTGAGGGTGAGTGACAAGGAGACAGATGGATGGACAGAACACATGAAACCCAAGACAAATTTGCCAAGATAAGGCGTTTGGAGACCAGGCAAATGAAAGCAGAAGTTAAGGATGGATGGCACTGAGTTATGATGGGGTGCAGTGAGGTTTGGATGGAGGGATGTGAGTGACAGATAGAAGGAAAGCTGGAGAGAAGACAAGTAAGACTTTTAATGTGGTCTTGTATGTAAGAGCATTTGTCTTTGAGCAAAAATAAGTGTGGAAGGCACAGTATATACTTTTACTGGCTGAGGGTAGGCTGACAAGCCACAACTTAAGTGGTTACTGTTCTTCTTGATCTTGGTCTTGAAAATTGGTTGCCATGTATCTTGGCCTGTTATTTATCGATCTTTGGAGTCCGATTCTGATTTTTTTTGTTTCATGGCAGATAAATTAATTGTAGATTTATAGTTGCTCGCAGGTTACGTGTTAGCCAGTACAGGACAAGCACACTCTTGTCACAGCCTCCAGCGTGTAGTTTGCTGTAGCATACTTGTTTGTTTTACTTTGAAATTTTGATGGACGATTGTGTGTGTGTTCTATTTCTGGCAGAGTTGGAATGTTTGAGTCACAGTCCTGCTGCTATAATGGTGATCATTATCACATTATAATGCTTGTTTTTCCAGCTTTAACCTAAAGATTTTTTGACACACACTGGCTGTCATATAATGTCTTTTGTGTCAAAATTAATACATCTGCAAAAATTTTCAGCAGTGTAGTACTGTATTTTATGGTGCCAAGTAAATAACAGGCAAAATATTTTAAAAAAAATAAAGAAATCTATCTAAGAGTGAGAAACAAAACATTGTTTAATTAGACCCATTTTCAAAAAAAATGAATTCACGCTAAATTCTCGCTCTCAAAGTCTCATGTTGTTACAGGTAAGTGTGAGCTCTGTTCTGCTGACAAGTTTGACAAGCTAGTCAGTGCCACACATCCTCCCATCATGACCGCCTGTCGTCCCAAACTTAGACTTTTTCCACACTCCAACCTTGGAATGAGCAGAGAGCGATAAGAATGACAGGCGACAGGGTTCAAGTTACCATGTTTGTGCGTGCGGAGACCAGATGAGTTCTCCTCTGAGTGTGTGTGTGTAAGGCGGCTCAGAGATACTGTGCACAGGGGGTAAGAGGTCATGCTCATGGTACACCTATTTGTTTGGACACAAAAGATGATAGAGAACTTGTTAGAAATCCCAAGGCTGAACAGACAATAGAGACCAACCAAAGCTTCAAAATAATGCTTTAAAATATCTCAACTCCTATGAATGAAATATATACACATTTTATAGTGCGGAAATTACATTTCCAAACTTAAATGATTAAGATCTTCTAATTTGATGTCCAGAGTGTTTTTTTTTAAAGAAAAGGTTGATATTTTTTCAGTAGATTCATTATTTTTTCACAACAATTGAATTTGTTGGTTTTATTGTCACTATACAAGTATAATAAGATTTAAAACCTCACCACAAAGTGTACGAATAACAACAAAAAACAGACAAATTAACAATCATTTGGCAATAACAATCAATACTAAATAAATAATCAACAAATATGTCATAATAACGGGTAGTCATCGTAATACAACATAATAGGTAGTCAACAACATAAATAAGTAGCGTACAAATGACAACAACAAACTAACATATCAATAAGGAATAATATTAAATAAACTGTAAATAATAATAATACATAAATAATCAGTAAATACTACTAATAATAAATAAAAAATCAATACATGAGTAGTCAACATAATAGATAAGTAGTAGTCAAGCCACTTTTACTTTTAGATCTTTTGGGAAGACAGAGTGGCTGATGCATATTTTTTCTGCACTCATAACTGGAACTGATAATTGGCAGAAATCCTAGTTATACTGTAGCTTCAGATATTCAAATTTGCTGTAGCTAAAGATACACCACAAAATGCAAGTTAATAGCTCCGAGCCAAAGCATGTCGAAGAGTTCCTGTCCTCATTATTTTGCTTCGGCTCGTTGCTGTACATTTTAGGACATCCATCATCAACTTGGACATTCCTCGTGCCCTCATCTTCCTGCTCTGCTTCCTTCTTGTTATTTTCAGATTCAAAGCCTCCCTCCTCACTCTGACCTCAGCTTTCCCTCCACTTTATCCAACTTGTCTCAGCTCATGCCTTGCCTGTATTTTCCTGCCAGCAGCGCTGATGTTTTATGTAGGCTTATTAAAACTGCTCTCATAATCAGGGATATTTATACAAGGTTCTGTGAATGTATGGCTGGTGACCACTTTTTGCGCTCTTTCTCTATGATACTGAAAAGGAGAGTTATGACACATATTTTGTTGAATCTATTCTAAAAAACACGACAATGTGACCTTTGTACATTATAGCATATTCAATGGCAGACCTATAACAGTATGGCTTTGTGGAAAATAAGAGTAATGAAACCTAGAAGCCTACATGGATTAAATAAAATAAAGTAACCTAAGGTTTTAAAGTCTTGAATGATTATCCAAATTTGATTGACAGACGGTCGATCCAAGGTACCTTCTTGAGAGAATATGTTTCAAAGAAAATGGATAGAGATTTCTTTTGTTTTTGTCTGCAAAGCTCTACTGTTGGACAAGATGTCAATGAGGATATTTGGCCCATGTGCTTCAATCAGTCAGTGCTTCACTCAGTGAGAGAGACTACTTTTTCAATGAGAGTTTTGTGTGTACAGCATCTCAGTGATGAGAGATGGAAACAAAACTGATCAGTCCAAAAAACGTTGAAGCTTCTGCATAGCAATGACAGCTTCTTTCTGCACTTGTCTTAACACATACGTACTGTCTCTGAGAGTCCACCAAAAAGCAGTTTTGGTTTGGTCCATGGTCCAAAACAGTAGTTTGGATAAAATAGATTTTTCAAATGTACTTCATTGAGTGAATGTCAGAAAGTGAGTGAAACGATGCATAATCGAAAAAACAGTTTTCTGTCATAGTCTCCATTTGTTCTTGCAACCAGAGAGAATTATTCAATGGGTTTAACAATATACTGACCGAAAGAAGAATGAGCTTTGAGGAAAATTATGCATTTTGGCTATTCCCATTTGCTATCAGTAGCTAAGGGTCCCATGATACCATTTAACAGTGAATGTTTGTTTTTTGCTTTTTTAATAAAATCTTTGATATCCTTCGTTCTGGAGCTCTGCGGTATACTTCTGGTTTTAGCTGCCTTTTTTGGTCAAAAATATTCTCACCAGTAGGTCAGTTGCAAATTTTCCTCCATATCATATGCAATTCCGATAACAGAACTATAAGGAAACATAGTAGATCCTAGGATCAGCGAAACACACAAAAATCTCTCCATGATGATAAAATGACAGTTCAGAGAGAGGTCCACTATATAGATCTGTGAATGAAAACAGATCATGCTTGCTCTATGTTGACATTTGCATTTCATTATTATGATGAGAAATAGCCATTGTTGCAATGACATATTGTCCAAATAATGCATCAAAGATCACAGTGACAGCTTGTTCTAGAACTCTAAAAGTCCTTGTGTTGTCACTGTACTAGGATGTCTGCCACAAATCATAGACAGCATCTGCATTAAATTCCCTATTACATGGCTCTGCACCAAAAAACATTAGATTCCATAATTTCTTTTGTCTATGATTTATATACAGAATTGTTGTCCCCCTGTAGTTCTGAACAAACTATGTGCGTGTATCTTCGTGTCCTTTTGTCTGCGTGTCTTAGGAATGAGAGGAGACGCCCATGTCTAGCTGAACTTGAGTTCAACTTACTCATTGCCATTCCTGCTGTTTTTGCTAGAATTTTGCTGCTGCCAGATTGTTTGTGTGTATGTGTGTGTTGGAGGCTGATAGCCAGGTGCACAAGCTCTCTCCGGCAAGCCCTTTATCTGGATTGTGGTAGTACAAGGTTCTAGTATTGTATTTAATGTCTCATCTCATCTCATTTTCTGAACTGCTTTATCATCATTAGCCTTGTGGGGGGTGCTGGACCCTGTCCCAGCTGACTCCGGGCCAGACGCAGGGGAGACCCTGAATCGTTGGCCAGCCGATGCTAGGGCAAAGACAAAGAACAACAATGCACACTTACACCCATAACTAGTGGCAATTTAGAGTGTCCAAACAGCCTACCATGCATGTCTTTTGAATGTGGGAGGAAATCGGGGGTACCCGGAGGAAACCCACAAAGGCTCGGGGAGATCATGCAAACTCCACACAGATGGACCTGGATTTGAACCCAGAACTCCAGAGCTGTGACGCCGACACGCTTACCACTCGCTCCACGGGGCTGCCCTTGTATTTAATGCGCCACAAACATTTTCATTTCTTACTTTGCCTAGTGTGATTTATTGGATTGAAACTGAAAGATTGATGACATAATCCCATGGCGAGAGTTGTGTTTCCTGGTTTTGGTTCATTGGGTTTCACTTTTTGGTTGCTAGAATTTACTGTGGGACTCCATCAGGCAAAGTACCATATTTGGTCAATCTAGTTTATTTTTCAAATAAGTCTCACACTAAAGAAAATATATCTACCAACCAATCAAATGAAAGTAAATGACAATATTACTGCTCTAATGAAACGTGATACTATTTATCGTAGCTATCCGAATCCAAATTTTGTGAGTGTTTATCTGCTTATCTGAAACATGTCAAACGCTATCTATTTTGTGTTTGGGTTGGACAAATTGGGAAGGTGACTTAATTGTTTTTCATTGGATAGCAATGATATGAACACAAAATATTGTTATGGTGATAAATATGTGTTCTTGAAATCTTTTCTAATAATTGTGTAGCATAGTAGTATTTCGAAGTACTGTATTTTAGGGTGGAAGGACCTAAAATGATAGGATGATATAAAATAAATATCAATGAATAATATTCGTGTCATGTACTTTGATATACTTGTTGTGTTTTCATCATTTTACCAAATATGACGCCAAGCAGACTGCAGAATACCTGAGAAAGTAGTATTTAATACTGTATGGGCTCCTGGTTTGGAGACCAACGTTTAAAGGTGATTATGCATCCCTGCAGGAACTCCCTTTTCATGTGTACAAATACATCTCACAAAAGATTATTTCTAGTAAACTCGTTAGATGTGGTTTGTCCCGAGTTAAGGCCAGATGTGCATAAATGCATTGAAAAAAAGTTCAAACACCAGGATGCCTTTTCCTGTGAGTGCTAAGATGAGAAAATGTAACAAAACTGAGAAATTAGTGACATGTGTTTCCTTTATAATAAACTACTCCAAACTTGAACTTTTGAAGTTTAATCATCCTAATTTAATCAATAGGATGTTTGACAAGTTTTGTATGCTCATGTACGTATGCAGTCATGTATACAGAACTGATATTTGAATACAAAATTCAACAAGAAAATTATAGATGTCAAATTATATGTTGAAGTTATTGACATTTGCTGTACTTGAATATAGAAATCTTTCTGTTAATAAATTGACTTAAGTAAAAGTGCAAATAAAAGTTAAAGTTATTACATTAGTTCAGTAAAACAGTGATTCATGGGAGTAGCTCGCTGGCTGGACGTCAGGCTCACAGTTCTAAAGTCGAGGGTTCACTGTGTGCAGTTTGCATGTCTTCCCGGGATTCCGTAGGTTTTCTTCGGGTACTCGGTTTTCCTCCTGCATCCTGAAATTGCAGGGTAGGCTGGTTGAACACTTTAATTTGCCTCTGGGTTTGAGTGTGAATGGTGGTCCGTCTCCTTGTGTCTGTAGTTAGTTGGGATCGACTCCATCACCCTTGTGACCATCTGAGGATCAGCAGCTTAAAAAATTAATGACTAAAAAAAGACAAGGGAAAATGTACTTAAGCACAGGAAGGGGAACATTTTGGACACGTTGACTGTACAAAGGCTTCATGTACCTGATAACCATAACATAATAGAATGTATCTTTTCTCTTGTGTTTGCAGATCTATTATCCAGCAACAGGTCATCCATTTTCAGTGGGCATCACGGCCAACTCTCACTTTCGACTGTCTATTTGGATGAGTACCGCGACCGTCTCTTCCTAGGAGGGAAAGATGTCATGTACTCTCTCCTGCTAGGCCCTCTCAAGAGCGAGTCCAAGCAAGTAAGTTGAACAAATTACTTTATAATGCTTGTTTTGTGATAAAATAAAAAGTTGCCCTCATAAAAATGTGACTTGTACTCCAGTGCGACATAAATGAATATTAATTGTATATATTTTGGAACTATATTCAGGTGCAAATTATAGTTCCAAACAATATGGTATCTAAAATAAATATCAAATAAAATGCAAAAACATGAACAGCTGGCTTACTTTTGCCGGCCGGACCTCATCTCCACACCAATTTTGGCATCTCTCCAGGATACTTGGACTTCTCCAATGTGGAATCAATTAACTGACTAAAAACATGTTTGATTTTGAAACTTCGCTGCTTGAACATTCATCTTGGGAACAACTGCCGTGTTTATGTCACCGCAGGGGCACAGTGGGGGGGTTGTTTAACCTAATAGTCAATTCCAACTGCCCTACACAGATAGCAATGTCCTCACTGATTATTAGGAAATCATAGATTGAAACCAAGATCTCAATCTGCATGGGATTCACTCATGAAACAAGATATATTACACATCTTTCTTTAATTTCAAGTGGAAATGGCCATGCACATTTATCAGTACTGGAAAAAAAGAGTTATGGTACCTTTGAGTTTTACTTCATGTGGAGTTTTATAGTGTTTCACATCTCACTGGAAATAAATGAGTTGAAATCAGAATTTCAACTTTCTGCTCTTTTTTTTCTCTCAACATTCAATTGGCTCTACTACAAAAACAATGTTATATTTCAAACGCGTATGTCGGAACCAGAGACTCGAAACAATGGTGTGATGTGCACTTTGTGGAGTGATTGACATGAAATATCAATATTATTGTTTTTTCCCCCTTTTTTACAATATTCCAATATTTCCTATCATACCAAACGAAAACAGATTTAATTTATTTCATCACTGGAAACAATCTTGACATTTTGGTGATAGCATGTATTTCTTACATAATCCATTTCCAAGAAGCAATGCTGAAACCATCATTTACAATCCAAATTGATTTTTTCCCATCACCCACAACAGGAAACGCAGCAGAGAAAATTGAATTAAGAAAAATATCAAATTGAATGATGATAATTTACTGAAGTATTTTATTTTGAAAGTAAACAGCTTTCAGAACATGAAGGAAACAGCTTGCATCTCTAAGCCATGATTTGTTATTCTGTCAATATTAAGAGCATAAAGGCCAGGAAGTACAAGTGAGGGCGATCAAATTGCTTCCTTTATACAACTATATTAAGTCCCCATTGGTGCTTTTTCATTAAGTATCTGGCACAAGAATAAAGGCAGAGTTTCTTAAGGGTTTTGGCACGGATGGGTGGTTTGGCGGCCGGATATCAGGACCTAGTTCAAAAGAGTGAAAGGACAAGAGGTGTTGGGGAACACGCAGGATTTGTCATCCATTTTTAGCTCTCGTCAGATCGAAAACAATGTCGATAAATGTCTCAGGGTCGCTTCAAATCGAAAAAAATCAGGTGGTGACATTTTGAGAATAAAACAGGAAAGAACTTGGCTTGCAAGTGGAGGTCAGCCCAGTTTCAGGGTGGAGATGTTGGACAGCAGGCCGAAGAATCAAGCGTAGAATCAAGCAAACGGGTGGAAATAGATCCATTCCAAGTCTAGTTTTACATTAGCTCCAAATTCTAATATTATTAAATTAGTATTTTTCCTGATATGGTACAGTCCGATGAGTGACTGACCACTTTTTGGATGAAACTAGGACACACCCGTCCATGCAAAGTTTTTAAATGTCTTCAGCCAAACAAATAGTTAAAAAAGAAAATGGCTATAAATGCAAACTGAAACTGCTCGTTTGAAAGTGTTACATTTGAAGCATGATGACCTCAGCAAGGCAGTTTTAAAAATAATAATTTTTCTGGCACCCTAAACAAATTAATGCGTAAGCACTCACACAACCAATACACACATGAAACACAATCGTGTTGTTGTGCACATCGGCACTGTTTATTTTCCTCCATGGTTCTGTATGCGTCTGTTAGGAAAAACAAAGTAGGTTCAGAAACAGAGCAGACCGAGACGACGGTGGTCTGCGAGAAACGGCGGGATTTCACAGACCATTGAAAGTCAATGTTGAGACAGCTTTCATCTACGGGGAAATCTGAAATCTGACGAGTTTTGTCTTTGTCAGAAAGCATTATGAGGACCAGTTAAAGCATTCCGTGTCCAAATGTTACATTGTGCTTGTGAAAATCACATTTTTGTGGCTTTGGGGTTTTCCTAATTGGGCAGAGTTTGGAAAAATGAAATGAAAGCTCAAGTTGAAAAGATCTCAGTGCAGGATAAAGAGAGAGTTAAAGCTTTCTGTTTAATTATATAATAAAGAAGTCTGAAATTGACTCCTCTCATTTTCTGAACCACTTTATCGTCACTGGGATCATGGGGTGTTGGAGCCTATCCCAGTTGACCTTGGGCCAGAGGTGGCTAAAATGTCTTAAATGTCACAAAGGTAGTGTATATCAGTAAAGAAGGTAATAAAAACATGCCTG
This sequence comes from Stigmatopora nigra, assembly GCF_051989575.1. Taxonomy (NCBI): domain Eukaryota; kingdom Metazoa; phylum Chordata; class Actinopteri; order Syngnathiformes; family Syngnathidae; genus Stigmatopora; species Stigmatopora nigra. Next base: position 12,440,312 of record NC_135508.1, read on the forward strand.
GATAGAAAATGATAATTTAGTTACTTTGTTATGGATTGATATTGTTCTGTTTTATTGATAATTGTGTTCAAAAATCAAGTGAACCAATTGAATAAGCACTACTGTCCATGTGTTTCCTCCTTCTAGATCTATTGGCCCCCATTACCTGGCAACCGTGAAGACTGCATTCAAAGAGGGAAGGAGCCACTGGTAAGTCAATAACGTTAATTACTCTGTAAATGTCAGTTGCTGCAGACAAATGATTTACACATTGTCCATGTGGCTTTGAAAATATAGACTGCCAAAGAATGTTTACTCGCATAGGAATGAATGATCTCATTACACTATGGGATTTATTATCCTACATTGTGCGGAAGAAGTCATCTCTAAATAACATATTACATTTATACACCCGGATACAATATTTACCGTATTTTCCGGACTATAAGATGCACTTTTTTCACAGTTTAGCTGGGCCTGCGACTTATGTCTTATTTTTTTCACTCTAACGGCCAACATCTTGTTATCAAAATAGTTAATGTTGCATTAACAGGTGCATGTTTTGACTGTTTCCCTAATACTTTCGTCTATAATGTTGTGTAAATCATAATCCAGTGCAACTTAAACATATTTTTCCACTTCCAATGTGCATTGTTTGGTATACGAGGTCTTAAGTGATCACTGATTTACGGGTTTAAATAAAATAATGAAAGCGTGCGAACCCCCCAAAAGTTAGATTTGTAATTAACTTAACAGGTGCAACTTGAAAATATGTTTTTTCCCTTTCACTGTGCAAAAATAAACATAAACAATTTGTAATGCTTTGTACGATAAAATGAGATTTTTTTAGCAAAGCACAACAAATTGGAAACTGATCTGAGACACTGTGAGTCAACAAGTAGTGAAAAAATATGATTCAACCATTACCATAAAAGCTCAAATAAATGAGAGCAAACAAACCAAAACAGAAAGTGCTTATTTGATCATTCCGGAATCCCACTTGCAAGAGATTATATGTAGTGTTAAATGTGTTTGGGGTAAAAAAAAGCTATAAATTACTGCTCTAAACACACTCACACACTCTAATTTACTAACCATGTTGGGCTAAAGATAACGATTTCATGACTTTTGAGGCCCCACCTTGCACTCACTACATGGCATCTACCAGCCATCCCCATCTGGAACATGTTTGAGGTGTGTGTTGGGGTCTCTGAGAATAGGGACATGTGCAATGTGTTTGAAGTGGCAGGTGTGTCTTCTGTATCCCATGTCTATTTTATTAGGTATTTCCTCTGTGGGATTAAGTGAGGAGACCTTTGATCGGGAGCTACTATGCACTCTGTATATTTTGCATCACTCACAACTATTTTAAGAACATGTATTTGCTTTTTTCTAATATGCAGTACAGGCATCCTGGTAACAGGGATGAATTGGGTCATCTTCCCATTACCATAAATAGAGCAGAATATGTGTATCGAACCCAAAAGTCGTGATATTAGCTTTGTGCGCTAACAAATAAAGGTATTAGTAATGTAAATCTTGCAAAAACTTTAACGATTCCAAAAAAGTACTCCAATGCAAGAGTTTACTTTAAGTGAGTAATTTGACTATGTTTATCTTTCCTCAATACAACCGAATGTGTATCCAAGTCATGTTATTAGCTTCGTGCACTAACAAATTTAAATCTTGCCAACACGTCTTCAACAATGATTCAAAAAAAAACAAAACAAAAACGGTACTCCTGTGCGAGAATTCCTTTTAGGATAGCAATTAAACTATATGTTTCACAATCTGGATTTCTCGAGAGGATATGCAGGACGTTTGGCGACATAAGATGACTCACATTCAAAAGCAATAAGAGTTTAATGTCACAAGGGAGTCATTACTTATCAAAGTTGAGGTCACCTTTTTTGGATTTTGGTTATTTTTAAGTGTCAAAGTCATTTTCCTTCAAACCTGACATCTGACAGTTAATAAAGGTTGGAAGATAGAAGCATTTCAGTTCTGTCTCCTATGAGTTCTTTCCAAATGTGAACATTTTAGAAGTCAACCAACATTCCAAAATGGAATTATGTTAGACCCTAGAGCTTAAACTATTTAGTGCTTAACTTGAGTCTCAAATTACTACAGAACTTATCTCCAAAACACATTTTGCATCACACAAGTCTGTATATATTTGTAAAAGATGTTTGATTCCACAGATGGTTTTTTTTTGCATTCCCTCACGTCCCACTGCTTTTAATTTTTTTGTGTGCTTTTTTTAAATGTCAAACCTGATGGATTACCTCCATTTTCAACTAAGGAATAGACAGCAGGGGCCAAAACTCTGACACACCTTTAATCTCATTTGTTTGTCATCTCCATAAACCCACTTTGACAAAAAGGAAAGCACTTGGATAACATTACAAGTCTTCACATAGTGTTTTTTTTCTATGTTATATTTATGCCTCAAGGATTTATAGACAATGTTTAGTCTAGATGACCACATCGAGAAAAACTAAAATACAACTTTGACAACACTGGCTAAAAGATAAATAATGTTGCATGTGGAAAGGAAGGTGTGTGCAGATCTTCTATAAACAATCGTCTGTCCTATAAACATTTTAATGACATCTTCTGGCCTTTTACACCCTTTTGACCTTCATCTTCATCAGTTAAATAGAAATAAATAACTTGAACAGGGAAAGTATTGGCGACAGTGACATTTGCCATCTTCTGCGAGTAATTATGAGTATGACCATCTTTTGACCACCTCTACAAATGGATGAAAGTGTGTGATAGAAAATACTGACAATTAGACATTTTGACGTTTCAGGATGACCATTGGACAGTTTGTCATTTTCCAACAAGAGACAAGTATGTACTTCAATTGTTAAATGTTAATGCAACACTTTAAAGAGCATTGAGGACATTGTGATACGGAACACACTTGTACACAGAGTGACCAGCGGTGGTTTATGAGGTGCTTAAAAAGAATTTTTGAACAATAAATCCTCTTTATTGTTCTTTTCCTTCGTACAAGTGAGTCGCCTCTTAGTGGCAATAGGAAAACGTGGGCCCCCAGTTTGACAACAGTCACGAACAAATGATTTAGAGTGTACGGAAAGACCAACGAGAATGTATGAACCTGTGAACTTTAGTGCCGTGAGAACCTGCTCTAACCATTTGATTTCGTGATTGGATATTTTTGGAACATTGGAAAAAATGTCGTTCATTACTTCATTAGATTTCCTTCTTAAACAGTCTCACTGGAAGACGGAACTCCTGCTAACAACTAACGTTTAGGTTGGTTTTATAGTTGGTCATATAGTTGACTGATTAGTTAGAAGCCATTAGTTTTATTGAAGTTAATTACCACTTCCCAACCAGGCCACCTATGAGACTATTACATATACTCCTTCCTTACTGCTGCAGTTGTTTAGTGTCTTCAAGTGTCTTAGGGACATCCAAAATAGATGCAAGCTCAGCTATCTTTGTCTCCTGCAAAATGACTTGGCTTTGCCCACACCCCCCTTTGGACCGACCCACCCAAAAGATTATCTTGCCCTTTCTCTGTTTAAATAAAAAATGAGCTCTTTTCGCTGCTCCTGAAAAGTTCCTATCCCAAAATAAATGGATTTATCTGATATTGACAGTCTGTAATGAATGCAAAAAGTCAAATGGGCCTTTTAATTTCTACAGCCTTTTTCCTTTGTCCAGCTGCTGATGGAAATTAATGTGGTAAAGCCAAGTAAACGTGATAGAAATGAGGTGTAATTTATGGCAATGGGATTAGAAATCTCAAATGTAAAAACCTAATTTTCCATAAATTCGTCCACCATTTCCACTCTTTTCAATTACTACATCACTTTGGAATCAGTTCTGTCATCAAGTGCCGGAAAAGTACTTTTTGTTCACAAGGCTTATTAAAACTGTTTTTCACCAAGTATAAAAATACCACAGCAATAGTCGGATTTTGAAATCTTCTTGAAACTAGCTGCTCATCTAATGATTTAGTTCTATTTTTGAAACATTCCCTTTAAAGCTACTGCCACACTGCCGATAAATACGGAGGGAAAAAAATCTTTTGTTCATTCTTTATGGTCTCAATAAAAACCACCCAGATATAGAAAACCCCAAATCCCAGAGTGTTGAGAGCCCAAACACACATCTTTCTTGTCAACATTTCGTTCCAATGTAGCCCACACAGAACTTCATCCCCATGTTACGCTTATTTTTACTTATTTAAGACGAAAACAGAAGCTCATGATACAATCCTTCTACTAGACTGATGAATAAATCAAAATCATAAGTGACTGATCAGCTAAAGACATGATCGAGAACAATAAAAAATACAGAAAAAAATGGGTGTATGTATGTTTCGACACATACATTTACACAAAGTAAATCCAAGCTATTTTCTTAATATACATGCTACTGTGTTACCCTTTATTATTTTCAAAACTATGCGGTTTATCACATTTTAATACAATAAAAAGTCCTCCCCATGCTTTCTTATACTCTCATGTAGGGTCAATAAAAATGGTCAAAAAGTAACCTTGTTTTTGTGGTAGTCATGAAAATATGCTTGTTTTCTTTCATTAAACATCTACCATTTCACTCTGTTTTGATATATTCAACTGTGGTTGAATGCAATATAATACTCTGTGCGTGTAACGTGCATAAGTGAGAAAGTGGTTCTCCACGCCCAAAGTATTTGAGTCTAAGTCGCTGTGTTTCTGCATTTTGTAGACGGAATGTGCCAACTTTGTTCGCCTCCTGCAGCCATACAACCGCACTCACCTCCTGGCCTGCGGCACAGGAGCATTCCATCCTATGTGCAGTTTCATCTATGTGGGCCACAGAGGAGAGGTAAGCAGCACATGTGTTTTTTGTGCATTCAGACCATCACACCAAGTCAGCCCCTCTTCTTTTCTATACGCCTTTTGGCTAACGATTGAGTTTAATGGGAAAGCAAATCAAAGCGGGAAAAAAAACTAGAATGGATGAATGAAAGTCGTTAAGACAATGTGATAGACTTCCTCATGACAGCCCAATGTGACCCCCACAGGAGGCAGCCAAAGCGGGCATGAACAGAATGGAAACTAGCTAAGGATTCACAAAGAGGAAACATAACATTGCGGTGGGAATTTTAGTGGCGTGTGGATTTATTAGCTACCTCCAATGTTCTCTTTGGCGCCATATATTTGGGGCGCATTCTTAATATGTCATCGCCATTGCATCCAAGTGCTATGTCATCTCCTCCAATTTTATAAAAGTCAAACCTGTTGTCAGTGTTTCCAAAACTGACACCCAATTACTGCCAAGCAAGCTAAAATACTCCCCAATTTTTCAAGGTTGAAATGCAATACAATTGTCATTTTGTGGGTAGTGGCTTGTGCGAAAATATGTGGTGTATTTTTTCCACTGCCTTTTATTAGTTTTCTTTGAATGTTTTTACTAAAAATATGCAGAAACCTCGAACTATTTAGTCATCAGGTGTTGTAATGCAGATTTCTATTTTCAATGTGCATTTCAAGTTTATTCTTGCGGCTTGTTGCATCCAGCGAGGAAGCCTTTTAAAAACAGGTGTTGTTTTTTCAGTGGGCATTCGCGCGGGTAAATTTGAACCATTGTAAATCAGACCATTCACAGACTTGGTGTGTGAATGTATGGGTGAATGGGTCCTAATGTGAAGAGAGTTTTAATATGAAATCGCCCTTTAAACTCAGCGTTAACACTCTTTATTTAAGTATCCTGAAAATATCTGCGTATTCGTCCAATTAACCTAACAACAGTTAAACTCAGCATCAGGTAGTCAGTCTGAGCACAAGTCCGTAGGGAACTCGTCCGTTTATTTAACCAGTCGTTAAATGGAGCAGAATATACACTCAAATGTTTGCCTGACCTCTGGGGGCAACTCAAGCTAGTAGCGATCCAACTGGACTCTGGGTGGGATGAACTTTAGCCCCCCAAGGCCGTTTCATCTCTACTCGGGTCAAACTTGCATGTATACTGGTTGTGTCTTTCTCATGGAATTATTCTCTTTAAGGTAGCCCAAAGTTGTACTCTTTCCATGTCAAAACATTATAATGACATTACCTTCTCAGTATTCCGGTGAATTATTTGTTATCTATCTGAAACGAGGACCCATCATACTTCTTTGTGGGTTTATTGCTTTTGTAATACAAAAACAACAAAAACCTTTATTTGAAGTCAAAATAAAAAGAGTCAGTGAAACAATGTTCCAAACTATGTCAAGCATTTGTGCTGACTTTTTGGCTTCTCCCATTAGGGAATTAACAAGAATAGTAAAATGGTGCAGAGAATGCGAATCACAAACACACACACACACGCACACACACACACACACACACAGTCATGCATTTTAAAATATCGTTTGGCATGGAATATATGGAAGCTATATACTGTAATATGTTATGAAATCACTTCATCCCCGTTTTAATCACTTTATATCAACACAGTCAGATGAGTCCAGTGACTAATACTATTTACCACACACTAAATGCTGTCATAACTTTTTGCCTTTGTTTTTAAAAAAAAATGTCATCACTGTCAAGCCAGCAATGTTTATTCAGCGTTGAAAGATTGAATTAAACAAACAGCTTCCAGCAGTTTTAGGAGAGTAAAAGTTAAGAAGGTAGACATAGTGCCTGCCATTGCTTGATTGGGCAGTCAAGAACGCAATCCAAAGCCAATGTCATGATGCATTCATGTTTGACTTTTACTGACATTTTTCTGAATCCAGTACATATAATGTTTCTAAGTTTGGACTTTATCCAGTCCCTCTTCAGTCTATTGTGTGTGTGTCAACAGTCACTTGTCTTAATGGTATTGGTGGTCCCTGATATGCTGTGCTTGGCGCAGAAGAAAGTACCATTCCTTTTTTTTGAGCTTCTTAGCATTAAAGCGTGTTTGCCAAAACTGAATCAGCGGCATCATAACTCTGCATAACAGTGATATAACACATACGCGCACACACACCACACAAGTGGAGCTTTGGCGTGGCTTTAATCCCAGTTTGTTCTGTAAATCTGTAATCACATGACGTCTCGAGGTCATAATGTATGCAGCCCTTGCTGATATAATTGCAGTTCCCACCATTACCTCTGGAATATATTATTTACAGTAAAGTGGCGGAAAATCTTCTATTTTAAATTATATTTTTACATTGCTTGTTAGTTGTGCTCTACAGTGGAGTTTACTTTTATATGACATTATATGTATAGCAGAAATATGATCCTGCGATTGGCTGGCAACCACTTCAGGGTGTCCTGGTTAGCTGGGATAGGCTCCAGCACCCCCCACGACCATTGTCAGGATATTTATTATGGAAAATGAATGAATGGATTATTTATTTGTGTTGTTTCAGTTTTCAATGCGCTTGTAATGGCAAGTCCATTCATTTTAAATACTATATAATTTTGATAGATTTACTTTGTCATTTTCATTCTGGCAATGTCATTTAAAGGGTTGTGATTTTTGACTCCGTTTGTGTTAGTTTTTATTTTTATTTTTTTGAAAATATCGGTACAAGAACTGTTTAAGTACCGTAATGTTAAAAAAAAAAGTACCACTGGCGTTGACATCAGTTAACACTCTTGGTAAGGCAATAGGGGAGCAATATTCTGTGAATAAATTGTATAAATGTGCTCTAACGGCTAATTATCCCATTACTTTTCTGGGGTGGATTTCAATGTCACCATGTTCCCTTTGATCACTCCGGAGTGGAAAACGCACCCTCTTATTCACAATGGTGCATTGTCTAATCTTTGTACAGAGGGCAAAGACGCTCACGGTTCATTTCGAGGACACCTCAATCAATAATGTGGACTTGTATCAGCCATGAGGGCTGGGTGTGTGCCCCGTTGTCACCATCCTTTTCTCTGTTTAATCCCTGGATAACATGGAGCCATTGGAATGGAAATGGACCACACCCCAGCAGGACAAATGTGGGAACAGACTTTTTATCTAAAAATCCCACAATGACTGGATGTTTAAACCCTAATTCTAAATGAAAAGTGATTGAAAAGCAAAGACAAAATATTGCATGAGATAGCCTGCAGTTGGAAGGATTTGCTTAGGATGTGAGTTAACCATTTTGGCAGTCTAAAAGTGGACTGAAATCAGATGCCAAATTCCCTGGTGTGTATTTAAAAGTTAAACAAATGGTAAAAAAAATTATGTTTAGACCAAAAATTAATCGGAAATTGGAGGTTTTGTTTTACCTTCTATCTGAAAGCATGAAAAAAATCAGAAAAAAATGTCAAATGGAATTCATTGTGGTCATGTAAAACTGTTTTTTTAATGAATACACATCTTGTTTAGTCAATGATAAACAATGTAATGTATACACAGAGATCTTAGTGGGATATTGTTTTAGGCCATTCATAGTGGAAGCATATTTACAGATAATGAATGGCCTTGATGCAATTTGTTTTTACACACATTATCAGATGTTGGTTTTGGTTGCTGCCGTATTTATTTTTGTTCCTTCGATGACCCGCCATGTCCACTCCTCAGTAGAAAGTTCAGCTCAGAACGAGTTCCTCACAAGGAAATGGGTGGGAAACTGGTCCAAATTCTGGTAACTCAACTGATCCCACACTTCCTTGTTTCTCAGACAGCATCTTCATTCTCAGACAGGCCGAGTTCAGAGGAGGGGCAGAAAGACCCCAAAGAATGGGAACAAATAAGGGCCAATCCTGTCTTTGTGTGCACATCGGAACACAATAGTCTGGGGAATCTATTATTCCAAAGAGATTAAATCTGACCAGCACTTTTTTGTGGATGCCACAACAATGTCCAAATGGTTTATTTAGAACTCTCTCTCTCTCTTAGAAAAGATAAGGTGCTGTCAAAACTTTCACTATCAAACAACCTCTTTTGATTGCAATGTATAGAAATATTATTTTAACATTATTATTCATTTTCATGATGATATTTGATATTGTGTTTCATTTTTTCCCAGCACGTCTTCACCATGGACCCCAAGAATGTGGAAAATGGCCGAGGGAGGGTCCCTCACGACCCAAATCTTCCTTTTGCAAGCACCTTCAGTGGTATGTGTCCTCTTCGGCATGCTCTCTTTTAATGCCATGTACTGCATTTTTTGGAATTTAAGTCACACATGAACATTGGTCGCACCATCCAAAAGTGCATGACAAAAAAACATATATATAAGATGCACTTTGGGGGGAATTTGGAACAAACATTTTACATTACATCTATAACAATAACATAGATAGACAGGCATGATAGTCATCTATTAATGTAACATATTAACAGATATTCAGATAGCTGATATGTCAAACCAATTCCAAAGAGTTCAAAAGAGTCCTGAATTTCATCTTGACCAAAACAATTTAAGTCTAGTCAATGAAGTCCCTGCTGGAAAAAAATAAAAGCCTGAAAAACGTGTACTTTTCATTGGTTGGAAAGAAATGCAGGACCTTCTTGACTTCTTATGGAATTGGTTTGACACCAGTTCTATCGCTCTAACAACACAACATTAAGTCTTGGCTATCAAACTCTAGATATAATTCAAATCGCTACCCAAATCATTTAACTTTTTATCTTCGGGAATGCTTTTGGAACAACTATGGCAAATGTGGAAGTAGAGTGCAAATATCCTAGCCAACTTTTGGCATGAATTGGTTGCCAGCCATTCGCAGGGCACAACAACACAACCCAACTGTTGCAGTCCCTCATTAGGCTTGCCTTGGGAAAAAAAACAATGTTACTGTATTTCACATTTCCCATGAATGCCCATCACTGACCATTCAAAAAAATGTTTATTTCTAAAACTGTCGGTGAATGAGGTCCATTGTTGGATGAAGATGTAGGTTTCTGGAGCGCTACGGGTGGGGAAAAGCTTAGTCAGCAATGAAATACATTCAACATGACCACAGGTTTCTGGCAGTTCAAGATCATTTTACAGTTGTGAATATTGTAAGTCTGTCTTCTCTCTGAGCTGCATGTGGGCAAGGAGAGAACTACATGTGTGGACATTTCCTGCTTGACTATGATTTATTAAGGCAATGTTGTCTGCTTGATCTTAAATAAATGCGATTCATCTTTTTTGGCCTTTCATCCTCTTTTTTTTTTAGCAGGAGTTCTGTGTAGTGTTTTATAAATGAAGCCTGTGTAGTGGATTTCTCTGGGGGGTAATCCCTCACTAGTTTTTCAAGTGGTTCAACCCCAATCGGATTCTCCAGTGACTAGCCTTTGACCTACACGTCTTTAAGCAATTCAACCATCAACCTGCTGGCCTCTGGTGGGCCAACTTCCAATCCTTGACAGTGTGTTTACGCTGAGTCGACAAACTCAGGGTGCGCGTCTCTTGAGCTAGACTAACTCTCCCGAATAACTTGAATAGAGGATGATTTTTCTTTTTACAGTCGACTACTTGACTTTTAAAATTGGAAGATATAAACACACGTCTTTGTAAGCAACTAAACTTGAATTATTAGAGAGGGCAAACTGAGAGTTTGGAGAAAGATTTTTGCAGATTTTTTGCAATTTTTGCCTTTTTAGCTTCTTTTCAAGGCAGCTAAAAATGATCGACCAACATCTTTCTGCCTTAGCACCCTCTTTATAGTTTAAAATAATCCAAAAGTGCCCAACTATGGGGGGAACAAAGTAATGTGGACATGTTTAGATTGGCTTCAAGTTCCTGGACTTATTAAACAATTTAGTTAGTTATTTTTGTTCAAACGAGGATGCAATCAACTGACTTCGACTTTTAAATATTTCAATCACTCGCATTCAACGTATTTCACCCTCCATGTCAGAAGATGTTATACAAACAAACTTTATTAATATTAAATTCCAAATTCATTAGAAAGTGAGAAAAAATCACAGAATAAATGTGTGATATTTGCCATTTTCCATTCACACGTGTAAAGAAAACTCACCAATTTCCCCCTAGGTATATAAACATGTACAAAAAAACTAATTCGCAAGTGTCACACAAACAAGGTTGGTTCTCACACTGTGCTGCTAAAGTCTGCAAATACTCCACACATGACTGCTTAAGATATTTTCTGTATTTTGTTTCCTCTTTCCCCTGGGTTGTGTAAAGCGAGTCCGTCTCTCCTGGTCTCAGTAGAGCATGTACTCTGAAAAGTGTATGACTTTGGAGTGTTCTCCCTATTAGAACTGTTGAGTTTCCTCTTTCCTTTCATAGCCACATGTCATAAGACTGGTCCACAATGGGGACGTGTCACCAATGATTTCCTCACTGAGGCCGACTTGTTGCTCTTGACTTTTTTGCTTATCCGCTTTTCTCTTTTTACAGGCGGGGAGTTATTTACCGGTCTGACAGCCGATTTCCTAGGAAGGGACTCTGTGATCTTCAGAAGTATGGGGGATCGCTCCACTATGAGAACAGAGACCGATCATAAAATCCTCCATGGTATATATTTTTCAGTTTGTCATTTATTACCACAAGAAATTTCAGTTGCATGCTTCTAACAAAGATTAAACAGTCAGTATCTGTTGAGTAAACACAATTTAGGTAATTATTTCTAAGTGTCAACTAAAATCTGGCGACAGCTGAACACCACATGCCAGTGACATGTTTCTATTGTGCATATTTTAGCATAATATTTCAACATACATCATTAACAAAGCTTTACAGTAATACCTCACCACTTTGCGGATTCACCACATCACGGATTGGATCTGCCGAATATATATGAAATGTTTATAGTGTAGGAACAATGATACAAACATGAAATGGGTGGAATTTTAAGCACAAGATTTCATGTTGAATGAAAATTATCTTGTTAAAATTGCTCACATACACAATCCTTGCAATATACATGTAGGCAAACTGTGGAAAATTACACCAAAAATGGAGGGTAATGTCAAAATAGTACTCATAGAATCTAAACTTGTTGGTGCACGTAATCTTTTATTATCAGCTTTTTAAAATAATTTTTTATTAGATCTTGTAAATCTCCAAAAGTATTTTGCGTTCCCCAATTTATCATGTAAACTCATTTTTTTATCATCTTTTCAAGACCCAAAGTTCGTTGCAGCCCACCTCATTCCAGACAACGACGACCGAGACAATGATAAAGTATATTTCTTCTTTACTGAGAAGGCCACGGAAGCTGGAGACCGGGAAGAGGCCATTCACACGCGCGTTGGACGAGTGTGTGCGGTAAGTCCCTATATTACAAAACCCCATTTGTAGTGGGCGGCACCGTGAACGATTGGATAACACATGCGCCTCACAGTTCTGAGGTCGAGGGATCAATCCCTGGTGAGTTCCTGAGTGCAGTTTTCATGTTTTCCCCGTGCCTGGATAGCAGTTTTTTTAATACACTTACCGATTGAGCACTTCGGAATCGATCTGCTGACTGTAGCTATGTATCGCTCAGTCTATATGCTGTTTATATTTCAGTTAAAAAAGACGACTTATAGCTATGCAATTCTTACAAATCCAGAGACAAAACATCTGCTAAGGAAGTGAATCTTGAATCGTAAACTCCAAGCCGGGACCTCATTTTTGGGGGTTTTCTTACTCCCATGTCGAATCCTTATGGGCCTCAAATTTCTATTGATGGCCAAAACGTTCTTTGTGTTTCAGTATATTTTCACACTCATGCAAGAACACACAGAAAGAAATAGACACATGATGATCAAGAGAACTTGAGAGAGAGCATCTGGCTATGAGGCGAGAACTCGAAAGTCTCCTGTGAGCTTTCAAATGTTGACATTTCCCAAAAGGCATATAAAAACCTTTAGAATATTTACAACAAAATGGAGCTATTCTCTCTCCAAGGTACACACAGCTGTCACATTTCACATCCACAATCTCGATCCGTTGCGCATGACATTTTACATTCTTTCAGGCTACATGGAGTGCATACAAATAGAGTAGATAAGTGAAAATATCCACCAACATTCAGTTATGGCAACAACTACAAGCAAGGGTTATCAGACTAATAGATTTGTCTTGTATTATGGAACAGAAGTTGTTTATTTTTGAAGCTAATAATATGGTCACAAAGGTCACAAAATGAAATTGAATTTGGTTCTAACTTGATAACAGATTAGCCAAATTAACCAAAAATTTCAAGGGTAAATCATGTGATGACGAGAGAGTTTTGACGTTTTAGGGTATGATAATGAAGGTAAAAGAGCTCATGAATATGTACATGACATTTAGAGAGAAAAGGTCAAAAGTCACAAATGTCACAAGGTATTCTAACTTGAAATTGTGCTTAATAATCCATCTCATACATCTTATAATTGGCTTTGTTTCATACTCAAATGTAGTGGCCACTCGATCAAATATGGCTTTGCTTTAAATTGAGCTACCTAGGATGACTGTTCGCTCAGATACCTTCTATATATATATTTTTTTTTAAATGTTGTCTGATATTTGGTCATATATGAGGTCGTACAACTTTACCTTTTATCTAAGCAAATGACCATTTACCTGCACAATGTTGATCATTGCTTGTCTTCACATGCCTTGATACAGAACAACTGGAAATACCTTCCCCACCGTAATAATGATAATAACTATCTTAACTCCACTTGTTGAGTCTTGTCGGGATTCATGGCATCTTTTGTCACCTCAGTCAAAGTCAAATTATTGGTGTCCACAGAAGGGTCGCGGAGGGTGCTGGAGCCAACCATGGGCAGCGGGCGAGTGACGCACCCCCCCCCCCCCCGAATTGGTTGCCAGCCAATTCCAAGGCACAGTGAAACAAACAATCACTCATAATCACGCTGCGACTGAGTGGGAATCGAACCCAGACTGATGTCATGCGGAAGAACCACTGAACCATCGGGCGGCCAGTGTTTTAATATTCTGTTTTATCTCATAATCTCACTTATTTTTCGTCTGCTTTTGTACATGGCAGAATGATGTTGGAGGCCAGAGGGTGTTGGTGAATAAGTGGAGCACCTTTATCAAAGCCAGACTAGTTTGTTCGGTCCCGGGACCTCACGGCATCGATACACACTTCAACCAACTGGGTGAGACGCTCATTTTTACCTTCCAAATGACTTGCCTCAAACCGTCATTAACTTCAACTTTTCCATTCAACCGAAACAGAGGATGTTTTCTTACTGAGGACCAAGGATGAGAGGAACCCAGACATTTATGCAATTTTTAGCACAATCAGGTACATTGCATCAAATGGCCTAATTATTCCAAGCTTATTCATCTTATTCTGTTTTCTATTTTGACTATCTTTGATTCTTTTTCTCTACCTTTCCCTGCCAGTAATGTATTCCAGGGTTTTGCAGTGTGCGTGTATCGCATGGCTGACATCAGAGAGGCCTTTAACGGACCATTTGCTCATAAAGAAGGCCCAGATTACCAGTGGGGTGCTTATGAAGGCCGGGTCCCTTACCCCAGACCAGGAGTGGTAAGTAGCTCGGTCACATTTATTAAAAAGTTAAATGTATATAACAAATTTGACAAATTTTCCTCGCAGTAGGTGATGACTAACTTGGATTCTGTGAAGCAATAAATTACTCACTTACACACCAGAATGTTAATACAAGGCACAGTTCGTCATTTCTTTTGGTAGTCGGAGTAAATAGGAAGGGATTCATCACTGTAATACTCACTTCTGTTCGATGCATTTATTTGCATTGGAACTCTAAACACATTTTGCAAATGACATGTAAAGTTTAGCTCTTGTGTAAGCATATCATTTGAATGAGGGCTATTCACTCAGGGCCAATTTGGAGAAGTGCAGAGTTGGTTATGCAACATGGAAATTGAGGTGTACAAAAGTCTCAGTTAAGTAAACGTACAATGCGCAGCTGTGGTTACTGTGTACACTTCCAGGCCAGTTGACTGTATCATTGTAATTTGAATTCAAATATAAATACACCCACTCACAAGTGTTACATGTCATTTGCCGTGTATGTTGGAGCTCTTGGAGCACAAAGGACTGTCAATTTTGTGACGTTGAGTGACTCTTGATTAAAAATTATTTAAAGAAAACCGAGTCCAACCCATAAAAATCAAAGCATTCCAATTTTGACACCAATAGTTGCAGTTTACTCACAAACATGCAAAAGCCTTTATCCCAATGGAGTTATTGGGTAAAAGACCAAAAGATAAAATAAAAATAAAACACTTCTACAGAGTACCAGTGCAGTCAGAGGTCCAAGTACTAAAATGGTAGTGTTGTTTATAGATTGGAGTAAGTAAAAGTTCACATTAATGTTTCTAAAAACTGCTCTATATTTAACCATAAAAGGCAAAGGGAAGTCTAATATCAAAGAAATGCATTTATTCATTCCTTTTCCGTACTGCTTGTCCTCACAAGGAGTGCAGGGGGTGCTGAAGCTTATCCCAGCCAATTTTTGGCACTAGGCAAGGGACACCCTGAATTGGTGGCTACCAATCACAGGGCACAAGAAGACAGACAACCATTCACATTCATACCTAGGGGCAATTTAGAGTGTTCCAACAGCCTATCCTCCATGTTTTGGGATGTGAAGACCGACCTGGGATCAAACCATCGACCCCAGGACTGTGAAGCCAACGTCCTAACCACTGACCAGCAGGCCGCCTGCCAAAGAAAATTTAAAAGAAAAAAGTTGTCTCTGCGGTTCAACCCATTCAGCATGCATTGAAATACCCAAATGCATCCAAGATAGACAGAAAGCGTTAATCAACGATTTCTGGAATGAAAACAAATCTGAATGTGAGACGTCTGTTTTTCATTCCTGCTGGCTTTTCATGACAGAATGAGGAGATATGATAGACATTTTTTAGCTTCAACCCCAAATTTTTAGGATAAAGTAGTAATTTGAAGAGAGGAGAGCAATTTAAAGTTGTGTCAAGGATCATTTCGATCCTGACTGAGTCTGGTTTAAAAAACATGAAATATTGTAAGCGATGATGATAGCAACGTTCCTGCATTCAAATTCTTAACTAGATCATGGAGAACTTAAGCCAACTCAGCTGACTATAATGATAAAGATGACTACTGTACACCTTAGACTGGTTGCCAGCCAGTCAAAGGTCATAAAACATAAAAATCATATTCCGTAGTGAAATGAGCCTACGCTGACAAGCCAAGTAATCAGCGACGCAGAAAATGCAGCCATAATCAAATGGATTAAGGGTTCCGCCATACTTTTCGTCTCAACCCGCAACCACATGCCAAGCACCCAAGGATAACCGCAATGGCCGCATAATCATGAAAATATTGTGTAGCAGGAAGAAATCTACCAAACACAAGCACTACCAGGACCATAGCTCATTAGAGTGGTGTGTTTTTCTTTAATTTGTGTTTACTCAGTGTCCCAGTAAAATCACCAACCAGCCCGGCAGGGAATTTGCCAGCACCAAGGACTTCCCCGACTATGTGCTACAGTTTACCCGAAGCCACCCGCTAATGTGGCGGCCGGTACACCCGGCCTTACGAAAACCGGTGCTCGTCAAAGCCAACGTTCCATACAGGCTTAAACAAATCGTGGTGGACCGAGTGGAGGCGGAGGATGGACAATATGATGTCATGTTCATCAGCACAGGTAAAAGCTGTCAGTTCTTTCCTCTTTGTGTATTTTTTAACGGTACGCAAAGAAGCCACGTGATGTGTTTGCTTTTCCTTAAGACATTGGTACGGTGTTGAAGGTTATCGCCCTTCATGGTGGAAACAGTCTGGAAACAGAGGAAGTCACTTTGGAAGAGCTTCAAGTTTTTAAAGTGGGTTTGATTTGAATTGGGTCTTAGTTTTGATCCTTGCAGACAGCCACGTTCTTAGGAAAATGCGCGCTAAGCTTATCCCACATATTGAAACACTCATTTTTGTCGTCATTTCAGGTGCCAACTCCAATTACATCAATGGACATATCAGTCAAAAGAGTAAGTTCACATCTGTGTTTCATCAACTTCTTCCTATTTAAATAATTGGAAACCTCTAAGGTTGGATTTTAGAGCTAATCCATGATTAAAATATCCACAATATAAAGCTCCGATTAACTTTGCAGCTTTAGATAGCGTTAACATTTTAAACGGCTGCTGAATTTTACACATAAATCATTCCCTTTTGACATTTAAATCATTTCTTCTGATATTTTTGTTTCCTTGTCCTCCTTGTCGGGGATAGAACTTTTAGAAAGAGCCACAAAAAGCCAAAGAAAACCATTTTTTCGTTATTTTGTTTGTTTTTACGCACAGCGACATGACTTCACCTCACATGACCTCTCTTATTACTGTCTTACTTTGCATATAAAAGTGAAATACCTGCATAAAAAGTGGTTGAAAAGGAAAATAAACTTTCAATAACTATAGAAAATCCTATTGAAATATAGTAAAGGATCTGTTTGATGGACACCAACGATAATGTTTCCTCTTTATCTTGGTTTTCATCAGCAAGCCCTGTATGTGGGCTCACCAGCAGGCGTAGCCCAGGTGAAGCTACACCGCTGTGAGACCTATGGAAAGGCTTGCGCCGAGTGCTGCCTGGCTAGAGACCCCTACTGCGCCTGGGATGGCTCCTCCTGCGCCCGATACGTCGCTAATAGTAAACGTCGCTACCGAAGGCAGGACATTCAGCACGGGAACCCAATTCTGCAATGTCTGGACCAGAGCTTTAACGGTAAATGTGGCTTACTTCATCTCAATATCTCCACATTGATTTTTACAGGGGGCGGCCCGTTGGTGCGAGTGGTTAGCGCATCGGCCTCACAGCTCTGGGGTCTTGGGTTCAAATCCAGGTCACATCCACCTGTGTGGAGTTTGCATGGGTTTCCTCCCACATTCCAAAAACATGCATTGTATCCTGATTGGACACTCTAAGTTGTCCCTAGGTATGGGTGTGAGTGTGCATGGTTGTCAGTCTCCTCGTGCTCTGCGATTGGCTGCCTACTGATTCAGGGTGTCCCCTGCCTACACAGCTAGGATTGGCACCAGCACCCTCCACCTAATGAGGACAAAGCGGTTCAAAAAATGAGATGAAATGAGATCTTTACAGGACGCAGTAATGTGCAGTGGTGAAAAGTGACCCCCAGACATTTTTTTTTCTCAAAATCAGAGGACCTGGAGGACATGGAGGACCTAGTGGTCTATGGCGCTGAGAACAACAGCACTTTTCTGGAATGTGTTCCTCGCTCCCCACAAGCTGCTGTCATCTGGCTCGTCCAGCGTGATGACCGCAAGGAGGAGGTGAGATCAATTATATGTAGTAGGTTATATCCGTTTTTCTTTCGCCCTAAAAAGACAAAAAAAAAAAAACATCAAATCATGTCTCTGTTAAAACGATAGAGGGCGGTAAAGGGTTCACACTCCCAGCCTGAGTGTATGGATAAAACATGTGGCCTACGTAATCATCTTTGATGCAAACCATTACACGTGATTGACATTTTCCTGGATTTGGCGATATTTTTGAGTCTTTTTCATGCCAGAATTTCTTCAGGCTTCTGATTGAATAAATTGGTCGACAATTACAGATTGCTGCACCACATTCACCTACGGTTATAGTTGGTCTCAAATGATGTTTAGAGGGAAGAGGCGCCTTAGTCCGCAAAGACTTGGGGTAACGTTTAACCCCGAGCCGTTTGCACAATGTCGCCACGTGCTCGACAGCAGTGTTTCAACACATGGCTGAAATTGGACAATTATATTTGAAAGGAGAATATTCTTTAGAGAAACATTGTTTTTTTTAAGGCTATTGACCACATGCCAGTAACAATTAAATCCACTCGGAACATGATATGGCCACACCTGCAGTGACCGTTCCTACGTTGAGCTCATAATTGACAGAGTTTTAACTGAGAGCTTCAGTCAGGATAGGAGGTCTTAACACCCCACTCAGTTTCCATGCAAATAAACACAGTACTGTTGACAAGGCTGCCGTGTTTGTGTTGGCACCGTTGAATAGTCATTGGAGGAAAGCTATGGATTACACACTATGGCGATAAATGAGAGAAGGATGAGGTAGCAATGATTAGAGCTATAAGAACGAATGGGTGTTGAAGATATGGAAAATGTGAGACGAGAGGGAGTGAATATGTTTGGTCTTTGTAAAGGATTTTTGTTAAAACCCAGAATTTATACTCGAGCAAAAGGTTAACCACTGATGAATCTGAACAGCCATGGATGGCAAAGTTCTCCATCACAGGCACAAGACCCAGATTTTAATTTCCATTTGTTGTAAGCCTTCTTTGGCATATTATTAATGCAGTGAGAGTTTGCCTTCGATGTATAGTATTATATTGCCAGCATGTACACTCGAAGCTGGACTTAATTACTAAGCCGCGGTGATTCAGTAACCACTCACGTAGTCATAGACAGTTATGATCTGGTAAAATTAAGCATCTTAAACTTGAAGTCGCAATTCAGCAAAAAAATGCAAGCAGGTTTGCGTAATCCAAGATTTTGAAATTCCACCTGGAATTGTTCAGTGGATGAGTCTTGAATATGGACTGTAAGATCTACCATCTGCAATGGGATGTGACCGAATGTAGTGGTTGATAATGTGTTACAATCTTAAAAATGGAAAAAGATGATGAATGCAACATTCTTTATTCTTACATCCACTGGTATCATCTGGAGATCTTTATGTGACTGAATGAGACTAGCTAATAAAAAGGCCTGTCAGTAAAGGGTACAGAAGCACACATGAAATACACCCTGACTGAAGTTTATGTAAAATTTTAAACAGATGGTTTTGTAGTGTTGAAATAGGGGATGAATCTTCATTCATTGGCATTTATTTACGTTTTTGTTTCTGTTCTGAGTTGTTCCATAACTTATCAATTGGCAAATTGCTGAATTGGTGGCCAGCCAATTGCAGGGCAAAGGTAAAAAGACAACAATACTCATTCTTAGGGGCAATTTAGAGTGTTCAATTAGCCAACACTGCGTGTTATTGGGGATGTGGAAGAAATTGGAGTACCTAGAAAAAACCCACACAAGCATGCAATGCAAACTGGACCTGGGATCGAACTGTCGATCTTAGAACTGTTGTAATTAAAACAATCTAAAGAAATGATGGTGCTGAAACATTTCACATCGTTTGGAGACAAAAAAAACGCCATATTTGAGCAAAGATCATCAATTTCATCAAATTGCTTACGAATATCAAACATTCTCTCTGTTGTTCTGACGTTGCAAAATCAATCTCTCTGCCCCGCTCAGGTCAAGATGGACGATCGGGTCATGACTGCGGAGCAGGGCCTCCTCTTCCGACGCCTTCTTAGCCAAGATGCAGGCATCTACATCTGCCGCTCCACAGAGTACGGATTCACCCAAACCCTAGCCAGATTTACCCTCGAAGTCCTTCAGGGCGACACCTTGGATGAATGGATGTCACGTGACAACGTCGGCCTGTCTGACGTCGCTAAAGACAGATCGAGTGTAGGCTACAAGAACTGGATGCCTTGTAACTCATACAACAGATTAAGTCCCATTGGCCAGTCACGTATGTGGTTCAAGGATATCATGCAGACGATTGGCCCGTCCAACTTGCCTCATGTGGAGGAGTATTGCGAGAAGATGTGGTGCAATGAGAAGCTGAGGAGAAAGCACAAAAGCATGGTGGAGAAGTATCGACAGGCACAGGAGAGTGCCAGGAAGGCCCGCAGCAAGAGTTCTGGTGAGCGGAACCGGACACCGCGGGACCTCAGTGCACGGTCGGAATGAGAGAGAAAAAGTTGAGAAAAAGAACTAAAAGGGAAAATAAAGAAAATTCAGATGAGGGCCAGGATAGCTGGAACGTCATTCGAGAGGAAGTAGGCCTTTAGGTAGATGTTTGGTTGGGTTTTCACCCGCGTAGAGGATTTCAAAGTTGTATTTAGGAATAAACCGTCTTGGACATGAAGATGAGATGGCAACCATGCTTCAATTACATTTTGTGAATGTCTATAAAATTGTTAAGGATTTCAAATTCTGCACACAACACAACAGGTCAATGAGGAAGAAATGTATATATTTACTGTACATACCTTTTAAGTGATCCATTTCCACAATGTGTATTATCATAAGTCTTTAGTGAGTGTATATGCCAAAATTTGTGTTTTGCTTAAAATTAAATTGTTTTCACCGTGTATTTGTGAACCACACCTTGGCTTTCTGACTTTGGCACCAACTCTAATTCAGGCAATGACGTCTCCACTAGTTAAAACCGAAAGCATCAGAGAAACGACATGTTGATGATTCAACAGATTATGAGTACATAGCACGTTCTTCACAGGGGAGCATGGAACTTTTCATTCCACAAGAAATACTTAGAAATCAAAATCTTTTTGTTTTTTCCTCAAATTACCATATATTTAAAAAAAACACATTTCATGCTGTCTTACTTTCAACTACTAAACTATATATCCACTTCTTACACCAGCTTTTGGATGATGAGTTGAAGAATTATCGTAATTCTTTTAGTCAATGTGGGACACTGACATAATCAATTAATTCATCCAATATTTTGAAATGTGTTTAAGAATATTCAATTTTACCTTAGCTGTTTCTTTTATGAAGAAGTAGACATGACAAGCATGTTGAGTGTGGCACTTTTACACGATTTCATTACAGATTTGTGTAAATGTGTATTGTATTTATGGATGAATATTCTGTGTTTTAGATACTATAGCTTTAATTGCATAAGAGAAAGACTTCAAGAGAAAATGGTGAATAAAAGTGTAAGCATTTTTTAGATGAAAAGGTCATCATTCACACAATTCATCATTTTAAGACAGCCGACTTTTCACCACGATACAAACACACTAGAGCATGTTTGACACTTGCAGTGTTTATTTTCCTTGTCCAGGGCGATGGTGAGGCTGACTATTACACTCCAATTAAGGTGTTTTCTCTGCAAATATTGCTCCAGCCTGGGGTAAAAAACTTGCTCGGCATGAGGATGGTGTTAGACAAAATGGGATATTTTCAAATGAGCCCAACAGCTAAAATGATTTCAGATGAAAATGTCATAAATCTGTGCCAATGTATAAATTAGACCTCGGCTAATGAAAATTACTTTGTCTTCAAAATATATACAAAGGAGAAAAATGAGTTTCCATAAATATGCATGGATAACATGTGCATGCTAATGCAACAGGTGGTGTTTTCTCCTGGAAAAAAAAAAGGATTCAAGAAAATACATTTGAAAAAATGGCAAATGATTAAAATGTGCAAATATATATGTAAAAGGCAAAAATAGGTTTAAAGTTTTAAAAAAAAAGTCTACATATTCACACGTTGACTTAATGGGAAAACCCGAAAAACACACGCATATACACGCTAATATTAGTGGTTCTATGGTAATATTTAGAAATTGAGGCAATTAAATGGAAGATTATTTCCACTACGTATTTTGACTAGACTAGCTAGAGAGTACCACGTTAGTTTAGTATGAGATTACCGCAAATTTTGTTATCCATGCTAAAAGTACTTCATGGAATTTAAACTTCAGTTTACACTTGTATAACAGTGATGTTCAATTTAAAGTTTGCTTGTAAATAAAAAAAATATGATGGTGACTTTTGGACTCTGAAACAAGTTTTTCCCAAACAAAAAAAAAAATTATTAAATGTGTCAAACTGCAATCCATTTATATAAAAAATGTCCCAAATCGATATCACAATATAATGGACTGTTTTCTAAAAGAAATTGTATGTCTTAAAGTGACTTAAGATTTTCCAATAACTATAAACTAAATAAAACAATTACAGGATGACCTTGATCAGAAAGAGAAAAAAAAAACAAGTCGAATTTAAGTATTAGTCACAAGGCCAGCCAAACTATGAAAAAAAATGTGCGGGTTATAGTCCGGAAAATACGGTGCATTTGAATAGATATCCAAAACTCTTTATAGTTTGTCATTGTCACTTCATCTTCATGCAAAACAATGTCCATCTATGGAATATTTTGGTCATTGTTAACCAAAACAACGTTGTTCTCAAACTTTGCCAGATAGCTTATGGTCTTTTTTTTCCAAAGTTTGACGTCAAAACAAGTTCAATGACCCACACTTTTATACCTGTGTTTAGGGTCTATTTGACTCATTCTACAACATATAAGGGTCATATTCTGAGATTGACAAGGTTAAAAACTTCAAATCTTCCATTCTTGATCTGAGGAAGAATTGAGTTTCAAGGATAATTTAGGCTTTTGTCCAACTTTGGATTGATTAAGGAAATGATTAATGGTTGCTGCTAGGCCATTGCTCTACACTACAGTATATCATACCCACAAAGTGGATTGGGCCAATTGTGATAAGACCAGACTGCCCATTTAAGGCTGTATCCCACTGTGCTTTGGTTTCAATCACAAAGCACTCAAAGCTGTGGGAGGAAACCAATTGCGTGGTACAGAGGTTTATGTTGCCGAGGAATTCATTGCTGAGCCGTATTTGGGGAGCGGGTCACAGATTTGCAGATTCCCCTTTGACTAATGATGATTAATCCACAAATGGGGGAGAGCTGACACAAAAGAGAGATGTTTAAGAGACATTTTACAATAAGAATATGTGAAGCGATTCCACGCAGTAGCATCTCGTGGAGCGCATGCAGGTACAAATACAAACCGCAAGAGAGCAGTAGAGGACAAAATGTCAAGGGCCGAATAGGTCCTAAGGAAAAAAAAGTCTAAAATAAAAATCGCAAATATTATTTGCATCTTTTATTCGTCACATACAACAAATGCAACAACATTTGAAAAAGAGCGAGGCCATGAAGTACCGCTTGCAATAAAAATAAAATCATAGTCACACTCATAAATATAATAATGATAACGTTAATGTAAATAATGTACTATAGCCCACAACCAGGAGTTGTCATATTGGGTATCATTTTCCATTTCAGGAAAAAAAAAAAAAAAAAACCCAAAGAAAAAAATATATCAAATTAGAGCGAGATTCAACCAAGTTGTTACTATAACATAATAACTTACATACTATTTAGACAAAACAAATTGAAAAACATATTCATTTTAATTGTTCCCATTTTTTTAAAATAGTTTGGAGAAGAACCTCAAATGTGCCCCAGTGAACAAAAAAAAAGTCATGCATCAATTGCAGAGTTGTACATGAACAATGTTATATTATGTTGGATCTGGATCACAGATGTTTTCAACTACTAATGTCATTTTTTTAAAAAAATTTACATCCTGCAGGTCTAATGAGCGTGTCCCAATACATTTTGTCCAGATGGCATATTATCTCAAGTTTAAGAAGGAGTAGAAGGGCCAAACCAAAGAGGGCAAATACCACTGGTATCATGTGTTAATATTATACTTAAAACACTTGTTTGCATTTTTACTAATGGCTAGATGTACTTAAACCAATAATAACTAACTCATATAAAGTGACTTTTTAAAAACATCTCAAAATTATTCAAATTTAAGTGAGTGAAAATCTCATCATTTTGTCATCTGACTTTAGTTTAAGTCTTAGTTTGGTCATTTGCCAAGAGGCAGGTCAGGATTGGTCACAGCCGATAACATACAAAACAAAGATTCACGCTTAAATGTATACCTATGAATATGACACACATGGCCCTTGTACTCCTTCGCAGACAGATAAAAAAAAAAAACTACTTTCGAACAACATATTTTGTTCATAGTAAATAAAACCTTTAAATCCTGCCATCTTTTAAATGCAGTTGAATTTTTCATTTGTTTTGAATCACGTCTTTCCTGGATCGATGCATTCTTGAAATCTGCTCTTGAGATAGGGATATTGTGAATTTCATCCCAAATTTATCATGGTTATTAAAAAGGTGGAGTGTAATCTAGCTCATGTCTGCCAATACCCACTTAATTATTTTTCAAATAAACATTTTTCCCCCCTCTTGCTATCATGGTTAAAAAGACAGTAGTTTCTCCCCCCTCCCCATTCCTCACTGCGGAGTGGTTATATCTAATAACACATCATGAACCTAACTTGACACATGATTTCATTCTGACTGTAATGTGTGCCAAAAGGAATTTGTCCACAAACTTGACGGCTGTATTGCTGGTCTACCTCGTTGTAATGATGACATACATGTGATGACACCAAAAAAAGATGCTGAAAGAGTCTAGTGGGGAAAAAAAGTCACACAAAGTAGTCCATCTCTCTGCATGCAAGTGTGACGTTCCAGTTGTAGAAGTACAATATATTCCAGTTGTGTCTCCAAACCTTTGTCATGTCCACACCACTTGTTATGTAAGTCTTTAGAGGTGAAGAAAGGTTATCCTTTTTTTGATGCCATGGCATAGAGTTCACACTATCATCTAGTTTCTGAAAATAACGTGATGTTTCTCACAAGATAAAAGACCCACTAAATGTGGCCCGCTCGCTGTGGTGCTAAAGATACCGGGAAATGAGTGTGCATGGATTCATACCAGGGGTGTCAAACTCAGTCTGGTTTGCGGGTCACATTAATGCTAACTAGAACTCATGTGGGCCAAACCAGTTTATTTTTGGCCCAAATAGTTAAGTGATGCTTCTTATTCATTTGTCAGTTTCGGCTGATTTTTTAGCATTCCCAGGTGACTTCCTTTCAATTTTGAGGCTTTTTAAGGTTCCTTATTAACCTGTTGGCTGCCATTGAAGGCACAGTTTTGCCAGCAGGGGGCGAATGATTGAATGTGATTGTGGATCGGAAATGGAACAAAGTGCCGTAGTGCACGCACTTGATCAAACAACTCACAAACATCTGGTTTTGCAGTGCCCTTGTCGAAGAACGGAAAACATAGAATTATGTACGTATAGTAGGAATGAGCAAGAACAACCTCGCGGGCCAGATCGGACCACTTAACTGGCCATTTCCAGCCCACGGGCCACACTTTTGACACCCCTGATTTATACAGTAGCTATCGAACTGTGGTGGTTCACATACCCTCAACGCAATAATGGCACGTTGTGATGGAATCGTGCTGGATGAATGTGGGACCTAACTCAACACATGCAAGGAAATCCACAGATAAATATACACAATAGACGAGGCGCAACGTTTGTGTTTGTCTGACTGCATCTTTGAACGTTCTTGAAGTCTTTTCTAAACACTTGACTTGAAGCAGTTCTTCCACTACCTCGTCCTTTTCTGGTCGCCGTTACTCGCCCGCGCTCCGTGGCGCCCGAGGGTTCTGCTTCCCGTCGTGGGTCCGCCGGTTTCTTCCCTTCCTCAGCTCCTGAAGATGCTTCCATTTCTTATTGGCAGGCCGGACAGAGGGGCCGGGAGCTGTGGAGTCCCTCCCCTGGGGAGGAATCTTCTTCTCCGTTACATCACCAGCGGGATTCCTGCGGGCCCAGACTTGCTCGCAAATCTGGTCCACGGTGCTCAAGTTGGGATGGTCGACCAGCTGCATGAAGTCCCGATACCAGAGCTTCGGGTTGGCCACTAGAGGTCCTCCCCCACTCCGGGGTTCCAATCGGGAGGGGGCCTCAGAAGGGAGATTGGAGGAAGTGGACTGGATGACGTCTAAAGTGA
Source organism: Stigmatopora nigra (assembly GCF_051989575.1). NCBI lineage: Eukaryota > Metazoa > Chordata > Actinopteri > Syngnathiformes > Syngnathidae > Stigmatopora > Stigmatopora nigra. Next base: position 12,466,694 of record NC_135508.1, read on the forward strand.
TGCCAAGGAGGGTTTGCGTGAAGCCGTGTTCCATGGCGTGACATTGGTAAACAGCTGCGTCTTTCTTCAGGACACGGCGAATCAGGAGGCCTCGTTCTGTCTGCAGCAGGCGATCGTCCAGACGCACCTGGAGATGGGAGAATGTTCATGATTAATGTTCTTGTTCACAGTTTCATCCAAGAATTCATTGCGAAACACTGGCTGAGTAAAATACCCAGGAGTTAGGAGTTGTGTTATACATCAACTACATTGAGCTGTGCTAAAGGGAATTTTGTATAATGATGAACCAATATTGATCCGTATATAAGGCGCACTGTGAGTTTTTGAGAAATTTGAAGTCTGTTAGTTGCGCCTTATAGTGCGAAAATACGGTAAATGGCTCTACATGATAATTATTGACAATGACCTCTTCCCGTGGCTTCTCTCGTTGTTTTTGAAAGGTCCATGTGACCCGGGCCTGAAGTGATTTGGGGATGCACTCCAAGAAAGTGCTGCTTCCTTCTACTCCGTACAGCTTCTTCTCAGCGACATGGTGCTTGTGATGGTCTGCAGCGGGTTACAAATGCACAGAAGAAAACATGAATTAGGTAATGCAATAATGGTTTTACTGCTACTAGTGGCCACTATGTTAAATTTTGCTTCATGAATACATTTGCCTTCTTTCAATGCTTACCTCCTGAGCACAGAGTATTAGGATCGCCATTCCTCACATCCTGGCGACGGAATCGCCTTCAAAACAAAATCTCATTGTTTAATACACAAATATTAGATACGTTCATGTATCATATTTTCTGGACTATAAGTTGCACTTTTTTTCCTAGTTTGGCCAGGATGTCATGTTTCGTTTAGGCTATAATTATCCCAAAAACAGTTATGTTAACTAGTTAGCCTTTAACGCATGTTTGTTCCTTGTTTCTGCTAGAATTTGACTTATAGTTATATATGTTTCCTGTCTTCTTTGTGTATTGCTTGGCTCATGCAACTTAAACTCACATGCGACTTATAGTCCGAGGAAAATGGTACGTATATAGCTATGATGGGCTGTTAGTTGTCAACAAAGACCTCTTAGTGTTTGGAAGGTATCGTGTGCAGGACGTCCCATCCCAAGCGCAGTAAGGGTCCCGGGCAAGGCAGCACTCGGCACACGCTTTCCCGTACACGCTGCATCGATGGAGAGGCACCTGGGCAATCCCTGTGTTAGAGCCCACGTAGAGTTGTTGCTGTAGTGACAGAGGAACAGGATGCATTGATAAATGCAGATTTTTTCAGGGATGCTTGCAAGGCCTAAATTGGACTTACTCGTTTTGAGGATATTTGCATGTTGATGATGGAGGAGGTGTCCTGAAAATTGGAGTAGATCAGTGGAGTGGCTTGATAAATTGTGAATAATTGCAATTATTTTTCCTACCTTGAAGACCTCCAGCTCTTCCAATAAAAGTTCTTCCATGTTGTTCCAACTCCCCTTGGGTACATTGATGACCTTCAGGACAGTCCCTTTATCTAAAGAGTACGATAAGATACACTAGTGTAAGTTCCATCAGGAAATGTTTTGCTTTGTGTGAAGGGTGTGGAGGGCTTTTACTCAGTAATTTTACCTGTGCCGATAAACATCACATCGTATTGTCCATCGGCAGCATTGACCCTGTCTACGGTGATCTGGGTGAAACTGTATTCCACATTAGTTCGGACAAAGACGGGTCGTCTGGTCATGGGGTACACTGGGTTGTACATCAGAGGGTGATGTCGGGCAAACTGAATTACATCGTCTGGAAAACCCTTGGTGGATTCAAAGCTGCCAAAAGTCTTACTGGGACACTGTTGAAATTGAAATAAAATATGCAATGATTTTCATTAAAAAACAAACAAACACATACACACACACACAAAACAATGTGTTGCATAAGATATCGGCAATTTTAAATTGTTTCACAGGTCAACTATGCAAATTGAAGCATTTTGAGTTCTGGACCTAATCCTCCAAATTTTTATTGAAGAGTGCTGGCATGCGTGGGCTCGATTCCCACTTGTGGCGGCATGATTGTGGGTGCGAATGGTTGTGTGTCTCTGTGTGCCTTACGGCAGACTGGCGTCCAGTCTAGGGTTTAGTCTCCCTTTTGGTAGACTGGTGACCAGTCTAGGGTGTAGTTGCCCATTTTGGTAGACTGGCAACCAGTTTAGGGTGTAGTCTGCCTATCCTACAAGGTCAGATGGGATATGCTCCAGCAACCCTTACGAGGAAGCGTGGTACGGAAGATGGATGAATGAACTTTGCGCCAATGGCGCCACTAGAGGGTGGCCACAGCCACCCATTTAAATTTGTTGGCGACTTGATTGTACAACACTCACCAGTTTAATGTTAGATTGTAATAGTATTATACTTTTCACGCATTTGCAAAGCCAAACAACCCCCAAATTTTCAGTGGCCTCATCTGGCCCCCGCAATGAAAAATCTCTGGAGGCGCCATTGCCTTCCGCCAACTATCTGTCAGTCCATTTGCAAACATTAAACAGTTAATTGTACATCACAGTGGATGAATGATGAGACGAGAGGTTTTTCTGTAAGTCAAATTCAATTACAGTTTGGAGCCTATACAATGGAGGTTGTTCATGTGTGGAAGGAAAGTGAGAGCCTGCGGAGCAAATGCCGCTGATGCGGCATTTTGAGCCACACAAAAGCATTGTTTCTACGGTGGGAGAAAATAATGTCGTTTCCCTCAGTACCGCAAAGTATTTATCCATTTGTATTTTGGTTGTGCGGGAAGGGTTCTTGAGATCAACAGTTATTCCATGGGTGTCCAAACTACAGCCCGCAGGCCAACTATGGCCTGCTCGTCATTTTTTATTGACCCGCAGCAAATGATGAAAATATCATTGACTGTAGCCCACACAAGAAGCTTGGATTCAGCCTATATTAATGACATTTTTACTAATCTTTGGCGTTAGCTTCTTAAACAGTGGTTCTCATTAGCTCAGGGTCAGATCAACATGTTTTTCAATGTTAGCTTTGATGTGGTTTTCTTTACTTTTGAGTGTTTTAGTTTGTGCCTTATAGTGCAGAAAATACAGTCTATTTAATATATGATCAAGTCTGTTCTGATTGTTTTGGACATACCATTCCTGGGCGAGGATAAGGCACTTTTCCCTGGAAGGGGACCCACTGGTAGTTGGGCCCCTCTTTGTGAGCAAACGGGCCCAGGAAGGCCCTCCGGATGTCATTCATGGAGTAAAGACACACAGCTGAGCCCTTAAATACACTGCTGCTGGGGGACAGGGAGAGGTGGGTCAAATGCATCCGCCCTCACACATTCAAATGCACACCCAAATATTGTCCATCAACAAAGTCTGACCTGGAAGTGGAGAAGACGGTGTAGACCAGAGGATTCTTTCTGTCCCTTGTTTGCAGCAGGAATACGTCGCCTAAGGATGGACACACTTACTTCAAAGGGGTTGACGGGTCAAGGGTTAAAAGAAAGATACACACCCTGTGGCCATGTCTTGCTACCTTTCACAGACATTCGAGTGAATCCTGTGCTTAGAGACATCCAACAAGCTAACCACTATTTCACATCCACATGCAGTCATGTCAGATATCCTTTTAAGACCCTAGTTGACTGCAGTTTTGTGGGTTTCAAAGGACACTATACCTTTATAGGCTTTTGAGCCACCACAACCATTTAATATGGATGTATTTCAGTAATCCCTCGAATATCGCGGCTTCACTAAATCGCGTTTGTTTTTTAGGGATTTTTTTTGGGTTAATTACATTTTTTGGTAAGTTCATAAAATGATGAACCGACAACCATGGGGAGACTATGCTAATCTCCACTGGGCCACCCCAGTAAAACCAACATAGCCAAGATAATGAGGGATTTCATATGAATTATTATCAAACTTGTCAGCAGAAGCACAATGGAAGAAACCGTTTTCTTTGAGGTGCTAAAAAGATATGGCTATGGATAAAAATAATCTGTGACTTCCATCTGCTTTTTTTGGAGATGCTTAAAAAGGACTACCACAGATATCACAGTCACGTATCACATTCTAGCCTAGAGAAATGACCTGAGTGATGACCCTGCAGCTGCACAAATAAGATGATAGCACTAGTAAAGAGACCCTCACAAGCCCCCCCCCCTAACTCTTTCATGCACAAATGATGTATTTTCTTTCAATCATTAAACTTGTTAGTTGCCATCAAGGCTGCAAGACGCCCAATCCATTTTGAATGAAGGGTGCAAAATAACATTCATTTGTTCAAATGAGCAAATATTTATCAGAGTTACACTCACGTAGCTCATCAAAGTAGGTATCGCTGCCATCGGCTCCCGGTACTGAACAGATCAGGCGAGTTTTGAGGAATGTCGTCCACTTATTAACCAAACTTCTTTGACCGCCCATGTCATTCTAATGAAAACATATTCAAAAGTCAGTTAGCATCTCATCAAATTAACCGCATCTCATTATAAAGAATACCGTAAGTTCATGTTTCATTTTCAGATAAAGAAAATAACAAAGTCAAACATCCCTTAACTATACACATTTTTGGGGCATCTTTTAGCTTTCAGACCACGGTGAAAATTATTACACATTACATTATTTTCCATAGGGACATTCGGTTTTGAACGCAGAAGAATTTTTTACCCGGCAGAGCTGTCCAATGCGGGAGTACGTGGACTTTCCCAACCCTTGAGCTTCCACCGCCGTTTCGCGGAAGAAGAAAAATACTTTATCATCATCAGGGTTTTCACTTTCAGGGACCCAAAAGGAGCCGACAAATTTGGGTTCTGGTAGACATGAAACAAAACAATATCAGTCAATGATATACGTGTTTTTTTTCCCCACAGAAAACAAGGTGAACTTGGAATAAAAACAAACCATTGAGCCAACGAGAGTCATGCTGTTCTGTACGGATGGAAGGGCGTTTCCCCAGACTTCGAAAAATGGTGAAGTCCCGCCCCATTAAATCTGTGGCAACACCTGCATACAGCTCATCACCTTGGAAACAGAATGTTATTCATTTTTTTCGGACCAAAAATGCATAATATGACCTCTAGAATATTTTTGATTGGAATATTTATTCAAATAAGAAATAAATGGTCATGATTACCAATGAGAACAGATGCAGCATCATGGCGAGGATCATACGGACTCTTCCCTTTGCCGTCTTCCATGTTAGAAGGGTTGATCTTAAACACATGGTCCTAGCGGGAAAGACAAAAATCATCATCAATCATTTCATATAATCGTTAACCAATATTGATCCATATATAAAGCAGATTAGATTATGAGGCACACTGCTAGCATTACAGAAAAATGTGTTTTAGTTGCACCTTATAGTGCGGAAAATACGTGAATAGTCAATAGGGTTCTTTGATCAACTCACCTCCATCCTATGCCCCACCTCTACAAACGCACAAGTGGGATGGAAGGCTCCAGTTCCGCAGGCGTATAGATGAGTACGGTTGAAGTGGTGGATGATCTTCACATAGTTTACACAGTCGGACTGCAAAACAGAAAATGAATGACAATGAACCACATTATTAGCATTAAAACTTCATCTTTCAAAGTCTCTTCAGAATATATTCTTTCACAACTTGGCTAATCGGCAAGATTCCCTACATGTTTAGCGGAGAACTTCATGAGAAGATTTACCAGATGGATTCTGTTTCGTACGGCATGGTACCGTACGTAAGCTCTATTTATTTCGTAAATCTATGTGGCCATTAAACCAAAAACAGATATCAGACGTCAGACTAACGTAAAATGATTCCACCAACAAAACAATCTGGTTTTTGGTCTCGATTATTAAACATTCCTTTGAGAAAGCCACAAGCTTCTACACCCTTGCTCACATTCCTATAACCGAAAAGCTCTTTCAAATGATCAATAACTCACTCCATGCAGCATATTTTTTTGTGTATAATGTTTATGAGTCTTTATCCTCGGCCCCTCACACTCATTGGCACGTCGGGCTGATGTTACAGTGAGCGTTCCGGAGAGTCCATATCTGAACAGTCATGTGCTCATTCATGGGCACAGGGTGCTGAAGGGTTCATATCTGTCGACCTTTGACCTGCTACTGAGTCGTTAGTTGAGATCATGTTCCAAATTCATGTTGTGACCTCAACGTGGCTTTTAGTCACTTGGATTCTTCCATTTCTAAAGCTACATTGTCTTGTTGTGGTATGTTTTTGCTTTTGAATTTACTCCCAAGCAATTATTACCACAGTTTTCTCATTTTAGCAATTGTCTGCTCCTACTTATACTATTTGTCATTGATGTCCCTGAAAAAATAAAACATTAAGAAAAAAAAAGCTTGAAGTGTTTGGTCTTAATGAAGTCTTATAGGTCTAAACTTAAATATGATGACATTTAAAAATGAATAAATAAATTTGGGCCACAGCCAGTTAAGACATTTTGAAACAATTGTATTGGTATGCAAAATTCTATCAGAAATCATTTTTGAAGTCAATCCAAATTGTCAATTGCGCACAATTGAGTGAAATTGACGCCAAATTTCAGGCAGAAATGTACAAGCTAAATCAGAGGTGACCAAAGTATTCTAAAAAGGGCTGCAGTGGGTTCGGGTTTTCATTTCAACCCCTAAAGAAGACACCTTTTCACCAATCTGGTGTCCTACAAGTGTAATCAGTGGATTGCAGTCAGGTGCTTCTTGTTTTCTGCAGAAATCTCATTGGTCAAAGTGTCTGTGCTGGGTCAGTTAGAACAAAAACCTGCACCCACAGCGGCCCTCGTGGACCGAATTGCCCACCCCTGAGCAAAACATTGAAAAATAGCTAAGATTAACACCAGTTCACACATAATGCTTACAGTACATAAATATAGTTTAATTAAGCACAAAATTCAGTTCATTTGTTTTGCTCTACGTTAACGGATGTGCGTCAGGGCAATCGGAGCCGATATACTTCTAAAACTGTAACTATACAAAGGCTTGAAAAGAAATATCTCCAATGTTTTTCTTCCTCTACTGTTTTGATTGTGTGTGAAGGGTTTGGTGGTGTGAGAATGGATTTCCCAGTGATCCAGCAAACACAGTTGATGCCTGAGAATGTCCGGCTGAATATACAGTGGCAGTCGCCCAGTGGGCAAACTTTGGATACACAATGCTGCTTAGTGAAAACGCTCAGGAATGCCTTTGATCTCTTCTGCTGACCAGGACAATATAGTGTCTCTGGAGTCATTTATCTCATTTATTTCTTTCACAATAGACAAACTTATCACTTCCAAAATGTTGTTAATCATACACCAGGAATGACATACCATAAAATCAGAAGAAATTCCTCCTGAATGGAATTGTCTCCAAAAATGGATTGTGCATATGCATTGATTTTCAAGATTAATCATTTAAAAAAGCAAATCCGTTTTGAATAGAAAACACATTCATTAATCCATTGGATTTTAATATTTGGGCGCAAAATCAATCTCCTATGGCGCAATTGCTGGCAGTTGCATACTTGACAATTTTAGAGCGCAAGAGCTTAAATTCATCCGAAATCCCACGATTCCAAACTCAAAAGAATTCACTGTTCTCAGAGGGTGTTATTAGAGTGAAGGCACCTTCTGAGAGAAGTAACAATGTGAGACATTGAGGGTGGACGCATTGACTGGGCTGGGCAGCCCCCAAACGGGTGTCATGAAGTGGTAGGGGTGGTGGGGGTGCTCAACCTCTTCCAAAAGAGAGAGCACACAGTCCACTAATTGGGGTCAACAAGGTGAGGTCAGTTAAGTTCATTCTTAACATGTGGGTACCGAAGCAAAAGCCTGAAAAAAAATCAATATACCTAATTTTTAATACTGACTTTAAAAATATAACAGCCACGAAAAACAGAAACAAGGCCTTATTAATCATTGAATATTACAAACATACCCATGCACACTTACACACAGACTCTGGTCAAGGTCAAAGTGGAAGTCTGTAGTCAATGAATAGAGCTCATTGTCTCAGGCATGGCAGTATAATCATGCTGATAGAGCTTTGTGCAGCTTGCACATGGGCAAAAACACATGTATAAAGACATATACTAACAAATGTTTCCAAATATAAATACAGTATATAATCTAGGCATGGAGCGCTCATTATGTCGATCGTGATCGACCATTTGATCGACCATTTGATTCCCTGTTAAGCCTTTCCTTTAATGTTGAACAGCGTCATTTTTAGGTTTTTAGACTTTCATGACCTTTGAAAATGACAACAACAAAAATGTGGAAATGGCAAGTGTTAAAATATACAGTATTAAAGCAATGGGAGGAGACTTACTGCAATATCTTTGCCAGCCCAGTTACATTCCTCTCTCCACTCAACAGGAGCAGGCCAATGAATCTGTAACCCAACAGTGAAGATGGTCATTTTTCCATTTAGTGTAATCTTTTAAATGAATAGCAAATAATAGTGATGATAATTGGACAATCAATAAATAAACAGTCAATAAATGGTGATCTGAAACAGATCCGCATGGATAATCATTGCTGATCCCATAACATCGTTTTTTTTTAATTCTATAGCCCTTTCATCCAAAACGATGCCCTTTTGTTTACCCTTGTCATGCCACGCCTATCAGTTAAAATGAAGTTGACGTCTATTGCCGTCAATTTTATGCAATGAGTTAAACACTTTGAAAAAACTATATTTTTATCTGTATGCATTTTAATTTGATTAATTTTGCTTTTAATAACATTGTAATTTTTGAATTATTTAAATAGCATTGTATTCATAATTATCTAAAAATATAGAGAAATTAATCATTTCAAAAATCACATAATAATAATAATTGCTAATATACTAGTATGAAGTTTTTTTAAATGTCAAAAAAAGTTACGTGCACAATATATGGTTAAAAGCTTAACGTAACAAATGAAGTGGCACGACCAACCTTGTGCTCCTGTTTGCCAATGTTTTCCAGTGAGAGTGACAAGAGGAAGTTCTTGGCCCCGACAAAGAGTCGGCCCCTCTCTTCATCAAGTAGCAGAGCGCTGAAACAGCAGGAACGCTCCATCTCAAACCGCCTCACGCCATTAAACTGCTGCAAATCTGACAACAGCAATGTCCGAGTAATTAATTACACCTCGCAAGGAAAAACCAATGTGTCCCTGCCTCTGGCCCGAAGTCAGTTGAGATAGGCTCCAGCACCCCATGACACGTGTGAAGAAAAAGCTACCGAAAATGAATGAATTAATGAATTTTTGGATGAAAGAGAACCTTTCATACAAATGTATCTGCCAGTACAATGGTTTACTTGACGTTAAAGAAGATACCTTGGTTAGAAAATTGGACTCAGCCAACTGGGAGTTAAGTAGCTTTTTAGTCCCTGATATAAATAAGTTTCCTCTTTGGAGTTTGCAGGGAGTGATTGATACTGCGAGGAAGAAAGCAGGAATGCAGCTGGCTTGAGAGCACTCTGAAGTCGCAGGTGGGTCGCCTAACCAGATTTACGGCGGGACCCTGGGAGGGGAACTTGGCGAAAGTGTTATAGTCAGTGAATGGGACAAAGTAATGGACAATATCCTTCGCCTGTCTAGTTGCTGTTATGAAGGGATGTTGTATATTAGGACAAACTTCCATGCTTTTTCCTTTTTTCCAATAAAATCAATAGACATTTCAAGTTGTTATTTATTATTATGATGTCACGTGTTGATGACTGTTAAAGCCTTGCTGGCAATGGTTGCCAACAACGGGAAATTGCCACTATTTTAAGAGTATACATTTACATATACTTTCTCTATTGAAACTTTGGCAGAACGAATCAATTATTCAAGTAGTAAAGCAAAATATTACTTCATTTCCTAAAAATTGGACAGCCGGGCTTCAGTTTGGACACCCCTGCTCTACTATACTGATTTTGCCACAATGCTGATACAGTGGAAAATTAGTAGTTTAGGTAAGTGTGTGGCAAAGTCTCTTTAGAGAGGAAGCATGTCTAATTCACTTATTTGTTTTGCAGCATCAAAAATGATACTTAATGAACATTGCTGTCAAAAACACAAACCCAACAACAGAAAGTCCACAAGATATTCATTTTTTCTTTTTACGTATAAAATGCAAGCTCTAATCAAACGACCTCATGTTGAGGCTAACTCCAAAACAGTTCCTGAGATACGGGTAAATATGGTCGGGCTTCAAATCATGTGTTAGGATAGATAAGATTACCATAGGAATTGACATTTATTTTAGTTGCGACCCGAGGCTAGACTTTTGATCATCCTAGAACACTCGTGGTTTCAGCGGTAGCCTTACACGTTTTGTGACTTTCCATCCAACAACAACGTGTCGAAGGTATGGTTTGGTGAGCCAGTGAGTTTAGCAAGTAACATATTATTCATTCATTCATTCATTTTCCAAACCACTTATCCTTATAAGGGACACGGGGGGTGCTGGTGCCTATCCAAAGCCAACTACTTAACAGGGATACCCTCAATCAGAGGCCGGCCAATTGCTGGCAAAAGACTTAACGACGGGCGGCCCGGTAGAGCGAGTGGTTAGCGCATCGGCCTCACAGCTCTGGGGTCGCGGGTTTAAATCCAGGTCACGTCCGCCCGTGTGGGGGTGTATGTTCTCCCCGGGCCTGCGTGGGTTTCCTCCGGGTGCTCTGGTTTCCTCCCACATTCCAAAAAACATGCATGGTAGGCTGATTGGACACTCTAAATTCTCCCTAGGTATGGGTATGAGTGTGCTTGGTGTCTGTCTCCTTGTGCCCTGCTGATTCAGGAGTCAGCTGGGATAGGCTCCAGCACCCCCTGCGACCCAAATGAGAATAAAGTGGTTCAGAAATTGAGATGAGAGGGACTAAACGATGCTAATCTAAAGTCAAGCCATATTTAACTTCTCGTAATGAATAATGAGAAAACCCACGCAAGCCCGGGAGAAACATGCAAACTCCCCAACCCAGAACCGACCTGGGTTTGAATTTTCAACCCAAGAACTACTACTGAAATGGTCCAATCTTCCAAAAACGGCCTGAGATGAGAAGGAATTGCACAAAACGGCATGGTGACATAAAATTCCACTTTGAAATATCATTGCATGTTGTAGCTTCAAAACACTCCTTTTATGTCACCAAATAACCAAAATAACACTATATATTTTGCTTGTCTGTTTTCAGTTTTTAATAAAGGGTCTGGGCCTGGGGGTATTAGCCAACAAAATGTTGTTTATCTCCTTGTCGTGATTTTATCCGACGCAGGAGTTCGAGGAGATGAGCATCGTGTTCTTCATCGCTATGGTTGATGAGCGAATACTTGACAGTGAAAAAAACGATCACATGGTGTTACTTGGTATCACTTGCGTCATAAGATGAAACTTGAGAGCCTTAAACATTTACAACTACTTTGTATCTTGAAAAAACAAATTGTGCTCTCAAGACGTGACTTTGCAAGACTTATTTACATCCTCATAAATCTTCTTGCCTTACCTTTATAGGAGAGCTTCATACGTGGCGAGGAAGAAGAAGAGGAGGAGGAAGAAGATGATCGAGGCACAACGACGGAAGATGACGCGTGAGCGGCAGCCAATCCCAAAAGGAACAGAGAGCTGCAGGTGACCGTCATGGCCGCCATCATCATCACCATGGTCATCATTTTAGCAAACTGGGTTTCTTTCAAAGTCAGCAATGTGGATAAATGAGCTTGGATGTGGATACGCTTCTGCTGCTCACTTCAGATGGAGACGACGGTTTAGAGTTTAGCCTTATCGGGCCACGGTTGCCGCAGTCTTTTGGACTTGGCGTCTTTGCGTAGAAGACTTTTCTTGGCAACTCCACAAACGATTTCACCTCTCACCTCCAAGACGGGATAGAAATGTCACGCATGGACCAGATCCAGATCTAAAAATAAAAGAAGAGAGGCAAGATTCAGAGATGGACAGCAACAGATTGTCTATTTTGGCTCCACACACTCGCACCAACACACGCGTTTGAAGTAGACATGAGTATTTGGACATAGTTCGGACAAAAGACAGCAATCGGGACAGCGAGAGGACGGAAGAAAAAAAATGTCTTTTTTTGCGAGCCAGAGGTATGCAATAAACATGAATTTAATATTGATTTGGAAAAGCTTAGATCCTTCCTTGACTTTGCTGTCTTATATCACATCACATGAGAATCGTTCACATTTTGGAATCCCTCTCATCTGACATCCATGACAAAAGAAGAATTAACAAAATGACAGGCATCAAACTTCATCCAAAAAAAAGATTCCATGGAAAAAACTTTTAGCCTTTGATAATCATTGATTCATTTCTTTCTTATCATAATCTTGCCATGTTTTTCCTGTTTGTTTTTGGCATAATCGGTAGCTAATGGTCTTGTTGTTGTGTTCAATAGATGTGTTGTTGTCAAAACAGAGAGTTATCCAGAAAATAACAGTTCTTTTGTAGGGACTGGGCACACATAGTCCAGTACACAGTCCTGTCTTTCAAGAGAAAGACTTGTATTCATCACTTACTAACAGTGATAGTCACGGTTTACACTGTTGGTTCCTCTTATTAATGATATGCTATTTACTCTGATTACTTCAGCCTCATTTGACCTTGAATGCACCTGTTCCATGGTTCTTTACATTAGTATGGCGATATTTTCAAACTTGAGTAAATCCAGGATTTTTTTTCCTGATAGAAATGCCACTGTGAAACATCAATTCATTCCAATTTATTTCCGACTGGCACGACCTCCCTGGTCAAATTGGTCTTAAACCAGAAAATAAAGCAATGGAATGGTTATGCACCAGAAGCAAAACAAAGAAAAAAATTAACCACACATCTGTCTTTCTTACAGCTTTATTGAAATTGTGCTTAGGCACGCATGGTTCCAATCATTTCTAAATTATGCTGAACAACGGCCATGGCAAAATGAAAAATGAAGAAACTAATACATATATCTGTAACAGGCCTTTTCTACTTTGCCACATTTTTGAGGCAATTCCAAGCAGAAGGCTTTCGACAAATGAACACACTAAAAATGTGTCTAGTTTTCAAATCAACAATTCTACATAAGTCATACATTATTATCTCAAATAGTGGATAATATCACAGCTGCAATTCATGTAATTTGACTAACAAATGGGCTTACCGGAATGCCGTTTCAACAACAAAGCCAAGCGGCATGAATTTCCTGCAATACTGTACTGACATCCCTTCATGCAAACTTTTATACATGCATATATTGCATACACACGTAGACTGCAAGCATGAACTTTTATGAATAATGAATCTATTGAGTCACACAGAGACAAGTAGGCTTTTATAAGCTAACACAGCTCCCACACAACAGGACAGGAACATAAAACTCCCATACCTAGCAGCACGCATATGTATATATATACACACATACGCACACACATATATATATATATACACACACCCCATACACGTGAATGGACAAAGGTGCATAAGCAGAATGTTGTAACAGCACACATCTTGACTTCCTGTGCAGTGTGCAGTGCACTTAAAGTGAACAAAAGAAGTGTTGTGTCATTTTTTTGACACTGGCATTTTGTCGCTTAGTTTGCATCTCATTTACTAGGATAGTGTTGTCAGAAAAAAAACATTAATTGGTCACTGGAAATGATTATACTGAGTAAATTCTGTATATTCATGAGGTGGGACTTCTAAGTTAAGTTTTCTGGGTATGCATCTCCATTTGTGTGGAGTTTCAAATACACAAAACATAGTGATATATAGTATTTGCACATTCATGGTCCCCATGAGGCTGACTTTATTGTCGGCTGTTATTAAAAGAGCGACAAGTCTCATTGTGTGTTTGTGTGTACATTGTGAGTCTACTGTGGACTCACACGCACATCTTCTCACTCAGCACTTAGCTGTGCACACTCTCTTGCTGACAATTGCACCAACTCCCTGCAAGCTCCATAATGCATCTTAATAAAAAAGAAAAACCCACTGGGGCTGCTGACACTTTTATTCAGTGCAGCTCCAATAGACACGGCAGCAGCATGCCAAGAGGGACTGGATTGAAAATATTTTCAAAAAAGAAAGTGAGAAGGCCAGATTCTGGAAAGAAGGTGGGGGACAGGGCCTCCTATCACAAAAAAACAAAAAAGAAATCCTAAATAACACTGAGTAGACAAAGCAGGGCCAGCCTTGCGGGTGTGACAGGCTTTACAGAGTGAGGTTAGAGTGTACAACATAATGAATGAATGACTATTAACTTTTCACCTGCAGCCTTCTAACTACTTAATTTTGAAATTAGAGAATATAAAATAAACAAGTGTTACGGAAAAGCAAAAAGATGTTAGCGAGGAACCTGATATTGACCGATAGGAGAAATCAGGATTTAATCTACATATATACTCATTTTTGTGATAGAAATGCACATCTTTTGCCAACTAGAAGCAACCATTTAAATGCTATTGCTGCCCAAAATAGCAGCATAGAAGAATATACATGGTCTTTTGTGTAAAAGATGATTTTATCTTATGTATTTTGCCTTTTTTTATTACGGAGAATAACATTCTATTAGACTTGTGATGTGCTGGAATAGGCTCCACAACCCCATTGACAGGATAAGCTACCGCATTTTCCGCACTATAAGATGCACCGGAGTATAGGATGCATCTTCAATCGATGGCCTATTTTAAAACAGTTTAGAGGAAGTAGTAGAAGTAGTGGAAAGAGGGGTTATGTTATGCATCTACTAGAACATAGGTGTCAAATTGGTGGCCCGCGGGCTAAATCTGGCCCGCCGCATCATCTCGTGTGGCCCGAGAAAGTAAATGATGAGTTGGAAGACATGATAAAATCGAAAGTACATCATGAACATCGACAAAAAAGAGTTTGACAACCCTGCACTAGATGGAGCTACACTAAAGCAAATGCCATACCATGATGAACCACTAGGAATCCCATATAAGGTGCACTCTCAGATTTTGAGACAATTTATGTCTTTTGCGTGCACCTCATAGTGCGGAAAATACGGTAAATGGAGAATGAATGCGTTATTCAGATTTTGTTAGTACTAAGGTGGTTTATGGCAGCAGTATAACATTTAATACATTATTGTAAAATGGCAATGCTCATTAAAAGACAGCGAATTGGAAGGTATCCATTGGTCTTTGAGCTACTCTTTGCAACATTGAAAAGGAAGGACTAGTTATTGGAGAAAAACGAATGTGGCAAAACATCTGTGTATCATTATTAAAAGAGATCCTCTTGACAAGGGTGCTAGGGGGATACAAAGGACACTTTGTCGTGAAACTGAAAGAGAAAAAGATGAAAGTAAAACACGATGGTCCTTTTAAGCGTTCGGACACGTTAAGGAGTTTGACGTCCCTCCTCTTTCATCCCTGCAGGCTGCCAGCATGTGTCATGGGAGGGAAAGACGGAGAGGAAAAGAAGTGAGACAAAAGGTGACTGTAAAAAAAAAAGAGGCAATTGTTTGGCCTTTTGGGAGAACACGAGTTTCCCAGCCTGCTCCGCAACAAGTCCTATGTATGGCCTTCTTGTGTTGAATGTCAGAAAAAAGGGTCAACTTAAGTGGATATCTCCTAATTGCAATGGTATAAAACTATTCCAAAAACTATGGAGGAATAAACAAGTCTTCGTTATGATTATTATTAGCACGACAGGGAAATTGTGACATTCGCAAGTTTCGAGTTTGACTCTCCGCCGTACCTATGTGGGTTTTCTCTGGGTATTCTGACTTCCCACACACACTAAACGTATAGGAGAGGTTAAATAAAGACTAAATTGTCTATATTTGAGAAGGTCAGCGTGAATTGTTGTTTTTTTATGTCTCCAAGGCAACCTTAAAAAGCCTAATAGCAAAGCATAAGTGTTCTAGGGGTGTAGAAGCCACCTGTTTAAGGCTTTATGTGGCCACTAGAGGACATGCAAGAGCACTTTCAGTCCAGTTTACTGTACTGTACAGTCCCACTACTTCATTCATTTGTCTTTAAAAGAAAAAATGGGGTAAGTGCTTCCACTGTTGTGATATCAGTTTTTATGACACTTTCCACTCTAAAAACAAAGATAATAATCAAGGGCGAAATGCTGGTGAAGGCGATGAGAAAGTGATATTACATGATAAAATGCTTTGAGACACTTTACAGAGGTTGGGCTCTCAATCTTGGCGGGCTTTTATCTTGTTTGAGATTTTGCAATAAATTACAATGATTCGTTGACTTTAGCGATAACGTGTCAAATCCGCTTTTGCATTTGCACCTGCTATGTTATCAGTGTCAGCATTGGTTAAGATGCCAGACAAATTTGGACTTCATCGAACAAATGCAAGAGGCTGGATTGTAGACTGGGAAGGTTTCCATCAAGTGTTCTGATCCAAATGGCTCTTTACCAGCAAGTAGCTGGACACGCTAATGTTCTCCTCAGTGGCTCTTTAAGAAGCACCAGGATTATTGCCTCCAAATGTCTCACTTTCTCCTTTTTCCTAACCGATTTGAATCCCGCAAAGACATATCTTCTTGACTTGTAGTTACTTTGTGTATGACTGCTTTGCTATACTTGTTGTTTGGAGGTCTCCTGACAAAATGCATCAATGCCAAATTGGATTACATAATGTATTATCATTTTCCAGGGAACAGATGTGCCTGCCCTATGACTAAGCAACATTTGACTTGGTTTGTAGCTGGAATTAATACTTTTTTTTCCTCTAGCTCCAAATAAGTATACATAAAACACTTTATTTGCACACATACCATTTCAGCACTGGTATATGTTTACCATTGAAAATATGCCTTTGTAGCATGTTAAAATAAATGTACTACTACTACTAAAGACCTGATGTAGAAATTTACCACTTCCCCTATACACATCCATACATTTATTCATGAATTGAGATTTAAGGTCTGATTGCTCCTGATATATATTCACTTTAGCAGAGCATTTTGGACAATAGCCTGCTTTCTCTCATTGAGTGAAAAGTTTGGAGTTTTGGGTTCCAGCCTGCACAAAGCAGTGACAACTCTCAAGGTCCATCATCAGTAAGGTTTGCTTTCATGAAAGGACAATGAAATTTCCCGAAAATGGGATGAATAAAGTTATCCAATCCAATACAATCCAAAATCAGACCAACAGACACACTTCAGCATCTCAACCAGTTTTGAACACAACGGGGGTTGCTCAAAATAGGCAAACTGCATTATACTTGACCATGCTGGAGTAATTTTAGTGAGAAAAAAAAGATAATAATGAGTGTAAAGAGTATCAGTATATCTATCATTATAAATATGAATTTAAGCTAAATTGAGATTGGAACCAATACATACAAAATTTCAAGATGAGATCCTTCAAATGCTTCATTAAAACTGAGGAGGACCCTCCATTCTCCCTCCTTAGAATAAGAATAAACTCACCTGTCCATCTGTTTCCAGGAAACGACCTACAGAAGGTTTCTGTACTTCCAAGGTTGGATTTAGTGTCCACCAGAGCCTTGCAAATCCATAGTTAAAACCACCTCTGAAAAAACGACCTCTCCTGCTTTCCACACCATTGCGCACCTTGTCTGTGAAGAGCAAAGTTCTAACAACTCCTGTGCACAAACCACAAAATAGCTGGATGTTCCTTTAAAAAACTAAATCCAGTAATTTCCTTCCAAACTAAATCTGGTGAAGAACCAGTGTCTAGAGATGGAAAAATACAAAAAAAAAGTCTTAAATGACTTTTGTGTCAGATAAGTTTCCCAAAAATGCACCAGTACTCCCCAATCCTGCAGTGACTTTCACTGATGAACGGCAGCACTCCAACTGCACTTAGAAAAACACACAAAAGTCTTCTTAACATACACATGTGAGAGGGTCACGCGCACACGCAAGCACACAGACACGCGTGGAGCCGAAGCGGCGCTGAAGTGCTCAGAGGGAGCGCAGGCAGGAATAATGGACTTAATTCAAGTGGGGAGAGGCAGGGAGGGATGGAGCCATAGAAGGAGGAGGGAAAGGTGGGATGAAAGAGGAAGGGGAGTGGAAAGGGGCAGGAACCATTGTGTGTGTTTCTGTTTGTGTGTGTTTGAGTGTGTTTTAGCTACACACAACTGTACGTTTGCATTGTAACTGCCAACCGCATTTTCATCCTTCATACTACCAACTTGTCAAAGTTCAAATGAATCTTTATACTGCAATTGACACCAACAGATATATTGTTCTCTAACTTATCTGAAATCGTGGTTGCCAAATGATCTTGCAATAAGGACAGCTGACTTTGGGTGACTCCACTCTAGACTGGTCGCCAGTCGACAGTCAACCACTTGCACTGACAATCATGCCAGTCCCCACTGAAGTCAGGCGAGTGAACCACTACACTGTCAGGTGGCGTTCTTTGTAATCCGTCTCCAATTTTCATTCTATCTTCTCTTCTCATCTTAATTTCTGTACCCATTTATCCTCATTAGGGCGACGGGGGTGCTGGAGCATATCCCTGCTGACTCGAGTACAGAGGTGGGCGACACCCTGAATTGGTGGCCAGACGATTGTAGGTCTCAATTTCCATCACGTTTAGTCCAATCAAGTTTCAGCTGCTTGGTGCTGCTTTGTAATTCCAATCGACTCAGAGCTATCAGAATCTCGGCTGCTAGCGCTTCCCATGTACACACAGCTTCAAACCACAAAAGGAATGATTTGGAACTAGCTCTGTTAGCTAACCACATCAGTTATGGGACCTCAAGATGAAGAATTTTGTCTCAAACCATATTGGTCATTGCAGTTCCCATATTTTAAGTGTGCTGTATGCATGTTGTTTCTTAATCAAAGTACAAATATAAAATGTAAATTTTTCTGCATATTGATAGATTTTTTCTGGTCATAAAAACCTGTTACTTATTTCTTAACGCTTGTGAGTTCCTGAAATCACTGAGTAAAACGCATTTTTCAAAAACTCATAAAAAGCAATGACATCAGGGAAGAGTTTGCAGTGCGTCATTGCACTTCACTGAGTTTCTGCAATACTGTTTTTTCCCTCCTGATAGACGCTGATTCCTTTTCAATGACAAAAGCAGAGGGTCTTGTGACAAAAGTCTTTGTACGGATCACAGCCTGTAAAGATATTAAGACAGCTTTATGACGGAC
Source organism: Stigmatopora nigra (assembly GCF_051989575.1). Lineage (NCBI taxonomy): Eukaryota > Metazoa > Chordata > Actinopteri > Syngnathiformes > Syngnathidae > Stigmatopora > Stigmatopora nigra. The sequence goes on from NC_135508.1 coordinate 12,485,738, forward strand.
AGGTCAGCGGGGGATGCCAAGGCAATTAAAAATAAAATGTGCACACTCACTAACACACATTCACACACACCGCATTGAGCCTCCACCCCCTACAGTGGCACTGATGACCTCTCCCTGGGCATCATACCCTACCCTGTGGGAGTTTATTTTGTGGGTTTGTTTCGGGTTGCCAGGCGAAATTCACCAACTGCCGATGGAATGAAGATGAACATTATGATGTAACAACTGCGAGTGGAAGTGGGCACTGCTCAGGCATAACATCACTGTTTTGGCATGTTTATTTTATTTTATTTTGGTTTTGTCAAAACAAACATTTGCTGAAGCGCCAGAAGAAAAGTACTAGTAATGTGTGGGTGACAGTGTAATCAATGGTAATCAAGTTCTGAACTGTATTTAATGCTCATTTTTTTTAAAAAAAACCTGGTCCTCCCAATTCATGACAACTGAGTGTATTTAGCAAGACATAAAAACATTGGATTTTTTAAATCTTTCCCTTTTTTTACACTAACACCCACGTCTAAAAGCTACATTTTGAAAGTTTGCACAATCAAAAGTCCACCTTGATGACTTTGACTTCAAGGCAATAACCCATCTTATAGGTACTCTTCTTTAATTGGTCTTGACAAGTTGGTGAAACGGTCATCACTCTTTCCCACCTGTCCCGTATTTGGATTTGTGCATAGCATGATGTCATCCCCCATAAGATACAAATGCCAATTAGACCCAGACACATTACATGGAAAGGTTTCTTATCAGGTAAGCTATCAACACCAGCATTTGTTAGTGCCTACTATCACAAAATCTTTCCATGAGCATGCTTGCCACTAGGTCCTGTTTGTGTTGAGAGAGCTTTAAATACTCTGCTGATTAGAGATTGACTGACTTGATTCATGGTCGAATTTAACTGCACTTTCACATTAATTTGCTTCAATTTTGTACCTTTTTGCCTTGAATCTGTTGGAGAGCAAGGGGCATTTGTACCACTTTGTAAGTATACAGTATTAAACCTTTAAAATGCATAGAACCTGCGCCCATCCATCTTCAACAATGCTAAGTCATATTCATTAAGTCATTGGTGAGTGCCCCAGTTTCCAAGGCCAACAATAACCTGACAATGTTCTCACCATTGTTTTCACAACTTTATAGACTTTAATCTGATTAACGGAATAGTGATAATAGGGCAATGTCCTTCACCAAGGATGAAGTGTTAACAAACTAATAAAATAGTACAGTGTTATCATTTTGGTCATGGGTAACTCAGTTGACTTTGGGATAGTACACCCGTCGGCTGTTTCGCCTTTGAATTGCAAGACGACATACAGCCAGACAAACACTTTTCCTAACATTCACACCCAATATTCTGTGGCGAACCTCTCATGCATCATTTGGGAAGGTGCGCCGGAAGCTGCTGCACCTGTTAAAAACTAATGAAATTTTGGCATAACATGAAAACCCTGAGCGCGTTAGCATCATGGCTCTAGAGTCCTGGTTTCAAATCCAGGTCGGTCCACCTGTGTGGAGTTTGCATGATTTCTGCGTGGGTTTCCTCCAGGAACTCCGAATTCCTTCCACATTCCAAAAACATGCCTGGTAGGCTGATTGGACAATCTAAATTGCCCCTAAGGGAGGGGTTTGACTGTGCATGGTTGTCCGTCTCGTTGTGCCCTGCGATTGGCTGGCCACTGATTCAGTTGGCCCGGAGTCAGCTGGGATAGGCTCCAGCACCCCCCACCAACCTAACGAGGATAAAGTGGTTCAAAAAATGAATGAATGAAAGAATGGATGTAAACCCTATCACGGAACAGAGATTCAAGCCCACACCATTGGTTCAAGTCAGACCAACGCAATGAAGATTGGGGGTTTAGGAAGCCACAAAACAAACCAATGAAAATAATAGAGATTCAAATACTATCAAGAAACATAAGACGATTATCTTAAGCATGTTCCGAATGCATTACGTGACTATTTAAGGCATGTACAATCCTACACCACACACTGTGGATTACATCATTCCTTCAGCTATACAATTGCCTTTTCCACACGTACAGTACAGTAAATGATTGTATAGGAGTGAAAGACTATATCAACATTTTGTGAGGATATTATAATTATTATAATCGTCTCCACAGCTATGGTAACGCCAACCCAAGTGTAGAGGTATAAAAACATTTGCTCGAGAGTTTTCTTTCCCCTTTCTAAATATAAACTGTGTAAAGGTATACAGTCGTAGGGGAGGTTACTTTTAAACAGTGACCTCAGACTAGGTATCCAAAATCAGGATGAGGAAATGGCATTCTACAATAAATGATTCCAATCATTTATATGTCAACCATCCATCTAAAAGAGAACACAGACCACAGACAATCGTCCCATTCTCCTGTGTGTTAACAAAAACTTTTATCAGATTATACACCATTTATTGAGTAGCAAAATGTGATCTTCTCCCTTTCCAGGAGCACAAGAATGATATACTCAATCAATGGAGAAGCCACAAAGGAACGCAGGGCAATATCCAAACAATGTCGCATCCATGACTTTATGACTCAATAATCAGAAACAGACTGAACAAAGAGGGTAATTATAGAGTAGGACTGAAAATACTCTGTTTACAATTCCATGAACTGGAGAGATAAAAAATGACAGGTGTGTGTAATGTGGCAACCAACATAAATGTCAACATTTCAGGAAAAGAACATTTTGCTAATAGTCAAATTGGACCTGGGGCTGCTTTCTACTTCAGCACCTGGACGACAGTGATGGAACCAAAAAAATCTGCTCTTCGCCAAAGCCGATGCTAAAGTTCCATACTGAAGTATTGAACAGGTTGAATAAGTTTTTTTTCACAAATTTTGAGATGGATTTGAAAAGTCTTTAAAAAAATTACATTGTGAGATGACCTAAGATAGAAAAGGCTACACAAATAAAAATTGGCCAATTTCACAGCAAACACAATTTTGAGGACAAAATCTGTCCAGATTCTCATCGTAACAGGCTGAGGGAGTAAATGTGTTGTTGTGCGAGAGATCTGCCTTTGTCTTGAAACCAATCATGCAAGATCTCCGTGATGCGTCCTGGCAGGTAGTCCATGACATGGTCCCCTGACCCCCTGACACCACAAGGATTATTGGGGCCCCAAGAAAGAAGGGCAGCAAAAGCAAAAAGGGGCAAAAGTGTTACAGTTAGAAAGGGAGAAAATGGGATCTTTCTTGGGAAACCTTGAGATCACCAGAAGCTGTAATCCTCCTTATTTGTCTTTGATGTGATCACGCCCAAGTGAAAGGATGGAGTTGACAAGTCGGGGCAATCCGGAGTGCAGAGGGTTGTTGAGAAGGGGTTGACTATGGTGCCAGAGGGCTCAGTAACGGGACTAACACCTCCACAGGCATGCATCGCACCCTGATTGGTTGTGAAGGTCACGCGAGGATTAGACCACCACCAAACATACCAACCCATAACAAGGTTAAATAGGAGTAGCTATGATTCAAATAGTTAATATGTCTGTCAATGTCATATGAATATATCCCATGTACGCACTAAAAAAATATAAAACAAAACAGAATTACGGAAACTATTGTTTTCCAAAACAAATGATCAAATTATATAACTTGAGTTTTGGTCAATACAGTCTATTCGTGCAAGTTTATTTAGATAAAAATAAATGTTGAAGAATAAATACAATTTGTTTTACAATTAGTTTGTAACTAAACTATTAGTATAATTAAACTTTGCTTCATGGTCACATAATCAACCCTCCACCTGTGCCTCATTACTCAATGACTGCAATTAAAACTCAGCTTCAGAGCAGGAGTAATTAGATCGACTTTCCGCCACTTGGCAGAGGCCAAATTGGCAAACACGCACAGTGAGCTTTACACCAATTTGCATACAATACAAAGTAATAACAGTAACAGCGTTATTCAATCTAATGTTCTTGTTATCCTTTGTTCTTTCCATTCTAACATTCAGTGGAAGCTTTTTCTTCAAAAAATTCCCCAAAATGGCCATAGCTATGGTCTGTCTGTGTTGGTGTGATAGCTCTAATTGATTATTTATCTTCTTTGACTGTCATTTTAACGAATAAACAACTTGCAGGTTTTTATCTGGTTCCACTGGCTAAACCCAAAATAAGACGTAGTCTAAGAATTTTCGAGTGTTTGAAAAATCCATCTAAGGGCATGGTGGTTGGTGGTAAACCTTTTCAGTTATGGATGCCATTTCTTTGAGCTCAATTGAAAAAAAATTGGAACATTCAAATAAAAGTTAATACCTTCTAAGATGTATATCAGATCCAGATGTAAATTCCTGAAAATAAAAGTTAAAATCCTGCTCTTTTCTCATATTCACATTGCGGATGTCAAATGTTTCTGTTCCATAGAAAAATGAACATATCAAAGCAATTGGCCTCACTTTTCTAAAATGTTTTGGGGCTGCACTGTTTTGGATACCAGCTACTGTTACTGACTTGAAAACAAGGAATGAAATAAAAACAAATGATTGCAAGCAAAATAAAAGCAGTCCAAAATTCAAAGCAGTTTGTGAAGGTTATAGAGTGGATTAGAACACCTTGCATGGCCATGGCTTTGTCGCTTTCATACACAGGCACACACGCACACACATACAAAGCAGTATTTCGCAGTGGAATGCACATTTCTGCACTGGTTCCCACCACTATTAAATCTAGTTGGCTGAACACTGGCTTATAAAGGTGTCTCTGTATGCACTGCAAGAGTGATATTAAAATAAACTGGAAGCGCACTTTGCTATCCCCAAACAAACTACACTTTGGCACTTTTGCACCATATAATTTCCTTTCATCTTGCAGTAAAAAAAATACCAGTACAGAAGCTCTGTAATTCAGTTCTTTGCTTTAATCAAACCTGAGCTATTGGTAAACTGTTCCGGCTGATGCAAGAAAACAGAATGATCATAGTCTATGTGCCTTCAAGTTTAAAAAAGGGGAATCCCTAACTAAATAAAGGTTTAAAAGATGTTCTATCTTGCCCTTTTGATCAACACAGGGTAAATTGTGTCTAAGTTTAGACCCAACATCAACTAGTCATATCTTATATTTGTTATATTTTAATGAAAAAGGGCTTTTCATTGTTGTTTTTTAAATCAATTCGGCTGTCAAGACTTTTGTAATCATCCCATTTGACATTCATTTGAATGTAAAGCAACTATACAAATGTATTTTATATTTATACCCATAAAGTCCCATGAAGGTATATAAACAGAACTTGGTTGTATTTCACCTACAAATCCACAGACCACATGAGTGCAAAATAATGCATTGAAAGCAACACTGAACCCTGAATTTACATCATAAAATAAGGCAGTAGTATTATTAAAAATATATGCTACTTTACATAGACTGAAGTTGAGAATCGAAGTCCACAATGAAACGGAGCAGCAACATCTGTTAATAGCATCTGAGGGTGTCTCATACTTATTTGAACATTGCACTTTCATATCATTTTCTTAGTTCTAGACTAATTTACAGTCCATTGGGGCAGGAAATGGGCAGGATTATCTGAATCAAAAGCGATTTCTCCCAGGAACTCCCTAATTAGGCATTGGAATTAATCAGAATCCATCATTTGCAGGCAGTGATGTCACAATGGGGCAGACAAAGCAGGCAATTGCCTTGGGCAGGAAGCAGAAGGGTTCACGAGACTTGGGTGACAATGGCCTATATCAATGACAAAGCATGACATGTCATTATCTGGCTTCTTACTCGAGCGTGGCTTGATGAGCGTGCAGTGAGATTGCAGTTATTGCTCAATATAAACAACACAACTGGAACCAGACACCATCCTCTTCTGCATGTTACCGGCATAACATGGCGCATACTATAAGTCATTCTACGTTCACCGTTTAGCAGTGTTTCTAATATTAAAAAGTACTGAGTAGCTGAATGAATAATACGCAGTTAAATACTCAAATAGACCTTAAAGAGCCTCAAAAACAAAAATTCATTCATTTTCCAAACCACTCATCCTCACAAGAGTTGCGAGGGTGTTGGAGCATCTCTCAGCTAACTATGGATACCAGGGGGGAACACCCTGAATCGGTGGTCAACTAGTCGCAGGGCAAGAGTGATATTATTGGGTAGTAATGCTTATCTGTCTTTCATGCAAAAGATTACAAGGGTTTCCAAACATGCTCATGTATTCCTAAATATGCCTCTAAAATGCAGCATAACGTTAAAAAGATTCCGCGAGGAACAATTACGCAGACCACGTGTTTTCTGATTTAATGCACAGGGCAGGTAAAGAGGACGCACATATAAACAATCTATCGCACACTAACACACAAAGAAAGTGGATGAGTTGAGGTTGCCAAGGAAACGTGGCAACACGCCTCGTTATCACAGAGGCAACATCTGTGATTACCATACAGTAGCTTTCAAACAGAGCGTGCAGACACAAACACACACACACACACACACACACACACACACACACACACACACACACACACACAAATCCAAGCTTGAACCTCAACAATAACATGACCCAAAGTACAGTTTGAGGAGGCTCCTTGAAAACAATATTATGCTCTCTCAGACATTAGCTCATATACTGTCGTTAAGATATCATGCCATTATCACATATCTCATTGCGCTCCTCTACCAGCAGAAGTAGTTCAACAGCAAATACAGCGGTACTACTTACAAAATTTATTGTTTCCATAAGCGGTTTTGTAACGTCAAATTTTTCACAAATACTGACACATTTTACACATGAAAAGCCCTAATTCCTTTCAAGGTACCCAATACTGCCAACTAATCCTATTTATCCCTATTTTGTGCGAGGAAAACACAAAGTGAAAATATATTTTTACAATGCTTTAATAAGTTATTAAAATGAATAATGAAAAAAATTTCTGTTGTTGTGGATGGATGAGAAAGGTGGCAAATGTTTGGAAACTAACAAAACACATGACTACACAACTTAATATATGTTAAGTTATATATGTGTATAGATAAATTCAAACAAACCTAACTTTCTTTGGTCACATAATAAAAAAAAAAAAGAATAAAATTGTGTCCTCTACTGTTTGATGAGAATTTATGGAAATATAACAAGGAGTTTACTTCAAGAATAGCCTGGTAGTTGATTTGATTTATAATGGTAAATTGGGTCAAAGCAGCAGTTTAGCCCACATACTGTACATAATGAAATAATTTTCTCCACCACAGCCTCTGTTCCCTGGCTTCCACCATCCATCCGCCTTGAGGTTGCAGGTAGACAGCCAAGTGGAACAAGATTAGAACCCTCTCAGTATTAGACTGTCCTGGCCAAACAAACTGTCATTTCCCTCTGTTTTGGCTCTTCTCCTCAAACCTCCTCCCCCCTTTCCCCGAGTCCACGTGTCAAGGGAAACTAAGCAGCATGAGGAGAGACAAAGACTGGTGAATAGATTTACTGAAAGGGAAAGAAGATTGAGCGTTAACAAATGATTCGAGGATTAAAAAGCATTGAAGCTATTGGTAGAAGTAGTAATACCATCGCGTAAGAGAAGTGGTTTGTAAAAATCGCCACAAAAAAAAAAGAAATGACGGAACCCCCGCTCACCACGGTTATTATCGTTAACGTGACGAATGAAATGACGAAAACTAAAAATGGCAACTGACTAAAATCTATTAAAACTATCATTAAATTACAAAACAATATCTGACTGAGTGTATTGTGTGTTCACAAAACTACCTGAAACTTTATAAATATGGGCCAGGAAAACTTTGCTTTTATTAATGTTGATTTGATATACAATGGATTAATGCTATGTGAGAAATTTTACATCAATTGCAAAACACAATACGGCACCTGGAGTCCAGTCTCGTCATTTCTAGTAGAGACTCAGGTTGTTGTTGTCACTAAGAATATGGGGCCAGATGTTGGCAGAAAGTATTGACTTTGTAGTATTAAAATTTACATAAATGTTGAATGCAATACACAATGATTGTGGTAAAATAAATCAGGAGCTGAAGTCTCTTGTATTAAATTAACGTTGATCGACAATACTACGTTACTAGTAGTAATCCTTCCCAATAACAACGAGCACAAGGACCCCAACAGAAGAGTATTTTGGAATCCAGATGGTTTATAATAAAGTCAAGACGTTGAAGAGGAGGTTACCATTGTGACACTGGGTCATGCAGATCCTTCGTTATACAAAGAGTAGAAACTTGACAGGAAAGATTAGATGAGCGTTTCCAAAGTGTTCTCATATGCTTGTAAGATTCATCGCGTGGATATTCGGATGTAGTAGTCTTTAAATCCATGGAACTTGAGAGCCACCATTATTTATTATTGGTAGTGCCTATAATGCATTTGAAAATGCAAACAGAAGCTTTCCCTTAGCCAACATGTGCTGTTTAACTGTTTCCAGGAGGAGTATTGTACCATCTTCAATTTGGCTTTGATGGCGTATTTTAGTGCAATGATGTTCAAGGAGTATGTTGAAAAGTGCTCCTTTACTGTAAATGTATGATTTACTATTCATTCATCCATTTTATGCTGCTCTGGCAGTTCAAAATGAAGCAAAAAGAAGGTGCATGAGATGTACATATTCTATTTTTTAGTTTAACAATAACTGTTATTAACAATAACAATAGATTCTATTCATGTTTAAGTACTATTTAAATGACAATTGTTGTTATTGGTTTTGCCTACAATATTTTACAAGGTTTCTGACACACATCCTTTTTTTTAGTGGCAGGACGGGAGTTGCATTTCATGTTTGAATTTGAACACGTTATTTATCTGGCATCCAAAAAATGAAAATGATGAAGTCAAGCCCCTGTTCACCTTCCAGCAGAAGCGTGTGACTATGGTTTCTTTGAAATAACAGTATAATTTTCGCTTCCTATTTCCCAGATTGTGAGTAATTCATCAGGCATCACGTTTTCAGACACCTGGTTTAAACCACACAGCATGACCTCATGGTAGCCGAGTAGAATCCTTGTACGTCCAATCGATGAACACTGGTTGTCTGTGCCATTGTCTCAATGAAACCAAGAGGCTGTTAACACACAGATATGCAGACAACTCATTATGGCCCCTCTTAACAATGAAAAGCCGATGTAAGTTGAATTGTACGCATTTGAAAATTGGAAAGAAAAAAAAGGATTTCGAAGATAAACGTCTTATTATAACCAGTTTTTTTTCCACCTCAAATTTTCCAGCCTTCCAGCTGCAACTGTTCAAAAAACACTAAAAAGAAAAAAATCATGGGACATTAAGTGATACACAAATTGTTCTAATTCATAAATTCTGTAGTTGGGGAACTCCTCAACTTCAAAATTAGTAGCTGATCTCAATATCTTTTAATAATGTACATTACTACACAAATAAAAAAAAAATGTTTTAAAGCCACTACTGATTACTACAACCTAACTGGAGTTCCAATGTGTCCCATATCATTCATCTGTAAATCATTAGTGGGATTCTCTTTGCGACATCAGCGTTGCACTGACGTTCTTTCTCCACTTGCTTTTCGCCCACTTTCCCTTTTATGGCATCTTTACACACCCAGTTGTTTCAACAGTTTTTTTTTTTTTTTTATCATGCAACCCAAGAGCGTGTTTTCTGTGAATAACAGCAACACACGTGCGCAAGTGTGAATCCAGTATTGAATCCAAACTATATATAACGAGCCTTGCATGGCTTTAGGGGGAAGGAATAGTTAAAGGATGGTGGTTAGGCCACAGCACGTGATCGAAAATGTCATTTGCGGAATATTCTTCGAATACGGTAAGTAGGCATAGCACAGTGTACCGTTTCAGTGTAAAGCTGGAGCAAAACCAACGTGAGATGAATCAGATCAGTCAGCAGAACTGTGAAGCCACAAACTGCTTGCCTTGCCATGTGTGTGTAAAATGTCGATGAAATGAATGGTTCCTGATGCCATTGTAAATATGTTGTCGCACGACACCGCTTTGGGAAGAAAAGCCAAAAGGGAGAAAGCTGTGAATTAGTTGTGTACAAGCCAACTGGGCTACACACAGACACACACACACACACACACAAGCAGAATTCGGCATCAGGCCACAACACGCAAGGGCATGATGCCATTTGGAGGAGCTAGAATAACAAATGTTTTTTTACTCGCCATAAATCTACAACAAAGACAATAAAATGGGATCTGTTGAGTGCACTGGTGTAAAAGTCCCATGTAGGGAATAGAAAATAAAGTGGAAGCACCTCTTCTACACAGTTCTGAGATGGAGGATTCGATCCCAGGTGGTTTACGGCCTTCCTGAATGAAATTTGCAGGTTCTCCCGTGCATGTGTGGGTTTTATCTGGGTATTCCAGTTTGCTACCACATTCCAAAAACATACCTGGTAGGTTGGTCCGCATGAATGGTTGTCCGTCTCTCAACCAATTCAGATTGTCTCCCACCTACTTCCCAAAGTTGGCCGGGATAGGCTCCAGCACCCTTGCGACCCTAGTGAGGATAAATGGTACAGAAAAGGAATGAATGAACAATATAAAAAAGATGTAGGAAACAAGAATATAATAGAAAATGTTGGTGGGGAATTGGTATCGGTTCCTTCAGTTTATATCAAACTATTCCCACAGATATTCGATTCCGATCTTATTTGTCAAAAATCCCTGAGGTATGTTATATGCGTACAGTGGTCCCTTCTTTATTCCACTGGTCCTTTTTTTTTTGAGATTGGCATGTCATAGATGGTCTTAAGACAAACCATCTGACATAATTTTTCACAAAATTGGGAGGAATGCCCTCATCCTGAATTGAACTCCATTCTATTATGCTAAAAAGCCTAATTTCGGCATGGTAACCAGGTGGCATACATAATACAATAAAGGGCCTTTTGAAAGAAAGCCCACCAGTGGTTGGGGACCACTGAGTTACGGTGGACGAAATGAGCATTCCCGTAGACGACATCTTATTCACATAATGAATTAAAACGTGCACACAGAGATGAGAGCAATGACCATTCATCCTGTATAATTAATTACCACACTTAATGAGCCCAGCCTGCACACAACCACTAATTGGACATGTTACACTCGGAGTGTTTCAAGTTAATTGGTTCTCCAAACGTGGCACCGTTAATTTGCCAATTACCTCCGGAACCCAAATGACTGCATGTAAACCGTTTCTTTGTGGTTTTGGGTGAACAAGTAAGTAAGTCGATGAGGAGAACTTCACGCATGAAGAGTAGATTATTTCCAGCTAAGTATCGAATCGAATATAGACGTTTCACTTATGAAATAAAATATGAAGATGACGTGTGGGTTGCAAAGTGAATTCTTGCTGACAAGATACACAAGTTCTGTTGTAGATATTTCCATCTGTTCTTACGTCTACTGTAGACACGATCGCAATTTCTCATTGAAGGCAAATGGCACGGCTCACAGTTGCCCAACTGTCCCCGCAGCAACGGTGTGGAATGCTAAAAATAAATGCAAAGTCTTTGCAGGCGAACAGAAGGGCAACGGTTGTTAGTGTGACCACAAGTGTCACGTTGTCAAATAGGCTTTGTAAAAGGCTGTCCCATCTGACCCACAATGGACTCGCCCACTTTAAGAATGGCTTTGATATTTGCAAATGCATTTGCAATGTCATAAAAAAACTCCATTAAATTCAATAGGAAGAAAGTCGTTATGAAATCTGTAACCGCTTTGACATTTTGAGGAACTCCGCACAAGTTTATGGAGTGTTTAATGAAGAAAGCTTTGCTCCACAAACAGTCTTCACTATCTTGAACTCTGTCTTTTGACGTGGTGTCATATATTAGACCCCACAACACGGCTTTCATCACATCAATGGACATCTATCCAAAAGTTATTATTAGCTAAACTTATACAGTGTTCCCTCGCTACTTCGCTCTTCAGCTATCGCGGACTCAGAGCTTCGCAGATTTTTTTCAGGAAAAAATAAATAAAAAATGTAAAGATATTAAGTTAAAATTATAAATTACATCATTTTACAAGGGGTGGAAGCAAAATATTCAATAAGAATTAGTAATTGCATCAAAAAAAGGCCAAAGAAATGGTCAATAACATGGTGAGAGTTCAGGAATCGCATTGATGACGTCATGGCTGTTCTAGGCGCATCTTCACCGCCCAAAAAAACAATGTTCACAACTCCCAATAACGATGTTTCTTACGTGCAAAAAAACTGCAGAAGATCCTCCATCTGGACTACTTTGGTGGTGCTTTTGTGCGCGTGTGATACGTTTTTTTTTAAGCATTTTGGAAGGGGCACGCCTACTTCGTGTATGTGTTGAGATAGTTATTATTGGGGTTTTTTAAAGATTGAGAAAATATTTCAAATTTTTATTGCTCATTCCTTTTTTCAAATACATTTTTATTTGTTACTCCCCCACTAAAAAAAACGAATTAAATTATTCACTTAAAATTATTTCAATATGTTAATATTGTCCATTACAAAATACATGCAGCTATTACCAATACTACAATTGGTTGTCAAAATATTGTCGTCTGGGCTGCAATAGACCTCTGGACCATAACTTTAAGACCCAAACCGATAAGAAAGTAATAAAAGCGGGGCAAACCTGATTCATGCATGAAAGGGTTAAACCTTTATGACTTTCCAAATGAGTGACGGTGGGCATGGAATTAAATAAAGTGGAAGGGAAGTGCATATAAAATCAGAAAATGTGTGTCCCATTTTTCTCAATAAGATCCATTTTGCATTTTAGGATCGTCCTATAAAATAGTCACTTTTAACACACATTTCTTAGGAATTGCTCAAAATGATTGAGGAAGAGTGTTGTGATACTTTTGAAATGATTTCCTAATTGTAAGAATTGGGGCTCGATTCCCCTCCCCCAAACACTGTAGTGAGTCATGTAAGCAGAGAAAAGGATACCTGTAAATGCCCCCCCCCCCCCCCCCCCCAAGGTAGTCAAATGTTTAATCATCTTCAGAGTATAGAACTATAATCCAAGCATGCGAGATGCGATATGAGACCACTTAGGAAGATGACAGATGGGATTTGCAACAAATCCTCTTATAGTCAGCTCATTTCATTTCCAAAAGTGTCAACACGCCCGAAGACTTGTGGGGAAAAAAAAAGAAGAGTGCATAAAAAGCCCAGACTTTAGCCAAGGTCTAAATATTTTTTGCCAGAAAATGAAAAAGGAGAAAAAGAGGTTTCAAATTGGTTCTGAAAGGGAGATGACATACTGTACTAGATTCATTTGAGTCTATAATTAAATGTGGCTATAAATATTATTCAAATGAATGCCAGTATTTCAAAGATTTATTGGATATTGTATTGTATTTTACAGCAGACCAGGCTTGTGATGCGTCAGTCTCTTTATTTCTTTATTTTCTTTTGCTTTTTTTGTATCCTATGCTTGCTATTTATTTCGCTGGTAATATAAGTTAGCTTTGGACAGAGAACTGTGCTTCTGAGAACAAGACTGTGAACAAGGCTGAATTTTTTTCTCCCTGTTTGTCATTAGTGGATGTTTGCATAAATCACCAAGTTGTTAAAGTCACACAGATAATTAAAAATGAAAGCCTGACAGTGCCCAGCTGAACACACAAAGCGGACTACAATAGGATTGTCATTGTAGATCGCTTTGTGCAGTATAATCTGATATTTACTACGACCAGGTTTCTTTACAGGGCAGACTATGCATGTATCAAAAACAACTCATCTCATCTCATTTTCTGAACCACTTGATCCTCTTTAAGGTCACGGAGGGTGCTGGAGGCTATCACATATGACTCCGGGGAAGAGGCGGGGGACACCCTAAATTAGTGGCCAGCCAATCGCAGGGCACAAGGAGACAAACAATAATTCAAGCTCATACTATTACCTAGGGGCAATTCAGAGTGTCCAATCAGCCTACTACGCATGTGGGAGGAAACCGGAGTACCCTGAGGGAACCCACGCAGGCCCGGGGAGAAAATGCATCCTCCACAAAGAGCTGTGAGGCCCACACGCTAACCACTCGCGCCATCAGGCCGCCTTAAAAACAATTAAACACCACTTAGTTTTGTGATCAACAAAATAAATATATCACAATGAGGCTGGACTGTTATACATTTCAAATAAACAATAATTTTTGACGAAGCCATTACACAGTCAAAAAATAAAATGCAAATGTAAGCCCCACCCTGACAAAACCACACCCACCTTTGGTTTAGGCCCTGCCCCCTCCATTTACACATCATATTTTGAACAGATGTATTGATTAAAGGCCAGCAGTGCAGTGGCCGACAGGTTAACACGGAAAGGCTCCATCACCACCCACCATCCATGTGAGGATAAGTAGTTCGGAAAAAGAATAAATGAGCGATTAATACCCTTAATTCAAATTGAATGGAAAATGAATTGTGCCAGACTGTAATATCATCTAGTACAGTATTGTAGAAAGAAAGAGAGAGAAACTCGTGGAAGGAAGAATGCAGCGAGGAATTCTTGTAACTCCGCCCCAACACTCAGGCTCCTCAGTCATCCAAGGACCCCCATTACCAAAGACACGCATACATATGCAGGCAAATAGCAGTCCTTCTGTCTCTACAATACTCCCCTGCCAACATCTTATACACTCACTGTTTTTGCAAGCTGTCAGAACATAATGGCAGTAAAGGAAATTATTTATTCATTCTCCACATCTTGTCAAGTTGATTAATACAGCTTTCATAGGCAAGGCCAATGGATTGCCAAAAGTAGCTAGACAGGGGCAAGGTTCAGATGGGAATTTCCAAATGATAGAAAAGATGTTTTTTTTTCCAGCGTTGGTTTCGTAAGAAAAAGTGGCATTCACCAGTTAAGAGATACGGCTATTGAATTCCAAGTAGGTCAAATTTATTTTGAATTAGAGCGAATGAAGTAAATCAAGACATTTGAATGGGACACTGGCTTGTAAAAAAAAAGATTTGTAGTTGCCATGGTGACACCGGGTCACCAGTTTTTGGGGTCTACAATGTGGACAGAGCAGGCAGGACACTTTTTGTAATGTTTTAGCAGAAATATCACAGCTAAAATTGCATTTATGTGCAATGTTCATCATTAAAACAATATATAATAGTTAATTTAACTAGCTTATAAGTATTGAAGTCAACCACGTTTTTGACACTCAACAACTGCCGGTGTCCCGCAACCATCGTGCAAACACATTTTAAAGTGGGACCTGCAGAAAAGACGATCATTTTTTAGTGTCAAATTGATTATCTTAATGGATATCTATTTTGCAGATTGTTCAGATGGTTCTGATCCTGCGGTCACTTCGCATTAAGTGCAGCGATAAGGAAAGTGCAACGTTTCTTGATGACAACAGCTCTTCATTTGCTCTCTTTCTATTTCACAAATGCTGTCGCTCAGAGATACCCTCGGGGCAGGATTCACTCTGCCCAGGTGTGTGCGCATGTGTGTTTCCAGTTACAGATAGAGAACAGCTGTCTCTGATCGGATTTAAATCGATAAAACACCACACTGGCTGATAACTAATCCTTTATGTAAACTCACTTCCATTATACACTGTAATGTTGAGCAGCACACTCTTATCCAATGAGTGTCTGCCTCTTACCTGCAGGCATAAATGCAAACTGAGCAGCCTTGGTAAAGGATACAAATGTAAACAATTCCATTTTATTTATATAGCATCGTTACTGTGGTGTTGGGGCATTTGTCACAGTCGGGTTGGAGGGAATAAAACCATGACTTCAGGGCATAAATGTGAGCTGTTCTGAAGTAGCCACAAGGTTTCCTTGCAAGTCTTTTAGAGAAGCGTGAGCAGGCAGAGGCTTGAATGAGCATCTCCATTTCCTGAGCAGAGACTACTAAAAGAATTTATTGAGCTTGCGTTGGTGGGAAGCATTGGACAGATGTTTTATGGGAGTGTCAAAGGAGAGGAATTGCTGAAAGGTCACTCTCTGGTTTCTAAGGATTGCTTGGACAGGGTATCCACATATGGTAGGAGATGGAAAAAGACACCTTTATGGCCACTGTTCAGCAGGTACAGTAAATATCAAGGCCCGGAATAAGAAGTGTATGGCCAGCTGTGTGAATGGTAGGAGAAACATCATGGTTAAATTATAAGATTGGGTAAGCCTTGGCAGCACAAACATGTCAATGTGAAAAAAATAATATATTGAATTCACATGTTAAGTGAAACACAATTTCCGCAAATAAAAGCTTGACTAGATGAAAAAAAAGCAATGAAAAGGCTTTGAAGAGTCCGATTTTAGTCATGTCCAGACAGCTATCAGACCGAATCATATGAATTCTAATGGTGTTGCCGTGTCTCACGAAAGTCACAAAAAAAGAAATCTGTTACTTGTAAATATGTCATTTAAAGGAGATGCCTTATTAGTAACAGTTGGAGATTTTATTAGTCTCATTTTAGCACACTCACTTTTTTTTAATTGGAAAGAACCGCAGCCTAAAGGTAGTACAAGGACAAAGTCAGTCAATGTTCCATTCACAATCTTTGGAATTTATCAGCAAGCGATTCTGCATATTATCCAAGAATTTGACATTGATGGGCTTACATTTAATTTTTTAAGAACAAGCAGAATTCATGCTGCTTATCTCAAACAGTACAAGACCTTAAGATGTTGTCCCAGCATTTTAACACAGTGACAAGCTGGGATGCTGCCAACTAGAATAAAGGCAGGGATAAATATAAACACAAAGAGGAGTTGCTCATACATTCCTAAAATCAAATATTGCTTAGTGATATCTCCAAGTGTTTTGTTTGCCTTGTTTCTGCTTTAATTTCTGACCCTCCAGCGTGTCTGACATGGTGAGACTGTGGATTTGAAAAGAGATCATTGGCTTGATTAAAGCACAAGACTAACTCAAAATAGTCACTTAGTCAATTTAAGGTCAACTCATTATGCCAAGTCATCCTCTCTGTGTGTCGCCAGTAATTAGGAATGTTGTGTGAATAGCCTTTTTTACAAGTTCTGTTTCCATTTTGGACACAAGGACAAACATTTCTTTCTTTTGGTTGAATAACTTTGTTGGGTTTATTCCTCAACTTCTTGCCTTGCCAGCATTGTCCTGGCGAACTTCTTTCTTGCTCCTCTTGCTTGTTCCAGGCTTTTATTATTTAGCACCTGTCGAGTTTAGAATAGGAAATAGCTTGTCGTGCGAACATTGTGACGTCGAAAACAAATACAAGCTGGAATGCGGACAGTTTCCCATTTAGGCACAATGACGCATCTTTGTGGTTACTGTAAACTATCGAAACACGTTGGCTCAATGCACACGCTTCTGACATTTCAGATTGTCCATTAGTTAATGTGGGAAGACATCTGGGCAGAATTACCCCTACAACTAATGACTATTTCATGTCTGGAGGAGAGTAAAAGGAGAGTGGAGGAAGGGAGTTCAGTGACCTAAACACATGGAGAAAAAAACCTCCCTCTTCACTTGTGTCCTCCATGCAATTTCTTCTCTTTTAATCAGTAAAAAAATCCCATTTGATCAACGCAGCGCTCAAACAAAAACATTCAGACACAATCTCAGCATGGAAGGGAAAATATTTAAAGTCAGTACACACATGAACACATGTATATTCATTCATTCATTTTCTGAACCACTTATCTCGAAAA
Organism: Stigmatopora nigra; assembly: GCF_051989575.1. Taxonomy (NCBI): domain Eukaryota; kingdom Metazoa; phylum Chordata; class Actinopteri; order Syngnathiformes; family Syngnathidae; genus Stigmatopora; species Stigmatopora nigra. The sequence continues at coordinate 12,503,312 of NC_135508.1, forward strand.
TGGTCGCAGGGCAGGTGACACCCTGAAGTGGTGGCCAGCCAATCGTAGGGCACAAGGAGACAGGAAACCATTCACACTCACACTCATACCTAGTGGCAATCAGTCTACCATGTATTTGGAATGTGGGAGGAAAACAGAGTACCCAGAGAAAACCCACACAAGCCCAGAGAGAATATACAAACTCCACACAGTGAGATCTGGACTTGGGATCGAACCCTCATCCCCAGGACTCCTAGGCCGACGCGTTAACCACTCGTACACCGGGTCGTATATGTCCTAAATATATTCCTTTGTCATGGAAAAGATGTAGCTTAGTGCACTTTGGTACTCTGATGACCGTCATATAGTCATAAATCTTTCGGGGTAGTAACGTGAGAGATGGGTCGCGGCATGGTACAAAGTGCAAATTAGATCAAAATTGGGAAGGTCTTTCGGTTTATGCTCTGCGTCACTGGCGTTAAGAGGAATCTTGCTTACGCAAGCACTCATCGTACGTCCAACTCGCTCTCCCCACTCTTCAAGATGACATGAACACAGTTCAGCCCGCTCTTAAACCTCGGTAAAGCGCCATATGTGACAGGATGGGCATGAACACTTTAACGGGGAATCCTAAAATCCCGCAGTGTGGTTAAAGTGCTCTGGCGTATGATATGCTAATGAAAGATGTCGCTGACAAGTGTACAGTATTCAACCATATGTGCAGAAGTATGCCCATGTTAACGCTGCACATGTTTCTGATGGGGAAAACATGCAAAATTAACAAGCTTTTTTTTCGTTTGTGTTTTTCGTTATTCTTTCTGACACCTTCACAATCCCTTAGCAACTGTGTTTAGAAAAACAAGGTCCTTTTAGAGGTTCATTGATATTTTAACATGATTAAACCTAAAGAAACAAGCTAAGGTACACCTAACAATGAATCTTTATCTCTCTACGATAAATATATATCAAATGGGGCTTTAATTCATCTTTGAGATGAATTATTTAATCAATATGTATTATTTTTTACCTGCAGATTATACCTAAACTGGTAATATTTTATTGTTTTACACTCCAGGCCTATATTGATCATTTTAACATGGGTGGTGGGTGCACTATGTTATTTTTATTTTTATCATGAGTTTTGTTTTAATAATGACATTTCTCTTCTTTGTGTTGGATTTTAGCAAATAAAATTCCCCCCCAAAATGCAACTTAAACTCCAATGCAAATTCAATATTGTTCCCCCTTTTTATTGTGTATTTTTGGGCCTGTTTGATTTATAGTCGATTTAAAATACGGTAAATGCAATCCCTGTGATATTACTCAGAAAAAATACTTCTTAAATAGCCTTGCATTTAAGTGTAGGTCTAAGCATTAAAGTGCCAACATAGGGGTGATAGAGTATGACGTTATTTCACTTTGTACTCCTCCACAAACTTCCCCTTTGGAGAAAAGCCGGATGTTAGAGGCAATGATGGATGCTACACAAACATATGGGCTATACGAAGGCTGTTTGAAGGTCCCCTCACCCACATGGGACAAGAGCCAATTCTCTTTTCCACTTCATAGTCAGTGGTCACATGATAGACTGTCGTCTCTTCTTTGGGCAATCAAAAACATATTTCTGTGTCTTTGTGCGTCCCTTCAGTCAAAACTCGCTGGTAACACCCAGTGACTTCAATCTGAGGTCCATCAAGGCATACAAAATGATGGGTGAGGGAGGAAAGGAAGATTACCTAATGGTGTTATTAATCTCAAATAAATTGTCAGATCATTGTTACTCAAAGCCTTTTTGGCCGCTTTGACAATTTTCTGTAGTGGCATGACCAGAATTAGGACTAGAGTAGCGCCATGTGTCTGTGTTTTAAGTAATTATTTTAAACGTCACAGAGTATGATTTTTGTTGACAAAATGAAGTGAATATAAAAATACAGGCCCCTAATAGATCAAAAGATGGAAAGTGATGTGTCTTCCTTGCACATTTTTACTTTCCTGATTTCCCTCCAATAAATAGTGAAGTTTTAATCACAAAAAATAATGAAAATTTATACAATACTTGTGAGACAAGCAATGCTAAAGTGCTCCCAAACACAGTGAAGTAAGCCTACCACGTCTCAAATGTATTTTCCACAAGCCCGAATTGAGTCTACGACCCAAATTCTTGATCTGCGCATCTGAAAATGTCATCTTGCTTAATGCCTGCTAAAGCTGTCATTGCACACCATAGCTCAAATGCTTCCTTCCTACAGTGACACCCCACACTGTGTGTTGTGGGGGTATGCTACAATACCACTAAACGTACATTCACTATTTACAAGCAGAATTCATGACAAACTGTCCGGTTCTTTGTCTGGATGTGAGTTGGTAGGACGAACCCTCACTCATGCATGCACAAAACACACACTCTCTCTCACACACACACACAGCACTGCAGAATGCATCCCAAGATGCAGTTTGTGAAGGAGACGGCTCTCTGAAGGTGAACCCCAAAGGACTCTGTCTAAGTGTGTGTCTCTTTCAAGTGTATACGTATATATGACAAGTGAGTGCATCAAAAGCACAATACTGAAAAAGCTACTTAATTTGAGACACATTTTACAGACAAATAATACAATATAATGTAAATGTTGTATAAAACAAGGTTGGAAATGGAAATTTTTAAATGGAAAGAGACATTGATTTTAATGAGGGGGGAGTAATGATGGATGGTATAGCTTTTATACGGAGGGAAGAGAAGCCAAATTGGAAATGGGGCATGATCCCACCCCCTCTTGGGACCCCTGAGTCAATTAGCTTGTCTGCTACAGCTGCCAGGAGGCTGAGTAGCAAGCAGTAAAGACAAGGTGGAGGGGGGGGGGTGGGATGCTGGTGATAACGATAGTGGTCTCGGCGACAGGATGGCCAAACGCATCAGCGAGAAGAATGTCAAGACTATATTTCATGTTTGTTTGTTTTTTCATCCTTTTGTATTGTAATTCAGTTTGGTTCTGACACTTTTGGGATATTTTAGCCCTTTCTTGGAACAAATGAATGGTATTTGATTGCTAAGAAAGTACTTATAAACGTCCAATCCATTTTGATTGGGAGGAAACTCTCCATGGCAGTTATCAAGGGAAGCGTTCACTTGAATGGCATTGAATGCCTTTAATGCAACGATACAAGTACAATGAGATTTAAAGGGCACACATAAAGAAGCGTAATTTCATTAGGTAATAAAAATGAAATGAGATAGGGAAGTGCTTAAAGAGGGAGCCATGGTGTTATAGTGCAAGATGAACATTTGCAGTACTAAGACTGAAATAAATGTCTGAATGTTATAAAATAATAGATTTTGTAAGAATGTCATGATTTGTCTGACTGCAAAACACCTGCTATTGACTGAAAAAGATGGAATCTGTCAGGGACCTTACCGCTTTTGACTGGCCATCTGAATTTCTGAGTTTGGAGCTCTAAGTGAGCTATCTGCTATGAAAATTTTTCCCTGTGGTTGGGTTTTTTGTTTTTGTTTTTACGCACCACTGTACAAGCAGCCTTTAAATCTCAGTGAAATAAAAACATCATGAATGTCAGTTTGGACAGAGAAAAAGTGACAGGATGCTGGACAAGCTTCACTAATGCACAACACACCATAGGGAGCCATCAAAATGGAGTATATAACAAACCTTCCGTCATTATGCCAAAAGCAATACGAGTGCTTTTCGAGCTGCTCAATTTCCTTTTCCATCTTTTTTTTCCATTCATTCATTTTCTGAACTGCTTTATCCTCATTAGGGTTGCGTCTTTTTCCATCTGTGACCCAAAATCTTATTCAACAGTGAGTAAGCAGAGCTTCTGGATGGGATTTTTATTAACTCTATGGCGCAAATTCTGTTATTTTCAATGACAGGCAATGAGTTTCAAATATCAGAAATGTGCCTGATTTGCTCTAGTCTTTACTATCCTACCTTTCTGATGCCTATCCCCATCTATAGCAATGACTGAATTTAAAAAACTAAGAAATAATATTTACTACCACTCTTTCATTTAGCTTTCATTACACTTAAGAGGGTCTTGAGGGTGCTGGATCATACCCCAAATTCCTGTTCATGTATACTTTTCGACTTTCAGATAGTTGTACACGAAGGTAATTTGTGTTTTTATTTTATTACTGGCAAACTGAATGGTACATGTATTTCAAAGCTGTAATTCTAAGTTTCAAAATAAAATCCACATTACATTGGTGATCCAAGTTTGACAGCATATGCTTCAGTTAATTTGGGCAGAATATTTGGGGTCATGAATGGAGTCAGTTTTTGGGTGTTGAGAAAAGGAATGGAGCCAAAAGTTAGAAAGTGTGAAAATGGTAACCTGCAGCCTCGTGTTACGCACCCCTTCAATCATTACTGGTATCATCTCCCCAGTGTTTTCATAAGGGGATAATATTCTCTCAGAAGCATCTGTGTGTGCGTTGTTTGTGTGTGTGTGTGTGTGTGTGTGTGTGTGTGTGTGTGTTGTAAAGGATGGCAGGTGACATGAGTGACAGGCTAGTTGGGGGTGAGGAGGATATAGAGGCGCCTCCCATCTTATCTGACAGGCACACTGCAGAACAGCAAAAATCCCAAAATCCCCTGCATAAGCCCTTGGAGCTCCCCTATGGGGCATTCCGTGTGTTTGTGTGTGCGTCACCTCATTGAAACTATACGGGTGTTCGCTTATGCGTAACATTAAGTGCACGTGTGTGTGTGTGTGTGTGTCTTTTAGTGACAAGGAGAGTAAGAATCTCGTTACTTTCCCATTTCAATGTAAAGCTTCGTAATTCCTCCTCACCTTCAGCAGTACATCACTTCTCAAGGTTATACGGCAGGATAGCGCCTCTCTACTTCTTTCTTAATCACTGACACACCAATAACACGCATGGAAACATGTAATAAGAATATAAAAAGCTTAAGATTTGTGGTACTGTGTGTGTCATGTTCTCTGTTTTATGGGTAATGCATAAAAAAATGGGATTTTGCTAGGTAGACAATTCACATTCTAAAATCTCAATCGTAGATTATTTCCTTTTAAGGATAGTTTTTAACATTACGAGATTCTCCCGGATCCTTTTTTATTTACTTTGTTTTGAAGACAATCAAGCCCTTTTTAACGACTTAAAGCAGATTTGTTTTAAAGAGGTGATTGGCTAAGTTGCTTTTTCAAGCATTGACAAAGTGGACCATAAAGATATCACAGAAAAAATAATTATTTCTGTGATTTATAACAATAGAAATCACGACTCTCCCAATACAAGTAATCCCTATTGCTTAGCTTCAAAAAGTCGTACACCCATCACTTCTCTGTGAACGCTTGGCTGATGGTAAAAGAAGATTATCTGGCCTGTCCTCAACCCAACCTTAACCTCAGGCCAATCAGAAAGTCTAAATTATTTCTCTATTCTCCATTGACATGAGGTCAGTCACACTGTTATTAACTATACACTACATCCATGAAGACACAACCAAATTGAATTTCTCTGAGCCAAATTATGCAACAACATAAATCAGATTAAATTAATAGAGAATTTAAGTACTATTGATGTACTGAAAGTCTTTAATTTCAACAATTTATGAATGTTTTGGGATCTGTAGGACTCTGGATGGGAGTCCTCTATTAGGTCTTCTAAGGATTTATGATCAATTTTCAAAAAATGGTTGCCTAATACTCTAATGTTTTTGCACGAGTCAATTCTGAACCTTCCCATTGTTGTGTTGTTCTTCAGAACCTCCCCAGCACATTAATTATAGAGTCTAATCTACACATCACTATAAACATGCTTCAACTGTGTCCCTATCCATTACTGCTGGTTCAACCCATTTGTTACCATAATATCCCAGGTATGTAGCCTTATTTACACATCACATGACGCACATAAAAGATGACACTATCTATAATGAGCAATAATCGTTGTGAGAATCCTGCATAGTTTGTGTGATGCTTTAGTTTATCAATATGATGATCAATTGTAATTTGAAGAAATCCCAATTATTTTATGTGCATCATTTCTCCACTGTCATGCTTGAAATGATACATTCCGGTCTTTATTTCCGATTTGATTTAGGTATAAAAACTACATTCCAGTTACGAGGGTCACAGCCCTTATTCAGATGAAAAACAGATAAAAATGAATTGTTTTCACTTTTATTAGTATTCGCAGTTGGTGGACATTTAGTATGTTTTATTTGGTGGCCTCCTAGCCTATCCTAACATTATGGTATGTGTAAGTGTATGCCCTCACAAATTAATAGTATAAATATTGTTTAATTTTAATGGAAATCAGCAAAGACAGTACACTTTTTTTGCATAAAAAACTCAACTAAGAAACATTGATGTCTAATCTAAGGGCTATTATCCTCTATGCAGAAAATATACACAAAAGTACATTTTACATGACAATATATTTAGTCCAGAGCAGTTTTTTTAACCTCTTGTTTATTAATGTCAAGTCTTTTTGCTTTGAGGTCTCATTGGTAATCCTCAAATCTGGATCACTCCCCCAACAATATAGCAATCTAAAAAAAAAAAAAAGCCAGGCCACATCAAACAAACGTGACCACGAAATATTTGGTCTTTGGTTAGGAGAGAAATGGAGGGCTAATTATGTCAATCAAAAACACTTTGTGGTGGTTTCAAACCCACAACAGTTCACTGAGGAGAACGCAACAAAAATGACTGGCATGCTATTACTAATGCTTAATCTTGCTACGTGAACCATATGGCATCTATTTTTGTCCTTAGCAAATGTAGACGGGCGCATTGTTTTGCCACGCCAAGGGACGTTTTATACCAGGTGTTGTTAATTTTTTGATATGCCCTCTTGGCCAATGCTTAATGCGACCCAACGGAAGTTTGGGAAATAGCCAATGGAAGAGCAACTTAATTACCCCAATTCCAAAATAAAATAGTGTCATTTGCATTTCGAGGATGGTTGAATTTTTGAGAATTTGCTTTCCATCACTTGAATTTCTTTCGTATCAAGAGGCAAAACTTTCTCTTTTAGGCGTTTCGTAACTTGCCTTCATTTGCCACTAGATTTGTTTTTCCAAAGAAAAATATAATAATCACATTTGATCCAATCGTGTTTAGCGCATAGGATTAAAAAAAACAATGTATGGATGAATGCATGAATAAAATAGCTCTATGAAAGTTTTATGCACGAACAGCCTTTTGCTTTTTGTTGGACAACTTGGAATCTCATCTGTCTCCTCTGGCTGCAGGAATAAAAGTCAATATTTCAAGACAGCAGGCACACTTATTAAATATTTCAAACAAAGGGAACATGACATAGGTTCTCTCTCTCTCGCCTGCTCTCTCTCACTAAGGCCCGCTACATGAGATACCGTATATAACCAGTGCCTGCATCCAAGAGTGAATAAAAGTACGTACTATACTGGAAAGAACCACAACCTTTGTGTGGTTGACAGAGGAGAGTAAGGGAAGAAGGTTAATGGGTTTTCACGGGAAGGAAGGAGTTGAGATGGGGGTTAATGGCTTCTAGGGTGTGACGGTGGATCACTGACAGTCATGAACTAAAACATAAAGTTACCTTGGAGGTCTCGCCGAGTAATCAGCAGGAGCACCTTGAACTTACGCAGCAGGGTTAAATACATGTCTACTTTGCAGTGACAATGTGAACACAAGGACCAATACATCATTTGAGCAGGTGCACAATACTGCCTGTCCTCCGGAGATTACTCGAGTCTTTTATTCTGTTCGCCTTGTCTGGCACACTTCCGGCTACGTACGAAAACAGCTGGACTTTGACCTTGTTTTTATGATATGTTGTCAGAGATATTATAATTCTAAATTTTTTTTTTGGGGGGGGGGGGATAGGCTTTGCCCCTTTCAAGGAAACCGTTTAAGCAAAAACGTAATATTCCCGAAAATGTGTCAATGTGAAATTGAAAAAGTATCTTGTAACTTTAGCAGATGATTGTAAACTAACGCAATTGTCTTAAGATGATTCACTTTGTGATGTTTGCAGTCAGAACCGTGAGAATTGTTAACTAAACAAATCCTCCTTATCGCAGTCATCCGCCATGGTTTTTGTTTGCGTTAGATTGCAATGCTTGGAGGTCAGACCAGGTAAAGCCTTTTCCACACAGCAGTCAGTTTTACACAGAAAAATCTCCACCCTACCAACCTCAAAAGTCTCTATAGTATGTATGATATGTATTCTACCGAAAACAGACAGACTAAAAATTCTGGACAAAGTCAAAGCTGCTTATCTTCAGGAATTATGTACTGCTATCTAAATGAAACCGATAATATACTGTGTCCACTTGTACAACAACAAAAAAAATGCCTGAAACAATGCTTTCTTGGTGAACACAGCCTATGACTCTACTTTTCATTCATTTTCCTAACCGCTTATCCTCATAAAGGTCGCAGGGGGTGCTGGAGCCTATTCCAACTAACTACGAGCACCAGGCAGGGAACACCCTGAATCGATGGCCAGCCAATCACAGGGCACAAGGAGACAGACAACCAATAACACCTATTATAACATCTTTTTGGGATGTGGGAGGAAATCGGAGTACCCGGGGAAAAAAACAAGCCCAGGGAAAACATTCAAACTCCACACAGTGTGAGAACCGAGCTCGAACCCTCGACCCTTAAACTGTGAGGCCAACGCGCTGACCACCAGTCCACCCTGACTCTTCAATCCTAATGTTTATTTTTCTTTCCTTTGTTTTGCTTACCCAAGCGTGTCAACTAATATGTACAAATCTTTCTGAAAAATGCCAAGCACTAGGGATAATATAGGCTTGTGTGGTATGATAATGGAGGCGTAACAATGCAGGTCAAAGTGGCTTTGACTGGGGAATGTTAAAAAGACCGGCAAAACCTGGGATTACAGGACTGAATGGGTGGGATGACAGACAAAATGCACACCTGCAAGCCCTCCCACAAGGGGAAAAACATAACCTATGAATGGAAAAAGGTACTGATGCTCGACTCCGTGTAGGAAATGCACTGAAAGTGTCAAAACTGACTCCATGTGAAATGCGGAGCACACTCTAATAAACGCTAAAATCAGGTTATTTCATTTATTAATTTGAACAAAATCAAATGAACTTAAGGCAACCCTAATCATTAATGTCAAAATCAGTTATTAACTCTTTCCTTCTGCTGTGAATATAAACAAATTTGTCACTTTGTCCAATCTTTTTAAGCTGGGAGGGTGGACAGCAAATTCACCGCTCACACTTCAAATGCAATCAAGCATAATACACACACACCAACATTATCAATTGGTTGTTTTTTTGTGTGTGCAATGCAATTTAGATCAACTTTGACCATGTTTATCCATTGCATCACACCAATACTACAACAGAGATATTGAACACACCTGCACAAACAACTTCACTATCTTGCTCTCCCTCACAAACATACAAACACATACACACAAAACTTTATCCATCAGTTACTCATTTCCAAAAACCTTTTTATAATAATACAAAGCCAGTCAATATTAGAGGGCAAAGAAGCAGGAGTAAAGGTGGGTCTTACCTTGTGTCATCAGCCGTTCTGATTCTCTCTGGCAGGTGTCGTCATGGCCAAATACTTCTCCAGGTAAGGGAAGATCTACTCTAAATCTTCTCTTGAACTCTCTACTATTCTCCTCTGTCACGGTCCTTTGATTTTTGTCAGTTGGATAGGATAGAATGTGCATTTAAACGAGTCATTACAACTGTGAGGCTCCCGGAATTCCCGAAGTCCTGCACTGGAAGAGCAAGGGTGATTACGCTCCTCTCTGTCCTTCCTGTTGAAGAAAGGAGGGGGTTTGAACGTCACAGAGGAGCGGCTCTCTGCTCTCTTGCACACTCTTTTCTCCACCTTTTTATTCTTCTCTCAATCTCATCTAAAGTCCCATTCCCAGCTTCAGGATTTAGGTGTAAACAAAACCAATGCAATGAGTGTCTAGTTTTCCCCATGCTCTACTCTCTACATCAGACCTGGGCAATTAATTCCACAAAGGGCCGCAGTGGGTGTAGGTTTTTCATTCTAACCTTTCCACCAATCTGGCATCTTAAAAGTGCAATCAGTGAAATGCAGTCAGGTGCTTCTTGTTTCATCAGAATTCCAAGTTTTTTTTCGACAAACTCAAGTATATTTGATAACATGCTGCCAACACTTTTAAAAGGTTAACATTTTCTGGCACCAAAATACTTTCAACAACCATAAGAGAGTTTCTATAAACAGCCCTTAAAACTAGAATCCTTTAACAGCTCAATATGGACTGAAAAACAGATCTGTCCGAGTGGCACTCCACTCCTGTTGAAGTCCAGAGGTGAAGTGGCTCTTTTGCTGTCTTTTTGTAGAACGCACCATTTACCACCATAGAAATTGATTTCAAACTTGTGTCTTTTAAAATGTTCTTAACTAGATCCTCGACCTTCAACAACTATTGGATATACTTGTAGTTTCAATGAAATTCTTCCATAAGAACAAATGAAGATATATGAATAGGAACATCACGTTAGATTGTTTTCAGGTACTTCAACGTATTTCCACATTCTAGAAAAAAAGTGCTGAAGACCCTAAATTGCCTGTTAATAGAATTTGAATGGTTATTTTTTATGTTCTGTTTTTTTTGTGTGGGGGTGGGCGTATACTTGTTTCATGTTAGACTTAGTTGTTAGGCCCACTAACCTCTTTAGAGAAATAACATGAAAAAATGCAATGATAAATAAGGCTATGTTTACATTTCAGGCGGAAGTGACCCAATTCAATTTTTTTTGCTTTTATTTCCTCTTAGTGAGGTCCTTGCTTGGTGGTCTTAATGGGCCAAGATACATTGAAGCAGATTTTCAGACTCAATCTTTCATTTTTTACCAGTGCTCAAAAATGTTAAGATAAGTCCTTGGACAGCAAAAGGACAACCACGCATGCTAATTATGTTATGCTAGCGGGATTACCCTGTTTCCTTAAGACATCCTTTTTTACATCTGCGCATGTGGGTCACATTATGTGATGGGCTATAAATTCTTTGCTTCCTTTTTTGGGACTGTTATGAGAAAAAAAGTGGAACAAAAAGATGGGATATGGTAGCAATAAAAAAAAAAGATTTTTGCATTAACATCCACTTAACGGTTTATTCTAACAAATTGAGCATGTAAGGACTTTGGTAAATAAAAGAGTGCCTTTAATGAAAGAATTGACGGATGGATCGCAGCCTGGCCTCTCCTCACAAGCTCGTCCTGTTTTGCCCATAATTAATTCATCGGGTATTGATTTTCGGTACGCCTACATTATCCCAGGACACACACGCAGGAAGTTTGAATTCGTAAAACCAAATTGGGAAGGTCTTTGTCTCTTTGTGCTTCTCTATCACGCTGTTGGAGGCAGGCGTGCACACTACTCACTCACTGACACAGCCACCCACACATGCGCTTGACCCTGCCCTTCTGTCCCCGGACATCGCTAACCTTTCCTCAAAGAAGCCTGTGGATTTCTTTTCTTCATTTGGCTTCCTCTCCGTTATCTGAAATTACTCAGCCCCCTTTAAATCCCCCATCAGTCTTTTTGAGGGCTTTGTTACTTTTATCCATCTTTCCTTTGCCTTTAGTAGTTTAGGATCAATTAGCATGTGTCCCTTTTATTCGTTTTAAGCTTTCACCCTCATCTAGGCTGCAAAACCCTTTTGTATATTGCACGTTCTTTTAGCTCGTAATATTCAAATTGATTTTTCATTTATTTTTTAAATAGTATTGACTCAACACTGGAAAAAAAACAGATACACTTTAATTTACCCTAAAATGGATTAAGTGGATTATTTTTTTATTAAGGCCTATCTAAACAAGGAAAATACTTATTAGTATTTAAACAAAGGTCCACACAAAAACACAAACATTGTTCCATACCATATTTCGTCACATTTACTAGTTAAAAGATCAGCTGATTACCAGTTGCAACCAGTTTATCCTTTCAGAATGTTTTTATGAGTATTTTCCACTACAAATTTACTTATTCATTTATTTTCCGTACCTCTTATCCTCACAAGGATCTCAAACAGCCATTTAGGCACACACTCACCCATAAGTGGCAATATTTTTGTGTGGTTATGGCTAAAGATTCGACTTTTTTTCTTTTTATATATCTCATCGAGTCAATTTTTTTTGTCTCTGTTAGCAGATAATTCTCCTTAAATCAAATGTTTCCTTCCTCTTTTCCTCAAATCTATTTCTGAAACAAAGATGGAAACTCACGTATACATCCAAACACATTGATAGCCGTCATGTAAACATCCAATCATTGTTGCTTGGATTGCATCCAAACACCTTTAACATCACACCAAATACAAACCCCGTATAATTTGTACTTCCCTATTTTAATTGCTTATTCTGTTTGTTTGAGGCCCATTTTAACGTGGCATGACCTCTACCCAGGCCTCAACCGGCTGTTGTCGATATTGACGTCGAGCCTCCCTCTCTCACGCACAAGTGCGCTCACATAATGTCAATCTCATGCACATGGCATATAAACACGCACTTGAATTACACGTAGACTTTTATTTCCTTTGTTCTGCCTTGGATCTGAGCACTTTTAAACGTTCGCATATGAGACGACGGTCAAGTTTACCTTTGTCCTTCCGTTCCATCAGTTAATGCAGACTACAGAGTAATATAAATGCCACATGCTTTACACGTCAGCCAAGAAATTCCTCCATAAGACAAGCATAAAAGCATGTTCAAATCAATATAGAAACCTCATAAAAGCACCCAAAAAGTTCTGTGCAAATTATATATATATAAAACCAACACTATAGTGACTTTAATAGTGATTTACTTTTAGAATATGTATCTAGATTTGGTGTAAATGCCATTCAAAAAGCTGTTTCAGGAAACAAAAACATTAATGTTGAGACTTTTTGGAGTATTTTCTGATCAATAGTGATCACAAGATAATGCATTGATTATCTCCTTTGATTCCAAACTACATCAATAATTGATGCCTTAAAAAAAGGTCTGTTATGATACACTTCAAAGAGTTCACACAAGCACTTGCACACACACACACACACTCATTAATGATTGATGTCATTGGATTCTGCTCTTGCTTCCTGCTTGACCAAAACACTGAACACAAACACTGCCAGGCACCATTATCCACTATACAGTGTGAATATAACAAAATAAATGATAAGAGAAGAAGCTTTATTTACAACAAAGTTCTTTGGAGATTGATGGAACCATTCCAAATACAAATAAAAGAAGGAAAACAGGCTAAATATGCAATTTTTGTCCATTTTACACAACACAAACAGGTGCATCTAGACTGCAATTTTCATAAGAAGATAAGAATGCATAAGGTGTGTTATATTCATTAAAGTCTCAAATAATTTTACAGCCCAGCAGAGCAAGCAGTTGAATCAATGACAAAACCACCTGACCTTACACACTCAGTATTTGTGAGGCAGCCAAAAACCTTAATAATGCAAAGAATTGGGGGAAGGGGGTTTACGGAGGGGGGGGGTGCACGTGTGTGAACAACGGCTTTGGAATCTTTGAACTTTTCTAGGAGATGGCATTGTAAAGCACGGAGTCCTCCACTTGGCAGATGGATGACAATGAAAGCAGTGTATCCCTGGGTTTTGTTTAATTCATTTCTTTATGGGTGAATGAAGAGAAGCTCTTGTGTTCTCTTTGCTCTGGATCATTTACTCAGAAGGACAAACAAAGAACCCATTAAATGTTGGTGAAAGTCATCAACATCATCACGGACTGCCTTTTTCACACTTTAACTGAAGCTTAGAAGGCCTTCTCGACACGTTACTGGTGTTTCATGTCGTCCAATTAGTTATTAAGCCATTACTCACATTGCTTTATATTTACTGCATTTTTCCTGAAGTCATTCATTTTCTGTAACACTTCTCCTCAAGGGTTACAGAGGGTGCTGGAGCATATCTCAACCAACTATGGGAAGCAGGTGGCGGACACCCTGAATTGGTTACCAGCCAATCACAGGGCACAAGGAGACAGACAACCAATCACGCTCACACTCATACCCAGGGGCAATTAAGAGTGTTTAACCAGCATGGTTTTCGAGATTTTGCGATGTGGGATGAGAGCGGAGTACCCGCAGAAAACCCAATTGTGCACGTTTGTCACAATTTCAAAACACTGCAGGATTTTATAATAAATTGGCATGAGAAGGCCAACATTTAACCAACGGCCTAATACCACTTCACATAAAAACTCATTACAATCTGACACCATGTATAAAAGCCAACCAAAACACTATCTCAACCTGTGTTTGTGACCATATACAAAGCAGAGGGCTGACATTTTACTTTAAAGAACGGGCCGGAACAGTGCTTAATAGATGTAAAAGGTCTCAGTTACTCTCTATGTGCTACGAGGCAGCGATCCATGGAAAGCCAACTAACTAAGTGAGAGAAAATAGAAACAAAAGAAGGAAAGAATGAAGCGAGAAGGACAAAGTGTTCCCTGTGCTCAGCTATGAATGCCAGACAGTTCTGGGCCTCTCTCCCAGGCCTGGAGGTCAACTGGATACCAGAACCAAGTCAGTGGTCCACGCCACTGAATGATGGTGAAAAAAAAACCAGGGGACAGACAAAGTAGAATACCTTAAGTCGTTTACTCCCAAGAATTTGGAGTATCCAAGCCGTAGCCAAGCACAGATACCATTCCCGGGAATTCATTGGAACACATTTATGAAGCATCCTGCAAATCTCAGAATTAATGCAATGTTATCATTATATCTATAGATTGTCTATTCAACTGAAGCTGAGATGATGCCGTGTGGTTTAGCCATGTGTAAAAAAATCAGACAGTGTTACTGGTTCACATTATTGTGGCATTTTGTTGTTAAACAGTTTTTACAGTTTCAACAGTATTGTTTCCAGTTGAGTGTTTTTGAAAGGTGATTTTAAGAGATTATGGAGAATTTCTGCATTTATTATAAACGAAACAATAAAAGGAATTGGCATATAAAATTAAGAACAATTATAAAAACAATCCTATATTTCATTACAACCTATAATAAACTGCCCAGTGGCCAGGAAGTTTATAGCAGGAGGTGTTATGACCACCCCTGTGGTGCAAGACTGGGAATAGAAGTGACAAAAGTAATTGAAAAGGAGAAATATGGGCACATTTTTTCTCATTTGGACACTACTCATGTTGTGGAGGCATGTCAATCAGACATTAGCGGTTTCAGAGATTACCAAGAACCAAGCAAAATGATTAACATAAATGACTAGCACTAGAACCGATGCATGGTTTCCCTCAAATGAACATTGACCTTAACATTTGGTGTATATGAGTTGCTTTTTTTTTGTCAAAGAATTATTGATGAGAAAAACCTCCCATTCTAATGAATGGAAAAAGATGTATGAGACATTCTTGCAAATACTTCTCCATGCTACGACATTGGCTAGTATGCCTAGATGTCTTTGAAAGCCATCTGGAAGGCTTTGTCAGTGGCCTAACCAAACTACTCCACCTGCGTTTTTGCACTCAGCAAAGCCTCGTTCTGCTCGGCTTGCAACATTAATCAGCTTCTTCCAGTGTCCCACAGGCAAAAAAAAAAAACCCAGACCCCTTAGTGGAAGACAATTAAGCATAATTTGAATGTAGCCACTCAATTATTTTCTAAGACAAACATTCTTCTTGTCGGTGTGATATTGTTTTGAAACTTGCGCAATTCCTTTGTGTCGGACTAATTGGAGAAAAAATGTCGGCCATCTAAAAATTTGAAGTATGGGAATATTATTCTGATTGAGAACAGCTTTAAACAATTTCTAAATCCTGGCTTTTTAACCCTAACCCTAACCATTTACACTGCCATTAATGAGTAGGATTCATTTAAAGTGTGTTTTATGGATGTGATGGGGAAATTTGAGTATATAGAAGAGCATAGCAGGACTGGGCTCCACATCCCAAAAGTTCTTGAAAATATCTGACCCCCGTCCAAATGACTGGAATGAGTTTGAAAGTATAACAGAAAAAAAATAGCATGTAAAACGATCTCCTCCAACTTCATGCTTTGTGGATCAAGTTCAATGGCCAATTATGTTGCCTATGATCTCGTCAGGAACAAAAAAGAAAGGATTGTAAATGATCTTAACCCCTACATGTTGTCATAAGGAACATGTTTGGAATTTTCAACATGTAATGCACGTCCATTGCGAGTGCTGCGTCGGGGTCGTCCACACATACCACTTGCATTTCCACATGCTGGAGACTGTTATGATATGACAGGCAGATAAGCCCTGCACTCACAGCCCAAATTCATTCGCGGCGCTCCGTGGGAAACGAGCGCATAGTTGGTGCAACTGTGCATACAAAAACACAACACAACACACACACACACACACACACACACACACACACACACTAATGTTACAGTATGTGTTGAAAAATTCTTTAATCGACGTGGGAGAAACCGACTGTAAGAGGGTCCCCCATATTCACGCCTTCTCTGTTTATAACAACCCATAAACGTAGTAGTAGTTTTCATTCAAAACAAGGAGTGTAGCGTAGTTATTTTTCTAAGAGATAAAAATCCTAATTTATTATCCTCGGATTAGTTTCGTTTTTCAAATACAACGCAATTTGTTAATTTTAAGAGGGATTTCCCTGTCGGAAGCGGTGCACACATTTTTATCATGTTTGTTATTTTTAAGCATTATTAACGATTTTTGAGTTTAACAAATTTGTAAGGTATTCTTATTATTATATATATATATATATATATATATATATATATATATATATATATATATATATATATATATATATATATATATATATATATATATATATATATATATATATATATATATATATATATATATATATATATATATATATATATATATATATATATATATATATATATATATATATATATATATTTATATATATATATATGTATATATGTATATATATATATATATATATATATATATATATATATATATATATATATATATATATATATATATATATATATATATATATATATATATATATATATATATATATATATATATATATATATATATATATATATATATATATATATATATATATATATATATATTTTTTTTTTTTTTTTTATTTTATTTTATTTTTTAATTTATTTATCTTATCCTTGAAGAAAAAGTCTCATATGTGATTTTCATCAGCCGACCTGTGTTCTTTTTTTCCCGATGGTAGCCAGCCAAAGACACTTACAAGTTGATAAGTAGCGAGACACAACAGCCCGGTTCTTTCAAAACAAGGAGAAGATTTCTCATACAAAAGCCAGCCTCCGCACTCACAAAAACACAAAAGAACAGTGTATAAAGTTGCTTCTACGGTAACTATACCTACTATCTGATATCTATGTTATTCTTTCTCTTTATTTCCTCCCATCTTTTTTTTCTTTGTCCCGACCTTGCCGATCCTCTCTTGTTTTTCCAAGTAGTCCCAACACTCTCTCATCCATCAATCCATCCGCTCTCTCTTTTGTCTCTCAGCGTCCTGCCCTTGACTCTTGTCTCTCAGTTGTGTCTGTTTCTATTATCGTCTGTTTTCTTTTTAATTCAGCCTGTCTTGGCTGCTTCACGTGGGACAGGAAAGATGGACAATCAATGTGCAACGGGCTTATTTAAAGGTGCAAAAGGGGGTTCAAGCGTGTGTTTGCAGCTTTGATGGAAAACAGAGGAATAGAGCACCCTCTTGGGTTTTAGAGAAGGGAAAAAAAGGAAATGCAATGGAGTTGATAGACAGCTGAATGGGGTAAGGAGTCATTTATTACACCGTATTTTCCGCACTATGAGGCGCAGCTGAAGTGCAATGCGATTTATAATCCGATGCGCCTTATATATGGATCAATATTGGTACATCATTGTATGAAATTCCCTTTAGCACAGCTCCATCTAGTTGATGCATAAAACAACTCCTAACTACTACTACTACAGCTCCATCTAGTGGATGGATAACACATTCCCTTACGAAAACTATCGTTACCATTAGCACCACGACCACTACTACTGCATGTTATAATCCACTGCGCCTTATATATGAAGCAAATATCAAGATAGACCATGCGTTGAAGGTGCAGCTTATAAACCAGTGCGCTTTATAGTGCGGAAAATACATGCTCAGAAATTAACAAAGATGTATTTGAACATTCAAATGACTAATTTTTCATCCTTACTGCCGACGAGTAAAAAAAAAACAAATTGACCTAGAATGGTATCACGTCCATGTGAGTCAAAAATAAAAAAATGTATGAATAGAAAAGACAACTGTTAAAGTCTAAATTGGATATATTAAATCCGAAAAGTAATGTTTCATTATTCTGAAGTAAACCAACTGTGGCAGAATAAGTCTTTGGACAGAAATGTATGTAATATTTGATTTTTGCATGTTTTTCAATTCATTATTATTATGTTGTCGCTGAAAAATGTACTTCCATTTTTTTTGTTTTTTTGGCATTTTAAGTACAGTATGTTGGCATGCCGGAAGTGAGAGAGCGACATGAATAAATAAAAAAGGAAACAAAGAAACAACACAACCTAGACAGTTTCCCCAGGGGAGAAAGGGATGTCGAAATTCTTACAAAAAGTGAGAAGGGTGGGGGGGGAATTATGGGTGGGAGGAAAGCATGGCGGCAAAGGTACGATGAATGCTCAGAAGAGGGTGGGGGGGGGGGGTTGAATGTGTGCAAAGGGGGATAAGAAAGAGAACTAGAGGGGCAACAACGGGTGCCAAGAGGATAAGATGAGAGATTGAAGAGATGGAGAAGAGGCGGAGTGAAAGGCTCTGCTATTGTGAGCGCCTATTGCCATTGTTATAGACTGACAACTTGTGCCAGATACGCCCCAAAACTTTGCCAAAAGCCCCCATAGGAACCATACAAGCCCTTTTTTTGGAAATCTGGCCGACAAATAGACAAGTGGGCGGCTTGGGGGAAGGGAATCCAGGGCTGGATGATGGAGAGGAAGGTGAGGATTCCCCCCAGGAGGCTAGATAAGCTTATGTGAGTCCCATACAAAAATAAACACAAAACGCTAACACTTTTGTCAGTGTCCCATTTATACAATCGGGCAAAAAAATGTACTGTAAATTTAAGAAATTAGTCTCCTGAGAAAATATTTTAAGGCCGTATTCACACCAGGAAGTTACAGTTTGTGTTTTTTCTAGCATGTGTCTGGACCAAAGTATATATTTTTTTTAAATGCATTTATTTTGACAACAAACTGCCACATGCAAAATCTGTCCAATCACAAAAGGGTCTAGTAACACGATAAAAGACATGAAAATCAGGCTTCCACAGAGTAATGCACTCATCAGCATTTTTCCATCCCTACTGTTAAACATTTGAAATGTTTTATTTTAAATGTGTATTTGTCAGAATAGTTTTAATCCTCATGTCTACACAAATATAAAATACAACAACATTTCCCATGATGCCATTGACTATGGAAGCCTGTTACATGCAAAAAAAGGTTGTGTTATTTCAGATTGGTTTCAACCACGACGTGGTCTCTTTCCCACACTTCAACCGTTGGGAGCAAACCGAGACTACCTCTAAGGAGTGGTCTTGTACCGACTGTTTGCTCTGCACCAGAATTTGCTGGTTTGTATTCACACCAAGCTAAAAAAAATGGGTTTAGACCGAACCAAACTGGACAGAGAAGTATTCACTCTCAGTCACCATCGTGTTTTTACACCAGACAACATTATGTCTGAACCTAAAGGGTTAATAACCATTGTCTGGTTAGTTTGCACACCTGTGAAGGGACTAATAGGTACTTCCAGGAAAAAAAAACCTCTTTCAGCGATAGAATGTAAGAATGAGGGGGGAAAAGTGTGTACACAGTGGACACAGCTTCCATCTATGTATAATTGTTAAATGAATGAACTGCTCTAAATGTTAATTGTCATTTAAGTGTTCATTTCCTGCGCAGACTTTTTACGAGTGGCTTTGTTCAATCTTGACCAAGCCTGCGAACTCATTTTCACACGAGTGCACCACCGGAGGAAAGCGCAGGAGTGAAACCACAGTTAAAACATTTATTTCTGTCGTAAAGCCGGCACACCTGCGGGGGCACAAGGCAGGATAGAGGTGAAAACAGAAGCCAATTGAAATTGGTGTACGTTAGAAGAACTGGGCTCGGGAAAATCCCTCAAATTATCGTTGATGTGTCTACATGCCTCAAGAGACGATCTCAACCGAGTGTGGATTCTAAAATGTCCTTCATTCCTTTCGTTAGTGTGTTCATTCTATTGTCTGATCATAATACAAATTTGCAAGTAACCTAGTAAACAAGGACGTGAAGCTATCATTTTGAATTCTCTAAGCATAAACAGCTTTTTTAACTAGTTTGACAGTCAAAATAATAGCTAAAGACATAAACCCAAAATGAAAAATACGTGCTGTTTTCCTACCTTGATCAGAAATTTAGATGATGTTGTATTTTTATTTATCTTTTTCCTTTGATACTTCTTTGTGATTAGAGCTTAAACGACACAGCCACAACTGGTTCATCATCAGTAAATCCCACGAATAAGTACGAATGACATTTGTGATAAGACGTATTAACATTACGAGGATTTCCAAAATTAACTGAAATCTATCAATTTATGTCTAAAATGTATTTTACTGTGTCTGTATTCTCACCCTCTTGCTACTGTGACATTGAAATATCCCAAATACGGCATGAATAAAGTTATCTAATCTAATCTAATCATTTGCGTGACGATTTTATGGTGATCTCATCTTTTTGGTTTCCCGTTTCATCTAGTTCATTGGTGGGCAGAGTCTTCCTTCAACAACTGGCAGCAATTCGTAGAGTTCAGTATTCAGGGAGTGGTTTTAGTGAACACAAGGTCGGCACCTTAGCTATTGTTTTATTGGCGTTCTTGAATGCTAGACGTTATCCGGTGGGGACGCCCATTTTATGGACACACTCTTCTCTTGGCATCATTTTTATATCATATTATATGATGTAGCCATTCAATCTTTGTCCCTTCCATTAACATTTAAATTTTTAGGTATGTAGTTGCAATTGTATAAATATAAACAAAATGTGCACAAAATGATGTCATTTTTTTAGACTCCCTTTCATGACCAAATGAGGCGCTTACATGATGGTATGGGAAGCAGTGAGATCACTGTTAGCCACTTTTATTCCCACTTTTTCTATCTCTGCTTCACTATCATCTTTTATGTCACGCACATACAGGCACTGAACGGACAGTCAAAAAAAGGGGGGAAAAAGTCTGGCGTAAAAGGAAGTAGACAAATGTCAACAATGGCAAACAGAACTTGTGTTGTCATGTCAGTGAGCTCATCTTTGGTCTGAACTTCCTCTCCACCACTGATATCATCTTGTGGTACACATATGACACCAAGACTAAGTGACCCTTGATTGAGCAGCAGGCCAAATTCAGAAGGCCGAAATTCAGCCAGAAGTTAATCTTTTGCAAAAAATGTCATCGAGGCACATGCAATTGTGTCATACAATTTTGGTCATGGCTAAATTGTAACAATCAACACGTTGTTTTGGACCAAAAAATATATAATATCATATGCCGTCATCAAAAGTTCCAGATGTCAAGACCATTGTAACTTGCAGAGGCCTGTCGTGAATTAATAAATTACAGATGAGTATTCATTCATATCTCTATTAGATGCCTAACCCTTTTTAACCTTGTAATAAGAACAAAATGCCCGTCTCCCCTTTGCTTTTGAGGCCTAAATAAAGGGTGTCTAAACAAACACCTGCAGCAAATGGTGAAAATATTATTGAATTTGGCCTGCACAAGAAGCTTGAGTGAAGCCTACATTCAGTTGTACTTCTCTGCTTTAACTCTATCTTGGACGGATTAAACAGTCACTCGCTATTAGCCAAAGGGTCAAAAATGTTATAAGAACATTTTTTAATTATTTTTAGTACCCTTTTTTTCTGGATAATGGCCATCATATCGTTTCCTTTTCCATTCACTCTCACTGTTAGAATTTTGCTGGTTTATTTTCCGAACCGCTTATCCTCACAAGGGTTGCGGGGGTTTCTGGAGCCTATCCCAACTAATTACAGACACCAGGTGATGGACACTCTGAATTGGTGGGCAGCCAATCACAGGGCACGAGGAGACAGACAACCATTCATATTTCGGGTCAGTCAAGCTAATCTGCATGTTTTTGGGATGTGGGAAGAAACCGGAGTACCCGCAGAAAACCCATGCAAACTCCAAACAGTGAGGACCGACCTGGGATCCAACCCTCGCCCCCAAAACTGTGAAGCAGACGCACTAACCCACCCCTATTAGAATTTCAATGGTGCAAAAAAAATCTTGTCGAAAGTTTCACTGAACATGCTATGAATAGGAATCAAAACATATGAATGCATACAGTATGCCGTATGTTACTGCTCAGCCTGCTATTCATTCAAGTCTCATTTCATGGCACATTTCTTCACTCAAAACTGGAGTTTCCTGTTCTGCTTCCAATCTAGAGCGTGCACGTCCTTATACATGTGTCTGCTATTAAAGCAACTCCACGGTGCCACGAGAACAATTTATTTCTAATATACGATTGCTGCGGTTGAAGGAATTTTGAAGTCTTTAACAAGAACCAGTCACAGCGACAAAGACTTTGAGAGGAAAAAAAAACAAAGTGCTACTTAATGAGCCCCAACCAAAAGGCCACCAGTTCACAATAATGTCACCTTAATGCAAACTTTTACAATCTCAACATGCTAAATTCATCAACTCGTACTGGGAGCAAAAACTTCATGTTTCTTTAACCTTAATCTTTTCTTTGACACGTTTGCCCACTTCCTTCTGACATGGATCTCATTTTTCATATGCCGCCTTACTTCTTAAAACCCTTCACTCATGGACATTTTGTTCCATTTCCATCCATTTCAGTCACAATTCAGCCTACGCCAGCAGAAAAGCAGACAACAACCTACGAGCCCACTACACCGCGTGTCCGAAACCGGCATCCGTGAAGGTGTCCAATTCGCTGAGAGCATTTTAAGCGTGTGGCGACAAAGACAAATGGGCAGCAAAAGAGGAGGAGATTGGATAGAAAGCTCTTGCGGGGGAATGTGGCAGCGTGAGATGACCTTAACTCTTCGGCAAATCCGACACATTGTTGCACTCTGACACGCTTTGGCAAATTCTGTTGGTTTTGCGGATTTCTTTTTGCCACTGACAAAATCTCAACCATTTTTCATCCTGGCTGAACTTTTCAGTATATAGCACAAGTGAACACACCTTATGAGCCCATATTTTTCACTGCCACAACATGGTGACCTTGGTATTGTCAGAGCTGCCAACGTCCGTCGACCCCATTTCAGGAGTACCCTTGTCTTATTTTCGGAGTTTATCCGGAATGAATGCCATTCACACAAAATCGATATTCGCCAAAGTCGCACGAGACAAATCATTCGTCAGAACTTGTAATTCGGATGATTCACAATGCACTCTTGTTACCGAATTCTTCCGGTTTACAGTGCAGTTGAATCAAGATGGCGGAAGCGGTAGTGATGGTGTGAATTTTGAGGCATTTAAATTGGAAATATGGTACTTCTCCGAAATGGTTCCTTCCGACAAAATTGAAGTGATAATTTTTGGGGGATTTCCGGAGTTTAGGGAGGTTGTCCGGAGTCCCGGAGTTTGCCTTGCATTGCCTGGTAAACTCCTGAAATTCCAGAGTAGTTGGCAGCTCTGTATTGTACACATGACAGAGGCGGATAACAAAAGACTATAAAACTTCTCACATTGTTTGAGGACAGCATCAAGCAAATTTGGAGGTATGACTTTATTATCATTGAAAGACTTCATCATTTCAGCATGATTTCATGCTGAGACAAATGGTGTCTAACTCACAAATCGCTACTCTATGCAAGTCTGGTTCCTCTGACCTTGTTTCAGAAATGCCTAACCTTAACTGTCCCCTTTTTTGTCTCATTTCTAGTTCCATCCAACCTCCAATGGAGAACTTCAGTATCTTATACTTCTCTACTTCTCCTGGCTTTTCCTCAGAGCTACCCGTCTTTAACCCACCACTGTCCTAGAGACCTTCCCTTCCATCTCACTGACACTCTCCTATAACATAATACACCTGATATTTTCCTCCAGCTGTTCCTGCCTGCCTGCACACGGTTCTTCAATTCCTCTCACCTTCCCTGTCAACTTTCACCGTTGACCCTCTGTACTTAAAGACCTCTCATAATTCTTACATTTTTTAAACGCACCATGTCCCATCATTGAGTGCAATGGCATTGCCTTCTTACTGATCTTATATGAAAAAGAAAGGGAGGAAAAAGAAGCAATAATTCACGTCCAAGTAGTCACCGTGACTTGTCAGTGTGTGAGTTAGCGTGGTGACTATCTGTTGTTTTGCACTTGGCTCAACTACTGTCAGTGGAATGTGGCTATTATCATTACTCATCAAGTCTATAAACTAGTCCAAATGAAAAGTACCTTGAAGGTTTGATGCTGTGGATTGTCATTTTGATTTATGTTTAGTCCTACAGTTTTCTTGCTTTGACAAGCTTATAGTAAATAAAATAAGTACAAGTCTTCATTAGGGTCGTGGGTGAGCTGAAGCCAATCCCAGCTGATTTAGGGCGAGGGGTGGCGTAAACTATAAACCGTGCGCTAACCAATTACCAGTCACTTATATAAACAAGGATTCCAGCTCACATCATGTGGGCCTTTATTAAAACCACATTTTAGGTCATAAAATGTAACAAACTATTTATGTCACAGCGAAATCTCCACATTGATTGAATTGTTTCATGGAACATTTCGTTTTTCAACAGCTGTTGTGTTGTAATTTATCAATTGCAACTACTTATAGTCTATTAAAAATACATTTAGATGTACTAAATGTTACTTTGAAAACCACTTGTAGAAAAACAGTTCTATGGCAAAAGTCCAATGGCTGAAAGGTGTTGCACTGAAAATATTTGTAATGAGTTCAAAATTTGAGTCCACGTGAGATTGAAATTCTTCACTCACTTGTTTTTAAATATCGGAATTCCAGCCTACGGTGTCCCTTCCTTCTCTTTTATTTTTGCTCTGCCCTCTTAGTCATATTTCCATTCCCTTGTTTGTTTTTCTGAATCTGACTCCTCCGATCAGTTTTTATAAGCGACTTGTTAAAACAGTGACAAGCCAAACACAGACATGACCTCACACACTTGCTTCTTCTGGGCTACTGCTAGCTTGGAATAAGTATTGTTCCACTTGGATCATGAATGACCTCTCATTAGGTCATTTACTTCTGTTAAGGCAACTTGTCTTACCTTTGTTCTCTCTGAGAATTTAACAAACATTTTCCGAAACGCAAGAACAAATTGAAATCAATTTGTCTCTGACGGATCAACTCTAACATGTTTTCGTTTGAAGTATGTTTCAAGAAAAGCACTTTTTTTGTGTATTTCATACTGCCCAAATGTGGTGGTTTGCTCCAATTAAATATGGAAATGTTTGCAAAGCATTGTAGTATTATATTAGCTTTTTGAAAGAAACACTAGTCTTTATTTTGTATGGATAATCAGGTCATGTTTATTGTCCTTTTTGCAAGTTAAGTATAGTATTCCCTCAATTTTCGTGGTTAATCTGTCCTCATAAGTACCCGTATTAAGTGTATTTCCACCAAGTAGGAACCATATATAAATACTATAGCATATACGTAACATTTTATATTTTTAAAACTCCCTACACCATTATTATTCCCTTTGTTTTTTTCCTTGTCAACCTTCAGAATTTAGTTTTTTAAATGTGTTTTATTTTTAACCCCAATTTACTACACAAGATGCATATACACAAAAAAGGTGTTATCTGTCCATTAACGTTATAAATCCTAATGTTGATAAATGCGCTCTCAGTTTGAACTTGTAGAATTTGGCAAGTGGCTTTCAGAGTAGCGTGAACTGAAGTTATTATGTATGGTAGAGTCATAATTCTAGTCCTCGAGGAGTCACTTCTTTCATGTGGCCGTCAAAATTCCTGTTGCACTCTTCCTCTCCTCAGGGGCACAGGATGAACCGCCCTGAGTTATCATTCAAACAGGCTGCTGGGTGTGACTGACAAACGCACATCTGGTAGGCTTATGAGGCCGTTATGACAGAACCTCATGCACTGCGATCCAGCAAAAAGAAAGATTCAGCAGATCATCGTTTTCAATAGCCGAGCCCTTTTCTACCAATGACAGCGATAGACATTCACTCCATTAGAACCTAGGACAGCGGGCGAAGGGAATAATCGTGTTTCGGTGCCACTGACGCTGACAAAAATCTGAACCTTCGGAACAGGCAATTAGTTAAAAGCACTCTGTGTACATCACCATTGCTTTTTCCAATTAAACTAATTTAATAATAGCTATCTTAGTGCAAAGGGCAAGTATACATAGTACATCCAAGCACTAATGTAGCCCCTATAGTACCTTTACTGTAATCTCATTATAGTTGTTTCATGAAAATAAAAGCATTCAATTCAATTCAAATATAGCTTTACTTAAAAAAAAACTTTTTTAATCTACTGTATCACTATTGTTCTACAATGAAAATCCTCTTTTCAACATTAATTCGACTCAAGCCAAAAATTCCATCCATCCAATTTTCAACACCGCTTATCCTGGGTAGGGTCACGGGGGCGCTGGAGCACTACTAGGCAAACTACACCCTAAACTGGCACAACTGGTGTGCTTTAAATCTTTGCCAGGACTGAGGTCATCGTTCAACAGAAATGGCAATTTTTCCCTCAGTTTTCTGACACGTCTTTTGATTTTCCACAGTTTTGCCTCACATTTTCCTTGAACCTCTGACCACAGATTGAACGTGGACGTTTTGTTAGGACCGCTGTCTTTAAAAATGGGTGCGGTCGGTGAGAGATAAGCAAGTTACACAACGTGTTCCAAGAAATCCAATAGCTACACATAAAGATGTTGTTTTACAGTAACAATGACAATGTCCTCCCCACAGGCCTAATATTAAAAGTTATTCTGTGGGCCCTGCAGGTCGATCTATGACGCCATTGGAGACCTTCCAGACCTACAGTATTATTATAGAGATGGGTGGGATGTTTTTGTTGTTTTTTTTCTTCCCCATTTTTTAAATCCTCTTGTTCGTCTTCCACAAGTATAGTCCAAGCAGAACTTCTTTCTATTACAGCATTTAATCCAATTGGTTATTCAAGGCGCTTCAATGATATTCATCCCTCACTCGATTTCGCATTCAAGGCCACGACTTGCAGAGCTATTATTAATTCATGCTTACATGTCATTAAATCAGAATACATGCACATTCAGCCACTTGTGCTAATACATTATATTTCCACAGCTCCAGGTTTAGTGTGGTTTGAAAAAGGAACAGTACAGGATACTGTCTTCAACTTCGTGCATGTTTGGTTTATCAATGAATGTTCATTCACTGCCACTCTGCCACTGTAAATAGACTGGACGTCTACTAGTGTTAAAATGTTTCATGGCAGGTTGGCAGGTCTTGGCAAGAAAAGGGACACATTAGATTTTTGACATCATTACCTGGCAAAATGTGAAATCCATTTAATCACTGCCACCCTCTCGTTTTAAATGAATTAGACGTGCACTAGTGAAAAACTTGTTGAAATTTACAGTGACAACTGCTGCATGTTTTTAACAACGGTGTGCGTAGTTGGCAGCCATCTTGGATAGCAGGATTAACGGTTGGAAACTACTTTGTATTTTTTTTTAGGACATCAACTTTGTGTTACCATAGATGATTATTTTAGTCCGGTTTGGTACAATGCTAGTGTCCATAAAAAAAGGAAACGTAAAAATAAATCATCAATTGTTACGAAAGTTGGGACAATTTATAGATTTTTTTATAGCAGTGGTTAGTTTCTTTTCATAAACACTAACAAGGGAAAATCTTCAAAATTAGCTTCACAACAAGTTATGAACATGAGTCAGTCCTCATGGATTCCAGATTTTATTGGTATGTATGTATTTTGCAATGTATTACAGTACGTAATCAGTGTTTTCAACTATATTATCTGATTCATCCAAACCCGGTACAAGTGTTTTCTTCTTCTATTTTTTTTCAATCTGCAAAATAACAGAATTTTTATGCTTTTCTAGAATATGCGCTCCATCCTTTGTGGAATTATAGGCCTCACTTAGAAAAACATACATTTTTTTCCAAATAGTAAGTAACACAAAAAGGTGTTCTTTTTTAGTCTGTGTGGTCTTCCTGCTTCCATTCAAGAAGGATGTGACCCCAAATCTCACCTTCACATCACATCGTACACCTCCCGCCTCCTCTTTTTATCACTCATTGTCTGCCTACTGTGAAGCTTTCACCTCCACACTCTTCCTTTTTTCGCTATTTGACCGAGCTTTCTGCTCTGCTTCACGTCCTTTTCAAACAAACAGCAGTACTTTTTCCCCCTTCTTTTTGTTGACTTTGGGAAAGGAAACTTGTTTTCAGTCTGTCGGTGTGATCGACATTGACAGAGAGCAGTGAACCTTAAACGACTCACAATTTGTCAAATTACAAAAAGGACTGAAGACACCTGCTGTATTCATTCATAACGTGTAACAACAAGGCTTAAAAACGAGTAAAACAACCAATGCAGGCTGTGTTTGCAAACCAACTCTTTTATAAATTCCCTCCACTGAATAAACTGCAATTCAGTCCGTCTAAACTCTATAAGAAACCCTCGCATACTGTACATTTACACATTTAATTGGATTGGACTAATATCTGTTCTTTCAACAGTCCATTCTTAAAGCTTCTTAGATACAGAGAAACCTAGATTTATGTGGCTTTAAAAGCTGGAACAGATTTGATGTGCCACATGGGAGTTTAGCGTAGTACTGTTTTGGTTGTTTAAAATATTGTGTTATTTATTCAGGGAAAAAAATACATTTGGGCAACAAAAAGAAAATGAGCGGAATAGTGATGCAATAAAAATGAATACATATGCTATATAATGTAAGTAGTGTTGCTAGCTCGATATGATATACAGTGTACCCTCGGTTAGCGCGGTTAATGAGGACCGGGACCACCCGCGATAAGTGAATTTCTGTGAAGTAGAGATTCCCCATCAAAAATGCTTAATTTGAATTTAATTCCAAAAAAAAATAATATTATATATTTTTTAATTGTATTTTTTTTTTTTTACCCCCCTGTATACAGTACACCATATAGAATACGGGTAGAGTGAAATTCATGTTATAACAAAAAAACTAAAATATGTTGTCTCAATGTAATATTTGTATTTTTTTTTCCAAAAAAAATCCACGAAGCTCTGAGTCCGCGGTGGCTGAACAGCGAAGTAGCGAGGGAACACTGTACTTTTATAAATCGGACATTAAATACTAAATGAGAGCCTCGGATTTTATGTGTAGCCATGGCCAATGTAATCTGTCCAGAGACATACCAATTATTAGCAATGGATATTTTCTTGTTTCAATTAAAGTCAATATGCAAGAGATTTAAGTCATAGGGAAGGATGAGTGTTAGAAATCTTGAAAAAATAAAACCAGGTATGCACTGCCTGACCAGAGGCAGCAGAACTTGGTGAGCATCGGGAAAAATTACAAACAGACTACAAAGATTAAGAATGAACTGCTTGCATAACAATATTTTCTTTTTCAAAGCACCTCTTGCTTAGATCATATCATATAAGAGAAAGCAGGGGGCCTTTTACAGAGCGCTTCTCATTCCAGTTTGGCGACCGGCCATTTTAATAACATACTTTAATATATACGTGATTATTGTAATTTTCGAACGAAATTGTGAGGTTCTGTAACTGGGCACGGTGTCCTTATGATTTTCATCCTCTAAACCAGGGGTGGCCAACCCGCGGCTCGCGAGCCGCATGCGGCTCTTTGCCCGGTTTCATGCGGCTCTTACGTCCATATCAAAGTTTGTATTTGTGTTTTATTTTTTTTTGCGTGTGCGCTTCGCTTGAGTTCAATACGGTATTTTCGTCCAATGCGCATGTGCTCGGGATGAAAATACCTCAAAGTTTCCCAGTAGGAGCAAGGTCATTTGAGTAAACGTTTTTAACAGAGCGGGAGAGCTCCCGTGAACCAGAAGCGACAATGAACGGCGTCGCGCACACAAAAAGTATCCCAAAGATCGAGCGTCGGCTGAAAAAGCCACACCCCCTGCGAGGCAGACCAAGGCGAGAGTGCTCAGCCGGGAGCAGCCAATAGGAGAGCGAGGTGTACACCCACGTGGTGGGCGCGCTAGTTCGCCCACCACGTGGGTGTACACCTCGCTCTCCTATTGGCTGCTCCCGGCTGAGCACTCTTGCCTTGGTCTGCCTCGCATGAACATTGTGTGTGCACTGTCTCACACAGACAAACTCTCAGTTCAACCAAGTCCACAAACAAAAATATAATAATTTACAATAGCGTTTTTCTTTTTCTATGCATGTTACTTAGTGGGACTTCTGTCATAAAATCAGCGCCTATTTTTGCGCAACATTCGCTCCTTGTGAGCTGTCATTTATTATGAATGGCTTTTCGCTAGTTAAAAGCCATTCATAATAAATGACAGCTCACAAGGAGCGAATGTTGCGCAAAAATAGGCGCTGATTTTATGACAGAAGTCCCACTAAGTAACATGCATAGAAAAAGAAAAACGCTATTGTAAATTATTATATTTTTGTTTGTGGACTTGGTTGAACTGAGAGTTTGTCTGTGTGAGACAGTGCACACACAATGTTCATTGTTGATAATGACTGGCCTGTGCTGTTAGTACTGTAGGAGTCAATTTATGTCATTACTATGCTGGTGTGTGACATTTACAATAAATCTGTGTGATGTGGCTCTTTGCGGTAACACAGTAAAAAATGTGGCTCTTTGCGGTAACACGGTAAAAAATGTGGCTCTTGGTCTCTGACTGGTTGGCCACCCCTGCTCTAAACTGTCTAGCAAACCCACACACACACATGAACATTTCTTCTGTTATTAAGCGACCTGTCCATCTAGTTATATTCCAGAAACATGGACCATTGGCAAGCCAAATGACAACGACAAAGAGATCATTCATTCATTTTTCATTCATTATCTTCCGTACCACTCATTCAACTTGCTACCAAACCAGATCATTTTGTTCTCAATTTCTGTCCTCTGCCAATCACTGACGAATCTGGTCGGACTAAGATCTCAGAAATGTGAACAATTTCAAGGGTAGTCTTCATATTTCCAAAACACACGTAAGTGAGCAGGCAGGCTCCTGCTTTTGAAACCAAATAACTTAAAAGAGTATGAGTGCATACAAGTAGAGACAGTGTGAGCAAAGCAGAATCCCTGAGGATCCAATTACCTTATTATGACTTGTTTCATGTTTGCATAATCATTATTACGCATCATTGAAATTCATTTAGCACATGGGATTAAAGTCAACACAACACCTTAAAAGTGTGTGTGTTGGCAGTCGCTCACTACAAATCGGGCGTTTGACGAAATTATGGTTTATATGGGTCACATTTGGCAATCGAAACTAGCTGGCTAGCAGAGGCGCCCAGTGAACGCACCACTGTTTTTTTATCTGCATTTTTGTTTTTTGTCTTTCTTAATTTTTGTTTTCCAATGTGTTGCAAATTCAAAGTTAAGAATAAAAGTATAACGTGTAAAGAGGCTGACTGTTTCATTGCTTGTGTTTTGTTGTTTTTAAAAATGTAATTTGTGTTTTATTAGGGAAATGTTTTACCTTGCAGTTGTTTTGCGTTTTTTTAATTATAAATATATATATATATATATATATATATATATATATATATATATATATATATATATATATATATATATATATATATATATAATTTAAAAAAATATATATATATATTTTATATACTAGTATAAAAATATGTAAGAGCTTTTTCCGCATCACTCCAGTCATACCCAAAATTACCCATAGCCCTTATGGAAATAAGAATTAATGGGCAAGTAGGAACATGCTGAAGGAGGAAAAATAGGGCTCAACTTGCCTTGGGTGGTGTGGTCAGTACTCATTTCATGTGAGGGAAGAAAAGAACAGTCCAGGATTCATGGAAACGAGGAAAGGCAAATCAATTCAAATTGTTTAAAAACTTAAAACTGACGATGATACAGTAATGGAATTTGTATTTCTATTCTTAATCCCCCAATGTCAATTCTGGTCTCTCAGCTAGTACGCAATTAAATGCATTGTTTTTGTCACCATGATAGAAATGCCAAATGAATGTTGTCGTGTTTCCCACCCAGCTGCAGTCACCCCCAGGATAATCCCTTGTTTGCTTGTCAGTGTATATACGTATATTTGTTTGGCAGAAAGGCCGAATGTCAATGTTTAAGGGTCAGAGGCCATAGACAGAGAGGAAGAAATCACTAAATAGGCCTCAATCTACCTCCAGGGCTCAACATGATGCTGCCATTTGATTAATCACACACTCCACTCTTGTCTATATTAGATTGAGACTATGAGCAGGAAGTGAGGGATGCCATTAATTTGGGAGAAAAGAAACAAAAAAGGCCGTTCCATTTGAGTAGGAAATTGTAATTATTCATGATGAACTAAGAAAACTATTTAAAGGGGATGCCATTGTAAACATTGAATGGGAAGAAAAAGCTTTGGAAATATCATCAAAATAAAAATGACATTCTAATGAAGTCAAATTATACAAGTTGTCAGCTTATACTATGACAAGAAAAAGTAGGTTTCATAGACATTTCTTCCAGATTTTAGTATGGAACAAATCTTTAGGTTAGTATCCAAAATCAAAAATGGTCTTAAAGTAGTTTGGAGTGTCTATATCAAATATTATAAAACACACACAGTAAAAATCAACTATAAAAATGGACACGTTTCTGCTTGTAACTTGTAACCACAAGCAGTTTGTCACCGACAAAAAAAGCACATGAATTTTACTGTTCTCATTTTGAGCCGGTGTGTACTTTCCGCACAATGAGTCTTACAGAAAACTTCTGTTCAGTGCTGCCAAGTTCAGATATTTGGACTGTGGCTCAGCATATAATTAGAGGGAAAATCCCTAATATAAACACTGAAATGCACCACCACCTACTTAAAAGAAGGGACAGATATTACGGAAGATTTTAAGGTAGAAGCAAACAAGGAAAGACAGCGGCTATGCTTGAGCGATGCGCTATTTTTTAAAATGGTCGTTAAGCACTATGTGATCGCCGACTAAAATAACACTTTTATGTAATAAGTCGCCGTGCGGCCATTTTTGGTGCCCAACCACTTCAATAATTTGTTGAATTTCCCCCCAGCGAGAATTTAATTAGGATAACAAATTTATTTGAAATGAAATGAAATATTACATGGTGGCAAAGGAACAAAAAATCAAAAATAATGTATTTAAAATCTATCCACCAAGGAAAAAACAACTCAATTTGTCTTCCCTTGAGTGATGTGGTTTTCAGACAAAAAAAAAACGTCCCCTAAATCGGAAACAATCGCAGTCACGGAAAGTTAAGGCGACAATCTGGTCATTTCTTTGATTTATTAGCCTGCAGCACACCCATGATTCAAATGTCCCCTAAACAAAGTTACATAAAAGGACAATCCAGAACTGATGAAAGAATAATTGTATTTTGCATGGTGTTGAACTTGGATTTGAAAATGCAACAACAACATCAACAACTTGTTTGTCAAAAATCTTCCCATGCTTTTTTAACTACTCTGTGTGAAATGATCACATTTTCCATTGTAGATTGACTATTGGTTTCTGCATGAATTTTTCCGAGCTGCTTATCTTCACGGGAGTGCTACAGACGATCCCAGCCAAAAGTAGTAGTCATAATAGAAAAGCTATTAAGGCAATTTCTGAATGTTTGTAAACAATAGGATTTTAACAGCAGGTCTCAAAATTGCCAAACTACTGTACAATATTTTGAAACACCCATTTGGCATCCATTTTTGCTGTCTATTTTGCGATGGCCAATAAAATGAAAGAAATGTATACCGTATTTTCACGACTATAAGGCGCACTTAATAGTCTTAAATTTCCTCCAAAATAGACAGTGCGCCTTATAATCCAGTGCGCCTTATATATGGAAAAAACAGAAAACCAAAAACGGAAAAACCACCACTGTCGGATATTAAAAAAAACACAAACGCCTGAACTGAAACAATACTGTTAAATATGCAGATGCCATCTTAGTTTACAACATCTTCCATCATATAGCTCCTCCCCCACTGCAAGATTTTGAATTAAAAAAATCCAAAACATCAACAATGGCTGCCTCTAGAGGTGACTGTGTAGTGAGTGCTTCATACCTGGAAGTCGGTAATATAAATATTGACACTCCCACTTATTCGACTTTATTTACTGATAATCAATCTGAATTCATGCATGTATTTCATCAGTATTAATATGTATTTATTTATTCACCCTTTTCTTGATATCTTTGTCCTTAAGTGTCCTTCATATTTTTGGATAGTTCTCGTTTGCCTCCCAGTCAAATGAGTTATTAGCCATCGTGCCACAGAGAAGGATTATTTATTGGTTAATAATCCCTCACGCCTCAACTAATCCTAATGATTTAAACGTCGACTAAACCCTCTTAGAACCGGGGAATGTCGGCAATGGCTACACTTATTTAGGTACTTACAGTAGATCTAAGTCCTAATGTAGCCCCCATGGTGCTTTCATACCTTGCATGCTAAAACTGACCAATAGCACACAGGGTCACAGTCTGACCAGAAAGTGGGCTGATCCAATCAGAAGCTATAGAGAAGTGGAACTTGCTCCCAATTTGAAATAAATAATAATGAAACTGCACATTCGTAAAATGGAGCCTAATCAGATTCTTAAGTGCTTAGAGAGAATTAGCTTAGAAATTGTCTTGTTATTATGAGTTCTTTGTTTAGGGGATGACGTTATCTCTGAGCTGCATGAAGGAGATTATTCTTTTTCTCCACGCCATAACTTTAAATACATGGAAACTGTTTGCTTGTTAATTTGACAGGAAAATCATACTAGCCACGGGGTGGGAAAACTGAGTCTATTCTATTACTATGAGGCAGAGTTATAATTGCTGTAGCCAAAAGACACTATTAATACAAGAATAACTATTGGGACAAAAAAATAGAGAAAATGAAAAGCGTTCTACAGTAATCCCTCGATTATCGGACATGGCTGCGATAAACAAAAAAAACGTGCAGTAGGTTCACCCCTATTTAAAAATATGTATTTTTTTTTTACTGAGTTCTAGTAGCAAGCTGAGGACAGGGGAGTGGCTTCTGCTTGCAAATTTCAGCATAGATTTTCACATTTTTATGAACTTACAAAAAAAATGGAATAAAAAAAAAATCCCCCAGAAAAAAATCTGCAATAGTTGAAGCCACGGTATTTGAGGGATTACTGTACTTGGCTTGTGTCAAATGAATGATGGGATGCAGCCTTGGTGGTTCGATGTGCCTGTACTTTAACTCTGGTTATTTGTCATAAGCATTGACACACTAGCGCAGGTGTGACGAATAAGTTAGATACAAACAGTCAAAATTTTAAACTGTAACAGACAAAAAGAGCCACACCCTGTCAGAAGCATCATAAAAAAATATCTGTCAAATTATTTTTTAAACATAATTTGTGATTCTTTTTTAATGAGCCCTGATGAATTTGAGTGTGTTTTAAGATAGGATAAAAATAACATGAAACCAGGCAAGGATCAACAGTATATATATACAAAATATAATAAGAAGCAAAGTTCCGCATTTCTTTTGCCCGGGAGCCGTATGCAGCTCGAGAGCCGCATTTTCGCCACCCACGCCTCATCTTTCTTTTTCTCGAAAATAAGCCACCTGACTGAGTTTGGATACAGGGCATTCCATTGGTTACTTTGATAGGTTAACAAAATCTTTTGTGTTTTCAAGAATGTATCCATTAGATATACCCAAATTTCCACGAACAATCATGTTGATTTAATTGTGATCATGACTCAATAGGACGGGAGTCACAGGGATTTCCAATGTACTGTTCAAAATGAAATGTATCATTTTACCAGACCACATAATGAGATCAGACAAATGTGAAGGATAGAGACAAAAGACGTTGAGGACGTAACACAGTGCTTTATCTCAATGTCTTTGGAGTCCAAGGACAAAATTGGGCCGGTTACAATTTGTCAGCTGAAGCCTCGCTCACCCTGTAATGACTTAATATGCACCATCCATCTTCAGCCGCTTTGAGAGGAACACACACACACACACACACAACCACTATATACGCAGCAAAAAGGAGTGAATGAGTGGCTGACAGGTGTTTGAAAGCTCAAAGTATTGCGGCGCACACCAAGGACAGGTAATGACACACTTCAACAGCTGTTTGCCGTATCTGTCCGCATTCCACAAGACACTTGTTCTTTTCCCTGTACTTCACTTCCCTCAGGATGTTTTAGTCCTGTTTTACTTGGGTTACTGCTTACAGAAGGTGACTCAATGCCAGCCTTCCCTGTTAAATTGAAATTGTTGTCTATAACGAGCAATGGCAGTGAACGAGTTATATAATAAGTTTTAGACTATGGATTTACTCTTTGCAACTTCGCAGAACAGAGAGAATATGTCCGGCAATAGAAAAACGTTCAAGAAAATCGTCTAATTTTAGGACTATTAAACACATTTTACGACGATTAAACCACTAGTTATTTGTGACTCTGTCAATAGGTGGTAAATTACAACAAATAAAAATGTTTTTCCAATGCAATATCCAGTTTTTAGAGTGAATGAATTAATTTGTTTTTATTTCATTTATATGGGAAACGTTTGTTTGAGTTAAGAGTAAATCGACATACGGAACGAATTAAGCACGTATTTTAAGATACCACTTTACAACAAAATGTAGTTTGAACTCAAGCTTATTGTGCGGGCCATATTCCAATTTAATTTCTTAATTTTTTACCGGCGAATAAAAACCAAACATTGGGTCAACGTTGACCCACGGGCTGTAGTTTGGACACCCCTGACCTAATACGTAAAGGTCTCAGAGGGCTGACACTGAACTTTACCTGCCTGACATGTACATACAGTAGCTTAGCTGACATAGAGTGGTTCAACAGTTCTAATTCAAAACCCATCCATGTGTATTGTAGTTAGCAAAGGAAGAAAACAGAGCAAACGGTGGTAACAACCTCACTTGCGTTTCAAGTGAGAAGGATGTGGCCACGTGTGAATGGTGGTGCTGCCTCGTAAATCCAAAAAGGCTTTTCACCAGGACGCCGAGGGGCAAATGAAAATCTTAACTCGTAGGTTAATCACTCTCCTTGTGGCCTCTCCATCATTCCATCCCAATACAGCCTTAGGCATCTCATTCCAAAGTTCTTTTCTTTCTGTCCATCACTCTGCTGTTTTCAACTACTCTTTTCTTCCCCCCCCCCCCCCCACGTGTGGTCACTATGCACAGCATGCCAGGAGGCAGGTTGGGGCACGCCTTCCAACAGTCTTGTCGCCATAGCATTCACTTTATCCTTTTAGACATTGTATGCTTTGGGCGGAAATTTAGGCTGCAATCAACTGCATTTGAATTGTTGAAGTTGAATGATTGCATTGAAAAGAAGAGAATTTGCACTTCTTATAAGATTTGAATTTTTAATTGGTTATCATATCAATTTTTGAATTCTAATTGTGCATGTGCAATGATAGAAATCAGGAAAAAAAAGTTGGAAAACAACAATACTGCGCTAATGAATGTTCCTCTTCAGGAAAATGTCAATATCGTCCCTCCACAACGTCAAGACAGTCCGTTTAAAACTCGAGGTCTACATTTAAAGGGAATGATAGCAGCTACTTTAATTAGTCTATGTATGCTTATTGATTTACCAAAAGTGTTTCAGGATGCTCTTATCAATGTGTCTAGTATGCAAAATGTTCTTTCTTTTTAAGCTGCTAACTCAGCATTTGATGATCCCAACATCGAAGTGTAACTGCCGAGTCAGGTGATCACTGCAGTAGTTTCAGCACGGTTTGAATAAACATGAGGGTGAAGCGTCGCTGAAGTTATTCATACAGCTCTAGTTTACATCTAATAAAACTGCGTTGCTGCTGCATGCATGACATCAGCTGAATATCAACACAAGGAGACACACACCAACTGCGAGATCATTTCAAATGTTCTGCATCATGGGTCTTCCATTTTGTTTGTTTTGGCTACTTTAGAAGGTATCAGTTATATATTGTTATTTAGGAATTTCCTTAACAATATATTTTATTAATATGTTCTCCTTTTTTTTGTTGTTGCTTGGTTTAATAAGAAATGTTTCAACAAGCTCAATCCATTGTTACAGGAAATCTTGAAGTAAAAACAAAACAAAAGCCTCACAAATTCAAGGATTCACGCTATTTTTCCTCTCTTTTTTTCTCTATGTCTACTCCTGCCTGGGAATTTGTCAGTGCAAAGGTGGACATTCTAGTAAATTAGCATATTAGATGCATGTCATTATTACAAATTCAATGGCGGACAAAAAAAATGCACCTAGTTTCTGTACATCCACCACATGAACAACATCCAAGCTAAAATGTCCCATTTTATCTAAGATACTAACTAACACATAAATCCCGAGTTCGTCCATTCTCGGAATCCTAACCAATCAGATGATGAGCTGCATTTAAGTTAGGTACATTTCACTGGATGTCTTCCAACGTTCCTACGAGAATGTGACATTCACCACAAAGAGATCCGACAAATTAAATTATTAAATTATTTGTCCCTTAATAAACAACACACTGAAATCCACCTTGGTTGGGAACCACGCCCAAATCACATATTTCCACTCTTCCCGCCAAAGATGGAGCAAAAGTCTTTTCCAAACACTCCACCAAGTGGATTAATTGTTATGGAAGCAAAACACAGACAAAGTCAAACAACAGCATGAATGAAATAGGGCACACAACCAGCTAGTTGAACCACAAGGCTGCACTTCTATTATCTTATATTATATTAACAAATATCGTGTAGCGATACTCCTATAGGCTCACTTCATATCACAATATAAAACAACATAGCAATAATAGTGCTAAGAAATTATCATTTTTTTCCCCAACAAATATCAACATTGGCCTGCAAAAAAAAATCTCTATTGTTTTGATTCTGAAAAATGTATTCGTTTTTGATATTTTGAAAATTCATGACTTAATAATGGAAGTAACCCTATCATAATAATTATTAATATTATTGCTATTATTACTTGGGTTGTAATGATACATGACATTGTTGGAGCATACTAGTCTAAATGGATTAAAATTAAGAAATCAGTGCCAAGATAGGAAAAAAACGTCCATTTTAAAGCTGTAGAATTTCATTGATTTGAAATTTACAGGTACATATAGAGGTCATTTAGTTTTGCTCAACAAAGCTTAGAAGCACGTTGCTGACCTTTTTAAATTCTCATTCATATTGATTAGTACTTGATGTCATCTTTAATGCAGTCCTAAATTCACTGCATGCCGAATTTACATGAAACACAATGAATGAATAATGCATTGAAGGGAA
Source organism: Stigmatopora nigra (assembly GCF_051989575.1). Classification (NCBI taxonomy): domain Eukaryota; kingdom Metazoa; phylum Chordata; class Actinopteri; order Syngnathiformes; family Syngnathidae; genus Stigmatopora; species Stigmatopora nigra. The sequence continues at coordinate 12,542,773 of NC_135508.1, forward strand.
AATGTTGCATTCCTAATTTGATCCATGCTGAAACTGATCCTTGAAAATAGGACATAAAAAGTGGTGATAACAGATGTACATACACTACATGTCAACAAAATGATTAACCTAACATTTTTATCTTATTTGCAGCCTGTGATCGATTTATTCATGAAGAAAAATGACACCGATGGCCAGATGAGCCGTGAAACAGAAAAGTTGTGCTCATATATTTGGAGTTTAGTCCAGACATGCTTTATGATACATATTTTTCTGGAGGTTGATGTGAGTGAAGAAGCAATTGCTCACTGACAAGTGGGCGATGAATTATGACCTGACACACACTTAACGCTGAAAGATTTGTGTGACATTCAAACTTCAACTGCCATTTTCACTGCAGCGGGATTGCCGTCTTGAACGTTTACACCCAGGCAGAGAACTAACTTGTCAAACATATTTCAGCAGCGTGACGAAGTTTATTGCTTGTAAATTCCTCCCTTACAGAAGGCTTTGGAAAAATTGCGCAAGTTGTTTTTACTTACTATCTGATATGATTTTTAACAAAAGAAATTCTGACAAATGCACAAAAGTCGTGAACCAGTAGTGAATGGAATTGACTAAAATTGTGGTGCTTATTTTTCTAACTATATTACTGTATGACATCACCGACACAATTCCCATAGGACAATATCATTTTCGTTGGTTCATGGTTTATCATTGTTCTTGTCTACAGGTATTCCTATGCCATTTTTTTTCTCCATATTACAAGACAAAACATTTACCGTATTTTTACGACTATAAGGCGCACTGGACTATAAGGCGCACTGGACTATAAGGTGCACCCTCAACGAATGATACATTTTACTTTTTTCCATATATTAAGCACACTGGATTATAAGGCACCCTCCCTGTCTATTTTAGAGAAAATTTCAGACTTTTAAGTGCGCCTTATAGTCGTGAAAATACGGTACTCATTTTACTTTGTAAGTTTGTCACTGCTGTTTAAACTAGGAGATGAACAACCAATCACGCTTCCACTCATACATAGAGTCAATTCATAATGTTCAACCAGCCTACCATGCATGGTTTTGGTAAAGGAGGAAACAGGAGTACCTGGAGAAAACCCACGCAAGCCCGAATAGAACATGCAAACTCCACATAGGTCCGAACCTGGCATCGAAGTCTGATTCTCAAAACTGTGAGACTTGCACGCTAACCACTCGCCCAGCAGTTTATTTCATTCATTTGATCACAGAGTAATAAAATGAGTGAAAACAGGAGAGAGTGAGAGAATTTCACTCATTCAACACAAAGGCCAACGTGAACAATAGCTCATCCTTGACTGAGGACTTCTCTAGGCACAGGTTTGCCATGTGTAAGCTCTGTTATGTTCATCCCGGACCGCTACCATGGAAGGAAAGATGAGATTTGGGGAAGGGTGGGAGCCATCTTATGATGTCAGTTCACACACTAATACCCTCCAAATGGCTGGCCTCCAAATGGGCTCTGTGTCCTTTAATGCACGTTCTTATTCCCGTGACGCATTTTACGCTGTCACATTGCCATGCGCACTGAGGGAGGGAAATGTATTTGTGAGCTTCAATACGATTAAATGAAAAGAATAACCAAAAAAAAGGCAGTCCGGGAGATGAGTGTTGACATATTTCATGCATGGTGTTTTAATGGCAATTTCTGTATACAGTATTGTCTCATGGATACACATCTACCATATCATTGAGAATACAAGTCACACCAGCCAGAAAATACACAATAACGAACAAAAAAACAAAAAAACTAAAAAAAACATGCCCAAGTATTACTACGTCCAACACTAACATAAACCGGCCAGCAAAAGTTATAAAGAACATGGTGACATCTTCCTCAGTCAGTCTATGAAGAAAAAACAAAAGTGACTTATAGTCCGGGAAATACGGTAACTGTTTCCCTATCACTCTAGCCCAGTGGTCCCCAAACTATTCCAGAAAAGGCAGCAGTGGGTGCGGGTTTTTGTTCCAACCTGTAAGAGAAAACCTTACCACCAATTTGGTATCCTAGAAGTGCAATCAGTAGATTTCAGTCAGGCGCTTCTTTTATCAGCAAAAACCTCATTGGTTAAACTGTTTGTGTTGGATCGGTTGGAACAAAAAAACCTGCACTCACAGCGGCCCCCCAGGACCGATTTGGAGACCTCTGCTTTAGTCTATTTAACTGGTATAGAACCCAGCAAGTGGACAAAGAAAATGTATTTGTGATGATCACTCACACAAACATTGTTTGAAAGTCAGTCCACTAACAACAACAATCACAGACAGTAATAAGCCCTCCCTTTTCCAAACGTGGAACAAAGCGTACACCCCAGAACAGAGAGAGTGGGAATGTGTACCTACCTCCCTGTCCCTTCCTGAGCGGACATTGCACTATCCAAACTTCCTCTAAAAGTCAGTAAATCAAAAGAGATGCTACAATACTGCAAGCCATAAGCCCACTAGCACCCCAGGCTTTGTGGAGGCCCATCAATGCAATGTGTACACACCAAACAAAGATTAGCGGTGAAATGAAACAAACCTCAAGGGCAGGAAGCGCTTCCAAAAGGGTTTTAGTGAGAAATTTTCAAGCCAGTAAAGCCTGACTTTAAATTGATCAGATTCAGATATAGTCTACATCCTGTCGCCTTAAATACTAATTAAATATTATTCTTTTCCTTCACACATTGGTGAACAAAAGTGCTCGGTAAGCGGAAGTTTTGGGGGGTTGCAAATGTGGGAATTTTATGCTTGATAATTTGATTTATCTGTCACGAAGATGCTGCGTTTACTGTTGCTTTCCCAAGAAAAGGACACTTAAAATGGTCATAAGGGAAAATTATGCGGATGTAGACCATGGTTGAATGTCTATTGGTGTTAATGGCGGAAAAAGAAAGCGTAAAAGAGGACTGACATTAGGTCAGAGGATTTTTTAAATGCAGCAAAATAGACAATTGATCAAAAATATAGCAAAATACACAATTGAACAAAAATATATCAGAAAAGTGGAGCAGAGGGACTTTAAAATTGCAGTTGTCATACATCATCTGTTGCGATAAATTGAAAGAAACAATTGATTATGTGGAAAAGTGCATATTTAAAGGAGACCGTCGACTTTCCATCCGGAATTTGGTTAGACTTATCTGTGCACTCTTTTCAAAATACCCATGAATTGCCACAAATTGAAAATCCACTTGTCACACTTTATCGCTTGATTTAGAGCTGGACTTGGGGCATGGAATTCCATGTTTCCAAATTAAGCTGCACAGTGGCAGTATATAGCAACTTTTCAAATCCCGCGGGCCACTCTTTCTCTCCGAGAAGCAACAAAGGACAAACTTTCGGTCGACTTTTGTCTCCTTCTAACGCAATCAATTATGCCTTCAACACTTAATAACCAGCTAAGAGCATTTCAGTATGCAATTTGTGACTATCTGACAGCATTGGTGTGCTAACCCCAAGATTTTAACAGCATTTGGCCACCTCTGCAAAAAACTTCTGGAGACGCCATCGAGAGCGATTTCCTCAATACCTTGGCGATACACTTTTAAAACGTTATCATCAGAAGTACGGTTAACCCCGCAAAACTGCCACTGAGTCACCCAGTCAGGTCCAATTTTCTCTATGTTCCCATGCAACAAGCTTTCACTCACAAGGAAGGTCTTATTAGAACAATTGCACACTTGCCACCTGCCCGTCTCCTTATGAAGCGTTTATTGTTTTCTACTTTTCTTCCTCTGGCGTCGCTTATAGACAGGAAGCGGCAGAACAATTCAACACCAAGAGGTCTTTTGTCTCTCCGAGTCCAAAATCACACAGGCAGTCTTTCCTGCCTTTGTCTGCCTCCTACATGTGGCGAGTTGGAGCACCAGCGTGCGCCTCGTCTCGACTTTGGGAACAATGGTCGGTTCTCAGCGCCTGGGCCCACACACTAGAATACCACGGACGGTCACGCTGAACGTCTCCCTCTGTCCGTCAATGTTGAGTCACTTCTCCTTCCCTTTGGCATTTTCATCAGAACCGTCTCCATCCCACCCCAAACGGTGACATCAACGCACGCCCAACCGAACGGTGACCTCATTAGGCCGCAGCTGCGGTCAAGGCCACGCGGCACAGAGACAGATAAAGCATCCAAGAGGAAATCGCTGCTAGATATATTTTGTTGTACGCAGTTGCTGATTAACTTGTTTCCAGGAAAGAAAGATGCCCTAATGGAAACTGAGGCAAATTGTTCAAGGGTTCTTATCCCTTGGGATCGTTTTAGCAAAACAAATCCTTGTAAACTATCTATTTGATATCTTTCATTTTTATCCCTTTTTCCTTCTCTCTCTCTCTCTCTCTCTCTCTCTCTCTCTCTCTCTCTCTCTCTCTCTCTCTGAGAATCCTTGCGATTTTTTTAAATGCACTTTTTGGCCCCCAACTGAGCATTGAAGAATCCAAACTTTACAACTCACAGATAAAAAAAACAAACAAACAAAAAACCACATAAACAACATAAGCCATTGAGTTTCAATATGGTTACATTGATATACACTTTCTATGTTTGTTTTAGTCATCAATTTCGTCCCACTCAACAAATTCTCTATGCAGTAGTAATAGTTATCAGTTGGAGGAAGAGGGGAAAATGGCTAGCTGGTAAGAGGTTGCCCTCTATGGGACGTTGAAGACTATTTACCACTGGCTTTCGAAAAAAACAAGTACTGCTGAATACTAAAATGTTGCACAACTTGTGTGTTTAAATATTTCAGGCCAATAATAGACTTAGAAGTGAACATGTTGCAAGAAGAGTTTAAGGCGTATATTTTCACCTTAAGAAAAAAAAATATTTTGATTAACCTATTTTGTGGAAAGAGAATGGAAGAATGCAATCTAAATGTGATGTTCTCAATGTATTTATACATATACTGTGTCATACGCGTGTGTCATAAAATAATGTTTTATTATATTTATAGTAGAAATAAATATGTACACATGCATGTAATGCATACATTTTTTATTGCATCATCTCCAGAATTCAAATGGGATCATGCGATGTAGTTGTGTGTTAGAGATGCAGGAAAAGCCACATAACTGTGTTGAGAAAGCACTGGGCTTGCGTGTCAACTCGAGAGAGGGAGTGGCCATCCTCTGCAAACCAAAGTAACCTGCAAAGACCAACATAATGGTCACCGTATTACACCAAACACCAAAAAGTGAAGGACTACAGCAAAGAAAAAGTCAAATCATTTCAAGATGAGTAGACTACAAAATAACATTAGAACTATTCAGTAGAAATGGTCTGTCTTCATGTGAAAGACAAGTTTGCTTTATGCAATGGGAGTATGCAAATCATGCATTTAAGCCACCTCTGATAATGGAGAAAATATCGTTTAAACACAAAAATGATGATACTACTCATGAGCATGGCCATTGTGTATATAAAAATGATATCAGTCGTGTCAGGTGCATACACACACAAATGATACACTCACAAGAAATCAAAAGTAGCTAAATAAACTGAACATGCTTCATAGTTTTTGTAACAGGCTCCACTTTGTGGCTCCAATAAAGCCTGTTTTGCAAATAGCAAAGGGTAGCCAATGCAAGACAAGTCTCTGTAAAGTCTCTGTGTATTTGCAAATGCTGCCATGCGCTAGCAACCATGGATTTTCAAAGATCGTGGCTGCTACTAATCGGCAACAAAGCATGCCAACCGCTTTTTGATGCGTCAAAAACTGGGGATTTAATAGATCAATAGAGCTCCAGCCGATACCATGCACTTATACGTAGTAACGATTTAAAAAAAATGATATTCACTGTTTGCTACCACGAACGGATGCTATGCAAGCGACGATTAACCATTTTAGATGACATTGACACCATTGATGCTATTACAAAGGAAAAGTTTCAGGCAAGCCGTGGGTATTTTGACAGATTTAAATAGTGCGGATAGACAGTGTACCATAACAAAGCTGTTATGTTGAGATTTTGGGAACATGTTGGGCTGTTACGATACCTGACTGGTGATGCTTGACTCTTGAGAACTTTATAGAGTTCCAGACCTTGATAAGGAGACACCCGTCTGTCTTTGCCTCCCAGCATTAAAAGCACTGGAGCCTTGATCTATTTATATACAGAAACAGTAACGTTACAACGTGATCAGTCCATGACAAAACAAAAAATAATTCATGTCCTTAGTTAACATTGCTGCCAATTGTTGGCCTGATTTATCACATAACCGGGCAACAGCAGTATAGAAAGTGATGCCAAAAACATTCAAAACTTTCACATCCACGTCATTTACATCACATATCTGTTAAAATAATATAAAAACACCCGTTGCTTCATTTTGACTATGGAGTAAATCGTATCTTTCTAATTCGGGCATAGCTGACCTTCTCAGCATGTGCGATAGGAGACCTCTCCAACATGGCGGCCAATGCTTCTGCAGTTGGTCTCTGGTCGTACGAGTACGTCAGGCCCACAGAGGTGTAACGCCTGGTGGTGAGAACAATTAAACATCTCCATTGGCGACAATTGGGTTGACAAAGAAAGCAGCCAGTCTCACCAGTCCACAATGTCACTGGTACCCAGCAAGGTGGCAGCATTGACGACAGGGTTCCGAGCCACACATGCCCTGTAGAACTCTGGGTACTGAGCTACCAGGTGACAGGAGAGAAAACCACCATGGGAACCGCCAATCACAGCCACGCGTTTGGCGTCAAGTGTGGAGTCAGTCTCCAAAGCGGCAAGCACGGCCCTCTGGGTAAAAAACAGTTAGTTAATGGGTAGATGAAATAAGTGGTGGTTGTGGACATTTTTAAATCTCGGATAAGTCAGATCTATGTAAATTATATTGTAGTATCGCTTTGGATTTGATCTCAGTAAAGCATTTCGAAACAAGAATATTCATAAAGCGCTTCTCCAAATGCCAAAGCTCTACCAAAGTGTGTGACGGAACACACTTCATTAGAGAAAACCACAATGCAAGAAAATAATCAATCAAAAACATCCTCTTATGCTAACTGATCCTCGAGAATAAGTTCGGTTCGTTACTGTACCTGCACATCTTTAACATCTTGGCTTCCAATGCGGCCAATGAGGGACAGAATGCTGTCTTGGCCAAAGCCTGTGGAGCCGCGGTAGTTCACTTTGAATTAAAAAGAAGAAGAAGAAAAAAGAAGATTGTAATGTAAAATGCATTTTAAATCATCTTTGTCACAAAGTAAAGGACTACAAAAACACAGGACTGCACCAAAGCTTCAAGACTCGCCCCCAAAAATCCACAACAACCAAAAGATATATACAGTTTCTGTGCTTAAACTTCAAACAAATAAACAAATGGGTAAAATTACATTATTAAGAAAACATGTTATAGAATTATTCTTTCCAAAAATGTGTCTTAAAAGAGATTGCTTTGAACTTTATGCAGAAGTACTGAAATAGGTGTATTGTCCCACCCATGAGCACAGCGAAGCCAAGAGAGACAAGACCAGCGGTAGTGCTATTCCACTCTGCAGCAAACTGGGAGTGTGGCCCTCCTATGGAAGACAAGTTTTACAAAAACCAGAACAAAAAAATGCAAGTCATTTTGGATTTCAATGAATGGTTATTAAGACCTACCATGGATAAAGACCACAAGTGGTGTCAGAGACCCTAGGGGAGGACCGCTTGGGTTAACCAGGACCGCACCAAACGTTAACCCAGCTAAAAACACAGATTATAACTTTTTTTTAAAGCGCAAACTTTTAGCAGCCCGAAAAGAAAATGTATTTGCGTTATTTTGTATAAACCTTACGAAAGTCAGGATTTTCCTCTTCTGGTGGGGGTGCCAAATCTAGAACAGTCCACGGGAAGGTGAAGGTCAACCTGGGCTCCTGGAGAGGGTGCCAGGTCACAACTTTCAAGTCACATGCAGGAGGGAGGAACCCCACCAGCTACAAATACAAATGTTCCCAAATGAGGCCAGTGATAAGGATTAATAAAACACATGTTATTGATATTAATATCTGCACACATATACTGTAGCTGTAATACTTTTGTCTCAGTCTAAACTCAAAATGAGGTTTGTTAGGTCACCTATTTGGACTGAATTGATTAGAGGTGTGAGAGTGTATTGTATTACTAAGTCTAAGTCTAAGTCTAAGTCTAAGTCTAAGTCTAAGTCTAAGTCTAAGTCTAAGTCTAAGTCTAAGTCTAAGTCTAAGTCTAAGTCTAAGTCTAAGTCTAAGTCTAAGTCTAAGTCTAAGTCTAAGTCTAAGTCTAAGTCTAAGTCTAAGTCTAAGTCTAAGTCTAAGTCTAAGTCTAAGTCTAAGTCTAAGTCTAAGTCTAAGTCTAAGTCTAAGTCTAAGTCTAAGTCTAAGTCTAAGTCTAAGTCTAAGTCTAAGTCTAAGTCTAAGTCTAAGTCTAAGTCTAAGTCTAAGTCTAAGTCTAAGTCTAAGTCTAAGTCTAAGTCTAAGTCTAAGTCTAAGTCTAAGTCTAAGTCTAAGTCTAAGTCTAAGTCTAAGTCTAAGTCTAAGTCTAAGTCTAAGTCTAAGTCTAAGTCTAAGTCTAAGTCTAAGTCTAAGTCTAAGTCTAAGTCTAAGTCTAAGTCTAAGTCTAAGTCTAAGTCTAAGTCTAAGTCTAAGTCTAAGTCTAAGTCTAAGTCTAAGTCTAAGTCTAAGTCTAAGTCTAAGTCTAAGTCTAAGTCTAAGTCTAAGTCTAAGTCTAAGTCTAAGTCGTGTGTGTGCGCGTGTGCGCGTGTGCGCGTGTGCGCGTGTGCGCGTGTGCGCGTGTGCGCGTGTGCGCGTGTGCGCGTGTGCGCGTGTGCGCGTGTGCGCGTGTGCGCGTGTGCGCGTGTGCGCGTGTGCGCGTGTGCGCGTGTGCGCGTGTGCGCGTGTGCGCGTGTGCGCGTGTGCGCGTGTGCGCGTGTGCGCGTGTGCGCGTGTGCGCGTGTGCGCGTGTGCGCGTGTGCGCGTGTGCGCGCGTGCGCGTGCGCGTGCGTGTGTGTGTGTGTGTGTGTGTGTGTGTGTGTGTGTGTGTGTGTGTGTGTGTTTATTAACCATTGTTGGAGGAGTATTGGGGGAGGAGCAACACACGACTATTAGGTCTTTCTGAATGGTCAGCAGCTTCCAGCTGCCATAAATCTTGGTAGCATTAGACGAGCCTACAATAGATACAGGAGAAAAAAGACAATTGATGTTACTGAATTCAGCTGTAAGATAAGAGTCTTACCACTAGTAAGACAAAACACTTTCTTTGACCATCTGTCCACCATGAAGAGATCCTGAAAGATGGGTAGAAGAAACAATTTGAAGAAGGAGAAAATCAGTCCACTAAATTGACACTAAAGACTACAATAAGGATTTACAGTTCCAAATCAACTACTTATAGTGTTTTCACAACAGCCATAGTTGCAGAAAACCCAATTCCAAATATGAATAATTGTGTAAAAGTAAAATGTTCATGTGGCACATGCATAATATATAATACATTTTACTTTGCGGTTCTGACAGGCGCTGGTAAAAAGAACTCTATGCCCATCTGCAGACCAACAGCAAGATGGCAGGGCCTCATAAACACCAGTGAATCCATCTGCAGCAAAAGCAAATTTCCAAATGTAGACTTAAATATATGTGCTTCTATGTTCACTTGAGAACGGTCATCAACATGAATCACAAGAATTGAGAAACTGAGAAAAAGAATGCATGGAGGAAAAAAAAACACTACTTGAATGAATCAAGGGCAACAATATATAGATATATATCATATATTTTCGTAAGACATGACCAGAATGCTGAGAGAGAGAAACAATTGTCACTTACTGCTCAGTGGCCTATTGACGACATCAATGAGTGTGGAAGACTCCCTATTGTTCAGGTTAAACTGTGGGAAATAATCTACTGGTTACTTGTGGAACACAAGAGTGTAAACCCAATACACAGACACAATCATGCAAGTACCTGTTGCAGACTAAGGCACTGATGGTGAGGACCAAAAACCTTTCCCTGCAAGTAGACTAATGTGGTACCATCTGGACTTAACCTGGGACAGGACACTGACTGATCGTCACCCGTCAAGCGTTCTGTTTTCAAAGACAAAAAAAAAAGTTGGGACACAATAGAAATTTTGAGGTAAAAAGTGGATGCACTGGTGTGGGAGTGACAGAAATCAATATTCTATTCAGGATGTAACATGGAAAGGTCAGATGGTAAACTTAAATGATAGATTTTAGCAGGGGAAAATGTGTGGATTTAAATGGTGTCAAAACATCTAAAAAATAAAAAAAAAGTTGCTATTGTGCCTTTTCCAAATTGTAGGTTTTGTGGTAGTCTTTTTAAATGACAGGTGGATTCATGTAATTGTTAAGAAATATTTGAATTTAGAATGAATGACTCACCACATTGACCAGTCATGTCAAGTTGAAACAAAGCTGACCTGCAAGAGTTAGTTACGATGTTAGAGAACACAAAATAATTTAGACCTGTCTGAGACTGTGCAACTTCAAGAATAGCATTAATGTCACTGTATCAAATCATGATCAAATATATCATGAAACATCTCTCTTACCGGCGATTGGAGCAGAACTTGAGTCCCAATCTGAAAGGTTCATGGTACCAACCAATGAAAAACACAGATTGACCCAATGGAGCCCAGCAAGCCTGAAGGAGACAAAAACAGTTCACAATTCCAACAAGCTGTGAGGCTAAGATGTTTGAAGGACAGTATTTTGACCTGTCCCGGAGAGATGTCAGCAGGAACACCTTGCAACACGTCCACTGAGCCACAGTGCAGATTGACCACACAAATGACTGGAGTACTCTTGTTAGTCAGAGCCTCGCCCCAGTCTTCAGCGTAAACGTTGTTATCCTGTTTGTACACATGCAAGATGAGATGAAAACTTTTAGATGTGTTGGTGCTTGTGTACATGTTATTTACCTTCCCTAATGTAGACCCATCGCTTGTGTTTTTCATCTTCTCAGCTATGTAGAGAAGCTTGCTCTCACATGACGACCATGACAGAACACCAAACTGAACTGGGAGTACACAAAAAAAAGGAAGATATGCAATCCTTTCTTGCTTTTGACAGCTTTGTATGAACATCATGTTTGGTATCTTTTTGAATAGCTCTCATTTGTCATATTTTTAGGGACTATGATAGATGGATGGCAGAATGTAATGATAAACAAGTATTCATACACTTAGTCACAGCGATAATCACAACATTCTACAGAAAGAATAGTACTTGTATGGCAAGAATATCCGGGAGAAAAAGAAAAAAAAAAGAAAGCTACACAGCTAAAGAGCCACCTTACCGTCATCATAAACACTGCCGTGTTTGTTGAGAGCACTCAGGTTGAGGCATTTGCTGAGGCCATGACGGTCCCAAATCTAGAACAGTGCAAAACCTTGTTAACAAACATCTTGATCAAAGAATAAAATGAAGCAGACTCAACAAACTAAGGTATGTTACCTGCTCACCTCCAGCAGCAGGTCACCACCCTTGTCTCGGACCACAGCCCTCAGGTTACCAGAGGGTGAGAGTTTGCTGATTAATCTATATATTCGGAGGAATAAAAATGAATGCTAGCAATTGGTCAAACTGAATCAACTTTTTAACTTGCCTACAATATCATCAAAAAGACGGAAGGATTACAAATTTGCAGGGATTTTCTTTAGTAACCTAATCATAAAAATAACCACTAAATTTCCGCGTTAAAAACTAAAACTACCATATTTTCACGACTATAAGGCGCACTTAAAAGTCTTAAATTTTCTCCAAAATAGACAGTGCACCTTATAATCCAGTGTGCCTTATATATGGAAAAAACAGAAAACCAAAAAGGAAAAACCACCACTGTCGGATATTAAAAAAACACAAACGCCTGAACTGAAACAATACAATTAAATATGCAGATTCCATTAGTTTACAACATCTTCCATCATATAGCTCCTCCCCCACTGCAAGATTTTATACAAAAAAAAATCAAAAACATCAACAATGGCTGGCTCTAGAGGTGACTGTGTAGTGAGTGCTTCATACCTGGAAGTCAATAGCAATGACTGTATTTTCGCGACTATAAGGCGCACTTAAGTCTTAAATTTTCTCCAAAATAGACAGTGCGCCTTATAATACAGTGCGCCTTATAATACAATGTGCCTTATAATACAGTGTGCCATATATATGGGAGAAATGTCATTCATTGAGGGTGCGCCTTATAATGCGGTGCGCATTATAGTCGTGAAAATACGGTATCTCGTGTATGTAACAATCTCTATGTTGACATCCCCAAAAATAAAAACGCAAGAAATGATTTAAATCTGATGACGTGGGATACTTTTCAGCCATTTAAAGGGTTTCATCAACTGCAACTTGATACTGACTCTCCAGACAGAGGTAGACACGGTCCTGGTGGGAAGACAGTTGTGATGTTCTGCCTGTGGTTTTGAAGACTTGAAATCAGAGTCCACTCCTGTGAGTAAGTAAGTTTGGATGCTCGCACCAAATCTGTCTGACTCCATCCTGAAAATTAATTTCAGATATTTCTTAATGAAATGTTCAGGTACAATGCCTCTTTCATGTTTATGGAAAAACTTCCTCCAAATTTTAGAAGAGCAATAGTAGCTCCAATCCCAAAAGTGATCACATGATCAACAGTTTTTACAGAACTTCTAACTGACCCAGAATCTGTTACCTCAACTATTTCACCACTACAAAAACCTTATGTCTTCAAACATAAGCAACAATATTTTGAAAATGGGAAGACTAAGCGTAGTTTCATAACACACCTCTTCTGTTTAGTGTAAGTAACGTATTATTCCAAAATAAAACTAAGTTAACGTACGTACCTGCTGTCACTGAGATCAGATGAATGTCTCCTTCTTTTCGTTCCCGAACTTCGGCGAAAAATGGCGTGGGGAGGGAGCTGACTTCTCCATACACCCTTGTAACCTGTTTGGCCTCCATGTGCGGGACTGGAATCAAGACAAAAAAACACACGGCATGGGGTCAACAAACTTGGTAAAACTATGTCAAAGTTGATGTTTTTAACTCTGAAATGCTTAAAGTTTAACCACTGGAGTTCCTTCACAGGCAAGAAATCGCCAATGATTTACTTTTCACATCAAAACACCACAAGTTTCTTGGCATTAACAGTTTTTTCTCCAAAGTGACTTGTTTATAATGTAGGCCATTCCGTTCATAAATATAAATATATATAACACATTTCTGGTAATGAGACGAGTTGTCCTTTCTACGAAATCAGTGCAAAGTTCTCGAACCTCAACTTAGGAATCGCTGTGCATTCCATTTGTGGCCTCTGAATATTTCCTGTGACTGTTTCTTGATATTGCTCCCAATTATCTTCTATAGGGTGCTGCTTCCAACTTTTGCACATCTTTGGCAGTCTTCCTGGTCTGATTTTGGCACTTCACCCCTGCAAATTGTCTATTAAAAGCAGCTGTCTACTGATGCAGCAATCCTATAATTTCTGGCAATGCATTAAGCAATTTTAGGAGGTTTTTTATTTTTATTTTTTAGATCTTTAAGATATAATAGCAATTTTGGGACAAACTTCGAAGCCAGTCCGCGAAAAGATGTCCTCCAAGTTTAAATCGATTGGACGTCTCTCATTGTCAATGGCAGGCAATGACTTAAACGACAAAAACATTGTGCTTGGACCGGTATTTAATAATTTGCTATCAATTAATTTAATTATAAGAAAGATCTTGCAGCAGGATGTCAGAAATCTAAAGTGATCCTTTGTAACCACCTTAAAAATAGGACAGCAGATCAGCTAACTTGGCTAACTCACGCTAGGTTGCGACTAACAATACATCTAAAACTAACCATCAATTGAAATTCTGGCTATTTGTAGAAGATTCCTATACATTTACAGACCCATTTAACGCTTACGTAAGAAGAAACTTACCAGATGCAACTACAGCTTTGTTTGGAAAACTAAGGGATGGTTTCAAGTATCAACATCAAACTTCCGGTCATCGGAGACAAATATAAAGTCCAAAATTATTCAATAAATATTAGAAATAATGAAATGATTTCTTAAGTTTTCATATCTTTCAGATAAGTGTGTCAGTGCACTCATCTTGTACGAAAAGATCATCCATTGACAGGTGCATATAAAAAATCATATCGTAAAAAAAAATCATAATTATTAACCCTTTCAGGGACGATCTTTACCCCTTTATAGGGAAAGCGACAATTTTTGGACACTTACATATTAAAAAGAAAAAAGACTACATATACATAGTATTCAGACCATTGCATTCCATTGACGGCGATAGACGTCCAATTAATTTAAACTAGGAGAACTGGCCATTAACTCTTAACTATCAGTGGTGACGAAAGCGCTAGACATCCAAGTATAGTATTTTCGAAGGTAAAAAAAATGTCATAAATTGTGCATGAAAGGCTTAAACATATCAAGATACCTCAAGCCTGTTTATTTTAGTCATCAGTTTACAATTGGTCAAAAGCTCAAATCAAAAAGATTAAAATATAACATAAGACCAACCTGGAAAAAAAGGCTATTTTGGGTATCATAAATGTAGGGGCCCCTAAGAAATGTGCATGCAATACTTATTTGGCCCATAATTATTAATTACAGATGCAAATTCTATTATGTATAAATTTCACTTCCCTAAAATAACTGTAAAAAAAACATCCCTAAACCATATAAATCATGTTTTGAGAAAGTAAATAAGTAGTCAACACTTGAAACACTCCTTTAATTATTCAAGTGATGCCAACCTGACAAAACAGCAGCAATTTTCCATCTTCACAAAGTTGTAAACTATCCTGCATTTCTGATATTAATTCCACACCAAACCATTCAATTTAATAATGACATGAAATTTAAAATATAAATAGCACCAAGCCAATGGCAATTTTTTCCCTTTTCAAAAAATTATGTAGTACAAAATGTGACAATCATTTGGTTTCAATCAAGAAAATACCATTTTATAAATATTGATTAAAATTCAAAGCACCCCACGCAATTTCAAGTTGCTATTGTGGATTTGGCAATTGTATTCATACCAAGAACATTTGTTGGCTTCCACATTGTTTTCCTTCCTCCAAAGAGGACAATGCTAAACACTTTAAGGCAGCATAATTCTAGCAACCATCAGTTTTTAAAAACCACAACATCAAAAAAAAACTGTGTAAAATTCTTGAGAAATATTCCCCTTATTCCAATAAATATTCCTTTACATTAAAATAATTATTCCAATGCGGTTAAGCTTGTGGCATCACATTCCTATAACAGCTAAGCATATTTTTTTATGGCCCAAAATGCATAGACAATATGAGAAAATAGAGAAAAAACAATTCATTTATTTTTCATATACTGTTGCTTTGACAAAGAAGATTGCAATAAAGTTGGGACGCGATATAAATTGAGAATAAAACGTGATTGTAAATGTTTAAATTTCAGTATTGTATACAAAATATAACAGAGGTCAGATCAAGTTTAGAAGTGTGAAAATACTGAATTTAAATTTCATTTTGTCAACAAATCTCTAAAAGCAGGGACAGGAAGCAAAAAAACGCTGGAAAAGACAAATGCAGATAATGAAAAGGAATTCCTATTCCCAAACCTGAGAAACGTTAAGATGTGATGCTGCCACACAATGGCAGAAAGTCATGTCTTAACTTTTTGGGGATTTGTTGACACTGCAGAATTTAAAATCAACCGTTGAGCTCTCAATTATGTTCCATTTTGAATAAAATAGTGTAATGTTCATTGCATTCAATTTTTACTCACTATTTCTACGGTATCCCTCTTTAGAATCCAGTCTGTATTTCTCTTTGGAGGCACTTATTATTTCATGTTCCAGTTAAAAATGATTTGACAACTACAAAAAGTGTTAACATGAATATTAAATTATTAAATGTCATTTTCCTCTATCACAAATTGGCCATTCTTTTCAATATTTGGGGAAATGTTGATTTTGGGAGGATGCATAACATAGTTAAAACCAAAAGGTTATTAATTCATCAAGCATGTACGAGACCAGCTTTAAGGCAGTCGATTGGTGTCAAGTTCTTTAACAAAAAAGTTTTCTCTTCACATGACGTCGGCCCGTTTGTCCCGGACTTTGTTCCTCTGCTTTGTCCTGGCCTTGAAGGCAGCCGAGTTGAACAGATGCTAGAGGAGAAAAGACAGGCTAAATTTCAACCAGATATCAATTTAATGTTTCATCAGATTTTGGAGATTGTTTATCTCCAGCCAAATCCCACACATCAACACTGCATCTTTAGAATCCTAAGCATGAAGAATAAAATCAAACATTTAGTAGCTCCTAAGGCCAGAAGAAAGGTGTATTTACCCTCTCAAATCGGGAGATCTTGTTCGCTTTGTTTGTAGCATCAATGAGGATGGGTGGGCCGAGACCAATGATGTCTCTCAGAAGGGAGTTGAACTGTGGCCAAAAAAGGAAAACACAAAAAAGCTTTTATGGACCCAGGAGAAAAATATTTATCAATGTCATTTACTTCTTTGGGCATTCAATCAATTAGCAGGGGAATGTTAAGGCAGAAATAATTGATCTAATCTGTTGTATTTTTGTGTCCGCCAACCTGCAAATGGTGTCTGACGCCAGACTCCAGGATCTCTTTGAAAGCGTCGTAGATTCTTCGCCTCATCCAGCTGTCAATGTACACGCTCTCCACTCCAAACCTGATCTTCTCTTCTGTAAAGTCCTCGTTCTGATACGACAGCTTCATTTAGACACGGACCAACACAGCAGTACACAGCGTGTAGGTCTTGCAAGAGCCTACCTCAATGTAGTGTAGAACCTCTCTGAAGATGGAGCGCTGTTTCCTCCTGTCATTCTTGGCACGATGTTTGTGGCTGTCAGTCGCTAAACTCTTCAGACTTCCACACAGACCTTCACCATCCTCCACCTCAAATTCCTAAATACAAAATATATTGTACTATACATGACTTGATTGAACGTAAACCTTGTTTTTGCTTAAAATCAAGCACTAATGTGCGACTACAATGCCTAATTTCTAACAAATATTCCTTTGCTACTCAAAATCTATTTACCTCATCTATCTCCCGTCCCAGTTCGACCAGCAAGGCAATGGTTTCTCCCACAGTGATCCTGTAGTCGACGTCACTACTTTGCAGAGAAGCTTGCAGCTTGGGGAGGTGACTTTAATAAAGGATCATTAAAATACAAAAAAAAACCCTCATTTATTTAAGTAAAAAGACTGTAAGCAATAATTACATTTGGAATGCTTTTGCATTTGGTTAGGCCCAAAAAAAAAATGAATACGGACTCACAGATATAGCAATTCAGAGAGTTTAGATGCTGGACAAAGGGTGACGAGTAGGGACCAAGCCTGCATGGCGGCGCTATAGAGTCCTGGAATGCCCGGTTTGGGTGTTGGCAGCATTCCCTCTCTGTTGGGGTAGGAAGACATAAAAACGCTCTCCAGGAGGGACAAAGTTCGGATCAAGTCCTGACAGGTTTTAAATGTAAAAAAAGAAGAACAGAGAAAGAAGATGTGTAAATGACACAAAAACATTGCAGGTATTTCACCACTTGTATAAACCCATGTGTTGTTACCTCTCCATCTTCTGCAGTAGAGACATAGCAACACATTCCCAAAGCTCTTGCACACTGGTTGGAACAAAAGCAAAGGTGGAATATGAACAATATAATAAAAATAATATATAAGCATGTGATATATTGGTGTAGATAATTATGAAATGAAATATGTGAAAAAAGTGTAACTTGGCGACCGCGAGAGGTCTGCTTTCTCACACTCTGGCGTGCTGATATGCTAGCAGTGTTGTCAATGAGAATACTGGTTAGGATGGGTCGCAGCACATTAAAACCCTCAGCCGCCTCTTCGCCACCCCCCAGCTGGATGCAGAGAAGAGCAAAGACAGTCGCCGCTGCGGCTTGCTCCTCCGCGTTGCCTAAAAAGCAGTATAAGAGCATGTTCGTTTTAATGTGAAATTTGTTTAGGAACAACTGCGAGTAGTAAAAAGGTAAATGTACCTTTTTTGAGGCTTCTCTCTAAGCAGTCGCTAACCGTGAAGCGCCTCTCTGTCAGGAAGTCATACAACACTTTGGACGAGAAGGCCTGCCGCAACGACTCAAGTGCCGCGAGTCGGGTTTTTGCGCTGAGAGCGGAAGAAAGAACATTTTTAGTGACATCCTGGCATTGTCAATTTATTTATTTTTTTGAATTAGGAAAAAGGGGGTCACCTTTTGTCTGTAAGGTTGTCAATGCACTGTTTGAGTTTGTCTTCTATTTCATCTTGGGCCGTCTGTTCGTCAACCGGCTCCCCTCCTGTTGTGGGATGGATAAACACTAGTCTTGTTAAAAATCCAAAGATTGTTATTACAGGGGCTTTAGGTCAAGAGACGCCTCAGAGGAAAGAATGTTTCTTATTAAGCCCAGGTTATATTCCTAATACCAATAATATTCCTACTGTGTGCACCCCTGAATGGTCATGAAAATTATTGTTTGAATAATTAACTACTAGGACTTCCTACCTCATTCATTATTCATGTCATAAATGTATTTTCTAAATGCCATCATTTCTCTACACTAACAGATTTGTATTTAATTGAAAAAATCAAAGATGGGTATGTATTATACATGGTCAAATGGCCATCACCAGGTGAAAAAAATAGATGAATAATGAATCTTTAGATTATGCACAAACCTGTGGCTTCTTCTTGAACAGTGGTGCCTTCGCTAGCACTGCTGTAGTGGCTGAGAACATCCGACGTCAGCTCATCGTCACTGGCTCCCGATTCCACCTTTACTCCATTTTTGGCAGCTAACATAAAATAAACAAAAATAGAAACATGAAGAGCAGGTGTAGCATTACTCCATAACTAGCCTGCACTATAAATACAATCGATACATAGAGATCTGTTTAGACGGAGACAAACACCAAGTCCTAAGTCTAAAAAAAAATGTGCTGGGGTGAAAAATCAAATGTTAGACAGTCCTAATTAGAAATAAATATTTGAGTGCACCTATACAAACCAACAATAATGACGGTCAACTGCGTCCAGTTATGTTTTTGTCATCAACTCTGTATGGTGAGCTGCAAACTGCTGGATCAGGACTTTCTCCTGTTAGATTATTGGTGACTAGCATCCCACGTGCACAATCCTCAACGGAATGTGCAATTTGGTGTGCGCATTTTGTGTCGTCAAGGTCATGCTGTGTACGGTGTATTGGCAGGGTGCAATTTTAATGACTTTTGTGTGTTTGGGATTAGGCCTCTCGTGATAATTATTGTCCAGTACAGAAAATGGCCAAAGAGTTTTATAGGCCACAATAAATGTGTCAGTACGACGGACTCTCGCTGTCGTATTCTCGCTTCTTCTGCGTGACGACAACTAGGGTCGCAGGAGTTACCTTTCAGTGAGGCTTTAGCCGTCAACTGCAGTTGAAGAACATCCTGGCGAAGAGATCCTGGAGATGATGTATGGACGAAGGAATGAATGAAGTAAATATAGCATGTGTGGTTGGGTGACAAGAGTGAAGGGGGTGGAATGTGTAAGAGGGTTGGTTTGTGAAGGAATGACGGTATGGATGAAAAGATTCGAAGTCAGCTTTTTTAAATTTTACAATTTTGCATTAAAAAATAATCGATAGCAAATACTTCTGAGGAAACACTCCTCTCAGAATAAGAAGCTGTTTGTGCCTTTTTATGTTTTTTTTAAAAAAGTATGCATACTGGGTGACAATTCAAAGTTTATTAATGCAGGCCCCAAAGTGTTAAGAAAAAATGGAAAAAGGAAAACATCTCATACATTTTTTGGAGAATTTTCAGGAAACAAACTGAAGCATTGGTTGAATTTGGGATATTAATGATTTTTTTAAGTACTTAGACATGAATTTAACCCTTAGGCTGCCCGATGCTGGAGGATTTATGCCTCTGAAAATTTACATGTTCCTTAAAATTTATGAAGGTTCTATTTCCTTCTTTCCCATAATTTTCTGATGTTGTGGAGACCCATCCAAATACACCCCAAAAGCATGCTTTAAATTATCACTGTCAAGGATATTAGAAAATTCATTGATTAGGCACAACTGTCAATTCTAGAGGCCGTTCCACAGTGTGTTGCAATGAGCCACGTCAGTGTACTAAACGTGAGGATGCACGTGTGACAACCGCAGTGCCCACTCAAAAAATAACACGCGGTCATATCAGACAAACACGTGGGAACTTTATTTACACGCAGCTGTCACTGAAAAGATTGAAATAAAAGTTTTTCATAGCCACAAATGACTAGAAATAAATACCTATTTCAATACCTGTATTTTTTTTACTTTACTTCCCAACACTTAATAATAACTGTAATCTGGTTATTTTTTTTCCAATGTTGCAAATCTTAATGAATGCTAATCAATTTAAGCATTACATACAACTTACAATAAAAAACAAGTTATGTCTATAATTTAGTTCGTTTAGTTAGTAAAGGAGTTAATTAATTGAATCACTACTTTTACTTCAGCCAGTCTAGTGAGTGTATTACCTATTTCCGCTTACTGTAATTACAGTGTAATTATACTTTTATCCACCTGCGTCTATAAACGTGAAACGTGGTTTATACGACCAAAAAAACTAGTTTTCCCGAGACAAACCAATCAACTAGAAACATAATTCAATAGAAACGATTTGAACGATATTGCTAATTGGAACATTGCTAATATTAGACTGCCAAAAGCCATGTGGCAAATGCGTGAGCGTTCCTAGCACCCATAATAAAGCAAGTGTATTTATTTCGTCATACACTCAACGTCAAGTCATTATCTACCTATGAAAAGATGAATTGAATATGGACTGTTATGGCACTCACCCGCTTTTGTGGAGCCACGTTTTCCTTTTTTACTTCGCGGCATGATGAGTAGCTTTCAGTGACCACTTGAAGGCTGTCTGCCGGGGTTAGCTCGATTAGCTAACGTTAGCTTACTTAGACTAAAAGATCCTCTCAGTTCGACAGTCGGCCTTAATCATTTGGTTAGGTCCCCCTGATGACAATTCCGGATTTAAAAAACGACAAATATCCAACTGACACTTTAGTTGAAATAAGTTGGCTAATCGACTAGTGACCCGAGCTGTCCATTACTTCCACGCGGAAATGTAATCTTATCAGCAGGTGATGAAGCCGTTCACTTTCCAGGTTGTCATCGGAGTATTATCTATGTTTGTCGCCAGGTATTCTATAAGTGACACCGGGTTGGTACAGCGAACATTTGTAAAAGAGTTTGGGGCGATGTTTGAAGCACACTGCGGTCACCAGGTCCACCATCTTCTTCTCAGTCACAGTACAGAGCACGCCGGCTGCCGGGGTTGCCAGATTGGGCTTGTTCGAGGATGCCAGTTCCTTTCACACTGATCCCCCTTTCCGCAAAAGTTTGGGACAAAAAGATTATATATATGTAGGATTCAAAATTTGGAGCTACGATTTAAATTATCTTCTCCTGTTATCACTAGAGTGGTTTATACATGGTATTCACTTTTACCAGTGAAAAGAAAAATAGTTTTGTAACACCTCCGAAATGGTTGCGTTATTTACGTCGTTTGACGTCGCCAAATACAAAGGTCTGAATTGCGTCACCTGGTGGCACTTCCTTACCCACAGTAACAAATATATAACAAAAATAATAACAAATAATAATATTAAACTTGTTCAGATTAGTAGGTTTATGTCAATAATATTTTTATTCTTAGGGGGATTTTCTTCATTTAGTGAAGCCCCTGGAGATGTTGTAATTAATCCTATGTTTATAACATAAGCAAGCTGATAATTGGAGTTAATTTTCTTTAATAAAGAAAAGTCTTTGCATTTTAAACATTGTCTCAAATGTTAAAGTCAGCCTGCAGGTCAAGAAAATGGAAAAATGTTGAAATAATCATTCAATTCATCATCAATCATTCACTTCTGTGGTCTGCATACAAAACACTCAAGATTCTAAAGTTGATCAGATATTACTATGTTATGTGATATAGCACATATATTTATATTCATTATAACCGCATATTCAAAATATAACTGGATATCTGACCTGCCTGCATAAAGGTTGATTTGAGATCATTTAAACATGATTTTCACAGTATACACCTTTTACTATACAAACATTCATATATTAACATGCTCCATCTCAATGATTTCTGAACAAATACATTGCTCATGTACAAAAGACAGTGTTTTGACTGATATAGAAATAGTACAAAACTGACATGTTCAAAAAAATCTTATTTCAAGTGACCACCTGTAAACATCCTACAAATATTAGGCTCATTTGCTTTTAAGAAAACAATAAAGAATGTAGAAAAGAGCAGGTAATTTGGATTAAAAGTGAAAAACGAGCTATCACCTTAAATTGAGTATTTAAGTTAAACAAATGCTAATAAGATTTAATCTTCCATTAGTACCTCACCGTTTTGTCACTTCAACTTATTTGTCAATTATCTTGGGTAGGAGTAGTACTTTAGATTAGTAGCTTGAATCCAAATGATTCTGTATGTCCTTTTTTGCTACACAAAGTAAAAAAAAATAAGAAAGTGAGAGGTTTGTTTTATATATAGGAAAACACACAATATTCTGAGGTACAGGCTTTTCATTGGTCAAAAGATATGGAATAACTATCGTAGAATGTATGTGCGTTGACATATAAGAGAAGTGCAATTAGGAATGTTGATCTTATACAGAGTAGTAGTTGGTTTGGACAAAAGGCATCTTGCTTATGATGGCGTCCACTGCTTTTTTCCTAACCTCCACCTGAATCGCCGTCCCATTTTTTGCAAAGGCAGCGTCCACGTAACCCATGGCGACATTTTTCTTCAGGCAAGGGGAAGGGCAGCCACTGGTCACCTCACCTGGGAACAGAATAAAGGTCAGAAATACTACAAAATGGCTTAAGACTATAAAACATCATATATGATTCAAATTAGTACTGTTAGTTATATGACATAAATTCAAACTTAATCTGTGCATCTGAGTAGTGGGAGCTCTGTTTTAATTCAAGTATTATTAAATGTATCGTTTACAATCCAAACATGAAGTTGAAAAGTCTCAATTTTTTCGATCAAGTTTTACTACTGATACGGCACATTTGTTCGCTGACCTATGACCTTTCCATCAGGACTGAGTATGGGAGTGTGCTGTCTGACGGGAGGCCCCGTCGACACCAGGCCGACTCTTTTCCTGGCGGTCTTCGCCTTGATCTGTGGGACAATGATGTCGGCACCTGGGAAGTCCTTGGCTTGACGACGTCGTTTTCCTGCAAGTCATATTCCAGTTATGAGCATGCCTGGGAATATAAGATTATTTCCCAACACACACACATAATATACCAAAACTTTCTCACATAACCACTTCCTTCCCTTGAAAAATGTCATTAAAATCTTATTTGGATGACAATGTCGGTTATCCCATGTACAATACACCTAGGATGGGGGTGTCAAACTCAGTTTGGTTGCCGGGCATCTTTCATGCCAACTACATCTCATTTATTTTTCTCATGTCATCTCATCACATTTACTGAACCGCTTTATCCTCATTAGGGGCACGGGGGGTGCTGGAGCCCAACCCAGCTGACAACCATGTACACTCTTACCCATACCTAGGGGCAATTTAGAGTGTCCAATCAGCCTACCATGCATGCCTTTGGAATGTGGGAGGAAACCAGAGTACCCGGAGAAAACCCACGCAGGCCCTGGGAGAACATGCTACAAAGTACCCGTCAGGCAGAACAAACCCACAGGCCGGATCTGACCCGTAGCGGCAAGCATTTGGTCGAAAGTTTACCTATTGTCCAAACGAGAGACGCCTCAACGGGCGTGGTACTGTCGTCAATGTCATTGCCATAGAGACAAAGGCCTGCCTCCAGTCGCAGGCTGTCCCTGGCGCCCAAGCCAGCCAACTTGACCTCGCTGTGTGCCAGGAGCCTCTCGGTCAGCTCCACCACTTTGGACTTGGGAACAGAGATCTGGCATGCACACAGTGAAAGACTTGAGAAATTTCATGTAATGTGTTGAGCAAACAAAGACATACTTCAAAATCATCTTATTTCTGTTTGTTTAATAATGAGAAATAATTGTTTTTTAAAAATGGGATGATTTATATTTTGGGTGTTTTATTATCATATTTTCTAATTGATTACTGTATTTGGCATTCATAATTTCCTGTGTGTTACTTGTTTTGTTTTTTCCAAGTTGTTTTTCGGATGAAAATAAGCCAAATTGCCATTGATGAGTTTGTACTTGAGCAAAAATGAGTGAGTATAGTAATTACCTCTACCCCATCCTCCCCAGTGTATCCACATCGGGTGATCCTGCAGTCAGGAATGCCAAAGACAGTGGCCAGGGCAGAGGTCATGAATGTCAATTTGCTGAGGTCCTCTTTAATGCCCTGTTGCAGCACCTGAGACATGGACGGTCCTGACCACACACGCAATAATGACCAAGAATCAGGAGCGACATGAAAATGGACCAACAGCCCTTTCAATAAATCTCTCTCACCTTGCAGTGCAATCAGTGCTTCATCAAGGAATTCCAGATCCACATCAGATCCTGACGCCTTGAACTCTGCCAATCTGGTCTGCCCGTGATAAACATAAAACAAAAAGATGATTGAGTGTTTGCATAGAATTCCAATGGAATAGTATTTTTAGTATTTTCCAGTTAAAATAAAAACATATCATCCAATTTTGCCACGGTTGACGTATTTACCTTCATATGAGCAGAGTCTTTGTCGGCACAGCCAGCATTGGAGACCACGTAGAGGTAACCTTGATCTGTTTTTGTTACAATTAGGTCATCGATGATCCCTCCCTTGTCATTGGTAAAGAGCGACAGTGTACCCTGAAAATGAAAAGGACCAACGGTTTTGCATACAATAGAAAAACTTGAACAAGTATCTGTTTTTTGTTTGTTTGTTTGTTTTTTAATAAAAAGCTCAGGCATGTGTTGATTTCACCTGGTTGTCTTTGAGTTCGGATATATCCGCCACCACTAGAGACTCCATGAACTTGATCCTGTCTTTGCCGTGAACTTTGGTCTGAAGAAAACAAATCAAAAGAATAAGGAAAACAAAGGCGTTATGACAAATTGCCGGGGAATCTCACCTGCAGCATGTGACTGACGTCGAAGATGGCACAGTGTTCTCTGGTATGCATGTGAGAGCTGACATGACTGTCTTTGTACTGCACGGGCATACTCCAGCCCGCAAACTCCACCATCTTTCCTCCATGTGCCTTGTGGAAATCAAACAAGGGCGTCTTCTTCCAAGTTGCCTGCAGAGAGAAAAAAATGGATGTGCAGGAGGTTACATCCAAGCAAACTCAAACATATCAATTCAGGGATCACTTTAAAATGGACACTTGAACACACCGCAAACCACATGTCCAGAAAGGTTAACAATTGACCTTGAAAAGGGGAGAAAAAGTATCAAGTTTATCAGTATAGCATTGTGAAACAGGCTTAGGATTTGCACTTTATGTTAATATTCAGTAGCTGATTTTTTTTCCCTCTTCTGATTTTAAAACAAAAGTACAAAGTCGGCTTGTCTTTTTAATAAAGTGTTTGTTCAGGATTTATCACAATAAAACCTTCAAACTTAGATAAAGTGAGATAAACGTGGAGATGTTTGAACTAATGATTAATGATTAGCACCAATTTACCGTTGAAAATGCAGGTTGAATGAATGACAGCGAAAAGCCTCGTGAACATTGGACAATGGAGATGGGGTTAAAGTGCTGATGCCCTATTTGTCGTTTGCTTTTGAAACAAATGCACGTGGTTACTTACGGGCACAGATGTTCATTATATCTGCATGAACACACCATTGGTCACAGTCTCAGAGTGAAAAAAAAGAATTTAAAAAAATCCCCCATCAGCACAAGAGCCATCATATAAGGCCATTGTAGATTTTTCCTCCAAATTCCATGAACAAGGCGTTACACAACCAATTCATTTGGATCAAAATTGACATCTAGCACTGTCAATAGTACTTAAAGATTAGCATTCTAAAACAAGTATTCTCTTCGCCAAATAATTGACATGAAATACTGATTAATTTGACTTGCACGTGATTAATTTGATGTAACAATACTCTTACTTAAGGAGAATTTGTGACTATTTTACGGCCCCTGAATTAGAGATCCCGTGATTCCCTTTTACTACCGCCATTTGATTTATTTCCAAATGAAAAGCAGTGATTAAAACAACGTGAAATGTGGAGCAGTGTTATGTATTGCTTGTCTTATCATAATTTGTGAGAAGTGATCTCATGTGCTGAATGGATTCATGTGACAGATAGATGAAAAAAAAACACATTTTAATGTAAAACTGTAGTAGTAGTAGTAGTAGTAGGGCTTCTGCAAATACTGGAATGAGTAACATTTGCGACGGCCAGATGGAGCGAATGTTTAGCGCGTCGGCCTCACAGTTCTAGTTCTCACAGTTCTATGTTCAAATCCATGTCACATCCACCTGTGTGGAGTCTGCCCTGGCCTACGTGGGTTTCCTCCGGATACTCTGGTTTCCTCCCACATTCCAAGAACATGGATGGTAGGGTGATTGGATGCACTCTAAATTGTCCCTAAATATGGGTGTAAGTGTTGTCCGTGTCCTTGTGCTATGCTCCAGCACCCCCCGCGACCGTAATGAGGATAAAGGGGTTCCGAAAATGAGATGAGTAACATTTGAATGGAAACAAATGCGAAAGAATGACAAAGTACTATTAACGGCATTGCAGAGCGATTGTGATAAAATGGGCCGATGTTGTTGACGGCGTTTTACTCACCTCTGCCCTTGATGAAGCGTCTCGCCGATGCGAAGCTCCGAGCGCACACGCTGACTTTGCCGTCGCCGTGACCGTCACCGTCGCCCACTGCCGAGGCACGGCCACGATCGACGAGCGAGCCCACATGTCGATCGCTAAAGTCCCGCCGGAGAGTGTGCCGTGTCAAGCTCTCGCTCAGGATTTGGACAGCTAGCCAGCTCCCTGCGATGGATGTGTGTTGCTCAACTCTTTTGTATATGGACCTCGGACTCGCGTGTTGGAATTTCGGCTTTCTGGGTGACCCACGCGAAATTCCCTCTGGGAAATGTAGTTGACAAACGTTTGGACGGGAATACTAGTATATGTACTATATTATATACACTTATACATACATACGTACTAGTTGTAGGTGGACCATGGAGGAATTGATCATGGGTATGGTCAAATCATTGAATTGATGGGTGAATGAGTGCATGAGTGGATGGATGGATTAATGAATGAAAGGGTTAATGTGTGGATGGATGGATGGATGGATGAATTACTGGGTGGATGAATGAATGACTGGGTGGATGGGTGGATGAATGAATGACTCGATGACCGGATGAACGGGTGGATGAATGAATGACTCTGACTGGATGAACGGGTGGATGGATGGGAGAATGAATGAATGAGCTGTGCAAGGATCGATGGAGTTGCATTGATATTTAGATGGAAGGATGTGTGACTGGGTGTCTGGTGAATGGATGAATGAATGAATTACTGGATGAATGGGTGGATGGATGGATGAATGAATGAGGTACATGGAATCATGGATGAATGGGTGTGTGACTGGGAGTCTGAGTGGGTTGATGGCTGGATGAACAAATGGATGAATGGGTGGATAAGTGGATGGATGGAGTTGCATTGATGATAGATGGATGGGCGAGTGACTGGAAGTCTGAGTGGGTGAGTGGATGGATGAATGACTGGGTGGCTGGTTGGATAAATGAAAGCCAGGGTATCTGGATGGATGGATGAATGAATGGTTCGATGACTAGATGAATGGGTGGATGGATGGGTAAATGAATAAATGAGGTGCAAGGATGGATGGAGTTGCTTTGATATATTGATGAAGGGGTGTGTGGATGGATGGCTGATTGAATGAATGAATGAGTGTATGAATGGGTGTATGAGTGGATGAATGAGGTGCATGGGTGGATGAGCAGACCGACATGATGGATATTGCAGCTCAAACTGTTTGTTATACTCTGCTGTAATTCTCTTGTAAGTCAAGTGAGATCTTGACCTCAAGAGCTTTTGTTCCCCTTGACATAAAATAAAATACTACATGTACTATATGTGACAAATGTTGTTTGAGAGTGCGTTTGTGCGTGTGAGTGTGTGTGTCAAACAAGCACCCTTCACCCACTCGCCTGCCTACCTAATAATATCACCATGTATCTTCTGCTATTTTAGGTAAGGCTTCTCTCTCCCTCTCTCTCTCTCTCTCTCTTACTCTCTCATTCAAATGAGTACTGTGGCTCTCTCACAGGCTCTGTCACGAAACAGCAGCTTTGATCCCCCAGGAAGAAACATTACCGGGATGTCACATAATCAACAAACCGGGCAGCGGTCTTCTTCGTTCAGAACTTGGATCTGTTGGGATTTGCCCTGAAGAAGTTCTTGACCAGGCTGGGAGGCTGTTGACTACTCAGGCCACCATGAGACTTGGCATGCATTCACGTACCTGAACAAGACAAGCAAACACAGTACTAGACTGGACAAAAAGTATTTGACTCATTACAGAAAGGTAAGTAAAAACAATTGTTTGGGTGCCTTTTTAAATATTTTATTGTGAACTTATTTAGATGTACTTTAACTCTACCTCAGCAATCTGTCTTTTGAGCCAATATCGTCAAAGATATGTTATTAACAACCCTCAGAACCATTTAACCATGCCATATTATTGTTATGCTGACTAATTTTTTTGCCCTATAAGAAATAATGAGATATTATATAATTCAATCATGTTATAATGGCATGAAAGACTTCATGCATGACTTAAATCTGACTTGGGAAGTTTTTTTCTGACTTGACAGTGATATTCATTCTTTGGAAACCCCCAAACTCAATGAAATGATTAGTGTTCTAAATCCAGTCCCTGCTCTTATAGAAGCACTTGGTATTAAAAACTAAACTATTTAGCATTATTGCCAATGAAGAAAGTGCTTGAGATAAGAGAACCATGTGAATTTTCCCTGCAGGGGGAGGCAAAATGTCAAGAACTCCTTCCCAAACGAGCCTGCAGATCTACAGGGTCAACGATAAAGACCTCACTGAGATTGAGCTGCATTCTGTGGACTCCATCAATGACCTCCACCGTACACACCCTGAACAAAACCACAAAGGTTCACACTCTTAATTGAATTAAGAGTTGACCAATTATATATACAAAGAAAAACTATTTTTTTGTGAGTTCTGTAATCAAGTGCACTGAATATTACGAACTTTGAATGAACGTATGTTCACCCCTGCCTTAAAGTATGCATCAATCTGGCCTAACAAGAGTTTATCACAGGAACAAAGCCCCCTCGCCCAGCTTACACACCTTCAGTGAATGGAACACTGCAAAGACAGCACATGAGCAGTGTGGGCAGAGCAGGTCAACGGCAAAGTCATCTCCAGGATATGTTGTCTTGCAGCTCCTCTCGAGGCCATGCTATGGCCTGCGCCATCATTGCGCTGCTCCTTCTCACAGTAGCACTCATTTTCTACTTCCTGGGTGAGAAAACATCTTTTATTATGTGATTTTTTTGGGTTGTTTTGACAAGGTTGATTTCTCTGCTCGCATCAGCACAACAAGGCAGTGCCCTGCAGAGGTTGACCGAGGCTTTGAGGGAGAAAGAAGATGGAGCTACACGATTGTCTTTGCTGGTCCAACAACTACAGGCGGTCACACTCAACTTGACAGGGCGGACATGAGTCAGAAAATACAGAGTTTGGACAATACACTAATCCTTTGATTGTCTACCCGTGAGTGTTTTTCAATGAGAAACTATTCTCAATTTCCCAACCTGTCAATCAAATACAGTATTTTGTCATATAATTGTTTAATCAAGAAGTTCTTTTGCAATAAAAATAAACGTACAATATATAATTAACAACAAAATCAATTAGGTCCACTTTGCAGGAATGTGATTTTGTTAATAGCACATACAATAAGAATGTCATATTGTGGTAAAAATATTGAAGATTTTAACATACAAGGATCCTATACACTGGTCAATAATCATGATAAATCAAACAAACAAATCCTTCCCACTGGTCATCCTTTTGTTTTGATAGCTTAAAACGCAAAGAGCGCACGCAATTGCGTGTCTCGGCGTGATACAGTACATGGACATTTCTTAACAAGTCACATGGAAGAGGAGTCAAAGCAACACTACCGCAGTAATGGCGACTCTGCTCTGGCTCAAGCAGCTCAAGTCAAATTGGGAATGGCGACACTCTCATGAACAGCTACCGTACTTCTGTACTTGGTCTCGGATGACGTCCCGCACCGAAGTGGCGTTTTCCTTCAGCTCGTCCAGTTCCATGCGTTGCTGCTGCATCCGCTCCTCATTGTTCTTGAACTTCTTCTCCAGCTCTGACCAACCCAAAACATTGTGGAGTTACAACACTGGAAATGGAGCCTAAGGTTACTTTTAAAAAATAAACGTGGATGCTTCTTCATTTGTTTTTTTCAGATTTCCACAAAGCAATGCTATTAATGGCCCCTATCATCAATCTAAACTGTTGAAAACAGCATGTAGATGTTACAGTCCTATTTGACACAAAACTGACTTAATATAATTGTTTTATGAAACCATCGATATCTTCTGGCTATTACCGTATTTTCCGCACTATCAGGCAGAAGTAAAAACTTCACTTCTCTCAAAAGGGCGGTTTATATTCCGATGCGCCTAAAATATGTATCAATATTGGTTAATCATTGTATATATTTTCCCTTTAGCGCAGCTTCATCTAATTGATGTATAACAGAACTCCTAAATACTACTACTACAGCTCTATCTAGTAGTGGATGTATAAACTACCACTACTACTACTACAGCAACTATACCACTACCACCACCACTACTCCTACTACCACTACGACGACTGCTACAACTACTACTACTATTAGTACTGCTACAACTACTACTATTACTGCTACAACTACTACTTCTACTAGTACTACTACAACTACTACTACTACTGCATCCTATAATCCAGTGAGCCTCATATTGATACACATTTCAAGATATGTAGGCTGATTGGACGCTCTAAATTGCTCCTGAATATGATGTGAGCGTTTGTCTCCTTGTGCCCTGTGATTGGCTGGCCACCAGTTAGCTGGGATAGGCTCCAACAGCCCTCGCAACCCTAGTGAGGATAAAGCACTTCAGAAAACGAGATGAGATGAGAGATATTTCAATAGGCCATTCATTGAAGGTGTGCCTTAAAGTGGGGAAAATACGGTAAGCGTAAAGTATGTGTATTGCACTGACTCTTCAGCTGCTCCATGCCCTTGTTGGCTTTGTTGAGAAGCTCTTCCGCCTCTTTCTTCATCTCTTTAGCCTTCTGGTTGATAGAATCCAGGCCTTGAGTGCCGCCGCCAAGAGAATTCACCTTTTCTCGCAGCTCACGGTAGCGCCTCTCTGTGTCGTTGAGGCTCTGCAACCAGAAAAAGAACCAATGACTCAATGGGCAAAACTATGCACATTCACGGAAACGTCCTAAATTGCTTTGGAAATAAAAAAAACTAAAGTGAAACCCCCACAAATTCCTACCTCCTCCAATGATGACGTTTGGAGTGTGGCATTGTTCGCCGAAGCTTTAGCCTCTTTTGCCATTTCTCTGTTCTGCTCGTTTTTGTTTTTCAAAGCCTCAATCTCTGCAGACAGGTTGTTTAGTCGTATCATGACCTCCATTTGCTTGTTCTCTAACTGTGTTAACCTGTCATCAACCTGGAGAGAAACCCCGTAAAAAATATTTTCATGCTGCACGCCCAGAAGAAAGAGCATTGCTATGGCAAGGCAGCACATTACCTCAGAAGTGGCATTCCTGGTACCATCCAGATTGTCAGAAGTCTCCTTCAGGGCGTTCCTTGCTTTTTCGATGGCCTTCTCAGAGAGATCCAAAGCCATCTTTGTCGCATTGGCTGCATCCTTCACGGTCTCAGCTCGACTTCTACGTAACAATCATGAGTTTTTGCAGCGCTGCATGTGTGTACTTCTTCTTTCAGTAAATGGAAATAGCATATTAGTGTACTTACTTTGCTTCATTAGCTTTTTCCACAAGGTTTTTGGCTTCATTGATATGCTGTGAGGTATTGTTGATGATCTCATTGATGTTGGTGAGGTTGGAAAGGCTGTCCTTTATTTGCATGATCATTTTATCCACCGTAGTCTTGTTGACCGGCAGTGTAATAGACAAGACCTGCAGGGCTACCTTCTCGATGCTCTCTGGATCTGCTCCCTCCTCTATATATGAAACCCAGAATATCCAAACATAAACATCATAGAAAAAAACTGTCTTTAGCACAATTGGCAGCCTTAGCATTGGCGGAACAGTGCACCAACAAGTGCGATTCAGGTGAAGTGGTGTAATTGACATACCAGTAAGGAAATCTTTGATCTTCTTGATGAACTCTTTGAGCTTCTTGTTTGAGTTTTCAAAGTTGTCTTTGTTCTTCTGCGCTTTTGTCAGGGTGTTCAAAGCCTGATTCTTCACATCTTGGCTCAAAGAGGCTATTTCCTGGAGCTGCACAAAGAGATTGCGTAAAGACGCGAAAAACAAAATGGAGGGATACGGGTGACGTCCGGTACCTTCTTGGCCACGTTGTGCAGTTCTTCGTTAGCAGCATCCAAGGTGTTAGTGGCATTCTTGGCGAGGTTTAACGCGGCTAATGTAGCGCTCGCCGCCCCATCACATCCATCCCCTCCGCATACATGGTTGCCCTGGTTGTCCCGGCAACCAGGGCCACCACACGGACTGTCTTCGCAGCTGCCGTTAGCACTGGCATTACTGTGACCCCCACACACCTGCAAGTGTTTATGGGGATTGAAATGTCATCTCCAAAACGGTTTTGCTTCCATTCACAATGAACCTACCCTGTCACTGAGGTAGTGGACTTCTTGGTCCAGCGTATGGGCTTTGTCCTGCAGTTCCTCCAAAGATTTGTTCTGAGCTGCCATGTCATGGAAGAACTTGTCTTGAGTAGAATTCAGCAGGTCTTCAGTGAGGGAACGCATTTGCTTGGACTGTTCCACAGGACTGAAGGGACCTGACACCGAGGCGTTGCATTTCTGCTCTGCCTCTGACGATTCCTGATAGTACTTTTTCACCTTTTTGAACTGATCTGCCACACCGCAAGTGAGTCGCACATTACGGTATGTTGTTAAAATGGGATGCGAAATGATCATTGGACACAGAAAACTGTACTTTGACTGTCTTTAATTTGAATGTGTTACCTGCAAATCCTGAAGTTAGGTAGTCTTCTATTTGCTGCTGTTTAGAAGCCACCGTGGCGTTGATGTCCATCAACTGTCTCTCCATCTCGGTTAGCGTCTGTCCCAGTGCATCATCATCTTCTGCTGTTGTGTTGAGCTCTCGGGCGACACCCATCAAACGTCCGTCGGTCAACGCAATCTCCGCCCTGAAATGTAAAGAGTCATGACCACATGTCACGTAGATACGTATATTGACAGTAGCAGTGAAAATCTGAATGGACTTCGGTGCTTGGAATTTGGACTTTACTGAATATTTTCACCTGAGATCATCAATGCTCTGTCCAAGCAGTTGGTGGATTCTTTCACTGTCTTCATTACCAAGGAGATCGTGAATCTGCTTCAGCTTCTCCTCCAGCTCTCTAATACGAGTATCTCCCAGTCCCGGCGTGACTCCACTCTCTAAGATCTTGCTGGCTGTGTGCTGAATGTGCTCCAGATCCCGCTTCAGCTGACACACAATGTCGTCCCACAACTGGAAGCAGGCGTGACATTGCACGCACTCTGGAAAAACACCAGTGAAGCCCCGTGCACATTCGTCACAGCGCTTCCCCGCTGCGCCTTCCTTGCACTGGCATGTTCCGGTGGTCCGGTCGCACTGTAGCACCTCTGAGCCCTGAGGATGGCAGTTACACTCTGAAACAAACAACAAGACAAGCAAGGAAGAGAAATTAATGTGGAACATTTAACATGAAGGGGAAAAAAAGGCTAAGGGAAACTTTGAGTGCCAAAGTTCACAAGCACCATAACCCCAAAAATCAGTTGGCTACATTGTAAGATAGGTTAAAAATACTGAAAATGGCCTTAATAATTGACTTGTTACCTTGACATTGTACCTCCGGGTCTCCCCAGTGAAGCTGCTCACACTCTGTGCAATGTTTTCCTCCGAAACCTGGGCGGCAATGGCACTGGCCACTGAACTGTGAAGGACAAAAAAACAACAACCTGGTTGTCAGGAGAACAGTAAACTCCCATTAAACACATCATGCATGTTGTGATTGTCATGCGCATGCACCATATTGCAGTGAGTTCCCAGTGAATGTTGTGATTGGCAGTTGCAGGGTTCACAGCCTAGCTCCTGACCAAAATTCCAATGGTCAGGGGCGCACTGGTCGCAATTAAAGCCAATAATGTTCTCCCTGCATACGCAAGCACCAGTCTGACGATCACAGTCACATTGTCCGTCGGAGCATAGTGGCTGGGCGGTACCAGCAGTCACACAGGTGCAGCCTAAAACCAGAATCAGATATACCTTAACTTATATACCGTACATAACCACGCATACATATTGAAGCATTTACAATTAACTCACGTTTACAGTCGTGGGTCAAAGCATTGCCATAGTATCCCTGTTGACATAGAGCACAAGACGGACCGTCCGTATGGTACAGGCACTTGAGGCATTGACCTGTCCTTGGGTCGCAGGACTCGGGGTCTTGAGTGTCGATGTTGCCACTGCATTCGCATGGAAGGCACTGTCCGCCAATTTGTTCTGGATTGCCATAGAAACCGGGAGCACACTGATCACAGCGGGGCCCTAGGTTGAAAAAGAGAACATGTTCTAAGACAACTCAATGATACGTTGGTAGTACTTTGGACATGTTTTGGCTAATGATCAAGACAAACAGATCATTGCAGTAATATTTAAAAGAGGATTTTCAGATTGAAAATGGAGCTTTTCACCTTTGAATTGAGTTATTCTATTTTATAAATAGGTCACTTTTTTCTTTAGTTTTAATGACAACTGGAGGTCCAAGCAACACCTGTTGCTCTAAAAACTACTTGACAGACTTCAAATGTATTTGAATATGAACAGTGTTCTTGATGTGGGAGACATTTGAATGCCTCAGTCACGCTAGATGTATAAAAGTCAGAAAAAGAAATGAAGCATTACTTAGAATCCAGGCACTATCAAGATTGTTTTCTTCAAGGTTCCCAACCCCTAATTCTTTTTAGGTCACCAATGTAAATGTTGGGCAGATTGGGTCCAAAATATGCTCTACTGAATTACTGTTGTAACTTTGCAAACCAACGTGCATGTTAATTCGTCTACTGCTATTTGCAGTCACCTAATGGCAAAACATTTGTATTCAGTGTACTAGGTTCATGCAGGATCATTAATGAGATAGAGCAAATGTCGAAGAATGTTTTTTTCTACAACAAAAATGTATCAGTTCTTTCTAGATCGATTTGGTATCTTACCAGCGTAACCTTCTCTGCAGTTACATATAATTAAGTTGGAAGATTGGTCAGCTTGGCAGGAGTGTCCGTTGAAGTGATCCGAACCGGGATTACCAGGACATGAGCAGGGGCGACAGTGTTCTCCTGAGCCAAGCGTAGGGTTTCCAAAGAATCCATCTTGACACCTAAGCCAAACCATTGTTGTGAGTTATTATTGACCGAACCTAATCATTTTGCTGTGGCATCTCAAGCAACATTGGTAAAATGTTGCTTACCGTTCACAGAAAAGGCCGGACGTGTAATCTCGGCATTCTGTACACGCTCCAGACTGGGAGTCGCAGCTGTCTGCATGACCGTTGCACTGACAGGGGCTGCAGCTTGGGAAACCCCACTGGCCGGCTTGGCAGTCGGAGCACTGGCGCCCAGTGGCGCCATCACGGCACTGGCACTGGCCAGTAACAGGGTCACATTGGTGACTCAGTGAACCCTCAGAATGGCAGTCGCAGGCTAAAAGAAAAAGAGGTTTTGAACAATGTTTACTGTCCATCCAGGGTGTCAAACTCAGTTTGGTTCACGGGCCTCATTAATACCAAATATATCTTATGTGGGCCGGACTGTTTTATGTGTGGGCCAAAAATCTGCTAATTTTGGGGCATTTCCAAGTGACTTCTTATTGGTTTTGGGGCATTTTAAAGTTCCATATGAACTCATCGGCTGCCATTCAAGCGCCTTTTTGACGGCAAAGGGCGAATGAACGAATGCGATTGTAAATCGTGCAGAAGTGCATGCACTTGATCACAGAACTCACAAACATCTTTTTTGGGGGGCACCCTAGTCCAAAAAATACAAACATTTAATGATGTACGTATGAATGAGCTACAAAGTGCCCATCAGGCAGAATAAGCCCACTTCTGGCTCGCGGGCCACAGATTTGACACCCCCGATGTACATTAGATTAGATAACTTTATTCATCTTGTATCCGTGAAATTTCAAAAATTCCAATTTCATGCTATAATAACTGCAAATACTACTCTAATTGTGTAAATTAGTAGATTTCTTTAAGGCCATTTTATTTTCCAGCTTCTCCTTCCAATTTTGGAGAAAACCTTGCACAATGTGTGATTTTGAGGTAACCCCGACGTTGTTACTCACCAGTACAACCATTGGCTCCAAAGCCATAGGTTCCTGGAGCACACTGGTCACAACGTTGTCCCATCACATTGGGCTTACAGCGGCACTGACCTCCAACCCTGTCACACTCGCTCGAGAGGGAGCCTTGAGGATCACACTGGCAGGCTAGATAGAACACAACAGATCCTCAATTCCCTCTTACGCAGTACTAATTGTACAGCATAGAAAAAGCAAATGGGTGGTTGTTTAGTACACTCACGCAGTGCGCCGTCATGAAGGATTGCCGAAATACTGCATATGAGCCTGGAGCAGACATCGGCCAAGGCGGGCATTGGCATGATTAAAAAGGAATCCAAACACATGTAACGAATCATCTCCTCACGTCGCAGCTCTCCTTCAATTTCATTGGCTTGGAAACCAGGAAGTTCTGTGTATTTGGGGATCAGAACCAACTGTTGGAGAGAAACAAATGAAACATGGCCGTTGATTTAATTGAAGCAGTTCTTGCCAACAAATAAGCATGCGGTGAAGATCTTTCTATCGTTTCTGACACACATGACATAGCTGTTCAAATTTTAGGCATACACATTTGAAAATTGTTTGAATTATCATCAAAAATATTTTGATATGCTAAATATTTGTAAGGTGAATACTGGTGAATAATACAAATGTGCAAAGTGTGGCCACAAGGGCATAACAAGAATATAACAGATGTAACTGTAAATGTAAAGTGTATGTGGGCTCATCTTTGTGTTGTAAACTCCATAAATACGTTTTCATATTGATTTTTGCGTATTCTCGACTCCATGTAATGTATTTGTTGATTCCATGTTTACTCTTCTACTCCACATAAAAATGATTTGTAAAACAATGTGGGAAAATAAACCTAAAAACAGTAACACAAGATTCTGTACTCACCGAATCAATGAGAATAAAGGCAGTGAGATGTCTGTGTGCAACTCCATGGCGCTGGAAACGGATAGCAACCACGTAATGATTGTTAGGCTCAAAACAAAAGGGTCTCGGCATCTGAATGTATCTGCAAAACAAGAACAGAGTAGGTTG
Organism: Stigmatopora nigra; assembly: GCF_051989575.1. Taxonomy (NCBI): domain Eukaryota; kingdom Metazoa; phylum Chordata; class Actinopteri; order Syngnathiformes; family Syngnathidae; genus Stigmatopora; species Stigmatopora nigra. Next base: position 12,580,434 of record NC_135508.1, read on the forward strand.
GCCAATGTCTGCACATTTATGTAGGCTCCAGCACCCCCTCCATGATCCTTGTGTGGATAAGCGGTTCAGAAAATGAATGAATTTAGGGCTCCAGTCATTGGTCATTGAAAAAAAGGGTCTCAAAGACCATGGAAAACAAACGTCAATTTGTTTCGCTGTCTTTTTTATTCATGTCTGACTGGTTAAAGCCTAACAAACGTAGCCCATTTGCATGCCAATTCTCTTCACTGAGGTAAGCCTTATTGCACTCTCTTTGTGTGTCTGAAGTCACAGTGCTAATTTGTCCTGACTGTTGGACCAAACACAATGAAAAACGGAAGGGAAGCTATGGTCCACTGCAACATTTTGATCCAAGCAGGGGCTGCTCTCTTATTAGGGTTAAGATAAATTCTGTTTGTTAAAGGCTGTTTCAAAGTTAGCATGTTCAGTGTGCGTTTTAATGTGCAAATTCTCTATCAGGCAATGCATTGTCTTTTTTGTCACTGTTTGAGTTTTTTTTTTCTTTAACTTCTTCAAACAAAGCTGTTGCTACCCTGTCATATCACTACGGCTGACTCGCATTGGTATGTTTGCCCTGCTATCCAAGTGTCAATAGTAAATGGAGCACAGGATACAGTGAGGTAAGAATACAAATACCTAACTCATTGAGTGCCGCAGGCTAGGGCAGGTTTGAGTGACAACAATGCCATGATGCAATTGGTCTCTGAGATTTAAGACTACACAAAGCCACATCAAGACTAGCTTGAGTAATTTGAGCACACATTGACAGATTCACGCTTCCTGAATCTCACAAAGCATATAGACAGTAAGTACACTTACACAGAACCTGAGAAAACTTGATTATTGGGTTAAACTGACTGTAAACATACCGATCATATTTTTTCACGGTTGAACGAATATTCTGTATCTGGAAAAAGGGGCTACAAATCTGTTGATTTCATCATGGAAACACCAAATAGATCAGACGAGAATGAAATGATTGTCCTGTATTTCCTTCCCAAAGTTTATGATTAGGAAGTAAAGTATCAACATAATTTTCATCTTTTTGCATGTTCCTTTCCCTGTTTGAAAGTCTCATGTCTAAAATGCATACAATATTTAAACCATTCTAGAAATAGGCATAGTTTGTTTTCAAATTCCAGAACTGATTTTCATTTGAACATTTTTAGAGAATAATTCTTCTAAAACAAGACAACAAGCTATTTACCGTATTTTCTGGACTATAAGTCGTACTTTTTTTTTCATAGTTTGGCCAGGCCTGTGACCACTAATACTTAAAATGCGACTTACATGTTTTTTTTCTTTCTGACTGCTGAAAGCCAGTTTTAAGGCTATAGCTATCCCCAAAGAAGTTTGACAATTTTAGCCTGATTTTCTAAATGTAACCATCTTTAATTTAAAGTATGTTTGTTCTTGGTTTCTGATCAAAATATGAAATCTTGCCCTCTCTAAGATACGACTTAGTATATATGTACTTTTTGCCTCGTCATTGTGCATTATTTTACTTGTCTGAAAAATACGGTAACTAAAAGTCTAGTGCTCTGATTTTTTGGTACCTGCTTCTGTGCGGCAAGGTGACTGTGTAGAGCTGCTCAGTTGGTAAAAGGTTTCCGCAGCGGAGACTAGAAGGCAGGTTTACAGATGTTATACTCACTATGGCCTCCCAGTCCTCTGTGGACTAAACACACGAGCAGATAAAAGCGTTGAGTTCAAAAGGGCTTTTGCGAAAAGGAAAACGTGATGCTGTTGATGCACAAACCTCAGGTTCATATCGGATCATGATGTCGTACTCCATGGCATGTGGAATGTTGTCAAGATTAAACACTAAGCCAGCACCGTCTTTGACACGAGCAAAACCAGGTCCAGTCCAGGTTATTGTGTGACTTAGGGTGTGCTCTCTATAAACAGTCTTCACATCCGGCTTGGAAAGACAGGAAAATGCCATTTTAAGAACTTTTCCATATTTATAGCCTAGAACTAAATAAGAGTAAAACATATTTCTAAACAATATAAAGTTGGATACTGTAGAAGATGCTATTTTGTGTGTGTGTGAATTTAAAGCAATGACAAAATACGTGACTATAAGAAATATTTCTCTTCGATACTTAACACATTGAAATGCAATTTGATGTAAAGCCTTGATTGCACACCAAAATGGACAAAAGGAGAACTAAATTTGATACCTCAAAATAAAGTGGAATAAATGAGAGGTTTGGGAGGAAAAAATATATAATGGAGAATTTTTGGGGTTGCTTTTTGAAAGGAAGATTTCTCTATTAGAAAAGGGTGAAAAGGATGTTCACTGGACTTCAAAATAACAATCATATTCATACTGTCTGCTGAAGCTGGCGAATTCGCCTCAATGCCGCGCGGTGTTGTTGTGGGTTGGCGATGCGCCGGTGACGTCTGTGTCTTCTGAGCTGGTTGCTGAGGTGTTGAACGCAGTCTGTCTCTGCTTGAGGTCGAACTTTGCCCTACGGGAGAGATGTAAGACAAAAGTTTACCTGTAACAAATGATTTCAACATCCATTTCAAAAGATTCTATTCATTGTTTAAACTCGCTTTACCAATAACTCTTTTCAAATGAGGCGTCTCAGCGTGTCGGCCTCACAGTACTAAGGTTGAAGGTTCAATCCCAGGTGGGTCCTCACAGTGTGGAATTTGTATGTTCACCTGGGGCTTGCGTGGGTTTTCTCCGGCTACTCCGGTTTCCTCCCACATCCCAAAAACATGCAGGTTCGGCTAGTTTAACACTCTAAATTGCTCCTACGTATGAGTGTGAGCGTGATTGGTTGTCCGTCTCGTTGTGCCCTCCTATTGGCTGGCCATAGTTAGCTGGGATAGGCTCTACCACCCCCGCACTCTTGTGAGGATAAACAGTATAGAAAAGGAAAAGGGGGGGAAAAAAGGAATACATGCTGACAAATGTTTTGTCACATGAGTGACGTAAGAATGTTGAAATGCTAAAATGGATTCTATTGAGCTTTTTCTACTTATCTAAAATGGTACTCCTAATGTTTCAGAAGCATATAAATAAATTCAATTATAACTGGACCTTTTACGAATTAGAACTTTATGCAGGTTTCTGAGCAAAAAGTAAATTGGCCAACAATCCAATATCTGGAAAGCAGAGTGGACACACTTCACGACCAAAAAATACTACCAGTAATCATCTCTATCATCTCTTTTAGTCCACAGTTATTTGAAGTGAACAAAGCATTGTTCTTCATATACTGAGAACATGCAATGATTACCTACAAGCATCCGCCAGAAGATAAGGCCAAGAGGCACTTCCCCTCCTATTTTGTATCCTGCATTACAGCCCCTTTGACAATTTGGAAGTCAGCACTTGCCTATTGCCACATTCCGGGGAATGTTGTGAGAGTGTGAAGAAAAGGGTCTGTCTCAGCTTGCCCACAGGGTTAAACGTGGAAGTGGAAAGAGTGGTGAGGGTGGATGAATGAGGGGAGCGGAAACAGACTGTTTTAATGAAAGAAAAGAGCAGATTAAAGGTGCAGTAGAAGATACAGTACTTACATCAGAAGATACTCTGAATACAAGTTGAAAAATTAGTTGAGACTTCTAAAACTATCCGAAATATTGGAGTTGTATACATTTAACCATTTTCACCATAACTTTGAAGTGTCATCATGCATAAATCTGAGTTGAGTGGGCATCAAAGGAGGAATTGTCTGTCCGTTTTGTATACATAGTTATTTTTTAAGTAAAAAATAACCAAAAAACTGCTTTCACAGGTCAATTTTCAGCAACTCAATTTCTTTCTTTTTACTTTCAAACAGCACAAGTAGAATAAATACCATGGCAGTAGAAACCCCAAAATAAATATGGAATTAGATATGTGTGATTGGATTGATCAGGCCTCTTTTGTTCTTCTGTTTGCATTGGTTTCTTGTTCGCAATGATTTTGCCGCTTCACTCATTGGAATTCACGTGTGTATTGGCTATGTTTCAATGGAAATTACCACCATGGTTACCCCGAATGTTTTCTGTTGGAATTGTCAATCTTTGCAATAGCAACTTTGTTCGAGTCAAAACAAATGATCTGTTGTAGCCATAACATCATGCAAGAATTTAAATTTGCTCTAAGCCGCACAGTGATCCTATCACAAGGTTGAATCATCTTTTGACTACCATATTTGCATGTTTCAAGGAGGTTGCTGATCCGATTCGAAGAAGCCGTTTAGAAATCATTTGGATTTGCAAAGGACACAAGTGAGTGGGAACCGAAATTGGGAAACAATTACTCACAGGTAGAGCACCGTCGATGGGTGAGTGTCCTGTGGCTCCTTCGGCTTCGTATTTGTAGAAGTCAAGTGGGGCGCAGAAATAGCCAGGCTGCACTTCAGAGCACTGTCGACCAATTAGATGACTCCTGCATTCACACTGTCCGTTCTCCATCATGCACCTTCAATGAAAACAAGTAGGGAAATGCCAACAACCAAAAGTCATAAAATCTAACTATATATTAATCTATGCCACCCATAGATCCGATAGAGCATACCCATGATCTCAACCAGGAACCAGATTATTCTTGACACTATTTGAGGAAATACTATTGGACATAGCATAACAAATATTACCTATTGTTGGTGGCTCCTCCAAAGTCACAGTCGCATTGTCTACAACCAGCAAGATCGTTACTGAGACCCCAGAATTCAGGCTGAAAAGAAAGGGACACTAACAGTTATAATGTGTATCTCGGGTACATTATCAAATTCGAAAAGACTCCATTGTGTATTCAGAACTTCAAGGAAACAAATATGGAAGATTCTACAGTGTAGAATCTACACCGTCGGATCTGACTCATTCCCTTTCCTGGAATTGTATTATGACAATAAGGGCATTGAATTCAATTCAAGGCAATGGACGACCATTCCAGCCAACGGCCATTGATTGCCGAACCTCCCAGTTAAAATGAATTGGATGCCCTTTGAACGCCAATGAGATAAATGTGAATGACTAGTACTAACCAAACACTGGTTGCAGAAGCGGCCGGTGACGTATCTTTTACAAGAGCAGTCACCGCTAATCTGGTCACATGGGGTTCCCATCAAAATGATCCCGCGTGGATCACAGTTGCAAGCTGGTTGCGCAAATACCCAAAGATAAGATTCAGATATAAAAAGTTCTAAAACAGAAAAAAGTCATGTGTCTACGCACGTTGACAGCCCAGTGGGTCGTTCTGGCTGAGTCCAAAGTAGCCCTCCTTGCAGTCGTCGCAGCGCAAGCCTTTGACGTTGGCTTTGCACCGACACTGTCCAGTGATCATTCCCATGTCCGGATCGGTGTGACTGTCGCAAACACCTCCCTCCATTGATCCCACAGGGTCGCAATCGCAGGCTGGCGGTGGCCCAATGCAAAAACAAAATGGAGAATCTCATGTACACGCATGACTTACTCGGATATTTGAATGAATGCATAGATTAAGAACTCTTTTTGATAAATTCAATGCATGACTCACCAACACAAACTTGTGGATCTCTAATATCCCTGTTGGGGTCTTGATAGTAGAAAGGTTTGCAGATCTCACAGTTGCGGCCCATGGTGTTGTGCAGACAGTTGTCACACACACCTCCGCTTATGTTGCTCGTGGCCAAATACACGGCCACGTCAAAATGACACTGGTTTGAGTGGCCATTGCAGTTACACTCTGTAGAATAGAGCAAAATAGATCTTTATCTGGATTGTCTTAATATAATTTGTCATGGTTGCTCCACTAGAACATATATACAGTATCTTTAGCATACAGTAATCCCTCGATTATCACAGTTAATGTAGATTGTAGACCATATAGGAACGCGATAAACGAAAAACCGCGAAGTAGGGACAACCCTATTTAGAAAATATTTATATATATATTTATTTTTTCTTACTTCAGTGTGGAGTCATAGCAAGCGGAGGACAGGGGAGTGGCCTCCGCTTGCGAGTTTCAGTATGGATTTTCACATTTTTATAAATTTACAAAAAAATGTTGTATTAAATTTTCCCCAGAAAGAAATCTGCAATATTCGAGAGATTATGTACTGTATAATTATTTCACAAAATCTATTTTATGACAGAGAAATTGAAGCCGTATCTAGGTGGTCGTTTGTTCCTACCTTTGCAACTGTGTGGATTTTCAGCTTCAGCCGGTCTCCAGGGCTGGTCGTGGTGGAAATCTTGGCAGCGCTCACAGTTCAAGCCCTCCGTGTTGTGTTTGCAAACACACCGACCATGGATCTGGCCAGAATTAAGAAGGTATAGACTATCGGAACCCGGTGAAATGAAGCCAACAAACAGATAATCGTTTGACAACATTGTCCTTACCACTATAGTAAAACAAAACTACACAACTTATCCCCAAAGACTGAATTGAGTTAATAGACTTAGAATTAAGGCCAGAGATGCATTGGATTGACAAAAGTTTTCTCACTGCAGCTTCATCTGGTGAATGTGAACATAAAATTGTTGGTAACTATGAGTAATCTTGTCAAAGGTACAAAATAACGCATATATAAACCCACCATGCCATTTTCCCGCGTGTCAATGCCTGGCACTGGGGCGCACTCGGAGGCGTGTCCATAACAAAAGCAGCTTCCTCTGACCACCAGCTCATAGATGGCGTAGTAATACTTTTGGAGGACATCAGAGCGTCTGTCCAGAAGGTCGTCTCCCAGAGTGTTCAATTTTGTGAAGTTAATGCGCAGATTGGTGATTCGTAGGAGCTCTAAAAGGTAAATAATAACACATTAATAGATCAAATTAAAATAACAGTGCAAAAGCATGTTGTCCATCCGAAACATGTCAGAAAAATGCTTAGTTGTCACAGTATTACAGATTTTGCAGTGTAAATAGAGATTTTAAAACATTTTTTATCCAACTAGGCATCTTGGTTCATGTAAATATACTTCAATTTTTGACATATTCAGTGGTTCTTGTAAAGATACCTTGAATGTTCAAGCTGTAAGGATCTTTCACATGAATAGCAGGATCCAACACTTTGTAAATGACCTTGAAGAGAACAAAACAAAAATCAGGAGAGGAAAGATTTCGGTTCATTTGTGAAAGAGCAGAGGCTCCTATTCAACTTCACTGATATAAAGTCAAACATAAGTGTTCAGGACCGGGTAAAATAATCCTATGACATCATTCCTTTAGTTTATCATTGTGTTCTTCTCACACAATATTGCAACAAAGAGACCCTACAAAGCTCACCTCTCCATTGGTGGAAGGCTCAATGTCAGAGTAACGTTCCTCACAGATGATATCGTTAATGTTGTGCAGGCCATTAGAGGGGATACCCAGAAAAGTTTTAGTGCAGTTGGAGGCAAAGTAGCGGTAGGGACGCCATGTTCGTCCAAAATCAGCTGAACGCTCAATAATCATAGCTGCAGGGCGGAAAGTCTGTGGGCGGAAATGGGAAATAAATAAACTTAAGTTATTGCTTAACAAAAGTTGTTTTTGCATCACTGCATTCCTTAACCTGATAGCCCTTTAGACTGTAAAGCTTGTTTAATAACTAAAATTAGAGTCAATATACTGTAGGGTACATTATATAAATCTTGAAAATTTAATAATGTACACCAACTGTACATTATATAGCACAATTGCAGGCTCCTTCATCAAACAGAAGCACATAGAGGTCTTGGAAAGACTACACAGGCAAACTAATATAGTGACTAATTATATACTATGCATGTATAACAAAACAATGAATACAAAGTACGACAAGAAAAAAAAAATGTTATCTATTCATATGTACAGTCATGGGAGTGGTTTATCGGTACAGGGCCATAAAAAAGGCCCATAAAGCAAACTCATTCATGCAAAGAGTATATACCTTGAACTTCATAATGAGATGCGTGAAGTGGAATTCTGCCTCCAGGTTTAGTCGAATGCTGACATTCTCCTCTCCTGTGGGGGAAACAACTGTCACAATGACAAATCTACTTGGGCACAAGTGAAAAAGTGCCACTATCAAAGTGTGCACAGACCGTTAGCAGACTGCCACCATGTGTTGTCTCCGTTGCTGTCCATGAGGTAGATTACGTTCTCGATGCGATGGCTGTTTCTGTCTCGGTTGGGGTCATACGGATACTGGGAGTTGCACTCAAAACATTTATCTGACTCCTGTTCAGGTGCGAAAAACATATTTGTGAATAAATAAAAAAGGGGGAAGAAAAATGAATGCTAAATTATATGTTTTGCCAGACTTAAAAGAAGTCAGAATGAAAGAAAACCCCAGGGAATAGTGGGAGATTTATCTTTGGGGCAAAACAGTTTGACACTTAACATGAAAATCTGCAGTTTTAACAGCATCAATAAAAGCACTGAATATTCAAAGCCTTGAAAAAATACTAGATTTTTCTTTAATTTCATTGTGTTCCTGAAAGGAAGTCAAAATAGTAACAGTTTTAATGACAAAGGGTTAAAAATGTCGGTAGGTTTTATACCCCACTATGAAATAAAGTATTGAATTGTCGCACTGCTCCACGCGCTAGCCTGGAGGCCCAAGGTAACTCAAGTTGGCCTGCAAGTGGAATTGCTTCTCAACAATTGAGTAGAAATAATGAGCCTTCAGAGAGCATGGGGCAGTTGGCAGTAAAGGGGTGCGGTGCGTTTGTAGATGGGGGCCATGAAGAGGGGGTGTTGAGTAGATGAGGTTGGCACAGAGAAGCAAATGGAATTCAGGCTGGAGTGTCTTAATTAGCTTGCTGTCAGGAATGATAAAGATATTATAACAAGGCCGGTAAAGATCTTACAATTAATGATATTTCTTTGTGCAATGTGTGTGGCAAATGTGTCCAACAATACCTTATTGACACTTGTGTATAAAGGCAACCTTTGTGAGACCCAACCTCATCTTCAAGAAACAGTTGTGAGAATTAGCAGCCAAATAAGTATTTTAAGGTATTATAAGTTTATTGTACTGTAAATGAACCCTTCAACCCAACTGATTAAGCTGATTGACAGTCCTCCTGATTTTTTTTTTTACATATTATAACATGAAAGTGGGTTTCGTAATTGAATTTAAATAAGAGTTGATAGGGTGTTAAGTGTGTGTGCGTGAATATGCGTTTTTGTGTGTGGCTTTAAATCTCCCCCATTCACTCTTGCTCTCTACTCCGAGTCCTTATTCATTTCCAATTAGTCAAGCCTGGTCAAGCTTTTTATTGCAACTAAACAATGATGTAAATACAATGTTAATTTGAAAAGCACAATGGCTATACATAAAAAGTGCATCCACTAAACCTCCATTAAGTTATGTTTCGATATGAGATTATTTCATTATTCAGCTATTTCCCTTGTTTTAATCCAATGCCCTGTGAACCTTTGCCTAAAAATGCTTTTTTCTGGAGATATTCCTAATATATTTCAATTGTGAGCCCTGTGAATGAACCCCTAAAAATAAACTTGTATTTTTTAACCTACATTACATGATTCCCACTTCCCCTGTCCCTTGTCTTCGGAGCCCCTTTTTGGTTCACTGACGTAATTGGATTAACAACGGTCCTTAAAATTTATCACCTCAACCCGGATATAATGATGGAATCTAAACTCAATGTGAAAAGGAAGACTACCATGACAATCTTCTGTCAAGCACACATGATTGATGAACTCTTGGACGTTGTAATAGTGGGGCCTTAAGCCGTTGTTAACAAAGGTCGACATCTGGTTTCATGGTGTGACAGTATGTCACTATATTCTGGCCCCGACTGTTGCAAAGAGCCACTGGAATCAGGGGCTCGTTCACCTGGAGGCATCATGGCGCAAGTATGTACTTGTTGTGCAAACAGATGTACGTATGTATACTCCGTGCACATGATGGAACACATGTCAAGCATCATTTAGAAGGAGAAACAAATAAACTAACGATGGACAAAAGACAAGAAGATTTTGACGTGAAGAAGACATCTACTAGATGTTGGGGCCTGTCTATTAACATTCTTTCCAATGACCCATATTCTGTGTTGGGCTGACGTTCACACAATAACTGAGTTGCTACAAAGGACAGTGATAGAGGTCTAATCTATTTCAACTGGGAGGGCCGTCAAATCACTGCTACTTCATCACGGCTGATCTGAATTATTCTAAATTTTCCGTTTTAAATTGTCTTTGCAAACAGGATTATTGCTCTATTTTCTTTTACTGGTATATTATATAGGCTTGAGGCATTGGCTGATTACCAATTTGAAAAGGTTTTTAAAAAGCCAAATGGGAGGGACTTAGCAGGTAATGAGTTTTATGGTCTGCAGTTTGAGCCAATGTGAGGCGTTTGAGGAACACATTTTTCAGTCATAAATGGAAATATTACTCTAGATCTAAAATGACTCTAGAAGATATAATGCCTACCAATGGTTTTACCAAGTGTATGATATACCGTATGATAGTTTGTACAAAATGTACCTGTTTTGCAGTTGTGCACAACCTTCAAAATATTACTAAGGCATGTTGACAAAGACGCTTTGTGTGCTTCATGTCGGTAATGTAAAGTGCTGAAAAATGGTGCCGCTGAGTGGAAGCCTCATTCATTTAAAATCAAACAAGCTATAAAGTTGAATTGGAGCTCGATAAAGCAACAACAAAATATTGTGATTTTTTTTATAAGATTATAAATACCAATGGAAAAGACAGTCAAAATAAAATGGAAAAAAAAACATAACTAATTCAGTATTTATCGACTAGTTAGTCAACTGACCTGGAGATGACTGACGATGCAGTAGTGCTCCGGACCGTTTAACCCACAAGTGGAGGTAGCACTGAGGTTCACAGCACGTCCAATCAAAAGGTTTCCCGTGGCGGGGTAACAGCTCCCATCCGTGCAGCCATGCGGGCTTGATGGCAAGTCTTGCCCAGACACACTAGAGGCTAGAAATACAATTCCAGGAAAAAGCATTTCTTAAAAACTCTTTGCATGCTGCACATTAGATTGCATGAAAGCAATGTTCCACAATGCCGGGTCATTACAGCTTAAATTTCTGTTTTGCTCTCTTGAAGAAAAAAAAATGGATGTTTATAATTTCAGACATGGGTTTTAGACATTCCAGAAAGTAATTGCTCTAATGAACTTGGAGGAAAAACACTTTTTTTCACCATTACTTTGATTCATGTATTGTAAATGTGCTTTTTTTAATTAATCAAACTAAATTCTGCTGGCATGCACATGATAAATAATGTTGTCTGTCCCTTTAAGGTTGTCATTTAGCAACTTGAATCTTCAGCTCCCTCAACACATTTTCAATAGAGTTAACGCTCGGGGCCAGCTAGGCACCTCGTGACCTAAATGTGCTTCTTCATGACCCAATCCTTTGTTGCATTGCCCATAGGTTGTGGGTCATTGTCATTCTGAAAAGACTCATTGACAACTGCTCTTCAGTTGCTCTGTATGGTCTCATCCACGGCCACCTTGCTGCAAGTAAAATCGTGCATTGCAAAAAGTAGGCAAACAGCATGACGTAAGGTGGAAATGAGCACAATATTACCTTTCATCCATTATTTGCTTCAAAGAAAACAGCCATCAAAAGGATTCTGCTCATTGTGAAACCCATTAAGTGTGAATGGATGAGTTTTTGAAAAGAAAAAATTTAAATATAGTGACCAAATCACTTAATTTCCATATATAAACTTGCCCATCTCTCCATTCCCAGCCAAGATCACTATATTTTCCTATTTTTTCCCCTATAATAGATTCCTATTTCTGCATCCTCACCCTCTTCCTACTGTGACAACGAAATTTCCCGAATACGGGATGAATAAAGCTATCCAATCCAATCCTAGATATGAGTTGAATCGGTGCGAGTCAGGCGATGAAACATTTTGAACAACATTTGGCACCAGCTGGTTTACAAGTATGTTATTAGAGTGTAGTATGAGGCTATAAGATGCATACACATACACAAAAAGAAAATGAATGACAGGTAAACGCACCCGTAGGCATCCAATTTCCCTCCGGTATACGTTACTATGGGAGGAATGTGAAGACAGGATGGAAAATGTTATTCATTAAAGGGGAAACATTCCAGGTGTCAGTGTGGCCATGAATGAATGCTAATGCACCTTTAAGGGCCTGTTTGCAACACTTTCCTTCAATCTTGAGAAGAGCTGGAAAGATTGTTGGAATGGAACTAAGCCATAGGAACACTTAAAAGGTGATCCATCAATCACAACACCTGTGCAGTAAGCTGTCATTCACAAATTCATGGCTTCAATTTGTTTGCAAAGATGATCACACTGAATCTTTGTTCTGCAAAGCAAATATGTTGGTAGTCTGGGGAGCATCGTTGAACAAAAAAAAGCTATGATCAGCTTCATTTATAACACATTCTAATGTTGTCAGCCTCATAAAAATCCTACTTCTTATTTTAATTTATACAATTTGTAATTTGCTTTCATCCAGCTTATTGTGATTTGAAGAACAACAATATCTACCCCCAAATTGAGTTTTTTACAAATGTGTATGAATTGTGACAAAACAAAAAAAGATACACTGTTCTTATCGAAGACCGTGAAATAAAAAATATAAAAGGGGAGGGGGTACTCACCCAGGATGAGGAGCATTAGACACAAGGCCATGGTTGTCATCAGCAAGATTGGATATTCAAAGATCCCTTAATGTGGAGCTGATAAAACACAGAAACAAATGGATTTCAAAAATAACTTCACAATGAAACATCACATTCAGATTAAAATTTGGGAAAAACAAGTTTTCAGAATCTGCACCTCAATATTTGAGTACATTGGAATTGGCACCTCAATGTTTAAGTGGATTGTTAATATCAATTTAAGCAATGAATAATTATAGTAATTCTAGATTTCCCAACCTAGCAAAAATTTCATATTTTCATAATTTGGATATTGGCAGTATAAATATTATTCTCCAACTCTTATGAGTAGGCCTTGCGAAATGTTGCCGCTGCACAAATGTAGATGGAACACTCGCATTCATTCCTCCTTTATTCCTCGCCATCATTAAAATTGTCATTCTTTCATCACAAAGTCAATTTTCAGCACATCCTGGCTAGTTGTGTGCCAAGGGCCTCTTGTATGCTGAGGCTCTGCAAACACAGTGGCATCCGCAGTGAATGGCGCGGAATATGCGTGGAAACAAAACCACAGGCGAGAACAAGCATGTTTTACATCGCACAACCTCCAGGACAAATAATCGTGGTGACAGAATTACCATAGGAAAGAATGGATGACACTTTCAGGAGTTTGCTGAAAGTGCCTTTGTTGTCAGGGTAATCACTTATCATGTCCCCCATGCCTTGTTATTTATCGAATGCGTGTCATGAATTCAAATAATCATATTCATGAGATTAGATATCATACTGTTTTCTCAAACTTGGAGAAATATCCCCCTCGCAGCTGTGAACAATACAGTGATGACCTTAAAGGAAACAGATTGGCTGTTTGTAAACTCTTTGACCAATGACAACAAGTAATTCACTTTCAGACCATTGAATGTCTTTGGAGGTAGTCCAAAAATTGAATGTTTCTTATGTTTCATTATAGCATCACTAAAATCTTAATTGATCCAGAAAGTCAACAGATGGACGAACACATCACCTTTTCCACTTTTGATATATCACAGCCTCCGTTAAACAAGATATTTAAAAACGGAAAGCCCTTGACATTTTGCACAGGAGCATATAATTTGGTTTACTAAAAGCTTGGATGTCTTTCAACATCTGTGAATAAATCATGTCAATCTCAATCAACGTGTCATTCTAAAACCTTTTCCAAAAATGCCATGTGCGCTATTGGTCTCTCAAGTTACAATTTAACCAACTACAATATGTAGTGAACAAACATAGTTACAGTTTAGCCAAGGAAGTGCAAGAATGGTGATGGTCCAAACCTTTACCAACAGCACAAGAGAAAACAACCCAAAAAACAATCACACTAAAACAATCCATGAGGTTTAGAGGTTTTCAAGTGATTCAAGGATTCAAGGATTCATACTCACCTATGGATTCCTCACTATTTAGGAGTGTTCACTCAAATTGTCTTTGAATGCCGTTCTCTGTCATGTAAAGCCCAGTGTGTGTGTTTACGCGTGCATGCACATGTCATGCAGCAGAAAGTGTAAAACCAACTTGAGGGCGCTACCGGCGCCGGCGGCAGTGTAAAAACAGAGGGAAAGCCGGTAGCCAATAGGAAACCCCCGAGTGTTGGTTTCTCTCCGCCCTCCCTGGTTTTCTCCATCCGACTGCCTCGTCACTGGGGCACTGAGGTGAATGGACAGCCATTATTATTCTAATTGCACTGTCACTCTGCGGGCCACTAGTTGAAAGAAGGGGAACGGTCTCCAGGCCATTGGAATGCACCACCCTTTTCTTCTGTACTTGCAGGGAGAGTGAAGAGGCGAGGGAGGTAGAGAGAAGGCCAGAGAGGCCAGAGACAGAGAGGGAGGGTGAATGACTAGCAAGAAGTGGTATGGACAGGAACGAATGGGCAAGGTTCCACTCATGCTGGGAGTGTTTCAAGTACAGTATGCATTTTTTTAACATTAATAATGGAAAAATGACAGTGTCCATTAATGATGGTGTTTCATGCTTACATTCAAAAAGAATCATCAACTGCCCCCTACCTACCCTGTCCAGCACCTACAAATCCTAGGGCCTTACAAGGGCAGAGAGCATACAAAAGAGACAACAAACATCCCTTGTTCCTCCACTTCAAGCTGCTGCCCTCTAGAAGGCGCTACAGAGCCATAACAGCCAAGACAAACAGACTCAAGAACAGTTTCTTCCCAAGAGCTGTCGATCTAATATGAATAAATTAATGAATATTTATTCTTTATCACAACATAAAATAACAAGACAAGCAGTAATCGCGAGACATGAAAATGATAAAGATTGAAAACTTTAAAGATAACAAACTTTGATGGCTGCTTTAAATTGGGGTAGAGCAAGAGACAGTTGGGTTACGAGCGCATCAATAGCGCGAAAAATGGATATGCATCAATAAGAAGTAGTGTAAATTCCCCCTGGATTAGTCACCAGTCAATCTCAGGGCATGGCACAAATACTCTGGAGAAACAAAAAGTTAAATTCCCATTCTCTATAGGTCTCTAGCTCGTGAAAGTCTTTGGTGAACAGGATTTTGTTCCAGTTGACTTTTAGATTCAACGTGGACTGGTCGTAAAGTTTGGCCGCGAGTTTGAGACCCCTGTCGTAAACCAATCATCTCATATACTGCCCAATCGCTATTCATTCCCACAATGACAACAATGGGCGATTTAGAGCCTTCAATTAACCTACATATGAATCTATGGAAATTGTGAGGAAGCCGGAATACTGAGAGAAACATCAAATAAAAAAGCCAATTCAAACTCATAACTGCCATCTCTGGCATGCATACCTAGCATAAAACATGTACAAATATAGTATTTATACTCTAACTGTTTCTTCCAACTCAAAGGATTTGTACTGGGGGGATTAAAAGCCACAAACATTCGTTCATTCGTTATCCGTTCGTGCTGGAGCCTTAAATATTAATTATAACACATTTTGGCCCTAATCCCTTTACTAACATGTCATGAAGAGTTGAAACTAACATGCCTTGGACCTTATCGAAAAAGACATTGAAGGTCAAAAAACTTTGGAAGGGGCGACAACACAAAGAGACGAGCGTAGGAGGAAGTGTAACGGTGTCGGTGGTGTGTGGGTAATGTGCATGCATGTGTGTGATTTGGGCCCGTCAACAAAACAAGTGCACAACAGAACAAAGCAGCTTTCACATTCACAGTGCTCTGCTGATGTGACCTTCGGCCTCTGTTAAAGGAGGAGATGGCGAGGTAGCGAGTGCAGAAACTAGAACTGGAGTTCAAAGCTGGTTAGCAGCAGTGACTGTGAATACTTGAAAATCAAATAGAATTCCAACATAAACCTCTGACAAATATTACATTATAGTACATGAGATGACTTTTCATTACGATGACGAAACAACTCGTGACTGTACCGCTAGACTACTGCAATGGAGTCAGCCAGTCTGCTCACCTTTTAACTGGAACACGAAAGAGGGAGCACATTACTTTTGTTCTTTCCTGCCTCCACTGGCTGCGCATGCAAATAGAAGCTCTTTTTAAGATTCAGTTTCCGTCTTCTTAATGGTCTTTCCCTGCCTTATCTTAATTCTAATGCATCAAGTCAGTTGGGCAGTCGGAAATAACAGCTCTTGACAAGAATAAATGTGCTACGCTACACCTTCTGATACAATACTACACTATATGAAATAACACGTTAAATAAATATCGTTAATGATTTACTTTTTTAATTTACATACAGCTCTTCATTTGTCATCCATTTCCTTTCTTAAACTCTGCAGTATTTCCGAATTATAAATTCTCATTTTAAGGTCAGTTGGATAAGATACAAAAGCCTTGAAGAACTTTTCCTTAATAACACAGAGGCAAAGATCAATTGAGAGTTTGCCGACTGCAACAAGCATTTTCCGACTGCAACGAGCTAACCAAAAAAGGAACGGTTGCATCGAAAGATAAGCCAAGGCCAGCATAAAGTTCATGCAGCCTCTACAAAGTCGATGCTGAGGCTAAACGAAGTCAAGGAATCTCGGAACTCCAGCCCAAACAATCCCAGGTTCCCGTATCACTGAATAAAAAACATGATAAGCTTGGCTCTGTGAGCTGGTGCCTGTATGAACTTGTGTCTACATCAAATCAAGGGCTTGTGTTCTAAGAATTCACACTTTTACAAAGAAATGATTCTGGCAGCTATGAAAAGCTACAAGTGCGGTAAAAGAATTAAGAATTGTAAAGGTGACGTAAAGCGAGGCGCAGCTGGCAAGGTATGGGACAGTACTAGTTGTAAAGTTCATGAAGTTCATGATGAGTTCACTGTCAATGTGTGTGACAGTGAGAAATAGCATAAGGGGGTAAAACATGACAAAAATAAAAATGAAAGGTTCTCTAATGGTTTGCAACCAAGACAAAAGCCACCTCAACACTATGAAGTAGCACAATGCAGTCTTATCCTAATACTCTTGAAAGAAAAATTATAGCGATGCACAGTTCAAGTACATCTGAGTGTTCCAGTTAAAAAATAACCCGCTCCAGGGTGTGTCAGTTCAATACCAGAGGAAAAGGCCCAGACAGAGACTAAGGTCATAAAATGATATCACTCTGAATACCCTTCAAGAGAATTGATCAAAACATTCACAAAAATAATCATGTAAAATCCAAAAAGTACTGTGCGATATTGAAAAATCTATAGTAAGAATGACCAAAGAAAATCCTGGAACAAAGAACAACTGGCTAGCTTATCCATTTAGCAGTTCTAAGGTTGTGGGTTCAAATCCTTCTTAAATGGACTTTCCATCTAGTCCTTGTCCCAGTGTCAGTTTTCACTGAGTGCTCCAGGTTCCTCACACGATCCCAGTCATAGTAAAATAAATGCACATTGTCTCCAAATTGTCAAGAAGAAAGTGAATGTGACATCATTTGTCCATTTATGTCCTGTGACTACCTGGTGACCAATTCAAGGTGTGGAGCCCCCGAAACCATGATAGTAATAGATCAATCCAATGCCAAATAATGAAAGAATAAAGTTGAATTCCATTCTGATGATGTAACAGGTAGCTAGTATTGTGATTTACAGGTCGGCTTGAGACTGAGAGCATGACACGTGTCTCGGTTTTGCTACTTCTTGGAACTTTGCCTTTGTCGCTAGGTCATATTACAGAGATGAATAAAGTATGTTATTTGGTAAGGAAGAGGACTACCATCTAAAAGGAGGAGGAAGGACCAAGGAAGTTGCAATTAGAGAAATTAGATGAACCCCTTGTGTTTACCAAAGGCTCTACTTTTGTGCATCTCTGTTCAGGTTTCTGAGCGTACACAACACACTATAATTAGATTGCGTTCATTAAGCTGTCAGTTGTCTGGAAACATGACTTCCAGACAGGATAAAAGGCACAAATATGCACAAGGAGACAAACAGAAAAAATAAAACAAAACTGTCATCAACGGATTTGATTTATATCAAACTCATGAATGTCTTAACCTGCAAACAAAAGCGCCACACATACAGAACAAACACACTAGTTACCCTTAGGTAAAACCCAAAATATACTGCAAGTACAAATTCATTATACTTGTTTACTTGTAAAAAAAAAAAAGATATATATATATATATATATATATATATATATATATATATATATATATATATATATATATATATATATATATATATATATATATATATATATATATATATATATATATATATATATATATATATATATATATATATATATATATATATATATATATATATATATATATATATATATATATATCAAATCTATTGAGTAGTTCCTATAAGATTTGAACAGAATTCTATATTCATTTATCTTCTTTTTATACACTTAAATGACCCTTATTGTTAATAGAGAATAAAGACCCATCATTGCTTTATATTTTATCGGATTAATTATCTTATATTTTTACACTGTTGTATTTGAAATGTTCATTAAAAGTGGCTGTACAGTAAAAAATGAATATACCCACCCAAGATGAAAATGAAAAGTGTTCTGTGTGGTCTAGATTGAAGTACAAATGAACCACGGAAAAAGAGGTCACTTATCATTCGCTGCTATTGGACATTTTGAAGTTGCGAGCTACTCGTGGATCCTCTTAACCCTTCAGGTTAGGCTTGATCTCAGCAGCAGGGTGCAGGTCCGGGTCCTTGAGCTGATTAAAGCTAGACTAAGCCTCCAAAGGCCTCTGGGAACTTGTACCTCCATACACAAACACAGACACCCACGCACACACAAAAAAAGGAGTATAATGGCCACACTGATATGGGGAAAAAAAGAGAAGGCTAGGAAAAGAAAGAATTTTAGAAGATAAGCAAAAGTATTATATTAAAAGTGTCGCAACAAAGGAGCAAATAAGTCAGAAACGTTGGAGCAAAAACCAAAGAAAAGTGTAACTTCCAAAAAATGTGTCACAGTAATACATTCTTACTGTTATACAATTCAGTGTCCAATCAAACACTGCTGTGGGTCTCAAACATTTTAATTGTAATATATAATCTAATTCCATAACAATATAAATAACAATAGAACTCCATCCTTGTGACTTTTGTTCCTTTTCCCCCACCTGCCCCCACCTCTGCCCTAAACATCCCACATTTTTTCCATAGACTTGGCAACTATTCTATCTCATCAGTGTAAATCTGATAGCGCATGTAATAGAAAATATGAGAGAATAATGGGCTTTATTGAGAGAATGATATTAACTTACCGTGAATCTGAGAGGAACAAGTGTAAGAAATACACCGTTGTACATGTATTGACTCTCATGCTTTTCACTTCAAGGAGAAAATCTGAGCCTGTCTCTCCATTAATCTGTACTGCTAGTAATCTGGCAGGAATGTGTATTTTTTTTTTAAAAGAACTGCCTTGGAGTCACAAATCAACCACCAAGTAGATATTTTGCTCACATAAATCATAGATAATCCCACCCATCTCTCACCTTGCATTTTGTCTCAATTGGTCAGTGCATGAGAACTACATTATACAATATTGTCTCTTATTTTTGTCAATAAATTCAAAGAAAATGTATTTATATGGCACACTTCCGGAAGAAGAAAAATTATCACAGCTGTAAAACATGAAACTAATGACTCACTGTCCAACTAAGGTAGCACTTTTATCATTAGGGTCGCTGGTGGCCTGACTGGGGCAAATTTGAGATACATACTGGGACAATCACCAGCAATAACGTCATTAGGCTTACTTAAGACCCCCTAAAATATTGTCAAGGGGGCCAAATGTATTCATTAAACACTCTTGCTGCCATTGACAGCACTAAGCGTCCAATCACTTTTAATTGGGAGGGGCGAATCAACGTTTGTTCATTGCCCTTGAAACACGAATTCAATTGGACTTCTGTTGCAATCAATGTTGTAGAATGAGAGAAATACTTGAAATATTATATAGAAAGATAACCATAGAGTGTTACTTATGGCCGTAAGCACTGTGTGCTTCTGGTTTTATGCACTAATTTATTAATTTTATTAATTTAGTTTACAGTAGTGGACATTGTATTTTTTAGTCACTTCACCACTTTGAAAGTACAAAAAGTATCTGAATTATTTTGACAACATCATTACGTTGTTGCTTATCAGTGAGTATCAATGAGAAAATCCATGCAAAAGAGTGTAATGAAAAGAAATATATAAGGCACTAGGGGTAGTGTCAATACCAACGTAACCCTCCTATTCCTGCACTTTCTCGCCAACAGTTTCCATAGTTTAAATCACGTTAGTGGAGAGCCATATGCACCCATCAAACGAGCCATATGTGGCTCCCGAGCCATAGGTTCCTTACCCCTGGTCTAGTGTAATGGCCACTGTCCCACTAAAAGTTAACACTATAGTCAACTAAATAATTTGGAAAAAAATCTTTATTTAATCAAGACAACTGGACAGGTGTATTTCTTAATGCCATCAATGCATTTTTATAACTTTATTTAATCTCAATAGTCAACATTAAACCGACTTAAACTTTATAAACAAACTATTTTAATCTTTTTTTATCGACCCATTGCAGCGACGTTAGCCATGCTCACGCTCGATAAAATGCAATAAGTAAACATTAACTAAAGAAAAATAGGATTGAATATATTTAAGTCGGATGCAATATCGAGCGATCTTCACTTCTAAGCGTACAACAGGAGATCAAGTCACCAGTGTTAAGAATGAAAAAAATTAAAATCGGTCTCTTATTGAGAATGAAGCGGTCGTTTTTCAGCTCACCTGCCTCACGCTTCGCTTCTGGCTCTCCACCGTCCGGTCGACTGCTCCCACGCCGCCCTCGACAGCTCAGCGTCCGGACTCGAGCA
Source organism: Stigmatopora nigra (assembly GCF_051989575.1). Classification (NCBI taxonomy): domain Eukaryota; kingdom Metazoa; phylum Chordata; class Actinopteri; order Syngnathiformes; family Syngnathidae; genus Stigmatopora; species Stigmatopora nigra. The sequence goes on from NC_135508.1 coordinate 12,601,306, forward strand.
ACCGTCGTTAGTGGGCTACTCTATGCTGTCCGTAGGGAGAGGGGCGCAGGTTGGCCCATTGGAAGTGTTGGTTGGACCCCACCCAGCTCTTAAAGGACCGCCCAGTGCTTCAGGTAAAGATTACTCACATATTCCTGTTTCAGAAATGTTTCCTATACTTTTTTTCACAAGTCAAATGTATATGCATTTATAGGTCTCTCGCTCTACCTCATTTTCGGAACTGCTTTATCCTCACTAGGGTCGCGGGGGGTGCTGGAGCCTATCTCAGCTGACTTTGGCCCAGAGGCTTGGGAGACTGAATTGATGGCCAGACAATCCTTCACACTCACACTCATATCTAGAGGCAATTTAAGGTGGCCAGTCATGAAAATGAATGAATGAATTAATGAATGAGTCCAAAATTGAACCCAGAATCTCAAAAGTGTGCTAATCATCTAGCTACATATGCTACAGCATATCCATACGTATAGGCCAAGAAAAATGTGTGGAAATACAATAGGGTGAAATTAAGAACTTGTGGGAAACATGAAGTAGAATGAAGGCTGCATCAAGTGATGTTGCGGCCTGGTTATGACCCCAAGCTCTTCTTAAGTTTGACGCTTGTGATTTAGTGTTCAATGGACTGAACATGGACGTTCTTGGAATGTGAGAATACCTGAAGATGAGCCACACAAGAATGTAGAGGACAAGTCAACTGGAAGATCCGTGCAAAGATTTCAACACAAGAACTCTTGAATGTAAGGCGGACGTATACACCACTAGGCTACCTTTTAGGTCAATTGGGGTGAAAGTTGAGTTTGAGACTATCCCAGTGGACTTTGCACAAGAGATCCAGGATTGGCTGCCACTCACCTACACAAAGTATAAAATGCTATAGTGTCAAGTCAAATTAGACTAAGTCTTCAATAAATCCACCTTCCTGAAGTTCTACAAGAAAATCCTTTCAAGCAAAGGGAGAACATGAAAAGACAAAACTGATAAACACCATACTTATCACCCAAACGGCCTAAATTGCCTTTTCTGTATCTGCATCCTCACCCTCTTGCTACTGTGACAATGAAATTTCCCAAATACGGGATAAATAAAGTTATCCAATCCAATTCACACTCCCAGGTATTCCACTAATAATGACAAATAACTTGTAAATTAGTTTTTATCCTGTGTTGTTAAAGATTTTGACATCACTGCGTATTATTTTGTTATCTATTTTCCATCTAGTGGATCCATCAATTGGCCTACAGCCTACACAGTCCAGCCTAGCTTCTCACACTTTTCAATTTGCTGCAGGAAATGTTCCTTGGCTTATGCCTCATTCTTCTGCTTCTACTCTCCTGTAGCGCCTCTCTCAGGTAGTTCATGTCTTCTGCAGCACTCAGCTCAGGCATTCCTGGAGAGGAGCATGAAGTGTCAGGAGAGTATGACCAACAGTCGAGTGTGTACGCAGTGCCGCATATGCTTGTGTGCACACGTTCTGTTCATTAAAAAGAGAATGTTCATATATTAGTTTCAATTGTGTCGTTCAATGACAGAAAATGAAACAAAGGGTTTGCAAATTTGGATTGAAACCATCATGTCATCCATCCGGTTTCCTCCCAAAAACATGCACGGTAGGCTGATTGGATATGGTCATATGATCAAACCCTGAAAACTCAGCTCAAGCATTCCCAGTCAAACGGCAATACACACATAGCACTCGGCCCCCGCCTTATATAGAATGTGTTTGTGTAGAGGTGTCAGCTGTTTCCCAAGAGGGGAGGAAAGTAACATCCAGAAATAGAAAGGATCAGTTCAAAAGTGGAATGAGAAGGTACAAGATGACAAAAAAGTTATGATTAAAAGGACTTCTCCATTTGTGTTTCTCTGCAGATCTGTCAATTCCCTGTCCTTACTTTCAATGTTCCTATTTATTTTTTATTACATTCAGTTGCCTCTCGGCATGGAAAGGAGAAAAGACACCGAACATTCAAAGTCAGCTGTTGCTGTCAGTCGGCCAATCCATGAGAGGAGTCTGAAAGGGTGATGATTGAAAAGATGAGATTCAATACCGATGAAAAAGAGGGAGCAAGACGATCAAAATGCGGAGAGCGGTGAGAATGTCGTAAACTAAAATGTCTTCTCCACATAAAAGATAGATACCAGTGCCAAAGTTCTATGTCCCTCCCAGTTGAAAACAAAAAAAATCACATACTAGTACATGTCATAATAGTAGTTGAACCGATATAAATAACTATTTTGCCTTCTAGTAAACTGTTGGGTGGACTAATATGGTCAACACAAATATTAGGTGGATGGCTTTTTGAAAACAGAATAAAATGAAGTTGTTTTCTGTAAGAACCTTTTTGATGACATGTAAATTGTGCTAAGATGCTAGCCTTATTTATTTGACCGCTATCAATATAGTGGTGCTCGGACTGCCAATTATGTATTTTTTGTTGTAGAAATTAGACAAAAACAAGTCGTCTCAACTAGTAATTGTAACACTATGTACAATCATTCGTAAAATATTATGTAATACTTTTGTAAGATCATTCTAAATCCGGTGTTTCTCTTCCAGGGAAATAATTTAGGGTATTTTATGTCAATGGGCACAATGTGGTAAAACAGTCTCATAAGATTTGTTTCAGGTCAAATTTTTGCCACTATGACAACTAGGGGTGGCGAATGAGAATTGCAACTTGTCTTCATGTTTCGAGTAGCAAGTGCGCAGAGTAAGAATGAAACGTACCACTCAGAAAACTTGCATCACAGCTTTGGGCATTTCTGCATACTCGTGATACAAACAGTGACTCTATTAGTTTGGATCTTCAGATCCCTCAAAAACACGTTAAACTCAAAATTTGATTACTTCAGCCAGTCACTACAAATTCTGAATTATTTGTTAACAAATCATTCAGAAAATCGCTTTTCCCGTAGTCTGAGGGACACAATAAGACTAAACACTACACTGTAGCCTTGTCATTGACTGACACGCTAACTATAGGCCGCATACCGGCTGTTCTATTCGTCTCCTGGTTGAAAGAGGAGGAAGCTCGAAAGCCAGATCGCTGGAGATGTTGTACAGCTGTTTTTAAGAGGAGCGATCCACTTGCAATCCATCTTGAGTTACAGATGTCACCAAGTGCAAGGTTAATCCCGAAGCAGTAAGGACATGCTTGGAGATGGACCTCCAAGTCGAGGGAGAGGGGAGAGGGGCTTGGTGATGTCAAGCGCCCGCTTGATCCTTTGCCAAAATAACCTCCAGTTGATGAGCCTTTTTTTTAATCAATGTCACTCGGATGATCCGTTGTCTAAATATGGGGGATTGGGTTGGACATATGGGAACGTCCATCAAGACCTTGTAGACCAGCACCCCTGATTGGCTACCTCCGGCCCAATCCTGAGCATTTTCAGTGAAACTTTGGCGGGATGCGAGGGTACTTATGGAAGCCGGGGGATCAGATTGACTCTTCCATCCCAACGGTGTAGCAGGGAGACATCCTTTTGTCAGCCAGTCAACCTTTTTTTTGACGGGGTTTGTTTGCACAACAACTGGTCGCCATGGTAAGGACCGGAGAATACGGGCCTGTTTTCTCTTGTTTTTTTTTGAGGATTTGGGGTTTTCTGTGTTCACCTGGAGAGGCTAAAGACAAGATATTTGAAGATGGAGATAACCCTCAAGTGTGGAAAATCCATGGATTTACGCAGGAAAATGCTTTTATCGGAATTTTTACGTAAAGCGCTGATAAATACGCAACGGGAGTCCTGCTTTCTTAAAAATACCCAAGTTTTATTTCTCAACTTTTCTGCTTTTGCATCACGCTAAATATGATATGATGGATATTGAGATTCCAGCCAGCTAAAGTTAGATGACTCACACAGCTGAGTAAATTGAGACAGACACGCCGCCTAATTTAGGGCGTTCACCTTGGAAAAAAATCCCTCTTAAATCCTCCCTCAAGTCTCGTCTTAAAAATAGCTGAGCCTTAAGGATTTGTGTGCGTGGCCACATGCTAAGATATTGACGATGATCTGTCAAGAATGAGAGGGGAGATGAATGCAGACTGCCAGTTCATTGTGCTATATTTAGCTTTTATTCTAATCAACTTTCCACTGAGTGAGAAAAGGCTAGAAAACTTTTGGTCTTGTAAAACCTCCACATAAAAGCCACAACTCTGTTATTGGACATTTCCAATAATATCATATGTTGGTGGTATGATTTTATTCAAAATGACACTACTATGTAGCATTAAATCTCCTTCCACATGATATTCTATACAATTTAAAGTTTTCCGACTCTTTTAATCCATTTCGAAAAAGGTCCGTTCATACTTTTCACCCAGCGCGATGCATTTTATGATTATTTTGCTCTGTTAAATCATTTCTTAGACTCAGAATCTAAGTTTCCTAAGGCAGTAGTTAATGAATAGCCTGTAAAATGCATAGATTCGTTTTGAGAATCAGCTTTTAACTTATTATTAGTGTTCTAGATATTCAGCTATTTACTAAATAAATGTGGAAAATTACAGTATAACAGAAAATAAGGCGATAGTGATAGTGTGAATATTAGTATGAGTTAGGGGAAAGATGGTAGGTAGAAATGCTCAAGTTGTAAAATGTTAAACTTGTCAGATGAAGCAACATCGAGTCATTTTAATCAGCATATTTAGGACAACCATTGAACAAAATATGCATTATTTGCTTGCTTTGAAGGAAAAAATATGAAATCATTACATTTTCAAACAGTAGGAAAAGACAAGTTAGCCTAATTAACTACAGATCTAAATGTAAAAAAATGGAACATGACTCTTTTCAGTTAAATTCTGTCATTCACAAACTGAAACTGTCACAGCTATTTTCAGCATAAAACATGCCGATTTACTGGGCAGAAATGGTTGGAATAACTGTCCTATGCTGTTACAGTCCAAATTTAATGAGTGATAAGTCATTTCCATGGCAACCATGTTTTGGCTTGTTTTCTTGTTGCTCTTTAAACATTTCAAAACATTTGAAGATGGGGCCATTTCCATCACAACCATTTGTCACGTGACCTGAACTTCGGCTTTATAGCCAATAGTCTTATGTGCTTTTGTACTTTCATTGCATTTTTTAGTTAAATGATGACAATTTTGAAGCATTGAATATGTCGTGACAGTCTTTGTTCTTTCTCAAAAGCCCACTGACGCCCAAAGCGATGCCCGCTCCTTCCTTACGGAGGAGATGATTGCAGGTTAGTCTTTTTTTTTTGCCGTCGTCCATGCACTTTTTTTAATTTTTACGTTCTGATCTTTGCATTGCCACTTTCTGAACGTCTCCAGAGTTCAAGGCTGCATTTGACATGTTTGACACTGACGGTGGCGGTGACATTAGCACTAAGGAGTTGGGCACCGTGATGAGGATGCTGGGACAAAACCCATCCAGGGAAGAGTTGGATGCCATCATTGAGGAAGTCGATGAGGATGGTGAGGAATTCAAACCTTTAAAGCTGATAAAACAATACAAAGATTGTTCATGCGGTTCCTTAGTTTGTATGTTGTAAATGGAAATATGCGAAAGTTAGTGGCTAAAGTAATATTTTTGAGCAACTACGGCTCATTTTGTGTTATTTTTGGCGGCCAATGAGTTAAATAACAAAAGAGCTGCGAATAAAAATTGTTTCAAAATGCAAAACAAACCCAAAAATAAATTAACCTGAAAAATGGCCAGTGCTTTTTTTTTTAAGGTGAATGTAATTTGCTTCAGCATATACGGTTATATAAGTTTTAAGTTTTTGGCCAATATTAATCCTTATAGTACATTTAATTTAATTCAAATGAATTTCTTACATGACTAAATAACCATCAACAAAATATGATGGTTGGAGTCTGCCTTTCACCTGGAGACAGCTGGGTTAGGCTCCAGCAACCCCCGCAACCCTATTGAAGATGGGCGGTATGGAAAATGAATGAATGAATAAAAAAATTTAAAAATAAAAACGATTCTGCAGAAAAAAAATCTGCGATGTAGTGAAACAGCAATAACCGAAGCGCGAAGTAGCAATGTTTCTCTGTAATAAATATATGAGAAAGCCAAGCTTTCCACCTATATAATGTTTTTATTTTGTCCCGCAATCCCTAGGCAGTGGCACCATTGACTTCGAGGAGTTTTTGGTCATGATGGTCCAGCAGTTAAAGGAGGACCAGGCTGGAAAGAGTGAAGAGGAGCTATCTGAATGCTTCCGTATTTTTGACAAGTATGATTTACAATGGTCATTCAATTTGCCCACAGTGTCCAAATAGGAAATTGCAACTGAGAATTTGAGAAATGTCGTGACAAAATGAACACAAGTCATTCATTCTCACTCCATTTACTCTTTTTGTAAAAGATTGTTGTTGTTGTTGTTGTTGTTTTAGTGGGATTTTGTTATGGGTTGATTTAGTGGTGTCAAACCTGTGGCTCGGGGGTCAGAAGTGGGTCGCAAGTGGCTCCGATCCAGCCCACGGGATTTTACTGCCTGATGGGCACTTTATGGCTCATTCATACTATTTGTACATCATCAAATACGTTTTCAACAACTTTTTTGTGCCAAAAGTAAACTGGTCACACTGGTCAGATATATAGTTGGCACGAATGTGGCCCGCGAACCAAACTGAATATAACAGCCCTGCTTTCGTGAAATTTGTGACAAGAACAGCGATTGTATTTTGATCTCGACCGACCATGTGATCATAACTGCAATTCAGTCATCCAATTGTCATTTTCACCCTCAGAAACGGAGACGGATTCATCGACCGAGAGGAGTTTGGAGACATCCTGCACATGACTGGAGAAGCTGTCACTGAAGAAGACATCGATGAGATGTTTGGCGAATCTGACAATAACAAGGATGGAAAAATTGATTTTGATGGTGAGACACAGTCAACATATTATCAATTTGATCGAAAATAGAATATTGAGAAAATGACCTGCGCTTTTGTAAAAGTGAGCTGACATACCAAGTTTTCATATTTTATGAGGTCTCTCACTTTACTAAATATGGGCGTACAATGTTTTTTTTGTGTGCTTTGTTCACTGCAGAGTTTTTGAAGATGATGGAGAACGTCCAGTGAGGATTACATTTCCTGGTGGTCCTCTTTTAGCCTTAAAATGTTTAGATTTGGCATCTTTTTGATCCGGGGTTAAATCTATGACCTCACCCTGCACTCACAGGAGGCCTTGGAGCCTAACCAGAAAGGCTAAAAATATCCGAATAGCCGACCTTTTTAAGACGAAGACACTTTCCTCAGCTGTCTCATCCCAGGCAACTGCTGCTCCTCCTCCGGACATGCTACACCGTTTCACCGTATTGCATTCAAGCTCCTCCTCCACGTGGATATTCTGCGCTCTCCTTTGAAATAAACCTACCTTTCTTTCACTCATGGTCACTTAATGATTGATGCATATTTGACACTTGAAATTGACAAGTGGTCCAGGTCATTTGTTAAAATTATTCATTTTCTGAACCGCTTTATCCTCACTAGGGTCGCAGGGGGTGCTGGAGCCCATCCCAGCTGACTCCGGGCTAGAGGCTGGGGACACCCTGAATTGGTGGCCAGTCAATCGCAGGGTACAAGGAGACAAACAACCATTTTCACTCACACTCATACCAAGGGGCAATTTAGAGTGTCCAATCAGCCTACCATCCATTGGGGGGGGTGTGGGAGTAAACCAGAGTACCCAGAGAAAACCCACACAGGCCCGGATAGAACATGCAAACTCCACACAGGTGGACTGACCTGGATTTGAACCCAGGTCCCCCACTGTGAGGCCGCCAGGCTGCCATCAACTCTTTTCATGTTCCAATTTTTTTGTAAGGGCGACCAGGTGGAAGAGTGGTTGGCAGGTCTGTCTCAAGGTTCTGAGATCGAGGGTCCAGTCCCTGGTGCCTGTGTGGGTTTTCTCCGGATACACCGGTTTCCTCCCCAAAAAACATGTATGATAGGCTGGTTGAACATTCTAAATCAGGGGTGTCAAACTCAGTTTGTGGGCCGGACCATTTTGAGTGGGAGGGGCAAATGAAAAATAATTTCGTCGATCCTCCTAGTTGGAATAGATTGGACGCCTAGTACCGTCAATGGTACTAAAAAAGAGAGCATCCACAGCCAGTTTACGTGAATTGGACATGTCTTGTTGTCAATGGGAGACATTTATTTAATTTTACATAATGTATGGGTACTTACAGCTCACTTCCTGTAAGTGTGGCTAATTTCCTCTTGATTTCTGGGATACTTCCTATTCATTGGTCGCTTTCTGATGATTTGTGGACATTTCCAGGCTATTCAATTGTGATTTAAAGACTAAAAAATACAGAACCTTTTCAACAATAGTATGTATTTGAATTTATTAAAGCACATATAGGTATGTATTGATCATTAAAATTATCCAAATTAGAAATGTAAGCGTAAACTTTTTACATTGGTGGGGCAAATGAGATCACTTGCCCTCCCTTTGGAAACCAGTATTTCGTCATGTCGGCTCACCTCCTGCCCGCCATATAAGGACCACCACCAGTCTTGGTGTGCTGTTAATATTTCTTCCCCCTTCCCTCCTTGCTATTCGGGGCACAGTTGAAAATGAGTAGGCAGAAGGCCGGGCGGGGGCTGGGGGGCTTGGCAGACAGGGTGGGACTACGGCCCCAAGTGTGTTCTTCTCCTGGTCTTGAGTTTCACGCCCGGATTGAAACATACGTCATCACCACAGAACTCTAATTACTTAAACTTATGCTCGTCCACATCACGCAAATGTTTACAAAGTCTTGTTGCAAAGCGCTTTTGCTCAAGGAGATACAAAGTTCTCACTCTCTATTGGGTTCCTGTCATGATAAAAGAATAATAACGTTAATTAAATAAGATTGTTGGGTATTGTAATCAAATGATTTTTTTGTATTTCAAATCATATTTGCTGCAGCCATGTTGTAGCAAATATTTCTATAGATTTGATTTTTTAAAATAAGCAAACATTCTCTTTAACAATCTAAATATTTATTTATATATATTGATTTAAAAATGAGAGCAAATAAGATATTCATTTTATGAATATTTCTTTTCGCCTATTTATTTTAAATACAATCATAGAAAAACATGAAAAACCTTTATTTCCTTATTTTAATTTAAAATACAAACTTTTTTCCTGTTAAAAGAGAATTACAGCCCCCTGATGGTGTAGTGGTTCACTCGCCCGACTCTGGTGTGGGCAGGTGTGGGCTTGATTCCCGCTGTTGGTGGTATAATTGAGAGTGTGAATGGATGAATGTCTCTAGGGGCTGACTGGCGACCAATTTATTGTGTGTAGTCTGCCATTCCCCCAAGGTCAGCTGTGATTGGCTCCAGCAACATTCGCAAAACTCATTATGCGCGGTACGGAAGACGAAAAAAAACACAGTGTCATTGATATCAGCTTGGGCTCAGGCCTCCATACAAAAGACACACAGCCTGTTCACCTATTCTGTTCTATTGTATATGATTATCCTATCTCATCTTATTTTTTGAACTACTTTATACTTATTAGGATCCCAGGGGGTGCTGGAGCCTATCCCAGCTGACTCCAGAGGCGGGGGAGACCCTGGTTCGGTGGCCAGCCAATGGCAGTGCACAAGGAGACAAAGGACAACCATGCACACTCACACCCATACTAAGGGGCAATTTAGAGTGTCCAATCAGCCCACCAGGCATGTTTTTGGAATGTGGGAGGAAACTGGAGTACCCAGAGAAAAGCCACGCCAGCCGACGCAGAACATGCAACACCCACACGGGTGGACATGACCTGAATTTGAACCCCGGACCCAGAGCTGTGAGGCTGACGCACTAACCCCTCGCCCCACCGGGCCACTTGTATGAAATTATGTCAATACATAATACGGAATTAATGTAGAACAGAAGCTAATTTACGGTAACCCATTTCCGTCTTCCCCCACATTATCCATTGGCCAATAAAGCTCTAAAGTTCCCATTTTCCAGCCCTTCCACCTCAAGACACGTTCCCCTCCAAAATGTGATTGGCCTGCATTGATTCTCAAGAACCCTAAAAGTTCAGAAGACTATATCTGGAGACCTGTAGGAGCCAAGGGGCGGGACCTGGTGGTCCTGGTTTAAAGTGTGTCCCAAGCCTCACTTGACGTCTAGTCTCTCTGTTGGGGTGCACGCGGACTGACCACTCCTTTCGGCCTTTGTTTTTTTTTCCTTGGATCTCTAAGGGGGGGAAAAGCTAATCCACAATCATGGTAAGAGGCGCACTTAAAGAACACAGCCAGGGTTGGCATAGCTGTCATAACTTTGAATTAAAAGTTAAGAAGCTGTCTGAAATCCAGTTTATAGAAAATGACTTCTTGGCAATTTTTTTTAGGATGAAAAGATAATTATGATTGGGATCATTTAACTTTGGTTTGTTTTTTAAGCACAATTTACCAACTATAGTTACTTAGCCTGTAAAAATCAACTTTTTTTCACATTGTAAGTAAATTAAGTATTTTTAAATATCCATGGACCGCTGACAATTTATTTTATTTATGGTATTATTTATTGATAATGCATTTCTTTGTTGTTGTTATTTGCGCACATGGTGGTGAAGCTTCAAATCAAATTTTAATGGGATAATGACACTAAAAGCATTCATTTTAATGCAATATTCATACAAATTTGTTGAGGCAGGATGAATAGGGTTTTCAAAGTGCGTATTGCAGTGGGTTGGAGGAATGGCGTGGGGTGGGCTGCAGCTGCTCAGGTGCGGATTCCGCTTAAGTGACAAATTCCCAAGGATTGGATGTCTGCAGGCCATATACAGCCCAACCTAATGTGTTGAGCCTGAAATAGCCGGGCCAATTTACAGCCAGCTCAACAGCCAACCTTTTGAAGACGCTGCCACTGCTCCTTGTAACCCCCTGCAATGCAAAACAAAAATACCATTAAAGAAACAAAAATCGGAGGAATTACTGAAATGTGTGAGGATGTATCTTGAAAAATGGGCCTTTTCCACCTACAATTTGATCGGGGGTGTCAAATGGAACATTTGAGTCATGAAGGAGAGGAAAGAAAATGTTTTGTTGTGATTAAAGTGATGTTTGTTTGCAGACTGACGCGCAACAAGAGGCCCGCTCCTACCTGAGCGAGGAAATGCTGGCTGGTAAGCTAACACACTTCAAAATGTTCACCTTAACTAAAAAAAATGGTTGTTTTTAGTTGGGGAGGAATTTGTCGACAAGATTAGACATGAATGGACCCAGAACGCAGCTGTCAAACTCAAGGCCCTTGGGCCACATCTGGCCCAGGACTTCATAATGAGTGGCCTGCAAAAATAAACATCATATCATCTCATCTAATTTTCTGAACCGCTTTATCCTCATTAGAGTCACGGGGGGAGAGCTGGAGCCTATCCCAGATGTGGCCAGCCAATCGCTTTTTGACTACTGAGCTACAATCGGCTAACTTTTTGAAATCCACTCCTATTGGTAGACTTAACTCCACGTTGCACACTATTTTTCTCCAGAGTTCAAGGCCGCCTTCGACATGTTCGACACTGACGGTGGCGGTGACATCAGCACCAAGGAGTTGGGCACCGTGATGAGGATGTTGGGGCAAAACCCCACCAGAGAGGAGTTGGACGAGATCATCGAGGAGGTGGATGAGGATGGTGAGTTCAAGAAGAGCTGACTACAAGCAAGTTAGAGTAGCCCATGGCTGTCCGTGATGGAGAATTTCCCTTCCTCGTAGGCAGCGGTACCATCGACTTTGAGGAGTTCTTGGTCATGATGGTGAGGCTGCTCAAAGAGGACCAGGCCGGCAAGAGCGAGGAGGAATTGGCAGAGTGCTTCCGCGTTTTTGACAAGTACGAGATCCTTGCTCCTGTTCTCGGTTCGAGTTTAATATAAAAACAAATTCCGTCCACACAGGAACGCTGACGGCTACATCGACAGAGAAGAGTTCGCCCTGATCATCCGCAGCACCGGCGAGCCCGTCACGGAGGACGAGATCGACGAGCTGCTGAAGGACGGCGACAAAAACGCCGACGGCATGCTGGACTTTGACGGTACAGTCACCGAGGAGGTTCTCCTCTCACACCGCTTGACCACCCTTTCCTGTGTTGATCAGAATTCCTCAAGATGATGGAGAACGTGCAGTAAAAGCAGACACACTCACGGACATTCCTCCTCATCTTTGTAACTCCTCCCCATGTGGAATTCACGTGGCCCACCTATGACCCTCTGGCCCCCCTTCCTCACACACCCTGAACAGAAAGATTACACACCCTGAAAAGAAAAGTGGGGGAGTCTGTCTTGATTGGCTGACCCTCAAGGTCACGCGGATAACTAACGGAAACTGTTTTTAAGAAGTCTGCGGCTGAACCAGATCGAGTCCGACCCCCTCCTTGCCCACCTGCTTTTCTTTTCAGATCTACTCTAGATGGAACATCAAGCGATTAGACCAGTCCAATCGACGCCACTTCACTGTACAAAGAAGTTACCGGCTAGAATAGTGACAAGAATAAAATAATCTTACAACATACTCAATTTGTAGTCTGTCGTATTAACAGTCTGTAAAATGTTGTTTGAGGAATATCATTAAAATAATGTTGTTTCTTCTTTTTCTCCACTTGGTTTCAAATGAGGCTACGAATAGCACAAATATGAGAAAAATTAAACATAGATGGCCGGCAATCAATTCGGGTGTCCCCGGCTGCTCTTCATGGTTGGCTGCGACAGGCTCCAGCACCCCTTGCGAGCCTTGTGAGCAATTTTCCATCTACTTTTTCATATCTGGGCATACCGACAACCCTGCTTGAGCACACTGAGCAACATCAGAAGTGCTCACTATGGCCACACACCAGTATCACAGCTGCCATCACCAGGTTTATTTTAACTACCCATTAGTGATCTAGCCGTAACATTAAATTATTAATATCCATAAATAAAACAACTTAATATGGCACTAGCATTGGCACAAATCTGACTTAGCTTATATTTCACATCTGTCCTTGAGGTAGTCTGGCTTTCAGTTACCGTATTTTCTCGATTGAATGAATTGGATATAGTAGGTTATTTTATTTTTTCCAATATGCATGTGATGTGTGGCGACATTGAAGAAAGATCATGACAAAGATAACAAAAATATATGGTCATGTAACAGCATATGTTTAATCAGAATTGTTACAAGGTGAAAAAACAACAACTGATGACAAGGTTAAGAACGGATAGCTTTCACAAATGAGTAAATATGAATAGGACAAAAAAATTGCATCTTAGGTTCCGAGAGTGACAAATGTGATGGGCGACCAAAGTCATTTAAAATAGTTGTATCATTAAATGACCGCAAACTTGACTGCGAGTGTTTGAGCTGCAAGTTACGAGCCGTAGTTGGCTTCGTCGAAAGCTTTGCGGGCCCTCTTTAGCTCCTCGTTCATGGTTAGCAGGTCTTTGACCCTGGCAAACTTCCTGGGATCCTTCCGGATGAGGAAGACGATATCCTCCACCTGAACACGACCTTGGCGCCCGATGGACATGGCTTTGTGGGTCATTTCTGTGATGAACTCAATCACCAGGTCTTCCAGGATATCCACCGATTCAGTGTACGGGTTTTGGTCGTCGCCGAATCCGTACATCATACAGCGCAGCTCCTTGGAGAAGAGCCTTTTTCTTCGGCCGTGGCACACATCCACGCCGCTGCAGCTCTCGTCCAACTCCTCCTCGAAGCCGGTTTCATCCTCTTCATCTGCCATTCTTCTGCAAAAATAACATTGTTAGCAGAGGACTTGAGCAAATGTCATTAAAATCATGACCAGAGTTCATTTGCTTCTATTCTTTTTAATTCCACTATTTTTGTTTCATTCACATTTTATAAATTCATCTTTTTTCATTTTTATACAAAACAGATATAAATTTAAGATAAGAGCCTCGTGAGGATAGGGGGCATAGAAGACCATAATTTATTTCTCTTTCGTGAATAAAATGTCAACAATATCACCATTACTTTACCTGAGTAAATATAATTATGTTACTTCTCCCACTCCTATTTGTCTACCAAATGTTTATATTTATTGTCACCGATATCACCCAATTGTTAACAGTTACATTTGTTTAATTGGTACATATGCGGACACATAATAATAATGAAACCAAATATTGGCTTTTCATCGAAACGATTTTAATGAACATGCTCGATCGGAGTTATTATACTTGTTAGCATAGCCGCAGTGATGCGTTTAGTGTTTCGGTAGAACTCTGTAAATTCTGGCAGCTTCCACCTTAATTCAAACGCGAAATTCAAAAAAAGAAAATATTTGTAAGGTACAGAGAATATGGATAGTTTGTGTAATGCTTTTTAAGCGATGAACATAAAGTCTTACTTAAAAATCGTTGAGGATATCAAAACACCTTGTTGTTCGATTCTGCTTCCGGATTTATGTCGTCGACCAGGAAGTGACTCTTGGCAGAAATTGTCGAGATTTTGGAAACACTGCCTCCACGTGGTGCATTTATGGCGCAATTGTTTACACTTCATGTTCACTTCCCAGTTCACATAGCGCGTTACTGACGTGTACCCAGTCAAGTACGTTGCAACTATCGTAATACAATTAAAACCTGTATGTATTTATATTCTATAGTATAACGCACTCGGACTTCTCAAGAAAATTCAACACATGTAAAAGGTGTGTATTTTTGTGTGTGAGACGTGAAATGTATGCTATTTTGTTCACGAATAGATTTAAAAATAGCTACAAAAAGATAACAGGAACTAAATACTTGCATTAATTAATAGATTTCCAAAATTAACTGACTGGAAACCAATGTTAAAGTTAGTGCTTGAGTGAAGTGAAGTGGCATTTTCGCCACGCGATGTACTAATGTAATGCATAAACATTTGGCTAAAGCTAGGAAGTAGGATCTTTTTTTGGTATCGAAATCGAGCCTGATTTTCATTTCTAAATTAACTACAGGTGTCTAAAAAGGGGACTTAAAGTACACTCTGCAGATGACACTTGGAGTGTTGTGTGTATATGGCTTGTCTGGTCCAGTTCTTCTGCAGGACAATCCGGAATGTGGGACTGGTTCTCCTCTACTATGCCTTTTCCATAGGAATCACCTTCTATAACAAATGGCTAATGAAGGTCAGTACAACAGTGGCAAAAGATTTTATTTATTCACGGTCACTGGCAGTCAATGAGTCGAGTTCTGTCATATTTTCAAAAATTCTATTCGTCACTTTCCAGGATTTAGCTCAGAAACCATAGGGTAAACTTGATGGGTTTGAGCATCACATCACAATCTTGTCTATTTCAAACCCTTTCAGGGCTTCCACTATCCACTTTTCATGACGCTAGTCCACCTGGCTCTCACCTTCTGCCTGTCGGCGTTGACCCGGTACGCCATGCAATGCTGGACCGGGAAAACTCGTGTAATTCTGACCTGGACAGATTACCTACACAAAGTGGCTCCAACAGGTGAGCACTTGGTATGCTTGCTCAAATCAAAGTATCACAATTAGGCTATCAAGTTTCAGTAGCTTCTATCTTCTCCAGCCTTGGCGACAACCCTGGATATTGGACTATCCAACTGGAGCTTTCTCTTCATCACTATTAGCTTGTAAGTAATTCCTTATCACACAGTTTTTAATAGTAGTGTTATTTACGCTTATTGTGTTCTGTGTTTTTTCCAAGGTACACCATGACCAAATCTTCTGCAGTACTCTTTATCCTCTTTTTCTCTCTGGTCCTAAAACTTGAAGAACCGGTGAGTGCCCGAGAAGTTGTGGGAAAGATATTTTATTTCTTAAGCCACTTACTTAACATACATAAAGACTAACATTTAACAACTATGTATATTACTGGATTTCTCAGTGTCTTTTTCTTTTCATTCAGAACCCATTCCTCATCCTGGTGGTCCTGCTGATTGCCAGTGGCCTATTTATGTTTACCTTCCAATCAACCCAGTTCAACCTGGAGGGCTTCCTAATGGTACTACTGGCGTCCTTCATTGGCGGGATCCGCTGGACCTTCACTCAGGTGCTGATGCAGAAAGCAGAGTTGGGTCAGTGCTTGATTGTTCTTTATTTAAAAAAAATACAATTGGTGCACTTCCAACGTAGTGCTCAAGCAGACACTTGACACTGGCTGAAAAGTGATGTAATTAATGATAAAATGTCAATTGCCAGTAAGATGACTGTAGATTACAAGGACAAAAGACAAGCAATTTGAGGTTTCTCCTAAAGTAGGTGAAGAAAAGCCAGCAAGTTGCAACACGAGGCACGTCATACACAACATTGATAGTTACCGTTGCTCAAATTCCATCTTCTTGTAGGGCTCCAGAACCCAGTGGATGCCATATACCACCTACAGCCTCTCATGTTTCTTGGCCTCTTTCCTCTCTTCCTCTATAATGAAGGTGAGATAAAACCTTGCCTGTGGTTTGCTCCCCACAAATGGATACCACCAATTCCTCATGTTAAATAGATGTGTTGTTCTCGGTTCTGTTTGTTGTTAAGGGTTGAGTCTCGGCACCTCCGAAAAGTTATTCCTGGTGACGGAGCTCTCGCCGCTCTTGTATTCTGTCTTGTTGCTATGCATTGGAGGGATCCTAGCTTTTGGCCTCGGCTTTTCGGAATTCCTACTCGTCTCCCGAACCTCCAGTCTCACTTTATCCATTTCGGGAATCTTCAAGGTACTGTTTTGGACTATCTTTGCTGTATATAATTGAATGTGGAAACAACACTCTTGAGCACTTAGATGTGGGGTTTGCCATATTTTGTGAATCAGGGGGTGGCTTATATGCGAGAAATTGTAAAATTCAACGATTTCAAGGCAATTTTAAGGGTACGGCTCATACGCGGGGGCGGCTAATATGCAAGAAAATGCGGTAAATCTACTTTTTGTCTTGTATTGTTTTTTTTCACCTGCAGGAAATATGCACGCTAGTTTTGGCCACTTTGCTGATGGGTGATAAAATGAGCCTCCTTAACTGGCTTGGCTTCGCCGTGTGTCTTTGTGGCATTGCATTGCACGTGGGAGTCAAAGTGTATTATTCCAAAAGTGAGTAAATCAATGGCCAGTTCTAATACGTGTTGAACTTTCATGAACATTTTGATAAAAATAAGGGTTACTCAAAGTCGTTCCTATTGATTGTAAAATACTGTTGTAATTTTTCGGGGGGGGGCTTAAGTCAGTTTTTGTGCCATTTTCTCCTTTTCCTTCAGATAAGAGCCCGTCCTTGCGGCAACTGAACACTAAAAGCCCAGAGCTTGAGTTGCCCTTGCTCCGAAATGATGAAGACTCTGCTCCTGAGAATGAGAACGAGGAAGAAGAAATCACGCTGCATTGACCAGATGTCAACCAGGTGAGGTCTCAAGCCGCCTTCAGACCTCGTAGCGCTGTTCAGTTTTACGGCATACTGCGGATGATGAAAGCTAGACACCATGTTGTCTTGTTTCACATCCGTCATTAGGTCTGTCTTCATTAAGGCCAATATTATGAATTTGCGCCTTAATAGTAATTATTTTTCTCAGGGCGGCGTCAATACGTTCGTTGATTTTCTGTTTGTGTGTCAACAATATATGATTGACCTTGCTTGTTGGGGCTTTATTTTGATACTGTGATATTATGGGACTGTTTACAATGTGACAGATTTAAATTTCTATTGAAGAAGCACAAAGTTAATGACTTGGTAATCGTGGTCATTACAACTTGTTTGTCAGTCACTAATTGGGTTGTCCACCAATTTCATGAGTGCTTACAGTCTTTCTGTTGTCTAATCTCGATTTGTTTTGTTTAATGGAATTGAGGACCAAAAGTAATGCGATTAACAGCCTTTTGAGCACGTATGGCTGACATTGGCAATTTTCCTTTAGTATTTATTGATTATGTGACTGCTAACAAAAACTATGTGATGAATTATCAAAACTTTGTAATAACCTTTCTAAATGTATTTAGAAGTTAATTGTTCCTTAATAAGACCCTTTGAGTGTCAAAGGACTCTGGAGCATAAAGGATGCTCTTCGTCAAGTATTTCTGTGTATTCGGAAACTACAGCTTTTGTTTATTTCAAACAATGAACTGTAAGGGAAGACCAAAAGGAAATTTACAGCATAAGCCCTTGCCCGCACTCTTGCTGTCATTTCAGTTATGACCGTAATGTGCCTTATTTTCCTCAGTCTTCAATTGGACTCAAAACTAAGAGTTTTATAGGAATATACCGCTGAGGATATGAAATACCTGAAAACAATTATATTAAAAAACTATTTTTGTGGCACCTTTGACCATGTTTTGCTTTTTATTGTACCGAGTTGGTGCCCACCATTTTCACCATTGAGATATTCTTTATTTGACAATTTTAATTTGAAATATTTAATCTAAATCTTGTCTCCAAGATAATACAATGCATAGACTCTGTATATTTGAAGCATCTTTCGGCATGGAAATGCATGTCAATTGGTCACTGTATTGGATGTGGAAGAGTGGGGCACTTCTAGGCAAATATTAGTAATAAACTTTTACTATCATATCGTTACAAATATTATTTACGAATTAAACTGATAAACTTGCTTATAAATTCTTTTGCTTCTTACCATAAAGCAAGAGTCAAACTAAACCATCAAAACCATATCTGACTTGAATAAGAATGCAAGGGTGTGCCACGTCCAATATGGCAGCCACGCTCACGTATCGACACAAGGGGTCTGCCAACGTGGGCGTGTTCTAGGTGCATCTGATTTCTACGGTTCTACCGCGCCCCATTACGGAGAAGTTTTGGAAAACCACACACTCAAGAGCATTTAGTGCATAATTACATAGATTGCATGCGAGGGTGCTCGGTTCGACCTACTTTGGGACAGAACATGCTCTAAATGTGGATGACTGATTAACAAGGACCCGAAGCAGCAGCAACAGGCAGGTAAGAGCTCACCTTGCTCCCCCTGTCCATTCTCAACTTAACGCCATAGTTCAGGATTCTTTTATGAAGCATGTTATGGTGAGATATGTTGTTTTTTTCTTTCTTATTTTTACGCCATCATAAGTTTAAAATTTGTATTTTTTTCTAGCGTTTGTTTCTAATTATTCATCATTGCGATGTACAGGTAGCCTTAAATAAGTTTAAAATGAACTTCATTTTTTGTTTTCTTGTAGGGGATAACCAAAAAAATCGGTAGTAATATCTTTTAAATGTATTTACAAGCTATTTATTTATGTCTAAAATTTGTTCTCATTCATCTTGCTACTGCGACAGTGGATTTCCCGAATACGGGATGAATAGTTATCTAATGTAATTAATGTTTTTGTTATTGTTATTAAGCACAGAACTAGTACAGTTTTTTCCGTTAAAAATAGTTAACATAGCGGAATTTATCGACCAATACGACCTTTGATCTTTATTTCGAATAAAGTGCAGGATGCAATTAATATTTTTATTTATTTATGTCTATTATTAGACAATGAACTACAAAACAATTTGGCAGCTTAATATTGTTTGAAATACTCCATAGGTTTTATAAGTTTTTGTTATAACCTATTAATTAATTTATTTTTACGCAATATCGACCTTATTACAGGCGCACAAAAAAATACTACTTTCCCAGTGTAAAAATGTTTTTTAGATTCCACCTAAGAATGATATATATGCATGACATAAAAAGTAGGTAACAGTATATCCTACAACAAGCTATAAGGTCATTAAAAGTTATTTTATACAATGCTATGATAATACTAATAGGTTAAATCATATCATATTCTTTCCATGCTTGTTCATGTTCCCACATCATCTTAATATTTAGTTTTTCAGCCGGTTTACACCAACACATGTGCTATTGGAGTCATTAATCAGATTTTAACGCACAATATGGCACCAAAGCTAGAGGTAATCATCATTTAAAAGGAATACAAAAAAGGTCCAAATAAAGTCACCAGCATTACACAACACAACTACTTTGTATATATCTGTCTGCTTGGTGGAAAGTCAGACAGCAAGTGTCGTTCATGGCAACAGGCAGACAAGCACAGACATATATATGTGAGGCATGAGAAAACAAAGCGCATCGGACGACGTGATGGCATGCTGGAACCCTGCAAATGTTTTGGAATTGGAACTTTAACGCTTAATTTATATTGACGTTAAACTATTTTACTTGGTCATTTTATAGGTTACAGAAATGGGGTTGGATGCAATCATGATCATTGGCAATTTTCATTACCTTTTCAATACCTTTAGGGTACTTTGAATGGACATGTTAGCAATCAGCCAGAACCAAATACCACAGGTTCAAGGATAGCAGAATGGCTCAAAAAGAAAAGAAACCCAAGATTGAAACTGCACAGAGAAACACTGTGGACCAAAATGTATTGCAAGATCCATAAAACTGTTAACGTGGTTGTTGTAGGCATTACTAGCATTTTCCAGATTCAAAACCATTAGTGTGGAGTATTTTTCTTCATCTAATGCCAATTCTAATCATTCTGGAGTGGTAATTTATTTGTATTTTTTAGGGAAAGGTGCAATATGATTTAGGGGTTAAAACTGAAATGGAAAAGTTGCACCTCAGAAGTATATTGCACTTATTTTATTGCTTAATATTGAAAAATGTATTCATTTTCTGAACCAGTTTATCCTAATTAAAGTCGTGGGGGTGCTGGAGCCCATCCGAGCTGACTCCGGGCCAGAGGCAGGGGACAACCTGAAACGGTTGCCAGCCAATCGCAGGGCAAGGAGACAGACAACCATGCACACTCTCACCCATACCTAGGGGCAATTTAGAGTTTCCAATTAGCCTACCATGCATTTTTTGGAATGTGGGAGGCAACTGCAGTACCTGGAGGAAACCCATGCAGGCCCGGGTAGAACATGCAAACTCCACACAGCTGAAACGACCTGGATCTGAACTCAGGACCCCAGCGCTGACGGACTGACCACTCATCCACCAGGCCACTTTGATAATACTAGTTTAATTTATATATAATTTTCAATAAACAACAGAAAAGTAGATTGTGGTCACATTAAAAAAACCTGAATTCATCACTTTGCAATAACACTTTGCGATAACATCAATTCAGCCCACAGTTGATAGGGATAAACTCTAGTACCCAAGCGACCCTTGTGAAGATAAACGGTACACAAAATGAATGACTAAAAATGGAATATTTTTTACCAGATGACCTGAATAGCCCTCATTTAACAAAGTTCTCCCATTCGAGCATCGTCTTTTTCAATAATTCGATGGATTATGGGAATAAAATGTGTATTGTGCAGCAGACTTGAGCAAATTCTAGTTATTTTATGAGCTCTTTTAAAAGAGTTGTTTGAGCCTTAATATTACAGACCTGAGTGTGTGTCATTATCTGTGTGAAGTCAGAGGCTCTTTAATGGTGCACTAGAACTCAAGTGCCTGCTGCCACACTCACTCATAAACCATTTCCCACGGGAAGAAAGCTTGAGCGCACTGTCTATTACTGCTAGAAATTCCCACATTCCAACACAGGAAATACGTATTCCATTTCCGAGTTTGATTATAAGCAATTTGGGCATTATTTATTACCATAAGCAAAAAAAGAAAAAGGAAATATTACAGAGCCTCAACTTATGTGACCAAGTTTTGCATTAAATTTTGCATTAATCTAAAAGACTTTTGGTTGTTATTTGGTGAAACAGTCTTGTTTATCTTTTCTTCATTTAGTACTTGTTGTTGTCAAAAATCCTTGCCTGCTCACTTATTGTTAAGACTACCACGATTAATCTCCTTTAAAAGCAGTTGATTGTTGTGGTTATTACATATTCAAAATAACCTACTTGCAAACATTATTTTTCGTTTAGTAAAATAATGATAACGTTACATAGTGATTGCATAATACTATAAAAATCAAAATACATTTCACTTCAAAATGGCATTCAGTTCTCTCAAGGACATTTTACAAGGCGAAATGAATTGATACGTCGAATATTAAAGTACTGATTTGTCATCCGAGGTGCAAATCGTCCCATTCCAATAAGTGTTAAAGTACATTAGCAGAAATTGTGAGCAAATTTGACTGTTTCCTTGTGTGTTTTCAGGTCTCCTGTACCTTCACCGAGCAGCCTCCTCCTTAACATCCTCATTTCCATTTCACTGGATGATGTTGCACTTCCTGATTCTCATACTGTTGCTGTGGCCAGAGGTTCACGGCCAAGGTAGACTGCTTGTCCTCACGTCTTGCCATTTTAAATACTACATTCAACCACATTTAACTACAGTGTAGCATCAAAGTACATAACAAAACACAGTTATTGTTCCAATACATCTGCACACTGGGCTGGCTGTTTCGAGACCTGGTCTCATGTAGCGGGTCTGAAACTTTCAGAGGTTCACGACCTGTGCCACACAGGCAGTCACATACGATCATTCATGCCAAGTTTGGACATTTACAGTGGCGGAGATCATTTGGTCACCAAAGAAACGGCAAGAAAACCTCCCGGCTCGTGTTTATTATTCTCTGTCTTCTGTCTCTGGTGTCCTTTGCCCTTGTGCTCATTTACGTTACACACAAAACACTGACCCACTGTAACTCTACCATGGTCCCCTAAAGTGACCTTTGACACTCACTGCCCGCCTCAGCATCCTCTTCCTGTTTCTTCGGGGGACGTGAGGACAGAACCAGCTTTGATGGATGATACGGGCAGCTGTGGTTGGGGGTTAGATGGAGGGTAGGAAGGCAAGAATGTCAAAGATTCTGCTTGTTGGAAAACTCCCTGATGGAAATAATGCTAATGAAGAAACAAAAGTTCATTTTGGAAAGAAGGAAGTGACACAGGAACCACATGAGACATGGCAGAAGTTCTTGCAGTCTGCTTTTGTTGGCTCCACTAAAATCTCTTGTGTCCCGTTCTTCGTATCTTTGCCTAGGTCGTCTCAAACTGGCCGTGCTTTCTGAAGACAGACTGCAGATCAAATGGAAAGAAAGCGATCACCCCATTCAGGGATACAAAGTCCGAGTCAGACCCATCTCAGGTAAGACATTTCAACCTCGTTTACAGATGGCCAATGCTGTTTTATCACACCGTATCATCTTCTACTGCATTATACAAGATCGGTTCTCGACGGGGACGCCTCTCCCATCCTCAAAAAATGGAGCGTAGGCTGGTTGTACACTCTAAATTGCCCCAAGGTATTAGTGAGCATGTTTTCTTGTGCCCTGTGATTGGCTGGCCACCAATTGAGGGTGTTTCCTGCCCAATGCCCGTAGTTAGCTTGCATAGGCTCCAGCACCCCCCGCAAGCTTTGTTTGTAAAATTAATGAATAAAAATTATCTTTATCCCGAATCCAAGCGTAAGTGAGAAGAATGGTGGTACAATTATGCATGTCTGCTTTGGTTAGGCAGCAAGTTGTCACAAGATTTTGAATTCTGGCTACAGGGATCAACTTACATTCCTAAAGTTAAATCAGGACTGTGTGGTTAATAACCAGAAGGAAGAGTGCCAAAAATGTATTCACAAAAGAATGTGTGTGTGAAAGTCAAATGAAATCAACCAACTAGGAATCATATAAAAATGCCCAGGATAGTTCCGCCATTAAAGTCAGTAACGTTATATTAAAATGCATCGTAAAATCTTATGTTGTCGTATATCAACTCCGCATATGAGATCGGGAATTAAAGTTTCCTTCATTACCAAGGGCAATCAAACTGATATTTTAGGCAAATCATTTTTTGACGACTAATGCTGCTGTTATTTCTAAAATCTCCAAGCATTTAAACCAAACGGCATTGATGAAAAGAATTGTCTTTCCCTTTTTCTAATATTGTTGCTAGGTAAAATTCAGGCAGAAATGGAAAGGATTGTTCATTTTCTATGAAAAAAAAAATGTCTCATGATAACATTCTACTGCATTGGGAATCATTTACCTTCAATACACACATTACAAATATAAAAAAAAATGGCTTATAATTTCATGAAGACCTCCCACAAAAATCGCTTTTGCTCTAATTGCTCTGGAGAAGAAAAAGAACGAAGACACTGTTTGTTGACATATTGTTTTTTTTTAATGACTGCTTGCTACCAGACTTGCGTTGCACTCCTACAGCCATGTTGTTTTTGCCGACAACATCCAGCCTTTAAAGTTTCATATTTTGTTTTAAACAGACGTGCCACAGCCAGAGCTCATGTTGACCACCACACGGGGCCGGGCAACTGTGGCAGGACTGGATTCCAGTCAGGAGTATGCCCTCCAAGTCCTAATGCTTAACGGGACAACCGAGAAACTTCTAGCAAAGCGACGATTCACCTGTAAGACACGCACCAAAGTGGATGGCGGCTATTTGAATGCTTGGGTGAATGGCAAGAGGTCAAAGCATGTCAACAGATCAAATCTGACACATTATTAGAGTTTATATTTGTATTAACAGAGAACGGGTACACATTGTTTTGAGGAATTTCTCTGCATGTGGTTGGCGTGCAGCATGGTTAGGTTCTCAAACACCACGCCATGTCATTGGTTTCAGTAATCCCTCGATTATTGGGGTTAATGAAGACCAGACATGGCCGCGATAAACAAAAAACTTCAGTTCTGAGTGCTAGTAGCAAGTGGAGGACAGGGGAGTGGCTTCCGCATGCGAGATTTTCACATTTTTCTTCTGAACTTACAAAAAAATGTAATACATGTAAAAAAATATACCCCCAGAAAAAAATCTGCGATGAAGTGAAGCCGTGAAAGTTGAAGCCGCGCTATTCGAGGGATTACCGTATTAGGTTACTGTGTCGAGTCACACATGCCCAGGCAGGCCTCAATATGGAAATTTGTAACATTAGCTGTCATGATGGAAGTCTGGGAATTTCTTTGCCCCTTACCTTTAGACTCCTTCTTGGCTTTTGGGATAATCTCTAGTCTTATCAATTGTTTCCGGCTTGAAAGTTTCACCCTCAATTTGCAAGTTGTTGACCTTGTCTTCTGACCAGCAAACCTGGCAAAGCATGACATTGCCCCCTTTTTTCCAATTTCAACAAATCATGAGTTATTCATTCTATTGACTTACAAAATGGAGGTACATTCTCAGCTGTGGAATTGTTTTATCGCATTTAGTGGCTAGTCTACGAGAGGAGGAGGTGGTACGTAGTGGCCAAAGGAGGAAGCTCTTGCCTGGAGGATCTGGTTCAGGAGATCCAGAGGATGTTACAGAGAGTCTGCTGGCTCTACCTACTCTTCTCGAAACAGACTCAGTGACCACAACTGTTGCTCCTATGAATGCTGGTAAATTATTTTCCTACATAGGAATTTGTATAATCCAAACCCTAATAGGGGACCTCACTTTGTCAGGATCGCCAACTATAGAACAGTCTCTTCCGCCCCTGGACGAGTCCCAGGACAAATCAACCAGGGAGAAGAGGAAGAGGAAGAAAGAAAAAGAGCGGGACGGTTCCAAAGAGCAAATCAAAGACCAGCAGGAGACACCAGTGAGCAAAGAGGAGAAAGCGCACAAGACACCCCTTCCTACCCAACCGGTGACAGGTACTGTATTTTCTCACATATACGCTGTATTTGTCGCTAAGAAAAATGATGACTGAACCGAGGGTACGGCTTATATGCGCACAAATTAGACTTTACATGCACAAAACTAAGGTGACAAGGACGAAACGCCATAAAGCAAGACACACTTATTTTGAAGTCTATAATAAAATTTTAAAAATTAAAAACTTCAAACTAATACGCGAGAAAATACGGAAAATATCACCAAAAAGCTCAGGACTATTTGGTTAGTATCTTTAGATCACAAGATAAAGCTGTTATTTTAGATTGTACGATTGAAAAGATGTGTTTTTCCAAATGGCTGCAGTGCGTTCCGGGGTTTGGAAAACAGAATGCGTGCTGTTGACAGTTTTAGTACAACAGGAAAAGATTGTGAAAACCACACTGTTTGTCCGTAGGGCAAATGTCATCACTTGTCGTAAAGTTTCAGAAACATGCATTTACACGGAATCATGTGCACATCATGCAAACAGGTGCTCTACGTTGGCATTTTTCTCGAATGATTGAATGAAGGGAAACTATTATATATGTAAACATATTTTTCATGTCAATTTAACCATTGGCTGTGATTGATTTTGTTTTTTTTTTTAGCTATGTTTCCGAGAAAACCTTTCGAGTGCAACACCGATGCAGCAGCGGACATCGTGTTTTTGGTGGACGGCTCGTGGAGCATTGGACGCACCAACTTTAGACGGGTCAGAGACTTCTTGGAAGGACTGATGACAGCCTTCCGCATTGGACCCCAGCATGTTCAGATTGGTAAGGTCGATTCAAGTGTTTAATTGTAGCTAGGTACTAAATTTCACTGCCATATTATTTTTGCATTGCTCCAAGGCATTTTCGCTAGAAGAATTTTCCAGAGCCCAGCATTAAATGTCAAAATATTGTTTTTTATAAAGTTTTGCTATGGCAGTTAATGAGTTAAAGTAACAAAACCATTTATAAGCACAATGCGAAAAATGTATAGATGTAGGAACTATTTTGACACACCTGAAACAAACGTTGAAGTAAAAAATAAGTTAATGTCCATCAAATCACAAGTAAAATTGTCCAATTTATTGCATGGGGTGATCAAGTTTAAGTAATAAATTTAAGTTTATTTATGTAAGATGCATTATCTAAACAATTTGTTCGCAATCATATTTTGGTGTTGCAAAACTAACAAGAAGGGATTTTCTATGATAGTAATATTCTGAAAAATTGGGTGGACACAAGAAATTTGGATATATAACTTTTTTGTTTCTCCTTTCCCTAATGTAGAGTCAAATCTAAATTAAAATACCGTCTAGCAATTCTGGATTGCCGCTGACTTACTCATATTCACATCAACACTTTCTCTAATGTAAAATGTCATCCATTTTTTGCTGATATACAACCCACATAGTATAAAGAAAGAAGCTCTCAGTGAAAAGTTAAATAGTGTTTTATAGATTGACGTTATGTTCCTCTTTTAGGCCTTTCTCAATATAGCGGAGACCCTCGAACCGAGTGGCAGCTGAACAATTTTACCACCAGAGACAAATTGGTTGAAGCAGTCAGGAATTTCCGGTATAAGGGAGGAAACACTTTCACAGGTAACGTATTTAACTCATCTATGATTTATGTAGTTGTCTTGTCGTCTATTTTCTACAGCACATGTATTCAGTATTATGCATTCACTTTAGGTCAAGCGCTGCTCCATGTTATGGAGGAGAACATGAGGCCCGAAGCGGGCGCAAGGTCAGATACGCCCTTCTTGCTTGTGCTCTTGACAGACGGTAAATCGCAAGATGACGCCATCTCCGCAGCGTCCCGACTCAAGAGCGCTGGAGTGGAACTCATCGCTGTAGGTGAGATAGCGACAAGAGGACCTGGGGTTGTATAAAATTGAGGGAATATACGTATGTCTATCTATGAAATATATACTATATGAAATATATGTGTCTATATAAATAAAAATATCTCAATGCGTTTTATTAGGGGTGGCCATACATTTTGGGGTGTGTTTTCCTTCCTTGGTCTATTTTTCAGTCACTGCTCATAAAATCATTGGGACGTTTTACACATCAGACATTTGACATTGATATTTTGGGTCATACAGTTTTTAGTACTGCTACAGAAAGCTAATGGGGCAGACAAGGGAAATGTTTAAAAAAAATGTTGGCTATAATGTCTCTTTGTTTTGCATGCACTTAGGGGTTAAGAATGCAGATGAAGCAGAGTTAAGGCAAGTAGCTTCAGACCCGGTGGATGTGAATGTCTACAACGTCAACGACTTCCCACTGCTCAGCAAACTGGTGGGCCGGCTTGTACACTTTCTGTGCCGAAGGATAGAGGACCACGGAATCATAAAGCGTAATACGGAACACCACTACTAACTTTTAAAAACAGCATTGTAGTATGTCTTTTTTGCATGCATGGTCATCTATATATTGCCTGTTACTTTACTATGATGCTCAATAACCTACTGTGGGCATCATAAGATATTTATATATTTGCTTTAATTATTGTTTTTTGTTGTTGTTGACAAATGATCATGTCCAATTTTCTAGAACGTGAACCAGAGCCTACAGTAGAGCCGACGGTGTCTTACCCGAGTCCCAGTGACCTCCGCTTCTCTGACCTGGGCTCCAGAGAAGTGATGCTACACTGGATCAACCCTGCTAAGCCAGTCCAACAGTATAGGGTGGTCTACCATAGTGCTGAAGGTCAAAGTCCTCAAGAGGTCAGACACTTTAAAGGTCCTAAGCACATAATTACTGTATCTTTTTAACAATGACTCAAAGTGTGGGACTATTAACTCAATAGTCACGAAATCACAAGGTATAAGGGACTCTTTTAAAAGTAGATGATGTGCGGTGGGTCCTCAACAAACAGGATAGTAGCACAGGTTGAGCACTTCTATAAAGTGACACGGCAGCCTGCAATCAGATAATCATATGTTTGACACCAAAGAGATGCTTGACACGTCTGTGGTGATGCTTAAAATATGTTTATAGGTGGCAACAGTTTCTCTCAACATGACATGATGAGGGAAGTGAGCGTCTCCCCTTGTCATTACCACATTCCCTTACCTGCGTATACATAAACATACCACCTCTGATTCAGCTCTTATCCTACGCCCAAGGTGGCCTATGTTCAAAATGACTTAGTTAGCCCTAGAACTTTTACAAAATAGCAGTATAGTAGTATATTGATGTCATGATTTCAGCAATCTTATGGTTGCTGCATGTCTCGGGAGTGGCAAACTGTAACTTCTCCCTACCTCTTTTTATAAGGTGGTCCTGGCTGGCTCTGAGTCTTCCGTGTTACTCCAAGGCCTCTCTTCTCAGACGCTGTATCATGTATCCATTTTCCCAGTATATGATCACAATGTTGGCCTAGCACTTAGAGGCACTGTCACCACGGGTGAGTCCCAAAACGGCTTTTTGTTAAATAAGGTCATGATATTGTTTTTACTATTTCAAAAGTAAAATGTTCTTTTAATGCAGTATTTTTTTCCTAGACATTCTCCATTTTCTGCCCCTCCCCTATCTTTTGCTTTCAGTTCCACTCTCCATGCCAACCAACTTGGAGGTGAAGCCTTCCTCTTATAGCACACTGCGAGTGAATTGGGATATGGCACCGGGTGCCACTGAGTACATGATACTATACTCAGCCCTCAACCACGGAGAGCCTGATGACGCCAAGGAGGTGAGACCTAAACCTCACAATATTTGAACAGAATTAAGCAGGTAAAAAAAAAAGCATTAAAAAAGAAAAGTATACCTATATATAACAGCCAGATTTGTTAAAAATATTTATCCCTTTTAAATTATTCCAAATACGGTACAATGTAGATCAGTTCATCAACGCTACGGCTTAAGTTCTGTTAGCTTCTCAGTGTTAATAAATGTATCTAATCTCCGAAATTAATCGTCCATGAAAATGTTCATCAAAGTATATTGTATTAGTAATGGGACCCACAAATAATTGAAACCAAATGCAAGCCTGTTATGCCATGAGATAATGCTTCTGATTTGTTTTTCACTATTATGTATCTTGTGATTTTGCTCAATTATGACTGTAGGAGAAGTTTGGTGCCGAGCGGACAATGTCGGAGTTGAGTGGTTTACTTCCTTCAACAGACTACTCAGTCACTCTTTATGCTCTCTATGATGAAGATTCCAGTGATCCGGTCACTGCCGTCGCTACAACATGTAAGGCAGCTTCCTTTCACTTTTATTTGTTTTATCACTTCTACAAAATCTTGTTCTCGTTTAGTCTTTTACTCCTCCAACTAAACTAACTCTTCAATTGAATTTCAAGTGTGTAGATTGTAATGAAATCAGAAAGAGTATATATATATATATATATATATATATATATATATATATATATATATATATATATATATATATATATATATATATATATATATATATATATATATATATATATATATATATATATATATATATATATATATATATATATATATATATATATATATATATATATATATATATATATATATATATATATTTTTTTTTTTTGTTCTTTTAAGAGATAATAATTCTGTTTCTATCATCATTGCTCCCATTCCTTAGTGCCTCTTCCTCCCCCCGCGAGCGTACATTTTCCCGTGGTTACCCACAGTATGCTGAGGGTAAGTTGGGTGCCTGGAGATGTGGACGTCCCTGGACACAGAATTACTTACAGCACCAATCATGGCAGTGAAATCAAGCAGGTACCGTATTTACTCGCATATAAGTATTATAAGCATTTATGCGCGTATAAGCCACACCCTTAAAATTGCCCTCAAATTTTTGAATTTTACAATTTCTGGCATATAAGCCGCTGCCTGATTTACAATTTTCACCTCCCTATTCATGGTTTTAATGGGGAGTACAAATGTGTTACTTTGAAGGAAAAATCGTAAGAAAAAGTGAGAAAAGAAAAACAAACAAAAAAGAAAACAAGTGATATTTCTGAGATACTGTATGAGTCAAAAGCACATCATGAGGGCCAATATCATAAGGAAGTTAATATGCCTGTGTTTGTAAATGCAAAGTATCAAATTATTGAATTTGAAAAAAGAAACAGTAATTTGCTCACAAGATGCAATTAAAAAGTAGGCTTGTGATCAAAATTGACTGGAACGTAGTATAATCTGATCTCAACGTGAAGCCGTTGTTTTGTGTAAATGTTTTTACTGTCGTGGTTATTCTGTGGTTGCCCTGGCAACAATAAAAACACCCTTATTACAAGCAGGCATTGCATTGTCATTATGTTTTTTATTTCTTTCTAGATAGATGTTACTGGACAGAACTCAGTGCTTGTGCAGAGCTTGTCTTCTCTGTCCAGATACCTGGTATCAGTTCAGTCTCACTACCCACAAGGCCTTTCTGCTGCCCTGAAAAGTAACATCACCACCTGTAAGAATACCTGAACCGCAGATTATACTCAATGTAAATTCTAACTAGCGAATAACGTTCATGATTTGATTTCTTCACAGTAAAGGTACCCTCCCCATCAGACTTGAAGGTGACAAATTTTTCCGAGAGTCAAATCACCGTACGCTGGGCAGCTGCTGCTGACGATGTCATTTCCTACTTGATCAAGTGGATCTCCTTAGGTGGAGGTGACTTGAGACAGGTAGGGACAGAGCATTCGGAGCATTATAGGAGTCACAAAGAATAATGGTTTCATTCCTTGTTGTGTGTGAAGTTGAAAGTGAACGGAGAGAGCGAAGGAGTCATCTTGGAAGGCGTGGAAGATGACAAAGAATACCAGATCTCTCTCTCGGCATTGTACGGCGATGGGGCCCAAAGCGAAGCAGTGGCTATACGCTATAGCACACGTGAGTGACTTTGCTACGTCTTACATACATTTTGTCCATAGGTCCCTCATGTCTTTGTAGGAATGTGGCTGAATCACCAGCCAGGCTTTTTAACCAATCATGGGCGATAAAACATCTCTAAAAACAAATGGCCCTGTGTGGCTGGTTTAAGCATTCATACGGAAAGTGCAATCATTATAAATATATTCATAAAACATCAATAAAAAATGTACCCTCTGGTTTTATAGGACCATTAGCACCGACCGTATAATTTTCTTATACGTTTATGAATGGATAAAGATAAGGTTAGTCAAATAAAAATGAATATAATCAGAAGAAGGCTGTGGTCATGCCCCCAAACCAGTTTTTTTTCCAATATGATTTTATTCATTGCCTTCCTTTGACAATGATAGACGTCCAATCCATTTAAACTAAGAGCAAGAGCTAGCAGCAATGTTTTAATAGTAAGCCACTCCCAGTCCGAAGCGATTGGGTGTCCAGCGTGAATGACATTGCCACTTTGCTTTCTGCATCTTCCCCACAGTGTCTGGTGGAAGTCCGTCCAGCGTGTCTGTCTCCGAGGAGACGCCAGTCAGCTTGATGGTCAGCTGGGTTCCCCCCAATGCTCATGTCTTGCAGTATCGCGTCTCCTACAGTGCACTGACGGGAGCTGACAACCAGGATCGTTTTGTAAACGCTATCGGACATGACTGGGCTTTTTTATTCGTTACTTGCGTGGTGAAGCTGGAAAGTATGTTATTGTGTTCAGGTGTTGGTCCCAGGTACAGAAAAACGGGTGATGCTGGACTCGTTACAGCCTGATACACGATACAGCGCCCTGGTCACCGCTGAATACCGAAACAAAGAAGGAGGCAGTGGTTCGGCTCAGGGCAAAACTAGTGAGTCAGTCACAAAATAAGGTTTGCGGCCAAGGTATTTCACCAGTACCACGTCAGGATTATTATGTCGATGGTCTAAGAATTTTTGGTTTTAAAATTCTTGGTAAATGGTATTTTAAGGGATACTCCAGACATGTATGGTACTTTTGAAAAAAATGCCCACAAATTATGCAATTCTGAATAATGAAAGTACCGTATTTTGCGGATGATAAATCTCAACAGCAAAAAAAAAAAAAAAAACATAATTAAGAAGGAAAAAAATATCTATCTATCATATTTTAAACAACTCCCACAACTCGGAAGGTAGATCATTTCCCATTTAAGTCGCACCCCTGGCCAAACTTTGAAAAATAACTGCAACTTATAACCCGAAAAATACGGTAAGTGAAGTGGAGGGTAAACAAATCATGAATGGGTTATTTTAGCTTTTGCTCCCATCTCCCTATCCATCTTACGATAACATTGAAATTGCAGAATGCCAATCTAGTTGTTATCTGTTTATTGACGATTGATTCTCTCGATCTATCTCGCCGCAGCCAGTCTACGAGTAAGCAGTGTGAGTGTTGTGCGCTCAGACCAATCCAGTATATGTGTGTCATGGAGACCTTTGTCAGTTGTTGACGCCTACCGCATTGTCATTCAGTCTGTCAAAGGTAAACCTGAGTCCAGTCGTATCGCTCAGACTCTTGTTGATGTAAATTACCCAATTTGTGGACATATTTCTTAGGTGCAGACAAATTATCTTTGGAAGAAAGAGCCGACGCGTCCAAAAGCACTCAGTGTTTCTCCGGCTTGCAAGCGGAGACTCTGTACCGCATCAACGTGCACTCCATTCTAGGATCGGCTGAGGGTGCCGCGGTCTCCATTCTGCATCCAACAGGTCGGAGGTGATCCCACATCTCACATGAATTCCTTCACTCTGAAGTTTATGCTCTCAACTCATATACCTTACATCATCTTCAAATGGGTCTTTCACTAGCGCCTATTCCAAGCCATTTTTATTTTAAGACCAGTTGTTCTGTTTCTTACTTGAATGGTGAGTTGATCCATGTCCTTCACAGCTCAAGCTGCAGTGAAAATTCCGGTCAAACCCCGGCTGTTCGCCATTCATAATGAAGGTAAAGTGTTTATTGTTGATGTTTTCAATTAGGGGTGAAATTAGTGCAACGATTTTGTGCTCCCGGTCCCAATACCTGGCTATGTGGTTTTGGCCATTGGCAATACCACATAAAAAAAAAATACTATATATAGGTACTCATTGTTTATGTAGTCTTCATTTATTGTTATGATTAATAATAAGTTGCTTGGATGTCACAGTTTGCCCCGAAGTCGCCATCAGAAACAGCATTGTTAAGGGTGAGTCATGCAGCCATCACCATTAGAGGAATCCCTCAATTATCGCGGTTAATGTAGACCAGACATAAACGAAAAATTGCAAAGTAGGGTCACTCATATCTTAAAAAATAAATGAAAACATTTTTTTTTACTTCAGTGCTGAGTCCTAATGGCAAGCAGATGAAAGGGGAGTGGTTTCCCCATGTGAGTTTCAGTGTGGATTTTCACATTTTTATAAACTTTCAAATTTAAAAAAAAAATAAAAAAAAAAAAAAAATATATATATATATATATATATATATATATATATATATATATATATATATATATATATATATATATATATATATATATATATATATATATATATATATATATATATATATATATATATATATATATATATATATATATATATATATATATATATATATATATATATATATATATATATATATATATATATATATATATATATATATATATATATATATATATATATATACATATTTTTTACTTCTTTGCTGAGTTCTAGTAGCAAGCAGAAAGAATTTTTTTTTTTCAAAAACATTTCCCCCAGAAAAAAAATCCACGATGTAGTGAAGCCGCGATAGTTGAGGGATTACTGTACACTAACAAATCACTGGTTAAATGTCATTATCTTCACAAAATCCCGCAACTGGACGGATGACTTGTTTACATCCAGGCTTCGACATGATGGAAGCATTCGGCCTGACTCCGAAAGCACACTCATCGGTGTACGGGGTCGCCGCGGGGCCTTTTGTCTTTAACACGCTTCCCGCCTATACTCTGTACAGAGACATCCAATTGACGCAAAGCACCAAGTGAGACGCCAGTCTTGGTTTATAAGGGACAATTGCGGGACTTCCTTTTCATCCAGTTGTTTTTCCACCATTTAGGTTCATCCACCCTGTGGGTTTGTCCCCCGAGCACACCATCGGCATCACCTTCCGCCTGCTTCAGGAATCGCCCGAGGAGCCCTTCGCCCTGTGGCAGCTCACTGATAATGACTTCCAGCCCAAGATGGGAGTGGTGCTGGATCGTGAGTTATGTTTAGAAAAGTGTTTGCCTGTTATGAGTTAAGTGACTTAACTCACATAATAGTAAAAAGTGGGATGTGTGCCAAACACGAGATAATACGATGTTTAGGCTTTTAAAAAAATAGATTCATCATTTTGTATGCTGTTACTTTGCCCTTTCAAACTAGCTTCAACCAAGCATTTGGTGTATTCAAGTCTGGATTACAGAGGAGAGGTGCAAGAGTTGACCTTTGACCAGCCGCAGGTCCACAGGCTCTTTTACGGTAGTTTTCACAAGGTGAGTCAAAACACCAATTGGAAGTCCAAATTATTGGATTGTTTCACTATGTTAGGTTAGAACTTTATTTCATCGCACATTTGGGAAATTTCTTGGTTGCAGTAGCAAGACACACAAGACATTGTAGACCTAGGTAAAAAAAATGGAGCCACACACAGGAAGTCCACTAGTCATTCCCAGTTCAAATTTGTTGTACTAGTAAGGTAGTAATATTAAAATGTCAAGTTGTTTTTTTAGCGTAGCGTATAGTATATAATTTGATATGTTTTCTTAACTTTTCTTCTCATGTTATCTGCAGGTACACCTGTCTGTGAGCCAAGTAGGCGTCTCCTTGTCTGTGGATTGCCAGCACGTGGGCGAGAGGCCTGCCCGCCCTCTCGGCAACCTGCCCACCGACGGATTTGAGATGCTCGGTAAACTGACGAAGACCAGAGGACCCAAAAGTGGCTCTGCTGCGGTACGTTCACTTGATTTGGTTTGATGTAGCAGCCTATCAATCCAATAACGGAAATAGATATTGGTCACTTTTCGTGCAGTTTCAGTTGCAGTCGTTTGAGATAGTGTGTAACACAACGTGGGCTACAGAGGACACCTGCTGTGACCTGCCTGGAATGGTCAGTCGTCCTTCTCTCCTTTCCACCGATTCCAATTGATCTGCATAATGGTTCGGAATCCTAATAAGGTTTGCCTTAGAGAGACGAGGAAAGTTGCCCTCCTCCTGCCTACTCGTGTACCTGCTCTTCTGACATCCCCGGAGCTGTTGGATCCCCTGGTCCAAACGTACGGCATCTTCCGATATTACAATAGGTGGGGAGAGTCGGATGTGTCCAAATAATGATGCTCTTTCTATACTCCCAGGGCAGGCCTGGTCCCCGTGGCGAGAAGGGCGATAAGGGAGACCAAGGGCACAAGGTAAATGGACTGAGCTTGTTTGCTTTGAAAACATGTTAGAAAATGATTACCGCATTTTCCGGACTTTGAGTCAGGCTTTTTTCATAGTTTGGCTGAGCCTGCGATTCATGCTCAAGTGCGACTTGCCATATTTGTTCAAGTATAGCGCGCAAAAATTTTTACCCAAAAATTGAAGCAAAGTTTGGGTGTGCGTGATACCCAATCCCAGTGAAATACTGCTCTCCACCCATCCATTCAACTGGTTTTAGTTTAAAGTATGTTTAGTTTTGGTCAAATAAAATTGCCAAATATAAAAAAAATCCCTCCCAAAAATGAAAAATCAATCAATGGAGCTTAACTTGAGTAATCGGATTTGAAATTGTTTTTCCTTAAAACAAGTTGTTTTTTTTTGCTCAGGGTGAGATGGGTCCTCCAGGTAAAGTCGGACTGGAGGGAGGACTTGGAGCGGTGGGCAGCAGAGGTCCTCAGGGAATCACTGTCCAAGGGAAAGCAGTAAGTAACTGCTTTTAAATACCTAACTTGTCAAAAGTGTATCAAAGGAAAACTATTTAACACAGTGCTGTTGTGATTACATTTTTTGCAAGTATTTTCTGATATTGAACTCTTTTTAAATGATTAATCATTCTTGTATTTTTTAATATATTTTTTACAGCATAAATACGTTAAGAAAATGAACAAAATGCTAATAAAGCTGAAATTATGAAATTTAATTCAAACCAAAATACACTGATTACAGCCTCAAGTAAGTGTATTTTCAATCGTATTAACTTCTTGCATGACATTGATGGTGATAGCCAATTCATTTAAACTATGAACAGGGTAGGAATGCTTATCTATCAGTGCCATTAACGGCGCGCGACGTCCAGTTTATTATTTTATTATTTAATATGTTCCCTTTTAAGGGTGGCTGAATAACAACCATCATCTAAATTCCTTCTCTTAGGGTTCACCGGGAGAAAGAGGGGACAAGGGAGAACCTGGAAGAGCCGGACTTCAGGTGATATTGCTGAGCTGTAAATCTATGTATATGTTGGTGTAAACCATGCACAAAAGTACGTATAGATATATATAAAGCCATAACATTTCACTTACCCTCTTTCTTATGTAGGGTGTACCCGGCCCTCCGGGGCCAAAAGGTGAAGTTGGCCCTCCAGGCCCCAAGGTGAGCAAACTGGTCCCAAACCCTGAACTGTTCCTCACCTTCATGTAATTTGTCTGACAGGGAATTCGGGGTATTGAAGGCAACATGGGTCCTAATGGGCCTCCTGGATCAAGGGTAAGATAGATTTTTATAGAATTTTTTTGGCTTGTGCAAAGGTGTGTGACTTCTTCTTCTTTGGACCCTTCATCCCCCTCTGTTTTTTTTCTTGCTACATATTCTGCATGTAGAATTAATTAAGATCAAGTTCTATTTATTGCTCAGGGCTTCCAGGGTATTCCAGGACACCCAGGACCTCCCGGGGACAGAGGTTACACCGGACCTAACGGGGCCGTGGTGAGAGGAAATTGACGTAAATGTCAAATCTGCTATTTTCCGCTTTGTGTTTTTCACACGGATATATTTGGACTACAGGGTGCTCATGGGAGTAATGGAGAACAAGGAGAAAAGGTGGGTCGCAAGTACCTTTGAATGATTTTATAGATTATATATTGTTGTCAACTCACGTTTATGTTTTTTTTTCTGTGGAATCGTACGTTGAAAATGACGTGTTTTCCAGGGGGAAGCTCAGTCCATGGCCATGATCTACCAGCTTGTTACGGAGGCGTGTGAACAACTGGTTCACAGTAAGGACTCTTTCAAAGTTGAAACTTGTTAAGTGATGTTGATCCAATTTATTTGATCAAGTTAGTCGTTGATCAAATTAGTAGTTGAAAATAGTCAAGATATCTATTTCGTAAGAATACTTCTGAGTTAAGAGTTAGTATGTTTACTTGCAATTTTAGGTTAGCTGTATTTTTAGGAGTGCTCTTTTGAGTACCTTCTGAAAAGGTATTATGTTAACCTTGGAAGTTCTACTTTAATGAGATATTATACAAAACAGTATTTTCATAGCCATAGGAGCATGACAGACTGTGTGGTAACCTCAGTCTCAGTCTGCAGAAAGTCCCCATCTCGTGGACTTCCTTAGTGTGGCTCCAGTTTTTTACCTAGGTCTACAATGTCTTGTGTGTCTTGTCTCTATCTTGCTATTGCAACCAAGAAATTTCCCCCAATACGGGATGAAATACAATTTTAATCTATCTAATCTAATGTCTTGACCATGTGAATTTGTTTCTATTTATCAGAGGAGGTGAGGAAGTTGGACTTGCTCATTGATGACATGAGCCGGAAGCTAGCTCCGGCCGAGGAGCCCGTGGGCCCCCCGGGGGATCCGGGGGTGCCTGGTTCCAGAGGCTCGCCGGGTTCCAGGGGAAACCAAGGCAATATTGGCCCCCGAGGAAGACCTGGCCGGCCTGGCTATCCTGGAGAACAAGGTCATTTAAAGATTTAATGCTCTTCTTCTTTCTTCTTGAGTTGCGGAAAAATATCCAATTATCTAATTTGCCTTCTCTACAGGGAGGTCAGGTGTGCCAGGGACTAAAGGTGATCCCGGGACCAATGTACAGGGGCCCCCTGGGGTCAAAGGGCATGCAGGTACCTTTTTAACTTTATTATAGACAGATAGACATGTAGTTTGCACTACTTTACCATTTTCCCCCCACATTGCCATTGATAAGATTATTAAATACTAAAAATGAATGCTTGTTTACATGTAAAGGGGTGGAGCCCTAAGTCTACAATGTCCAATGGTATTATTGTTGTTGTAGTACTTTTAAAGAGATTTAATGGTGACGAGAGCGTTTAATAATGAATCACTGTGTTCATGTGTTGCATTATGTGCGCGTGTGCGTGTCCATAGGTCCTCCGGGGGAGTCTAAGATTGGAACCACGGGGCCAAAAGGAGAGAATGGAAGGCCGGGACCGCCCGGGAGCACTGGGGCCGCCGGCCAGCCGGGTGAGACGGGACCATCTGGAGTGTGTGACAACAGTGGAGGCTGTCGCAGGGTTCCTCAGCAAACTGGTTAGCATTTCTCCTGGAAGTATTACGTGTAAAATTACGTGTTTACGGTCGATCTGTGTAGTCTGCCGCTTCATTACGAGTGCTAACTCTGTTTGTGTGTGTGTGTGTGTGTGCTATTGTGTGTTTCCAGAAGGCAATTATTACGGCTACCAGCCTTGAGTGGATATTTAAAAAGCAAGGGCATCACAATGGGAGCCCGTTTACATTGACAATTCTTCTGGAGATCTGTTGTTGTCAGTGTTGTCTTTGAAGCCACGCGGCAGGCACTCACTACCAAGCGTCGTCACAGGAGGACTCGAAAAATAGAAAAAGAAGGAGGAGGATGGGCTGGTGATGTTGCATTATCCAGAGGAAAAAACAATTTATTTCCCGAGTATAAAGTGTTATGTCAAGTATTATTGCTTTTTGTTGCTGATTTTTTTTCAAATGAGGATTAGAGATTGAGTAAGATTGTCCCTCTTTATTGCTCTTAGGTGCTGTTTTATAAGCCAATCTTGCACTGATACCTTTTCCAATTACCGTATTTACTCTTTTTCGTATTTTACTTTTTCCAATGTCTTACATTTCCCCTTTCTTTCATTTTCCATTCTAACCTGAACTGCCTCAAGAAAATGTGGATGCATAATCCATGGTGTAAGGTTTTATATTATGATCCATGGTACAAATGACTGTGAGTATGTTGTGTATATGTACGTATATTGTTTTCGAATATGGAATGTATGCACCTATTCATTTGGAAGATTATTTGCTGAGAATACACTTTTATTCAGCCTTTACTGTCATTGTCAATTTATTCGTAGTACTAGTACAAGTAGTTTGTGTGTTTTTTTTTTTTTGGCTAGAAACAAATGTGAGGCCCACTTGTTCATCGTGCCCCCACAAATTGATGAATATTACAGCAATGACCCATATATAAAGGAACATATTTTATATTAACATCTTTTATCAGTTGCAGAATTTGAGAAAGAATAAAATGTAATAGTAAACAATGTGTTGATGAATGTTTGCTGAAACAGTTCACAGCAAACACTCTTACATACGCAAGTATACCATACAGTGTACATTTTAATTCTTTATTTCTAAATTATTGAGTACTTTCTTCTCGGAACACATCTATAAAAAAATTGCTTCCAGTCGCATTTATTTTTTAACAGTACACTACCGTCCACCGGTAGCGGGGTAATTTGGTAAGTGTTCCGATTTGATGGAGAAGTCTTTCAGAGTAATGCTGATGTCTTCAATGTCTGGGATTAGAGTCTATTTTTACGCAACAACTCAACTGGAATATATATGTTTATTTATTTTGCGTAAAGTATTAAATACAAATGTTGAGATAGAGATAAGAATATTGTTATTTATGGTCACGATAAATTTACTTGGGCATTATAAAACCGGAAATGATATGGTTCTTCGCTAAGAGTAACTGTCTTAACGAGACTGATTCCAGTGACGTCGCCATGCCAGCTAGGAAAAGTTCGCATTCGAAGCCAAACGCTGGCGACAAATATTCCGTGTTATTGCCCACTTATAACGAAAGAGAAAACCTTCCTTTAATTGTGTGGCTTTTAGTGAAATATTTTGACGAAAGGTGAGTTCAGAAAAGCGTACAAAAATGTTAAGCTTCTTAGTGATGAGGTGTCACTGAACCTAGCTTGACCCACAGTTAACTTTATTCATGTTAAGTATTATTGCCGAGAGCATTTTATGACGTGTAAAGATAGTGTTTTTTGCTGTGTTTTTTAACGTTTTGGTTAATCAAACATGCTCTTTCCAGCGGTTTCACATATGAAATTATCGTGATTGACGATGGAAGCCCTGATGGGACATTGGAGGTGGCGGAACAACTCCAAACTATATATGGAAAGGACAAAATTGTAAGTATTGATTGTTAAAAGGTCTTCCTGTTTTGTAGGTTCATATTGGCGTTGTATATTTTTACATACTTTTTTTTTTTTTCATTGAACAAGCTTCTTCGGCCACGTCCAAAGAAGCTAGGACTGGGTAAGTTCAGGTTTTATTTTATTATTTTTAACTGAATCTCTGCCATTGACGGTGGTAGACGTCCAATCCCTTTTGACTGGGATGGGCGAATGAATATTAATTAATTTGTTCGCGCCTCACAGTTAAAAGGATTGGACGTCTAGGACCGTCAATGGTGGCCAATGGATTTAATCGAATGCAGGAATTGATTTAAAAAATTATTCATATCTGTTTTCTTGTTTCCAAATATTAAGGCACCGCTTATATCCATGGCCTGAAGCACGCCACTGGGAATTTCATTTTTATCATGGACGCTGATCTCTCACATCATGTTAGTGCAGCTTATTTATCAATTTTGTCAAGTGAGGTGGAATATATTGTAAAATATGTTTAGTGTGTTTTGACTTTTTTTATTATCATTTCAGCCCAAATTTATCCCAGAATTTATCAAGTAAGTATTCATTTCTTATTTCTCAATTTCAATTGCAATCGGGAGGCGTTTTATGAGGTTATTTATTTTCTATGATCTATTTTATTCCAAAAAGAGGTCGCTGTCTTGTCAAATGTTGCCTGCTGGAAGCAACAATTGTTTAAGAAAGTCATTGTTTTTGTCTATCAGTAAACAAAAAGAAGGCGATTATGATGTGGTATCGGGGACTCGCTACCGAGGCAGTGGAGGTGTTTACGGCTGGGACCTGCGCAGGAAACTCATCAGGTACAAATACGGACCCTATGAGCAAGTGGAGAGGCAAAACATTAGTAAAGTATTATAACTTGCCTTTTGCTTTTGCCCTTTTGCAATTTAGCCGGGGCGCCAACTTCCTGACTCAAGTGCTTCTGAGGCCTGGTGCATCAGACCTCACAGGCAGCTTCAGGTAAGCTTCAGTGTGCTAAAAAAAAGATCATATCCCAAGTAATATCCAATGGCAGAGCCCTTCCTTCCTTTGCAGGGATAAAAACATCAGCCAACACTATTTTTTAATATTTTAGTCCTAGCAGTTGCGTTACATTAATTTGTGGGTGAGGAATTGAAATCTGGCCTCATTTTTTTCTCATGTTTTGGAACTACAGGACCCTCTTTTCTGAAAACACAAACACAAAAATTCTACATAACGTGCGTGTGCAAAATGTCCAAATACGTATTGGCTTACAATGACATGTAGAAAACAAGCAAAACTACAATGATTATTTGACTCTTGTGTTTTTACGAAATCTATGGATAGTACTATTCATGTATTATATATGTATTAATATCACTCCAAGAAAAACGGAATATCCAATGCGGTATTCGTGATTTATTTGCTTCTTGTTTGATATAGACTGTACAAAAAGAAAGTCCTGCAGAGTCTGGTTGAGCGCTGCGTGTCCAAAGGTTACGTTTTTCAAATGGAGATGGTTGTCCGAGCCAGGCAGCTCAACTACACAATTGGAGAGGTGAGTCGGTCTCATTAAACAAAAAAATAAAAAATAAAAGTCAATGATACTGGTACCATCAAATGAACATTACCATACTTTCCAGATTAGAAATCACTCGCAAAAAATTATTTTTCCCTTAATTGTAAAGTGGAAAAATCAATTCGGATTGTGGTCGAGAACCGAGCTACTCCGGTAAATTCCAAAAAAAGTCATGTAGTTTGCAATAATGATTTTTATGAGTAATTATTTTGGGCATCTATTGTCGTCGGTGTTTTTAATATCAATTTTCCCTTTTTACTATTCCCAATCACCACAATACATTTTGTTACTATTAATGAGTTTAGCTAAAGAAAACATTTGACCACAAATTTTGGAAGAGCTTAAGAGTTTAGTAAAATCACCCTGATTATATTTATAATAATTTAGCATGGTGTCATAGAGTGGGGAAAAAAATCCAATTGCAATTTCTACAATACATTGACCTGTCTTTTAGGTTCCCATCACCTTCGTGGATCGTGTCTACGGCGAGTCCAAACTGGGAGGGAATGAGATTGTGTCATTTGTCAAAGGCCTACTCACACTTTTCGTCACCACATGAGTGTCCAAAATTCATCGTACTGTAAATACATGATCATCCAGAGCCTTTTATTAAGGATTTTGTACAATTTAAGTTGATGGGAAACCCTTGGTTTCAGCACTGATAGCAAATGAATATATTATCCTAATAATGGAGGATATTTTGTCTGGCTGCCATTGACAGCGCCAGACGTCCAGTGTATTGTGACTTGCGGTTGCGAATTAATGTTTGGTGCTCACTGAAACGTACGTATTGGAAATTATTTGGTTGTCTGTCACCATCAATAACATTCTTGGAGTTAAATATCATGGAAAAAAAATAAACTTTGAGTGTTATTTGAAACCGTAACCAGTGCTTTTTTCCTCTCGTCTCCTCTCATTTTCTGAACCGCTTTATCCTCATCGCAATCAAGGGGGTGCCGGAGCCAATCCCAGCTGTCTCTCGGCCAGAGAATCGGTGATCAGAAAATACTACTCTTTGGGAGGTTCGCAAATGCATCAACTAGAAGAAAAAACGCTACAATATGTTTAATTTGTGTAATTACTAGATTTGGCATTTGAAGGCACTATCGTAATTTTTGTTAAGACCGAGCCCAAAAAGATGCCCCCTGTTGGCCAAATTTCGACACTGCAGTGCAGATGACTTGTTTAAAAAAGAAAATGATAGACTGGAATAAAAAACAAACTGAACCAACAGCAACGTAAACACTCGAATTCCCTCAAACTTAAGACAAACGGCGTTGTTCGGGGGATAAACATCGACTTTTAAACCGTCGCGCCGCCTCTGAATACTAAATAATCAAACACAACGTCACATCCGCTCGTTTATTTGCGCCATTTTGGATGGGGGCACTTACTCGGCTGGATGTGTATTGTCTGTCAAGAGGAAAACGGGGCAGAGGACCATGTTATTATTAACATACGAGTACATACCCGAGCTTCTGAAACATGAAAAGTGATTTCCCTTTCGTTTCCCCTTAACACGTGCCCACTCTTGCCGAGTTTTTATTCGTCACATGAGGCTTGGAGCGGGTGTGTTCCTGTTTGCCGATCAGCAGCAGAAGGAGGAGGAGAAGAGCCCCTGTCGGCGGGGGAGACCGACGGCGGGGTAAGACTGACCGACTCCCCCCTCCTCCTGCTTCGGAACCGCGGCTCACCTGTACGCATATCGCCGGTCGCTCCCGTTGGGGTGACGCTGAACACTCGGAACCCCAACAGCGGATGTAAGAGCAGGTAAACTTGGCTGTCACGTTCAAATACTCTGTGGCTAGCTCCAGCTCAATAGAAAATAATTTAATCTAAAATGAATTTCAAAACAAAGAAGGAGATAGGGGACCATATAAAAGAAAGAGGGTTGTGTTTTCGGACAAAATACGCCGAGGTCTCGTCTCTTTCGAGCCCGCTTGTTGTGGTTGAACTTAGCATGCTAGGCTAGTCTAGCGCAGCTTCGGCACTCTTTTGTCAAACTGTCGTAGCTTTTGTGTTCTTTTCA
The DNA here is from genome assembly GCF_051989575.1 of Stigmatopora nigra. Classification (NCBI taxonomy): domain Eukaryota; kingdom Metazoa; phylum Chordata; class Actinopteri; order Syngnathiformes; family Syngnathidae; genus Stigmatopora; species Stigmatopora nigra. The sequence goes on from NC_135508.1 coordinate 12,645,571, forward strand.
CTCAATTAGTGTCGTGGGACAAGCATGTCGGATTTCTGTGATGCGGGAAGGTAAAGGGTGAAATTGAGTTCTTGCTTACTCGGTGGACTCGGATTTTGTCTGTCGTTTGTGTGGGTTTTTTCGGGGGGGGGGGGGGGGGTGACTGGTAAGATTAATGCATACTGATTTCCAGGTGTGTATAGGAGACGTAAAGTGTCAAATGTGTCGTCCTGTCAGAATTATGATTAAAATGTCGCCCATTCCTGATTATTAAAGCTGGTGTCACTTAGGGTTCAATTGAGCATCCCGAACTTTGGTTGATGGGTGGGGGGAGGGGGGGGGCGTAATTGTCACATACTCTATGAGGTAGCTGTCTTGATGATAACAGGGATCATGTCCTATTCAGAGGTGGACCATCTCGGTTTTTGCAGGCCCTCAGTGAGTATCCATCGATGTGGTTTTCTTGCAGGCTCCTCTCAATGGCGCTCTCCCCCTTTCTCCCACTCAGCCCTGGCCTCTCTCTCTCAGTCTCTCTCTCGCCTGTTCTACCTCCCTCCCAGCAGCCCTCCCCGTTCTTTCTCTCACCCGTTTCCATTTTCTCCCTCCGCTTCTGCTCGCTCTCACCCTCTCTCCCTCCCCCTTTCCCTTTGAGCCAGTGCGTCCGACCTCCCCCATCCCATCCCCCCTCCGCTTCCGTCAGTCGGTCGTTCCCTACCTCCCTCCCTCCCCGTCCTCTCGGCGAGCTACCCTTTCCTCACCCCCCGGAGCCCATCCTCTCCCACACACACCCTGGCTCCCTCCCCTCATTACTCCTTCTCCCCCTCTACTGCAGACATATTGTAAAGGCTGCCGCTGACTCAGTAGGAGGCGCCATTCCGTGGCGGCGTTGGGAGGCAGGGAGAAAAAGGGAGGGCGAGTGGCTAGGGGAAAAGCCAGGCATTATATAATGGTGCTCCTCACTAGCGCCATCTACACGTCATGTTCCTACTGTATCGGAAAGTGAGGCAGCGGGGGGGGGTTGTAAACGCAAACACCTGAGTAGTCGCCTCTTGGCCATCAAATGCAACAAAACCAAATCGCCCAAGTCATCCAATTTCGCCCAGCTAAGTTGCCACAACCAATAGACACAAGCACAGCATAGATCACCCAACCTTGGGTCAGCCAGCTTCAAAAGATGAACTCAAAATGTGCCTATAGCACTTCTTGTCGAAAACAGTAAACTGACCATAAACAGCTTTATTAGAGTTAAGTTCAACGACAAAATTGGGCTTGATGGATAATGGATTTTCACCATTATTTGCCAGTGGCGCAAATAACATGACAACAACCGGAAAGGAGCTGCTCTGATAAAGGTATGAATTCCAATGAATTTGGTTAAGGTCACCTAATTGGAATTTCCAGGCGCATACTTCGTCCAATTTGGGACAAACTCCAGCGCGACGGCGAATCGAATGTCGGCTAGGTATTATAGAAAATGGATAACTGAATGGAGACAGCTATGATAACAATGTTATTCTGTTTTTATCCAGGCTAGCAGAATGTTTCAACTCCCTGTCAACAACCTGGGCAGTCTGCGCAAAGCTAGGAAAAATGTCAAAAAGGCCTTGGGAGACATTGGCTTGGAGTACTGCAAAGATCACCTAGCGGTATGTATGTGTACATTTCAATGTTTTATAGAACTCCTCTACAGACTGATAGAGAGAAAAAAATAGACATGGTTACGCAAAAATCACCATTGAAAAAGCCATTAAAAAGTCTTTAGGACTTGCAGTTCTAATTCAGGCCCATCTCAGTCAATAATGAAGGTCATTAAAGACCAAAGTATTTATTTATTTATTTTTGCTGTTTTTTTCTCTGCAGAAAATGCACATGTAGCACACAATAATGCAGCTTGGTCATCAAACCGCTGTTAATTAGCTTCAATGTTATGTAATAACATTTGATTAAGGATCTTTATGCAGGCTCCTCGTGAAGTTACAAGTGTGCTTCAATCAATTAAGGGACAAGAAAAGGCTTGCTTTGGTCCAGCTTTAATGTATAACTTTTGACTAGAAGTACGTTTATTTCAAGGTCTGAGTGTTTTTCATACAAATAGAATTACATTTCTATTAAAGGTGTCAATCACCATTTTTATCGTGACTTAAAGTCTGGAAAATATGGTATTTGCAGCAGCAACCACACTTGGTTATAACAAAGGAGGACACCTGAGTTTAAAAAAAAAGTTGAGCTGTTTGTTGACATTTCTATGAAATTCATGTTAGAAAAAAAAAACAATTCCTTCAACTAATAAAGACAAAATGGAGAGTAGTGCTTCGTGGCAACCAGCAGAGAAGCTATTCGTGCATTATATGACATTTTATGCCTGAACTCAAACCTGCGCCGTAACCGCTGCTTTAACTACTGTGAAAGCAACACTCTTGAGAAATCCCCGTTGCAGTTTGAGTAATTTAAATCAAAGGCCGCCACCCGATTGTAAAGAAATCCATTATGGTACAGCGCGTGTACAAAGAATGCTGAAACAAAATGAACCTAGATGCTTGGGGTGGTTGTCCTCAAACCTCAAATGAATTCCTTTTCTACTTGAACATAATTGAAATGCGTCATCAAATGTCTCTGTGATTTTTGCAGGACTTTAAACTTTATACCCCACCGGACGTTTATATAAAGCACACCTCCTGGGAAGATGTGTGCACGTGGGAGCCTTCGCATACCAAAGTCCAGGTGAGTAAAATGGTAGTGACTCTGGCATGAAAATAATCGGATGAGTTGTAAAATGAACCGTGATCCAAATGTGCCCCAGGACTACAGATCCAAACCGTTCTGCTGCTCCGGCTGCCTCTTTTCCTCCAAATACTTCTCGGCCTACAAGAGCCACTTCCGCAACGTCCACAGCGAAGACTTTGAGAACAACATCCTGCTCAACTGCCCCTACTGCATGTACAATGGCAACAAAAAGAGCCTGGAGACGCACATCAAAATTTTCCACGTGCCCAGCAACACCATGCGACAGGGTCCCGCCAGCGCCCACCACGGCGGTCTGGCGATGAAGGATGGCCTCCAGAAGAGGACGCCCGGGGAGAATTTGGAACAGGCCGTGTACTACTGTAAGAAGTGCACCTACCAGGACCCCTTGTACAATGTGGTGCGCAAGCACATATACAGGGAACACTTCCAGCAGGTTGCGCAGCCTTTCATTGGCAAACCGGGGGAGAAGACCACCACCCCCAACGGCGGCCCCGCCGCAAAGGCGGAGGGGAGCAACGCAAACAGCGCCGCCAGCCACCAGATCCACTGCAAAAAGTGTCTGTTTGTCCCGAGGACCTACGAGGCGCTGGTTCAGCACGTCATCGAGGACCACGAGCGGATCGGTTACCAGGTGACCGCCATGATCGGCCACACCAGCGTGATCATCCCACGGCCTAAGCCCATCTTGCTGATGCCCCCCAAAACCCCCGGAGACAAGACGGTCATCGGGATGGGCCCAAAGGGGATCGTGGTAGCCAACCCCAGGCCTTTGGCTTCCCAGCAGATGGCCCGGGTCCCCATCGCGTGCAAGCCGAGCCTCGGCGCTCAGAGTCTCCTCTCTGGGATCAAACACGAGTCGGTGGGATTAAAGTCGGGGACCAACCAGTTCTTCTCTTTCGCGAGCCAACAAGCCAAGGCCACCCTCCCGGGCAACGCCCAGGTTTCGTCCCAGCCACACTCGGCCAAACAGCCCCTTTCCGGAGGCGCCCTGCGCAGCCCGTTGTTGGTCAGCCCCGCGTCCTCCCTCAAATCCAACCCTCTGGGCTCGCGAGTTCAGGCGGCAGCCACCACCTTCGCTTCAGTCACAGCCAAAAAAAGTGGCTCCTCGGTCCTGAGCGCCTCCTACACCCAGAAGTGGAAGATATGCACCATTTGCAACGAGCTCTTCCCCGAGAACGTGTACAGTTCTCACTTTGAGAAAGAGCACAAAGCGGAGAAGGTGCCCGCCGTGGCCAACTACATCATGAAGATTCACAACTTTACCAGCAAGTGTCTGTACTGCAACCGCTATCTCCCCAGCGACACCTTGTTAAACCACATGCTCATCCACGGCCTGTGCTGCAAGCACTGCCGGGCCACCTTCAACGACGTAGAGAAGCTGGTAGCCCACATGCGTCTGTCCCACCCGGATGAGCCGGTGGGGCCCCGTGTTGACTCGCCCTTGACTTTCGACCTTACCCTTCAGCAAGGCAATCCAAAGAACGTTCAGTTGATCGTGACCACCTACAACATGAAAGACGCGCCAGAGGAGTCGGTGGCCTTTCATTCCCAGAACCCCGCCGTCTCGCCTTCCTTATCCTCGTCCCTCCTGTCGTCCAAGCGGCTATTGTCTCAGCACCCGCCGAAAACCCACGGCGGCCTATCCGAGAACGCCACCCTTAAAAATGTCCCTCTCACGTCCGTGCCCTACAAGAGGGACGTCGGAAAGACACTCTGTCCGCTTTGCTTCTCCATCCTCAAGGGCCCCATCTCGGATTCACTGGCCCATCACTTGCGAGACAAGCACCAGGTCATTCAGACGGTCCACCCGGTGGAGAAGAAACTGACCTATAAGTGTATACACTGTCTGGGCGTGTACACCAGTAACATGACCGCCTCCACCATCACCCTGCACTTGGTGCACTGTCGAGGAGTGGGCAAGTCCCACAACGGCCAGGAGAAGTCCGCTCACGCCTCACGGAGCAGTCAGGGGCAGGCCGGCGCCGGCAAACGGATCGCCCTCGATCGTGGCGACGCGGGCGCCCCGAAAAGAAAGAGGCGGGGGCCCCCCGGGGAGAAAGCGCACCCGAGAGACGTGAACGGTACCTTTGAAGAGAACCCCGACGAGCCGGTCGCCCTGGCGCTCGACCCCAAAGGACTGGAAAACGAGTCGTACGAATCCAGGAAGGCTTTCCTCACTCGCTACTTTAACCGGGCGCCCTACGCCTCGCAGCGAGAGGTGGAGAAGTTGGCGGCCGGTCTTTGGCTGTGGAAGTCCGACATCTCCGGCCACTTCACCAACACGCGCAGGAAATGCACGCAAGAATGCGAAAGCCTCAACCCCGCCATCTTACTCGGATTCAGCATGCACGAGGTCGGTAAAGTCACACACGGGTTGGCGTTGGAGGGGCTGGGCGGAGTGTCCCGGGGCCAGTCGGGAAAAGGACGCACGTCTAGAACCCGCCCGGGCCTGTCGGAACAAGCCCGCCAGAGGATCAAGGAATCGCTCGGGGCCGGGAGAGAACAAACCGAGTCAATCGACAGCACCCCGCTGCAGGAAGCGCCCGCCGATCCCGTCGAACCCATAGCCATCTTCTCCGACGGGGAAGAGGAAGTCCGGCGAGGGGCACCCAGAACTAGAGCCAAAACGGCGCTCGACAAGGTAATTTCGGACCAGCGGGACGCCTTGGAGGACGATGACGACGACGACGAGGACGATGATGACGATGACGGAGATGAAGGAGTGCACCTGGAGAATGGCTTTTGTCCCACCGAGGCTGCCAAAGGGAGGGATGCTCTGCCCATCATTATTCCCAAGTTTGTGCCCTCGTCTGCGAGGCGGGGGGGCGATGGAGCACAGCTGGGAAAGCAGCAGGTCTAAGTAGGAACAAAACGTTTAAGACAATTTTCCAGACCTGTGGCCCACACCAACAAATCTGCCTCACCAAGACCCAAGGAACACAAAGGAACTTCAAACAAGCCATCCAATGACATTTCAGTCCACTCAAGCGCCACTGGACAACATTCAGGATTGGACGAATACACTTGGGAAAATCTTAAGTTTTGGGGTTTACCTACATCAAACAAAACAGGCGTTAGTAGTATTTGCTTTAGTTTGTGGATTTGTAAACCTCACGGATTCATCCAGCTTTAATTTCCTCCCCCTATTTTCTACCTAAGTAGTTTCTTTGAGAACATGTAAATTTGTACAGGTATTTTTTGGACACGTTTGACCCCGTGTCGCCGAACACATCTCTTGGATATTTTGCTGTCTAAGGTAGAGAAATCCATCCCTATGCTACATGATAGTGTCGCTTTTGGTGGCTGGTCTTTTGCTATATGTTAACTTTATTTTTACTGAAAGTCATTTTCTTTGTCCAAATACGGCAAATAAATAATTCTGTTGAATTGAACAGATGGTCCTTCGACGACAAGAATTTGCAGCTTTTTGCTTCTTAGCGACTGCAGTCTCCTTGCTCTCTAGTAGTGTTCCCCATTACACACGCCCAATTTCCACTCACGCACAAAACTGATAACTGGATGGTAGCCATCACGTTTTTATTAATATAGTATTTATCTCATGTATTTTTTTCCCGTGTGTGTTTGTTTTACACGAGTCTATTTTACACTTGCTCATAAATTAATAAAGTGCTGTGATTGTTTCTCACACAACCGCGGCCAAAATAGTTTGACTCAGGATCCTTATCAAGCTTCTGGACCCATTCAGGGTGCCCATAATTTATTGGGATAGGGTCCAGCACCCCCCGGCCACCCTTGTGAGGATAAGTGATACAGAAAACGAAATTTTGTCTTGCTCTGTCAATTGCAGTTAATAATGAGTACCTAATAACGGGCTTAAGCAGCATCAATTTATAAATCTGAGATCCTCATTAGGGTTGTTGGTGACCTAGATAGGGGCGGCTCGTGGGACGAGTGGTTCTTGTGCCGGCCTCACAGTGGGAGACCTTGGTTCAAATCCAGGTCGGTCCACCTGTGTGAAGTTTGCATGTTCTCCCCAGGCCTGTGTCGGTTTACTCTGGTTTCCTCCAACGTTCCAAAGACATGCATGGTAGGCTGATTGGACACTCTAAGTGTGAGTGGGGTTGTTTGTCTCTGTGTGCCCTGTGATTGGCTGGCCACTGATTCAGAGGGACCTGCCTCTGGCCCGAAGTCAGCTGGGATAGGCTCCAGCACCCCCTGTGACCCTAGTGAGAGTAAAGCGGTTCAGAAAATCAGATGAGGTGACCCGGATCCTGTCCAATGGGGTTTTGGAGGACAGGACGAGGATGATGGTATGCTCTTGACCGGTCGTTAGCCAATGGGGACAAAACTAATCAAAACTAGGATAATTACAGCCTTCAATGAACTTTCACTTTGGCACGTACATGTGGGCTAGAGTAAATGGTGCTGCTTTCACAAAACCAGGGTTTAAAGACAACACTACATGAAGTCTGCTGAGGTGAAATGTCCTGGAGTAGCATAGGCGGTGGGAGTTCTTTGATTTCATCCTTTAAGTGTCCTACAACCTGGTGATGAAGACAAAATGGAGGGGAAGAGGGCTCTCCTTGGCTGGGTAGTCGGTGTTGCTATGCTGTTGTAACAGAGCGAGAGGGGAGGAGAAGGAGAGGCAGACTGCATGGATAGGAGTGGGGGGGAGGCCTCATCTGCAGTGCATTGGGGGGGAAGGAGAGCAGTGGGGGAGGGGATTGGGGAGAAAATGGGGGAGTCAGAGGAAGGTAAAGGAGGGGGGGGGGGGTCAGAGCTGGGGCTGATGGAGGAAGGGTGAGGCTTGGAGGCGAGAAGGGAAGTGGTTTTGGGCGAGTGGCGCCCCCTGTTGATGGGAAACACCCACAGGCTGCTGTGTGGACGTGTGTAGTTAGTTACTACTTCAGAGTCGACGAGCTTCCTCATTTGACCCCCAGATGACCCCAACACCAAATTTCACCTGAGCTTTAATGATAAACAGGGTAGGATTTTGGTATGTTCTCAGTCTGGAAACCGCAAGATCATTAGTTCATATCCAACGGATCATAATAATATATACTCATATAGTCAAACTGTGGCAAATTGTAGAAACCATAAAGGACTTTTCAGCAGCATTTGGAGTGCTATAAAGAGGCAAAAGAATAGTAATACGTAATGATCATTTTAAAAGGAGGCTATTTTGGAAAATAAAATCGTTTTTTGCCGATTTCCTTTGGCATCAAATCTGTGCAGATTTAGTATTTTTTTCTCCACCTTATCGAACAGTTTTTCAGGTATCGTGTAATAGTGTCTTGTCACTAGTATAAGATTTTTATGATGTAGGTCTATAAAAAATGTCATTCATCTAAAGTTTATTCCTTTTTATTAAATATAATGCATCCCTGCTAAAATGTATTTACTGTTTTCCTAATTTGTTATGATAATTTAACCTCTCCTGTGTTCCAATTCTACAGACTTAGTGCAAATTGCTTTCACACAATAAAATAAAAACGATGAACAAAACAATTCAGGCTATTAATATTTCCAAAATAATATAATCATTTATTAATTATACATAATTGTCATTTCTGGTGCCTTCCGGGTACTTTTTATGGCCAAGAAGTTGTCCCAATTTCTAAAGCCTAAATTTTAATCCTTGAAAATAATACTTCAAAAATGAATAAATAACTTTGTAGTTGAAAATATAAAGTTAAAATGGGAATACTGAGAGTTAAAAGTATAAACAATGCATGGGATAACGGATCGTGGGAAGTGGTTATTACACAGTGCAGTTTTTCAGAATAAATAATTGGAATGTATTTTTCCTTCCTTCTTCCGCCAGATGTCACAGAACAGCAACCTAAAGGACACCGGCAAGGCTCTTATTTTGAAGCCGTCGACCAAGAGACTTATTTTGAAGCGGCGCGGCTCAAGGAGAGAAGCGAGAGAGCCACCACCAGGCGAGTTCAGTACAGTAGCCGCTACCAGCGCACCGGTGTCCGGCTGTGGGTCAGCCAGTATGTCGGGGAACAAGTTGCGCTGCACCGGGGCTGCTCGACGGTAGTCGGTCGCCGTGTATCTTTGACGGACAAAAGCCAAGTCTGCATCAACTGGAAGCATATCGTATCGGACGGATTCGGCTCTTTGGGTCCCGAAGGGAGGTCCGCGGCGAAACATGAACAAGAACCACCGAGTGCCGAGCAACCGTTCTCTAAGTGCCGTGGAGGTGAAGAGTAAGGTGAATATGACAACTTCTACCCGTTGTTACTGTTGTGGATGTTCGTGGTTTAATGACACCCTAGGCTAATTTAGCCCAGCTAAAGTGGCTGATATCAAGTTGTTACCACAAATGAGCAAGTGCACATACGGATAAAGTTAACCTGAGCTGGTTGCTAGCTTTCGCTAGCTTAAAATGGTGGGAAGAACCGTGTTTTTGACCAAAGTTTTTCATGGATCTCGCCTCGGAGTCAATTTTCACCTGTCACTGCCTCCCCTTTTCTCCTCCAAATATTGACTCAGCGCAAAAGTCGAGTTTTCATTGTGGCGCGTTGACATAAGTTCTAGGCTGTTTTCTTCTTCTTCCATTTTTTTTTTTACTCGCGCCGAGGACATACTTGTTAAATTAACTTGCTCAATGGTAGTTTCCAGGAGCTGGAGCGCACAGGTGTCTTTGGGTCCGCGCGGTGCTGTCTTGTTCCGCGGCGGGCGGCCTCACCTTGGGGCGGGCCGGTCACGGGAGGCCGTCCTCGGCTCTGGTCGGTCCACGCCAGGCCGGGGAAACTTTATTAACAAGGGCTTGCGTTCATTCTCACGAAAAGACGGATAAGAACACTAACGTCTGTCAATATACTTTTATACTCCGATTTTTACAAAAGTGTATACGCTTATGTACATACAACTAGATATACTACTGTCCTCTAACCGTGTATGGGGCAAGGGACTAGGTTAATAAACCTTATGAATTAAGCCTTTAATTGAATTAAAAGTGAATACCGGAGAGATCTGACATTGGTAAGAGCATTGTCAGGCTACAGTTACTATGTACTGTATTTGTGGACTTTATGGATCTTATTTTTTTATAATTGTTCTTAATCTCTCATGTACACTTTGACACAACATTGCTTTTTAGGCCCATGGAAAAACTAAAAGGTGATTAGCATCACTATGCTAATAACATAGTAGTTATGCTATGCACTAACTACTACGTTATTGAAACTCCTCAAAAACTAGCTCACCAAGGCATTGTCAAACTTTTTCATATTGTTGTATGTAGAGATGATTTCATTTTTTATGTGGTCAGAAGTCATGTTTTAATGGCCACTATTTCTGGTTCTATCCCAGTTTGGTGCCGAGTTTCGCCGCTTTTCTCTGGATCGCTCAAAGCCAGGCCGCTTCGATGAGTTCTACGGCCTCCTGCAACACGTGCATCGCATTCCCAATGTGGATTTGCTGGTGGGATACGCTGATGTGCATGGTGACCTTCTCCCCATCAACAATGATGACAACTACCACAAGGCTATCTCCACCGCAAGTCCACTTCTCAGACTCTTCCTGCAGCGCCAAGGTAGGAAGAATGCAGGGGAAAGGGGGAGGGAACACGTTCCACCTGTTCATTCCAGATCCAATTTCCTGCATGCGTGAGCTGTAGCTTGCCATTAAATATGTGAAAACTACCGGCTTGACTGTTGAAGAGGAAATCGTTATTTTGTGAGCAAATAAAACTGACTTTTTTGTGCAAAGTAAAAACTGCAAATAAGGCTACAGAACACGTTTGATGTGGGAAAGGGCCTTTACAATATTCACCATACAATAATATACTAATAATTTGCGTAAATCTTGTTAAAGAGAGGAAGTAGTGTGGTAGGACTATTATTATTAATACTTATTGTGCCATTAATAAATCACTTGCGACTGATTGGCGACCAGTCCAGGGCATACATCCATCTTTTGCTTACAATCAACCTTTTTTGGTTCCAGCTCCACTGTGAACCCAAGAAAGACAAGCACAGTATATTGAAGGAAGAGTCCCTCAGTGGGGTCTTTTCCATACAGCGTGCGACTTTTGTTGGGTTGTCTCCATGTTGTGTTGTGTTTTAAGCCCTGCCATATGACCCTATAGAAGGTAAGCCACTTTGTCATGAAGGAGATTAGTTGGGGTCAGTGTGCCGCACTGCATGGGACTGTGTTTCAATTACACGCCCCAGACAGGAGCATCACACTGGGCCCCTGCTGTTGCAGCTCAGATGTGCATTCAAACAAACATGCCTACATAAACGGCATAGCAGGCATTGTGTGACACACGAGAAGCTCACTAGATCCTTTAAAAACGAGCTGATTGGGGCAGCCCAGTGAACGGTTGGTTAATGCAAAGGCCTGATGTCGAGGCTTTGATCCCACATGACAAAAACATGCAGATTTAACAGTCTAAATTGCCGTGCTATGCACGAATGGTTGGTTGGTCATCCCTTCGTGCCATGCGCTTGGCTGGTCACTGGTTCACGGTGCCGCTCCGCCTGCTGCCCGTAGTTTGCTGGGATTGGCTCTAGCACCCACCGCCACCCCTGTGGAGAAAAGCGGTTTGGAAAATGTATGAATGGGAACTGTTGGTTAGCACAAAAAAGCTCATTGGATGCAGTTTCATGCTATATCGATTAGCTGCTCCTCCATGAGTGTGGAGAGATTAATGTGGATCAATGCTGGACAGGTGGCGTGGAAATTAGCCTAATGCCGCTCTCTCTCTCTATAAGGCATTGTTGTTGTCTGCTTTCTAGCTACATGCAGGTGAACATGGCGAATGTTTTGTCAATTAAATCAGACAACCAAACAGGTTGTTATATGTCCGCTGCGTATGAGAGTTTTAACGACTTAAGCAGATTTTAAACACTACTTAGACTTTGTACCCCTGCAGGTGATTATGTAAAAGGTGGCGGAATGGCATGTTATTTCACAAGAGGGGACCGATCATAGGCAAGCCTAAAGTAGGCCATATTTGTCCCAAAGCCAACTGTACTGGAGTGCCATGGTGAAATCATATTGCTTGTCTGTGTGTGAACATGGTGGTTTATTTTAGAATACTTTGGTGGCTAAATTTAGAATCGTTCTATCCAGGGGTTCTGCTCTTCCGCTGGTGTGCAGATGTTGGGATGGAAGGAATGAGGTGTGGTGCATGTGCGCACGCGTTTCTGGTCTTGTTTAATTCATTCTGCCATTGTTTTGATAAGACCTCCTTGTGTTGATGAGCGTCATACAGCAAGTAGCGACGTGTTCTATCACAAAATGCTTTCAGCTCATCCGATACCCCAGCCTGCTTTGCTTCCCACCCGAGCCAAACCCCGTGTTCGTGAACGACGAGTCGCTGGCTATTGTGCCAACCGTGAGATGCCCAGTGTTTATCTGTTGTCATGGCAGCAGTGGAGAGAAGCACGCTCATGGATGACTTTAAAGTGCTGAAGTGGTTGTTTAATGTTCAGAGAAGCTGCAGAGCATTATGGAATTGCACTGTAGATATTTAGCTCCTAGGAACAAAGTGTAGTCCTTCCAAAATAGTTCTTGTGCATTATTTACTTGGGGTATGTTTGTCAGGAACTTTAAAAAAAACAGCCAGAATGTATTCATTTGGGGTGAGATATAGTGTTTAACTTAGAATTAATAGCTAACTAAATGTTGACATTTATGCTGAAGTTATGAAACTGTTATTAGATAACAATTGGGCGCGAATAGTAAGCTTTTCAAATGGAATACCAGATTTTCTTGGTAATATAATTCGGTTCAACAAGGCAATGGTAGTATGGAAACTATAGCTTTGAAAGGCTGCAAATTAAATGAATTTGAAATTGATTAGCTATCCTTCCTTTACTTCTCTCGTCCGTCATGGTTTGTTTGTGAAGTCCTGTGGGAATGTATAAAGATTTGCGGTTCTAAAAATACACTTAACTTGAATATTGAGGCTCTGTGTGTAAGTATTGGATTGAAACCCAAATTGATAGCATGACAACACTAATTGAAAAGTTTTCATTTGTCTTCTTGGATGTATTTAATTCTTGTGATGTCAAACAGATGTAATTCTCTTTTTTTTTTCAATGCAGACATTTCTTATATAATTAGGTTTAAAAAATATGCTGATCTCTGTCGCTATCCTCCGAGAAGATCAGTTTCCAACCCGTGTTCATCATGGTGTTTGCTCACATCTCATTCTCTGTAAGAGTGTGGATTTGTTCTGTAGTTCTTGGAGTTTCGGTCCCCGAAAGGTAGGAGGAAAGGTATGAGGAGGAAATGGAATGTTTGCTTATCCCAGCTGGGCTTGCCTTGCTAATCTCTAACCAGTGAGTCATCCAGTCAAAGGAGCTATGTACAGTAAATGTTGGACAAAGTTTAAAAAGCCAAGCCAAGATAGCACGTAATTTCGTGCCAATCAACATTTGTCATTTGTGCATGGCAGAAATCAGAAAGGCCGACAAGTCTGGAAATTTGGAGTTGGATGGACTATGTCCTCTGATCAATTCCTCGACTTTGGCATTATTTCTTCCACGATCTGCTAATTATTAAATCCTTTGTTTTGTCCCAGATTTCACTTCAGCTTGGATCTTCTTCCCTTTTACAGTTTGGGTTACTCACTTTTTTGGCAGTATTCCCATAATTATATTTCTATCTTTTATGAATGCATTTATTGGGAGTCCCCTTTCCAAAATGACGACTTTTATCATAGCGGTTTGCTTGTGATGGACATCCAATAATGATGTCATTTCCAAAATGGCTGACCAAAAGTGGATACATTGAAACCAACATTTTTAACAGTTTATTTTGAAACGAGTATTTTAACTCTACAGTGCTAACATTTCTGAAAAAAAACACATGTTCTGTAAATTAGTATTATTTCTGTTTTAAAAAAGAATCCTACTTTTTAAATCAAGCACATTGTAGTATTTTGAACCTTTCTAAGTATAAAACATTGTTTTAGTTGCAATGTAGTTACTTGGACTCAAAACTGTACCGTTTCAGGTACTTTATCCATGTAATGTACAGAAGGCAGAATTTTAAGACACAGCGGCACCCTAAAGTATAAATTGGTAAAATCAGTGTGAAAATTAGCGTGAAATGATCATAAATACTTCTTCCTAACATGATACATGTAAAAAAATAAATAAAAATGAAGTAACAGTGCACCCCAGGAAGGAATGTGTGGAGGAGGAACGCATGTTAAGGCTTAATATGATGGCCGCACAAGAGGATAGCAAAAAAAGAAAAAAAAAGAAAGAAAAAATGACATTCAAGGAAGAGGCATTATCGAGTCAGGGCAACTAATTAGACAGGGGAAAGGAGAGCAAGTGCAATCTAAGTGTGATTGGAATTTAAACAGAGGGAATAGTATTAGTGAGGGAGGAATGTAGAGTGAGGCCCCAGCTGGGGAGGGTGGGAGAGAAAAGAGAGAGTAGAAAAGGGAGAACAAGTGGGCGGGGGGTGCGTTTTGGCTGGAATGTGGCCAGTCTCAGATCAGCTCTGTCGGCCAGATTAGACGGGACAGCGGGTCAGACTGGACCCTCGTTGGAGACCCCGCTTGCGGCCAAAGGGGTACTTAGTAAACGAGACAGGGGGGGGGGGTGATCTGTTGAGAAAAGCCGCATAAACCTGCTTCTATTGAAACAGGCCCATGTGGCTTTGACATGAGGGCCCTTTTGCTCACTTTCTTTTGAAGTAAGGAAGAATTGACTGAGGGAAGAAAAAAGGAACTGGATGAGATGAATAGAAGTCAAAAGCAAAAATACATCTTATGTCATTTAAAATGAAGTATTTAAAGATTCAATACTCCACTTTATTTATTATTCAGAGGCAGCTCACGTGTTCTGGCCCATCCATTGGCTTACTGATGACGTAGAGATTTATCATCCTATTCATTCAGTCACTTTCCAAACTGCTTCTCCTCACAATGGTCACAAGGGGTGCCTGAGCCTATCTCAGCCAAGTATGGACACCAGGCAGGAAACACCCTCAATCGGCCGCCAGCCAATCGCAAGGAGGCGGACAACCAATCATGGCCAGGGGCAATTTAGAGTGTTCAAGCAGCGTCTATTCAGCTATGTTTTATTTAAGCCTGAAAGATGCTTCTGTATCTGCTTCCCAGTGATTCTTTTGCTGCAATGCTGCGTAAACACCAGCCGATGTTTTAAAAACATCATGCGGGGCACACAACTATTTGTGTACAAAGAAAAATATTTAAAAGTTTTTCTAGAAATTGCCGCTCCAAATTCTCTAATGTGTGTTCTTGATAATGACTGCTCTTAAAATGTGCATTCAAATGGAGACTAAGCTAGAAGGAAGTTAAATATTTGTTGACAGCTCTTTAAGTCCCCCAGTTAACAACCATGTTTGTTCAGTCACTGCCTACTTCCATTGTCCAAGTCTTTTTGATTGGTCTGTATACTTAGAGTCTCCCTTAAACATTATTTTGTGATGTACAGTAATCCTTCGATTAACATGACTTCACTTATGGTAAATTCATTACTTTGCGATTTTTTTCTGCTATTAATTATTACACAAAAATAGAGATCTATTTTTGAAGTTCTTAAAAACATGTTTAAAATGTTTAAGGCGACTATTGCTACTAGGACTCAGCACTGAAGGGGGAAAAATATATTTGTTTATTTTTTTAATAGCGGTGACCCTACTTCTCGATTTTTCGATTATCGTGGTCATGTCCGTGCTACATTAACCGCAATATTATCACTGTATTCCTTTACTTCACCTCTTTTTTTAGCTTGTGATGCTTTCCTGTTCTACATCAATCATTGGTTACATCTCGCATGATGTAAACTAATGGCCACAATTTCACAATTCTTTTCATCAGGTTTCAGCGACAAAATGAGGAAACATCCAAAAGCTCCATGGATGTAATCGTGAAAGAGCGATGGCTGTGATTGTGAATTCATGAGTGGGACCATAATAGAGGCAGGCTAATGATCGGTACCACATTCCATCACATAAAGGATTTAATTGAAATATCATCAAACTGTCAGCAACTTGGCACCTCATGGCTCTTGCTGCTTTTGCCCCTTGTCAAAACAACTCTTGTTCTTTGAGTCATAGTTAGGTGTTCTTTTTCTAAAATGCGGCACTATGCCAGATTTAACAAGACACAAAACTTTCATTATGGGTTTGGCCAGTCAAAATGTCCTGAAGGTCTCCAAAAAAATCGGATTAACTGTACTTAATTTATGATTTAATAGGGAAATCAATCACTTTTTCACACAGGCCAACGTCGCTTTAAATAGCTTTTTCCCCCCTAATGTAAAATGTCCCTTTAATTCCTGCATTTTCTTTACATGTGATCTTTGTCTGATTATTATTACCATTTGTCCGATGATCTTATAGACTGTTAAGCACAAGGTACACTCACCCGCACCAGAAATAGCAAACCCATGGGAATGTACTCCTTTTCAACTTTTATCACTTCTGCACGCTGCTTTCCCGTCCTCGGTCAGCATTTGTGTTATTTTCGTGCTTTAGTGTCTCTCACGTCTTGTGTTTTGCACTCGCCTTGCTTGTTCTCATCTGCACAAGCTCAAACTGGCAGACACGCAAATGCGCTGGCACACACACACACGCACACACACACACACACACACAAGTGCCGTAACACCCTGTGTCAGGAACACCTCGGTACAGACTGTAGTGAGCGTTTAGGCTTGTCATCAACAAACTCGACTGTTTCCAGAACACCGCAACCTTCGGCTTCTTGTCTTTGTGTGTTGTTTTTCTTACAGCGAGGCTTCACATGAGTAATGTGTGGATAAGGTGGACTACTTTCATGCCTGCGTAAACACTCGCGCACTAAAGCATTCGTCTACATTATTACAGATGTTTTTTCCTACTTTATTTCTTCTACCTGCGAATTTGGGGTCAATTCTGTTAAACAATGGTGGGATATTTATCTACCCATTTATGATGGGCTTAAGTTTAACCTACCGTATTCTCTCGCAGATACGTCGTATTTGTTGCTAAAAAAATGATGACTGAATCGAGGGTAGTGCTTATATGTGCACAAATTAGACTTGATATGCAGGAAATACCATAACGCAAAACAATGTGGCCGAGAAAAGATAAATATCCGATTTAGTATTTTAAATGTAAACATTTTTTGTTATATTATTTTTGATGATAAGATGAAAAGCTATCTTTTTTTTTTTACCGTGACAAGCTAAACATAGGTCTTGAGAGGCTAAAACGTATTAGTATGCGTAGAGGTTATTTTTGATGAGATAGAAATGACAACAATGCCACCTCATCATGTCGACATTCATTTGAAGGTTACAACATGTCCTCAACATTCTACGGGATGCAGAAAGACCCTCATTGTTAATCATCAACCTGAAACATTATGTTCAGTATCCAAGATTGTGAGCACTTCAGTCAAACAGAGACAACAACAATTGAAACTCTAGTACTATTTGCCCATTTTTAAAATAAAGATTATAATAATTGAGAATCAGGTAGCAGGGAAGGCAATTGTTAAAAATGTAATATGGCTTGCAAAAAGTAATTCAGGAAGGTAGTAAATCCCCTTCCTAGGTTTTGACACATAATTGCCACCCTTTATTAGAGATGTTGGTAGCTTTGGACGATAACGAAAATGCTGCCTTTTTTTTAACCTGATCACCCAACCCTGAAATCCCATCCTTAAAAAATACATCTTTTATGTTAGTTTTAGTCGATTGAAGGACGATGCATGCAGACCGTCAGAGGAATCAAGAGTGGCTTCCTTTCCTCGGGCCAACTTGCTTCTTGACGTCCCTTTGTGATGGCAAGACATGGCCTTTTAATTCAGAGCAGAGTGGATTCGCCAAGCTTGACTGCCTGCGTGCACACGTGGTCGTGTGTGGCGTCGGCCACTCGTCATTTTGTCCCCCAGTGATTTCACTTCCGTTGTTCATCGCTGACTCCATTCAAACGTGTGGGGGTGTCGAAGCTGCCACCGCATAGCTCGAATATCTGACCAGTGCACAACCATGATGAGCGGGCCACTGAGTTTGCAGTGGGTGGCCAGTGGGACCGCCGAGATGCTTCGCAATGCTTGGTTCAATCTCAATCCGCTCATTTACACACAATCTGACTAGTTGAGATGTCAGCAGAAGAGAAAAAGGTCCATCCAGCGAGTGGTTAGCGCGTCGGCCTCACAGCTCTGGGGTCCTCGGTTCAAATCCATGTCATGTCCACCTGTGTGGAGTTTGCATGTTCTCCCTGGGCCTGCGTGGGTTTCCTCTGGGTACTCCGGTTTCCTTCCACATTCCAAAAACATGCATGGTAGACTGATTGGACACTTTAAATTGCCCCAATGTATATGTGTATGGTTGTCTGTTTTATTTTGTCCTGCGTTTGGCTGGTCTCCGCTTCAGGGTGACTTCCGCCTCTGGCCCGGAGTCAGCTGGAATAGGCTCCTGCACCCC
Source organism: Stigmatopora nigra (assembly GCF_051989575.1). NCBI lineage: Eukaryota > Metazoa > Chordata > Actinopteri > Syngnathiformes > Syngnathidae > Stigmatopora > Stigmatopora nigra. The sequence continues at coordinate 12,663,675 of NC_135508.1, forward strand.
CCGTGACCCTAATGAGGATTAAAAAAGGTTCAGAAAATGAGGGTGAGATGATAACGGTCATTTATTATTAGTAAAATGCAAATTATCAAAAGCATAAATCCTTCCAGCTTTGAGGTTGAGTGGTGTTTCTTTTTAACTGAGTACGTTTAACAAATGGGTTTCATAGGCATTTAAAAAAAATGAAAACAAGCACTAGTAGGATATAGCGGCTGAAAGCTGTGACGAAAACTGGTTGAACGAGCAGAGAGTTGACAGGCCTTTAGCCTGCAAAATTAAACCGCAGGCATAAAAAGGGTCATTTGTACAAATGAGGAATATAGTAGAAGTTGCTTGGAGGTTGTGCAGATAATTAGACTGAAAGCTCCTCCGCATCTGTGCTCATTAACTGTAATGAATGTACAGTACAATGAACGGTTTACCATAATGTCGTTAATCTGGCTGTCAACTCTTCTTTTGTTGCCTCCTTTCTCTCCCACAAATTGAGTCTGCTCAAACTTGCTTGTAACTCAATTATTAGTGAATGAAATAAAAAGTTGTAATGATCAACAATGCTGTTTTGAAACTGCATGAAAAGCATTATTAGTGAATGAAATAAAAAGACAATTATTTGTGAATGAAATCAAAAGTTGTAATGATCAACAATGCTGTTTTGAAACTCCATGAAAAGCATTAGATTGGACTTCTTTTCAGGGACTGTTAGCTATCTGCAAAAGTGTAGTCAATTGGCAGCCTTACAGTCACATCACCGCTGATCACAGACGTTTTTAACGACTGTGTTTGCCGAGAAACCCAATTGGGAACATTTATTGGAAGAATCTCCAATTTAAATGAATCCAAATCAGTTGGGTGCAAAACTAAATGGAGAACATGCCAAGGTAGACCCTAATATTCAACTAAAAGCTCATACACACATTTAATCACATCCTACTAGCAATAGCTATGGTTAGTCAGTAGTTAACTAGTATGATAGGCTAACATAGCAGTGCGCATCAGCACAAACCCATGCACTCAAACGCATGATCCTGTCAATGCAGGCTCAAGCAATTGGAAGAAAAACAGTGCAGTTTGCCTACCCTCCACCCTATTGTTGCCTCTGGCCATTCATATGCCACACAGAGCCATGTGTGCATGAAAGGGAAGTTGCGTAATACTAAGATCAGATGGGAACTGTGTGCCATGAACAATAACACCCACCTTTTTGCATAGCGTCTCTTTATAGACATTCAAATGTAGAAAGATGACGTGAAAGCGGATTTTTTTTACCCCCGATTTTTTTCCTGAATGGTTCTCATCCAAAGTGTACATACACAGATTAACACTGGCTGGGTGTTGACGGAAGAGAGTGGAATTTATACTGCTGTTAATATTTAGCTGATGCTCTTTTTCTAGTTAGCTGTTAGAAAGTGGACTTCCTGCCTTTTCATGCCTTTTTGCCTGCTCTGTTCTTCCTGTGTCATCAGGTTTCAGGTTAAAGTCTACTATAAAAGCTCAATGGTGACAGCACAAAAGCGGCGTCGAGTGTTGTATGTCTTTTTGGAAGTACTTTGAACTACTAACAGCAGCAGAGCGAATTTCAGCACAGCTTAATGTCCAACCCCGTTGAAAATTCATCAAATGAGTCCGACTAATACTGCTCAGGGTTACACTGGAGCCGGGGGTCAATCCCTGCTATCTTGGAACAGAAGGGTCCCTCAACTTATTGCTATTCACTTACAGTGAGAATATATTGGAGCTGACAATCATTTACACAACTATTCACTCCACGGGAACTGAACCAAAAGCGAAAATCAGAAGTTTATATTTGGTCCCAAATACATTAGACTAGACCAACCCGGCATATTTTCCTAAAAATATCACCTGTTGCATGTGACTAAATCTTTATGATTACAGTCTTCCCTCGATTATCGCAGCCATGTCTGGTCTACATTAACCGCAATATTTGAGGGATTACTGTACAATCTTTAACGTGGCTTTAAAGAAAGATCTTTTTTATCTAATTATTATTGTTATTTTAAATTGATTACAGATTGATCATTGGCTAATAATTGGTAATTTGTTACATTGTACATTTCCTTAGTATATCAACCAAATCAGCCTCTATTAAGAATCTCATTGGTCCTGAAAACAAACATTTTGGTCCATTTCTAAAATATAGGTTGAATACTACCAATGTAAGCTATTTTTCTAACTGATATTGATGAACTGGGGACGGTCTCAAGTGTGGCAAGCTCATTTTCAAGCTGTTCTAAGAAATTGATGTATTGATGAACGAAATGCGCCATTCAATAACAATTATTGTCATCTTTCTCCCTTCTTTGTACTTTCTGCTTTTATTCTGCAGAAGAAGCAGATTACACAACTTTTGGTACCGATTCGCTGACCAGAAAGAAGAACACGGTACTCTCGGCAGTCCTCCTCCGACCCGACGCCAACAGGAAGAAGCCGCCCGTCATCATCAGTCTGCCGAGGGACTTCCGTCCCGTCTCGTCCATCATCGACGTCGACATCCTCCCCGAGACGCACAGACGCGTACGGCTGTACAAGCACGGCCAGGAGAAGCCGCTGGGCTTCTACATCCGTGACGGCTCCAGCGTGCGGGTCACTCCGCAGGGCTTGGAGAAAGTCCCCGCCATCTTTATATCCCGCATGGTTCCCGGCGGCCTGGCGGAGAGCACGGGTCTCCTGGCGGTCAACGACGAAGTCCTTGAGGTCAACGGCATCGAGGTGGCCGGGAAGTCTCTGGACCAGGTGACAGATATGATGATAGCCAACAGCTACAACCTCATCATCACCGTCAAGCCGGCCAACCAGCGGAACAACGTAGTCCGCGGGGGCGGAGGCGCGGCGTCCGGAAGCTCGAGCCGCTCCTCGGACAGCGGGGCCAGCTTCTACGGTTACACTTCGTCGACTGGCCTCGCCTCCGGCTCCTCCGCGCCTTCGCACATCATCCAGAACTTCCCCCTCGGGGAGCTCGACAGCGACGAGGACGACGAGGACTTGGTCATCGAGGCGGGGGGCGAGACCCTCCCCGTCAGCCGGACACCGTCCACCTACAGCGTGTCCGTGCTACCTCGATACGAGCCGCACCTCAACCTGCGCACGTCGGCCTCGCCGACGCCCCCGGCGGTCAACGGCGTCGCGATGAATCGCGGGAGCAGCGGCTCGCTGAGCAAGGCCGGTGGGTCCTCCACGTCTTCGCCCGACGGGGGGAGGCGGAGTCTCGAAGAGGATGGGACCGTAATCACACTGTAGACACTACGCCGGAGTACTTCTACACACTCGGTACGTTTACACAAAGTTAACAAGAGTTATTTCTTGTGAGTCTGGCTAAAACATCCCAATCGTCCACCCTGAAGGAATAAAAGTCACTTTGCCGTAAACGCTGATGGAACATTTTCCAAATGACTGTTCCCCACTTCAGCTAACTGGTCAAGAAATTTTGCCACGCCTTCAAACGATGAAGAAACAACGACACGGTCATTACTTGCATGCATTTTGAAGAGGAGTCACGGACCAGCCATTGACGCCAATGACTTTGATGGAGAAGCACAATAACATGTAAATATTGAATTTGGACACAAAGCCTTTTTTGTTTTGTTTTGTTTGTACGTCCTTGCATTTACACGTGAAATACCACACCCAAAACTCTTGCACCCGCGCGTGTGCGTGAAGCCACAAGACACTTAAACTCACTGAAGTTATCACGACATAGATATACTAACCCTTCCTCTTAATTCAGGTACTGCACCCTCCCTTCCATGCTTCCACGAGCACTTATCCGCCTTTTCTCAAGCTTCCTCTAGAGGGCAGAAATGAGCATGGGTGCCCTCTGGTGTCTTTTATGAATAGATGAGCGTTTCCCCAGCAACACACACCCTGGACACAAACAAGCCTTTCTCCCAGCACGACAATCGTCCACGAGACTATTGCAGAAAAATCACTGACCAGGCTGCGTCCTGCAATAATAATAATGTTTTTAATCTAGGAATAATAAGTCTAGGCACCTCAGCCTCAGATTTTTGTGTGTTTTTAACATGTCTTCATTACTTATCTAATGAGGAACAATAGAATATTTTTTGATCATTTATATCAGATGCTGGCCCTCTTAATAATCTCATTTTATCTGATATATATCCCAATATCATTACACCTGAAACTAGAAGAAGCCATATTATGCCTTGTGTGAGTCCATTTATGTAGCAGTGTGACCCATACTACACAAATAGACAACAATTTATTTTGGAGCAATTGAAGTGAGTTTGGCATTTTAAAGGTTGTTAACTATAGTTGACACATGACATAAATTCCAGGTCCTGTTTAAGGTCATTCTTAACTGTCATTCTTAACTGTCATGCATTTCTATTTTGGAGGATGTGTGTTTTGTTTTATTCTTTTTTTGACATTAATGGTAAATTGTTATCGTTGATGTACTCGCTCAATCAGAACAGTACTGCTGTTGCCGCTTGTATTACAGTATGGACGGTTTTCGTATTTATTCAAACAGTCATCACTACTAGATTTTGGGTGGCGGCATCGATGAAGCAAAAAAAGGCCAAAAAAAAAACAAAACAACTTTTATCCTTGAAATGATCACCAAATTTAAGAAAGTATTCAGCTAGGACATTTTGACTTTTGTTTTAAGCTCATATTTCTTCCTCCTGGACATTCCAGAATCATTCCACAAGACCCGGTGCATGCAAAACCAGCATTAAATTCCATTCCAGAACAGGGTTTTAAAACATTTGATTCCCATACTAACATTCAAAACTTCATTTTTCTTTGTGAGGCTGTTTTGACCCGCATACAACTATTTTATAGAGGCAAAATAATGTTTATGTCGGCTTTAACAGCATTGTACTTTATGTTCCTGATATATTTGGTAACAATATCTCTATCAATCACTATCTACTCCGCATGTTTGACTTGTATTTCCGTCTAGAGTTTTGGGTTCAAATCCCAGCTTGGTTTATGTGTTGCGTTTCCCAGCTCTCGCCGTGCTTGTGTGGAGTTGCTCCGAATACTACCCACATTCCAAAAAAAGTATGCTTTGGAGCTTGATGGAAGGTTTGAAATCAGTATTTGCCAACCTTTTATTGACCCAAGCTGTATATTTTACATTAATCATCTCATAGGCCTCTCCAAAAAGAAAGAAAAACTGGTTACACAACTAATGTACCTTCTGCCATCTAGTGGTAGAGGGTGTAATTGTCTTCTGTCGCTGATTATATTTTATATAAACTTGCAGCCTCGTTTTTTTGTGCAATGCTATTCTCCATACAATTGATCAATCTAAAGAAATTGATATTCTACTTGACTGGAAAAATATTTAATGTTTAATCTGTGTGCCACGGCCCCTGTCATTCCAATGTTTAAAAAAAACAAACTGAAAATCAATATTAAATTATATTGTCTTTAAGTGCACCACAGGACACTGGGATTGTAATTGCAGACACACTGTTATTTATTCTCTAATCATGTCTATGTTTTGAGAATTTTCTTTCTTTATACAGTTTTTATTCTTTTTTTTTTTAAATAACCTGTACGCTCGTGTTTGTTTGTGTGTTATCGGTTGATATTTTTGTTGAGAAAATCTCATGGTACATGTATTGACCACTGGAGAGAATTTTAGTAACCGACTGTTGTTTTTAATAAAACAACTGATGGACCGTGGACATTACAATATTTTAGTTTTTTTTTTCATACTGTGAATTCTTGTTTTAAAGCAGAACATTTTTATATTTTTTTAAGTGATTGAGCTATGGCGTTTGCTTGCCAGATGAATGGTATGATATATATAGATTTGTAATGATGATTGTCAGTATTTTCATATCGATGCTTTAAATAATGTACATTTTTATCAAATAGTGAATATGGTTTAAGATTCTACTGGAGCTGTACGAATAAATAGATGTGTGTTTGTAATTGTTGGTTGAGGCGCTGAATGAAAATAATAAAGAATAATGGGCCGCATTTTTGCATTCATTTTCTTTTAAATGGAAGCTTTTTGGCTTTCATTTAATTCGCAAATACATTTATACAGTCAATCATTTTTTTTGACAACTACATGCTCATTGTTGTCCTTTTTTTCACCAGAGACTAAAAACCGATTCAGGGTGCATCTGGCCTGGATTTGGCTGGGATAGGCTCCAGAACCACCCGCGACCCTAATGAGGATAAAGCGGTTCAGAAAACGAATGAATGAATAAAAACAAATATATTATTGTGAAATGGATATATTTATTGAGCGATTAATAAATTCTGAATAAAAGACATGGGTTCTAGTGGTAATTTAGATGAGATTATGTAATCATTTGTATTTTTCGTTAATTACAAGGGTGGAGGATACGGAGTAATTCTTTTTTTCATATTTATATCTAATGTGTACGCACAGATTTGTATTCTGTTTGATGTAATTGTAATTGACTTTGTTCACAAATAACCTATACGTTTATAAAAATATATATATATATTTTTTTTTTAATCCAAGAATTCTCTTAAATTCGTTTGATTGAACACCGACAACGCGGATATGACGTCCATTACTTCCGGTCTAGCCGGTTGGGGGTCACGTGATGTGACAGGTAGCAGATATGGTGGCGGTGGGTTGAGGAGTAGCAAAACGGAAGGCTCCTCTATCCCCCCCGACAAATAGGTTCATTTGGATCCCTTGTCACCTGCTTTTCCGCAGGGACCGGGCCAAAATGACGGCTTGAGAAAACCACGGGACGGATAAGCCAACAATGCAACAACGACAACAACAACAACAGCAGCTGAAGACAGAAAACAGTAAAACCAAGACTATGTTTCTGTCTCGGGCGCTGGAGAAGATCCTTACGGATCGGGAAGTGAAGAGGAGTCAACACAACCAGCTGCGCAAAGCCTGTCAAGTGGCGCTGGGTGAGTGAGCCCCCCAAAGTGCTTCTTTTTGGACGCCTTATATTCTTCTGTTTCAGTCAGGCATCCATTTTTGGAGCCTTCCTCGACCACGTTTAGCTAGCATTAGCAACCAAGTGGCCCTGCGTGCTGGCGCCTGCAAACGTGCAAAAGTGTCAAATTCGGGTCGTCGTCTTGGGGATCGACTGCGACGGTTTCGGTCGGACCTTTAGAACGCCACGCTTGGCTGTCATTGTGGACTTTTATACGGCCGCAACACAGACCAATGACTGTGTCCAACGTAGCACTGTCAGACAGCCTAGTTAGTCAAATATATACAACGCGCACTCAGTAAGACCAGGATACGGTGACGTTCGTGCCTCTCGCTAATCGCCATATGTGGTACCGTTGCATGATTGAAATGACATTAAATCGTTAAAAGATTGTCAATAAATTTCCACGACTTAAATTATGACCTCTCCAAACGTGGACGGCAGGTCTTCACACATTTTCTGCCATTGACAATGCAGTCCAGTTGGACTGGAAACTGCCTGCCAATATGTGTAAACAAGAACAAAACATTCAAATGAAACCCATTTAGACACGCTTCATGAATCCAATGGCACTGAAAGAGTTCATTCTAATGATGTTTTTCTTTTTACCAACCATTATTGTATGTTTTTCTATTTAATTGTGTCTATACAATTAAAGTGACATTATGAGGAAACCAAATTGATATAAATAAAGGGGACCACTGATCCCTATTGTGCTTTTGTAACTGGCAATATAATACATGTCAAATTCATCTAAACTGTGAGTGAACGTTCACTGCCATTCTCATCCAACTATTTAATTGTGTCTATACATTTAAAGTGACATTATGAGGAAACCAAATTGATATAAATAAAGGGGACCACTGATCCCTATTGTGCTTTTGTAACTGGCAATATAATACATGTCAAATTCATCTAAACTGTGAGTGAACGTTCACTGCCATTCTCATCCAAACAAAAATGAATTGAATTCTGAGCACCTTCAATGTCAGTTAAATACATGTCCTATAAGTAGTTTACTATTGTCTTCGTTTTATAGGAATAACACGTAATGGTGTGTCGTAAAGCATTTTTCTACGTATCAAAATCCAATCATAAAATAGCAAGCTTGTCATTTTTCTGGCAGTTGCGGAACCCATCAAACTCTTCCTGTGCATGCTGCGATAACATAACCATAGTAACAACGGGCTGATGACCTGATTAACCTCAATGTGTTAAAATGACATCTTCTTGATCACTGACATCTGTGGACAAAAGTTAAATGCATGTGCAGGAATATCATTTAAACATACATACTTGGATGATACATAGAAAGGATGCTAAAATGAATGAATGAATAATCGAGGGTAATGGCCTCCTATTGTGATTTGGAATGTATTGCAAAGTCATACGTGTGGTTAGCCAGTGACACTGCCTTAGTTGAGATCAGCGTCATTTGACATGCCAAGTCTTGCCTTTTAAAGCCATACACGTTAGTTCCAGATACTAGAGTATATAATGTGAGGATAGCAAAAAAAGAAGAATCAATAAGTTTGAAGCCTGCGTTTGCGTTGGGATTTAGTGAGGTACTAATTAACCCTGTTTGTAATCATATTTGGCTGAATCATTTCCACATGGATGAAATTGAAGTTGAATATGTTGGTTATCAAGGTTTTCAATGTTGCGATCGTAATCCTCAAACTGTGACTATGAGGTAGTCAGTCTTGTCTAATTTTGTATTTATTTTCTTAGATGAAATCAAGGCGGAGCTTGAGAAACAAAAGTAAGTGCACTCAAGCATTCACGTAGATGTTAGACTTGAAGCAAAGACCCACGCATATTCAGTCTCTTTTTTTTATTCTGTTTTTCGGGAAAGAATGTCTTTTTTATCATAATTTGTATTGAATGCCAATGCAAACTCCATTAACAGATTTTCAGCTCTTTTTATACAGCGGACTGACCTTGTTTACAAGCTCATTATCAGAGCCAATTTCTGAGAAAAAAATACTCACACTTTAACAATTCATGTTCCTTTATTGATAACATTACTGATTCAGTGTAGTCTGAAAAAACAACAACAATATTTATGTTTCTGACTTCACAACAATTTGTAGCAGTTGCACCAATAGAACAAGGAAAAGAACTCTGTGGCATTGGATTTGTATATACTGTTTAACAGTTATTTTCTTGCCCTCACCAGGGATGGCACAGTGGTTCCACCCAGAGCCAACTACATTGAGGCTGACCAATACGTGCTGCCTTTTGAATTGGCCTGCCAATCCAAGTCCCCCCGCATAGTTAGCACCTCTTTGGACTGCTTGCAGGTTTAAAATACACACACACGCATGCACATGTTCCATTCATATACACTATTGAAAAATTGTTTTAGATATTTTTCTCACAGGTGAAATTTCATGTCAAAAGTTTCAATCAAGTTAAGTTGTTTTAAGTTTTTGGTCCAATTTGAAATGTCAGACAAATGCTAAAAATGCACAATATTTTATGACTGAGGGGCTTTTGTGACATTTTAACCTACATTTTTACTATTGATGCTTAAAAATATGCTTTTGTGTCTTTGTGACAGAAATTAATAGCGTACGGCCACATCACAGGCAATGCTCCAGACAGCAGAAGCCCAGGCAAGAGGCTGATTGACCGCTTGGTGGAAACCATCTGCAACTGCTTCCAGGGACCGCAAACGGACGAGGGAGTCCAGCTACAGATCATTAAGGTATTTTCAAATCAGTCATTACAGAACACTTGAATCAAATTCCATTTGGTGCGGCTCATTATTATTTTCATTGTCGTCTTATTTTTTTTCCTTCTTACAATGCGCATCCACCTGTACAGGCTCAATTTGAATAGTTGCAGGCATGAAAATATGAAATTGCCCTCAAATATGGGTCTGACTCTTTTGTTCTATACATAGTAATTCAGTTATTGATTTTTTTAAAATTTTGAAATTCTGTGTTTTGGGGAATGCATTTAGTCATGATTAACCATTGTGTTCCTTTAGTATACTGTTGACTAGAACATGCTAGAAGCCTTGAGTCCTTTTTTTCAAGTTTTTATAAATAAGAGGCCCTTCCCTACATCTGCAGTTGAATAAATAAACGCCCCAGGCCACTGTTTGCAGAAATACGATCCTGCTTTCGCGTCTTTCGTGCTTTACGGTCCACATGCCGCCACAGCTTGCTGAAGTTATGTTTGGGCTACTGTGTACACACGATCAGGTTAGACAGGACAAAGTATCTCTTGAGATGAACATTGCTAACGAATAAATTATTGTTATATTCTTGTTCTTCAATGTTCGCACAGTCTAAAGTGTTTTCATGTATAAAAAATGTCAATCCAGCCTTGGTGCTAATATAGCCAATGCATCGTCTTGAAGCCACCTCGTCTCTGAACTTTGTACTTCACTTATTCTATTGACTTAAACCTACGCAGGCACTCTTGACAGCCGTGACTTCGCCGCACATTGAAATCCACGAAGGCACAATCCTCCTCACTGTCAGGACCTGCTACAACATCTACCTGGCCAGCCGCAACCTCATCAACCAGACTACCGCCAAGGCCACGCTGACTCAGATGCTCAATGTCATCTTCACACGCATGGAGAACCAAGCTGTTCGTAATAGCTTTTATTATCTACATTGTCAAGCCCCAATCGGAATGAGTACAATTACCTAGACTTGTCTGTGTTTGAATTACTACAGAATATTGTTTTCCATTTTGTCCCCAGGCTTTGGAGGCCCAGGAGGAAGAGAAGGACCGTCTGCGTCTGCCGCAAAACCACCCCTCTCCGGTCCCTTGTTCTCGGGGATCTGGCTCCCCTCGGCTCGACCGTATGCCCACCCCTGACCCGCAGAGTTCCCCATCACCAGCAGCCAGTACTCCAGATCTAAACGCCATCAATTCGACGCCACCACCTCCGCCTGAACTGGACCCAGACACACCAACAATCAATGGAGACTCGGAAAGCAGAAATGTACCACAGAACGGAACGGAAGAGGTCACACATTCTAGAGGTTTGTAACGCAACATTTCAGAAACATTGCACAATCTAAGGTTCATCTCAGGGTTTAGAATCTTATCCCTTTCCCCGTGTAGAATCTGTTTTTGAAGATGAAAACAGTGAGACTCCTCTAGGAGATGTCCCGGTGGCTGAAGAGGTCAGTACAGATCCAGAAACAGTGGCTGAAGAGGTCAGTACAGATCCAGAAACAGTGGCTGAAGGAGAGGAAGAGGAAGAACAACCACCTCACACTGGTTAGAACTTATTTTACTTCCTCTGTTAAGATAAGGCATTTACATTAATTGACATCTATATGAATACTTGTCATACATTACCTTGTGGGTTCCATTAACAGGGCTACATGTCAAATCCCTGTTCCCTGCCAGTCAAAATGGACTGTACATGTATTGCTGCCATTGGCAACTAAAATTAAAATAACAAAATACATCAGGGTACTAAGGCCAAAATGTTAGAAAATATTGTTGTTAGGAAACAATATTAAAATTTAGTTTCCAACTGTGACCCGAATGAACTAAAATGTGTCTTCCATTATGAATCATTATTGTATTGTTTTGATGAACAAATATATCTAATTTATTGTTAATACAAGAAAACAAATCCAATTCAAAACACAACTAATATTCTGGTTATGGCCCCAACAGTACTCTAAAGTAGATTCATTATTGATTTTTTTTCTCTCCCTGGTATTTAATTAAGTGTCTTAGGAGTTCATAGTTGTGTTCCTCATGTTTCTCATCTTTGCTCTTTACATCCCCTCCCATTAGACGCGCCTCCCACCCAGCACGTGTCTGAGCAAACACGAGATGCTCTCCCCAAAGAGGCACTACAGACGAACGGCATAATCGAAGACCGTTCTTCTGTCTCCTCAGCAGATTTGTTGGTAAGCAAAAACGTCTTTCCACCGTAATCATTAACATGGATAAATCCATCACTGTCAACAGTGTCGCTCCAAACGGATTATTTTTGGAAATATTCAATTGTGCTCAAATACTGCTGTTTTCTTAATGTGGCTCAGGATGCAGAGAGCCTTCAAGGACCCCACAGCACCTCCCGGTTCTCTCATATTCTACAGAAAGATGCCTTCCTGGTTTTCCGCTCATTGTGCAAACTTTCAATGAAACCCCTTGCAGAGGGACCCCCGGATCCAAAGTACGTAAGAGATCGGTCAAATGACATGGCCACACCCCATAGTCGTCTGAGTTCCATTGTTCAAAAGCACAGTGCCTTTTTATCTCAACAGCACTAAACTCGATAAGGACATTGTGGTGCTATGAGGCACGCTTTATCGTTAAATTGCAATGTGGCACTTTGAAGCACCGCTTCTTTTAATTGGTGCCATGTCTAATAAAATGATTTCAATTTGATTGAGGAAAATACAAAAGTACTCCATCCCCACTGTTTGTTAACCAAGCTCTGATGCGTTTAAATGGTTTTTGCACTACCACATGCATACCTGTCAACCTCGAACCATTTGTGATCTTACCAAATTTTGTTTTCGCCCTTACATATATGTATAAATACATGGAAAATCTTACCACTTTACTTTTTTGTAAAAAATCACGAACAACAAGTAGAAAATGTGTATTCTTGACTTGTAAACAGACCAGAAACAGCTGATCAAATGAAAGTAAACATAAACAAGGGAACAGGAAACGGAAATCACATGGTGAAAGTGTTACAAAACGAAATGTTTATCATGATCTTTTTTTTTTAGCCAATCAGAGGCGCCGGTACATATATCACTTGGCAGACATGCGTTTCCGGGAAGAAACAATGGCGGATGGTGAAAAATGGCTAGAAAGTGCCTTAATTTATTTTTTTTTCTCAAAATCACCGTTTAGCGTACCATTTTCATGTGTACAGCGTACCAATATAAAAATGGGCTTTCAGTTGTACCAATTACGGCGAGAACGTACCAGTTGACAGGTATGCACATGGTAGGAGAGAAAAGAGTTTATAATCTCATGGGTCGGTCGTCACGCTTGTTGTAGTTCAACCACCAGAGGGCAGCTTTTTACAATATTCGTAATTAACTGACCATCATTCTGCCCAGAAAAAAAATACATTGGGTTTACAGTAAAGTCACTCATCACTTTGAGATAAGAGGCATTTACTTTTTTTAATGGCCAATTTTTATTGCCTTTTTTCAGAATATGTTTATAGTTACAAAAGCGTTTCCATTACAAAGTATGAGGACAGAGCTACACATAGCACTTTTGACGTTGTACTTGAGGGAAATAATATTGGCTAATAATAATTGGCTTCAGTACAAAATTGAGATAATAAACCCCTGGCAAAGAGATAAAGCACCAATAGAATATTACATTATTCTGTGTGTTTCCCAATCTTTTCTTTATGCAGGTCTCATGAGTTGCGGTCCAAGATTGTGTCCCTGCAGTTGCTGCTGTCCGTGCTGCAGGGTGCAGGGCCGGTGTTCCGCACCCACGAGATGTTCGTCAATGCCATTAAGCAGTATCTGTGTGTGGCGCTGTCAAAAAATGGCGTCTCCTCAGTGCCCGAGGTGTTTGAACTCTCGCTGGCCATCTTCCTCACGCTGCTCTCCCATTTCAAGGTCCACCTGAAGATGCAAATTGAGGTAGTTGGCTGAATCGGTAGGCGGGGCTTTGTGAACTTGTTATGACATATTTTCTCAAATCCCTTGTGGTTTAGGTGTTTTTTCGCGAGATTTTTCTCACCATCTTGGAGACGTCGACAAGCTCCTTTGAGCACAAGTGGATGGTCATCCAGACGTTAACACGCATTTGTGCAGGTGTGCTTCAAAATAGGACCTGTAGTCACATAAAGGCCATTCTTTAGTTAGTGGAATTCAGCATTCAAATTATTGAGACTCTTACTATTTGATCCATTCATTTAGCTGTTTTATTTCCTAAAATTTATGAGATCATATTTTGAAATATGTTCATCTCTGCTAACATGCAAGTCATGTATTTGAGAATTTTACCCAAAACCAATAAGCAACGGTTCTTTCCTCTTCAGATGCCCAGTGTGTCGTCGACATTTACGTGAACTACGACTGTGACCTCAATGCTTCCAATATCTTTGAGCGCCTCGTCAATGACTTGTCCAAAATAGCCATGGGCAGGAGTGGCCAGGAGCTGGGAATGACACCTTTGCAGGTACATTTTTAGGGTTGACCCCACTAATACATAGTGTACAAAAAAAAGAGTTGAAAAACCCCCATAGTGTTGACGTGAAGATTTCTATAAGATGATACAATAAAATCATTCATCTTAAAAATGCACAGTCATCTATGTTCTATTCGACTTGGTCTCTTTGGAATGATGGAATGATATAGGAGGCCGTAGGTTTGAAGTGTGGTGCCCAATTTTAATGGTTGTATTTTCTGTTTGGGAAAGTATGTGAATTATTACTGAATAGTGTATGTTTGTGTCTTGTGTTATAAACAGGAGCTTAGTCTACGTAAAAAAGGCCTGGAGTGTCTTGTGTCCATCCTCAAATGTATGGTCGAGTGGAGCAAAGACATGTATGTTAACCCAAACCTTCAAGCTAACCTTGGTAAGCATGTGGGATCTCTTCCCTCACTTGATTATTTCCCCAGCACTTTAGTGATTGGAACCTGCTCTGTTGTTTCTTCTCGCAGGCCAGGATCCTTTGCCTGAGAGCGAGATGCCAGAGTTGAAGCTTCCAGAGCATCTGACCGGCCGCCGAGACAGCATCAGCTCTTTGGACTCCACGGTCTCGGCCAGTGTCACTTCTTCATCTCAGCTCGACCATCCGGAGCAGTACGAAGTCATTAAACAACAGAAGGACATCATAGAGCATGGCATCGAACTGTGAGCATTTAGCAAGAGGTGGTTGATGTTTAAAAAATGCCAAAGTCAATTGATTGTCTTGTTTTTTTCCCTACCCTGCTCCCAGGTTTAACAAAAAGCCAAAGCGGGGTATCCAATACCTGCAAGACCAGGGAATGTTGGGTTCTTCAACTGACAACATTGCGCAGTTTCTTCAGCAGGAGGAGAGATTGGACACGGTGAGTGACTGATCGATTTGAATTGTAAATCGCAAGTCCAAGCAGCAATCCTGATGCTTTGCGTCTCCATGTGTAGACCCAGGTGGGCGAGTTCCTGGGAGAGAACATCAAGTGGAATAGAGAGGTGATGTACTGCTACGTTGACCAGTTGGATTTCTGCGGGCGAGACTTTGTCTCGGCCCTGAGAGCCTTTTTGGAAGGTTTTAGACTGCCGGGGGAAGCCCAAAAGATCGACAGACTCATGGAGAAGTTTGCTGCTCGATATCTGGAGTGCAACCAAGGGTGAGGAGAATTTTACCAATGCTGGAGTTGGTATGTCACTTAATCTTATTGTATTCTCTTTTTATTCTGCAGACAAACGTTGTTTGCCAGTGCAGACACAGCTTATGTGCTAGCCTACTCCATCATTATGCTCACCACAGACCTGCACAGTCCTCAGGTGAGAAGAGCGCTCGTTGGATTTATTGCAATATCACCCATACCTCCTGCAAAATAGCCTGATAATGGAGTATATTAGTGTTTGGGTTATTCCAAAAAGATGCATAGCATGTATAGCAGTTTTCTGAAATTGGTAATTATGTTTATGCAGCGATGAGTATTTCCAAAATTCAGATTTATTGACATGCATGTAACCATAGCTAATCTTATTAGGTGAAGAATAAGATGACAAAGGAACAGTACATCAAGATGAACCGTGGTATTAACGACAGTAAGGATCTGCCCGAGGAGTATTTATCCTCCATATATGATGAAATTGCTGGCAAGAAGATAGCTATGAAAGAGAGCAAAGAGTTTTCCATTACACCCAAATCCACCAAGCAGAGTGAGTATAGCTCCTGTGGCCAATCTTTCTTTGCATGTTACCCACTGCGGCAAACAAATATTTTTTTCTCGTTTGACATGTAGCCAGCGAGAAGCAGCGTCGTCTGTTGTACAACATGGAGATGGAGCAGATGGCCAAAACCGCCAAGGCTCTGATGGAGGCAGTCAGCCACGCTCAAGCACCCTTCTTTAGCGCTACCCACTTGGAACACGTGCGGCCCATGTTTAAGGTCTGCAAAAACGATTTACTACTGTCGTCTTATGTCCTTACTGACATCCGTGTAGAATATGGTAGCATGGATGCAAGTGCCTGATCTCTGCATGGCACTGTGTATCACTCTGTTATGCAATACTGACAATAACCTCAATGATTGTAATAAGGTAAGCTGTTTTTTTTTTTAACTTTCAGCTGGCGTGGACCCCTTTGTTGGCAGCATTCAGTGTTGGTCTTCAGGACTGTGATGACCCAGAGGTGGCCTCATTATGTCTGGAGGGCATTCGGTGTGCCATTAGAATTGCCTGCATCTTCACCATGCAGGTATGCTTTGCTTTTGTACCTTTTTTTAACTGCTTGTTTTTTTATTTTTTTATTCTGTTCTTGGATGGATTTTTCTGCTTTGCTGGTCATTTGTAGCTAGAGCGAGATGCCTACGTTCAGGCCCTAGCCAGATTCACCCTTCTAACTGCCAGCTCCAGCATCACTGAGATGAAACAAAAGAACATTGACACCATCAAAACCTTGATCACTGTGGCACACACGGATGGAAACTACTTGGGCAACT
Source organism: Stigmatopora nigra (assembly GCF_051989575.1). NCBI lineage: Eukaryota > Metazoa > Chordata > Actinopteri > Syngnathiformes > Syngnathidae > Stigmatopora > Stigmatopora nigra. The sequence goes on from NC_135508.1 coordinate 12,680,232, forward strand.
CCTGGCATGAGGTCAGTTCGTCGTCGTTTTGTGGCGACCACAGTTGGATGTATTTAATGTTCCCATCATAATTGTTACTTGAACATTGTTGTAGATCCTGAGATGCATTAGTCAATTGGAACTGGCTCAATTGATTGGCACTGGGGTGAAAACGCGCTACTTATCAGGTGTGGTTCGAGACAAAGACTCCATCATCAAGGGCTTACCCTCTGGAACAGAGGAATTTATGCCCCTTGGACTCGGTAGGTAACAAAACCCCCATTTAATGACTGCTACTGACAAATAAAGAAACAAATTCAAGTTGCAATGTGGAAAATACCTAAAGCTGTCATGTTGTTGCCATGTTAAATGTGGAGCAGGAAACCTGGTTGGCAATCAGGATAAGCGTCAAATGGCTCACATCCAGGAGTCAGTGGGAGAAACCAGCTCTCAGAGTGTTGTCGTAGCTGTCGACAGGTGAGCTATCGCGCTTAGATAATCACACAAGTAGAGTTGCCAATTCATTGACTTAACTTGAATGCTTCGTTGGTACTTGCAGGATCTTCACAGGGTCTACGAGACTGGACGGAAATGCGATTGGTGAGTAAGCCTATTGTTTGCACAACGATTTAACTTGGAAACTTGGTCTTAAAAATATAGTCATTGGTTTTCATGTTTCTTCTTGCAGTGGACTTTGTGAGGTGGCTGTGTGCTGTGTCCATGGATGAGCTAGCATCAGCGCATCAGCCTCGAATGTTCAGCTTGCAGAAGATAGTGGAAATCTCCTATTACAATATGAATCGCATCAGGCTGCAGTGGTCTCGGATTTGGCAGGTCATAGGGGACCACTTTAATAAGGTCGGTGGCTCCACAGGAGATGGAGGTTTATGCATTTGAAATTTACAAAGTAAACGCCGTCTTCTAAAGAAGTGCCATCCTATTGGTGCATCCTTTTATAGGTTGGCTGTAACCCCAATGAAGATGTAGCCATCTTTGCAGTGGACTCGCTGCGGCAGCTGTCCATGAAATTCTTGGAAAAAGGAGAGTTGGCCAATTTCCGCTTTCAAAAAGATTTTCTTCGACCTTTCGAGCATATCATGAAGAAAAATAGGTATTGGCAATCTAAGGCATGTGTGATATATATTTTGTACGTCTAACCAAGTCAATGACGTTGTCAACATTTCCAATCTTTTACATTTTTCCATCGCCGTGTAAACAATTGGGCTCTCTGGAAATGTATTTGTGCTTTCACCCCCATGACCATTGTTGACATTATTTGCGGCACTGTCCCAAGGTCTCCCACCATCAGAGACATGGTGATCAGGTGTGTCGCACAAATGGTCAACTCCCAGGCCGTTAACATCCGATCGGGCTGGAAGAACATCTTCTCCGTATTTCACCAGGCAGCTTCGGACCACGATGAATCTATCGTGGAACTCGCTTTTCAGACCAGCGGCCACATTGTCAGTAAGTTTCCCCAATGGCGTCTGGCGGCGTTCTAATCCACTGAAACCCGGAGCGAGAGATTAAGTGTACCAATATTAATGCCGATGATATCCTCTACCCTCAGTGAATACATTCCGGGAGCACTTTGCGGCTGCCATCGATTCCTTCCAAGACGCGGTCAAGTGCCTGTCTGAGTTCGTGTGCAATGCGGCTTTTCCCGACACCAGCATGGAGGCCATTCGACTCATCCGCCACTGCGCCAAATATGTGTCAGAGAGACCACAGGTAAAAGGCTTCATGAATTACGAGCATCTGCATTGAAATGCTTCACTCGTATTGTTGTTTTTGGCCATTTTGCAGGCTCTGAGGGAATACACTAGCGATGATATGAATGTAGCTCCTGGGGATCGGGTCTGGGTTCGAGGCTGGTTTCCCATCCTCTTTGAGCTGTCTTGTATCATCAACCGCTGCAAGTTGGATGTGCGGACCAGGTACCAAGTCAAGAAATAAATGGTTTATCGTCCAATGTGGAGAAGTCTAGACTAAAAGGATAGCAAATGTTTGTGAAAAATATTTCAAATCAAGCATTCACCATTTTTTTTTAAATTTTAAAATCCATTCTGGGTGTCGTTGTCCTTCAAATGCACATTTTTTAGGGGGAAATAAACAATAATTTATCACGTTGATCCTAGAAATGCTACTAAAAATGTTCATTTTGATTGGCATTGTGCATTGCTGTTATAGTATGTTCTAGCAACCCGTAGTGAGTGTTAATTGCTTCTAATTAAATTCTAGAATCTAGAACATACTTTAACTCAAAACCATACTTGCACCTCAGTGGTCTAAACATTGACATGGCCCCATGACTAATTTGTGCTGAAAAAAACTGTTATTTGATGTGTTACAAACAAATAATCATAAAATGAACTGCTGTTGTATGTGCCAAAAATCAGCCACCTGTTGCCTGTTTATGTCCTCTTTAAATGATTTGTGTTTTGCTCCCAACAGAGGTCTAACAGTCATGTTTGAGATCATGAAGAGTTACGGACACACCTTCGAGAAACACTGGTGGCACGACCTATTCCGAATCGTCTTCCGCATTTTTGACAACATGAAGCTACCGGAGCAGCAGACAGAGGTGCATTATTCCCTCAGCTGAGCCGAAATGCTTTTTATGTGGCGAAACACTTAAACTTAGCCCCCTTGCTTCGTTTTGCACTCTTAGAAAACTGAGTGGATGACGACAACTTGCAACCATGCCCTCTACGCCATCTGTGACGTGTTCACGCAATTCTACGAACCACTGAGTGAGATCCTGCTGGCAGACATTTTCACACAGCTCCAATGGTGCGTCCGGCAAGGTGGGTGCTTCCAGTTTATAACTACATTTTTATACATGGTGATGCAGAAGAAAATACAAAATCAGCTCAGGTCCACGGAAAGATGAAGATGCAACATACAGATTATTTTATGTACCCATCACTACGCACACACTAAAAGGACACTTGGTGAAGGCCCTGATTATTGTGGTTTTTCACAGTGGATATAAAAACTCAATTTCAAATGGCAAAATTTTTATGATTGAAAATTTGTTAAAAGATTTGAAATGCTGCACTGGACACTAAACCCTTACATTTGAAAAGTGGTGTTTGGACTTTCTATTCACTTTTTATGTTGATGGATCCACTGTCATGAAACATCTAGCAGTGGCTGACATTCTTGTACTACACCGTAGTTCTACTTTGTTTCAGACAATGAACAGCTGGCTCGCTCGGGAACCAACTGCCTGGAAAACCTGGTGATCCTCAATGGGGAGAAATTCTGCCCCCAAGTCTGGAACATCACTTGCTCGTGCATGCTGGAGATCTTCCAGAACACCAGCCCTCAAGTGTACGTCAGCCAGCTGCTAAATGATCATTCCGTAACATTGCGGTCAGTCTCCTTGCTCAGTGCTTTCTTTGTGTTCGTTCCCCCTTCATCAGCTTGTTGACATGGCGACCTTCTGGGCAGGAAGATGAAGCTGCTGACGCTAAGCACTTGGTAAGGAAGTGACTAAACAGTATTTGAATGCAAATGTCACGTTTAATGCAAGGCTTGTCACTTTTTTTACAGAGGAGAAATGTTCCTCCTCATCATAATCCTAAAACCAGCCTAATTACTGTGTGTACCGCATTAGCTTTTCTAACTACTCATTGAAAATTTGAATTAACATAGAAAAAAAGAAACAGGAACATTTTGTTGTTATTGTTGTTTTTTTGCCTTTTTTTAACAACAAATGGGAAAAAGGTAAAAAATTACTTGAATTTTTAATTTAAAAAATGTTTGACTTTAAAAAAAAAAAAAACATTCTATCTCATTTTTGTAGCACAAAACACTAAGTCAGTCAGTGCACCTGATTTACTTTGGCAGGCCCAACAAAAAGAAGTGTTGTGCCTGATCTGGTCTTTGATTTTGTCACCTATGATTTTGTATGTGTATGTGATGTAGGTCCACTTATTCCAAATGATGTACCCGTTTATTTCAAAATCTTCTGTTGACTCGTTGGGTGGGATACTGGGATCCCAGTTTAAAAACACTTGTTTTATTGATTTCCAGGATGTTGATTTTGACACTCAATCCCAGAGTAGCTATGACAGAGCTCTGTCAGAAAGAGGGCACAGCCAAATGTCCAGTGACGACACCTGGAAGGGCAAGTCCAATGCTCGTGAGTATACTCTGAGTCTTGAACCAGCCAAATGGGAGTAAATGGGGAAAATCCACTCAACACAAGGAAAACATGCGAAACGCCACACACCCCAACCGGGGATTGCTCCTTCGATTTCTGAACTATAAGGCCAAAACATTACATTACTGTTTTATTTTTTATTGTGACAAATTGTGAAACCTTTTTTTGTCATTACAGGAGTTTCAGACCACAAATTGTTCGCAGGTCTGCTCATCAAATGTGTTGTACAGTTGGAGCTAATCCAAACCATCGACAACATTGTCTTCTTCCCGGCAACCAGCAAGAAAGAGGACGCCGAGAACATGGCCGCCGCTCAGGTAAGCAGACTTCAAGAAAAATGCCGGTCAAAGTTGAAGTGCTGGTTGCGTGTAGTTTAGACAAACGCCAGTGACAGGCACTTTAATGGTTGTTCAAATGAAACCAAGGAGATGTTTTGATGATCACTTGGTTACCTCATATAGGAAATAAGATTCACTCTTTCCCAGTGAAATCAGATCATAACGTTACCGTGTTCGTCCTTCCGTCAGCGAGATGTCCTAGAAGAGTCGTCAGCCGACGCAGGCGGTCCGGAGTCCGATCAGGGGATGTACAAACACATGACCTCAGCTCACCTTTTCAAGCTGCTGGACTGTTTACTGGAGTCGCATACTTTTGCCAAGGAATTCAACTCCAATAACGAGCAAAGGACGGCACTGTGGAGGGCAGGTACGTCACAGCTGGCCGAGTTAGCACCACGGGGATGCTTGGATTTATTCTTTCATTTATTCTGTACCAGGCTTCAAAGGGAAGTCCAAGCCCAATCTGTTGAAGCAGGAAACCAGCAGTCTAGCCTGCAGCTTGAGGATTCTGTTCAGGATGTACTCGGATCCCCAGCTGTGCGACTCGTGGCCAGACATCCAAACGCGCCTGCTACTGTGAGTTCAAATTTTTTCTTGTGAACCTTGTTACTATTTCTTGTCATTAAATGTTAATCCTTAAACGTCAACTCAATTCTGAAAGTACAGTCACCTCTACTTACAAATGCCTCCAGGTACGAAAGTTTCCGGTTACAATTTTTTTTATATGGAAATGATGACCCGAGATACAAAAAAGATCCGAGCTACGAAATCACCCCAAAAAGTAATTGCACTTCCTTATCCATTATTTTATTTTGAATTCCCCTTATTAAGAAATTAACAACTGTACAAATACAATGTGACACATTTTCACACATACACACACACGTAGGGCACACGTAAAAGTCTAAAATGTACTACAGAGTGGACGGCTTTCGGCCACGGTAGAACAGGCTCTTGCCGCCATCTGTCGGACAAACCCGGAGATTAAATCTATAACGGCCGGTGGGGGAGATATTTCAGTGGCGCAGGGCACGTTTTCATTTGTTTGCTTTATTTATTTTAAAACATTAATAAATCATTTCCCTATAATTTTCTCATTTTTGCGTTTCCTCACATCTTTCATACAAAATTGGGATACTTTGACCAATTTTAAAGGGTTTAGTTGGTAGTTGTGTGAGGACAATGGAAATAATTAGAGAATTTACATATAAAGTACACCGACTTACAAAATTTTCAAGTTGGAACCAATTGATTTCGTGAGTAGAAGTACGACTGTATTAGGCTTCATAAGTAATGGCATAAGAAACGTTAGCATGCGCTAATCATTAAAAAATTACTTATAATAATACTACTACTACAGCTCCATTTAATAGATGTATAACACAATCCCCTACTACTACTATTGTGTTTTATAATCCGGTGCGCCTTATACTGCGGAAAATACGGTACCTTATTAGTCATATTTTCAGATGTGTTCTCAAATGCCTCGTGGTGCAGCTTGTGACTTGAAGTGACACTTAACCAACTGCTCTTGATTTGCATAAACTCTGCCTCTCCTCTTACCTCATGTTGGCCGTGAAATATTGCCATCGATGTTGTTGTCTTTTTGCCAGCTTTCGTCTCGTCGCATTCGTACGAAAAACAAGCCGGTTGTTTTTGTCAGTCAGCTGCCGACTCACGGAAAATGTTTTGACGCTTTAGCCCTGACCTGTTACCTTAGTCAATAGGAATTCTAAACAACAGGTACTCTGTCGATTTCAGGGTGTGTAGCGAAGCCCTGGCTTACTTCATCCGCCTGACCTCGGAGAGTCACCGAGAAGCTTGGAACAGTCTGCTGATGCTGCTGCTCACCAGGACGCTCAGGCTGCCCGATGACAAGGCAGGAACACCCACACGCAATATGTAGCACGGTGCGGTTGAAAACAAACTAGCCTAACATGCGTTTCCTTCCACTCACTCCCTCCAGTTCAAACCTCACGCTTCGTGCTACTTCTCCCCCCTGTGCGAGATGATGCAGTTCGACCTGATTCCAGAGCTGCGAGCCGTCCTACGACGCTTCTTCCTGCGCATAGGCAGCGCCTTCCAAATCGCCCTACCGGGGGCCGTGGGCAGAGAGGGCTCCTGAAAAGACCACCCGGCCCCAATTTGGCTCAACCGACCACACTTTTTCCCGCAGAAGAGGCTTGCTCCGACTAGCAAATCGGCTAATTTATTTGTCTCCTACCGCTCGTGGCAGCCTTACAATAGGCAGCGTAAGAATTGCTTAACTCGTTCGCTAACGTGGCCCTCTGATTCATTTGGACCGGACTGACTGGAAACGCGCCCGGATCATTCCAGTGCAAATGAATTGGACGTCCATGGCCGTCGATGGCACTGAATGAGTTAAAGGAACTGGAAGGATGTCTCGCTTTGGCCCTCACTTTTGGCCATCTGTGCCTGTCGGGTGGGAAAAGATCGTGTGTGAGTCAGCCGCCCTCCCATCATACCCTGCTGTCAAACTGCAGCGTTCAGCTCCGGCTTGTTTACAACAGCGTTGGTCCGCGTGCGCTAATGCATTCCATTTGTGTGTTAATGGATTTCACAGTTTTCCTCCCATCTCTGCCTGAGTGATTGTGGCAAAGGCAGCAGTGTCCCTTTTCTTTTTTCTCTTTCTTTTTTGCACATCTGTCGCGTTTTGGTCCAAATGTCGTGTTTATAATTATTTAAAGTGCATTTAAATATTTTTGGGGAGAAGCATTCCTTCCCCCTGTGACAGTGGATGTCTCATTTTCTTCCCTAAAAACTAGGGAATTTATAAATATATATAAATATATGCAATTAAGGCAAAAATGCAGATGGTCACGTTTGCAGTGTAAGATTCAATGTATGATATAACACGGAAACAAAAAATGCCATGATTCCGTTATGTTGTGATGGTATCTATGAGCAAATGAAATTATCAATAAACTGGAATTCTGATCAGTTTAATACCAGAGCCAGTTTATTACAGGATGTCTGTGAAATAGAATTGCTTGTTTCGGGCAGAAACGTACAACTTCCTTGTGTTCTTATAGAGTCAATGTTGTCACAGGTAGAACATGCAAATTCCACATTGGATGTGACTTTTTTTTAAACATTATGGACGAGGTGGCATAAATTTGCAAATGCCACAATATCCTACTGAGATTGTAGAAATATAAGATCATTTTTCAAACTATTTCCAGGACAGTTGTGATGATTAATTGGATGCTGGTAATGGAAAAAAAATGTTTTTACATTTAACCACGTAATAATCTTGATATATTTCCACTTACAAGCCTGAAACACATCAACAACTGTCCTACTGTAAGTAACATTGTTTGCAATTGAACGTTATCATTAAATACTAGTAGTCATCCCAATTCAAATTGATTTGACATCTATTGATGGCAATACCAGTGCATGAGTTGGCACCAAATTCTTGTTTGTAAGAGAAAAAAAATCTTTGAACGCAAAAAAAGTCCCCTCTCCAAAAGGTTGCATTTGGTTAACGTGCATCTTAATAGTACATGTTGATAAAGGGTCAGCAAATGACGTCACGTTCACGACAAAGCCATCAAACACTTGAAAGAGTGACGCAAATCGATCACTTCGTTCGGCATCTCACTCTTTTCGCATCACAACCTTTGGACGCTCCAGATCATTTAGAAGCAGACTTAAATAATGTGTTAATTATATTAATCCATAGTCTGATTATGAATTAGTTTAGAATTGCAAATAGATTAATTTGATAGGCACCAAATCGCCACCGGGCACAGATGAGTTCCATTTCCTGCCGCTTGGTGTCCCGCGAGTTGCGCCTTGTGAGTCCGTCGTCACTTTTCTCGTCTATTTTTTTTTTGTCTCAGTTCCATTCAATACTAGTTCAGATAACACGTGCACTTTGACATAGCTATGAATTGGCAAAATGTTCAACTGGTTTCCAAACGGCTCGATTGGTCAAAAACGTCAGAGATGCAATAAATTAGCTGTACACTGAATGTATAAATATCTATATTTTTTTAGAACACCACGTTGGGATAATAGTCAAGGCCTGTCCAGGTTTTTCCCGATTATTTAGTGAAGAAAATACACACATTTTTGGTTACGCGAGAGTTGTTCTGCTCTAAGATGGCCGCCAGTTGTTAACGACAATGACTTAAACTTTTACCATCTAGCGCGGCAAATATTCGTCGAAAATCTACTGTGCCATAGACTTTTCCTGCATTTGAGCTCGTTGAGCTAGCAATGATTGGATTCTTAGTCCGGGTTTTACTGCCTGGCGAACAGAAATGATTCTGTGGAAACCGCCGTACAAGTAAGAGCTTGATGGTTTGCTTTTCGAAACTGCACCGAATATTTTTGGGTGGTCGTGATGCGGAAAAAAAGGAGCTCGAACATTTTCTTTGGTCTCGTTAACCGAGGAAGGAGATCGAACAAATTGTACGCCTCCAAAACCAATAGAGACATAAAGGCTTCATTTGCTCTCAAACTAAACGCGTTTATGTGAGCGTTTTCCCATCATTTCCTCTTTAATGCAAACGTACTGAGTGACAGCTCTAGCCAAAGGAGCCTTCTACCTTATCACGACGGAGTCCTTCATGTATTATTAGTCAAAATATACCCCCCCCCCCCCAATAAAAAAACGCCGTCTCGTTTCGTCGTGATGTTTTTAATTTGAAATAATCTGTAATATGAAGCGTTTTGGATTCGTGCTGCCTTCGCGATCTTTCAAAACCCGTTCAAATATAATAGGAAATACCAAAGACTATCCGGGGTTTTCGTTTTCAAACAGTAATGCATTTGATTTTTTTTTATCCTTTGTTAGATTAAAGCCCGTTTTCTAAGTACATTTTACACACGGCAAGCAATAAAGATAAAATATAAAACGGACTATTTCATTTGCGCCTGTCCTGGATTCAATAATCATTGAGGGCATTGTTACGTAATCGTCTAGGTGGGCGTGTTTCTCATCCGAGATGAAATGAGGAGGGTGCGGGGATTATTGAGTTGTGTATAAACCATAAAAGACTCCTCAACATAAAAAGTGGACATTTTTTTCTGGTTTTGTGGGGCTCCTGTTTTTCCCTCTTGAAAATATTGAGATTATTTGGCAGACTGGGAGAAAATCGTCACTTGCTGGTAAAACGCCCCTTTCATTCACACCGATTTGTGTCCGCACGTGGTTTTTATTATTATTATTATTGCGTTGTTATCAACCACGGATTGAAAGGATAGTTTTTAAATCGCAACCTATAGGCTATTTTTTTGGAGGGAATGCGTCACTCCGCTCCATGACAATAGACAAAGCTAACAATCAACAATGTAAATAATTAGGTTGGCAGACGGCTTTAAGTCAAAAGCTTGAGAGGACAACAAATCTGCGATGTTGGTGCCACATTTTGTTGGGCACAAGGTAGCACGTGTGCAGTCCTGATGTTTGCAAGCTAGCCACGTGGTTTGCTGAGCTCGAGACCATGTGGCCACTGTAAACACTGCGACCTCCGGTTGAGGGAAAATGTTTCTCAATTATTTTGAAAATATGTATAGCAAAACAAATGCAGGTTTCGTTCCCCGAATAGTCGCGAAACTGCGTAGCGAAATTGTTTTACCTTCGGCTCCGCTTTTGTTTACTTCGTCGGGTATATTTGCGAAAAGAGATGGCTTTTTTCCCACTAAGGCTGTTTTTATGATGATTCAATTATTTTATTCTAAAATGTATAAATGAACAAGTTAAGAAAATAAAGTTCATGAAAAGAAAAATGCTCTCCGCTTCCGGTTTCAAGTATAATACTTTTAAAATAGAGTTTTGATCATGTTTTAACTCATGCCCACGACGGCTATAGACGTCCAAGTCATTCAAACTTGAAGGACTGGCTAGAAAAGCTCGTCTTTGAGTCCACAAAATGCTCACTGCGTATTATTGACGTCGAAAAACATCCATTCCCTGCCAAGCCCATGTCTACAATTGACAAACTCATTTAAATTTACATCAAAAGGATGAAAAAAATGCCCCATGATTGGAATCTCATCAATCGGTGTCACTGAATGAGTGCAAAAATCATTATTACATATATGATGACATACATTTTTCATTTTAAGTAATGAGTTCATAACTCTTTACATTCCACTAATGCTGATTAACCTCCAAATGTTTTAATTAGAGAGGACTTTGTGAATGCTTATTTTTCCAATCCATTTTGGACCAAGATGAACGCTGTCTTCCTCATCTAGTCAAAATGGATAGCACGTATAGCAGTGTCGAGGGCAGAAAACTGAGTTTAATTAGAGCCGCAAAATCTCAACTGACGGACAAAAATGTATTTTTCATCAAGATAGATGGTTAAAACGAGCCCACAACCTGTGTGGCTTGTCTGGTCAGTGCATTTTGGCCAAGAGCGACGTCTAAGCCCCTCCAGCTCGCTCGCAGTCTTTGCGCATTCTGTCTTTTCAGGGTGAAGCAATGTTGGAAAAAAATATTTGCATCTTGGGAGCACAAGACGTGAGGTCAAGAGTTTTCAACATGTTGACAAGCGACTGCTTTTGCTCAACACGACCATGTCTTGGTCAATGTTCGCTGTGATTGACTCAAATTTGAACTCTTCCAGAAAGTTTCTCTCGTCAAAACAGTTAATTCTCTCATGCCTTTTGACTTTTCGTCTTGAATTGTGACATTCTAAGATGGTAACACTTGTATAGATTTGTCACTGGCCCTTTATTGGACTGACATGCCTTTTGATTACAGCAATGGTTCAGGTAATACAAAACAAAATCGTGAAAAAGTGTTTTGTTCGATCTGGAGCCAATTGAATCACATTTAAAAGCCGCCGGCAAGAAACTTAACGACACTGTTTACAGACTAGTCATGTGAGGAGGCGCTTGTACTTCTTGTCCTTTACCTAATATGTTTTTATATTGGAAAACCAATCATTTTTTTTCTTCCTTTCTAAATGTGATCATGGGGCATAACTTCATTTTGCAGCATGGAAAGGACATTCGCAACACATGTATTTATTGGCCAGGCCAACAAAGTTGAATCTAAGGCTGTGATCAAGGCTTTTAGTAGTTTATTCATTCTCATCAATCAATTGTATGTATAAAGAAAAATAATGCCATTTTTTTTGTTCCTCAATGGGACAATGAAGGTATTATCTACCAGTCTTTAACTGGTTAGGCCCATTGTAAGTTAAACAATGTTTCTCTCTAATTAATTGAGAGTGGGAAATAGTTGATTGATTTAATTATTGATGAGTTGTTAATCATTCACGGCTCTCCGGCTTTAAGCAGTGCACGTCAGCCTAAATACACGGAAGTTGACAAACAATTGAATTTGAGATCATTTGGCACCCAGGACATTTCAACCTATTATAGTCATACCAATAGTTAATGCCTCATGCAACCTAATTAAATATATACATTACAAAAGCAGAGATTCATACAGTGCCTTTCAAGACACCTGAGAATGCTTGATTAAATGAAATGAGTCCACGTGACAATGGTGCTCTGTGTTGTACACGCCGTGTAGGATTCAGTTCGGCACACAATGTTCTGGATGGTAAGTCTTAACATTTCCTGGTTCACATCCCACCCGTTCCTGCCCTATCAGGTTAAATGCCATTCTTATGTTTATTTTTTTTATAGCAAATCCTGGCTAAGTAGCAAAAAGGTCTTTTTTTGTTTTCCTGCTCGTGGTCTTCCTTTCTTTTTGCCTGCAGTCACTGCGACAATGACTCTATTCTTTTGTTGAGGAAATGCACCTTATTCTTTTTCAGGTGACTTGGATTTATTCACCACAGGTTAATCCAAATTTGTATCTGTCCAGGAGCAATGTGGTCATTTTATGCAACCAAAAAAAAAGAAGAAACGTTCCAATTTTTTTTATTGTCTGCTGCTCATCTGCGGTTTAAGTGCTCTTTTGGTTTTGACACCAAGCCAGCCGTCAAACGAAAACGATCTCAACGGCTTACATGTTGTTAATTATGTTACGATTCAAACTTAATGAGCTTCCAGCAGCTGTCAACATGGATAACGATTACGAAACCACAGCCCAGTGACTGTTCGGACAATGCTTTTTGGTTTCGTCCGGCCGGGCACCTTATCTGTGGGTGAGACCAAGTAAAAATGTGTGGGTCTGAGTGGGCGTGAGTGCTTGGCAGAGTCTCCTGACCCAATCACCTAAAGCTCACCTTCAGCATCCTGCCACTCCCTTTGTCTTCTTCCCCTGCTCTTTGTCTGATACATACGCACACACCAACTAACTAGTGCCTCATTAATTGAACTACCATCTGCTCCATGTGTACCATCCCAATTAGAGGGATATACCTTTCACCCCACCTGTCCAAATCTAATATAGTAGGTGGGACCACATTTACGGACGCACACACACACACACACACACAAAACGCAGTAAGCTGTCCTGACCTGGAGTCTTTTCTTTTTTGTCTCCACAGGGTCTGAACTGGTTTGTCAGCCTTGTGTAGGATTTGGTTTCCGCCCCTCAAGTGTCCTCTGGACCCCGAACGACCATGTTGGTCTGAAGAAAGGCAGGCGCTGTGTGTGCATTCACTGGAAGGGGACCCGGAGCGAAGAGACAAAGCACGTTTTCCAAGTTGATCCCAATATGTCTCAAAACCGAAAACTGGTTGAGTTTTACATTCGTCTCAAACTCTCACAGCGAGATCACCCGGTCAATCACATTGGACTCAGGCAAGCATCGAGGAGGACTGACGGGGGGGAGGGCGCCTCCGGCGAAGAAGAGCGGGTGGCCACGCACACCAACGGGACGACAAACGGCACCAGTCCCCCGGCGTCGCCGCTACGGGAGTCGGCCAGCCTGGACGCCGTGAAGGAGGCCCTCCGGGACTCGGCCAACGAGTTTGAGTTGCGCTACTCCCGCGCCTTCAGCGACCTGGACCAACAGCTTCACCTCACCCCGGCCACCGCCTACCAAAGCTTCGAGAACGTCGTAGACGAGGTTTTCCGGGACGACATCAACTGGGGCCGCATCGTGGGACTCTTCGCCTTTGGCGGCGCGCTCTGTGTCGAGTGCATGGAAAAGGAGATGAGTCCACTGGTGGACAGGATCATGGACTGGATGACGGCGTACCTAGACAACCATCTTCAGCCTTGGATAGACCGCCAAGGGGGATGGGTAAGTCTCTTCTATTCTTATCTTATTAACTGTAACTCACATGCTACTGTTGACGGTGATAGCATCCACCCACGTTCGATCCATTTTAACTCTGCCTTCCTGTCAACATGGATTTTTTTTTTTTTTTTACATCTAATGCGGTCAGTTCCACTGTAGCTTGAGCATCAATGGCTATTGTCAATCAATGTCCATGGGGAGTTCATTCTTTTTCCTCGAGTTCTATATCGTATTTTCTGCCCGCATGAACCGTTTCATGCCGTAAAATGTGTTTGTCGAGGCAAATGATGGAGGTTGATGGAGGTTGAATAACTTCACGCTCGTGGTATGGCAAGACGGGCGCTTTTGCGATGCAACCTGTAGGTGATATACCTACATACATAATAAATAGCGCAGTGTGGCGAAACAAGATGAATTGAAGAGCGGCATCTGCTTATGAGTTTCAGTGTGTTTTCATATTTTCATGAACTTAAAAAAAACATTTTAATAATAGTGGGGAAAAATCGCAAAGTAGTGAATTCGTGATAAGTGAAGGTGCAATAATCGGGGGATTACCCTACTAAGGTTGAGTTTCAAAAGTATTCAAAACAATAAGTCACCAGCGCTCATTGATATATATTCTTTTATCCATTAACCAAGTGTACCACAACTTCCTCATGCCGCTACTCCCTTCCTATCGGCTGAAAATGACCCGCTGCTTATGAACTTTTTTTAATTTTCATCTTTCTCACTCCAAATCGCTGTCCCTAAACACATTGAATAAACAAAATGACGTCACCTTATAGTCACTCATGGCTCATCGTTGTAAATAACTGCTGTAATTTCTCGAGTATATTACGCCCTTGTGTAGTCCCCACCCCCCACCACACGCAATTTCGCATGTTACGTGACCTGCCTGCCAGTGCGTGAAGGTACGACACAAACATTTTCCCCTTCTAGAATAATACTTGTGTTTTTATAAACAAGCACAGTCTACTGGTACTATTATCAGAAACCCAAGCTGAATCGCTCAACGTGAAAAAAAGGGATTAAGAAAGTGGATGTAAATGATGTTTTGGAGCACGGGACACTTTGCTCCGTTAGCACGCAACTGTGAAATGTTGCGCAAACAAATGAGGTAGCGCTTTTGCATGTGAAATTCTCACGAAGAGATGGGAACGAATCTTGACGTGATCTCTCGTGACCGCAGGGGTTAACGTCGGACTTGGAGGCTGACTCGTCTCAACGCCGGACGGGAATGATTCAAGGCTATCACAGGCAGTCCTTTGTTTGATTGCGGCCGCTCCATTGGTCCTTGGCCGCAATCCCCCCCCTCTTCTATGTGTCCATGTTCTCTCCACCCTTACCCCGGCCTCTCCTCTAGTGGGCTCTTGTTCGTGGCAGCTGCCTGCACATGAAAGCAATGTTTTTTTCTCGCAACGGGTTGGCTAGATCTCGCCTGTCCCGCCCGGTACAGTCTGACCCACGCCAGTCTCTGTACACGTGCGCTACAGGACCGTTAAGGTCAGCTCTTCCTTTGTGCCAGCCATTTGATGGTATAAAGGAGAACAGGGGGGTGAGGGGAGGGCTTTTTGTTTATGTCCACTCTGGGGTTCTGTGGTGGTGACAGGTCAAAGGTTACCTCTATGGCAACTGTCATCCCAGTGCACCTAGAAGGGTCCCGGCGGGCCCGCCACGGCTTTGTTTGTACTGCCAAGAGGCCTTTACCTAAAATGGGGATGGATGGTGCAGATATGGAAAGAGAGTGAGGGTCCGCGTTGATTTGTTTTTATGGTGGACCCTTTATACAAGAAGTGGGCCTTTTCACGTTGAACAGGATCCCTTCCTGGATGCGGGTTGACCCGATTTCTTCCGTTTTAGTTCTTTGAATGACCGTTTGTTTAGTTGAAGCCACTTGTTTAGTTCCTTTTTCCCCAGTAGATTTCTTAAAAACATGAATGAAACCTTGTTGAACTGAGGTCTCGTCATTTGGGTTCCAAGTGCGGTGCTTTGTGTCACTTTGAGGCCATTGCAGGCCTATTCTGAATGTTGGGGGCTAAAACTTTCCTTTTTAGTATTTAGTCTTATGCCTTTGTTGCTTCTGATACCCTTTGTCCTCCACACAAAATTGAGTTGCACGCGATGATTAAGAAGAAAATGTTCTTTCAAAATTCAACCAATAGGTTTGTAGCAACGTATTCAATCAGAAGCTAATGCGCTTACCGTCACACATCATTTGGCATTACAAAATCCCAGAAACATGCATGCACATCTTGTCATGCTTATCATACTGGTGGTGGATTAGGACTAGCCTGCCATCCTGTTTTGGTGTCAGCATAACCTAGACTAGAAGTCAATGAATGGCGCTAAAAAGTTGAACGGATCAGCGCCTGTATGCTTTCACTTCTCTAGACGATGGACAACACTGCACGATGCACCCCCTCCCTCCCCACACACATCTTTATTACCCTGAGAGCATACGGGTGTGACAGATGTTGGTTATTCATGAGCACACTACACCCACCAGGACAATTGCCTTAGTCTGTACAGATGGAAAATTCACTCTTTTACCACCACAGAGTATTGCCATATCAGCCCATTGTTCTTATTTGAGTTTGTCTTCTGGGGAAAAGCCTCTCTCACTTCTTCTTTTTGCAGTCTCGTCTTCTCAAAGTCAAAACCCCCTAGATTTCCTGAAAGGCACCCAGTGCAAACCCACGCGAGACCCTGTGTTGTCTCGCTTTGTTTCACGGCGCTCCCAACCTGCCTTCCTTTCCCCCCGGCACCTCCTCGCAGGGATTTGCCGTCGGCAGATGTCGGATCATTGCCGTGGGGCAGGTGTGCCCTCCTCGATGCGAGCTGATCAAATGCATGTATATTTTGCACCAGCTAAGTCACTTGGCTCTTTCGCACTGTTGCTCGGTGACTTCCAAATGAAGGTTATGGGTAACGATTCATTTCAAATTAATGGTGGCATAGAAGCTGGAAATGAGAGTTGACAGATATTGGAAACCCTCCACTCATTTAAAATAACTAATGTTTTTAGGTAACTCAATTTGGTATTCAGTGGCTGACAACAAGTCCCAGTTTTATCTAGAAAATGTTTTTCCCCTTGCAGCTTATGAGCTCATATCAAAAGAAAATTGAAAATACACCCCCTCCAATTTTTTTCCTACAAGCCTTGAAAAAAATGTGCGAGTTTATCCCTCATCCAACAAATATCACCTAATTGTTTAACCCATATTTAAATCTTAATTATTGAATTTCACTCCATACGATATTGGGAAAAAGTCATTTTTTCATGTAAAATACATTTGTGGACTCGGCTGACTATAAAAAAAATGTTTAATTGGGTCAGGCTGGTCTATTGAAGATGACATTGTCAAAATGACCTGCCAAAACAACAGGGGAGAAATGCTGTATTATGGCTCCAACTGCTCACCATTCTAGAACTTATTCAACATGTCTGTCTAGATATATGCTTAAACATTTTTTCCCCAGAGAAACCTTTTCCTAGCCATCATTACACCTGTTTGCCGAACTGCTATATATTGCAAAGCTAAAATCTAGTCAGGGATGGTGTTATAGTAGTACCATTCCGCTTCCAGACCAGGGATGGGCAAACTATTCCACAAAGGGCCGCAGTGTGTGCAGGTTTTCATTCTAACCCATAAAGAGGACACTTTCACCAATCTGGTGTCCTACGAGTGCAATCATTGAATTGCAGTCAGGTGCTTCTGGTTTTCTGCAGAAATCTCATTGGTTAAAGTGTCTTTACTGGATCAGTTGCAACAAAAACCTGCGCACCCACGGCGCCCCTCGAGGACCGTTTTGCCCACACCTGTACTAGCCCGTTGTGTAGAGAATCTTTATTGATGATTGACCTTTTTTACATTTGATTTTATAGCTGCTGTAAAAGACAGTTACAAACATACAATGGTGACCTGACCGTAGCTTTACCAGTCAGTCAAATTGTCAACTGAGATTACAAGAGTGACCATATCCAAACCAACAAGAAAGAATGTTTTTTAGTTGTTGAAAACATGCACCAGTAGGAACCATAGAAACTGCCCTACGTAATGTGCAAACACAGTGTGTTTTGGAGTATGAAAGCACCCAGGTATTACACCCACCTTGGCAATGCAGACTGATGTGGCAATCATTCACCCATTGCCCCTTTTATAGTCCCACCTAAGCACTAATATTGAAGATGGCAGAGGTGACAAGTTCTGCTGCACAGAGCACACTTGGCCATCATTAACGCTGCAGCTCGCCTCGTAAACGGTCCCACCGGACCTTATTTTGGAGGCTTCGTGGGCCGAGATGCTGAGATAGCGCCATATTAGCGGCTCCTGATGGGAGATAAATTTACTCTGCCAGAGCCACCACCAGGCAAAGTGCCGGAGTAAAAGGCCGTATATTGCCAGATAATAGACAGACAGGGGAAGACGCACAGCGCCATCGACCTTAATAACACTGTTACCAGCCGAGGAGGCGATTGCAGTGATTACTCAGTGGAGACCGAACTGCCTCAGGGTCAGACCGCAGCCTTATTACCAATTAGTGAAGAATAATATCTTAACTCGCTATAGAGGGAAACAATGTCTTTCAACCCCCATCTAGCAGGCTCAAATGTCTATCTGGTCTGGAGAAAATTGACTGGAGCTGGCTGGAAGTAATGTGTGCTGGAAAAACCTGCAGAAAAATTGGAGGGAAAGGCCGTTAGCCCAGTTGTTGTGCTCCATCCATTAAGTTAAAGGGTTGTAACAAAATTGCCTTTCTCTTATCGACAATCATTGATGGAGCAAGATTGCTAAAAAAAAAAGCACATTTAAGAGTACACGGAATATTTTTGATGGTATTTTTGTAAACCATAATGCATCTGAACCATTTGTCTCAATGTCAAGAAGTAGTAAAGTTGTTATTTTGTATTTTTGAGTTTGAGAATTAGTGTCATTGACTCGTTGTAAGTGGTTGAACAAAGTCTGGCAAATTTGAATATTTGAAAATTTGTTCCAAAAAAAAGCATAACTGCAGACATAATTTCAGACAGAATATATTAGTGACCGCTATAGTCTACAAAGTGGCTCTAAATATCAGTCACCAGGTCAATGCTAATTGCTAATGACAGCGTCAAACACTTAAAAATGTGAACAATGTCCTCAAAACAATGTCCTCAAACTGCTTTGTCATCCTCTCGGACATAGTTCCAGGTGTATGCACATTTTTATGTCAGTCATTGTTTATTGTGCTAAATCTTTATCATGGCAATCTCAGTGGGCAAAATTGAAACCAGAAAACATTGGTACACTACCCACCCCCAGTAGGAAGCTAATTAATCCCAAAGGATATCGAACAAAACGAAGGCCACACAGACAAAGAACAATGGAAGACGTCCGGCATTTTCTATTCATTCTTCTCCATGTGGGTTTTTGTTTCTTAGCATATTTGTTGCCATTTTGGAAGTGACATTCTTCTCCACCAGTCAAAGCGCTCCATTGTATTATGCCCTTAAAATGACCTTTTGTAAGTGTAGCAGTTATTGAGGATGGGATAAATGAGTTGTACAGTACCAACAAAGTCATCCTAGTCTCATTCATTGGTTTGGTAAATGAAGCTCTAAATATAGCCAGTCAAAAAAGGTTCTGGAATTATCTGTGCCCCCCAGCCTTCAACCCCACCCCCTCATAATTAACATAGAGGTGCTTGGCTAGATCCATAGTCTGTCAGTCTGCCTTCCTTAGAAAGGAGGGAAATCTCACCCTTGGGACCAATCCGGCCCGCCTCCTTCTTCGCTCCCCATCCTTTATCTTCCATATGTCGGTCTTGCATCTCCTCACTGTTTCCAATCGATATGCGTCCCTTATTTTTCAGTCTGAAACCCCCCCACCCCCTTACCCATTCTCGCACCCCTCGCTCAATATATCCTTTCTCCGCATTCCTTATTTGCATCTCACGTCCACATCTATATCAAGCTATTTTCTCTGAAATATACTATGCTATCTAAACAAAAGACTGTCTCTGCCATGCAACCAAATGTAGGACAGAATAGCAATCAGACCTAGTTTTGCCCCAAAAATAATTATATGCACTTTTTGCAATATAAAGCACAATTGCCATGCTCTTTGAAACAAATCCATCATCTTGTGCATCAACATTGGATTATATCGCATTGGGGAAGATCTGGTGCCTTGCTGGATCAGTGACTATTTTAAACAAAGGACCTGAAGCCAGAAACGTACAAAGATTTGCTTATAGAGGGGCTATATTTTTTGCCACCAACCAGCCATCTCATGTTTTTTTTTTTTGCTATCTTCCAAGTTACGAAGATGGTTTCTGCAATTCTAATGCACACTAAAACATCCCCCTTTTTGACATCTGATCAATGGCCAGCACTTTAGCTCATCATTATAGATGGCTCTGTGAATCTCAATGCGCTCATATTTATATCTATTGTTTCCATATGCAGTATGGGTGTGTGTCTCTGGATGTGGGTGGGCTCTTTTCTACCCCCCATAACACAAGCATTCGCGCTGTGCACCTCTTTGTGTACTCCATTTGTCCCAATCATGGGCTGACTGACTGCAAACAGTTTGTAAATCTGTCGCCAGCAAAACCAGTAATGATAATTTTGTGTGTTGATATGCATGTAGGTGATCACTTGGTAATGCAATTTGTACTTCAAATCATATTGCCACACCACATAATTGAGGTTCATATTGAGTGGTAAACAGATGGCTTCCTGAAAAATACTTATTGATAATTGGTCACCACTCCCCACGGTGTGAATGTAGTTTGAGTTTATTGTCTAGTCAGGGCAGTATTCTCTCTTCGGGGATCTATCAGCTGTCACCTCTTAGTGCCAACAAGGCTTTTGCAGCACGGGAGTGTAAAGTTTGACGCTAATCACATTGCTTACCTGTTGTGTTGAAAGTAATTGAAGTCCCGCCAAATGCTGCTTCCAAAGTCACAAATATTGAGTAAATGCCATGTCGCTGTGTAAAAGAGCACCCAAATGATGGATTTGAGCTTTTATGGCTCTGACAAATGGACTGAATCTCTGCCTCATCAAGGTTGAAGCATTATTATCATCCTCTCTTTGACGCCTTGTTCATGAAGCACAGACATTTAGCTAAATGCCAGATTAGCATGTTCTCTGTCTAGACTGGAAGCACTATCGCAGTCCAGAGGCATCAAGTCCTCTCCCCTGAAATCCCACACATGCTTATATAGCCCATGAGTGTGAAGTAGCCAAGTACGGTGTAAAACGGGCAACAAAAGGACAGTAAAAGTGCTGGTGACTCAGCTCAATGAGGTCGTCGCTAGTAGATCACTCGATGACACCATGCTGCACTGTGGCTTACTGAATCGAGGCAAGACGTTCTGATTTGGGTGTGCTGTTCCAATTCTCTCAGGCTTAGCAGTAAAATGAGGTCACAGGCAAACGCCCCCAGTCCCTACTGAATTTTCCACGTTCCCTTCATTTTTTTTTTGGGACCTCCTGTGTTCTACCCTAACGAGTAGCCCCTTCTTTCTCCTTCCATCAAAATTTAACCAAAAAAGGCAAGCCCTATTGCCTATTTCCCTGCACCACTCTGATTTCACTCCTTTCTTCGTCTCATATCTATGATCAGATTATGTGGCATATCACGGGATTAATGTGGCTCACGGCACGTAGAAAGATGGAAAGGGTGGAGAGGGTTGATGAGGCTTTCATGCAAATGCTTGCCGTCTCTCTTCTGAAGACAAAATGATGATAAAGAAGAGCGTCGAGGCGAGCGCTTAGCAATAACGATACCATTGCAGCGCCTCGGCAAGAGAAGCAGATAATAAAACAATTTATTCAGATTATAAAGATACGATGATCAGCTCATAAACCCATTCTTCTTTCATGTCTTAATAAAGTGTATACCCCACTTTTTGCCGTCCGCCATTCATGCCTGGCAATTTATTGGTTTCTTCCCAAAAAAGATCTTCATGTTTGAGTTCACCCATTTGAAGGAAAGGGCCAGAATGTCTTATTGTGAGACTGTTGTTGTCATAACCAGTTCTCGAGATGGTTGAAGTTCTCTCCGTGTTCTCCTGGTGTGAATTTATGCACTGTCATGGTATCTTGCACATTCAGAGATATTGTGTTTCCAGTGTATTGCTATTCCAGTGTATCTGTTGTATAAACTTGTATTTGTTGACGCAATGACGCTGTGTGGAGAGACATCCCCCAAAGTGAGAACAGATTGCCGTCTTGAGCCTTCATGTTCTGACTCATTAATCTTGTCTTTAATTTGTGGATTCACGGACAGTGTAACACCCCAGTGCACGCTTTGGTTCAGATTGAGGATGGGGTTCAAGGTCCTGAAAGCAGTAACCAGTTAGTAATGGCTTTGCCCTAAAGAGAAAATTCACTATTCTATTGTCTTTGTTTTTACTTGATTCCTTGCTGCTAAATCCAAAGAGTCGTTGATATTTCCTGTTAGCATAAATATTGTGCACCATCTCCAGGAATGTGCTGAAAGGGTTAATGATTGATGGAGAGCAAACCATATTGTTATTGTTCTCATTTGTCAAGAATTTGACATTGTAGTATTGTAGTATCAGTGCTGGGCAATGGTAGCGGCATAGTACGGCTTCAATTAATGAATATAAAATGATACAGAGTACTATTACAGCTTTTTGTGAAAATGTAAGATTTGTCCTTTTGACTCTGCTTGTTACGACTACTCTTTGTCAACAAGGGTCACATTTCTTCACTCCATCACTGTCACTTTGTGAATAAACAGCGTCTCATCAGTCACACTCTGAGTACAAGTTGCTCAATGAAGAAAAACACATGATCTGTTTGTTGGATTGCACAGTGTACCTCGGCCAAAGGACATCTCGCCGGCATGCACGTACGTATCCAACGTGCACCAACTTCAGGGCTCCAGTTTTTTTGTGCCTGGGAACACAGTAGTCTAGTTTTTGTCTGACTTGTCGTTTTCAGGAGAAGCTTTAGAAGCTTTAGGTTTCGCACAATGCCAATGGAACAGTCAACTAAATAATCCTATTCTATTACACATGCAAGTTTTAACAACTCGTGTGTAAGTTATTAACAACAATTAGCCGTAAGGTTTGAAGCAGTTTTTTCCTTTTTCCTTCTTTTTTTAATGGTTTAAATAGCAAGAGTAGTCAGAAAATTGCCTTCCATGTCAATCCTTACCGGCAAAAAAGGACTATTTTAAAGCAGCCTGGTTGCTTAGTGATACTTTGGAGAATACAAAAGATCTTTTTAGGCTTGAGTAGCACTTGAGGTTAGTTGCTTCAGCCTCCAGACCTGGCCCATTTATCTTAGCTATCTTTTTGTAACTTTGTAATGTCATTGTCATGCATGTGTAAAATGATTCTTCAAATCTGTATGTCAAGTGTGAGTTAGTCAGGGCAGTGAAATGAGTAGGAAAAGCCAACGCCCACATGACACATTCATTCAATGAACCAAGACCCATATAAATGAGACATAAGGAATAGGCAAAAAAGTATGAGTTGAAAGGTTATGTATGGAAATAAATGCGTTTGATCACCGAAAAGTCTCTTATCACAAAAAGCATTTTTTCCCATGAGTCATCAGTTATCTGATAATCAAACTTAAATGTTTTATCTTTTATCTCTGGCATTTTGTACATCGGAATGTTTTGTCAGTTAGATAAACATTTTCACACCTATAGATCAAAGTAGGTGTGCATTGTGTTAAAGGTGAAAATGTTCTTCAGTGGTATTATACCGCAAAACAGCTTTTGCTTATTTATTTTTCTAATGTGTTTATCAGCCAAGCAGTGAAAATCGTACAATAAATAAGCTCAGTTTTATTGAAATGTAACTGTCCGATGAATCATCACAGTTATTGACAACCTCATTGACATGGCGCTTTGACGGCTCTGTTTAGCCACCATTGGCAATCCATTTTTTTCCATTTTGCAGATCAAGGAAACGTCATTTTTGTGTCGGGTTTATAATGGCGCAACACGGGAGCAACCGACGACGAGAGGTGATGAATACGTAGCTACTGTTAATGATCGCTAATGCTCTCCTTTCTCCACACGTAGTCTTTGGACCATTTGTCAGTCTGGCGCAGTAATCGGCTGCTCGCTACTTTCTCTGGCAAGCAACTAACTGCATTATCTGCCGCTCACCTTTTTGCTTCCTTGAGCTAATCCTGCGAAAACCCCCCTTTTCTACTCCCTTTTCACTTCAGAAGAAAAAAAGTTTAAAACCAAGATGGGGTTGATTTCCCAAGTGAAAACAGAGCAGGGATAAAGAAAATGGTGCGCTTATATGAAATGGAAGTGGGGAAAAAGGGGGAGTTCAAAGTGAAAGACTGGCTTTACCTGCCAGGTGGGACTTGAGGTGGGTGATAGAACACATTGCAATCAACGTGAGTCTCATAAGTAACAAGATAACTGGGTTTTTTTGGGGATGTATACTGTGGAGTAGATCTCTTGAGGTAGAAGGTATTTAAAGAATAGCAGTTCAGTGTTTCTGTACGTCATTTGAGATGCACATACTTTTCGAACACCTCACCAAGTGCAATAGAACATGAGTCGTTGGATAGATATGCTTGGTGTGCAATAGAGCAATCATTTGAACAAGTAGAAAAAAATGGGTGGAAGCCACAGGGAACCATTTGACACTACACCTAAATATTTGTGGCATTCTGCAGACACGGATGGTTAAAATCTCACGTAATATTGCTAACATTTTGTGTAAATGCCTAGTCTTCAACTCTGCATTTGGAAAAACGGGACCAAATGTATATCTGCGTTCCTTCCAGCACAAGCACCAACTGACCAGACTAGGTTTTTCTTGATCTGATACAGTACTGGTGCTCATTCCTTTTTTTTTTTTTAACAGTAAATATTGTATCTGTCTTTAAGATCGGGCCCTATTCCTAGGCAAAACCATAGCGTCCAAGTGTAAGCCATTCTCAATGGTTACAAGTTTCACAAAGCCCAATGCTTTTAATCCAACATATTACAGAGCTGCCAACCTCCGTCGACCCCATTTCAGGAGTACCCTTGTCCCATTTCCGGACTTTATCCGGAATGAATGTGATTCACGAACAATCGATACGCCCTAAAGTCGCACAAGACAAATCGTTCGTCAGAACTCGTAACTTGGATGATTCACAATGCACTCGTGGTACTGAATCCTTCCAATTTGCAGTTCTTCCGTTGAATCAAGTTGGCGGAAGCCAAAGCGGTGCGAATTTCGAGGCATTTAAATTGGAAATTTGGTACTTTTCCGTCGCAATGGTTGCTTCCAAAAAAATCGAAGTGACAATTCTTTGAGATTTCCAGAGTTTGGGGAGGTTGTCCCTGAGTTTGTGTTGCATTTCTGGGTAAACTCCTGAAATTGCAGAGTAGTTGGCCGCTCTGATAGTGTAAGAGTTAAAGCTAGGCGAACAGCAGGCCGTCATTTGTATGACCAGCACCTCCACATGATCAATACGGCTGCTGAACTTTGGCATGCCCTGACATGTCCCTTGTTTAGGTGTCAGTCACCCTCATCACAAGGTGCTTGTCCGCTACACCCACATTACTCACATTTTTGCTTGCTGATTACACAAGAAAGCAAAGCCTTGGCAATAGGCTGCCAATTTCTTTTGAAGCAATAATCAAGTCACACATTGAAACAGTGTACTGAAACTGAGCGTGACTCATTGAATTGGAACCTTCCCTCATCGCTATTGGCTGATTTTATAATGCAGCATTTCTCCGAGTGTTGGGCGATCCTCAGGTGTGCCGTGGGAAATTACAAGAAGTCATACGTCGTAATAAACCGAGACAGAAATCATAGATTGTACTATAACAAGATTAAAATTCTAATATTGTGAAATGAATGTCATTTTGTTGCTTATTTTTCTGCAAAGTAAATCGGAAGCCTTTAGGTATCATTTTCCCTTTTTTTTTACAGTACTTGAACCGCAAGTTGTTTGGTTTCAAGGACATCGACTATTGGTGACGTAAAGTCTCCGTGAGCACATTTTGCGTAATATTGGGAGAAAAAGTCCAAAATTAAAATAAGGTTGAAAAATGTAGCATTCATTATATTAACATCAGTTGAAGTGAAAACGGACATCCACTTTAAAGTTTTTGGAATCATTTCAGCTAGTGGTTGGTGCGCCTTGAGATTTTTTCAATGCAAAAAGTGGGCTGTAGCTCAAATGATGCTATAATGAAGTTATCAGTAGTTTAGTCGCCTTGTCACAAGTCGTGGCTTTTTGGATTTATTTATCTGGAGGAGGCTTCCTTTTAATCTTTGCGTGCACCACAATCAAGGCCTGGAGGAGGAAGTCAAGGTGAGAGTGAAAGTAGATAAACATTCCCCTTTTTTGGCAGCCTTCCTTCTTCACATTCCAAATCCAAACGAACACGAGTGGTCTTTGATTTCTCAAAGAGTGTGCATGCGCCTGCCTGGGTAGGCAATCGGCATGCAAGGCCTTCCTTTTTACCCTTTCCGCACATAATCAAGGCCTTTTAAGATAGTGTGCAACCTCCCAAGTTGAACACGGTGTTTTGAATCTCAATATTTTTACCATTAGTCAATGGGAAATACACGACTTCAATGGATATCCTAGAAATGATTTAATGGAGGGCCTGTAACATTTTTAATTTCCAATATGTTATCTGATTATACTTGTGTTGAATAAAACTTAAAAGCTGCTCACCCTGATCACAACTAACAGTGCAGGATTGACCAATACTGTCATCTAGTGGTATTTTGGGATCTGACCAGGTAGAAAAAGGCCAAATAGTTTTTTTCCAAAAGGTTGTTTCACTATTTACATATGCAAGTGGTTAGTCAAAATGAATGGAGGACTCTAAGATTTAATAACTATTGTTTGATTCATTATATATACATTAGATCGTTTTTTTTCCCGTTTGAAATAAATTAGAATAGTACTAGTCGTATATCAAAATTTTTCTCGTACCTCAAGATAAATATTTGCCCGAAACTTTACTCGTATCTCAAATAGCTCGTATGTCGAGGCACTTGTATGCCGAGGTACCACGCAGCTCGTGTGTAATTGGCATTCCATCAAGCTTCCTTACCAAATCCAAAGTATTTTTTCTCTCCTAAACTGCACAACATATATACTTTTAAAGAACTCAAAGCCCACACACACACACGCAAACACACACCACAGGATTGAGGTCATTGCATCGGCTTATCTTCCGCCAGCATGTCGACACGCAGTGAAATTCTTAGAAAACTTTGCAGAGAGATTTGTTTCTTCAGAAGTTCCTGTCGGTTGGCCAATGCTGCATGACATGCTACTATATCTGTTACTTCCTAAGCACATTGCTCATGTTCTTAAGTTTCAATTTCAGCATGATATGAGAAGTAAACCCACTATTATTTAGCCAGACAGCTATTTTCCAACTCTAATCAAAACGTAATGCATGCAATTATATTCCATTAAAAGTATTATAGGATGTGTTGTTGTTTCCAGTACATCGTGTCTTACGCTGGACATTTAAATACTATTTAGGAAGTATACTTAAGTTGTTCTGTTGTCGCTTAAGTACTGCGAGTAGATTTTTAACCTTGAAAGTAGTCTGCCAGGCTGTTGTCTACCGCTGTGTTTTAGTTCAAAAACAATGTAATGTTGTGTATATGATGGCAATTTATTTGAAAATGAAATGACATTAAAATGTGACGGGGCTGTCATTCTGAGGTTTAATAACATGTGTGCGTATCTAACACATGGTGGAAATTTCTCGGTCCTTTTTGAGAAGTCAAAGTGAAAATGAATTTCAAACTTTAAAACTGTTGGGCTTGTACATTGATAAAACCTGATGAATACTGTCTTGGTGATCTCTGACACTGACACAAAGTACATTTAGATAAGATTAAATTAAATTAGATCACTTTATTCATCCCGTATTTGAGAAATGTCATTGTCACGGTAGCAAGAGGGTGAGAATGCAGACACAGGAAAATACATTTTAGACATAAATAGATAGGTAATAAATAAGTTGATAAATAAATAAATAAATACAGAAATCAATTAATGATTAGGTATATAAATAAATAAATAAGTGTCAGGTTCATTAATAATTACCTTCGTCCGTAATTATCAATAACTGCAGGAAGACATCTTATTCAATTATTGACATTTAATTAAATAGAAATGGATACAACAGGTAAAAGCCTCCGGAGGGGAGCATTACAGCAAGTGTCCCTTACAACTTCCGAACGTCTCCCCGAATAGACGTTTTCGTCCCATTCTTATGGTCACAAGTTACAGAGTTGTTGATCATTCCATCACGTATGAGTAAAAACAACATCTGGGACTACAATAACAATCAAAGTATTTTACTAATAACAAAAACAGGGACTAGACCTAACAACATTTAGATTAGAGTAATTATACAACCTCCTTGACCTAAGAATCATATAATATAATCATAATCATATAATCGTTGCATACAGAAAAACCCGAAGTGTACGGTTACATAACGATAACAATATTCTTGTTATTGTCCGAATAGCCCTGTCCTCGTCACCAAGGGCCCACCAAATCTCAAGGACCCAGATTGGGTGGATTGTTTGTATAACCATCCTGGAACAGGCTGTCTAGGTTAAAGATGACTTGGTGTGACCTCAACACTTTTGAAAAACAGAAAGAGAATGATTTAACAAAGTAATGAATTAATACAGAGAAAAGAAAGAGAATGATTTAATAAAGAAATGAATTAATATAACTATTATAATAGTAAAACAGAATAAACCCAACAATAAGCATGTTGCTAAAATATATATATATATATATATACATCGATATCAACTTACGTATACATACATACATCCACATAGATCTTAAGATTCAGCCATTTGTTTTGTTAAAGAGCCTGCCAGCTTTTTAAAAAAATATTTTTTACTCTTCTCAAGTCACATCCTGTGTTTCAAGAAAGTGCCATCACAGCCGTGCAGTGGTTTAACACGGTCTAATCACTGTGTAGTTACCAGAACAAGAGCAAAAAGTTCCCCTTACTCATTTGTTCTACCCTCTAACCCACAATTAATCATTGTTCTTTTTTTCTTACCCATTAAGGGATGACTTGCACATTTGAAAAGGCATTTAAGGGGACTTGTGAGATCAAGTGAGCATTGTCGCTAGTGAGTCAGCACTGCTGTCCTTTATGAAGCCAACAGATACCCTAAGTGGTGAAAAATGGCACATTTTCTCAGTTGGGCAATGGCTTCAGTGGGCGGCGGCATGGCGGGGGCTTGAGCTGGGAAAGAATGTCAACATCCAGCATGAATCCAGCCGCCGCAGTGTTATTGCGAGGCAGGAAAAGGAAAGAAGATATCGCAAATCTTTCGACTCTTTCCTCGTGATTAAAACGGTCGTGATTGACTTTGCCTCCGGGAGTAAACACGATGGTCACTATGTGCTGTTGCCATGGTGATGCTGAACTCTGTACACAAGTGGAGGTGGTTTTTATAAGGGCAACCTGACCAAAGTTATGTGAAATGATCCATTTCATCACTCTATACCCTAGACCTTTAGTCAAAGGCATACAACCCACCATCCAGAACACGATAGTTTAAAAAATGCACTATTTTTCTGACAGAAATGAAGAAAGACGGAGACTGCCTTTGTTTAAGA
Source organism: Stigmatopora nigra (assembly GCF_051989575.1). Classification (NCBI taxonomy): domain Eukaryota; kingdom Metazoa; phylum Chordata; class Actinopteri; order Syngnathiformes; family Syngnathidae; genus Stigmatopora; species Stigmatopora nigra. Next base: position 12,709,490 of record NC_135508.1, read on the forward strand.
GCCGTGTTCGTGGTCGTTGAAATGAAAAATCAACCTTTCAACCAATAAAACCATTGAGAGAAATGAATGTGTCAAGTTAGTCAAGCAGATGCCCAGTTGTTGCGCTAACTCGGGCTGGCTTGAGCTCTTAATTTCTTTCAATTACCGTGAAATTTCCAACAGAATGATGTCCAAGTATTTATTCTAAAATGTTCCTGTGCTTTGCCCTCACAATTGCACATAGATTCAACGCGCCCTCTGGTGGTTATAGTAAAGTAGACATGGCGAAGTCCTGGTTGTCCAATGCCATTGGGGGAAATGATAAGAAAGCTTTGCTTGTTTTCATGTATTTATTCCTTTGACGTCATTAGAGGCTGCCTGTATCCGCGGGTCTTTAAAAAAACGGCATGTCACGCATTTAATGTTAAAATTGGGCGCGACTCTATCAAATAACCACGTGAAATTGGTCTTGTGGGCCACTGTTTTGACATAACGTACTTCCTATTCGTTGCACTTGAACCTGATCAATGAAAGAGTTATTACTGGTAGTTAGCCTTGTATTAAAATCACGCTTTGTGTTTCCCCCACCAGGAGCGTTTCGCTGAGCTATTCGGCAACGACGCGGCAGCCGAGATCCGCCGGTCCCAGGAGAGTTTCAAGAAGTGGCTTTTGGCCGGGATGACCTTGGTGACGGGGGTCGTGGTGGGCTCGCTCATTGCCCAAAAGCGCCTGTGATGGGAGAAGCTTCTAAGAGAATGAATCCGAGACCCCGTTTACTGATATTGACGTCCCTGCCATCACATGTTGAACACTCCTTTCTGCTTTAAGATTTTTTTCCTGTTTTATACCTCTCTCAGTTTCCATTTTCTCTCATTTTTATCGAAAAGCCCCCTTTTAATCCTCTTTTGGAAGCTAAAACTTTGAGGGTTGGAAAAGTTGAACCAGCCCGACCGTCCTGAAACCACAAATGGCCAATGGTCGTTATAATTTTTCTCTCAACAACTTAGTCCAAGCCCTTCTGAGTTACAATTCCCCGAAGCTTGATCCAAATCCACAGCGTGTTTTGGCCTTGCCGGGCGTGTGTGGAGCTTGGATGTGCCATATGGAAAGTGAAGGGCAGGAAGAATGTGGTTACGGCAACAGCGTGAAGCAGCCACACAACCTGCAAAGCCATGCTAACAACAACAACAACAACAAAAATGCTGCATCCTCTGATGATACTGTCTCACATAGTTTTTAATGTGCAGTGCTTTTCTTTTCCCCTTTTCTTTTTTTTTTTTTTTTTGAGAAGACATTCTTATCTGACCAACATTGAAGGTCCAAAACTCTAGTGAGTTTACAGTTTGCTCATTTTGTGCTTTTAGTTGTTTGCGTTTTTAATCGAAGCGAACCCCGAGCACATCTTGCTGATTTAATGCTCACTTTTGAGTGGTATTTTATTTAAATAAAGTTTTACCATTTACGTTGGAGTCAGATAGTGGCGCCCGCGTGTGTTTGTTTGTTTGTATGTATGTATGTTGGGGGGTGTCGGGCGTGCTGTCCACGTTGACTAGACAGTAGCAGCAATCGTAGCAGCTCACAACCACAGTTAGGACATTGCAGCATGAACATGTTAGATATTTGGATGTAAAGTCAAATGTTAGTAGCACTGATTATTAACACCCCCTCTCTTTAACATTTTCAAATATGAGCATTTAATAAAAATTTATGACATTGTGTATGTGTCTGTGTGTGTGTGTGCTTGACTCGTCATTTAAGCTTGGCGGCCTGTTCTAAAACGCAAATGTAATATTGTCTTCTTTGTATAAGCATGTTTTTGAATGCCAAATGGCTAACCTGACATAGCTCCTTTATAAACCTCCTTGTAAAAGATACCAAGTACTATCTATGACCACTTGAAGTAAATTTGACAGGATCACACAATCAAATTTGGATGGAAGCCAAACTTTATTCTAGTTCATAAACTACAGACAGACTTTGAATGCATTTCGGGGTTATTATCTTCATTTCCATTGGCCCTTCTCGTAGTCCCAATTGGCAGAGAAACCTTCAACTGGGTTCACCTTCATGTCCAACATCCTTTGGATTTGTTTGGCCTGCCACTCACTGTCAAAGGTCCGGGGACGTGGAGGGTACACTGCAGACAAATTCAAGTATCAGCCATGTCTACTCCATCAATGGTATTCTTCAATAACTCTGGCATATATTTAATCATTTTTAGGCTTTATCAATGAATACAATGAGGGATGATAATGAAAAATATATCACGTAGGGCACTTGTATACCAAATGCCAATATATTTTACATGACCTAAAATGTGATGGCCATGTATGTGTGCAAAGGGGTTAATATTGTTTTATTTCCCGAAAATTGTCACTTCTATAAATGTAGTGGTTTACATAGTCTCCAAATTGCAGAAAATCCGAGCAAACCTAAACGCCTCATAGTAAAACACAAAACTATACCTTTTTCCTTATTGCTTTTTAATGGATTCGTATTAATAATGAATTAAAATAAAAAGTAAAATTAAAACCCAAGGCAAAATCCCTTTATTAATACTGAAAAGTAAAAATCGTTTGTCGTGAAAGTCGCTCTGAATATATGGCGTCACGCTCGTACGTATTTCCGTGCAGTTGATTAGTAGTATATTATATTCACACGTGAACATGGCACATTTCTGCAGGAGAGTTGCAAAAAGCTCCCAAAGTTGACAAATGTGTACATAATGCACACTGCTGCAATAGAGGAGTAACCAAAAGTCGGATTTTTGACAAACAAACTAGGATCGTATAAAAATAAGTGCCAGTTAACTGACCGTAGACAGACTGCCACCAGACGACGAGACCGGTGAGACCTAGAAAGATGAAGAAGCCTCCCATGACGGTCTTCCACTCCGCGTTGGGCTGCTTCATCTCCGGGTAAGTCTGACGGAACGTCAGGCGGTACACTGCCAGACATTTAAAACAAGGGAAATGTCTTCATTTTAAGAATTCTGTTATAAAAGTTTGCAATCTTAATTTAAAGTCAAATCAAATACTCGCTAACTCGTTGGTTGCCATTACGCTGGTCACTTAGTCAGTGCAAACTGACTATATATATGCTTGCTTTCTGATAATATAAATAAACTACATATATTTTAAAAAAGGAATATTTTAGTAAATGGGGATTATTATTGTCTCCTATTTTGGAAATCCAAAAATATGTTCACCTTGGAATATCAGCATTTGATCACTTTGTGATAAAACACATGTTGGACTGACAAATTGCTTGCATGTGTAATACTTGAATTAGCTTCATGAAAAGCGACCAGGTCTAACAAACGTATGACAAAGCTTCCAAATTGTGATTTGAGACCTATAGTCTGAACTGAGCTAAAGATTTACATCAGACGGATAAAAGAGCCACATGGTGTTCTAGAGCCGCAGGTTGCAGACCCCTGTACTAGCCAATTGTGTGGCATCATCCGGGCAATTTGTTATTTCCCAAACAGGCATTATACAAAGTTAACAACAACAACCTTACAAGTAAGAATCTAGAATATTCATCCTTTTTCCTCATCCATCATCATGCTGAAAAGTCACCATGAATTAAATAATCTACCTAAACTAAGATCTTGCAGCCACCTGGCGGACATACACGGGTATTAATCCTCCCATAATAATGGCTATGGAGGGAACTATTTCAGTGGTTTACGGCACATTTTCATATGCTTTACTTATTTTAAGAGATTAATAAATCATTTCCTTATCATTGTCTCATGTTTGTGTTTCCTCACATCTTTCATACAAAATTGGGACATTAACCAATTTTCAAGGGTTTAGTTGGTAATTGTGTGAGGACATTGGAATGAATTAGAGAATTTACATATAAAGTACACCTCTACTTACAAAATTTTCAAGTTACGAAAAAAAAAAATCTGGAACTATTTAATTTTGGTAATAGAGCTACAGCTGTATTTCTTGTTCTCAGCTAGGAGCTTACGGGCTATTTTTTCCTCTTTGGTTAGTTGGTTCCAATGCCCTTTCTCCTTCTCCTTGAGGCTCTTGTCGGCAGCAGTCAGCTCTTCCCTGTAGGCCCTGTCTGGCAGGGGTGTGTCCACACGGTCGCAGTACATTGGCTTGGACAAGTCTGCGGCTTGGCTCACATCACCTGTGACACAGAAACTACAGGTTAAGGATAGAGATGCCACAAGCACGCTCATTTTGAGATTCCAATTAAGAATGGGGTGCCACTTCACACGAGCGGACTTAAGTACGGTGGCCTACCGTGACCATGACTCGCCATGTTGGCGCCGTTGAGGGTCACGATGGCTGCCATTGGTCTTCCCAGGAACTGTGTTCCTGCTAAACGCCGCGCTGCTGCCGCCCTCGCCGTCAGGCTGAGCATCTGTAACAAGTTTTAAGGGAAAGATGTATCAACAAGCTCCTTTATTCATTTTTTAACCTCAAGAGGTTTGCGGCAGGGTGCTGGAGCCTTTCCCAGGTAACTATGGGCACCAGGTGGAGGAAACCCAAAATCGGTGGCCAGTCAATCACAGGGCACAAGGAGACAAAGGACAAGTCACGCTCATACTCCAACCTAGAGGCAATTTAGAGTGTCCAATCAGCCTACCATGCATTTTTGGGGAGATGTGGGAGGAAACCTGGAGTACCCAGAGAAAACCCACGTAAGCCCACCACATGCAAACTCCTCACAGTGAGGACCGGCCGAGGATCGAACCCTAGACCCCACAACTGTGAGGCTGACATGCTAACCACTACTGGGCCGCCTTGATTTTCATTACTTTGTGATTTTTCTTTTGATACATTTTCAAGGTTGTTGTGGTAAGGCACCAAAGCAACATTATTTTTTCAAATGATCTTATGAATGCATTTCTTTACATTCTCCAGCCAAAACTACAATTCCAATGAAATTGGGGCCTTCTGTTAATGTTAAATTTATATTTAATATCCAAACTTTGATAGAAAAAGAATCATTCACTTTGAATTTTACATCTGGAAGATGTTTCAAAAGTGCTGGGATATGGTCTGGAATAGCAATTTTTTTTCTATAAATAACATTCAATGAATAATTTGGAAGTGAGGACTTTAGTAAAAGGGCATTAAATGTGCCATCTCCCAAATGAATGAGAGATCTTGATATGATGTTTTTCAAAGTGAACAGGCTTCATTTGCTTTTGTCCAATCTTATTGGATTTCATGATGTGAAGCGAGGACCCGCATTCAAATCATCTTTGCTTCCAGAATCAAACGCCACTCCATTTTTTTCAACTACTTTTGCTCTTTACTCTCGATCTTGACACCTGTTTGCGAAAATGGCGGAAACTGGCATGTTCTCAAATTCAAAGTACAAGCTGACCTCCAAGTTACTGTGCTCTGCTTGCCTACCCGAAGAGGAAAACAAAATTGGAAGTTCCAATAATGGAAATATACAATATCTACTAAATATGCAAATGAATATTCCACATATACACGGATACAAGTGACTGTATCTCAACTGGACACTTTGATGCAGATTAATCCCACGCATTGTTTGCCTTGGTGGCTGCACGTACGCCACTCTGTCCACGAAGGAGAATGCTAGACTTGAGGAAGAGAGGACTTTTCCTTTTTTTTTTTTACCCTTTCCATTGTGTTTTTCCTCGAGAAAAAGGTCGATATAATGACTCACCATTGGTGCTGGTGCAAATCCTCCGTGGAAAAAGCTTGCTCCGCTCCTGCGTGCTATCTGCTTTGATATCAGGGACACATGACGGGGGAGAAGTTAGTGGGTGGGTCCCAAATACAGTCTGGATGGGGCAAAGTGACAGAGGGAGTTGAGAAGATCATAAATGGATAACATACTAACATCTATATAAAATGACGCAGGTACCAAATTTGAAATGAGCTTTAGTAGACGCCTGTTGAAAAATGTAGAAATGTTTGTCCTCTTTTTACTGCACTGTGCAGAAAGTTTAGGGGCTTTACAAAACCACACAAGAAGTTGGTTTACTGTTTGTTTATATGATGCCTATCTTGCTACTTTCTGTATTACATGCGCAGTTAGTGGGAAAAAAATGCCCATAAGAGTTGACGACGCTTTAATGGTGGAAGACTGCTCCTTTATTTTATTTTTCAGAGGTCTGGCCTTCATCCCAGGGGGGGAATTGCCAAAAGGGTGTGTGTCTTAGTTAGCCAACAGCAGTAGATCTTCAGCAGGAAGGGGAGGAGCAGCCCCCGGGTCAGATGAGGACAGCTCGGTTTATATTAGAACAACTTGAAACCAGGCAGACCGCTTCACAGTTTTACAGATATTTCTACTGAGATATGGCTATGGTGGCTATGAAATACAATAATGGTGTTTTCTAAATTTGTTGTCTTTATTTGGAGTTCTTCAATTGGCTGTGGAGGTTGTCAGGTCATACATAGACAGCAATGCTGCATCCCAGATAAATCCCACTTTTCTCAGTCTGCTGGTTATGAATCAGATGCCTGAAATATTAGACTGACAATCCTTGAGGGTTATTCCGATTTTTTTGTTTAGATAAATTGACTGTGGTTCTTAATATTTATTGTGTTTTATGTGCCATACTAAAAGCCACTTGTCACCAACTTAATCTTGTGTTGTGCAGTACTTGGGGGAAACTAATGAAAAGTATGTGGCATAAACTTTGAATAATTCATCCATGCTATTCAGATTTGGTCAATATGGTTCTTGAAAAGTGAAGCTGTTTTTGCACATTCCATGTTAGTCCACTAGTGGGAAGCAAAACACCATTTTATTTCAAGCCTTTGCGTCTAATGAACTGTAATCACAGCAATGTTTTTTTTTTTAATTATTATTATTATTATTTTTGCTTGTGGAAGTCACACTAGATCAGGGGTGTCAAACTCCTTTTTTGTCGCCACATCGTAGTTTCGTTCTCGTCCGGAGATCTGCTATTTCTTTCAATTAGGCTGCCAGAATTAATCGATTTATGAATTGACACCTTTCCGATCACTAAGAGTTCATTTTTGGACATTAAAATTAGTACAAGTCTTCTCTTTCAGTCCAGTACTAGTTTTGCTGGAGTTGCCAAATGGAAAACCACAAATGGCATGTATCATTTCTCCTACATGATTCCATCGAAGATAACATTGTTTAAAGTTCAAGCCCGAGCCTAATAAACTGTCTTTTCCCGCCTGTGCATCCAGAGAAGATGCATGTCGAAGCAGCTGTGAGGACACGCGTCCGTTGCTCGTTTATGCAAATCAACTGAGGAGCATGACGCTGCCAATGATCCCGAGTCCTTTTCTATGACAGCCCCCATCGGTCTTGGCCCCACTGTAATCCCTTCGCTGCCATTAGAATTGGAGATGTTTTTTATCCAGTTCTCATGGGGAAACATTGGCCAGACGTCCTTTTGATGTTGTCCTTTTGTTCATCGGGCCCAGATCGACGCAGATATTGTGTACCAGGGAATCCATTTTTTTTTTGTCACTCCTGCCTCAGTATAATGGCAGGTGACCTTTGACCTAGTCCAACTGACATTGGGTTGCAAGATGGGATGCATTCTAAAGTGGTCACCAGCCAAATCACCTGTTTTTTTCTAAGGAATTTAATTTGTATAAACCTAAAATGTGGTAAGAGTGTCTGCCACGCAGTTCTGTGGCTCAGACTTGCATTCTCATGTTAGTTTGAGTGAAGACTCCCTAAACAAGCAGTCCTACATTTAGCAACAAATGAAGGAATTTATCAATTTGTATTTAAACGTTTTCAGCTAAGCTAGGATTTTATTTTTTTGTGTGGCATTAATCCCCCTAGTGGTCTTAAAGAGCTTTCAAAAGTCTAAAATGAGCAGAAAGCCCCTTGATCATATGTATACCAGCAAAAATCACCTTGTTTGATGTATTGGAAAAGAAGAAGAAAAAAGACTAATTTTTGATGTTTTATTGTGAAGAAAAACATCAATCCCAGTATTTCATAGAAACAGTCCTTAGCAGCTTTTGCAAATCCAGTATAATTTTAGTCAAATACGAGTCCCTCAAATTGTAAGTCCTATACTAGTGACGTCAGGAAAACCAATTGTTCCAAGTGCCGAGAAGTGAATAGAACATTGAAAAGCTGCTATTTTTGGGTCCCTCAACACAAAGATTTGAATTACAGGCTTAAGACAAGATGAGCGTTTTACAATAATTTGTCTTTTAACATTGGTCAGGCTGAGTTTTTGCTGAGAATGACTTTTCCCCTGCTGGCTAGGTTCAATGGCACTTCCGGCAGAGCGCGCACCTTTTCTGCACGTGTGTTCGTACGTGCGCTTTAGACCAATAGTCTTGCCGCCTGGAGGCTTTGTGCGTAAGTGGGTCACCCTCCCATCACTTCCACGCTAACGACGGACCCCATCTCCCTCCCCCTCGTTCCCTTCTCGTCCTAATCGCTCCTCATCCTCCGCCACTTTCGGCTCGGCCGCTTTTGTCTCTTGTTGCTATCCCCCCATTTCTTGGCACTCCCTCATCAAAGATGCAATTGCATGACTGCAAGTGAAAAGGACGGCAAAGTGGCTAGCGTTAGCTGCGCATGCATAATTGTCAATAGGAGATGTACAGCCCACTCGGTGAGCTGGCCTTTTTCCTGCTGTGCACGTACTTCACTTTTCCTGTCTAATTGGCTTAGAGTGACTGCTGCAGCCCCAGGCTAACAAAATCCACCTTGTGCTTTGCTTTTGAAACATATCCACAAACATATTTTAATTCTGACTGGCCCAATCCCGTCCAATGAGTGCATCAGTAGGAAAAAAACTATTTCTCTTTTAATATATATATATCTCTATCTGTATCTATATCTATATATTTGTAATTTGAATTTTTTCAACCAGGATTTGATTCAGATTTTGAATAATCACATTGATAAGAATGTAATTATTTTGTATTGGACACCTATTGTGAAAAACAAGTGCTTTATGAGATCAACCTAAAAAAAAACGGGTTTGGATTTAAGGGTTTCCAGGGGATTTGAAATCAATTAACTCCCATTTTATCAGCAGCAAAAAGAACAGAGTAAACAAAAACCCTTCCGAAATACAACTCCATATCAAAATAAGGGGACTTAAAATAACAAATTAATCAGTGAATGAGATTAAGGAAGAAATGTGTTAAGGCAGTAGTCCCATTTTTGCCTAATAAATAAAAGCATACCATACCAGCAGACAACATTCATGTACAAATGATCCCCAAAATCAATTACAGAGAAAATGACACAATCTTGTTTATTTAATATATTGGCCAATTATATCAAACACTTAAATTAATCAATTAAAAGAGGCGTGCAAGTCATTCAATTCTTGCATTAGTGCTGTAAAAGTACTATGGTCTATCTTTTCTGTAACCAGATTTACATGCTGATAGTTTTTTAAAAATCTGATTTTTATGGGTGTTTCTTAATGATTTTTTTAAGGTCGTATGTTCCAAGTTCTAAACATCGTACATATAAGAAAAATGAAGGCAGTAATCTGACCTCTAAATGCCTTCATTCTTGTCACGTGTGGTTGGGTCATTGAAGCCGCTCCGTTTGGACAAATAAGTTAATTATGGTGTGCTTTGACGGAATCCCTCATGGCTCAGTCATTGTGTCCTCAGGTGATCCATCATGGGAGCTAAGGCCTAACTGACATGCAGAAGGAAAACCTCCCAACGTCCAGGGCATAGACTAGACCCTTGTCCACCACCATGGCAACCACCCACCCACACTACTAAGCTCCACAAGAATATTGAGCGGGAATATTGTGACTCTGTCCACCACTATTGGGCTAATAACAATTCACCGTATTTTCACGACTATAAGGTGCACTTAAAAGTCTTAAATTTTCTCCAAAATAGACGGTGCGCCTTATAATACAGTGTACCTTATATATGGAAAAAACAGAAAAGCAAAAACGAAAAGCCACCACTTTCGGATATTAAAAAACACAAACGCCTGAACTGAAACAATACTGTTAAATATGCTGATGCCATCTTAGTTTACAACATCTTCCATCATATAGCTCCTCCCCCACTGCAAGATTTTATACAAAAAATCCAAAACATCAACAATGGCTGCCTCTAGAGGTGACTGTGTAGTGAGTGCTTCATACCTGGAAGTCAAACCTTTTTGAGACCTTCCTCCAGGCGCTCTAAAAAAATAATCAATCCATGATTATATTCTCTGATATATACATCCCTAGTGAGCAGCAGAAACTAAAAACTCCCATCAATTTGGGTTTCAAGCACTTAAATGTGACGTCATGCTCAGGAAACAGATGATGTAAAAGCCATATTCTAACTCAACATCTATATTTTTTGCCCAATTCCGCTCTTCTGCTGTCTTTGAGAAGGGTGCTTTTTTCTCAGTCATTTGGAAAGAAAAGATGGGCAAATTGTGTGATGATGACTCATCTCCTCCCTCCGCACAGAGGTAAACTGGAGGGTCATATTTATCTCTCTTGGGCTCTGACCCCAAGTCTGCCGTGGAAGCCCCCCAAATCTTACATTATACACCTGCGCTTAAGCCCCGTTAATGAATTTGTGGGCGGGGAACCGCTTTCCCTCAGGGAAGTTACATAGTTCATGTGGCTGAGTGATAAGGAGCGGCCGGCTGACGCCATCTTGCAAATCAACCAATGTGGCGGAGACGGGAGATGATTTTCCTCTCATTTATGCGGTGAAAGTGCTGAGGGGCAGCTGCTCGTCTGGATGTGATGGGGGGACTTTATCATTTGTTAGATTTTGGTAACCTAAGCAGACATTGATGTATTTCAATTGAGCAACTGCAGCTGTGTGCTCATGTTATCTTCAGTTATGTATTGATAAGACAACCAATATGGACATTTTTTGTCTATTCACTTCAATAGGAATCTTTGCAACTGAAATGAAAGTGGCAAGATCAATTTCCGCATCGATTAATTGCTTGGTCACTTGTTGCTGGGCAGACTGAATAAGACGCAATCATTTGTGATCCCCAAGATAGGTGAGACAAAAACTAGTACTAACGTGATGCTTAATTTATGACACATTGTTTCCATATTACTGTGCAAATTCCAGGGAAAAAAATGTCCAAAGTGTATCATAATAATGTACAATCATGTAATCCGTACAGTCCATCATATCTTTAATGAATGTTGGGTCACATCCATGAGGAAGCTTTAATAACCAAGCTAGCTTCTTCTTTTTGACTTCTACTTATTGTTTTCTAATGACTGCAAATGGGCTTCTTAAGGCCAGTTGGCCAGGGTTCAGCACCCAAGGGAGGAACCCCCCCCAACCGGGGGAACCTGCTGCCAAACGGCTGTAAATCACCATCTGTCTCTAACGTGTGATCACCTGACCTGAACTTGTCAACCTTGACCTTTTTGCTTTCCACCCACACATGTCCAGCCTGTTAGCCACCCACCCAGACAACAAATAAAATAATTCAGCAGAAGCAAAAAAAAAATTGTAGGGCATGTAAATTATTTACAATTCCATATCATTTAATATAATTATTGAAGAATCTTTATTGCTCAGGCCCCCACCTCACTCCGTTAACCTCAATGATTAAAATATCATACTAAGACTACCTTCTGACTACTAATACAGTAGAATATGCAATAGTTAAACTGGAATGTTTCAACAAAATGAATGGTTTAACTAATACAGCCACGCTTATATAAATATATACATACACACATACACTGTCACATCATGAGAGAGTAGTTATTTGGAGACATGTTGGGGGGAAAAAATGGAGCCATGTTTTTCCAATTTTGTTACATTCCACAGAGTGGAGTAATTGTCGTAGTACTATACCATTATAAGACCCCAAAGAACGCTGTGGTCGCCTCTGTTGAAAGTCTTGTCTGCTGCCCGTGTCTTTGACTTTGTACGCAAGTCATATTTGAAATGAGTTACCGCAGCCAAATCCTGCTCTTTTAGCCAGGTCTTTCCAATTAGTCTCTTATACGACCACTGGTCATACCCTCTTGCAAAGGCGAGTTGACTTAACCTGAAAACGGCATAAAAAAACAAACAAACAGTTAAATAGTGATATCAGCATTTTAAGCTGTGACACTATTGAGGCAATAAATGCATGACTGAGTGAATCGCCATTTACCTTGAAGTACCAAATGTTACTACCACATTTTTATGCTTTTATAACAATTTTAAAATGAATGTAACAACTTTTTAATCATTTCTTGTCAGTGTCCGGTGGGAAAAGTTGATATTTTAGTAAATTAAAAAAACACCTTGTAAAAACTATGACAAAATAGACAATGTAAACAAATGAGCAGGCTTTCAAATTTTGGAAATTAAGACCCACATGAAGTACATAATTGTGTTGCTGTGTCGCTTTAAGGGCATATTGAGTTACTTCATCTCCACTTTGGCCATTTACCGCGCAATTGTGGAGTGTCTTCTCATAACGGAAGTAGCGAGAATGGTGCGCCCTCCTGGGCCGCTTGAACAATTTCCTTTCACCACAAGCCAAGTCCACTCAAAGAGTTCATAACTGGAAGCACTTAAGAGACATAAACAAGACTGTTGTTGTTTTTACTTGGACACTTGATTGAACATGACGCCGTTCCAAAACATGATTCTCGCAAAGATGGATGTCTTTGTTGACTTACGTAAGAAGTTAACCAGCAGTCGTTATATAGTCGACTCGCATAATGTTCCAAGAGCTTAATATTAATATTCGCTGCAAGTCTCTCAATGAAAAAAAATCATTTCAAGAGTGCAGTGTATTCCTTTTGTATTTCAATGCCCAGGAAAGCAGGGCTATTATGCAACTGGACTAATGAGGACCTGCTGCCTCAGCACATCTTTATGGAGGACATTAGAAAAAGTTCCCACATACCTAAACTGCTCGGTATGCAGATATTGTTTCGTGAAAAAGAGACATTTTGTCCACGCTGTGATGATGAGATGAGATGAAATGTATGTGTAGACATTTCACAAAGGAATCCCGACTCTGGGTGATTTATTTGTTTTTACCATAGCAGCATGTTGTCTTACCGCCCAGAGATTGTTGTAGAGATGCCAACACAAAGCACAAAGAATTGACGGTTAAAACACTGTAAATGTTGAAAGGGAGTTGAATGTGTCCTCTTGTCATTGGTGATCTGATGCCAGTCTGCCAAGCTCATGAACAATCTCCAGTGGAGCGGCACGTTGTGGTACTGTGCACTTCCACATGATCACAGCTGAACAAAGAGTGTGAGTGCCAGTCAAGTCAGTCACACACTATAACAACTTCATCCTTGAAATTTTTCCACTGAGCGGACAGAAAAACCAGAGAAGGAAACCTGGCAAAAGACATGTAATGGAACCAAAAAGCAAAAGTTTTGCTTCAAGACGCAAGGCTGTACAAACTGGCGCTATTGACGCAACGTACATCAAACCCAGGCAAGGCCAGTAGCTGGCAATGTCGCTTTGGAAGGGATAATGGAACCAGAAAGCAAAAGTTTTGCTTCAAGATGCAAAGCTGTACAAACTGGCGCTATTGACGCAACAACGTACATCAAACCAAGGCAAGGCCAGTAGCTGGCAATGTCGCTTTGGAAGGGAAGACCAAAGTAGCTTTGCAAATCATCGATGTTGCCATTTTTCCAGGTTCTAAGGTCATAGAAGTGATGAAATGAAGTGGCCTTGTTTTGAATGTACCCTTTGACAGACCACTCCTGTTTTTAGTTCTAATTTACTGTCGTGACCTGATCTTTCAACTTGCAACAACAAAATTTAAAACATTAGACTTGGTGCAACCTAATGAAGTTCTGCTTGTTCTGAAAAAAATAAAAGTTAAGCCAGGAGCCCTGGGCTTACCACAACAGTTGACGGGTAAACAATTGGCTAAAATAGGTTTCGAATAATGTAAACTAAACCTACGCGAATCCCACAATGTCAAGCCATTGAATCCAAATGTACAATTTGTTTCTCTTTGCAACCGGATATGAGCAGTCAAGCTTTGACAATATCCATAGAAAGGAGAATTGAGAATATGGAGTATATATTCACCCCACGCAACTGCTTGGGGCGGCTATTTACAGCGTGCCAAGCTCACTTATTGCATCACCTGGCTCTTATCAACACCTATCCAGACATTTAGGCTCCGCTATTTAACACATAAACGAGGGCATGCTGAGCAAAAACACATGGGTTTGTTCTCGTGGGAAGAGAGTGTAACTAATAAGCGCTGCATCCTCCTCTGCATGCGTGTGGTGAATGAAGCTGAGGTCACGCTAAAATAGTTAATTAAATCGCTTTGCTGCCAAAACATTAGCTCATCATTCCCTGGCCTTTTTTGCCATTAGTTAGACTTCAGCCCCCAAAATCGTCCCCCTCTTGTAAAGGCTGAAAACTTAAGGAAAGTAGAGAATCTCTTAATTTTTGGAGTGATTTTTTCCATTCTGTTTATTCTCATTAAGGTCTGATGGAAGCCGGAGATTTTCCAAAGCGTGAGAAACTGGAAGGTACATCCTTAACTGGTCGCCGGAAAATTGCAAGGTACGGAATGTACGCGTAGACGAAAACACTCCCCCATGTTTGTTTCTGTGGACAATTTAGCATCTTCTGTAATCCTAAAACACAAGTTTTGTTGGAATTTTAGGGGGAAAGTGAGAAGAAAATGAATTGAATGGAGTTATTTTTTTAATAGTTTTAACATTGACTTTTTCGCTTTAAGCTTTTTCAAGGATGCTGTTAAAATAGGAACAAAATCTAGCAAGTAATATCTAATTAAGAACTATAATACAAAGGCCTGTTTGGAAAAAAAACCTGTAAGGAAGTATATTAAGAGTAAATAAGTTAAAAATGTGGAAAAATGTCCTCGGACAACGACAGCAATTCTCATTTGCTCACCAACTCCCAAACGGCTCGTTGATGTTAGGCGAGCCAGCAGGTTCCACCATCAAAATGTCGGAGGGCACTTGGGGTAGACCCAGATGCGGCTTGTGAGCCATACTTTCCCCGTTCCAGATGAATAACAAAAACAAAGCCTTAAACATGTTTTTAATATGGATTTGCCATTTCCTTATGCTATCAAACATGAGGGATTAATGAAATCCGATTTTGGTTGAGGGCAGGATGTACACGCTAGCGCCTCTCTCTGGTCATCACCATTTCTGCCTTGATTGGTTGTACTTTTGACGTGAACGGACAGATTGTCAATATGATGACGCTTCAGTCACCGTTTCAGGTAGTTCTTTCGTTCTGAAACTTGAGCCATCCTAACTCATTGAAATGTGAAACTGGGTGTGGCCTTTAATTATCATGTTAATGAACCCCAGCTGGGATAGAGTCCAGCACTCCCTTCCGAGGATTAGCAGTATACAGAGAATGGATGTTGCGTCACACTGGGAATGGACATTTTCTCACACAAGTGTTTTTAGGAAGAGGCATAAAAGATACCAGCATACAGTCTCAGAATTCTTTTGAGAAAATGTTTTCGCTGTTGCTAATCAATGAGTATGAATGAGAGTATGTACGCAGTAGAGTCTATGATAGAACCATGTTCACAGATATAATATTCCCTTCCTTGTGATTCTAAAGCTTGTTTCTTGTGCATTTTTCCATTTTATGTACCGCTTATCCTCACAAGGTTCACAGGTGTTTCCTGTGCAACAATGAAAAATAAATGGATATGTCTCTTATGCCTTCAATTACAGTTTGCTCCCAATTCCTGGAAGATGAACACTTTGAAAACACACACTTGATCTAACTAGTGTGTGAGAACAAAGCATGCTTCACCATGTAAAAAGGATGCTTACCTTAGGCAACACTACCTTGTAATTTCCCTTCCTAATAATTTCCTGGCCAGGCAGAAGTTTTTAGCTCAGCACGGACTCTTTTATACACGCCGAATGTTCCCTGTAGGAAAGAGAAAGAGGACGACCGCTCCAACGTAGACAGGATCTTCCATTATTCCCAAAGTTGTAATGGAAACAACACGCCATTTCAAAGAGTAATAACAGTTTGTGTCCAGGCACGTGTTACACGACTGCCCGCTGTAATTCATTCACATCTGTTCCGTAGCTTTAACAACTTAAATTGCCTGTACTTAGTCTACCTCCTCGAGTGAGAGGAAAAGCAAGGAAGAACGTCCGTAGCATCGTCTGGAAAGAAGTTTGACTGGATCCATTCAGGTTGAAGGCACTCACAAAATTGTATGGGGTTTGTTTACATTAGAACGTCCAAGAAGATGAAAAATGTGTAATTGTAGCATGTTGTATGAACTCCAATGAATGATGTTTTTGCCTTGGTATAAGTGATGGAAACGCAAGCAATGGTTTTGTTTGTATTCTGCCTTTATACTTGTTGTGCTGTTCACACAAAATGGGACGTGTTGTTCTCACACGTGTGAGCACTTGGGAATTGTAAACTAGATCTTTCATTTTTGTGTTCGTCAAAAAATGAACACATCCAGTTTTACTTCTTTATTTAAAAAGACTCAGGGTTACTTGAGGTTGGTGCGTGGCTTCTGCAGACGTTGGAAAATGATTCCATTTGATTGGTTTCTGATGTGTTGGCGTGTTGACCAGACGTACCAAACGCCGTGGTTAATGCTAATGATGTTTTGATGATTTCTCCTGGCTTGTCTTCATTTACTTGAGGCTTAGCCAGAAAGGATCCTCGTTTCTCCAAACAACCAGCTTGTCTTGTAACGAGAGACATGACTAATTATACAAAAGAACGTCTCCAGGGCGAATCAACTCAACCAGGATCATCTGTGTGGGAAAAAAAACCTAAAGAAACGACCCTTACTATTCATTTTGAAGAAATACTCCGTGAGAAGGTTTTGTTATAGCCAGAGGTTGTTTTTAGGACACTGCTTTGACCGTATCGACCCACAACCTCCCAAACTTGACCCACTGACCAGAAAAGTCAAATGAACTCGTCTTTGGGTTCAAATCCATGTTGTAGTTTGTTTTCTTGGCTTTCTTTACACACAGGAAGTGATTCATATAGAAAAGAAAAGCCCATTAAGCTTTTGTAGTCACCAAAGAAATGCTAACGAAAAAACAAAATTCCAATATCTAAACTGGAACCTCATCCAGCTGTTAATAAAAGGGACAGTTTTGCAGGATTGTGCCACTGCGTCATTCAAATGCTAATACTTAAACCCATTTAATTAAAATTGCATACATTAATTTTGAATACAGTACATAATTATCTTGTCTGGTGGCTTGGAAACATTGAGTCAAGGGGAAAAGATTCGATTTAAAGTGGAGAAGAGACCAGAAAATTTTTCTATGGCTGCCAGGTCACAAGTTGATGTAAAAAATGTTCAATGCTCATGCAAAATATCTTTGAAAACATTTAACTGGTGACAGTGATGAGAAAATACAACATAAATGCTTCCTTTTATTTGGAAATTGGCACACACCCTCAGGAAAAACAGCAAACTGAAATTTACCTAGTCAGAATACTTTATTCACAGTGCAACTTTTCAAAAACTCTGAGGCCCGTTTTCCCAGATTTGCGCTTTCAAGCTCCGAAAAAAAAGTATTTTTCCAATCAGCACACCAGCAGAAGCACACGTCCCCACTTTTCCGTTTATAATAATTTTGTACTTCTTACCCTGGGGGGTGGGGGGGGGGGGGTAGTCATTAAATTTGGCAAACTATGAACTGAGAACATAGCTTTATTTGTACTGCGTCTCGCTGAATGGTTTACTTATCTGCTTCATGTGTCACAGGAACAGCCGGGGGCTTAAACAAGTCACGTGGTTCCCTCACAAACTTTTAATGTTTAAACAAGCCGTGAATATTTGCTTGGCTCTCCTGTCCTATATGCCAAGTATGGGAATGTCAACATCCCCCATTCGGATCAACAGCGTTCATAGAGAACGTGGAAAATAGATTTAATTTTAAACAGGCCTATGGGCATCGCCATTAATGCTACTGTCCAAGTCAAACTAGCAAATGGCCGCATGGAACCACAGACGTTTGAGCTTGTTTACAGTGGATGACTGAGATGAGGCCTGTCTAGTCATGAGTGAAATGCGAGAAGTAACGCAAGCGTTGTTGCACTCGTGGAATGTGCGTGCGCTCGCGTTTGTGTACGCACGGCGTGTGATTCCAGCGGGAAGACTATGAAGCCACAGAGGCTTCATTTTTTTTCTCGTTCGGTAGCCGTCTCCAGAAGGCTCAGAGAATCTAATTGGATCCTGCGGTGTTTGGCCTAAGCGGTGCGCACCGCACACTCTGCGTAACCTTCCCTCCTAATCCACCTGCCGCTTCAATTTGTGGCTTTTAGCCAAGGTGTGAGCTCTCTTGGGGTTGTCTTCCCATTGCCTGAGGGACGGGTTGGCACCCTTGCAAGGTCTTTATGTTGAGAGGTTTCTCCCTGTGGCAATGGGGGTCGTGTAGCATACAGATGAGGGGAGAGTTTGGGACTAAGCTGTTGGGCAAACCGTGGGAGGCCAGCCTAGACTGAAGTTGTGAGCGTAAGAGAAGTGACAGGCTGGTTGACCTTTTATAGGAAAGAGGATAAATGACTTTATCAAAAGCTTTTGAGGAAAGCTAGCTAGCTGTCCAGTGCAGGTACACACTGAGATGCAAAACCAGTTGGAGCCCAAGTCCAACTTCTTGTAAGTCAGTCATGCAAATGAACAAGAATACTGCGTTGAGACAGTTCTTGCTATGCTTATGGTTTCGCCAACTTTCTCCCAAAATACATGTATTATGTTCAATGAAGGCTAATTGTAATTTGTCACAATCAATTGTGTCTTGGGGTAGAATAGTGACCAGCTCAGGATGGATTATGCATTTTCTCACCAGTAATTCTAATGATGGCAATCACTATGCAAAATGTATCAAAACACACAGTTTTAGCCAGATTTGAGGGTTTTGGTTTAATGTATGGTTTGGGTGTTCCAAAAAAATAAAACCCAACAATAGCAAGATTTGTTTCCCTTTTGTTATCCTATCTTGATGCAAAAAGAATGAAAGAAGCAGTGGAATTTCTCTCGATTGCCAATGGCCTCAACGCTCAGCAACATATTTTCTACATGAAGTTAAAGAAGAGTGGAAACAAGGTTGGATTGGAAGGAGTTGTTTCCTCGGGAAAGGATGATCAAGAAGGCGTCAGAATCTGTTGGCTCAGCTGAAATATTTATTCAGCCACCCACACCCACTGGTTTATTTTTGACCCAGAGTTGCCATCCTGAGTCGAAGGAATCCGGGTGGATGTCCGTTCTGGAGAATGACGGAGCAATGCCTGGCCGTGTTTTCCTTTTTTAAACTGCGCACGTGCATTTGCAGGTCAGAGTCCATGTTTTTCGTGGGTTTACTGTGTTCATTCTGCACCACAAAGGCTGCCCTGGTGCACCCCACCCTGGTTCACCCAAATAAGCTCCCTCGTTCATGTTTGCGTAGCGAGAGCAGGCCTGCCAGCATGTGAACAAAATATATAACCTTTCACTTGACAAGATCATACATCCTTTTTAAAAATTAATTATCTTGTCCTAATAATAATACAACCATGAATGACATATCCTTGACTGCACCTATTTTATTCTGTTTATATTCTCAAATTTCCCATTAACATCTCATTTAGGCATTCTCGTTTATTTCAACTCTTCATTAGAAGTCATAATCGGACATAGCCTAATGTAAAAACAATACAAAAATGGCTTTAAAGGCAGCTAAGCCCTCTCCCTAACTTTTTATTGTTTTTCCCCTTTTGTACTCTTTAAATCTGTCTGCTTTCGATTTTGTTTAATGTACTATGAGCTGATTGTGCGCAGTTTATTGATCGGCACATTTCAGTGACATCCGGATGTAATGTAGATCTAATCAGACTGTTTTAATTACAGTTAGGTTGCCATAATTATTTATATTTGAATGACACACTTGTGCTTTCCCTCTACAACTACTCCTTACCTTCTTTACAGTTGCTGACTTTGAGAGGACGGTGAATGAAGTAGACAACCGTAAACTGGGCACATATAAAATGAACACACATCCTACAATTTATATTCTTTAATGGACCTGATTTATGCTTTGAACCTAGAATAAAGTACCGTATTTTAAGGCAATTTCCACAGTTGGTTGAATTCAGAAGTGATACTGACACAGAATAGATTAGTCAATGAATTTGAGTAGGATCGAGAAATTGTTGCTCTTAAGTATAACGTCTTTATTAATTGTAGTTTTTTTTGGGGGGGGGGCTGTTGCGACTTGTTCGAAAAGTGTGACAATCGATGTTCTGATAGCGTCCCTCATTTTCTGTTATATAAAATGTACATGCTATATATTCATTTTTAGTTACCACTACAGAAGAATGATTGACATTTGGTTTTGTCTTTGCCACAGGGGACGACAAACCAAGTCACTGAAATTATTTGTTTCGTGTAGTTTGTCTAACCTTCCTCACAAAACATTTTTATCCGGGCTTGGGACTACCCTGACTGGGAATCAAACTTTTGCCACCTCCGTTGAAAGGCAGCACTTTGTACCGCTTCACTAAAAGTGTTTCTAACTACCACTATATACGGACTATAAATCAGGATTTGTCCATTCGCGGTCAAGCTCAATGTGTTTTGTGTAAATGCCAAGGGAATGAGCTGCCAGGATGAGTGATGACAAATTCTTGATGACTCTCGTATGACGGAGCAAAAGCTCCCTGCCCTCTCTCACAACCTCTCTTCACGGCTTTTCCACAATGTGGGAGGAGCCTGCCCAACTTTGTGGGAGGGGACAGCAATGTTATTCTTGTGGAGCAAAGGCACGAGCAGGTTTGCACACACTCCACCTGCGCAAGCACTTTGTTCGTTCACCGTTGCTTCTTGCTTTTCAGCTCGTCTTGTCTTTTTTTTCCCCCGAAGCTGGAGTTGTTTTCATATGTCTTCCTGAGAGTTTGAGACTTTATTGCTGAGCTGTTGACATCCTGTAAGTAAACACTAGCCCGTGTCCTGTTTGGACACAGACTGGTGTGTCGACATAAGTTGTGCATGTGGACTTAAAGGGAGGGAGGTGGGTCTAGGTTAAAGTTCCTGTTTTGGTTTGCTATTGGTGTCATATGGGTTTAAGAAAAAGAATCCTGCTGTAAGAGAGGCAGCTGCTTCCGAGTTGGAATGGAATGTCAATCTAAAAATATGATTGAAACATTAAGCATATCTGCTGCTGGGACACCAGCGTTGATTGGTGAACTCAAAAGTCATCTGATGTTTCAAATATAATTTGAGGCTATTGGTAAAGTAAACCCAAATTGGCCATTCCAAAACCTTCTGATTCCAAAAACCTTTTCTAGCACGTGAGGCCACAGGTGTCAAATGCAAAGCCGAACAGTCAGATCACCATCATGTATGTGTCATGTCTCTTGCTTCAATTTGTACAAATGTTACAAATTGCAGCATTTTGTTATGACACAATCCCCCTGCCCTGTTTTAAGTAACTTGAAGATTCTTTAAAAACATTGAATTGAATATGTATATTATCTACTTCGATAACTAGCCTGAAAATTGACCAGATTTGTGCTATTTCGAATTGGGAACCAGCAGTTGATTTGTTTATTCTTTTGCCATGTTATTTTCCAAACCAATATTTTGAGGTATAAACCAGCTTTGGTTGTGACGATGTTTGTGTGAATACTTTTTCTTTTCGTACGCATTAATTCTAGCCACATTTCAGAATGCTGTTGGCAATAGTGAAGTTTATCAGCCAGTCCACCACTCGTACTTTAGTGCAAGAGAGCCCACAGCATTGAATTAAGAGAGGGACTGCTATTTGAGATAGCGTTGGAGGCAACTAGCAATCCGATCCTTTGGAGCCAGCAGTGAGCCAAGATGCCCGCCAGACATTTGCTTGCTTGGTGTCAGTCAGCCCTGGGCAATTGCTGTTGTATTGGAGATTTTGTTTTACTTTATTTCCCCCCTGCATAGAACTACTTCTCTTCACCTTTGCACTTGTGAACATGGATCAAAATGGCAAAAAACGTGAATGTCGTCTAATGTGACATCCATACATATGTTAGACTTCAAATGTAGTACAAGCATCTGGAATAAACCCATGGAAAAGCCCTATCAGCACTGATGTATTCTATTAGATTAGCAGAAACTTACTAACCTGCTCCCTTTTGATATCTATGTTTCAAAATTGGAAAAAAATAACACAAAAACTTGTGAGGCGCTTAGAGGCAAGAACAAAAATTGGATCAGTCCTGCAATCTTTGAGTGTTTGGTTGGGTAAAATGTATTGAGCAAACAGTGGCTGAGTGGAGAGAAGGGCTTTGAGAGGACATACTTGGATGGACGTGATGGTTGAGTGGAGTGCGGCTAAAGATGTCATAACAATTTGCTCATGATTCTTGCACAAAACGGTTGCATAATGGTGTAGTCCAGACACTGCACAGGCATACGTGTGGGGTGATGTCCTCCACCCGTCCACACGCACAAGTAAGGAGCTGATATCTTCAAAGCCAGTGCTTAAAGGTTTGAATCTTGTTAAGTCTCTTGCTTCCAAGCTTGCCACTCAGTCTTCATTAGCTATGCTGGCAGATCCCTAAATCAACTCTCCGAGGGAGTGGCTGATAACCTCTTGAACTCTTCCTTCAAGCTCGTTATTGACTTCGAAACAGGCACTGAGCCAGCGTTGCATGCTCATAGTCCAAATCTACGTGTTCTCCTTTTTTTGTGTGTACAGATTGAGTCAACTAGACGATGTGTTAACAGAAACTCCTTAATAATGTAACAATGTGTGTCACTGTTGGGGTTCCTCATCTGTATAAACGAGCAGAGAAGCTAACTACTTTGGCTACTGTAAAAGCGATATACTTCAGGGGAAACCAAAAGTTTCACTTGCTTAATCCTAAGTGTGGCAGTTCAATAAAACAGAGCAGTTACAAGTTGCTGTTAAGCGCAACTCACGCCGGCTCGTCTGTCACTAGCCTATTCTTACTCACCATCTTTACATCTATTACAACCTGAAATCTATGAATACTGCCAAATGGTGACTTCAATTAGGATCATTTGATGTACTTTGTTTTGATCAACAACTGAATCTGAGTTATCACGCAATGCATTGAGCAATGTTGGCCCATGTTCTCTTTTTTTGTGGTTCTGGTTCTCCAACATAATGTTTTTGTCATCCTTAGAGGTTTGAAATGACAGTTTTGCATCTTCTAAATATGTTTGAGTTTTTTTGTAAGCATTGGGAAAACTACTAAAAAATAAAACAAATTTTCCTTTTGAGCAGCTGTCACACGTCAGCCTGATATAATTCTGAAAATCTGACAAAGAAGAACTACACCCTAAACCAGCCGTACTCAACCACCAGTCGGTCAAAGAAATAAATATTAACGTTTTCAATCTCGCCTTCCCAATTGAAATGACAAAAATTGTTACAACAATAATGAATAATTGGCATTGTGCTTGGGACTTGTTTTATTTTTTTTTGTGTCCTGAACATCGTCTTTGCACCATTCCAACGCGCTTTTGTCTTAAAATGTCGCCCTCCCCATATGCCAATCTGCAACTAAAAAGGAAGAGCTTTACTGATCCTCAGTAAGACAAAGGTTGGAAACCACTGCCCTATTCCATAGAGGTTCAAATCTGATTGCACAAAAAGAAATATCCTCCCGAAACGCTACAAAATGAAAAGAAAGGTTCGAGATAAATGTCCTTGTAAGGGAATATGTAATGGAGTACATCATCACTGGCCCTTGGTGCCACCATTATTGCCAGAGCAGAACTTATCACGAGCATAGCGTTCTCTGTTGTTGCTGCTTGTCTTCCTGGAGGTGAA
This sequence comes from Stigmatopora nigra, assembly GCF_051989575.1. Taxonomy (NCBI): domain Eukaryota; kingdom Metazoa; phylum Chordata; class Actinopteri; order Syngnathiformes; family Syngnathidae; genus Stigmatopora; species Stigmatopora nigra. The sequence continues at coordinate 12,733,179 of NC_135508.1, forward strand.
AGGTGAACTTTCTTTCCTCGGCTGGTATTCAAACAGTTTCCCCCCATCATTTTTGACTGTAAAAGGATGACTCTTCACTTCCCAGTTCTGTCGTTTTTGTATACCGTCTATGGCCAGTGCCATTCTGCATCACTGATCTCACATGCATGTGAATGGCAATATTTGTTTGACATGGATAGATGGTGTTTCCCTTTTTCACTTCCTAAACACTGTTTCTTTGCTACATTGCTGGTGTTGTTGCTTCTTCAGCCACCCGTGAGATAAATTATTCAAAGATATGATGTGTAAAATTATTCCTAAGAACAGGTTTCTCTTTAAGTACTTCTAGCCTTACCAAAATCAGCTAAGCTACTCATTGATTCCCCTCAGGTAGTGCGTCCTTCCACGGTGTACGTCAGGTCATACATACATATCATTTAAATGTTACAGTCTCAGTCAAATAGCGATGTAGGAAAGTGTTTTTAGTGGTTGGTCCTAATTGCATGACTTTGGAACCGTGCGAGTTTCCGTGATGAAATGTCTCTCTTTGGAACGAGTCTGTGGTAGCATAGTGTGGCGTGTTTGTCTTTTTTGGCGGCAACTGCAGAGGCAAACATGGCATGGCAAGACAAGTTAAGGTTTTTGAATGTTTTCTTGGTTATAGATAGCTCAGTCTAGCGCCCACACAAAGAGCTGGAGAAATATGCTTTTGTATGTTGTTCTTGATGATACTTTGAAATACTTAATCGCCCCAAGAATTGTGTCATGTGCATGTTGACAAGAAAGTTCCAATATTTTTGGTCTGCCTGAAAACTCTTGCTCAAGTCCTTTTTTGTTGACCTTAACACCCCCACCCTGATCTCCGCAGACTGTCCTTACTCAATTGATTGAGAGACTAAATGTTGCTTTTGCACACTTAATTCCATTTAGGTGCCTGACCTGAAAGGACAAACCATTAAATGACAATACCTGGTTTTCTCGCCTTTCTATAATATTTGCATGTTGATGGCTTCTTTTGATGGAGAGATCTTCGTTCCTATGTATGACTTTAATTTGATTCTTTCTTCTATATGAGCTTTACAAGCGTCACAGCAAGTATGCAATTTTAGATTGGAATGTGGCGTGAGTTTAATTGACAACATCTTTCTTGACTTAAAATGCAAAACATCTCTGTAACAATCAGAATAAGAAACGTGGACCGCAACCCCGTAAGAAATGTCACCAATGACTGCCAATGCCACCATAAAGTAGGATTTGAGTCGTTTTTACATGTACTTGTGAATGTCTATTCTTTTTAGCACTTTCCACTTCCCAAGCACTTCTATCTTCCATAGGCTAATTGTTGATCAGCTGCTTTAGTTCATTTGTTTACCGAGTCATTGCAAGAAGGCATGTTGAGGACTTTTATTTACATTGCGCGGCAAAGGCTTTTTATAACACCAAAATACAACCTTCAACCAAAGAATTTGTCGTTATCCCAGCCAGTGACAAACGCCAGACAAATGTGCACCAATAATATAAAGTTAGAGTTAAGTGTCTATTTTTTTAACATGAAAAGTTGCTAAATATAGCCCGGAAGGGGTCCTTGTGAAGGTTAATGACAAGGTTACAACTCACCAAACTTGAGGTGACTGAGGTTTCGATAACCGCACGTTTGTCTGGTTAAGTCTTTCCTCGGAGTGAATTTCTATGAATTGAAAAAAGTTCTAATACTATGAAGACTTCCTTTCTGGAATCTTTGACTTCAAAATGATCAGATTTAGCCAAGGTATCTTTATTTTTCGTTCAGGCAAGGCTGAGGTATTTATAACCATGGTTAAAATTTACCACAGACATATTAACTTGTATCACAAATTACCGCCTCTAGCTGTTCTCATAAAATGAATGAGTTTCCATTTTATTTAATGGTGAAGTCGCCAGTAAACAAGCCCAATAAAGATTTTCCAATGGGATATGCCCAAAGATTCGTATGTGAGGCTCATATAGATGGATGCTCATACCTAGCTGCAATTTAGAGTCTTTAACCATATTTGATGTGGAAGGAAACCAGCGTACCCGTAGAAAACCCACCCAAGCCTGAGGACAACATGCTGTGTCCACTCACTGAGCATCCACCTGGGATCAAGCCCTGTTTACAATACAAGAAATAGAAACAAAATACTTTGTTGAAAAGATATATTTCCCCAAGAGTGAAACTATTGTACTCTATTTTTTTTTTTACAACAAGACATGCATAAAAAAAAGATTTGCAGCTGTTTTGTCCGTTGACCCCCCTTCACTCACACACTTTCTCCCTTTCAAAGAATTTTCATTTGAATGAAATCCCTCCCTCATTGCACTGTTGTTCCCACATGGGGGGAGGTTCCAATAGGTCAGGAGCTCTCATGTAGTAAACCAATGGATGGGTAGCTCGGGCCTCTAACTCCTCCCCTCGTGATGCCGTGGTCCAAGGTCTCACATTTGATTGGATGGTCCTTGGAACCAGACGTGGTATCAAGTACCGTCCCGTCTGCTCTGCTTCAGTGTTGAGAGTCCTGACTGGCCGCAAGAGTGTGTGAATGTGGGAGAAAAGTGTGTGTGTGTGCGTGTGTGTGTTTGTGTGGAAGTGTGTGTGTGTGGAAGGCTTTTGTCAATGAGAGGAATAGACTTCCACAAGCATTTCATTGGGATTCTTTTCTACTCACCAGGAATGGCGTTTGCATTGGATCCCATCTGGACACGTTGACTTTGGGATTTTGTTGTTCGCCAGCTGATCGCCGCTTGAAGTGTGAGCGGTGACCCCGATAGACGGCTTAACCCCCCCACTGGGTCACCGCCGAGTCCGACAGCGGTGTCCGAGATCGGCCCAATGTGGAATTTGACCCTGACCGACCCCGTTCACCAAAAATCCTTTCACTGAGGCCGACTGGGGTTGGGGGGGAAAGGCAAGAAGGACAGAAGATAAAGAGAAGGGAGAGCATCAGCATACAGAGAAGGTAAGCACATTAAGGGGCTGCGTGGAGGGGGTGTTGGAAGAAAAGACAAAAGTACAAAAGAATGATTTTCAACCTCAGGGAAACCATGGTTGTCCAGTAAAGCCTCACTTTTGTTTCCTGACCTTTTTTGTTTGTTGTGACAAGAACCTACAACAAGAGTGTGCATTGTTTAGTACATGAAATTTAAACTCTTCAGTTCAAAGGTGAAATTTTGCTATGGATGAAAGCAAGGAAGGCTTCGTGACTTCAGAGTTGTGAGGTTTGATCCTTGCCTCGTATTCTGCAAAACATGCAAGTTAGGAAAGGCTTTGATTGGTCATAGATGCTACTGTGAGTTTTTCGTTTCCCTTAATTGGCGGGTGACCAGTCCTGGGTCTACTGTTTCTTCTGCCCAAAATCAGATGGGATAAGCTCCGACTCATACACAATGAGGACAAGCGCTCTTGAAAATAGGTGCTTGACCACATTAAGGAAAAACAATTGGCAGGACCAAAGGATAGAAAAGAAACATTGCGGTGCCTTTTGGGTCAGGATTAAGGTTCCAAACTCACTCAAGTGACTTTGGGTCAGAGGTGGGATGCACACTGTTTTGCTCACCCATTGAGTTTAGAGCAGGGGTGGCCAATGTCGGTTCTCGAGACCCCCTGCCGGGGTTGTTTTCCATATCTCGCTCCAACAACACACCTGAATCAAATCATCAGGATTGGTTTCAAGCTTCTGGACGGCTTGCTGATGAGTTGATCATTTGATTCAGGTGTGGTAGAGGAGGGAGATATGGAAAAAAGACCGAACTCAAGGACTGGATTTAGTCACCCTGTCTTTTGATTTGTATAATGTTTCAATCTAAGAAGCTAGCAATTAAAACCAAGTCTTCTTGCTCCCCGTCAGCTCGGCCAGCATGCCAGTGGAGACCTTACGCCCCTCGGACGGACGCCTGTCGGCGGCTCCCTTCGCCTCCGCCATGCCCTTCCGGATCCTACATAAGGGGCCCGATTACTTTCGCCGGCAGGCCGAGCCAGTCAACCGCAAGCTGAGCGCCGTGGAAAGGCTGGAAGCAGACAAGGCTAAGTATGTCAAGAGCCAGCAGGTAGCGCTAACGCGGCAGGCGCCGGTCAAGCCGCCGATCATCCGGAAACCCCTGGTACCCCCGGCCATGATCCTGCAATGCCACGTGGGTACTCCCCCCGCTCGAAAAGTCCTGAGGTGCCCCGCTAGCGTGGATGGCCCTGGCACTAAGGAAGGACCGGGAGGGAGACGGGGACCACATCTCAATTTGGATATTTTGAACAACCTCATTAACGACGTGGGCGACGGCCCACTGCCCTCCTCGCAGTCGTCGTCCTCCACCTCCCCGTCGTCCTCGTCTCCTTCGTCGGGAGCCAAGAGCCTCGGGAGCAGCTTGTCAGCCGAGCGGGAGAGGAGCGGCCGACTCCTGAACAATCTCAAACCACGGAGCGCCGCCGCTTCCTCGTCCACCTCCTCCTGCACGTCGTCCCCGCTAAACCCCGGCCATCGCCCTCCCCCCGTACCGGCACGGGCTCCCCGCATCTTCGTCCCGTCGGCATACGTCTCTCCGAATACGGTCACGGTGCGGAGAGTGGATGTCCGACCCCAGGCGGAAATGGGGAAGCCACAGAGGCCTCGACTCAGGCCTCGACAAACCGCACAGGGTCAAGTAGCGCACCCCATGGTCCCGCCGCCACCTCCACCCCAGAACCTGGCACAGTCCAAATCTAAGCCCGCCGCACGAACCTTGCCCTCCCCTCCTTCTCGCCCGGTGGCCAGTCCTTTGCTGGTGCGTGTGATCCCGCCGGCCTCGCCCGCCTTCACCCGCCTGTCCAACGCCAGTTCCAAGGGGTCGGCCCGCAAACACCCCTCGCTGCACCGCTCCAAGTCGGACCTGAGCGACCGCTATTCCCGGGCCACCGCAGACCTGGAACGTTTCTTTAATTACTGCGGGCTGGACCCCGGCGAAGTGGAGGGCATGGGCGGAGTGGAGCGCTTCACTAGGGCGAACTCGGACATTGTGTCCAACTCCAAGCTGTGCAGCGTAAGCGCGCCGAGCTCGGAGTACGCCGACGAGCCGGACCGAGGCCGGGACGGCTACGGGGACGAGGACGAGGACGGGCCCGCCAGAGGCGACCAGCGTGTCCCCTACGGCATCTCCGTCATCGAGAGGAACGCCCGAGTCATCAAGTGGCTCTACGGCATCCGGCAGGCACGAGATGCCAACGGCCCCGTTTCGAACGTGTAGACTAAAATTCCACCCTGAGCGCATTTATTTCCGAAGAAGGGAAAGCCAGTCTTTTCATCTTGCGTGGCCTTATGTCCCACATTTTCACGTTTTTCCAACAAAGACTCATTTGAAGACATTTGCGGAAGTTGCAACACTTCCCCTGGTTTTTGACTGGAACTATGCCACATTGTATCTGTAAGCAATAATAAGATGACGAGAATGCTCCGTCATGCAAACGAACGAAAGGTACTTTCTTTAAGTGTGAATGCGCGTACCAGTTTACCACGGAGAATCTCGCCCATGCTGTGAAAAGTCTCGAAAAAAAGCTTCCGTGAACACATTTTGTATTTTTCAAATTCATTTTTTTTGCTGAAGGACTGTTTTGGTACTCGTTTCCGTTGGCATGCAAGTGTAATGTTTGTGTACATTTGGCACTTTATGTCAGCATAGCACGCCTGTACTAGCTACCTTTGTTGCACCAACACACATTTTACAAGTCAGACGGCATCACTATGCTAGCATCGTACATTTATGTACGTGTTTGTGTCAGATTTGATACACGGACACACTCATTTTTTTGGGGATTAGGCTGTGGGATAAATCGTGTTTACCACGCATGTTCCAGCACAGAGCTGTTAAGATGAAGAAGGAAAAAAATAGAGAAATTCCCCGTAGTACACAATACGAGTTCGATCAGGGGTGGGCGACTTGAGAGCTTTCCATGCAGCCCACCATGTCATTTTGAAATCCTAAACCCTCGGTGGAACTGTAGTAAAAAAATCCCGACATCACTTAAGCCACAAATGTTCATAATGTGAGAATGAAAACAGACACTCCACCATAGCGCCCCCCTCCTCTCCTATAATCCCAGATTGGATTTAAACCCACCCCTGTTAAATGTATACTAAAGAGTTCACTCATGGATTAAAAAAATCAAAAGTCTCTCAGGAAAAGTATTTGGCATACTAACAGAAAAGGACCAATATTTATTTTGAAACTGTCATTTAGTATTCTATGTATTTTTCAACACTGTACAATCAATCAACACTCACGTACAGAATTTAATCTATTCATACTCGCCACAAAATGACTTCCACTCGCAGTCAAATGTTTTAAGACACTTAACCATTCATTAGGATGGGAATCAGTCAGCAATCTGTCTTTGCAAAAGAGACTCACGTGTCCAAATCCGTACAGTGGCGTGGCGTTTGTGGAAATGTGAGCTGTTGGGTGTCTACTTTGCTTTACCACAACGTTGTTACTGCCAGGACATTCCTCTTTTAAGATGTCATGTCGCACAGATTTGACATTAGCCCAGAAATATGGATCCCCCCAAAGAATCAAGTGGTCCGAAAGGCTTTAAAACGGTGTATTTGAAACTGATTAAAACGCAGTTCAGAAAACATTCGGATTGTGTTTGTCAGCCTTTTTGTTTTTCCTCCCTATTATCTCCTGGTTAAAATTTCAGCTCTTGGCTTTCCTATCTTATGGACCAAATAATTTCATAAATAATAAGAAATGCAAATGCAGAAATTGTCATTCAATTGTCAACTTTTATTTAGTATTTCCAACCAATTGCACAGCATTTGGCTTTCCAGTTTTCTCTACAAACTACTACACAAATTCTTTCCTGCCAAAATCAGAGTGTTGGATCATGGCCTACGTAAGATTTGAACACATGTTCCTGCTTTGTGCAGCCATATGATGGTCACATGTTCTTCCCAATACATGGAACTGGCCTCAGCAGTCTTGCAAACTTGTAGAAAGTCATACTCTCTCACAAACATATCACATCATACACGTTCTCCATGTGTGCTTTTGATCTATCCTTAAAAAAAACCCTTCAGTCTGATAATGTGGCTGATATTGAGCGCAATGATGCCATCTGCAACAATCTCAAAACCTTCAAGGATTCATCTTTTGTTGGCGTGTAGCATGAGAGCAGTACTCTGGTTTTCCTCCCAAAAACATGCATGCTAAGCTAATGGATCAATCTAAATTTACCCCATTTTTGGAGAATGAATGAAGAAAAGAAAGGCAACATAAGTGCTCATCAAGCCCAAAATTCTTTTTTGCAAAAATCAAGGTCAATGGGGTCGTCAGTGAGCCGAGCACACGTCGTCGGCAAATCAAAGAAAATTTAAAGACTTTGATGAAGCCAGCATGTGTGTTCTTCAACCTCAAAAACAATTGAATTTTCAATTGGCGTGTTCAGGCTATTTGGGTCACACAATTCACACAAGACAATATAAAATTGCAACATAAAAGCACCACTAAGGAAGAAAGATCCAACTCCAATCACAGCATGAACACAAGATCAAAACGACGTCTTCTCATCAATAAAACATGGTCGGTGCCGTGTTAACTATCGGAAAATCTGCGTGAGTCTGAGATATTAAAGCAGCTTGTTTATCTTGGAGCCTCTGGCTCATAATTTTGTGTAAGGCATTAGCTAATCCCAATGTTTTCACACCGTGATGGCATGTGTGGTAGTTATATAACCCTCAATGGACTCCTCTGAAGCGAAGGCTTATTGCTACGACGGAACCCATTTGCGAGGCGGTCTCTGCCTGCTGCGCTCTCCGTGGAAAACACATGCAAACAAGCATCAACGGCAGTGGGTGCGGGTTTTCATTCCAACCCGTAAAGAGGACAGCTTTTTCCCAATCAGTGAATTGCAGTCAGGTACTTCTTGTTTTCTGCAAAAATCTCATTGGTTAAAGTGTCGGTTCTGGATTGGTCTCAACAAAAACCTGCAACCACAGCGGCCCTCGCCCACCCCTGGTCTAAGACCTACTTGTTAGCCTCTGCTTCTTGCCATCATTTTAGGGCCCGTAGTTAGCTGGGATATGCTCCAGCACCCTCCCTTATCTGATAAACTGTGGAGAGGTAAGCAACTGTTATCAAAAGAGTATGTTTTTGTGTTTTTGTTTGTCAAGATGACAGTAGCAGATGAAAGTGAAATATTTTTATATACTATGTATAATTTCTTTTTGTTTGTGTTTTTTTAATGTTTCGAATAAGTTTTGCGTTTTGATTTAGAGATTTAGCTGTTTTGCCGAACGCTTCATTAAAACAGCAAGTTCTATTTTTGCACATTTTTATGCAAATTTTGTTTTGCAGATTTCAAGCCATAAACATTCCGCCTTGGTGCCAATGCATTTTGCAAAAGGGATCCAATGGGAAAACAAAAAATCCTTCAACATTTAAAATCCTTCTCCGGGTAATTATTTCCCACATACCCCTAGATCAGTGATTTTCAACCACTGTGCCGTGGCACACTAGTGTGCCGTGAGAGATCGTCAGGTGTGCCGTGAGAAATTATCCAATATCCTTTTTTTTTTAAATTAACATTTATTAATAGTTTTCTGCAAATATGATGTCATTGTCCAGTGTCCGTGCTGTAGTAAATATACTATACAGAGTGTCATTTTGTAAAATTTTTGGTTAGTGGTGTGCCACAAATTTTTCCAATGTAAAAAATGTGCCGTGGCTCAAAAAAGGTTGAAAAACACTGCCCTAGATCATGATACGATACATCATAGATAATTAGTTTTTACCATTAAAGTGAACAATTGGAGTAACAACTGCACTAACAAATCTAGAGTTATTTCTGTTCTTTTACCTTTCTTAATGGTGGGATTCTATTGAACAGTGTTTCCCCAACCATCCTGAATTAGAAAGACGCTGAGCTATCCCTCGTTGCTAAGTGTTGGTTACAGGATGTTTTTTGCATTTGGGAGCCTAAAATGCCTAAAAAGTTAATCGTATATGACAGGAAATGACCTGTGTTGACATCCAGCAGTAGGGGAGGTAAAAGCTATGTTGCAATATTATCTTTTTTCTTTGGCCTTTTGGCAGTTTGTACGCATATTTAAAGCGTGGGAACAGAATGCTGATTCGGTGTTTTGACTTTGTACTTTTGGAACATGCTGTCCACTCATATTGCAAATGACACAAAACTATTTATTTTTTGAGGGTGTTGCGTAAAGACACACGTTTTGACGTAGTTCATTTAGTGCAATCACTAAATTATTACAATCTGCTTTTGATGCACTTTACGCTACAACGTATCAATTGACACAATCCGAAAGTTTAGATGAGGGGCCTCCAAACTATTCCACAAGGGGTTGTAGTGCCTATTCTATTTCATTCAAACCAACACATTTTCACCCATCTGGTGTCTTGCAAGTGTAATAAGTTGATTGCGGTCAGGGACTGTTTGTTTTAGCTCAAACCTCATTGGCTAAAACATCTTGACATTTTGCGAAACTCAAAACAGTCTCATCACAGGCCTAAATAGTAAAAATGCACATGATGCCCAAGCCCCGTAGAAACAAAAAAATAATGTTTAGAGTCCGTTAGGTGCTGCCATCTCTCACCATCTTAAAGAAACAATCTCCCTCTGTCAAACATCTGTTCAAATGTAAACAAAAGATGAACATTTTACTGGACTTGATTGGCTTTTAAACTCGTAAAAGTTTTCATTTTTCAAGGAAAAAAAAAAACCTTGACGGCTGAGTGGTTAGCGGATCGGCCTCACAGTTGGAGACCTGGGTTCGAATCCAGGTCGGTCCACCTATGTGGAGTTTGCATGTTCTCTCCGGGCCTGCGTGGGTTTTCTCCGGGCACTCTGGTTTCCTCCCACTTTCCAAAGACCCAAAATCCAAAATATGAATTTTTGTACAACTAAGGTGTATACAACTTTGTCAAATTTTAACGTCTCATTAAATTCCCAAACAAACAAGAGGGATCTTATTTCGGAACTCTGAATACGAATGCTCAAATTCCATCAATGTATCTCACTGCTTTACATTGACATTTTGAATGTGATGATAAGACGATTAAGTCCTTAAACCAGATGGCAAAATAACATTTTCACTTATTTTGTGTGTGTGTGTGTGTGTGTCCCGTGGGAAAACAAACGTGGCTTGTCTGTGTTAGCTCAACGTGTTGTTGCAACACGCTGCTTGGCCTCCGCTTATCTCTCGTCATCTAGTTTGCCTTTGTCCCACTCATCTGCACATCTAAATTGAGGCAGCAACGGTCTCTAAATCTTGGTTGTCTGCGCATAATTACAGAAATGTAGTGTGAAACGGCAAAATCCATGAGTTGGACTCTCAGCGTTGACAATTACGTATTCCCACTTTGACGCTATCATACTACACCGACGAGCAATGTCGTTTTTCTCCAGGCCGACCAAAGTATTTTTGCTAGAGCGCTTTTTTCCATTCCTCCTTCAGCGCAATTTTGCTGACAAGTCATTGCTGCGGTCGAGACCTTCCAAGTCACCAAATAGATTTATGTATTGGAAAATCTCATCATTTTTTTTTCATTCTTTCCTGTTAACCAAAGTGCGGCAAATAGTTCAAACTGACGTGTTCTAATGGTTGAAATGAGTTTTCCATTTTGTTTTCAACAGAAAACTGCAAGTTGAGCTGCTGGTTTGCTGAGATGCATCAATGGGTCCAAAGTTGAAGGTTAGAGTCTGAGATTCAGGCTTCCTTCCATTGATTCGAATGAGTGAGTCCTATTTTTAGTGACCACTACGAGGTGTCCTCACCTTTCCTCATAAAGTGTAAAACAAAACACAGTCATTTGATGACTCAGACTTGTCTGTCAATCATTTTTCTGGAATTTATCAATTCCAGGTCTTGAACTTTACAAATATGCCACCATTGTATAATTGAAACTTATTTTGAGGTGTGCTAAAGACACCAAAGTGATATTTAAGCAATCGATTTAGCTAGCTAGACCTTTGTTAAGCCCGTTTTTGGAGCTTTTACAGTTTATTTTCTTAGATCAGAGCAAAATATGTATTTTTAATTTTTACTTATGGTTTACATATGTTGGAAAATGTCGTCTGTTTTTCTTCCAAGTTTTATCATTGTCGTTTGATTTATTTTGAGCAAAATCACTGAGTGAATCACTACTTTTTTTGGTGGATGCAAATTATTTATCTATGGTTTGGATATTAGTCTTAAATCTGTTATGGGTTATTTTAATTGTATCTCTTTAAAATTTTGTCGTTGGGCTTGTTTACAACTGAGTGTGCGTGTTTAAGTGTAAACGTTAGAGTACAGCTGGTTTTAAGTTGATACAACAGCTGTCATTTTAACTGTGGGAAAGTATCTGATTGGGTCAACCACATCCAGTTGTTTATGACATCATGGAACAATGTAAAAGAAAAAGATGTGGTTATTTTAAAATAATCCACACATGTTTGGATAGATAAAGAATGGATTTGTGGTCACATTTTCTCATTGTAGTGGCATTTTTGGGAGTAGGACCAAAAAGAAGATACTGTATTTGATTAGTTTGCATGCAATGTTTCAAAGGAGGATATTCCCAGGTGGCTTATAGTTCCTGTTTAATGAAAATATGTTGTCAATTTGAAAAGAATGGACAAAGCCATGCTTAATGAGTAAATAAAAAGTCTGATTCCTAATCTATGTGCATAAAATATAGTCCAATCAATTCAGTTATTTTGGGAAGACTTTCTACAAGGGTAAGGAGTGTGTTTATGTGAATTGACCATTCTTTCAGAAGCAATTCTAGAGCCTACATAATGATGTTGAATATTAAAACCTATAAATTATGAATAGAACGTCACCTGGGATCTTTCGGTCTGGGATCTTGCCGGCAGTTCATTCTTTATCTGTCGATAACGAATGAAACCGACTTTCACACCCCTTAAGAAGCCAAACGACTCTTTTATAATCAACTTCTTATCTTTGTTTTATTATGGCTCCTTTTCCTGATCTGGTTTGCACTTTTTCTTGATCTGAAAAATAGTTTTTGGGAATGTAAATTTCAATTTTCCACAAAATCGCCATGTAGGTCACTTTAGGCCGGAGATGAAAGGCTGCTAAGACAGCCTGGTGTTGGTGCTCGGCTAGGGTTTGCTACTTCGCTAATGTGTTCAAGCTAGATAAAATGCTTGTGAGCAATGGACTCTGATGTTGGGGATGAAAGTGACATGCCATCTAATATGCACTTTTAATGTGTCTGACTGACAGTGAGAGTCTCACATTCTCCGTCAGGAATCTTTTTTGTGTAACCGCAACATTTTTTCTCACTCTCTCTCTCTTTGGATCAGAGAGATTTAAGACGATTCCATTTTAACACACGCCTCGTTTCATCCGGCATCAATAACACAATACGTCGCTGGAGGCACGCAATGCAACTCGAGTGCACCCAAATGATAAGTAGAGCAGCGTTAATTTGAAATGACGAGGGAGCGATAGCGTCTGATATCAAAATCTGGGCATATTTAACCAAAGTATTTCTGCTAATTGCGTCTGTGGGTGTTTTATGACTCAGTTGTAGAAAGCGGGAACATTTTATTTATACAAACATTATTTTTAGTGGCTTTTAATTTGGAATTGCGCAGTATAACGTGCAAAAATGGATCAACTCATCTGCCTGACCTACCACGGCTTCTACTTAAATTCCAAAACTGTGCACATCTGCTCAGTTGAAATCATTGTATTTACTTTTTGTTATTTTAACATTTTATGAGCACCCATTTAACCCTTGGTCAGCCATTGACAATGCTACACGCCCAATCCAATATGAATGATTGACATCTATCTATCAGTGGCATTTTAAAAAATGAGCATTAATACAATGTAGCCTATCCACTATGATCTGCAACGTCTCCCTTTGGTAAAGTGGGCAACGTGTCTCTTTAAATATGTCAAGCGACCAAAAAGCGCAATCCAAAATGTTATGCATAGCTCATCTAATATGAGAGTGCCTTAAGGAATGGCCCAGTTCCATTCTTATTGGTCCAGAAAACCCTGGCCACACTAAAGTACCCCCAGCCCTTATATCTTCCCCTCCACTGAAAACAGCACAACAAATTGTGTCACTGACAGATGAAACAATTACATTTATTTTTTGAGGGCAGAGGGCAACCTTTTTTTTATACAATAGATTTTATTTTTCCTTTGTTCAGACCATTGCTATTCGTTTAAGAAGCGAATTAGCCAAAGATTAACACCATGACACAGTGATAAGAGAGCATAAATCCTTCCACACACCTGGGATAACATCCTTTAGCGGTAAAGGGCTCGGTCTGGTCCGGACATTTTTGATTTAAAGTTGTTCCCTTCACACCAGGAAATGGTGACATCTCTGACGAAGGATAGATGGCTTTTTAATGGACACTCTTAAGAACAAAAGAAAATAAAACATTTTTAATTCCCATTCCTATAGATCTGTAGTCAAAAGGTCAATCAAAATAGGGTCACATTCTCTCCACTGAAAAACTGTAGACATTTTCAATCACTTTTCAATGTGAAGGGAAACAAATGATTGAGTGATTGAGTAATCACGTGAAGCCAGACGTTTCTTTTTTCGCACGTATCTCTCGTCGTCTCGCCAGGCCGTGCGGCTCGCGTCATCTTCAAAAGGAAACAATTCTCCGTGTCTCTGAGGCAAAACTGTAAACTAGGTCGCCGCCGTGAGATGAGCACATTTGCAATACGAGAAAGTTTGAGCGTGAAGGGGGTGGGGGCAATACTGTGCATTATTCAAATGTAATGCTTCAAACTTAAAACCATCTTCTGAATCACATGCATCCTCTATTTGTATTACTATAGCCCTCTAGTCAATATAACCTGCACAGTACACAATGCACACAGCATTAGCTTGCAGTTGATTCATGGCTAGACACACCTTAATAGTGTATAACAGTTTATGGTTAAAACGCACTAGGAGGATGTTGATTTTCTCATTCTTGATTTATTCATTCTCATTTTTACTTCCTGTCATCTAAGTGGAGTTTGACCCTTGGCAATGTAAGGTCTGTTTGTAAAAAAAAATGGCAGCGGGTTAGCTTAGTCTGATAAAACTAAATCGTCTAATGTGTGAAAGAAGTAGTATTTGGCATGCATGTGTTTTTAAATGGTTGCCTGTAGAACCCCATTGACCTTTTATGAGGGCACTTTTGAGTGGTAAATCATTGTCATCCTTGTGCGCCATTATTGCACCTGCCTGCATGTCTGACTTATGAAATATGTAAACACACTCTGTAAGTACTTTTGCTATGAAGCTCGGCCCCTTTTGCATGAGAGTTTTCTCAATGTTGGCGTGTGAGGATCAGCTGGGAAATAAATGATAAATAAATGACACAAAAAGGCTTTGATTTCGAAAACATTTTGACTGAGCATTTTGGCATTGACATTCTTGAACATGATTTTATTGAGTTTTATTACTATAAGTTGCATAGAAGTCTGTGAATGCCTCTATTTCCACACTCAAGATGTATTAGGATGGCATTTGAAGGAGGCTATATCATATTTAAGAAATATAACCCACTGTGTCATCTTCATTTAAACCTTTTAACCTTGGAATATTTTATGCTTCCCAAAAAATTGCATTTTACATATAATATATGAAGGATTTTATTTCTTGGGCTAATTTTCTGATATTGTGGAGACCAGTTCCCATCCAAATATAATTTATTTAATCAAGCGAAACTAGCTTTCTAAGACCAAAAACATTTTTTTTCTAAAATTGAAAACTTTTTTGGAGTTAAGAAGCTATGAAATAGTCCAGTAAAATCCTCATCCACACTCGTGTTAGGTTTACATACAGACAGCTGTTTTGCGGCGAGTGATTATTTCTTCAAGCTGGTGTGAGATGGATGGCAGCATCAAACTGACTCTAAACATTATTTGTCATTTCCACGGGGTGTATGGAGATAGACTTTAAAACATTTTCTGGCATCCGGTGCTTTTTTTTGCCATTTACGCCTGTCATGACACTGTTATAACGTTTAGAAAAATGTGCTTTAGGCAGTCAAAGGTTTAATTTTGACCATCAATTCGGTCTCCTCGTGTCATTAAATGCTATAGCCTTTGGTAAAAGATACATGTCCTTCATTTCGTTGAATTATGGCATGATAAGCATTTATCTCGACTTATTGTTTGTTATTGTGTCATTTTATTTTGGGAGATAAAGTATTTCTTTTAATGCTGTAAAGTCAAAATGTATATATGTATTGCATTAATTGCATTGTCATTTCCCAAGTGAATTAATCTCAGTTCAACAATATTATATGATCATTGTATAGTTGTATTGCATTGCTTTCAACAATTCAATTCCTTTCAAATAGCCTGGCACTGCAAAGTGGACTGTTGACTGTCATAAAATAATGAGCATAAGCGTCGTCATGTCGTATCTGCATTTTCCAACTCTAGACCGACATTTCCCTTGTTTTAAATTGCCGCTCAGGTTTCATTGTGCAGGACCACGAATCCCTGCGGCCTTGATAACGGAACAAAATCCTCTCTGGCTTGATATTTCTCCCATAGCTATGGCAAAGGCTCTGAGCGTGTCGGGATCTGAGTGGAAAAAGACACATTCTCGTGGTCATCGGTGCAGGAAACCTCAAACTTTGCCTGTTAATAAAATACGTTCGCTTTGCAGACACATGCTCTGTCGAGAAATGAGATCCAGATCCAAAAATTTGTGTTTGTTGAACTGTATGCACTGTCACAAGCAGCCAATGACTGAGGATTGCCCTCAGACACATTGAAAGGAAAAGTGAAGCTTGAGTCTAGTCAATTATTTACAGAAAGTTGAGAATGATAAAGGTGAGCCAGTTGTGAAGCAACCTAAATTGTTAACTGTAAATAGAGGAAGAGAGAGATTATACTTTTGTTGTCAAATTTAAAGCTGTTGTTCCTTTGCTCTTTATTGGTCATGTGATCAATGCCCTTATTTATCTAAATCTGCTGCCATATAATCCCCCCCTCCCAAATATGCTAAATTGTTTTGAGCTTGAGCATCTGGACACCATCTATTCACAGATTTCCACACCAACGCTGGTTTTCAAGGGTGAATTTACATGACAAAAAAGCCATGTTTTCCTTTGGGGTTTCCCAAAAGCTTGGTGTATTGACAATGTGGTCAAATCCTTCTTCACACAGGCCTCAGATAAATCCGTGACTGCATACTGGACCAATATTTGGCAACATTAGTAGCAGCAAATAATGCACAATTCTCCAAAACGAAGGCTTACGGTGATAAGTTAAAAATAAATAATGCAAGATACGTAAAGGTGCTTTTTATCCAGGTATACACAGATGCACGTGTAATGAAATTGGCTAATGGCTTCTTTTGCGTGTTCCGTCTTGCATTTTTTATGCCATAAAAAGTTTTCATTGCTCTCGAACTGACGCAATACGCTCATGTGGAAGTAAATGCACTCAGCAAATTAAGCCTGGCGCATGCACAGCCGAGTACTGCAATTTATTTTTGCAGGCAAGAACACACACCTTGGACGCAATCTTCCCGCGTCTCCTGGTTTCTCTCTTTGTTGGTTATGGCTTGGTTAAAGTCTGGCTTTCAAACGTCTGCTTTTCATGTGGACCTCACAGACGCCATGTTGTCTGCCTTGTACTGCCGACAGCCTAAACAATGTCCGCAATGTTGCAATCAGGGTGAACTTGGCAATTCGTAAATATCAGAGATAAGGTTGAGATCCTTCACAGCGACAGACGGTGATGAAAAGCTCAAAATATGTTGGAGTCATGTCCTTGAAGATGTATGATATAGCAGTAGCTTTTTTTTAAATCCAGGTTTCATCACTGGACACCCATGTTTTTTTAGTTTATTTGGTGGAAGAAGCCAGTAACTCGAGTAAATTTTGGCTAAAGCACTTCTTCATGATTCATTTTTTTTACTTCTACCAGATTTTCACTTTTCTACACTCTCTTCAGAATGGGGTTCTCCAAACTATTCCACACAGAGCCAAAGTGGGTGCAGGTTTTTGTTCCAACAGATCCAGTACAGACAGTTTAACCAATGAGGTTTCTTCTCAAATCTTTGCCAAAAATGAGTGAATATTCGTTTTGTGTTAAGTTTGGAAAAAATTAATTCTTCCAGTGTTTATAAAAATGTTAACATGACAGCTGAGCAAACTCTGCCAACAAGAAGGCAAACATATGTTTTTCTTGAAGATGTAATATTTCGTCATACTTTCTGCACAGTCTGCGAAACGTTGGGTATTTCTTCCCTGCAAATAGTTAGAATTCTAGTGTTATTGTAGTCTTTAAAAACAAAACAATAATCATTACATCAGTGTTATGCCAAGGGAAATGAAAGTGAGCAGCAAAGTGGCCTTGTGGCTTGCTTGGCATGTGCTTTTTTTTTTGCTTGCATGGGTTTTCTCAAGGTATACTTGCCTTTACCCCTAGTCTGGAAAAGACCTACTTTTTCCCTGAAAACTTTCAAACAAGTGGTATAGAAATGCTTTGATGATATTCTTCCTCCAAAACATTCTCATTTTACTTTACAAATCCACAATCTAGCGGAAAATGAAGTCACATATTTAACTCAACGTTTAAGATGCCACACCGCTAATTTGCTACATATTTAGGTTTTTTCTGAGTAGCGATTACAGTGTTCTGTGTGTACTGATGATGAAATTGCCCATTGACTGCTAGGCTTGCATATTTCCATGCAATAAAAACCTTCATTGTGGTTGGAAGGATGTAACATGTTCCCGTGGAGCCAAATGTACTCAGAAAATAGTGCGCCCAATCTTAGACGCTCATGCAGGTGTGTCCAAACATTTTGGGCCGCTTTGAGAAATTTCAAAGAACGGCCAAGTTGGAATTCTTCCACTTTTATCGGTTAAATAGAAGATTAGAACGAAAGAAGATGCTTATGGAAAAAATGTTGTTTTTAAAAGACATTTATTTGAAGAATTATTCATTGTTTGACATTGGTGGCAAAAGATTTCCGATCCAAATAATATAGTATTTAAGGATATTGAACTATATATGCAGTATATATTTACAGTCAAAAGACATGAAATGACAGTAAAAAGTCAGAAAAATCACAATAAAAGCCATATTATTTCCTCTACCGTATTTACTCGCATATAAGCCGCACCCTGAAAGTTGCCTTGAAATTTTAGAATTTTACAATTTTTTTTGAAGGGGAAATCTTAAGAAAAATCCTAAAGTGGTATTTCTGAGATACTATATGAATCAGTGCCATTTTGAAATGACGTCATCATGTCACGTGCCGTCAAATTGCAAATTTTTTTGCAAGTGATGCTTTTATGCGCATATAAGCCTCGATTCAGTCATTTTTGTCCGAAAAAAGCGGCTTATATGCGAGTAAATACGGTAAGTTTATTTATGTCAAACAAAATACTGAAATTTAGACACTTGCTAACTTACATCAAGTTTTCACTAATCCCAATAGAGAAGCCAAGTTGAAGTGACTAGATCCATTTTGTGCTAAAACTGAAAAGTACAACAAAATATAGGCAGAAACTTTAGCTTCTTGTGCGGACCAATAGAAAGCTTGTATAGTTTGGAGATCCAAGCACTGATACAGGCACAGAAGAAACACATTGTCTGGATATACACACAAATAAGATAGCAATATTGGACACCTCTTGGGGCTTTCAATGAAAAATGTATGTTATGATTTTTTGCTGTCTCCACTGAATTTTTCATCTACAGTCTGACTCTTTTCACATTAGTGCCATGATGTTGCTGTGGCTACGTGGGACAGGAAACCGACATCTGCTACTTCTGCTCTGATAACAGCAATCTGTGGAAGAGCAAGAGGAAACCCCACAAGGGGACGAGGTAAGGCGTGGTTGCACAGCGACTGCCACAAGATAACTTTGCACTGTCCCACCCTTGAAAGAGAATTGGTGGAAAATGAGAGAAAGGGATGAAGGAAGCTTTTACACAAATGGCACCAATACACATCCTGTAGTGAGAAGACTGTGTCACTAGACAGAAACAACATTTAAAGATAGCAATTGACCCAGCGATGTGTTTCGTCTCGAAGAAAGAGCCAGAGTGTGTATATAGTATGTAAAAGTGCTAGTGAGGATCCAAGCGCGAACATTTAACTTTGCCTTTGTACTCAAAATCCGGAACATGCACGCATGAAGGAGTTGATAAGTGAGTTCAGTACTCATTACTTGCCAGTCATGCACAGTTCAAACGTGTAATGCTCAGCTTCGCTCCATTTGACAATTTACAGTCTTCAATCACAGCGTCCATGCACATTTCGCACAGTAAGACAGAGTTTGTGAGGTAAGGATCCTACTAAACGTTATTGATGTACCGGTACTCCAGTTTTGGCACCCAAGACTAGTCTTTTAGGGGTATCGCATTTGATTACAATATAAGATTCGATCCAGAAGTTGCGTGTGTTTTCAGTACTAGCGTGCTTTTAGGCTTCTATAAGTCAAACCACTAGGTGAACCTGTCCAATGAGAGGGGCGGCGTCTCTTGAGAAACTAATGGCGCTGACAGATCATTGTGTAGTATCGAAAAACAAAGCCGAGGGATTCATAATTTACTGGTTACATTATATCTTTATTTTTACTGGTCTAAAAATTTGGGGGAGTTTCCATGGTCTCCATGGGCTTGCGTGGGTTTTCTCACGGGACTCCAGTTTCCTCCCACATCCCCAAAACATGCAATCTAGGCTAGCTCGTTGTATACTCTAAATTCCCCCTGGCTATGATTAGTTCTCCTTTGTCTCCTTGTGCCCTGTGATTGGCTGACCACTGATTCAGGGTATCCCCCACCTGGTGTCCGTAGTTGGATGGGATTGGCTCCAGTACCTGTTGCGACCCTTGTGACGATGAGCAGTACAATTGGGGCATTTCAACTAAACATAAAAGCTGCCATACAAACAACATGACCAATAAAAACCCTTATTTGTGTTTTTTTTCTCTAGTTAGTATATTTTGTGATCAGGAGACAAGGCATAGAAGATGAGTGTGTATGTGTGTGTATGTGCTTTATAGAAGGGCCTCCAGGGTGGAAGAAAGCAGCTCAAATCAGCCAACAAAATTCCCTTTCATGTGTGGCTGGAGCTATACTTGTGTCTGCTGCTTATCTCTCCACAAGGGACACCGGTATCATTGTCTCCACGCGCTTCTGATAATATAACCCACACCCGGCACTACGTCACCATCGCAGACGTTCTGACACGCAATGTCGACTTAACCACCAAGACCTTTAACCACGGCTGTTTTTAAAAGTCGCTGGGTTCTTGTTTCAAAACTTTTGGCAACTAACCCGCAGATGTGGAAGAAATTCTTATTAGAAACGTGCTGTGTTTTTATTTTTATTCAAACATATTTTGAGAGTTACAGTGAAGTTTGGACTCTGCATAAACCACAACTTTTTCCTTCAACGTTAACCCTCGTGGCTTTATAAGTCATTTGCAGATCCCCCAATCCAAAAAGTGTCATGTTCTCTCTTCTCACCAAAATGTAGAAATGTTTTCTTTGCTCAAGCACGCTTTTCCAAACTATAGCAAAATCACACTTTTATAAAAAAAAAACTGGGTTATGTAGATAAACCTAGCTAATTTTGTCTAGATAACCCTACAATCTATTTTTTAGGTGATTTACTATCAGTAATTTTACTTCTAGATTATTGTGTGCCTATTCCATTTGTTTACTTTATGTGGTTGACAGTTTTTTCCCCTTTACTGTGTATTGTATTCTACACCATCGTTTATAGTTAGTAATTCTTTATAACCCAATTAATAACCCATTGTTTCCATTTTCATTGTTGGTGGCTGTGTGATATCCAATTTGTGACCAAATGACATAAAACTTGACCAAATAATTATCAAACAATCTTTATTATTGTGTGAGAGATGAACGATGCCAGCCAGTCGAGTCTTACGGGACTAAAATTGAGCCAACTGTGAACATTTCTTCTCTTTTATTTCAACCACGTGTCCTCCTCTGTGGTTTTGTGTGGTGGAAAAACACTCCATTCTGCTTCGTAAAAGTACTAACATTTACAACATTCCACTTTTAATGGTCAAAACATGACGTCTTCATACTTTTTTTATATACTATGTATCCGCTGAGAGACCCAAATCAAATGAATGTGAATCCATCTTCCATGTGGCTAAATAGAGTAGCTGCAAAAGATGCAAAGATTGTTTAAACGCCAATATGAAAAAGATTGCTGTAAGCAGATCTTTAATTTAAAGTGATTATTGAGTTTTATTTCTTTAATCATCCATTATCATTTCCTTTAGAACAACTTTTGAGTATTTTCCTATTAGTGATATTTTTGCATGTTTTACATCCAAACAAACATTTTTCGCATTGAGATGCAGCCTTTACCGCTGTCTCTGCTGAATTATTCCTACCCCAAAGGCCTCCACTTCATGGTAGAAAAAAATGGGGTTGAGCTGCATTTGAAAAGGAGGCCAACACGGAAGACCGACAATTGCATCTCCTTATTCTTCCGTGCGAATCGTACGTTGATTGAAGCGGACATATTTATCCTAAAACCTCCATTGGCACAGCCTGATATGTAGAAGAACGAAAACCAGCAAATGCAAATTTGAGAGTAGGTGAAAAAAAGAACGTGAAAGTAGAAAAAGAGAATTTGACCTGTGCTGAAATGGAATGCTAACAAAAAAATGATGCTCAGGCTTGAAGCTACTTAGAAGATACGTTGTAACACCCCCCCCCCCCCCCCCACCCCCCCAGGACCACACTTGGAAACCTCCCGCATTGAGCCAAAAGAACACGAATCTATTGAGTTGCCCCCGCCCCCTTTCTGCAAACAAACATACTGTACACAATGAAGGCTGCCAAATGTCAAGTGAGATGTAGGGCAGCTTCCTCATGGGCGGGCGGCGTCCCGCATCCAGCTGAGCGTGTGGTTACCACGGTGACCCTTGTCTGTCTCCATCACCGGCATTAAAGAAGAAGCTGGGCTACTACCGCCAGGGAAGGGAGGGGAGGGGAGTCCGCTAGGCATTTAGCGGAATGTCATGTGGCATTACCCCGAACACAGTCTCCATTTGTGTTGTTTAGTGTGCAAGCCTCTACGACACACAAGGTCCGTTTAGAAGGTTTAAAAAGGCCTTGGAGGCGGTGTGCCGTTTCTCATGCGGCCATAAAAAGACGCGCACAAAGAGCCAAGATGGGTTAACACCCTTTTATGGGTTCTTTTATCAGGGCTTGATTTTGGCTGGAGTGGTGATTAAACAGCAGCTACGGTGCCTAGAGGTCCGATTCCACCGATGACTGCACAAGCTCATTGACTCACTGGTTCATCGTCTAGGCTCGTTTTAATGGACACATGTAGCCAGTCTTTGTGTCAGATTTTAGGAGCATTAAACACATTTTAAGGGCATTTCGCGGACGCAACAAAAAGACCAACTCCCCTTCCCGACATGTTGTGATGAAAAGGAGAAATATTCTTTTTATGTGCAACATTCCGAAACTTAAAAGGATGCTTTTGTTCTTTTGATTTGTTCTCCTGTCGCCTGCCGTGTGATGAGTGATATTTTTAGTGATACGCTCATCTATTTTTTGCAGAATGCAGGGATAATAACTTTCGGGCAAGTTTTGAATAATAAACAGAGAAGCCATTACATTTTCATTTTTCAAACCTCTGTTTATAATCTGACGTCCTATTGCAATGAGTATCAACAAGGGTGCTTGCAGATATATTTCAACACCTAAACACTTTATTAGAGCTTTTTGCAGCATCTCATTTTGGTTTTTGACGCCCCTTACGCTAAAAAGCTTCACCCCTTTCGAAATCCAAATATTCTCACTAACAATTACTTTAACCTTTTAATCTGGCAAAAAAAACAACTCTTCTTCATACAATAAAAACATTCAGGACTCAAATTGTGTTTGCTGCTTGCCCCGAGCGAGCATTGACCGTAACGTACGTTTTTTTCACATTTTATGCAAGATACGTAAATTCAAAGACGTCAAAATATTTATTTTAGCTTTTTATCATTTTCTCTTTTTTTCTTTTTTGAAATCAATGACCGTATCGGCCGCATTTGCTTGCGTTATGGCGTCACGACAAAATGGCGCCGTGACATCATGACGCAAGGTCGGCGTCAACTTTTTTAAGCGCATATAAGCTGTACCCTTGATTCAGCTATCATTTTTTTTGTCCAACAAAAGTGGCCTATATGTGAGTAAATACGTTAACTCTCATGCGACTTTTTTGAGAACAAATAACCAATTACTTTTCACTGTGCATTTTCATTGATAGGAACCCCAACGTCAAGACAACCTAAGACGACTACATCTAGATCGGTGTAAAATGTTTTTTGAGAGGCAATCCTGCAACCCACTGGCAGTGGCACTACGGGAAGCCGCTTGCGGCTCGTGAGCCTCTGGTATTCCTAGTCAAACCCCCCAAACTGTACCGTTACTAACTCATAGTCTAACCTTTCACAAAGTAAAACTCCTACCATTTATTTCGTGTGTTTTACTATGCTATGTTGTAGCTCTTTGGCTAGTCTAAAAGTTTAATTCAAACCTGTTGATATTGTCCCAATACTTCACCTACGACCAGATCGTGGTGTATCCCTGACCCCGTGTGACCTTTTGTTGGCAAAACTAGGAAATACACAAAGTAGACCGGACAGGAAAGAGGAAAAGGGCACACGAACAGACAAAAGCTGGGAAAAAAAAACGATAGGATAGGATGGGTGGGGGTGGTTGCTAATGCTGGTGGCAGTAAATGTCCTTTGAGGAGTGGAAGGAAGGGACGGCCAGATTTATAGCAGTCTGCTAGAAGGGAGTTAAGAGAACAGATTGGATCCTTTCACTTGTCCTCTTCACTGTTTTCTAGTGTCTACAGTCAATATCAAATAAATCTCTATCATTCGCTACACTGTTTAATACATTGTGGCTTACAGTGAATGGGACTACTATTTGCTGTTAGTGTCTCTGGGGGAATGGCAGTACCCAACCAGATGGTGTTTTTTTTTCTTACTGGGAGTCCTCGGTTCACGTCTGGTAGAGATGATTTTAGTACTTCAATAATCTCTAAGTGACCTGGATACGATTCAAGTTGATTTGAAATTCTTGGAATGGCAGCTATATAGAAAAAGCAATGTTTGCGGTTGCTTAAAGAATATTTCTGTAATCATGACTTCCATTGTCCACCCCGAAAGACCCCCGCCCCCCATCCCCCTCACCTCAGGAAAAGGGATTTGTCTTATTGTATTATCCTCTGACTAAATCAAACAGGAAATATCCACACCTACAAAATGACTCAACTATTGAATGAGTCAATTGCTGGAAATTAAGCAAGTGTGGCACATTGGATAATTATGTAAAAATGGTAAAGAATTTGAATGATTTTATGAATTTCTCATATAAATGACCTCTTCAATTCCGAATTCTTAATTGGTCCTCATTAGAAGGATTAATTTATCAATACTCCATGAAAACAAGGCAAAGAGAAAAAATAATTCTTGTAAATGACTCAAATGGAAATGGACAGTATTCTTGAATTTCTTGCAGTATATACCCACAAAATAACCACACTATTTTGAAACACTTTGGAGAAATGGCAAATATAAATTGTCACCACCTAATGCAGCCTTTTCTGTCCTCCATTGTGATTGGACTGCTTTCCGGCATGTGTTTTAATGAATTCTTCCTTATTTACACAAAGGAAAGAAAATATCATTTTTGAGCCATGTACAAAAGTGTGAATCCAAGCCAATACGGATGTTAACTTCCCTGTAAAAGTGTTGCTTATCTTGCCAACCGTATGCAGTGATTATCGGATGCCATGGAGATGCAGCCTGTTCTATTTGGCCCAAAATATGCAACAACAAAACAAAAAAAAGTGTACAAACTACCGGGGGATCTTGGATAAGAGATAATAAGCCCCTTCCTCTTTTCCCCTTTCCTGTTTGTACTAGTAGTGTCTCTTCCTCACACGTTCCTCAGAAACCTTTGTAGGAAATAAATCCTGTTTCATCTCAAATATTCTGTTCACATTGATATGTAAAGTTTTCTTTATCTATATAAACAATTTCGGGTTCAAATTTAGCAAGAAAACAACTTTAAAATTGTAATATTACAATTTTCATTTTCCAGCTAAAATATGCCTACTACAGACAGCAATTTTTTGTACTTTTTTCAATTTTATAGACAAATGATGGTTACAGTGGAAAGTTAGAGAAATATTTTCCTCCCAAGTGGAATTTGATATTTTTTGTTTGCATTTCTCAAAAGAAATTCACACATATATGTAAACCTCTTTTATGTGTTAAAAAGGTGGGTATTACACTTAAAAAGTGATAGGGGGATTAAAAACTGAGACAAAATGTGGAACTAGTGAGGATTGCTGTTTAAGAAGATTCCTAATCTAAAACAGGGATGAGATGGGATGGGATTAAATGAAAGCGTTGAGTTGGGAGCTCTAATAACACCCATATGCCGCATTAATTTAATGGGCGAATTTGCAATTTAAAAAAAAAAAGGTAAAATAGCATAACGTGATTGACAGTTGTTCATTTTAGAAATTAGCAAAGGGAAAATAACCCACTACTCTCTGGACCCATGTTGTACACTTTTAATGATTTTGTAATCGAATTTGGGACAATGGCAAGTCAGGTTATGTCAGACTGAGATCTCGAGTGGGATGGATGAAAATGACAATAACGCAAGACAAAACACATTACGAGTAAATGTATTTGTCATATACTTCTTTAATAAAAAGACGAGTACGAGAGTTGCCTTTCATGTGAGTGACACTACCATCTCGTGGTCAAACATATGATTGCAGCACAAACACAGCAAAAATAATTTTAAAAACAACTTGTTAAGAAATAAGTTAGGTGAAATGACTACTTGAAAACGGCAATTATCATACTGCGTTGCAGGGAATTTTGTTGGCCTGTTCCAATGTGATTGCGACGCGTTACTTAGAACAAAGTAGGAACTTTATTTTGTGTCTTGTTTCCTGACCGGAAGAGGAAGCAGTGTTGACACGCAAAGCAAAATGGCGAGTCAAGAGGAGTCCGTGCGGGAGTTCGTAGCTGTTACTGATGTTGACGAGGAGAGGGCTCGCTTCTTCTTGGAATCCGCTGGTTGGAATTTACAGGTACAAGTTTTAGCCCGATAGGTTCAGGGTCGTCATGATCCGTCACATGTAAAACGACGATCGCGACCATCTTAGCTATCTGGCTAATATTAGCATCTGTAACCGGCTATTTATGCAAGTCACTCGCTGACAATAGCCCCGAGTCTTTCGCTATCATGAACACTGCGGCTGTTGTTTGAAAAGTTAAATGTGAGTTCATATGCATTACACACAGATTCTTGACATTTCATAATTTAACTACACAGCAGACATTTTGCATTCTGGGTAGCTGGAATTAACCTGCAACGCAATCGACAGGGTGCTTTGATGGTGTGATGGCGGTATTTAAAGTTAGTCATGTCACAAAGCTGAGGTGGTGATGTACGCGTTCGCTCATCACCTTTTTTATATTGTCATCTTTATTTTTCCTGTAAGAGTCCTTAAATGATTTGCCTGAATTATGCTTCTACTTGTTGCTAGTCAATAACATCTCCCTCAGAGGCAAATTAAGACTTATATGGCCTTTTGGGAATCAATCAACCAAAATATACACTTACATAGTACCTTCCAACAGCCAAAATTTTACCAATAAAATCACAAAACATTTTCTTTTTTTGTTTCTTGTTATGTCGAGGTGACTTTCTCACGGCACCACACAAAGCCTGAATGTTACATTTGTCATTAAATGAATGTATAGTTTTCTTCTCCTTTGGTAATATTGTAGCATGGATTTTTTTTTATAGTGACCTTTAACTTGATAGAGGAACAAGATTTGCTCACAAATGTATTATTTTTATTACCACTGAACCTATGGAAACAGTTCATCAACCTTCCAGCTGTTCTAAAACAATAATGTATTTCATCAACGAAGGCATTATTTTGCCTTTGCCAGTTGCAGTGAATCATCTTTCAGTGTCAGGAATAACCCTAACCCTAAAAATGAGAATTTTAAAATGACACATTTTCCAGCTAATTCGTGTGCGATTGACCCCGATTTCTGACCAGGGAATCAGTTTGGGATAACTGTAGAGACGAGTACTAAAGATTTTTCTCTCCTCCTATGGTACAGCTTGCCCTTGGTAGTTTCTTTGAGGATGGAACTGATGATGACATTGTGTCCCTGCCTCACCCTGATGGAGGCTCATCTGTTACCAGATCTACTGGCCCAAGGTTACCATTACATTCTCTGTCTTTGTAACAAACATTTTTCTTTGATAAGGCCACGATGTCAGGTACACATGTCTGAGAACTAGGTCAGAGATCTTGTAAAAATGATAAATTTGCTCTAGTTGTATGTGACAGATCTTTCGATTCTATGTCATCATAACATGAAGTGAAGCAAAAAAACGGAATCATGTGCAAATGGGTGATTGATATACAGCAGGGCCAAAAGTTTAGACACACCTCATTCATGCGTTTTCTTTATTTTCTTGACTATTTGTACTTTAAATTCTCACTCAATGTATCTAAACCATAAGCCCCTGTGGGATTATGTATTCAAAAAAAGCAGAAGTAGCGAAAACTGAAATTATTGTTTCTATCCGTGTTACTTTAAAGTAGCACTCTTTGATTGTACAGATGCACATATTTAACGAATCCTCTCTTCCCCCCACCCTCATTGCCAGTTCTGAAAACAGAGTGACCTCATTCAGAGATTTGATGCATGAGGCAGAAGAAGAAAGTGATGAAGAGGAAGGCCAGAGGTCAGTAAATTAGTCATATAGAAGATGGGTGATCAAAAATGTCTTGGCTGGTACTCCGAAAACTTCAAAAAAGTGTGAGCTAAAATAAAATTAGATGAATTTAGTTCTCTAAACGTACACGTGAATCCCAAAAAATGGCATGAATAAACTGTAATTATTGGTTTAGGAATGTATCTTAAGATACAGAGATATAAGGTTAATGTGTTCCGGGATCGCGCTCGTATGTCGATTTACTTTTATACACTTTTACTTCGCATATGTTGAGGCACTCTTATGTCAAGGTATTACTGTATGAGGAAATAGCTTTTAGTTGGCTCACATTGCAACACCCCCCCCCCCCCCCCCCCCCCCCCCCCCCCCCCGATATGCCTCCTTCCAGGTTCTTTGCAGGGGGATCAGAACGCAGTGGGCAGCAAATAGTCGGGCCTCCTAAGAAGAAGAGTCCTAATGATGTTGTGGAAGATTTGTTTAAAGGTGCCAGAGAACACGGCGCTGTGCCTTTGGAGCGCAGTGGAAAGGGGGCAGGAGAATCCAGTAGAGCCAAAGTAAATGATAACAAGATTTTGTCCCTTCATTTGATGTTTTGTTTTGATATTTTTCATCTTTCCCTGTGTGCCAGGCCTTCGATGGGGGTGGATACAGGCTGGGAGCAGCTACCGAGGAGGAATCAACATATGTTTCTGCAGGGAGACGCAATCCCAATACCTTACAAGATGTGAGTAGGCCGCAGTGATTTCTTTTCTTTACCTTTTCATTTTCTTCGTATCAACACATACACAGGAGTTACCGTAAATCACCCAAGTTTAATACTTAAAGTCTCTTTCGGATGACCATGGGACTGTAAAGCAAGTAGCTGGATGTGCAAAGCAGTAAAAGCTCGGTTTTATAGTTTGTCACAGTAAAACACTTGCTTTAAGTATCATATATAGTATATCCTCCCAAATTGGAAAAGCTTCTTACAGAACATAACACAGAACAGATTTTCAAAATATTAAGCATGATTAACGAGTCCCGATTACCCCCTTAAGAGGAATTGATCATTTATTTGTCTTGCTTCAGGTGCACGTGGTTCTAAAACTCTGGAAGACCGGATTTAGTTTGGATGATGGCGAACTCCGAAACTACAACGATCCTGGGAACGCTCACTTCCTCGAGGCAATCCGCAGAGGGTCAATATTCATTTTGTTGACATTTTTCTGGGTGTTTAAAGCCTTTCTTTCAGCACCTTAAGACTCTTCGAATTTGTTCCGTAGGGAGATCCCTTTAGAGCTAAGGCAGCGTTCTCGGGGCAGCCAGGTCAACCTAGACATGGAGGACCACAGGGACGAGGACTTCAGCAAACCCAAAATAGCTTTTAAAGCTTTTGGAGGGGAGGGACAAAAACTCGGAAGGTGAGATGCAGGAGCAATGCATTTGTTGTTTCATTTGCTTGTATTGAAAATTGTTAACTATTCATGGCGCAACCAGTCTGATGTGTACAGTAATCCCTCGATTATCGCGGTTAACGTAGACCAGACATAGCTGTGATAAAGGAAAAACTGCAATGTAGGAACACCCCTATTTTAAAAAATCTAATCAAAATGAATTACTTTACTAAAAATCTGTGATCTAGAGGAGCCTTAATATTCGTGGGATTACTGTATTTATATGACCCAGTGATAAATGGTTGTAATGTTGATATCAGAATGTTTTTTGATTGTAAATTGAAAATGGAAAGACTTTATTAATATGCTACTAAATGGCTGAACGAAGAAACAAATTTGGTGTTGATGTTTTTTTTTTATTCTATGTTTTCTTCTCCCAGCGCTGCCCCGGAGTTGGTTACAGCCCCTCCCACCTCTCAGCAAGACCAGGCGGCCAATGAAGCCCAAGCCATTGCCTCGGTGAGACTGGACACATCCCAGCCCGTCACTAGCATTCAGATCCGACTGGCAGATGGCGGCAGGCTCATTCAAAAGTTCAACCACTCTCACAGGTATCATATCCGTCTGTCTATCATATTACAATCTGTCTCAAAAGTAATTGCTACCCAAGGCTAAAGGCATGGGATCTAGTACTCGCTTTGATGCCATCGTGCCATTTCTGCTCCCACCAGGGTGTCGGACCTGCGGAGGTTTGTGGTGGCGGCCCGGCCCACTATGGCTTCCAGAGCGTTTGTCCTGATGACTACCTTCCCAAACAAAGAGCTGGCGGACGAGAGCCAGACGCTGGTTCAGGCCAACCTCCTTAACGCCGTCATTGTACAGCAGCTACAATGAGGGCAGGGCGGGAGCCAAGATGCCCGCCCGAACCCCCGGCGGTCACATTACTGACCCTTGTAACCTGTTGCCTCTCCCTTCCTGGGGAGGAGGAGACACAGACTTCTGTTTGGACCTCTTAATTTCTCATTTTTGTTATGTAAAATTCATGATTCCCGGCATCAATGTGTCATCCACTTTGACAGCAGAAGAGATGTTGCCGATTTTCCAGTTTTTACATCTACATTGTGCAAATTAGTAAAATGGCAGAATTGAGTCTTTTGGTTATACATATACTATGGACAGGGCTGTACTGTGGTTAGATTTCTTTATCTGGAGTAAACTGACAATTATCTTAAACACCACATATCTAGGACCCCTCAGCCAGAACATCTCTAAATTGCTAATGACCACCACCACCACCACCCATTTTTATTTATAGTGCAACAAGATGTCCCTCAAGTCAAGTTTTCCCCTTTCTTTTACGTTTGTTATTGTTTTATTCATACAAACTGATGGTTAAAGCAACAAGAGAACACAATCTAACAATTAAACACTGGCTTGTAGCTGTAAAAGGTGGACATCTATGCATCCCGGGGCAAACATTTGGACCTCTGAGAAAAGATCCATTTTTATCGTTGGTCTGTTTTGATGCGAGGGTCTGGTGTTTTCCAAATTGTTGGGAAATACTTGGAGATATCTGGAAATTGTCCATGTGATTATAGAAATAAATTCCATACTGTATTTTGTATCCGTCTGGAAAATATCTGCAATACAGGGTAATGTGAAATTTTAGGCTTGTTTCTTTAAGGTCCATACACAACTA
Source organism: Stigmatopora nigra (assembly GCF_051989575.1). Taxonomy (NCBI): domain Eukaryota; kingdom Metazoa; phylum Chordata; class Actinopteri; order Syngnathiformes; family Syngnathidae; genus Stigmatopora; species Stigmatopora nigra. The sequence goes on from NC_135508.1 coordinate 12,764,020, forward strand.
TAACTGGTTATATATTCATTTAAAAAGAGATGATGTTAGTTTTCTTATTTTTAAAAGTAGTATTGTTCTGACATCCTAATATAAAACTTGAAGGTGTATTATTAAATTATATGTCATCAATCAATATACACTAAGTATACACAATTCCCACCCACTTTTTTACCGTTTAATCCTTTCTATGAATGACCTGGCCCACCCATTCACCTTAATAATGTGCTCCAGTGGTTACTTTGAAACGGTTCTGCTTTCATATTTCTTTTTCTAACACTTTTTTTTGAAGTTGCTCTTTCTGGCTTTGAATTTCCAGTCTTCTCCAAAAACGCCCACATTAGAACCTTCTACTTGGGTTCATTGTAAATGTGAGCCCAAGTACCTGTTAGTGTTGATTGCGTGTAATTCTCCAGATGGTCTAGCTCATGTATACTATATATTATATAATAGTCATTCTAATTAGTAGTCAAAGTCTGATCTCATCTCTACAACACAAGTGCCTTCCTTCATGCTTTAGGAAGATGTAACATAGCCTCGTTTGTGATGATTTGACGGCTCTTTGCTTTAGCAAGTCCATCCCAAAGCTTCTAGTTTCCCTTTTTACTTCAATTTGCGTCACACGTACGTCATATGTGCTGTGTGGTTCCCCCACTTTTCAGGAAAAACAAAGAAACCTTGAAATTCAACGTAAAACAGGATATTGGTCACTTGCCAATGGCTGTGTATGCAAACGCCCACCATTAAGCTCAGGAAGATGTCATGTGTAGGAAGCAAGTATCTAATTTAGGTTGTTTTCCATATATATTTCAATAATAACATACCACAAGGGTGGGCTGGTGGTTGAGTGGTTAGTGGGTCGTCCTAACAGTTGGAAACCTGGGTTCAAATCCAGGTTGGTCCACCTGTGTGCAGTTTTCATGTTCTCCCTTTGCCTGTGTGGGTTTTCTCTGGACACTAAATTACCCCCACCTCTGGTCCAAAGTCAGCTGGGATAGGCTCCAGCACCCCCTGTGACACTGGTGAGGATAAAACAGTTCAGAAAATGAGATGTCCCATGATTCTTATATGCAATGTACATTAGATAGGATCGGGAACATATGACATTACCATATTAGGAAAAAGTCACCTGTGCTATCATATGCCAGCAGACTTGCCCAAGCTCTGCCCCCTGCGTTGGATTCCTTAATTAAATAATTGGCAGCTAACCTTTACTTGAACGCATGCAAATGTATCATATAATTACCCTTATTTTATCATTTTGTTTTGATTTGAAAAGGATTGGGTGAGTATGCTTTTTATGCATTTGAGTTTCTTGATAAATGATACCTATTTGACTATAGTTGCTGTTATTTTGGGGAGGTTGGTATTTTTTCTTCAAATTGTTTGACTAATAGAATAATTAACTAATATATTTCTAATCTATTTTCTACTTTGATTTTTTTTTTCATTTTATTTCTCGTTTTAGGTCAACGTTGAAAGGGATTTTGGAAAAAAAAAGTGGAAAAAAGTCATGTGACACGTAATGTGTGGGCGGGGCTTGTGAAGAAGCATCACTTTCCAGAATCCCCCCTCAGAAATCAACGACAAGACGAGACCGAGGTTAACCAAATATTTTTCATTCATATTCTGATCATAACCTCCACCCGAGACCCCTTTAAACGCAAAAGTCGACTTAAGACCACCACGTTACAGGTAAGCGTCTAAGTTTGAACGTATGATGATGAAAAGCGCTACCTTACACCCACCCTTGTTTCTCCAGACTTGGCTAGCCTTAAATGCTAACTGCCGTGTTTGTGCGTCACTATTTCGGGACAAAGAAAGACATTTATTAATGGATCGCCTTCATTCCTGACAACTGTACAACACAACGAAATCAATCATTTTACGAATTTGCAAGGCAAAACGGTAGTCGTTATTTATGATCTGCTACGACCTGATTCGCCGTTAATACATTTTGTAACTTATCATATGACGATGACAATCATTTTTTCCGCATGAGATATCATAAACCATGTGTGAATCTTTAACGCGATTATTGTACTAAGGTTGGGTTACAAATGTGGTTGTCAGTTATGTGTTATGTATTTCAATATGAACGCTGAGACTTCCTGTTTGTATTTCCTATGTATGACAGCAATTCTGTTTCTCAAGTATGACAACAATTCTGGTTCCCAAGTTTATGACATCGTGTTTGTATTTGAAAGTATAAAGTAGCTGGTAAAAAAGCATTAGCGATTTCTTAGGGGGCCAAGGCTATTTGGGAGAATTTCAGTCTCAATTTGACTGCCCCCCACCCATTTTCCGAGCAAAGCTCCAAGAAGGCCTCAGTTTTGTAACAACCCACAGTATGTTTGGGTTTACTGAAGTTAATCCTCTTGTAATATTTTCTAACACTGATGCCAAAAAAATATTTAGCAAATGTTGATGTTTCTTCCCCTCAGCTTTTTATTATTATTATTATTTTTTTTTACCTCAACCCAATGTGTTTTCTCTCCATGGAGCTCAGGAATTGACCTTCCACTTTATTGTTATAAATTCCATTTACGGTGATGGATGTCAAATCCATGCATCCCAAACCCGAACCAGAAAAAAAGGTTAATCCCAGGTTATCCTTTCCCACTCCTGATTTGACTCCTGGTCTCAGATTGAAATTATTCTGATGACATCCCTGTTTTTTTCTCTAACATCTTTCAATTTTTCATTAGTAAAGTCATTGGATTGTTCATTTTAAATTTCATGTAGTAGAAATCAAATTGACAACATGAACAACAACACAAGTGAAAATCATAATCTATTAATGCGTTCCCGCCCCCTCCTGTTGAATCTTATTCCCGTAATGTCCCAATCATGGGATTAATAAAAACATTTTCAACCCTCCCACGGGAGTCCCGCTGAAATCCTGTGACCAAATGGATTTCCCAAAATAATTCAGACCTACGCATGAATTGAAAGGAGAAACACACTGACATCATCCACACAAACTCGCAAATGTCTCGAATACCATACAGTGGCTAATTATTGTTTGTAAAATTGCAATTATAAACATTGTTATCCACACACTTTACTTCCATTGTATCATAGAGGTTGTAATTCTCTGATGACGGGTCAATAGACATCAGTGTCTCGCTCTCTCTATTCCAGAGCCCATAACAAATAGATTAATACAGTAATCCCTCGACTATCGCGGACAATGGACCCATGTCCACAAGGAGACAAAGGACTTGGACTAAGACTCCCATTAACCTGTTTTTGGGGGATTTATATCAAGCTGAGAGGAACTATTTTCACTGAGTATGGTAGTATTTACATTTTTCTATATGCGCATTACCTTAAATATTAATACAATACATTATTTTGATATGGTTATAGCTGTAATATTTAATAGTTGATAATTGTACTTGTTTGCTTGTATTTCTGTATAGGCGTGAAAACATGTATTCTGGTAGTAATAATGGGGTGATCATACCTTGCGGTTTTTCGTTCATATCTGGTCTGCATTAACCGTGATATTTGAGGGATCACTGTAACTTACAATTGAGGAAATACATTTGATTTTGACAAACACCACACGGCCTTGGAGTGTGGTGAGATTAAAGATGCAAGGATCTCCACTTGTTTGCATCTGCATATTTGGTTGGTCATAAGAAAAGTATAAGCGTGTTCCCATCATCAACAAGCAGGCAAAATACACACATTTTGTGTCTTTGCTACATCCTTGTTATGGTACACACTTATTCATGATGGGGTTGTTTTAAAGTGGGAAAACATAACACACCCCATGGAAAGTAAACACTGAGTGGTCTACAAATGGGCCTCTGTGTCTGCCAAACAATGGTCTAGTGTGGAAGAGGAGACAAGTCTGTGAGAAGTCGCGTTGTTGTGATTATGGTCAAAATCATGCACTTGTTTTTGAGACTCAATCAATTGTGATTTATTGGGTGTCGTGTCATGCAGCAGAATCTTAAGCAGGTAAAGCCAAACAAACTTTAATGTTGTCATGGTGATCTTTTATTTGTGCTACCACAAGTCGCCCAACAGCAGCATAGTTAAACATACTATATTTTTACAATATTTTTAATATTCTCAGTTTTTGTCAGTGTTCTACCTGTTTGAATTATTTTGCCTGAAAGAGTTGCCGTAATGAGGGTCTGCATGTACGTACAGTATGTTCTATAGTCCTGAGCTGATGTTGTTGAAGGAGCAGGGCCTCTCGTGTTTCGACCTTTTGAATTTCTTAAATGGGCTTTAGTTGTCAAAAAATGATGGTTTCTTTACAGAAAAAAACAATGTTCCAGCTTTATACTTTTTCGAGATTGAAGGTGAATGTTTTGTTATCAATGCTCCAATTATTACTTTCAATTGGCTTGTTTGAACAGTTACTGGTACTAATTAATAATTTTAAAAAATGTGTGCAAAATTACAAAAATACCATCCTTCCCTCTGTAAAAATGTTGACTTTTTCTTTTTTTTCTGGCTGTTGCTCACTACGTGCCTCAGCATGCATGCCTGTTTGTATGCATGTAATGTCAGTCATCTGACTGTTGACTTTCATTTCCTTTTTCATACAGACAACCGCTTATCTTGTGATGTTGCATTTATAAGTCGCCCTTCTTTTTGAATTTTTCTCTCATTCATTGACATTTTGACAGAATTAGATTCTTATATATTACACTAGATCAGTATCTGGTACTAGCCTCATTTTAAGGGCGCTAATCATCAAAGACCCAGATTATCTCATGGTGTACTTTGATTTTGGTAATATAACCATACCATAATACGATTACGTTTTTTTACCCCCACTGCAGGTGATGATTTAATGATCATGTTATTGCTGGCTGTTTGAATAAAGTCAAATAATTTTGAACAACTTAAGCACCCTAGAAGGAGACTCTGTATCGGGTTTTGGTGGTTTTTGGCTAATTGGCAGTACAAGATTGCATTAACATTGTTTGTGTTGTTTTGGTTTCTAAAAAGAGCGGTTTAGATTGGCATTTCATATTAAGCTTTGTGATTTTACAATGAAAAAAAAGTTTAAAGCCTAGTTTGTCTTGGACTGTGTTAGAGTTATTAGTCTTACATTATTATATATTTGCTCGCTATGAAGAACGCTTTGCTTTACTTAGCTTATTAGTCTTACATTATCATCTCGGACTGCTGGAATGCTGAGAAGAAGAACCTTTGGCTCAACGTGACCTTCATTTGTTTTGAGAGCTAAAACTTCTATTGACTTCTCACTCCTATTTTCTTCACACATGGAGAGTTCATGACAACAGTGGTTGTCCTAATCTAGCTCAAAGAAATAAAGAGGGGGCAGGGGTATGGCCATGTGTATTTCTGGAATGTCTCGGGAAACTTGGAACATTCCGTCATGCGCTCAGCGGCACAAATTGCTGAATTTTATCCTTGAATTAGTGTCGTAAAATTGAGCCTGCCCCCGACTAACTTGCTTCTTTGTACCCTGAGTGTTAATGCTCCTGTGGTTCTTTCCCACAGGATGTCTCTGTATCCATCTCTCGAAGACCTAAAGGTGGACAAGGTGATGCGGGTAAGATGCACCCTCATTTTACCTTTTTGTGTGTGTTTTGAAAGCAATAGTTTCAAACGCACCACTAATGAGAATCCCTCTGGCAACGTCACAAATTAAAAAGCCAATAAAGTGCACTCAAACCTCTTGAATAATGTACTGCGTACCCATTTTTTCTTAATTCTCTTGTTTGCCATCCCTATATGCATTGCCCCGATCGATGCTAATGGATCCATAACTGTTCGATAAATATAGCCTAGCTGTCTGATTTATTTTTCTACATGTTGCGACTTCTGTTGTAGTCGAGACGGCAACAGGTTCTGTGCTCCTTTTTGAGTTTATTTACAAATTGTTGTATTTTTTATTCACGCGGTCATTATTAGGAATAACAAATTAAAGAACCGCGGTATCCCTGGGCTTTTGACCACTCACTCTGGCTTTTGTTTAGGCCCAGGCCCAAATCTCCCAGACAACCACCACCAACGCTGCCATGCCAGCCATCACTGAGGGAGTCGACCAGCCGCCACCGCCTGCGACCGCTGGGATGCCTTCCTCTTGTAAGTTTTATATGTAGCTTCTATACTTTCGATATGAGAATCCATTGATACCTCCCTTATTCAACTAAAGAATCAAGCAAAAGTGTACCTGCATAAAAACACAGCTGTTGCAATATTATGTTCTCTATGATTCATCTCATTAAGGTTTAAAAATGCCACGGTTGAATTAGTATTTTTGCACTTTTTACCCGTACAATTACATTTTTTAATCAGGGCAACCACGTGCAACGCATTGATAATCTTTCTAGCTATGGTATGTGTGTTATGTAGGATAGTTTAGTGACAGAAGTTTTGAGTTCGTCCTCTTCCACCTCTTTTACGTGCCTTCTCTTGAGGCTGACGGGCGTCGGGTCTTTTGTATTTACCCTCTTCAAGCTGTGAGTCGCCATGGCGATGGGCCCCGGGCTATTGTGCTCGGCTGGGATGGGATATTTTTTGAATAAAAAGAGAGAGGAAAGGGAGGTGGAGGTTGTTTAAGGGGGAAAGACGCTTGCTGAGGGTGTAGGAGGGAGTTGGATGGAGTTCAAGTTTGTCGGAAGAGTGATTGGAAGAGGAAGTGGAGGTGGCAAAAAATATAGATGAAGTCACATGATGTGTTTATTGGAGCAGGCTGACTTGAATATTTTAAGAGGATGACAGGAAAACACAACAACATGGATTATGGTGATTAAAGAGCATGCACAAATTGGAAGCTATGTATGGCATGTGTGGGAGTTTAGGATGACTCATCAGCATTTCATCTTCAGTTGCGTTCAGGATTGGCCAGCAACATTGAAGGTGAAGAAGAAAAATCTCTTTACGTAAAACCCCTTGGAAAACATTGCTGCGTTGTGCCTTGTTTATCCAGTCAAACACCAAGCCTCCTTTAAATGATTTAAGCACCCCCCTTCAATAGCACAAGTGTTACAAGAGATCAAGGATCTAGTTTACGAGAATGCACGAGCACCAGTATATAGACAGAGTGGATATAATACACTAAGTCTTGCCTGCTCGCTAACCGACAGAGCAAACGTGGGAGGATAAGACTATATTTTAAAATAACAGATAGCAGGCATGCTTATATGTATGTGGGGGCCATCCCTTTTATAGCTTTTTAGGTCACTATAACCTTAGAGACCTGTATATTTACATGTACATGAGCTAAAATTCCTTTCTTATTTCTGCATCCACACCCTCTTGCTACCGTGACAACGAAATTTCCCGAATACGGGATGAATGAAGTTATCCAACTCAATAATCATCGCTGCCAGTAGAGGGAACTATTAGGCTTTGAAAGGGTGGCTGCCAGGTAATAGGAATTCTATGCAATTTAAATGTTGGAAAGAAGAAGAAGAAATGGCAGTGTTTTGGCATTTCCAGAGATGATCTAGGCCTATTTTTTGTATTCCGCACAGCCAAACATTGTGACTCAGTCCTATTTTAACTTTTGAAGGCTTGTATCCAAATCTGGAGGACCTTGGAGAGTACATGGGCCTGAGCCTCAACAGTGATGACGTCCAGAAGAACTTGGCCTTGTTGCCTGCGACCAACAATGTAAGAGTGGGGCATGTTTTGTCGATATCAGAATTCTTCTTGAACCCCCAACAACCACCCCCACGTAAACACACTTCTCTTCCACAGGATGTGGCAGTACCCTCCTATTCTGGTGTCGGAGGAATGGTCTGTCCCGTGACGGGCTCAGACATCGGAATTAGGAGGGCCGAAGTCCGTCAAGGGCTTCGAGAAATTATTCTTTGTAAAGATCAAGACAGCAAGGTCGGACTGCGTCTCAGGGCAATTGACAACGTGAGTCAACCTGTGGAATGTTTTGATGTCAAAGGTTCATTTAATATGATGATATAATCGTTATCTATTTGCGTCTCAGGGAGTCTTTATCCAGCTGGTGCAGGCCAATTCCCCCGCTTCCCTGGCTGGGTTGCGCTTTGGCGACCAGGTTCTTCAAATCAATGGCCAGAACTGCGCCGGGTGGAGTGTTGATAAGGCCCACAAAGCCCTGAAAGCTGCAGCAGAAACTCGCATTGAGCTTGTGGTCCGGGACAGGTGAGAATGGACTGTTTTTATTTATTCTTTTTAATTTTTGATGTCTTTTTACAAGGCAAGAAAACACTTTTTATTGCTCCATCAGTCATTTTTGTTTACACAGGTTTAGTCTAAAACATTCAAATAAAAGCAGAAATAGTGTTCGCCGTCTTTAGCTCATCTGTCAAACTATCCCGAGTCAAAAATCCTACAAAATGTGTTTGTGGGTTTGTTTTCCACAACAGGCCATTTCAGCGCACTATCACCATGCACAAAGATAGCTCGGGCCACGTGGGCTTCATCTACAAGTCTGGTAAAATCACATCTTTGGTCAAGGATGGCTCCGCAGCCCGCAACGGCCTACTGACTGAGCATTACATCTGTGAGGTCAACGGACAGAATGTTATTGGTCTCAAGGTGAGTCGCACGAGTACATTCAAAGGCATCTTCATTAAACTCGCCTGATAGAGTTCACCACTGTTGGCATGGACTTATTTTTTTTAATCTTTTGCTATACCTGCGTTAACATTACCATTGTTTTCACAGTGAAAGTCCATAATCATTTTACTCGCTGTATATTCTGCATTTACGCAACATGTTTTGAATAAGAATTATTTATTATCTCTAGGATTCCCAGATTAAGGATATCCTGAACACATCCTCAACCGCCATGACTATCACCATCATGCCCAAGTTCATCTACGAGCACATGATTAAGAGGTACACTGTCAATTGAAGCCATTAACAATACAGCTGCATGACTCACAATGTCCAAAAAGCAGTTTTTGTTGTCTGTTTTCCTCTTTTCCTTCTGTGATTTAGTAATATGACTTTATCTACTTTTTGTGGAGTTCCTAAAGAACATCCAGAATGATGCATTCATTTTTTTTTATTTTGTCCTCCAGGATGTCCAGCAGCCTCCTGAAGTCAGCCATGGATCACTCCATTCCAGAGGTGTGAAGGTCAGAGTGGCACACCAATATATCTGTCTCCTCTTTTTTGTTTTGCCTTCCTATGTCTGTTTCTTTCTGTCTCCTGTATCATTAATGCCTTCATTTAGCAACATAATCTCACATTGCCTTGGTTTTTATCTTTCAATCTTTTTTAATGGTCATTTTATTTCAATGTTTTCATGACGATTCTTCCGCTGCTGAGAGCCGCAGTCTTTCAAACAAAGAGTTATTTTGTCAAAACCGAGAACCCCAATATTTTGGCAGTCCAATACATTTTTTAAGCAACGCAAACAATCTTCCGCAGCTACCGCTTCCAAATGGAGACGATCGTTATTATTTCATTTTATTCCCTCCACCCCGTCGTCCAAGATGCTGTAACAATCAGCCGCCTGAGCCCCACCGACTTATGCGCACTCTGGATCTGTGCTCGCTTAGTACCCATTGGATCCTAGGTGTTTTTGTTTGGTCAGTACAGCCAGTAGATTGGGCGTTTTTGTATTTAAAGGCGTAACATTTTAGAATTGAGTGTTGACAGGCAGCTGCGTTTGCATGGACATAAGTTGACTTGAAATGGATTTTAAAACTATTAGGAATGAGAAGCAATCACTCGGGTCTTGTACAGTAGACTTTGCTAAACGCTAGTACCGTATATCGCATTTAAGCCGCACCCTTAAAATTGCCTTAAAATCGTCGAATTTTACAATTTCTCACGTATAAACCGCGAAATTCACGCCAGTACAAATGTGTCAATTTTAAGAGAAAATCTTAAGAAAAATCATTGCACTTGAGATACTGTATCAATCAAAAGAAAGGTATTAGTCAATACCATGTAGAGGGAAAGTTATATAGATCTACACAATGGAAATACATGTAAATTCGTATTAGAAATTAAGAACTTCTACTGCAAGCGTGCAGTTTCCCCAGTTTTATGATGCATAGCGTTAGAAATGGTGCGTTTGAATTTTAGAAGCATTTTTACAAGGATATGTCCAATTGGCACTATAGAGTCACGCCTCACTTAACATATGTGCTGTAGCCGATTTAGTGTTGTCCATGGATTCACAGCCATAAAGAGGTACGCTGCCTGCTTGAGCAATACTCAAAGTATATAACGGGGTTAGCTTCGCTATTTTGGCATGGGAGTGATGGGAGCAAAGTCTTGCGCGTTCTCAAAACAGTACAAAATTTTAGCCAGGGCCAGTGTGCGTTATGGAATTGAACTTGACGATAGTTTCTATGGCCATCGTCCAAAAGGATCTGTCGTAAAAAAAAATTGTCAGGGGCCGGGTATGTGCTGGGTGGACCTACTAAGTGCACTTTCCACGACCTTATTTTGAATATAGGTTAACTTTCCTGTTCGCATTTCAAAACCCGTTTGTTTTGTATTTGTTGAAATCGTGTGTGCGGTGCTTCGTGTAAAAAAAAAAAAAAAAAAAAAATACCATTTTAATGTTCCCTATGAGAAGCTGCTCAAATTAGATGAAAAATATCAACCTTTTGAATTGATATTGGACTATAGAGCTTTCCTTTTTCTCCTCTTTGGCTGTCCTGTCCTATTCCTGACTGAAAAGCACAGTGGAAGCAAGCAGCATTCAGCTCATGTTCTTTAACTAAAAAAAAAAAAAAATACTTCTGTTAAGTTGCTCCTTTTTGGGTGCATGTATCCTTCCTTACCTGATGTACCGAGTATGCAATCTGATAAATATCCTTTGCATTCTGTATTAAAAGTTTATATATGAATGTAACCAAGATAATACTATTATAAAACAAATAAACAGCCCTTCTGTTCACTCCGTCTTGTTTTTAACGACACTTGAGTAATTTATGCATGTAAAAAAAGACAGAAAAGATATACAGGTTGATGTTTTTACCACAATCAAAAGCATCTAAATGTTTTATTAGTCTGAATGCCTGATTGATAATGATCACAAAGGAGACAATAACAAAAATTTTCTCCATGCTTTTTTAATGTCTGGAAGTTTTGGTTTTGAATGGATCTCCTATGTCTGTCTTTGTTTTACTCTACACAGTTTTGCAAATCAGTTTTACTTGTTAGATACATGTTTCCAACATTCCGCTTTAAAATTTCTATGCAAGGCCATTGGATGTATTCAGTGAAGTGAAAATTATAACAGTACATTGATATAGTAGGTATTGTATGTAAATACTGGACATACATAAGCACAGTATCAGACAAAAATGAGTAAATGAAATAACATTTATACCATTGATTATACACCAGAACCAGTCTCGAGACATTATGGAATGGAAAATATTGGAGGTATAACGGCCAATGTGAGGATATTGGTAAGAACCCTTGTAGAGTAGACAGTAATGCCTTTTTGAAATTTGTTCAGATGAATATAGTACATAAAAATTATGCAATCATTATGCAATTAAAACAAAATGTATAATGCACCAATATGGGGTTATTTGGTTCAGCAATATTTTTATTGCCCTTAATGCCAATGCATGGAACAGTAAGTTTAAATAAAGTACAAACAGGTTTTCGTCTATCTATAATGTAAAACGCACATCGGAATTACATTCTGTTAAGCATCTATAGAGTGCTCAATAACAAATATACACATCTGCTTTGCAACAAAAATGAACCTGCACAATGACATTCATTTCTAAAAGATAAAAAGAGATTCAATGGCTTTTTGTGGCAATATCCTTTAGTTCCATATCCGGCATCAGTTAAGTAATTCGGTCGGCAACAAAGTTGGTACAATGTGTGTCTACGAGCGATGAAAATGTTACATTTAATATCATTACTAATATAAATTTATTTGGAGTCGTATAATTTAGAGTTGGGGAAAATGATGAAATCGAATCTGCTGTTTTGTTGGGCATCGTTGCTCTTTAGTTAATATTCATCGATTGATTGCTGAACGGAGACTTCTTTCACGCTTATCATATAAATTAAGACTCGTGCCTTGTTATACAAGTTTATTGTGTTCTTTTACCATTTGTAATACAAAGCACTCATTTGCCAAATCATTTGTACCTATGTTGAAAGTCTGCCCTCTGTTCGCTAACTCGAAGCTACAATGAACAGTAATCCCTCGATTATCGCGGTTAATGTAGACCAGACATGCCCGTGATAAACAAAATACTGCGAAGTAAGGTCACTCCTATTAAAATAAAAAATATATATAGATATAAATATATTTAATTAATTTAAAAAAATCCCACAGTAAAAAACGCAATATAGTGAAGCCGCAATAGTTGAAACCGCAATATTTGAGGGATTACTGTAACTCTGCACTTAATTAATCAACGCTGAGACAAAATAATTAGGAATGTATACTCATTGACGATCGATGCATATACATTCCTAGAATATACCAAACAAATTTCATTCTGATTTGTCCAGAAAACACAGGACTAGAATTTTAGTCAGTATACTCAACAAGTAGAAGAAGTAGCAAGTGAGGCTTTGAGCCCTCCCTCACTCTAAACAGTCTAAAAAGTCCACAAAAGTCTTTCAATGTATGTCAGTGCAGATGCTGATTTGTAATGAGCTTTAAGTAATGATCCTTAGGGGTATTTTTTCTTTTACATTAACCGAAATACAGTATATCTTTCGACTCGCATAGTAATTTATATTAACGTAACATTCATTATTTGCACGTTGACCATATCATTAAGATGCTAAATGATCATGATTGTCCCTGTCGTATGCAATGTTTCCAGCCACTGCTTCTTTTTTACCATTGGGTCACACATGAGTTTTGCGATAGGCCAACTAAATGTAACAAAAGTACTTGAACACATGCGATAAGCCATGTCAAATGTATTTTTCTCCTTTGCAGTAACTAGTTGCATTGTGGTGCTTTTCCACACAGGACTAATCCAAACTGGCCTTAGCTTGACACATTTGGTTAAGAATCAGCCTTTCCGCAAACTATTCCCACAAAGTTGAGATGATGCCAATTCTATACATTTCTTAAGAACTGTATCTCAGTACTTTTATTCAGGTACTCCGCATTGCCCGTTTGTGCGTGAAAGGCTTTAAAGTGATCAGACAAACGAACATAAATGTATTATTTTAGAGGAAGTCCCACACTTAGCTGCACATAACAACCAATTTAACTGCATACATACACACCGTACAGCTGCAGTAATTCAAGTAATTGCTTACAATTCATAAAGTGAACAATAGTGCAAATCAAAATGGAAAGAAAGTCATGTTTAGTCACTCTCCAAATTACATTTCAATAGGTCCGAGTCGGGTTTTTTTCCAGACATTTAACATTTGGATTTTAGGTTTTCTTTTCCTTCTCTTTACATATTTAGATTGTCACAAAAAAAGAACATTCATATCAAGAAAACACCCACAACCTCCTAATTTTAGCTCAGGATGCAAACAGTTCGGTGGTTAAACTATACTCTGAATTTGATATTCAAATGCAAACACAAATAGGATTGTACAACCTTTTTGTGTATGTCTTCATCCATTTGAATATCAGCAACGGTAAGCCAAAACGGTAAGTGGAAATTATGACAGACTGAATAAATGAATAGCTGTAAGGTTAGCACACGCACGTTTGAATGCAGTTTTTATTTAAAGTTATCGTTTTTTTTTTTTACACTCACATTTTCAAATCTGAACAAAGACATTATGTTCCATCTCCGAGGGTCCACCACATTTAAGTATTTATGTTAGCTTTTATTCTATGGCTAGCAGGATGCATAACATAAAGAGCATGTTCTCACGTTGCCCTTTTCACCTCCCATGTTACAGACTGGAAGATATGCAATAAACTCCAGAGTGACAGTTGGACGAGACAACAGGAGTTCTAGAACTGTACAGCAGAGTATACCAGAGTAAAAGACAAACACATTTAACTATTTGTGGCGTGAAAGTGCAAGTTTAGCTCGGAATGAAAGCATTTGGGGATCATCAGGGACTGGCAACCAGAGCAGGCTATTCCTCACCTTTTGCTTGCAGTCAGTTTGGGTAGACCCCCAATTTTCCAGCCATGACTCTAATGAGCTTAAGTTCTATTGAAAAGCATTTGAATTGAAAGGCTTAACTAAGTGACATTGAAATTCCAAACAAATTCCTTCAAGGCGTCCACCAGCAAATCAAAAAGAACAATAAAAAACTAAATTCACTCTTAACACATCTTGTGAGAAACACTCTGGATTCTTAACTTCCTAACTGTACCACTGAAAAAGGAAATGGACTTAACTTGATTGCTTGGTGCAAATTTTGCTTCTATATCGTTGGTAAAGCCTTCCAATGAATTGATGGTGTTTTGTTTTGTGACCTTTTTCACAGCGTCAGTTCCGTTGGATTTCAAACAACCTGGATGACATCTGAATATGGAATCCTTGAGGGCAACATAGCCATGAGTTTTGATTGTTACTCCATTGATGCATTTCTAATTTCTTTACATAGACAATTTGGTACACAATCTTGTACATCTAGATAGGATTCTGTGTATGTTTTCAACAAAGTGCTAGTTCCTGTCATCAGTGAGTCGGTGATGTTGACCAGGCAACAAACCTTAACAGTATTCCCTGCATTTTAAAACCAAACACCCAGGTTAGAATAAGCAAGTATTGATTATTCACTTCTATCAACACATTCAGTCTTTCTCCTTGAACCCGTGGTTGGGACAACCCAATCACTTGACTCTCAAGTTCCCTTTAATGAAGGGACACAGGGCAGGATGTTCATGAATCTGTTACCAGACTTTGCAACAAAAAAAAGAAGCCATGTAACGATGGTCAAACATCCCATTGGAGGCAATTGATGCGAACTTATCTTTTCACATTTGGGCTCCACTAAGGTCCCCTCCGCCTGCAGGGTAATGCCGCAACCCCCCTCCTCGGCGGAGGGAGTGCAGGGCCACCGTGCAGCAACCTCTTAGCAGCGAGCCAAAGTGGTACATCGGCTGTCCGTCTCGAACCGGACCTCGGCACAGCCACGCCACTGTCGGCACTACAGGGACGGCCACAGCCAGCAAGTCCACCAGAAAGTGACGACTCCAGTAGCTTTTCTGCACCGGCCCGGAATTAGAGGCGGAGTCCTCCTCCAATGCTACTGCTGCTTCTTCACCTTGCTCTTCGGCTTCTGACACAACATCAACTTCGCTGTTATGCTCCCCGACGACTATAACACCAGCTCCTAGTTCTTCATGGGAACTAGATCGTTTTGGCTGGGATGTCTGAGGATGTTCTATGACTTGAGGGGATTCTGGGCTAAATGGGCACTGTCCTTGTGTTTCTATCTGAATCAAGCTGTCAGCTTGCTGGATGTTGTCACCTTTGTGTAATTCAAATGGATTCCCAACTCTTCTATCCCCTCCGGTCCATTGGGCCTCCATTCTCTCTGTGGAATTCCCAAGTGCGAGCACCTTTGGTTCTTCCTGATTAATCACCATTTTTGCCACCTCTGTGTCTTTCTGTACTCTTGTGGGCAGGACTACTGTTACATCACAACGGTCTTCCATTTTGGCTTCTTGCGTGTCTTCAAATGCACCCTCCTTGCCGTCATGCAACGGACTCTCCAGGGAAAAGGCCATCGTGGCAGAGCGGGGTATGGAATCAACCTGTAACATTTTGGAAAATGGAATCGGCTCCGTGGCTGTGCTCATTACAGTTGACCTGGTGACAGAAGTTGTGGTGGCGATGGAGTCGTAATCTTCCTCGTCAGACATCCAGGTTGAAGTCGGACTGCAAGCTTGGGATCGGAAAGTACGTTGTTCAGCAATTGTATCCAAGTCTGACTGGCCACCGGATGTGGCCGGGATGGGACAACTCTCGGTTTGAATGCCTGTTTCGCGTAAAGGATGTAGGTAGAGGTGGTGGTGTGACAGGCAGGGGTGGCTCATACAGCCTCCGCCACTGCAACGAAATGTTGGCAGGCGTTCACCCGAGCACAGCTTCTCGTAAGTGGCGGAGTGTGGCATGGAGTGGGCCACCGAGTGTGACAGGTTGTGAGGGAAAGAGTGAGGTAAAGTTTGAGAGTAAGCGTGAGGTAAAGAGTTGGATGTTGAACGGGAAAAGGTTTGCGCATAGGAGTTGAGTAATGATGCGGTTTCTTCCGAAAGGAAGGCAGCTTCCAGGAGCAAGTCGGCCCGACTCGGGACACTGCCGCTTTCCCCGCAGCATACGATCCCACTGTCCTGAGTGCCATCAGCAGAAAGAGACGGGAAATCGGCACTATTGTTATTTCGGTTTTCAGCTTGATCGCTCAGTTTGGTGTAGGTGGAACTACGAGTCATAGAACGAGCTGGCGAACAGTCACAAGAACAGGATGACCTTCCACCTATTGCTGGTTTTGGAATCCCCCCAGGACTTTCCCCAGAAACTGACGCTGGCGCCGAACCGCCGACACGGATCCGACGACCTGCTATGGCTTCCCCCTCCTTGGTTAATCCAACCTGAGCTAATTCCATGTTGAGCAGCAGGTTCTCGAGCTTGTGGTTCTGTGTGTTTATGTCCTGAAAGTACTTTTGGACCCCGGCGTCCCCGCTAAGTCCTACGGAATTACTCAACCTGTCGCGGACTGTGTCGACGGCTTGCTTCAATTGCTGAATCTCTAGTCGCGCTTCCTTCAGGGCCAGCTGAGCCTCCACGCGGTGACATTCCTCCTCAACCCAGTCCTCCTGCATTTTGTAAAGCTTTTCTCTCAACTCATCTATCTCTGTGTCCCTAAGAGGGTAAAATGGCAAAAGTGTACCACATGAATGAGAGTGCGTTTCGAGAGTAATGGTAGGAATAAAGAACTGGAGGTTCATTTGAAATTCTAACCTGTTTTGCAGTGTGTTAATGGTTTCTTTTAGCTTCGCCCGCAGGTGACGGATACACACCTCTTTCTGCTGGAGTGGTGTGAGGTACTGCTCTGGTGGTGGGGGCCGGATGCCATGGTTGTCTGTACATGATATGTACTTTTGGTGACGTCTGTTGACAGAAGTGCACGAAAGCAAGTCTTATTAATCTGCAGGTTTGATTTATTATTTTGTGAGTTCAGTTTGTTTCTAAGTCTTACACTTTTGTCTCTAAGAAATAA
Source organism: Stigmatopora nigra (assembly GCF_051989575.1). NCBI lineage: Eukaryota > Metazoa > Chordata > Actinopteri > Syngnathiformes > Syngnathidae > Stigmatopora > Stigmatopora nigra. The sequence goes on from NC_135508.1 coordinate 12,781,093, forward strand.
AGTTTCTAGCCAAGTGAAAGTTTGTAAATGTTAATTGGAAATTGATCACATCTCATTTTTTGAACCGCTTTGTCCTCACTAGGGTTGTGGGGGTACTGGAGCCTACCTATCCCAGCTGACTTTGAGCCACAGGCAGGGGACACCCTGAATTGGTGGCCAGCCAATCACAGGGCACAAGGAGACAAACAACCATGCATGCTCACACTCATACCTAGAGGCAATTTAGAGTGTCCAATCAGCCTACCATGCATGTTTTTGGGATGAGGGAGGAAATCGAAGTACCCGTTGGAAACCCACACAGTTCCCGTTTGCCCTGAAAAACGGTGCTCATTTCATTTTCGTTTTTGTTAGATTAGTTTGTACATTTATACAATTGTGTTTGTAAAACAAACAAAAACATGTTCTTACCCTTTTGTTGGACTGCAGTCGCTGCCTTTACAAGAGCCTGAGTTGCTGTTGCTACCGAGAGATGCATTGCCGTAGGGGTCTCTGTTACTGGGGCCTGCAGGTGACCTCCTGGTTTTAAAGAGAAGACATATTGTTCAAAAAAAACCTCCAGGTGACCACATAACAATCAACTCCATGATTTGTTGACCAAAAACAAACAAGTGACAGATACATGTGCGTGCCAAGGAATGCACAATTCCATGAAAAACATTACGTGTGCAGTATGAGGACTGCAGTGCTTAATAAGGACAAAATGATAGTCATTCGCTTTTGAAAAAAAGCCAGTATGCATTGATATGAGCTAAATAAAAACAAAGGCAGGGCAAGATCCTTTTGAGGAATACATTGGACACTCAGTTGTCAAACATACTATATTCCAAGAAACAATTAGTGCAAATGTAACCAAGTAAACAGAAGGTAATTCATGACTCCCAAGGCTGACCTTTTATATTTTTGGTTATGTCAAGGTTATTTTTGGACTTTTGAATAACTTTTTCCGCCTGAAACTTTTGAGGTACTTGGCCTCAGATATCTTCCGGTTTCCGAGGGTCCACTGTAGTTTAAAATAAATATGTGGGGTTGCAAATGAAGGTGAAAAACAGCTCACACTGGATACTAAGTTGGAGTAACACCTTCCACTAATGAGAAACACACAATGGAACATTCAGGATGAAGTGAAACATTCCCATGCTCCAGATTGTGGACCACAGATGACTGTGTGCTGGACAGACCGAGTGCGAGGGATAGAGGGGGAGGTTGTGGGACGGCTATAACGGTCCGGAGACTTTGTTGAAGCGTGTCCTTTTGTGATGGATGCATAGCCTTTGGTTGGGCGCATTGACACCATGTAATCTGTCTCCATGGGAACGTAGTCTAGCTCTATGAACCTGCAATAGTCAAACCTGACACACCAAGCAAAGATAACAAGGTGTTAGGTCACACAGGAGTGTTACTATTTACACCACAATTCATTTGGGCTGTCCATTTGTATTTTTGCACAACAGTTTTAGGAGTTCCGTTACAGTTCTCTTGACTAAAATCTATAGAAAAAGGAAACTTCAAAATAGAGGCATGCCAAATCTGTCCTGCAGGAGGCAGTCACAGATTCCAATCGTACTTCCTTATTGCACGTAAATGCAAGTTAATCAATGGTTTTATGGTCAAAATTCAGGTTTGTACAAACAATGTCTTGTGATGTCTACGCAGTGTAAAAATCTTTGGAGGGTTTACGTAATCTTCGTAAGAAGCGGAGGTGGGAGAAGTCTTTTTTTGCAAGTCACAAGTCTAATTGCCGTCAAGTCCTAAATCGCAAGTCAAGAGTGACAGGTATCAAGTCAATTTGCATGTCCTAATTTGACTAAAAATATATTTAATTTACACAGACCACGCATGCTTTTGAAAATATTAAACCTATCAAGTTAATTGTTACAATTGCCATTGAACATTAGAGGAATACAATTGCACTTATACTTCATTTTTAACCAGCACCATTTAACAAATATTCTACAGGAACATTCTTCGATTGAATTATTTTGTCACATATTAAACAAATGATGTTGCTTAAAAAAAATGGATCAAATGCAACTAAAAATGTTCCAAAAGCACTGACATATTTCACAATAACTAGCACCACCGTTCCGATCCTTTGCTAATTTATAATACAAAATAAATCTAACAGCCACACACATGAACTGAAAGCAAAGCGGCCAAAAGAAATGCTATGGAATGAAGAAAATGGACAGTTGAAAATAAGTTTAGAATACTTCACAGGACGGATATTTCAATTAAAGTTGTATGCTTTGTTAAATAATAGTATTCCTTGTACTATGTTGACAAATCAAAAACAAGATAGGCCTTTTTGACGCCAGAGAGCATTTGTATGTAAAATATACACTTTGAAAAAAAGAGTGTTTTTATGGACATGGCCTTAGGGTTAAATATCACAATCCACTCAAAGCTTGAGTGTACTTAATAGAGAGTGTACTCTCAGTATAAAAGCCTGATGTAATTGTGAATAGGGAGAACACTGAGGTGAAGTCCCTTTTTTCACAAGTTGTGTTCAGGATGTTAGAACAATATTGACAGAAGCAGCAAAACCTCCACTCATGTAATGCTCCATTAGTGCATTTCTTTCTTGTTTTCCACAATATATTCATTCTAAGATATATTTATGTCATTAATTTTTTATATGCAAGCAATTAGCTACTCATTTCCATTACCTTTGGCTTCACATGATTCAAAATATGTGGAAATTCCAAGACCTCCATATTTAATAACTTATAAACGCTTTCTGCAAACAATAGTGACCGAGCACGCTGCTAGTTAAAATAAAGTACCTTGGCTTCAAATTCTTAGCAATTTGATTGCCGGGTAATAGCAATTGCAAAGCCAGCATGCAATTAGACACGTTTCATGTGATTCAGTGTCTCATTGGCGGTGAGCAGGGTTGACTGAGCAACTATTGTTAGCCAGTGATCACCAGTACTGGCCTTTTTTTTAAAATGAAAATTCCCAAGGCACAAGTTCAACAAAATTGCCCCACACATGAGAGAAAGGAATGGAATTTTAACGCTCCATGAAAATGACCCCAAAATAAGAGCAATGTAAGAACTATGAGACCGTATTTACTCTCATATGTATTGTCCCATTAGGTTGCATTCAGTCTTAAATCTAACAAAAATATTTCCGTCATCGAATAAAAAGCATGAGCGGTTGCATATTATTTTTGGGTCAATTTTCTGCAAAATCTGGTCAGACTTCATTGAATACTTGATATCTGCTGGAATTATGTGAATTCCGGCAAGATTTTCAATTTAATACACCAATCAACTAACAGTAATTTCCTTTCTTGTCATTTTTGAAATCTGAATCTCTCCTTTCTCTTCTGTGTTTTGGATATTTTGTATTGCCTTCAGAAATCTCCCTTGCAACAGACAAACTGGAAAATCACCACCGTGCACCAGTGATCACGGTTTGTTCTCCGCGATACACTAAAGCCATTTTCCGCGCTGTAAATGTAGTCGCTCAAAGAGTTGGCTATTGCCAACATATTGGGTGGGGCGCTTAAGTGCAGATCAACAGTGAATGGCTCAAGGTTTCCCTCATTGCAGTTCTAGCGTCACCAGGAAGGATGAGGCTTACAAAATGCATTCCAATTGGTTGTCCTTTCAGATGTTGGATTTGAATCATTCGGATTTCACATCCAATCCGTACAGCCTGTGTGAGGAAACCCTGATCCTTGTGTTAGCATAGCCAGCATGCTAGCACGTGATATTTTGCTATTATTGTTGTTTTCGTGGTTACAACGCATGCCAGAGCTGCAACAGCTATGGCGCATGCTATCAAGGAGGGTAACGAGTGTTTCTCACGTAGGCGGGGCTGGCACCGGAATGGCTACCGGCGCCGTGGCAGCCGCTGAGGCCACGCCCGACCCGGACTCCGGCCCGGGGACCGGGACGGGCGAGGAGGCCAGTATTTGCTGTAAGCGACGTTTGGGTTGCAGTGCCTTCAGAGGGTTGATTCTGAGGAAGAAGAGACGGGAGGAAAAAAGGAGGACACCAAAGCCACGCATTGAGGCAGCTGTTGATGCTTGTTGCCATGACAACATCACCGCAGTCTCCACGTGGTTGTAACGGCTGCTCAGCGCACACCAATTGGGCTTTTAGAGCTTCACGCTCATAGAGAAATATGAAGCAACAAATACTATCGTAATATATATCGAAATGTGTTAACCGCTAGCAGCTGCTATTCAATGATTAATCAGCCATGAACAAGTTTTAAAGCAAGTGTTAAAATGTAAATACAATATATGTGAAGAGTTTCTTTTTTTAAAGGCCTCAGATCATTTTAGTAATTCATTTTATAATTAAAGCGATAATAAAATTACATTAAAAAGGCAATATTAACAGCTTGTGGAAAGTGCCTTCTCATTAGGATGATTTCAAAGTGACAACTTAGCTGACACGAGAGGTCTGGACAGAAACTAATTAATTTAGACAGACTGCTGACTCAAATGAAGAGAATCTGTTGAGTGCTGAGTGTATTTTGGCCCTGTCTCTGCGATTTAAAAAGTATACTTATTACTTTTTCTAAATGAATTTAATATTAATAAAATGTTAAACAATGCATATCAATATAACTGTGGTTTAGCATGCGTCTCCTGCCAAGCCGAAATTTGCATTTTCATTTAAACAACGCAATTGACTCATTCACTCCTGGATTTTATCTACAAAATGGCATAATGTCATCACAATGGCCTGAGATTTGCAGATAGGACATCTGGGCAGTGGACTGATGAGTAGGAATCCATAGTTTCCATAAGTAAAACATCAATTCCTCGGTTTAAAAGTTTGTAAGTGTGTTTTCAAAGCTCAATAAGAACTGTGTTCCTAACTTGTGGTTTTCTGATGACCTACCGGCGAGAGCCCGAAGCAGACCTCCGACTAGCTGGAGCAGGGGCAGACATGAGGATGGGCGATCTTCCCGTCAAAATGTCTCTTCTTAATCAGCTGGCCGTTGAAAGCCTGTTTGAAAAAGTCAAGAAAATCAAATGTCTGAATTTTGGTTTTGATTTCCACGGCATCAGCTTTTGGCGACATATCTGAGTGAGCATTCTTGTGTGTGTGTAATATTAGGGGATTGAAGTAATACTTGGAGAAAAGTCTTAAAATTATGCGATTGAAAACTTTACATTACTTATTGTCGCATTACTCGAACCAGAGGTTGTTCAGAGTCCGCAGACATCAACTTTTGGTGAAATTAGGTCAGGGTGAAATATTTTGGATGTTTATGTGATTCCTGCTGATAAAACTGATGAGAATAACTATTGACATAGGCGACATAGTTTCAAATTCAAAGATTATCCAATGGTGGTGTCCCTTGAGATGTTTTCAATGCAAAAAAGTGTGCCGCAGCTCAAAAAAGGTTGGGAAAGATTCCCATCGGGTTTTGTCAAATGTGAATCCATGATATCAAATTGTTCTGAAACCTTTTAAAAAAAATATACTGATTATGGGATGATGTAGTAGTTGAACAGAACGGCTGTAGCACAGCTTCACAACACGTCTTGCCAGACTGAAACGATGAGTCATTCTTTGCACGTACTGCAAAGTCAGCTTTGCTCTTCATTTCTCTGACGATGAAGGTTATCTCATTTGCAATGTTTTTATGTGTCTAAAATGACGAGTGGCGGATGTCTCGTAACACTGACAGCTATGCGGTGCATGCACTACATTCCAAGGTCCCCCATTAAACCCCTTGGGGTACTAGTTTTTTCTTCCGACTCTGAGTTGCTTGAAAACAATTTTTTTTAATGTAACCACTTTTTTATCGAAAATTCACAGTGCAGCGTGAATTTTTGGTGAATTGACTCAACCAAACTATACCAAATCCAATTGTCTCAGATTTTTTTTACTAATGTTTCACGCAGGAGACATCTATCTAGCTGGGAAGGAGAAGGGAAGCCTGGAGAGACACAAGAGGCGAAAAGCAAAGAAACCAAGCCAAAACCCCAACTAACCCCAACAAGATATCTTTCTAATGTAACAGTAATATTTATAAATCGCTATCGTAATATTGTTTGATGTGAACAAGGACTTTTTAAATCTGTTTTGAATAGCGATGTCCTCATCCGATACTCAGTATCGGTATCTGTGCATGATACGAGTATTTTTGGAGTACCAGATTTGGTCACAAGATGATTTACTGGTTGTTTTATGTTGCGATGTTTTTCCTGGGTTAAAAATATGTGCATTGGATCGCTATCGGCAAAACTTGAGAAAAATGGAATTGGATCGGAAGTCAAAAATCAGTAATATTGGGACATCCTTGTTTTGAATTGTGAAATTGCTTGATATTTAATTTCCGGGCACCTGTTTCAAAATGTAAACGTACACTCAGTGCTTCATGTACAATCTGTATTCCTATCAAATGTGATTTGAAAGACATATTTCATGAACGACGTCATTTAGACATAAAGAAAGTGAATAATGGTAATCTGGTGAAGTCCACGTGATCACAGGATAACGATGTGTATGCTAAAAAGGGAACAAACAGGAAATCAATATTCTCAATCTTGTAAATAGTCTGTGGGTGGAGGTTACAAGTACACTGTTTTTCTTGTTCATCTGTCTTCATTTTGTCTGATATTCCATTCATCTTTCCAAGATAAATCGAAGCGTGATAACAGAGATGGGAGTCCTCTTTTAAGCAGAAACAATAACGGCTTCACTACCATGGAGGACACTTTGAAATGCTATCAACTTGTATTTTTCATCATCTTTGTCTTTTTCTTTTTAGTGAATATACACAGTCCCTTAACGAGGTCACAGTTTTGTAGTTTTTGTAACCCACATAGTTTCATGTGAACTATGGAGGGAAAAATGTACAGTGTTCCCCCGCTACTTCGTGCTTCAGTTAACGCGGACGCAGAGCTTCGCGGATTTTTTTTGGAAAAAAAAATACAAGAATTACATTGAAACAACATATTTTAGTTTTCTTTTTGTTATAACATGAATTTCACTCTCTCTACCCGTATTCTATATGGTGTACTATATACAGGCGGGTAAACAAAATAAAAATTAAAAAAATAATATTTAAAAAAAAAAAAAAAAATCTTTTTTGGAATTAAATTCAAATTAAGCATTTTGGAAGGGGAATCCCTACTTCGCGAAAATGCACTTATCGCGGGTGGTTCCGGTCCCCATTAACCGCGATAAGCGAGGGAACACTGTATTTTGTGAACATCATCTCACCACTACTTGTTTGCATCTGTTGTTTGTTTTGAATTGAATACTTTTATTGTAAAATGATGGTGGCCTGTTGATCTATGGGTCGAATTCATGAGGATACGTGTTTATATTGCAGATGTGTCTATTTGAAATCTGATTCTCATTGATATACAAATGAACTTTGGTCACACTTGAACAAATCAGAGTTGGATGTTTCACACTCTTTAATACTGCTGGCTGGCCTGGTAACATAACAAGCAGGGAAAAGTGGCTCAGGAGGCATTTCTGGGCTCATCTCAAGTATTGCCCTTCTAAACCAAGCTGGGATGAGTCTATAAAAATGAATACATAACCTTTAACTGCATCATCACCATTGATATTCTTTGTCTTTTCTACACGTTTGCATCGCTTTTACATGTTAACCAATGATTGTTTTTAGGTTGCGGACTATTCAATGCATCCAAATCCCAATGTCCACTGACTTGATAATGTGTTTAGAGCAGGTCACGTTTGCTCCGTCCCCAGCGGCAGAGATGCTGCAAGGTCAAACTGCTGCAGCAGGAAATCCGTCACGACTTGATGGCCTGCTAACATGGACGCCTCTCCGTGTGCTGCTACTGTTGTTGCACAGTACTACAGTCTCCATGCCTCATCTCAAGAAAACCGCATATTTACGCAATGCCATAGCACGAGAGGAGGTTTGGCTTTTAAATGCAAGGCGTCATGCGCCTTTCAAAACAAGCCCGCAGAGTGCTGTTGACGGCTTCCAAAAGAAAACATGCAAGAAAACACTGATGTGGAAGTCACATTCTTCACGCACACACACACACACACGCATGCACGCACGGTGAATGCATCTACACTGTAATACTTGCGATGCCCAAAAACTATGCAGCGGGCTTCTTACCGGCAGACTCTCCCCCTTTCTGGGTACGTCGCCTCAGTACTCCCTTGTCTGCAGGGGCTCCATTTATTTAGGGAATGTTTTCCTGTTGCCGAGAGCTCTGCGGGATGCGGAGGGGATGTTGCACAGGAGGAGGAGAGGAGTGGTCCAATGAGGAGGGATAGGGGAGGGAGCAGTGGAGGGATTGATGTACACAGCTAAAGGGGATTGAGGATGGAGACATCTGTGTCACTCTACGTCACCATATTTAAAGGGGAAATGACGTTCAAATGGTGCAGAGTCAGTTGGGCTTTTTTTTTATTCCTTATTGTTACCCTTTTGAGTTTGTTGTATTTATATTGGCATTACTGTGGCTTTAAATGTTTTGTTGTTAATGCTGTCATTACATACATTACATTGGGTATTTTTTTGAATAAATAAAAGCTTTACTATACATGGTCATTTGGTCAACTTTACTATTTATATGGTCTACCTTCTTTTTTGATGTAGTCTTACCATAAAGGTTATATTTTTGTTTTAATAAAGCCTTACTATACATGGTCTTTTTAGAATTTTTCATTTTCTTTGTTACAAAATATCACTTTCTATACATCATATTTTAACAAATAAAAGCCTTACTATACATGGTCTTTTTAGAATTGTTTCCATTTTTTTTGTTACAAAATTTCCCTTTCTATACATCATAATTTAACAAATGAAAGCCTTACTATACATGGTCTTTTTAGAATGGTTTTCATTTTTTTGTTACAAAATATCCTTTCCGGGTATATCCTTTATATTCCGGGTACGTTCCGGGTCCGTTCCGGGTCCCTTCCGGGTCCCTTCCGGGTCGGTTCCGGGTCCCTTCCGGGTCGGTTCCGGGTCCCTTCCGGGTCCCTTCCGGGTCGGTTCCGGGTCCCTTCCGGGTCCCTTCCGGGTCCCTTCCGGGTCCCTTCCGGGTCCCTTCCGGGTCCCTTCCGGGTCCCTTCCGGGTCCCTTCCGGGTCCCTTCCGGGTCCCTTCCGGGTCCCTTCCGGGTCCCTTCCGGGTCCCTTCCGGGTCCCTTCCGGGTCCCTTCCGGGTCCCTTCCGGGTCCCTTCCGGGTCCCTTCCGGGTCCCTTCCGGGTCCCTTCCGGGTCCCTTCCGGGTCCCTTCCGGGTCCCTTCCGGGTCCCTTCCGGGTCCCTTCCGGGTCCCTTCCGGGTCCCTTCCGGGTCCCTTCCGGGTCCCTTCCGGGTCCCTTCCGGGTCCCTTCCGGGTCCCTTCCGGGTCCCTTCCGGGTCCCTTCCGGGTCCCTTCCGGGTCCCTTCCGGGTCCCTTCCGGGTCCCTTCCGGGTCCCTTCCGGGTCCCTTCCGGGTCCCTTCCGGGTCCCTTCCGGGTCCCTTCCGGGTCCCTTCCGGGTCCCTTCCGGGTCCCTTCCGGGTCCCTTCCGGGTCCCTTCCGGGTCCCTTCCGGGTCCCTTCCGGGTCCCTTCCGGGTCCCTTCCGGGTCCCTTCCGGGTCCCTTCCGGGTCCCTTCCGGGTCCCTTCCGGGTCCCTTCCGGGTCCCTTCCGGGTCCCTTCCGGGTCCCTTCCGGGTCCCTTCCGGGTCCCTTCCGGGTCCCTTCCGGGTCCCTTCCGGGTCGGTTCCGGGTCCCTTCCGGGTCGGTTCCGGGTCGGTTCCGGGTCGGTTCCGGGTCCGTTCCGGGTCGGTTCCGGGTCCCTTCCGGGTCCCTTCCGGGTCCCTTCCGGGTCCCTTCCGGGTCCCTTCCGGGTCCCTTCCGGGTCCCTTCCGGGTCCCTTCCGGGTCCCTTCCGGGTCCCTTCCGGGTCCCTTCCGGGTCCCTTCCGGGTCCCTTCCGGGTCCCTTCCGGGTCCCTTCCGGGTCCCTTCCGGGTCCCTTCCGGGTCCCTTCCGGGTCCCTTCCGGGTCCCTTCCGGGTCCCTTCCGGGTCCCTTCCGGGTCCCTTCCGGGTCCCTTCCGGGTCCCTTCCGGGTCCCTTCCGGGTCCCTTCCGGGTCCCTTCCGGGTCCCTTCCGGGTCCCTTCCGGGTCCCTTCCGGGTCCCTTCCGGGTCCCTTCCGGGTCCCTTCCGGGTCCCTTCCGGGTCGGTTCCGGGTCCCTTCCGGGTCGGTTCCGGGTCGGTTCCGGGTCGGTTCCGGGTCCGTTCCGGGTCGGTTCCGGGTCCCTTCCGGGTCCCTTCCGGGTCCCTTCCGGGTCCCTTCCGGGTCCCTTCCGGGTCCGTTCCGGGTCCCTTCCGGGTCCCTTCCGGGTCCGTTCCGGGTCCGTTCCGGGTCCGTTCCGGGTCCGTTCCGGGTCCGTTCCGGGTCCGTTCCGGGTCCGTTCCGGGTCCGTTCCGGGTCCGTTCCGGGTCGGTTCCGGGTCGGTTCCGGGTCCCTTCCGGGTCCCTTCCGGGTCCCTTCCGGGTCCCTTCCGGGTCCCTTCCGGGTCGGTTCCGGGGCCGTTCCGGGGCCGTTCCGGGGCCGTTCCGGGGCCCTTCCGGGGCCCTTCCGGGGCCCTTCCGGGGCCCTTCCGGGGCCCTTCCGGGGCCCTTCCGGGGCCCTTCCGGGGCCCTTCCGGGGCCCTTCCGGGGCCCTTCCGGGGCCCTTCCGGGGCCCTTCCGGGGCCCTTCCGGGGCCCTTCCGGGGCCCTTCCGGGGCCCTTCCGGGGCCCTTCCGGGGCCCTTCCGGGGCCCTTCCGGGTGCGTTCCGGGTGCGTTCCGGGTGCGTTCCGGGTGCGTTCCGGGTGCGTTCCGGGTGCGTTCCGGGGCCCTTCCGGGTGCGTTCCGGGGCCCTTCCGGGTGCGTTCCGGGTGCGTTCCGGGTGCGTTCCGGGTGCGTTCCGGGTGCGTTCCGGGTGCGTTCCGGGGCCGTTCCGGGGCCCTTCCGGGGCCCTTCCGGGGCCCTTCCGGGTCCCTTCCGGGTCCCTTCCGGGTCCCTTCCGGGTCCCTTCCGGGTCCCTTCCGGGTCCGTTCCGGGTCCGTTCCGGGTGCGTTCCGGGTGCGTTCCGGGGCCCTTCCGGGTGCGTTCCGGGTGCGTTCCGGGTGCGTTCCGGGGCCCTTCCGGGTGCGTTCCGGGTGCGTTCCGGGTGCGTTCCGGGTGCGTTCCGGGGCCCTTCCGGGTGCGTTCCGGGTGCGTTCCGGGTGCGTTCCGGGTGCGTTCCGGGTGCGTTCCGGGGCCCTTCCGGGTGCGTTCCGGGTGCGTTCCGGGTGCGTTCCGGGTGCGTTCCGGGGCCCTTCCGGGGCCCTTCCGGGGCCCTTCCGGGGCCCTTCCGGGGCCCTTCCGGGGCCCTTCCGGGGCCCTTCCCGGGCCCTTCCCGGGCCCTTCCGGGGCCCTTCCGGGGCCCTTCCGGGGCCCTTCCGGGGCCCTTCCGGGGCCCTTCCGGGGCCCTTCCGGGTGCGTTCCGGGTGCGTTCCGGGTGCGTTCCGGGTGCGTTCCGGGTGCGTTCCGGGTGCGTTCCGGGTCGGTTCCGGGTCGGTTCCGGGTCCCTTCCGGGTCCCTTCCGGGTCCCTTCCGGGTCCCTTCCGGGTCCGTTCCGGGTCCCTTCCGGGTCCCTTCCGGGTCCGTTCCGGGTCCGTTCCGGGTCCGTTCCGGGTCCGTTCCGGGTCCGTTCCGGGTCCGTTCCGGGTCCGTTCCGGGTCGGTTCCGGGTCGGTTCCGGGTCCCTTCCGGGTCCCTTCCGGGTCCCTTCCGGGTCCCTTCCGGGTCCCTTCCGGGTCGGTTCCGGGGCCGTTCCGGGGCCGTTCCGGGGCCGTTCCGGGGCCCTTCCGGGGCCCTTCCGGGGCCCTTCCGGGGCCCTTCCGGGGCCCTTCCGGGGCCCTTCCGGGGCCCTTCCGGGGCCCTTCCGGGGCCCTTCCGGGGCCCTTCCGGGGCCCTTCCGGGGCCCTTCCGGGGCCCTTCCGGGGCCCTTCCGGGGCCCTTCCGGGGCCCTTCCGGGGCCCTTCCGGGGCCCTTCCGGGTGCGTTCCGGGTGCGTTCCGGGTGCGTTCCGGGTGCGTTCCGGGTGCGTTCCGGGTGCGTTCCGGGGCCCTTCCGGGTGCGTTCCGGGGCCCTTCCGGGTGCGTTCCGGGTGCGTTCCGGGTGCGTTCCGGGTGCGTTCCGGGTGCGTTCCGGGGCCGTTCCGGGGCCGTTCCGGGGCCGTTCCGGGGCCGTTCCGGGGCCCTTCCGGGGCCCTTCCGGGGCCCTTCCGGGGCCCTTCCGGGGCCCTTCCGGGGCCCTTCCGGGGCCCTTCCGGGGCCCTTCCGGGGCCCTTCCGGGGCCCTTCCGGGGCCCTTCCGGGGCCCTTCCGGGGCCCTTCCGGGGCCCTTCCGGGGCCCTTCCGGGGCCCTTCCGGGGCCCTTCCGGGGCCCTTCCGGGGCCCTTCCGGGGCCCTTCCGGGGCCCTTCCGGGTGCGTTCCGGGTGCGTTCCGGGTGCGTTCCGGGTGCGTTCCGGGTGCGTTCCGGGTGCGTTCCGGGGCCCTTCCGGGTGCGTTCCGGGTGCGTTCCGGGTGCGTTCCGGGTGCGTTCCGGGGCCGTTCCGGGGCCGTTCCGGGGCCGTTCCGGGGCCGTTCCGGGGCCCTTCCGGGGCCCTTCCGGGGCCCTTCCGGGGCCCTTCCGGGGCCCTTCCGGGGCCCTTCCGGGGCCCTTCCGGGGCCCTTCCGGGGCCCTTCCGGGGCCCTTCCGGGGCCCTTCCGGGGCCCTTCCGGGGCCCTTCCGGGGCCCTTCCGGGGCCCTTCCGGGGCGGTTCCGGGGGCGGAACGGCCCCGGAACGCACCCGGAAGGGCCCCGGAAGGGCCCCGGAAGGGCCCCGGAAGGGCCCCGGAAGGGCCCCGGAAGGGCCCCGGAAGGGCCCCGGAAGGGCCCCGGAAGGGCCCCGGAAGGGCCCCGGAAGGGCCCCGGAAGGGCCCCGGAAGGGCCCCGGAAGGGCCCCGGAAGGGCCCCGGAACGGCCCCGGAACGCACCCGGAACGCACCCGGAACGCACCCGGAACGCACCCGGAACGCACCCGGAAGGGCCCCGGAAGGGCCCCGGAAGGGCCCCGGAAGGGCCCCGGAAGGGCCCCGGAAGGGCCCCGGAAGGGCCCCGGAAGGGCCCCGGAAGGGCCCGGGAAGGGCCCCGGAAGGGCCCCGGAAGGGCCCCGGAAGGGCCCCGGAAGGGCCCCGGAAGGGCCCCGGAACGCACCCGGAACGCACCCGGAACGCACCCGGAACGCACCCGGAACGCACCCGGAACGCACCCGGAACGCACCCGGAACGCACCCGGAACGCACCCGGAACGCACCCGGAACGCACCCGGAACGCACCCGGAAGGGCCCCGGAACGCACCCGGAACGCCCCGGAAGGGCCCCGGAAGGGCCCCGGAAGGGCCCGGGAAGGGCCCGGGAAGGGCCCGGGAAGGGCCCCGGAAGGGCCCCGGAAGGGCCCCGGAAGGGCCCCGGAAGGGCCCCGGAAGGGCCCCGGAACGCACCCGGAACGCACCCGGAACGCACCCGGAACGCACCCGGAACGCACCCGGAACGCACCCGGAAGGGCCCCGGAACGCACCCGGAACGCACCCGGAACGCACCCGGAACGCACCCGGAAGGGCCCCGGAACGCACCCGGAAGGGCCCCGGAACGCACCCGGAACGCACCCGGAACGCACCCGGAACGCACCCGGAACGCACCCGGAAGGGCCCCGGAACGCACCCGGAACGCACCCGGAACGCACCCGGAACGCACCCGGAACGCACCCGGAAGGGCCCCGGAAGGGCCCCGGAAGGGCCCCGGAAGGGCCCCGGAAGGGCCCCGGAAGGGCCCCGGAAGGGCCCGGGAAGGGCCCGGGAAGGGCCCCGGAAGGGCCCCGGAAGGGCCCCGGAAGGGCCCCGGAAGGGCCCCGGAAGGGCCCCGGAAGGGCCCCGGAAGGGCCCCGGAAGGGCCCCGGAAGGGCCCCGGAACGCACCCGGAACGCACCCGGAACGCACCCGGAACGCACCCGGAAGGGCCCCGGAACGCACCCGGAACGCACCCGGAACGCACCCGGAACGCACCCGGAACGCACCCGGAAGGGCCCCGGAACGCACCCGGAACGCACCCGGAACGCACCCGGAACGCACCCGGAAGGGCCCCGGAACGCACCCGGAACGCACCCGGAACGCACCCGGAACGCACCCGGAACGCACCCGGAAGGGCCCCGGAACGCACCCGGAACGCACCCGGAACGCACCCGGAACGCACCCGGAAGGGCCCCGGAAGGGCCCCGGAACGGCCCCGGAAGGGCCCCGGAAGGGCCCCGGAAGGGCCCCGGAAGGGCCCCGGAACGCACCCGGAACGCACCCGGAACCCACCCGGAACGCACCCGGAACGCACCCGGAAGGGCCCCGGAAGGGCCCCGGAAGGGCCCCGGAAGGGCCCCGGAAGGGCCCCGGAACGGCCCCGGAAGGGCCCCGGAACGGCCCCGGAAGGGCCCCGGAAGGGCCCCGGAAGGGCCCCGGAAGGGCCCCGGAACGCACCCGGAACGCACCCGGAACGCACCCGGAACGCACCCGGAACGCACCCGGAACGCACCCGGAACGCACCCGGAAGGGCCCCGGAACGCACCCGGAACGCACCCGGAACGCACCCGGAAGGGCCCCGGAACGCACCCGGAACGCACCCGGAACGCACCCGGAAGGGCCCCGACACGCACCCGGAACGGCCCCGGAAGGGCCCCGGAAGGGCCCGGGAAGGGCCCGGGAAGGGCCCGGGAAGGGCCCGGGAAGGGCCCCGGAAGGGCCCGGGAAGGGCCCCGGAAGGGCCCGGGAAGGGCCCCGGAAGGGCCCCGGAAGGGCCCCGGAAGGGCCCCGGAAGGGCCCCGGAAGGGCCCCGGAAGGGCCCCGGAAGGGCCCCGGAAGGGCCCCGGAAGGGCCCCGGAAGGGCCCCGGAAGGGCCCCGGAAGGGCCCGGGAAGGGCCCGGGAAGGGCCCGGGAAGGGCCCCGGAAGGGCCCCGGAAGGGCCCCGGAAGGGCCCCGGAACGCACCCGGAACGCACCCGGAACGCACCCGGAAGGGCCCCGGAACGCACCCGGAACGCACCCGGAACGCACCCGGAACGGCCCCGGAAGGGCCCCGGAAGGGCCCGGGAAGGGCCCGGGAAGGGCCCGGGAAGGGCCCGGGAAGGGCCCCGGAAGGGCCCGGGAAGGGCCCCGGAAGGGCCCCGGAAGGGCCCCGGAAGGGCCCCGGAAGGGCCCCGGAAGGGCCCCGGAAGGGCCCCGGAAGGGCCCCGGAAGGGCCCCGGAAGGGCCCCGGAAGGGCCCCGGAAGGGCCCCGGAAGGGCCCCGGAAGGGCCCGGGAAGGGCCCGGGAAGGGCCCCGGAAGGGCCCGGGAAGGGCCCCGGAAGGGCCCCGGAAGGGCCCCGGAAGGGCCCCGGAACGCACCCGGAACGCACCCGGAACGCACCCGGAAGGGCCCCGGAACGCACCCGGAACGCACCCGGAACGCACCCGGAACGCACCCGGAAGGGCCCCGGAACGCACCCGGAACGCACCCGGAACGGCCCCGGAACGGCCCCGGAACGCACCCGGAACGCACCCGGAACGCACCCGGAACGCACCCGGAACGCACCCGGAACGCACCCGGAAGGGCCCCGGAACGCACCCGGAACGCACCCGGAACGCACCCGGAACGCACCCGGAACGCACCCGGAACGCACCCGGAACGCACCCGGAACGCACCCGGAACGCACCCGGAACGCACCCGGAACGCACCCGGAACGCACCCGGAACGCACCCGGAACGCACCCGGAACGCACCCGGAACGCACCCGGAAGGGCCCCGGAACGCACCCGGAACGGCCCCGGAAGGGCCCCGGAAGGGCCCCGGAAGGGCCCCGGAAGGGCCCCGGAAGGGCCCCGGAACGCACCCGGAACGCACCCGGAACGCACCCGGAACGCACCCGGAACGCACCCGGAACGCACCCGGAACGCACCCGGAACGCACCCGGAAGGGCCCCGGAACGCACCCGGAACGCACCCGGAACGCACCCGGAACGCACCCGGAACGCACCCGGAACGCACCCGGAACGCACCCGGAACGCACCCGGAACGCACCCGGAACGCACCCGGAACGCACCCGGAACGCACCCGGAACGCACCCGGAACGCACCCGGAACGCACCCGGAAGGGCCCCGGAACGCACCCGGAACGCACCCGGAACGCACCCGGAACGCACCCGGAACGCACCCGGAACGCACCCGGAACGCACCCGGAACGCACCCGGAACGCACCCGGAACGCACCCGGAACGCACCCGGAACGCACCCGGAACGCACCCGGAACGCACCCGGAACGCACCCGGAACGCACCCGGAACGCACCCGGAACGCACCCGGAACGCACCCGGAACGCACCCGGAACGCACCCGGAACGCACCCGGAACGCACCCGGAACGCACCCGGAACGCACCCGGAACGCACCCGGAACGCACCCGGAACGCACCCGGAACGCACCCGGAACGCACCCGGAACGCACCCGGAACGCACCCGGAACGCACCCGGAACGCACCCGGAACGCACCCGGAACGCACCCGGAACGCACCCGGAACGCACCCGGAACGCACCCGGAACGCACCCGGAACGCACCCGGAACGCACCCGGAACGCACCCGGAACGCACCCGGAACGCACCCGGAACGCACCCGGAACGCACCCGGAACGCACCCGGAACGCACCCGGAACGCACCCGGAACGCACCCGGAACGCACCCGGAACGCACCCGGAACGCACCCGGAACGCACCCGGAACGCACCCGGAACGCACCCGGAACGCACCCGGAACGCACCCGGAACGCACCCGGAACGCACCCGGAACGCACCCGGAACGCACCCGGAACGCACCCGGAACGCACCCGGAACGCACCCGGAACGCACCCGGAACGCACCCGGAACGCACCCGGAACGCACCCGGAACGCACCCGGAACGCACCCGGAACGCACCCGGAACGCACCCGGAACGCACCCGGAACGCACCCGGAACGCACCCGGAACGCACCCGGAACGCACCCGGAACGCACCCGGAACGCACCCGGAACGCACCCGGAACGCACCCGGAACGCACCCGGAACGCACCCGGAACGCACCCGGAACGCACCCGGAACGCACCCGGAACGCACCCGGAACGCACCCGGAACGCACCCGGAACGCACCCGGAACGCACCCGGAACGCACCCGGAACGCACCCGGAACGCACCCGGAACGCACCCGGAACGCACCCGGAACGCACCCGGAACGCACCCGGAACGCACCCGGAACGCACCCGGAACGCACCCGGAACGCACCCGGAACGCACCCGGAACGCACCCGGATTAGGGTTAGGGTTATGGTTAGGGTGTGTTAAAATACAAAATGTTAGGGTTAAGAGTTAGGGTTAGGGCTAGGGTTAGGGTTAGGGTTAAGGGTTAGGGTTAGGGTTAGGGTAGGGTTAGGGGGTTAGGGTTAGGGGGTTAGGGTTAGGGGGGTTAGGGTTAGTTTAAATACAAAATGGTTAGGTTGTGTTTAGGGTTAGGGTTATGGTTAGGGTGTGTTAAAATACAAAATGGTTAGGGTTAAGAGTTAGGGTTAGGGCTAGGGTTAGGGTTAGGGTCAGGGTTAGGGTTACTTTAAATACAAAATGGTTAGGGTTAGGGTGTGTTTAGGATTAGGGTTAGGGTGTGTTTAAATACAAAATGGTTAGGGGTAAGGGTAAGGGTTAGGGGTTAAGGGTTAAGGGTTGAGGGTTAAGGGTTGGGGTTGAGGTTAGGGTGGTTAGACCCATCATATTCTTGTTGGCATCGGTGAGGCAACTTGCAGTCGGCGGATTGATGCGTTCAAGGAGGCGGAGAGCTAACAAGTATGAATATGTCATTAATGGGTCTTGCCTGGGAAGACGATCTTGTGTCGAAGCACTATCCAATTTCGTCATACCCATTGCTGGGTATGATGACTACTAGGCTTTTTGTCAAGTCAATGATGACGACAACGCTTGTGTCTGATTTTCATTTTTCATTTTAACATATAAAAGCCTTACTATACATGGTATTTTTAGAACTGTTTTCATTTTTTAAAATAAAATATACCTTTCTATACATAATAATTTAACAAATAAAAGCCTTACCATACATGGTCTTTTTAGATTTTTTTGAATTTTGTTTGCATGTTCCCCATGGAAAGAGGCACATATGGCTCCCTAGCCATGGGTTCCCTACCCGTATTATACATGGTCATTTTATTTAAACTAGAATTGTTGATATTTTAGGAAAAATAAATAAATGAATAAAAAAAATAATCCGAAAAAGAAATGCATTTCAAATTTTTTTTGTGGGTAGCAATCTACGCTCTAATTTTTCACATGTCCGGGTATACAACCTCCCTGAGCACATCGAGAACCAGTGTGAGCAACATCATAAATGCTCACTTTGGACCCACATCATTATCAGACCTGCCACAAGATGTTGCATTTCTACTACCAATAAATAATCGAGTCGTAATAAAATATGCACAAATGTGACTGAAGTTTTACCTTGTTTTTCACGTAGGTCCATCCTACTTCTCATTTTCGTTCAAATGACAATGAAAAAAGTTTGGCAGCAGCTCGTGACGTGAACCACATCATATCATTGGCTATGCAGGATTCACTTACTATCTTAATATAAATATTAACACAAAAACCACCCTAAAAAAACCGAAGTTTATGATCTGAAGCAAGCCAGACAAGAGAGGGGAAGAAGAAAGAAGAAATTTTGTGATTAGCACTCGGAAATAATCTGTTAGGACATCACAGTTACATAACTGATGGGAAAGACCACTCACAACAAAAAATCAGCACCATTTGGGAAATCTTGGGAAAGTATGCAATGCCTATATTTGACCAACAGAGGTCACTCGTGGACGGCATTGATTAAGCGTCTGACTGCGCTTAAACTGTCTTTTCGCCCCACAGCTGCTATGATAAGTTCTAATGTGCTACCAAAAACATTAATACATGTCACTTTCATTATAGACTAAATTTAGTATGAATGGTTTCTTCTTCCAATTTGATATAATTACTGAACGTCATCAACTTTTACCATGTCAAGCTCATTTATTTTGCTGCAAATTCCCAAAGAATCCATAAAGGGCTTCACTATAACTCTTTTAGTGGGAGTAAAAATAGACCTGACTAGCAATTAAAGTCAAATATTGATTCTTTTTAGAATTTCATGTTTTATCTATTTATTTAAGTGTGTGGTTATAATTCAGACACATACACACACATACACACCCATACACACACATACACAAGTACATACACACAAAACACAAGTATGAATGAAGGTGAGATTATTGAATTTCCACACAGCTTTCTTGCTGATTAAAACGTGTTCTTTGGTACAAATTATGTCTTACATTCAAGCTGTTTTCTATCTATAAGGAAGAGAAAGCTACTGTATTTTCTCACATTTAAGCCGCACCAAATTATTTTAAAATCATTGAATTTTACAATTTCTCAAATACAAGCCACCCCCTGATTCACAATTTTCGCCTTCATATTTATGGTTTTAATAGAGAGTACAAATGTGTTACTTTGAATTGAACATCTTGAGGACAAATCATCACACATGGTATCAAAAGAACATTATTAGGGTCAATATCATAAAGAAGTCAGTCATTCATCCAGTAATGGTTGTTTTCTTACTGAAAAACAGAAAATACCCACAGATAATAAATGTTAATTTGCCACATCTAATGGTGAAAAGAGTATCGATACGCTATAAGTCTGGTGCACATATAAGCCCTTGATTCAGCCATCATTTTTTGAGTTACAAAGGCAGTTTTTACGCGAGAAAATATGCTAGTTGAAACTAATGACGCACAGGAAGCCAGTTGGTTGTGGTGTGACACTGCTGTTATTCATATGGATGCCCTGAATGCTAGATGGTGTGCCGAATGATGAACCCAGCCTCACCCATTAAAAAATGTGTTCACACCCAAGTGTGGATTGCGCACGCAACGTGTCCTTTTCATTCAATGTTTGCAGATGGATGCTGGCTCCATATTGTCACCATGTGTTGGATTCCCACTGTATAAAGTGTTGGATCGCATTTGTTTAACAGTGCATATCACTTTTGATGCAGGGGAACCAAAACAAACATATCGGAATTGGGTACTTTTGCTTATTTATAGAAGACTACGTAGTCAATAAAAATGAAATCTGCCTAATATGCAAATTTGATCCAATAATAGCTTATTATTGCAACTAGGGGTCTTTGGAAAAAATGATGTGACAAAGTAATTGTACAGTGAGAAAATGTGACTAATGCAAAGACATGATACATTCATTTGAGCAGAAAATGTGTACAGTGAGAGACCAAAAACACAAAGTCATTAGTCACATTGTTTGAGTCTTGGAAATTCTTTAGAAAGATCATTCTGGCGAGTGCACATAATAACTGCAACTGTATCCCAGCCGACTTTCAGCCAAAGGTAGGGGACCCACAAAGAGAACATGTAAACTCCACAAAGGTGGACTGACCTGGATTTGAACCCAGAACCCCAGAGCTGTGAGGCCAACATGCTAACCACACGCTTCATCGATCCGCCCTATTTCTTTCTTTTAAATAATATTTGCCTTTTTGTCAAAAACTGTCAGAGTTAAACTAAATTAAAGCTCAAGAGCCGCATTATTATTAAAATAAGTTTTGACACAAATCAGTTATGCTTCATCCTACGACAAATACAAAGCATTTTTTAATGTTGTTGCTGATATTTCAGATACTTGCAAAAACAAAGAAATATGCAGCATTGTTGTACAGTCACACCACCAATGACAGATTGGACCATTCTTAATAATAAAGACAAAGCTGTGAGCCAAATAAAATCTATTATTGTCAGATAATAAAAGGGAGAATAAACTCGTTAACCAGCAGTTTCATCATCATTGCAAAAATCAGACGGTGTAATCAACAGATGGACAAACACTTATTTTGTAAAGAATTAGTTAACGGAAAGGTTTGAAATGTTCTTATGACAGGCGGTGACTCCAAAATGAATTCATTCAAAAGCACTTTTTTTGTCCACAAACACACACATGCGCACCCACAAAATGGCGATAAAAGAAAAACATGAGATTGAATGCGAAAGACCACCTGCTTCCCGCAATGTGTTACAAGCTGACGCAATCAAACACAAAAGACCAGAAGATCAGAGAGGACTTTCCTTCTTCCAGCTTTTTTTTTCGATTGTACAGAAGCTTTTGCCATGATCTAAAATCTGTGCAGATCTATTGGCAAGACTTTTGCTTCATAAAGAACAAGCCAGTTCTTCAACATGTCATTTTTGTGTGCGACTTATGTAGCCTGTGCACATCGAACAAATCTGATATGAGGTTTTCATCTCACTCCACTTCATATTTTCTCCCTCTTGGAATATTGTCATTTTTTTGAGATATATACCCAAAACACATTTCCTTCAATGATGCTTTGCACACAATCAGCAAGGCTCGTCTATAAATCAGACATGGCACACAAAACGAGACAAGTCATAGAAATATATAATAACTGGAAAGTGACTAAAATTCACCTGAAAATGCCGAGTTTAATCTCAACAAGATTAAAAACTTAATTGAAATCTAAATGTTACTCAAGCAAAATTATTGGGGCTGAAAATGGGTTTTCAAATGAGTTGATTCTTTTTTTTCCCACCAAAAGAATGTAATCAACCAACTGTGCTCTTTAATATTAAAGCTCATATTTCGGAAACAGCCAAAAAACATCATATTTTCTTTCTATTTTTTGCTGCAAAATCTTGACATACACACACCTCTCCATATCTTGCCCTTCCACACTGACTCTTCTGAAGACATGATATTTCCTTTTAACGTTATAGTCACGAAATGATGGTGTTACTGATTATCTGTGGTCTTACAGCTTTTGCTACATGTCAGGTAAAAATGATCAACAGTAGTTTTTTGTGACATTTAACAGGACAAACACTGAAACAATAGCATTTTTGAAATGGTTGGTGTTATAATGAAATTTAGTATTGGTAACAGTTCAAGTCAAAATAACACACAGTTTGATTTATTTACATTTAGTAGGCAAAATAGAAGAAAATAAATACAGAGTTTGTTGGCCCCTTTGTTCAAGAGCTCTTGGAGTGACTGCATGATTTTTGTTTTCGTGCTTTCAGTCCTGAATTTACCGGCTCTTTTGTAACGGATATGTGTCTGAAGCCTTCCATTCTCTTCAGGTAAAAAATTTAAAGCACCTGTCTTGAAAGTATAAACATTGATCTTTTTGGGAAAGCAAGAAGCAGGCTTTGTTTATTTCATTACTACTTCTACCTTTTTTGATTTACAGTCTACTATCAAAAGAAACATAAACCCTGTTGACACCCATTAACATTCGAGGCACTTTTCCTTTCATGCCACCACTTAATCATCAGGCACCAGGTATAAAAACTGAGAATCCCTCTACTGTTTGTTGGAGAATCCACTACACAAACATTAAAAGCAACGTGTGTAGTTACAGAGTTCACTTTTGTCCTCCGATAATCGACGCAATGCGTCTATTCTGGCAGATTTCCGGCTGATTTGATGGTAGACTGTGCCTGTGAACTTTGACACAAAATATGACACATTTATTTTCATGGATGATGAACCTATTGGGCCATGTTCACGTCATCTGGCCAGTGGGTGAGACATGGGTGCCCCATAGTGCCCTCTTGGTTCAATCTTCTACTGAGCAAACCAGTTTGAGGCAATGTAATAAAGCCTGTTGTTTAATTATGGAAAGATTCACTGCAGCGTATCCTACCCTGGCGTAGACACAAGATAGTCTAGACTTGGACAGTTGTATGAAAATAGGATCTTTCCTGTGGAGATAGACTCAAGTTCACTCAAGAAACGAGTAATAAAATCAGATGGCTGTTGGTTAGATGATGCATTTTAAGACTTCACTAGCATTGCGATATTTTTTTTACAAAATAAACAATCAATCATTGAACACAAATTGGACAAATCCAGGTACACACATATTCAATTTCGAGTATTTTCTTCTTTGTAACCTAATTAGCTGAAAAGGAAAATGTAATGCATTGCCATTACTACATACTACTCCATAATCAGCCGATCGCAGGGCACAAAGAGACAAAGGACAACCGTGCACACTCACACTCATACATAGAGGCAATTTAGAGAGTCCAATCAGCCTAGCATGCATGTTTTTTGGAATGTGGGAGGAAACCGGAGTACCTGGGGAGAACATGCAAACTCCACACATGACTTGGATTTGAACCCAGGACTTCAGAGCTGTGAGGTTGACCCGCTAACCACACGCCTCACCGATCCGCCCATGACTTTGAACCTAAAATAAAATAGACATTTTTTTTCTACACGTGCCGCAACCAAGACAATTCATCTAAACTCTACAGCCGACTAATATAATATGAAATTTTGGGTTTGCTTCGGGCTCGGGCCTGCAAAGCAAGTTAATTTGGCGGGTTCAAGTAGGGTTCTTAAACAGTCGGGCCGTGTCGGCTGGGCCCGATCTTAACTCTAGGCTGCTTTCAACTGATTACATATTCAAAAGGTGTCCTCTCATTCGGTTTGAATGAAAACCTTCAACCTTTGTGGCCTGGTTGAGACCGCTGATCTAAACCATTAGTGGCTTATTAAATGTGACACACATTTGACCTTTTGCAGTGAAGGTCAACATTTGGGGGAGTAGAGAAGGCAGTGTTGGTTATTGATTGGTGTGAAGCTGTTTCACTGATTTTCTCATTCTTAGAGGGTTTTCTAAATTTAGGATCCTTTTGATTGTCCATTCAATGCTAAAATGCCTGGAAAACCAGAAGTACATGAATAATAGGACTAAAATAAATATGCAGGCCCTCCAATATGTAAAAAGAAAACTGATTTGAAGGGAGTATCTTTCTTTTTGACAGATTGGAACTGTCCCCTTAATACAGGAGATCATCAGGATATGTCAATCAATATTTATGTACATTGCTATGAACTAATTGTAAAGGTTTGGACTCAAGTATATGCCTAAATATATTACATTTCTAGGGTGCCATGCCGAATTAGTGCATAATGAGAGCTCAACAGGCAGTCTGAAATTATCCATCACTTTCCTTAATTTGTCAGAAAATGAGGAAAAAGACATGTTCTTTTGGGAAAGCAGCGGACATACTCCAAGAAAAATAGATTGCTGTGTCATTAATGTTCATTTTGCTGTTTCATGTTTCCTCGGTGGAAGTTGCAGTGTGGGAAATTCAATTTTATATTAGATTGCATGCACCAAGGTTGAACAAATTCATAAAGTTGAATCAAATTGCTGGTTTTATAAACGCAAAAAAAACACCATCCATGTATCAATCCAATACATTCACACAGCATTTATTTTTGAATCATGAAGAATTGTTGTTTCTTTCCGAAACAAGACAAACGACAATTTTGTATCTTAAAATATGACTTCTTTTGGAGATTGTTTCTCCTAATAAATGAAAGGAGTATTGCCACAACTAGAAGTAGGGATGTATGTGCTTTTCCATTCCTCTGCACTTCTGTCATTGGGCTTTTTAAAAAAGCAGATCTCACACAAAGAATGATACATAATCCTAAAATGCTATACATCATGTAAATAAACCTTTTCAGTGTTTGATAAAGCTTATTTTGTGTCCATTTCTTCAATGAACTTCGATTCCATTCCCCTCCTGTTCTTTTGAGTTACACATCCTCTTGTCTTGCTTCCTATTGATCATTTCACCTGCTCCTCATGCATCAACTGCGTACAAAAGGTGTGTAACTCAAACAAACCCAGAGTGGCAAGCGGGGGTGCTTGAAATTGACCACAAGCTGGCTTTCACATCTATCGTGTGAGTGCAGGAAATCAGTTCTATTGATTTCATGCTCGCCTACATTCGTCACGATAAACTGGCTAATTTAATTATTGCGTTGTCTATCTTTCATAGACTGCTTATCCATACACGGTTTGGGCTTCCTGGCGCCTATCCCACCCCGAAATGGTTATAAATCAACAAGCCACGAGGAGACAAACAGCCATTCATACTCTGACAACATGCTAAAACTAATTTGGAACTTCTGTTTAGTTATTATTCAGTCAATGAAATGTTATTAGTTCCTAATGTGGCCCATTTGGCTAAAAAATTGCGTACATTTAAATGCTAACAATGAGAACACGGACAACCAAGCCACAGTGTGTCATCAAATCATTTTTATCCCCATCACATATTTCCATCTGATGGTATTGCTTTCATTACTGGTGGCTTTGGTAATGGGCTTGAAATCAGGGATCCAATTGAGGCCATTCTGACAAACTATTTCATCATTTAGTGTGGAGATTGGCAGCATTTTCTCGTTTGTAATTGAATTGTCACATGTGGTTTTGGGTCAGGGAATTGGTCGAGCTGACTTGGCAACCACGTGATCTTATTCGTGTTCCTTCAGTCGGCAATGCTACCATTAAAATGAGTGGCTTAATAGCTTTGTATCTTGTTATTTATTTGTTATCAAACTGTAATACCACTGCAGTTTCAAGAACTTGCATAATAATTGCTTCTGTTGTTTATTGTTTTCAACTGCTCTTATCGAGGTTATGCATTTAATAACAATTATGACTGCCCAGGGGAGAAAATTTGAGACACGGCGAAGAACTATTCTCTGCAGCAAAATCTGCCAACTAATCTTGGCGTTTTGCGTCATCCTCAATAAAGCATGAAGCAGCCTGCTAATTGCTTTATTTAGCACGCCAATAATATGAAAGGATGCATCGAGTGACAATAATGATTAGATTGTCAGAGATGTGTGGAAATTCAAATTAGATACTTAACCTTTATTTGAATTTATCTATTTTTTAGGACGATTGTCTATGGATTTATACCATGAGAATGAGATTGTCTTACTCTCAGGGTATGGAGATTGGCCAGATTGCATTTTTTATTCAAGTTACTAAATGTCTTTACATTTTTTTTGTTGAAGCTTGTGTTCAAACAGCCTACCATTAACGTCTTTGGAATGTGGGAGGAAACTAGAGTACCCGGAAAAAATCTACGCAGAACATGCAAACTCCACACAGGTGGACCGACCTGGATTTGAACCCAGCAAATCCATTTTTAGGTTGGAAAGCTGGAATTGTACTATCACGTCTAACAGTTTTTGACGGCGATAGACGTCCACTGCATTTTACTTCAAATTGATTGGACAGTTATCACTGTCAATTGCAACCAATGAGTTAAACCCTATTGGAAAATCTGTTATTTTTTGTTTTACCTTATTCCACTTGTCTATTAAAGAAATAAAAGTGGAAGGATTTCCAGTTGTCCCTTGCGTCCTTTGATTTCTTTGAATGCAGCCCTTAGAGAAAAGTTTCTGACAGCTATTTCACTCTGATAGCAGCTTGTGGTATCCAGAAAGAACGGATCTAATCATAGAGGAATGAAAAAAGTCAGTGCGTGTGGGTTGCAGTCTGACACGTCTATTCATGTGACAGATTTGTTTGGCAACTTTATACTGCCTACGGCAAACAACAATAATTCATAAAGCTGTGAATGAATCCCAGAAACAGCAGCACCCTTATTTTTCCCAACGGTCAGTGTATTTGCTATTTTAAATAAAGATAAGTTGGTATGAAGATCGAGTGGTTAGCTGGTCTGCCTTACATTTGTGGGATCAAGGCTTACAATCCATGGTTGGTTAGATTTCCTTTCTATGGGAAATTTGTATTTTGAGACACTTGTGAGGATGCGCGATTGAGATGATGAATGAATCAATAAAAAAGTACTCAAGTGATTCAAACACATTTCTAGAATGTTGGCGCCTAAAGACGGTATAAATAATGGTTTCCGATGACATACGAATGCTTAGAAACCATTGATTTTTTATCTCGGTCTATAAAGCTCATGTAGTGCAAATGCCGCAGAGTACATGATGTCATTAAAGCAGTGATTCATGTTTTGCACTGTAAACATCTAGCTTTTAATGGCTACTCTAGTAGTCAAACTTTGACCTGTTCAAACGATTTGGTTGATTAAAAATCTCAACATGTCAACAAATCCAAATGATCACGTGCACATACTACAATATTTTGCGGCTTACATTTAACATCCCTTTATATTGTAGAGCGCACATATTTTACAGTGGTCCAAAAAAGTTTTAAAATTCAAAATCAAATGAAGAAATTATGTGTTAACACATTGCCTTCACAGTTCTGGGTTCGATCCCAGGTCCAGGACTTCCTGTGTGGATTCTGCATGTTCTTGCGTGGGTTTTCACCGTGTACTCCGATTTCCTCCCATAACCCAAAAACATGCAAAGTACACTGATTGAACACCCTAAATTGCCCCTAGGTATGAGTTTGAGCATGTATGAACGTCCATCTCCTTTTGCCCTGTGATTGGCTGGTCACCCATTCAGGGTGTGTCCGTGTGGTGCCATGAATAGGCTCTAGCACTCCCCGCGACCCTTATGAGGATAAAAAAAATGAATGTATTAAATGAGGTAGCAATTTTGTGTGTGTTTGGGGCATTTGATTTGTCGAAAAGTGAGATAACAAGAAAGCACGTACATGTGTTCTATTAATTGGATCCAGCAAGATCATGTTTTACAGAAATAAATGAACCCCTTCAAAAGCCAACCCAAATCAATTGGGCTCTGGCTTTAATAATGGAATCCCAATTCCAGCGAGTGAGTGCTGGCTGAAAACCTTGAAAACTGATAAGCCATTTGTGGAGCCTTTGTAAATAACCAGCAGCCATTCAACACCCTGTTCGACATTGAGGTGATGTTTACTGATAGAATCTGTTGGAACGAATGCAGTGCAGCAAACAGGCAATGGCAAACCAGATCGAAGGATGCTGTATCTTAGCAACATGACCTCTCCCATTTCCTATAAATACACTTTCAAGGACTGGTATCAAAACAAGAAAAAATTAGGAATAAATTATGAAATTCAAGATGTATTATCTGGAGAAGAGGGACATTCAAATCGGCAAGATTTCTGCAATAACAACAATTTATCATTTAACGGCAGCAAACTACAAAACAAAATTGTCTTCCCTATTATTTTAAGCGAAACGTACTCAACGATAGACAAAATCTAAAGATTGTTGCAAACATCTGGCAAGACAAGATGAAGTAAAACCATATTTTTGCCTTTGTCCTTTATATCAATGATTCAAACAGACTGTGCACACCTAGTGGCATTTTTTTGCTAAAACTGCACTTTTTCCAGGCAGTCTGTCTCCTAAATGTTAAACCATTTAGAGAACATTGAGGAATGTTAAGTCTTTTGCTACCGACCCTGCCGTTTCTACTTGACTGCTTCTTCCTTCTCAACCTAAGTGCTAATGGGAGTGATGGCACCCTCACAAAAACCTGTAGCAAAACCACTCCTAAGCTCCTGTGCTGGCTCCATGACAATTACCGTACAAATTCCAACAGATTGGATTTAAAATTCTGACTGTTATGGTTTACTTACCTGGAGTGACGAGGCGGTAACATGCTGTTCATATGCTTGACCTGCTTTTTCCATTGGGTTCTTCTCTTTTCAAAGTCCATTCTCCAATATTAAAGCACAATACATTTGGGAATGCTGTCATGCATGTTGGTGGTAATTCAAAAATGAATACAATCAAAAAACAAAGTGCAAACCAAAAACTAAAGAATCTCAAGGAAACAAAGACAAGACTTGGAAGGGCCATGGCAGTACTAACAACATCTACTTGACGCAATGAGAAATTAATAAACAATTGGTACTTAAATACACTTGCATGGGTTAGCGGGTATAGGAAACAGGTGGGTGTGGCACACAAGGCAGCGGATAGGCTGAGACGCATCGGGGATCAGCCAACAGGTGAAAAACAATGAGCAATCATAAGGAAACGTTAAAAAAAGCAGAAAAAAACGCATCCTGGAATCCAGTTATCATTAATTTAATGTGGAAACAATGGGAACCACAAACCTGATCTCCATCCAGGCTTTGTGGATTTACAATTTCCAAATTTTGTTCTACACAGGGAACATAATTACGGTGCTTTTGTAAAAAAATAGAATATTACATGGAATTGAGGGTGAAGTTTACAGAAAATTAATTTAAAGTGTCTTATATTCATCATCTGACACCCTGAGTTACAAGGCACAGAATAATACGAGAAAATGTCATTGTTTTACAGGAAATGTTTTTATTTTATTTTTATTTAGGAGTAATTATTAACTGATTTAGTCGCGCAACTGGATGAAGCTCAAACATTTTTAAATTACTGAACCTTTGCCATGAAAATTCGCCTACACTTTTGTCAGACTGAATGACCCTGATGTCATTTTATCTGTGAATAAAGAGAACAGCAAGCAAAGGCATGGATTGTTTGCCTAGCTAGTGAGGCAAATCAAAAGGAAGGTAATGCAATATACCTCTGCAGAGGATGACTTTCAGGATGTCCAGTTCAAAATAGCAGCATCTATTGGGGTGAATAATCAGTCTTTCTGGTAAAGTATTGGATCTTTTCCACCATCTAAGTATTTCCTTGCACTTTTAAGATGTCATTATGGCCAAGTGAAGGCTGTGTCTTTCATGCTGATCTATGTTTAAGCACACATTGTTGTGCTTTGTGCACTTTATGTTCTGTGGGGCTCCTGTGTGTAACTTATTTGTTCCACCCGAGCACCTTAAGTTCCTGCCATTTCTTTACATCTGTCTCGAATCCGCGAACATCCCCAAAACTTGCTTCGTAAGCTGATTGGATACTACAAATTGTCCCTAGATATGATGTGAAAACCAATTTACGTTGTTGGCTGGCATAGGCTCCAGCACCCCGACCAAACGTGAGAATAAGCGGTATGGCAAATGGTTGAATATACGTAACATTCGAGTGTCGTTTTGAAGTCCCACAAAGCGTTTCTTTAGAAAAAATGTGAAATACAAAAACACTTGTAAACAATCACCATAAACATCCATTCTAATGCCCATTATATGTTGAGCTTCCAAATGCGGGAAGTTTGAGTGATTTGTGAGTCAGTCATTTCCAGACGCAACCAACAACAGATCAAATGCTCACCTTTCAGTACACGGCTGCTTGAAAACAGCATGCATGCGCCTGATGAATTCAATTCTTCTCTTAAGGCCACTGCTATCAACTGTCAGGATTGCACATCAGAAAAGGTCAAAGCACGCTGTCCTAAGTATTTGTGTGCACCTTTCATTGGTCATTCTCTCAGCATGGCTCCCTGGGAGAAAAGGTACGGGAGAGACATGCTTATTTTTTCCATTACGAAATGATACAAAACTCCATCAGTACAACTGCGTTTGATAGAGAAATGAATGGCTGAACATGTATGGTCTTAAATATACATAATCATGTTTTTAACAATGGATTGAGACAAAACTAATGTTTTTAGTGCTATTTACTCGGACTGTGGTACAGCCCACAGGTGGCACAAAACTTTTCAAGACAACATACCAAACTTAGAAGCTCAAAAGTCATGATAGTCACTTAGTTTCAATGTCTTGTGATTTGCGATGTGAGCATTTTAAAAAGAACCTTGTCAATAAAATGGTCAGTGTTTATTAAAATGGTTAAAATTAATATGACATACAGTGACTAGATTAAACATAACATCAATGTGTTTCAGGGTAGACGACAAAGCTCTTATATAAGGCAAGAAATTGCACTTTTGATTCAGAATGGCTTACAGACGTTAACAGGAACCCACATTTTATCTATTGAACAGCAATTATACGAGTTACAGAGACAAAGCAAGGTTGCACGGTATACCATCTTTGTGAAATTTACAACGTTTATATTTTGTAGATTTGACTATGCCACAGTGGCGGTAAAAGGGAGGAAGGCAGGAAATTATGAAATTTATTTGAATTCTTACGAGCTCACTTGATTTCCTCTAGTTTTTTTTAGTGTATATACTACTTTGAGATTCAATTGAAATATTTCAATACTAATTCCAAATTTGGCAAACATACACTTTTGGTGTAAATGGAATTAGGAGGCTTGAATTTTCAATGTGTTAACGTCATTACCAAATATTTTCATTTTCAAATATTAGTTTTTCATGTGTTCCCCCCTCTTATGAAAAAAAACCAACAACCTACATACCAAATGTAACAGATACATTCAGATGTAAAGAAACTTTTTGGTATGGTTGATTTATTTTATTTTACATGTAACTGTTCAAACATGTTTATCACAGACATTTTCAAATGTAGCAATCATAGTTTTGACTCCCACAGGATTCTGTTTTTAATTTTTTTAGCCATTTAAAAAAGAAAAGGTTACCAAAATGTCTGCAGAACTCACATCATTAAACTGATTGCTCTGATAATGCGTTGACTTACAGTAACTTCTTTCTTGCATAATTCATGTTTCCTTTTAAGTTTCAGACAAATTGGAGTGTTACCATCGGAAGCGCTTTACTCATCTAACCAAAACAAAAAGACAAAATTTGATAAATGAATAATTTTCTTCGATTATTTTGTAACTAAGTTCTCTTTGAATGGTATCTAAAAGCCATCCATTCTTCTTTTATAGGACATACTCGCAAGGGTTGCGGGGTGCATGAGCTGGATCTCAGCTAAGTAAAGAAAAGCAACTTGGAATGGTTGCCAGCCAATAGCACAGAACAAGAAGACAAATGTCCTAACAAACTCGTGCCAAGTCAATTTGGAGTGATGAAATAAACTAGCATGTTTTCGGAATTTGGTAGGAAACTGAATTGCCAAGCTAAAAACCCATTAATGTTCAGGGAGAACACGTAAACTCCATACAGGAATGCTGGAGTCTGTGATTAACCCTTAATTTCAAAATTAGCAGCCATCGTGTTAACCACTAAAATATACCGTTAGCAATTATTTCCAACCCTCGCTATGTTGTCGCCATGTGTTATGATAGTAACATTAAACAGAATTTGTTTTAATCCTGATTTTCACGTTGCAAAAGCTTTCTTCAGCAATAACCTCAGTTCCTTCATTTAGTCTTGAATGCAACTCTCACTCGGTTACAAGACAAATGAATACATTGTGACGACGCATATTAAAAATAATAGCAGCTCTGTGGTTGCAAATCCTCGATCACTGAACATAGTGGACATAGTGTGAAACACTTCTATTCTTCCCGGTCAGAGATGTCAGCATCGCACGAAAGGAATCAGAACCGTTTATTTTACAACTGTCCACAATGAGGATCCACATTTAGGATCATCTGACTGAAATGGACTCATCATCCAATCATAAAATGGCAAAATATGTGGTCCGTTGTGGTCCTATGGGTTCAGTAGGCCGTCTCTTTGATGATGTTGGTGGAGATGGTATGGTTGCTGGAGATGCTGAGCGAGTGGCGGGTCACCGGGCCTGGGCGCCTCCTGGGGGAGTGACGGCAGGGCACGCAAAAGTAACGCAGTGTAGAGCAGAAGATCTGACGGAAAGGTGCCGACACCAAGTTGTAGAGTACAGGATTTATGGCCGAGCTGACGTAGAAGAGGACGTTGGTCAGCATGTAGAAGTAGTGGTAGAAGTCATACAGGTTACTGGGAATGAACGTAAGAGTCCATGTTAAACAATGGGATCCCCCCCGACAGGCTGTCGTATAGGTTCCACTTTACATGGGAATCAATATGATTCAACTTCACTTGATTATTCTTCTCGACACTCAATTAGGAAACTTGTTTTGTTCAATGTATTCCCTGCAGATACATTTGGATTTAGCCTTTTAACAGCAGCTCAGCACTTTGATGCATTCTAAGTTCTTATCAATTTCTGTTTAAGTGCTTGTTTTGCCTTCTTCAATTCATCCCTGAATAGCTGAAAGACAACTTTGCCTTCGCAGTTTCGATATTCATACATCAACTTGTCGTTTTTAGGGTTGTGGGTGAGCATCTGCCTATCCCAGATGACTGGTGTACACACACCCACACACACGTTTGTGTGTGTTTGTGTGTGTGTACATAATTAATCAATCACTGGGTTCTGTACGTATGAGTGAGGGGACACAATTCGACCGTTAGCATTGCAAGTACTTGGAAGGAATATGAATTATCCTATGTGAAACTGGGAAATAGACACTTGAAAATGCATATATATAATTATTCCAATATTGATGTCTAATCATTTTGTCAATCATATAGAATTACTCATGTGAGTTACTCATATGTAATATTGCAAAGGCAAGATTTTGAAAAATGGAGCATAATAGACTTTGTCATTTTCATACTTTAGCAGTCAGCTGACATGACCTTGTATTCGGTGTGTATGTGAGCAAGTTTAATGCAGAGCCTCTGAAATTTAGCTTCCAGCTTTTAGAATTCAGGAACACAATCCAATCATTCATCCAAGCATTTAATTTATAGCGACTATTCAAGCTGATTTAAGAGTCAAGACGCAGGACTTCTTGCCGGTCAATCACAATAGGCTATTAATGCAATCAAAATCTTTTTACTCTCCTATTTCTCTTTTTAAAAGTGAGAAGCGTAACCCACACATTGCCTGAGGGAAATATGTGGCAAAGAATTTAGAAGAAGGTTCTTTTCAAAATGAAATGATGTATCTTACTCAACGTGTTTGCAAAGAGAAATGTATAAATCCGAGTCAGTGAGAAATGTTTCCCAAATACTGTGGTCTTTATTATTATTTATCATTTTTTTCATTTCCTGAACACCTTATCCCGACACGTTGAATTGGTTGCCAGCCAATCGCAGCCGAGCCCAGCAAACACAGTCCAAATCTAGAATTTCATCCATTTTACGTCTATCGGATATTTTAGACAATGTTTTGTTGCACCCGTGTATATTTTTTTTCCTCTTTTAAATCAGAATGTGCTTTATAGATAAATAAAAATCAAAGCTATCTGACAAAACTCCCCTGCTTAAATTCTATGCTTAATCTCTAAGAATAAAAACATCAACCAATTTAAATCTAACAGATGTCTGTAAAGTACTAATCTTTCATCGTGGGAGCAGAAACTTGCCGAGAGGAAGGAATGAAATAGTGGCAACAAAATCAACAAGATGGATCCTCTCATTGGCAGATTCTCTTAAATGATGACCTTTAAAAGGGCACCTAAGGCCAGTGCATCATTGTCTGTACGCAAAATGGTCGTGTTAATGCACGCAGGGAAGGTACCCGGACATTTCGTCGAACAGACGTTTGGTCGACGGACACTTGGTCCCCGGACATTTCGTCGAACGGATGTTTGGTCGACGGACAGTTCTCTCTCTCTCTTATGATTATAATTTTGAAAGTGAGAGATTACCTGGTTGATTGCTTTCAACAGTAAACTCTCTCTCATGATTATAATTTTGAGAGCGAGCGAACCCGGCGACCAAACGGCCATTCGACGAAACGTCCGGTCACGCGCAGGGAATACTAACAGAAAAGGAGAAGCTGAAAAAGAAAGAGGCATTACTCACTCGGACCATTCAGAGACATAGCAGAACATGAGGCGTCGGGCGTGGTAAGGCAGCCAGCATACCACAAAGGCAATGACCACAGCTCCTAAATTGAACACATAAGAAACGGCAGAACAGCTTCTCAATATTCCACTGTTGATTAAACTCCAAAACAGGAATTCAGGAATTTTTATATGCACTGTCTACATTAACATTTTGTCACGTAAAAGGAAACTTATCCCACGGGAAATTCAAACCAGCAGCTGCTCAGCAACTTCATTTTCTGTATCAAATGATGTTCTTATACGGCAATACTGTGTACAAGCATATCAACATATCAAAGCAGACCAGGGACATTATCATAATGAATATTTATTTAAAATCCCAAAACGGGTTTGATGAATTATTTTCAATCACATTAGAATATGACTGTCCAGCAGATACTAAAAGCTAAATGTTCCCAAGGTATCTAATTATATTCATTAAAATTGGATAGTAAGGGCTTTTATGTAGATTCCCAACATTACACAATGCAATCAGTCAATTATTTCTGGTGTGCTCCAGCACCTCCCGCAACCCTAATGAGGATAAAGCGGTTCAGAAAATGAGATGAGATGTCTTTAGTAGAGTGACTCTATAAATATAAATGAGACTAATGCCACTGTGTTCAGTAAACATGCCTGAAACAGAAAATCAATAACACACAATGAAGGGAGGGGTGTATAGCGTGGGTGAAATAAGCTTAAACAAGAATGACGTGTTTGGCATTGAATAAAAAAAGATTTTTGAATCACTGAATGGCACAAAAGATTGTGACACCTATAGGAAGAAAAATCTCTGTCTTGCTTTCCATGATGGGCATCATTGAAAGCCCAACATTTAAATAAATTATGCAGAAGTTTGTAATGTTTCTCAAGTGTGTCACATCTCCCTCCAAGGTAGTTGTGCATCATCAAGTCAGGGAAAGGTGGAGGATCTCGTTTGTCTGCAGCCCCTAACAGAATTGCTATTCCATGCTCAGCCTCACTCGATTTTCACCTCCGGTTAGTCATTACATTCACTGGTGAAGACTATCCTTAGCTTCTAACACAAAGCATGAATACACACAAGGACTTACGAAGAACAAGGACTCCATGGCGAAGTGACTGAGCCCGATTGGGCTCCACTGAGACGTTGAGCATTGTGGGATTGCCGGCAATGATGCAGATGCGATTGTCTTGCTCCGCCTCGTGGAACATTCGCAACAGCTGATTGGCGATGACTCCGTTCAATGCCGAGATGGCCACCATGGGCCCCACGAAAGACAAGAAAGCGTTCACCTGTTTGGAAAGAAATGGACAAGGTTGAATCGGAACCCCTTTAATTGAACGTAACATAGATGGCTATTGATAAAGTATTTAGATTGTCATCAGGTTGTGCACTTTTTGCAAATCCGAACATGAAATCCTACCGAATGTACTTACAAATAAGCTGCACCCTTAAAATTGCCTTAAAATGATTGAATTTTACAATTTCCCATGTATTAGCCGCCTCCTTATTCACAATTTTCACCTCCGTAATCATGGTTTTAATAGGTAGTAAAATGTGTTGCTTTGAAGGCCAAATCTTAAGAAAAATCATCACACGTGGAATCAATGAATCAAAAGCACATTATTAGGTTCAGTAAGGAATTAATTCATCAAGTAATGGTTGTTTTCTTACTGCAAAACTGAAATTAAACAACAAATAGTAAATGTTACTTTTCTGACATGTACAGCAGAAAGTAAACTGCGTGGCAAGTTTTGTGCGCATATAAGCCTTTGATTCAGTCATCATTTTTTCAGTTACAAATACGGCTTATATGCGAGACAATACAGTATTTTCCACCATCAATTAACTAAGATGACCACTTAATGTCAACGTCAGATATATTTTCACTGGATATGCGTGGTTAGTATAGTTGTAGAAAAAAAGTAATAATAATAACGTAAAGCAATTATTTGAGAATGTGTCTTCATTGTGAATGCTGCGAGCAAAAAGCAAATCTCTCATTTGTTTTTTGTCAACACAAAATGACAGCACCAATGAACACACTGCACTCCAAAAAAATACCCGCATGAACATGTCGCTGCAATTTTTAATCATTGATCTAGGAGATTCAATTAGATCATGAAGGTGTTATGATTGTAACAAAAGTCAATAAAACCTCTCCAATGGCCTTCAATTACAAAAAGAAGAAAAGGCAGACAGGGGATGAAGACAATGTAAGAGGAAAGGGAGGAATTTGTATGAGCGGGTTGGCGGACAACCCGCCCAAAATGAATATGTTTCGTAAATTGCCTCATTGAGGCGATGTTTGAGATAAACTGAGGTTGGTCTTTCTAAAGAATCAGAACATGTGACAACTGAGGACGGAAACCGTGCAGGTTGCAGGGAATCGTGACTGAAAAATGTTAATGGCTTTAATGAAGCCAGGCAGGCTGCCTTGGAAAGGTTCTCCTACTCTAAGATGGTAAAGATTGATTGAAGCTGAAAGGGGGAGAGCCGTGAGTAAAGCAGGAAGACAAATGTTGGCATCACAATGAGAAGGAAGCTCAGGCTGGAATGGGATATTTACAGTCAAAAGGAGTCACCGGTAGGGGGTTGAAATTAATGAATGGCGTGTTGTTACATGAGTTACAGTGCTTGAGTGGTTTCGACGAACGCGGTCAAATATTGGCGTTTAGACAAATAATCTCAAATCAAAATGAAGTCAAGGTCGGGTAGCACTTTCTCACTCCTCCCACTTTCACAGGCTGGAACATGTTGATTAAATGCGGAGGCCCGATTTGTTTAATTGGCCGTCTCTGAAGATTTACGACTGACTGCCGATGGCGCTTCTATCATCTTACCAACTAAGATAAGAACGTGCCACTAATCCAAATGAGGAAAAATACCATGTATATGGGTGAAGTACATTTACATATTAGTGTTCCATTACATATTTAATATATTGAAAATATCAACAAAATGATTCTTCAATGCTACAAGTCCTGTGTGTACTAGTGTGTGAAAAATGTTCACTATAGGTAAGCCGGTTTATATTTCTCTATATATCATTTTATATTGTCATTATGCAATTTTTTTAATCGTATATATTTGTCTATTTGATTAATTCAAAATTGATGGGCCATACTCACAGCTCTGAGGAGATTAAGTGGTATGGAATTTGGATTATAATATTTTAAATGAATACTGTGGCCGTGCAATGATTTATATTGATATGAATTTCCAATTAAATTTATCATGCAAGGTTTTTGTTGATGACTGGCTCCTCTTGCCAAGTGTGTTGGAGGCACTTTTAGCATTTAGTTCCGTTAATAGCGAGCAACAATATTCCCTCTAAGATGCGCACTACTCTCGTCTTCTCTGTGCAGCAGCAATCATATTGCACGCAGTAAATAAAATCCAAGCGTTTTATTATTTTTTTATACCTCTTTCCCCATGATGGCACCGTTTATGTGGCAGCTAGTGGAAGTAGCTCTGTCCACTCCTATGTTTTTTGTGTTTCTCACCAAATACTATACGTTTTTGTTTTTAATGACTTTTTAACAACAGCTGCAGCTGGACAAAATCTCTTTCTAGAACAGAACACAAAAGTTCTACAACTACCCTTGTATCCAACCGATAAACTTAACTCTAAGTGCATTTTGACTTACTTTTTCTGTGTATTCAAAGTTGGAAGCAATGTCATTAACAGATTAACCGATTTATTTCCACTCAAGAAAAATGCACAAAAAAATGATAACATAATTAATTTGGCGACCTGGTGGAAGCGTGGTTAGCGCGTCGGTCTCACAGTTCGGAAATCGAGGGTTCAATCGCCGGTGGGTTTTGACCATTCTCTGCGGAGTTTGCATGTTCTCCCAGGATTGATTGGCTTTTCTGGGTACTCCATGTTTCCCCCCACTACCCAAACAATGCATAGTATGCTGGTTGAACACTTTAAATTGCCCCTAGGTATGAGTGTGAGCGTGATTGTTCGTCTGTCCATTCAGGGTGTAACTCGCCTATTGCCCACAGTTTGCTGGGATATGCTCCGACACCCTCTGCGGGTTAATAAGTCGAGTAGACATTTGCTGAGACGTGAAGGCCAGGAAAAGTCACATTTCGACTGCTACCCTTGAAATGTGAACTCCTTTAGTTAAAGTGATGAAGTGAATCATCTGCTGACGTACCTTCATCGCCCTTCACGAGGACATCGTGTGCAAAAGCGACATGACTGGAAAAGAATGTTTCTCCTTGAGCTCCTTATTTAGTGAAGAAATTAACAATGGACTCCCACAGTTTATCTCTTTAATTGTCTAACT
Organism: Stigmatopora nigra; assembly: GCF_051989575.1. Classification (NCBI taxonomy): domain Eukaryota; kingdom Metazoa; phylum Chordata; class Actinopteri; order Syngnathiformes; family Syngnathidae; genus Stigmatopora; species Stigmatopora nigra. The sequence continues at coordinate 12,819,798 of NC_135508.1, forward strand.
TCCTGACTTGGGGTGTTTGTGTGCTATTAACAACCAGTAGAAGGCCTATTTATCTTTTCCTGCGGCAGCCCACTCTCATAAATGCTATGACCGGGTTCGTTTTATCTAAATAAACATCGATCTCATTTTCAGCAGGAAGCAATGCAAATATTTGCACTATTTGACTTATACAAAGGCTCCTTATAAAGGGAGTTTTATCCTTACTGTGTAAATGTGGTCTGGCTTATGTTGGTCTGCCACATCATTGTAAGTAAGTTATAAGTAAAAATATAAATATGCATGGTTCAACGGTGAATAAAAGATAGGAAAAAGAGGAAGATCCAACTGGTTAATGCGAGGCTCTCAAATTCAATAGGTTGATGTATTTAAAGCCTCATGGTATTTGCACATTCTGACCTTTATAGGTAATTGCATTGAATTGATCAATTAGTAAACACTGTTATAAATCAGGAGCCCTTTTCCAGAATGAAGGTACTCAATGGAAATGATGATGATAAGGGTTCTTTCATTTTCACTGTAAATTATTCACCGCTTTATGAATAGCTTCAGTGCAACACTCGGTAATTATAGTGAACCATATTTTCCACGGTTGTCTTTTTACACCTTTGCATTGGAAAAACGAAGAGGTGTGCAACTTCTCACTTAGTCATTAACAACAAAACATGTTTTTTTACCACGCTAAAGCGATGTGACTCACCTGGGAGCAGGCGTTCAACCTCTTCTTACAAGGGCACGAGCATATTTGTGAACATTTTTATAAAGAAAGAGAAAAATTCTAGATACAATCTTCTGAATCACATATTCTCACAAGGGTCGCAGGGGGTGCTAGAGCCTACACCAGCTAACTGTGGCCACAAGACAGGACCAGTCCTAGGGCACAATATAATAATAATAAAAATAAAATAAAATAAAATAAACACCCACAACAGTGCCATTGACATATGACATTACTATACTGTTTAAACGATATTGTTAATTCTTGGTACCCCCTAAAAATTCTTACCTTACCATTATCATTGTGCATTTTTCAGCTGATACGATTATATTCAGGTTGATTATATTCCCCAAAAGGCTTCTGCTCCCCCAAATTCAAATCACAGTTCTCATTTTAAAGGAGTAAATTTCCCTGGGATGTGATGTGTACTGTGATGATTACATGCTCCTTGAAAGTCTTATAGGGTCATAATTATTGTGCCCAAGCCATGCATTTCATATGTCCGTCCACCTTAAGATTAATGTCGGGTGACAAGCAGGTCCGCACTAAGGTGTGACTTATAGTCAGAAAAATGTGGACTTTTAGGGTTTATTTTCCCCCTCACAGAATATGTCAACCATAGTTTTAATATGCACTCGCTAATAAGATCGAGGCCAAAGTTGCATAGTATACATAAAACAACAACAACAAAAAACCTATAACAAAGCCATTGGCACAACAATGTATAGAGAAGGCTTATTAGCATAAGAAAAACAGGCTCATTTCGGGTAGATGAGAAACAGACTGCAAAATAATCCATGCTTGGAGTATTTTCTCAAAGTATAAACTGCCCCCCCTTCTTTAAAAATACTGTAGATTAAGTATAAATTCCCCCAGTCACGATTATCACACAAATAGATGGTGAGTAGTTCAAAGACAAAAGATATAAAAGCAAAGAAAATGACAATATTAGACATAATATGAGGTATGCATGGTAATCTGTTAATTTTTTTATGGATTTTAAGTAAATAATCTTGAGTTACAATGGCAATTAAATGGACATGATCTTATTACAAGGCAGTGTGGGATCCACATGGTAATGAAACAATTCCTTTAGGGTACAACTAAATTAATTTGAGGGGATTTATCTGTTTTGCTTGTGCTCCAATATGGTCTAGTCGGGTTCCTGTGCAATACAACCTCACATGGGGCGACCGGACATTGTGCAGTCACGAATAAAGTTCCACCACAACCCTCTAAACTTCCAAAAAAGAATAGATGAACTTTTATCAGAAGTCATTCACATAGCTCATTTTTTTTCTTTCTAGGAACTCAACAAGCACAAATTGAACAGCAGTGGTCCGATCAATGGAGGAAATGAAGGAATTGAATTTAGGAACACTTTTTTTTATTTTAATAAAAGCTGTAAGATCAGATCACATGCAGCAGATGGAAAGAATGATTAGAATATTTTTCTCTTCTTGTGAGCTTGCATGTGGCACATTCGTCACCTCTTACAGTGTTACCATGGGTCACCGACGTGAGCTGAGAGCAAACCAATACTGAATGGAACTTGGCAAATTGCACGCTTGACCTGATTGGAAGAGCCTGCAACAAAGCAGAGAGAGGGTCGCTCATATGCTCTCCTGAGTCTTAAAAGGGGATCATCGCTTAATGCTAAAACATAAAATGTAAGTCTTGGGAAATTTCCAACAACGTGATATGTATCTAAAACTGGGAACCCTATAACTCCAGAGAAGTAAAAAAAACCCAAAGTTTACATGGTCCTTTCCGATGGTCACCACTGCAAAATGCAATACAGTTGTACCTCGACATTCAGGCACCCCCAACATACGAACAATTCGAGATAAGAGTAAAGTTTCGAGCAAATAATTAGCAAAAAGTCTCGGAACGAATTAAGCTCGTATCTCGAGGTACCACTGTAATACACTTTTTAATATTTTACTGTTTTTGCTATTTGTGTATGTTTCATTGTTTCTATGATGCTTCCTTGCTTTTTGACATATTTTTTTCTTTTTTTTTTCAACTCAACTGCTGCCTTATTGATTTTATTCAACTTCCCCAAGGGACTAAAGATGTAATTTAGCCTTTGGCTATAATTAATGATTACATGTTTACATTTATATGTTCATTAGTGTGTTGTTCCTCTCTTAAATTAATTAACTCAAATACTAGGAAACTTTTAGAGTGTTACATAGGGCCATAAAGAGAGCCACTGTCCTTAAAAGGATTAAACACACACAAAACAGATCGGTCATGGATTTTTTGGGGTTTGGGTCAACACTTGACTTGTAAATGTACAAGAATTAATAAAAACAACACATGGTCTAGTGAGCAATCCAAGCAACATCTTATCAGGTTTTGCAATTGAAATGCATACTTTGTGAAGTCAAGTGTAGACACAGCAAGGGTCCACTCTGCGAAAGCCTTACAAACTCGCACGAAGGTGGACAGGCCGCTACGGTAAAAGCACAAAGCAGTTTTGGAAAAACTGCATTCTATAAATGTCAATTTCCATTTAGCCCTTTCCTATAGGGTTTATCTTGTTGAAAAGCAGGAGGAGCCAGAGCATATCCCAGCAAGTGTCAGGTAAAGGTGCACCACGCTCTTGACTGTTGACTAGTCAATCACAAATCTAATACATAATGGAGACAGACAAGCACTCACACACAGTCACGCTGTCCCTGAGTGGGAAGTGAACACACGCCACCTTCTCCCAAGTCAGGCAAGTAAACCTCTTCGCTATTATTGACAAAAAAGTGCATAGAGTTTTGCCGTGCAATGAAAATAACCTTGTCAGGTCAACAGCCTTGGGTGCGATTCCATTCTCCACATCAGTTCAATTCTTTATATCTCATAGCCATTAACAAAAGAAAAAAAACACAACCATACAAAAAGATTCAATCTCAAGCAGTAATTCGATTTTTGCTGTTGCACTCGATCGCCTCTAGTTCCGTTTCACTTCAACTGGGAAGTCATTTCCCATGTGGCATCAGACATTGTTTTTATTCACTATACACTATAGATATATTTCCAAAAAGTGCCCCGTCTATTTACGTAATGTAGAATTTTAATTTCTGCTAGTTAGAAAGTTCAGGAAAAAAAAATCTAACTAACTAATACTGTACTTTGACTATTTATGTAATGCATAAATTTGATTTCTGCTAGTTAGAAAGTTCATGAAAAAAAATCTAACTAACTAATACTGTACTTTAACTATTCACGTAATGCATACGTTTTCTTTTCTGGTAGTTAGAAAGTTAATGAAAAAAAATCTAACTAACTAATGCTATATTTAAGGGGTATATGGTTATTTTACATTTTATAAGTAGATATTTTTGTTCAAACATTGACACAATGACACATGAAAGAATCAGTCATAATTGCAAATTCTATTGAACACTTGTGATTTTACTAAGCATATGGCTACTGAAATGATGGTAGTGTGATACCAGAAGGTACATGAACTAAGATGATGCTCGTATAAAGACTCCCTTGTTGAGATCATTTTTACAACTTGCACCTGCTCAAACTGCAACGAGCATCCGCTATTTCCTGGCTGACACGAACATTGCTGTGATGAAGCAACAACAAATGAAAATGGAAAAAGTGCATCACAGTCCGGATGTTTTGTTTTTGGGGTTGGGAGGAACATGAAAACTTTCATTTTGCTTGTATTGGAGATAATTCTTTTACCAAATAAATTCTGAACCTTTCCACTTCACCTTTTGACATGACAGTTTGCATCCCAAAAGAAAAAATGATTTATAGCATTATAGAAACAAATGTTAATGGCCTGTGGAAGGGACATTCCAATTATTTATGTTGTGTACTGCCACTTAATTTTTCAATCTTCCCACCCACAAATCTTGTGATTTGTGGGTGGGAAGATTGACAAATCCTGGTTGAAGTATTTGTGCAACTTACACCATCTTACAGAGCAACTTCACCCACTCGCTTGGGAAATTGTTATTGCAGCAAATTTGATCATGACCAGCTTCCAACTATGGTTCAATTCCCAACTAAAATATACCCATACTGGAATGAAAGCCAATATGTTTACTACTACTACTCCTATAGAGTGGTGGATATAGCATCTGTTCTCATTTTTCAGATTTGAATCAGTCTTGCGTGGTAAAGAAAGCTTCCCTTTGAAAACAGATTATTTTCTATAGTAAATGGCCTTCATAAAACGCATTGGAGGATAAAAGTTGGATGGCGAGTTCACACAGAAATGGCTAGTAAAAACCTTGTGGCTTTTCGAAGAGTATTTAACCGGGAAATTAACGGGTCATCACCCATCTGTCCCTTATTCATTATTCAAACAGTTTAATGGCTAACATTTTTTAATTGATTTTTTGAGAGTTATGAAAACAACAAGCCACAAGTGAAGAAGAAAATCCTCAGAAAAGGGCACAAATGAAACCTAAATGATCTGTTTATGTAAATAATGTCTAAAAAAAACAAGTACCGTATTTTCACGACTATAAGGCGCACCGCACCGCATTATAAGACGCACCCTCAATGAATGACATTTTTCCATATATAAGGCGCACTGCTCTGTATTATAAGGCGCACTGTATTATAAGGCGTACTGTCTATTTTGGAGAAAATGTAAGACTTTTAAGTGCGCCTTATAGTCGTGAAAATACGGTAATTGCTTTTGACTTCCAGGTATGAAGCACTCACTACACAGTCACCTCTAGAGCCAGCCATTGTTGATGTTTTGGATTTTTTGTAGAAAACCTTGCAGTGGGGGATGAGCTGTATGATGGAAGATGTTGTAAACTAAGATGGCATCTGCATATTTAACAGTATTATTTCAGTTCAGGCGTTTGTGTTTTTTTAATATCTGACAGTGGTGGTTTTTCCTTTTTGGTTTTCTGTTTTTTTCCATATATAAGGCACACTAGATTATAAGGCACACTGTCTATTTTGGAGAAAATTTAAGACTTTTAAGTGTGCCTTATAGTCGTGAAAATACGGTAGAAGAAAATCATACATTGTGTCACCATCTTAAATAAAATTTCCATCCACTACACATCTCAGCATACTTAATCAAAATAATATTTGGTTAATACAGCATTCTTCCAAATATAGGCGGTCAGTGTCATGCCCACAGTAAACAACAGTCCAACCAGATGAAGATGAAAAACCCCCCAAAAAAATACGGGAGTAAGAAGACATAGTAGCAAGGAAGAGCACCTAAAAAACCATTTGGCAGCAATCCTGCAAGTTAATGTCCCCTTTCTGGCTCACTTGCCTCATTCCAAGGCTCCAGCTGGGCGACAAAGCATCTGCAGGATAAGTCACCTCATCATTATTTCCTCGCTTATCACGAATCACTTTCTCTACTGAGTCACTGCTCAAAGTTTGTATTGAAAACAATATCATGGAAATTGGAGTTATCATTTCTATAAAACATCATGTATCACGAACGCCGGGGGGTCCCCCATGTACATTTTTGTTGTTGTTTTGTGAAAAAGAGAGCTCTGCACTGTGATATGTAAGCCAGAAAGGGGTAAATACTCTCCACACAATTCAGTTTAACTTGTTTCTTGTAAGCATAGTTTACATAGTGGGTAGAATATGCAGTATTTTGTTGTTAATTCCACTTTACGTAATTTTCTGAAATTGTCGCTTTAGCCAATGAAATCATGTCAAGTTTCGAGATACGAGTTAATAGAATTCTTTTTTTAAATCATTATTTTTTTCAATGCTTCTTTCATTTCTTAATGAATCGAATAATTTTGATGGCCAAAAGTTTAAATGAGTCGTCGATGATCCAAATTTAGACAATTTTGTGGGTTGGTAGAAAAAGTAGCTTTCCGTTTAGGTTGAGAATTTCAAAATAGTTTCTTTGCACTTTGTGAGTTCTCCTATCAGGTTCAAAGGAAAAGCAGCCAAGAAATGAGGATGACGGTAATGCAAAATGGTTTAACTTTGGAAAAAGTCAACAACAACAACAAACGACTAAGAAACGAGGAACAATGCTTGACCAAAAACACAGAAACAGACCAGTGACCTCATCATGAACGCAACAAGAAAATTACCAAGCACAGGAAGGAGCTTAAATACATAAACATTGGCTAATGAGTCGATGGCGAATAGGTGGGTGACGCCAATCAAAGCCGATTAGTAGATACACAAGAAACAAGCCATAATAGGTGATAACAAAGGCTAGAAACTGAATAAAGCAACATGACGTGGAAAAATACCCAACATTAACCATAGATTCATTTTTTTGGTACTGTTTATCTTCCCAAGGGTTGTGTGGGGGGGGGGGGGGTGCTTAACCCTATCCCAGCTAACTACAGGGTACAGGTGGTGGACACTCGTTGGAGCACAATCACGGCCAAGCAAATCAAAGGATTTCCAAAATAAACTTGAACTGGTAAATATGCCAGTTCATAGATACAAGAAAAAAAATTCACTTGAGTACGGTTAGTTTTTGGCACTTGGGCAAAGGATGCGTATTGAATGCATGTTTAACTGTAATAAATACATAAATAATGAATATAAGATTGAACTGTTCAATTTTCCAGCCAAGAGATACTAGACAAAAAAAATCAACTCAGTACATTTATTTTTGCAAAATGCATGCTTTTTGAAGGCAGGGGATTCCCAGTTTAAGGGCAACAGATAAATAAATCATGAAAATAAGCCTGAACTGTTCAATTTGCCAGCTAAGAGATACAAGGGGAAAAAGCTCAATGAAGTATAATTATTTTTGCTACTGAGGCAAAGGGTGCTTTTTGAATGCAGTTTAGCTGCAATAAACAATGACAATAAGATGGAACCGTTAAATTTGACACCCAAGAGATTCTAGAAGGGAAAAGCTCAATTTATTACAGGTATTTTTGCCACTTTGGCAAAGGCTGCTGCTTTTTGAATGCAGTTCATCTGCAATAAATAATCAAAATAAGCTTGTACTGTTAATTTTGCCAGTTAAAAGATAATATGGGGAAAAAAGCTCATTTAAATACAGTTATTTTTGCCACTTTGGCAAAGGCTGCTTTTTGAATGCAGTTTATCTGCAATAAATATTCAAAATAAGAGTGTACTGTTCATTTTGCCAATTAAAAGATCTTATGGGGGGAAAAAGCTCATTTAAATGCAGTTATTTTGCCACTTTGGCTAAGGGTGCTTTTTGAATGCAGTTTATCGAATTGATTTGAATTGAATGCTTTTATTGCCATTATCCAAGTATACTGAGATTTAAAGCCACACCACGAAGTTTACAATAAGAAGAACCAGCCAATAGACAAATAAATATTAAATAAAAATACTAAAGCAATAAATCAGTAAGTAGACAACATACATATCTAGGGAAGTGCACAAATAACACCAAGAAACAAACAAATGAAGAGAGAGATGATGCAGTAAATTACGAAAATAAGCTCGAAGTGAGCAATGACTTGTCACCGGCCAAAGCAATTAAAAAATCATAATAATAATAAAAAGAGAGAAAGAGAAGATGTTTGAGTTTTAAGTTATGTCACTCACCTGTTGGAAGGTGTTTGTGTTTGCAGGTGTGTCACTCACCTGTAGCACCGTCTTGACGGTGACCGGGGCCACGGTGGCGGTGCAGATGTTCTCGCCCCTCCGCGTCTCCTGGCCCATGACGAAGAGCATCGGCGTGGCCAGGGCGAAGGAAGCCAACCACATACCGCTGATCAGCTTCTTGGTGCGGCTCCGTGACATGATGCTCTTGGCCTTGAACGGGTGACAGATGGCCAAGTAGCGTTCCACGCTCAGCGAGGCGATGTTGAAGGCGGTGGCATACGAGCAGCTGTCCCGAAGGAAGTAGTAACCTCGGCACACTGCGTCCCCGAACACCCACGGGTGGTGGAACCAGATGAAGTTGTACAGCTCGATGGGCATGGACAGCACCAGAATCAGCAGATCGGACACGGCCAGGCTGGCCAGGTGGTAGTGGACTGTGCTCTGCAGGTTCTGCAGACTCTTCTTGCTCAGGAGGGTGCAAAGGGTGATGGAGTTGCCCAGGGAACCCACGGTGAACAGGAGCAAGTAAATGACGGTCACCATCACTTTGGAGTACACGTCCGTGTTGACTTCCAAGTCTTCCTCCCCGGCGTCCGGCTCCAGCTCGCCGCTGCTGTTGGAGAAGAACGAGAGGTTGCCCGAGAGGATTTGCGCCAAGGCGCCGTGGGGGTGCGCGTCCAGCCCGGGATGCGTCAGGTTCAATTCCATTACGTCGCTACGATGGCCGGAGAACGTGGAAAGACGCAAGCCGCCGATGTGAGGACGGCCAGGAAAAAGATGATTTTATATTTTGGCCATCGGGAGGGAGGCGTGCACCTTGCACTTGCCTCGGTTTGTGACGCAAAATGTCAAGTCCCCAATTCAGGACCAATACATTCACTTCGAGTACGCCCCCCTACAACAATGCCTTCAAATGTGTCGTCATATAGTATCTTAAAATCTGCACTTTTGCGAATGGGGAAAAAAAATAACATCATGCCATAGTTGCTTTCCGATCTGTTCTTTTTTAACTACATAACATTAACTTGGGAAAGTGAGTCAGTCTTTCTTCTTTTACAATGGTTTTATGTCTTTCATTTCTAGACCGCTTATCCTCACAAGGACTGCAGGGGGTGCTGGAGCCTATCCCAATCGCTGAATCGCTGGCCAGCCAATCGCAGGGCACGAGGAGACAGACAATCAATCATATCCAAGGGCAGTGTTCAACCAGCCTGCACTGCATGATTGTGGAATGTGGGAGGAAAACGAAGCACCCGAAGAAAACCCACGCAAGCCCGAGGAAAACATGTAAACTCCACAGTGAGGACCCACAGTGCCAATGACTGTGTTACATTGCTAAAAGAACCCGTTCCTCTCATTTTTAGGGGGGTGCTGGAGCCTATCTCAGCTAGTAATTATTTTTGGTCCAACTTTTCATAGTGCATAGCTTTTGGTTCCAATATATGTACAAATAACTATTTTGTGAAGAAGATCAACAAAGAAAACCAGCTGTGTGTCAAAACGTTCCATTGCTCATGCATTAGATTGATTGCTTAGTGTGTGTGTATGTGTATGTGTGAGAGAAACACCATATGGACCTCATCAGCTCATTTGTGATGGGCTAGAGGGTTGACAATGTAAAATATTAGCGATACATTGTATAAAAAACACCATTCTCCATAAAATATGAATGGAAAATCTTACCATTGTAGTCCTTTCCCACATCTTTTTTAGCATTGACTATCTTCTGGTGTTGCCAGCCAGTGACTTTGCAGAATTACAATATAGACATTCACCATTTCAAAGTGATTCTCTGACTCCATGGCAGAAAAACCATGCAAAAACCAAAAGGGAAGAAGTTTGAAATACAATAGAAAATGTACTATATGCTGAAAGACAAAAAAAGAAGTAACTGACACTTTTAGACATAACATTCAAACTTTAGCACTCCCCTATAGAGTTGTTTAGAACCCTAGCAAGTGTCTAAACCGGAATTGTATAGCAGATCTCCTAAAGATCCTTCTCTTACATGTTTTTCATCTTGATGCAGACCTTCTGCATCATTTGATTCAGATGAGTTTGTTGAGGAGGAATACATTGAAAAACAGCCTTCTCAATGCTTCCTTTTTTTACCCCTAGATAAGGTTTTGGGTTATTCCGTTGCACTTTTGGGGTTCAAATGAGGGAATGCTGTCATTTTCGTCAATTGTGAGACTTTGAAAGGATTTGAGACCTGCTGTGATTGAAAGCTAGATAGCTAAACGTGACTTGACTCAAATGAGTTTCCCGTTGTGCAACTGTTGCAGAAATCATAGTAGAATTTGACCAATTTGGCAAGCAAGAGACAAGGCAGAGTTGTAGGGGAAACACAAAAAAGTTTGACTCGGAAAATACAAAAGCAAAATACAAATACTGGGAAACACTAGCAGTCAAACAATACCTAAAGAAGAAGTACCCCCAGCAATGGAGTAGGATGACAACAACACCGCCAATGACAACGAAACGACACCTGAACCAGGAAGAGAGGAGAACTTAAATACATAGACAGGTTTGACGAGACAAAGAGGAACACCTGGGAAGACAACAAGCAACAGAAGCTGATGGATGGAGAAGACAGACAACAGGTGACATCAGCAGTTTATCACAAAAGACAAGACACAATGAAAAAAAAAATCCCTGGAAACAAAACAAATCGATCGTGACAATCCGGACAGGCAGTTTATTGCAATTCATTCCGAAAAAAAAGTCTATCCTAGGGGTTTGATCTGACATTAGAAGCCAGATTTATCACAGACGTGTTCCCTGTGGCTCACTAGTATTTTGGCATTGGTGATGTTGAAACTGTCATTGCATCATCCATTCCATTCAGATGCATTTTCAGAGACAATTATCTAGTTTTATGCATTAGAGGGGGACTATTGTTTTGGTACATAACTTTCTACCTGTGATCGCTTTATAGTTTTGGAAAACAGATTCCAAATCTGTGAAGTGAATTTTTACAGTTTTCTTTACACTGCAGAAAACATTAGTTTTAGAAACTTTGAAATTATGCACCTACATAAAATGTTTACATTCTGAGTGAACCAAATCTGCACCCAACACGGGCGGCCCGGCGGATTAGTGGTTAGCATGTCGGCATCACAGTTCTGGGGTCCTGCGTTCGGAATCCAGGTCAATCCACCTGTTTGTATGTTCTTTCCAGGCCAGCACAGCTTATTTACGGGTACTCCGGTGTCCTCCGACATTCCAAAAAAAAAAAGCATGGTAGGCTGGTTGGACTCTCTAAATTGCCCCTAGATATGAGTGTGAGCATGAATGGTTGTCTGTCTCTTCGTGCCCTGCGATTGGCTGGCCACCTCGTGCCTAAAGTCAGCTGGGATAGGCTTCAGCACCCCCCTCGACCCCAGTAAAGCGGTTCAGAAAATGAGTGACTGAATGAACACCCAGCATCAAATCTACTCCCAGCACCAGTTCCAGGCAAGCATGTACTGGACCATTCATTAGGATCACATCAGACCCAGGAGTCATTAAAAGCATTTTTTCCACCTGCATCACTACCTAAGTCGCAAGCTGCACTGGTTGAACGCAGACGTTGATTGATGCCCCACCCCCCTCCGTTTTTTACCCGGCAGATAGTAAGGATTGGAAGCTCTCTTTTCCCTCCTGTTGCTTCAATTCAAGCCATCAGGCTCTCAGGAACTGTGCATCATGGTGCTTTTTCCTCAACTTTTCTTCAGACAATCCCAGTCCCAAATGTTGATCCTTGAGGTTAGGCAGCTCCACTGCATAATTCCCCCTGCATTGTATGAAGATGGCTGCCACTAGTTGCCTCTGGGACCGCACGGGGAAGAAGGGCACGGAGCAATCTGTTACCCGTCCATAGAGACAAACCTTTCTTTGTGTGTGTTAATGAGCATTTTGTTTCAGTGCTTATATTTGTCAGCCTTTGCCTTGACGTGAAGAGAGAGAGTTATAGTCTTTACAAGTGTGTGCGGAGGCTCATGTTTAATTGAGAGCAGGCATATAATTACACATGCGTCATGGGTGCTTTATGTTCATGTTTCTGCTATAATGGGGTGCGTGATCAAATTTATCAAAATGCTGATTGAAGTTAATTGATGCTTCTTAGTCGTAGATATTTGGTTTTTCGGGGGACAAACTCAAATTGCTGGCAGGTTTGAGATCAAAGACTGATTAGAAGAATTTTAGCTCTTAGCAATTCTGAATAGATAGAGCAGGGCAGTTCAACAAACATTAAAACAGCAATTAAGCTAAATTTTCTATTTCATTTGTTGTTCTTTTCTATATGTTGTCAAATCGCCATTTTCACTTCAACAAATTGTAATAAATTATGTTTTTGTGTGGGGGTGCAGAAGGTAGATGAGCAAGAGGGGAGTAAAAGTGAACACGTTTAATTTTTTTTTTATAGGATAGGCTCCAGCACTCCCTGAAACCCTTGTGAGGATAAGCAGTTAGGAAAATGAATGAATTACCTGTCTCAGTCTTTCCGTATTAGTGTACTTCCTACAACTGCATAACAATTCCATTTGTCACCAGTAAAAAATGTTCCCCCAATAAATATAGCCATTTTTACTTCGGTATAGTTATTTTTCTAGGAAATATGGGACCACTTGTCTTCACAAATCAAGATGAAAAGATTTTTTTTTTTTTTTAAACACAACAACAACAAAAATAATCGATCCAAGCAGTCAGAGCATGCCGCCTTGAGGCTGGCTTTAATTGACCTTTCGGCCATTCATTATATCTTGTTACCTTTGACCCACCCCCATTTGTTTCTCTGCGTACCCCACAACAAACCCTCCCTGTTTCTCTTGTGTGTTTTAGCTCTACGTTTCATTCAAATGCTCCACCATTAGCTTTCTTGACTGTCATTGTTCCAAACAATGATATTTAAATGTTTACATTTCGGCTCTCTCTCCAGATTGGTTTCTCTGTATACAATTTGTTCTTAACCTTCCCCCATGTCAGTAATTTCAACCCCCCGGTTCAGTTGTGACTGGTACTCCTCCACAGCGACAGGTTAAACTTATACATTTCAAGCAGCAACCTCATTTAGAGTCAAGACTGAGTGCACTCAATGCTACCCACAAATCCAATCCTTCAAATCTTTGTTCCCAAATGGTTATGGCCACCTGCTTTTTTATTTCCTGAGATCGAGGCCTTGATGGTTTGATTACATTTTTATAATGCATGTGTACCATGAGCACTTGTCATGATAAAATTACACCATCTTAAAGAGATGGAGAGTGAGAGAGAGAGAAAGAGAGAGACTAACCCACCTGAATACAAGTTTTGGACCATTTTATAGTTGAAGAAAGCAAGCCTGAGGTGGTTTTGTTGGTTGTTGCCGAGGGCGGAACTCAAATGCGAAGACGATGGCTGGTGACCTTCATTGAATGGAATACATAAGAGAAGTAGAGAGCCAGGTGAAAAAAACAAATAGTCCAGGTGGGAAGAGGGTCAAGGCTGAGGGTTAAGGTTGTATTGTAATGAGGAGAATCATAGCCAGGAAACTTTTCTGAGTTTTTGAAAAAGGATGATTGTCAGATATGGCAAGGTTGAGAAATTTCAGAGGGAAGAAGGCAGAATTTGGGCTTTATGGCAGTTCGCGTGAGTCTTGAAAATGTTGGCTGAAATTTACATAGTCAAGTAGTGACGTTATGCAGCAAAAATAAGTAAGTAAACAAGTCCTAGTCCAGCAGGTCTTAGTCCAGCAAGCAAGAACCAGACTTGTATTTCTACCTGAAAAGGTTTAGTCTAAAATTGCCCATTGAAATGCCACAGCTCCTCACGTCCCAGTTGTCAGTAATGGTAATGACTTTTCAATAACAAATTGATTATACTTTCAATTAAATGACGACCAACTCATTTCAATTGATAGGATTCAGTGTAACATGCCGTTGAACATGATAATTACGGGATATTCATTCTTTGCACTTGCCTGTCGAATGATTTAATGGGCAGGGTCAACTTTCCTGTGAAATGAATTGAAAGTGGATTATTAAATGCATAATTATATGAACTCACCAGGCAAGACACGCATTTGCCTGAGCGACGCATTGTTATGTTTCTCGAGTCAGTTCTATTTTCCTCTTCCATTTCTGTCCGTCAACTTGGACGGTGTCAAAGTGTGAAAGGAAAAAAATAATACAAACAACTTGGAATTCAGACCCAACTCTGACAACTTTTAAACATTGACACAATTACTCATATCAGGGGGTCCCGTACTCCATACTACTGAGCCCACCAAGGAGTACAACCGAATTCCCTTTCCAAGTGAGCAAAACACACTTGTTTGGGAGCCCTTTTCATCTCACTCTTTTGGATGAAAATTCTTATTACCGTATTTTCACGACTATATGGCGCTCTTAAAAGTCTTAAATTTTCTCCAAAATAGACGGTGCGCCTTATAATACAGTGCGCCTTATATATGGAGAAAAAAAACAGAAAACCAAAAACGAAAAACCACCACTGTCGGACATTAAAAAAAACACAAACGCCTGAACTGAAACAATACTGTTAAATATGCAGATGCCATCTTAGTTTACAAAATCTTCCATCACATAGCTCCTCCCCCACTGCAAGATTGTATACAAAAAAATCCAAAACATCAACAATGGCTGGCTCTAGAGGTGAATGTGTAGTGAGTGCTTCATACCTGGAAGTCAATAGCAATTACCGTATTTTCACCACTATAAGGCGCACTTAAAAATCTTAAATTTTCGCCAAAAAAGACAGTGCGCCTTATATATGGAAAAAATGTCATTCATTGAGGGTGCGCCTTATAATGCACTGTGCCTTATAGTCGTGAAAATACGGTAGTTTTAATCATTATTCATTACAAAATGTATTATTCTTCATCTAGTTTTCGTTGATGCACGCACAGAAGTTTTTGTTGATTTTACTTGACCAGTACTAAAAATGTCACCTGTAAATGTTTAAAGATTTTAGTCTAAAAAAAAAAAATACTAAATTGCCTGGAACAAATAAACATGGCTGTAAAAAAACTGCTTAATGAGACCAAATTGTATTGCCCACATTCACCTGACACCACAGACTGGGATGGCTAAAAGCCTACAATTACTTGTGATGCTGAGGGGTTTCATTGCTTGTTTGTATAGACATGGCACACATTTTCCAATCACTGCTCCTTATGGGATGAAGGGCTGCAGCCAATTAAAAAAAAAAGCATTTTAAAAGCAGTTATGTCTGGATCCTTGGAAATAATAATTACTGGATGATCAAAATACTGCAACTCAAAGCTCCAGTGCCATTCAGTATTCACCATTAAAATCACAAATATGTATGTATACATTCTTAAATATGTTAGATATTCTAATGTGTATATGGTAAATTACTGTTATCAGTGCTGCCTCCACGAAATCCGTCTAATTTTAGTACTATTAAACACATTTCACCACTAGTGTTTTGTTACTTTGTTAATAGATGGCAAATTAGAACAAATACAAATGTTTTTCCAATTCAATATCCTGTTTAGGGTGTTTTTTTTCAGAGGGTTGGAACAAATCAATTTGATTTTAGTTCATTTCTATATATATATATATATATATATATATATATATATATATATATATATATATATATATATATATATATATATATATATATATATATATATATATATATATATATATATATATATATATATATATATATATATATATATATATATATATATATATATATATATATATATATATATATATATATATATATATATATATATATATATATATATATATATATATATATATATATATATATATATATATATATATATATATATATATATATATATATATATATATATATATATATATATATATATATATATATATATATATATATATATATATATATATATATATATATATATATATATATATATATATATATATATATATATATATATATATATATATATATATATATATATATATATATATATATATATATATATATATATATATATATATATATATATATATATATATATATATATATATATATATATATATATATATATATATATATATATATATATATATATATATATATATATATATATATATATATATATATATATATATATATATATATATATATATATATATATATATATATATATATATATATATATATATATATATATATATATATATATATATATATATATATATATATATATATATATATATATATATATATATATATATATATATATATATATATATATATATATATATATATATATATATATATATATATATATATATATATATATATATACATATACATATACATATACATATACATATACATATACATATACACATATACACATATACACATATACACATATACACATATACACATATACACATATACACATATACACATATACACATATACACATATACACATATACACATATACACATATACACATATACACATATACACATATACACATATACACATATACACATATACACATATACACATATACACATATACACATATACACATATACACATATACACATATACACATATACACATATACACATATACACATATACACATATACACATATACACATATACACATATACACATATACACATATACACATATACACATATACACATATACACATATACACATATACACATATACACATATACACATATACACATATACACATATACACATATACACATATACACATATACACATATACACATATACACATATACACATATACACATATACACATATACACATATACACATATACACATATACACATATACACATATACACATATACACATATACACATATACACATATACACATATACACATATACACATATACACATATACACATATACACATATACACATATACACATATACACATATACACATATACACATATACACATATACACATATACACATATACACATATACACATATACACATATACACATATACACATATACACATATACACATATACACATATACACATATACACATATACACATATACACATATACACATATACACATATACACATATACACATATACACATATACACATATACACATATACACATATACACATATACACATATACACATATACACATATACACATATACACATATACACATATACACATATACACATATACACATATACACATATACACATATACACATATACACATATACACATATACACATATACACATATACACATATACACATATACACATATACACATATACACATACACACATACACACATACACACATACACACATACACACATACACACATACACACATACACACATACACACATACACACATACACACATACACACATACACACATACACACATACACACATACACACATACACACATACACACATACACACACACACACACACACACACACACACACACACACACACACACACACACACACACATACACACATACACACATACACACATACACACATACACACATACACACATACACACATACACATATACATATATACATATATACATATATACATATATACATATATATATATATATATATATATATATATATATATATATATATATATATATATATATATATATATATATATATATATATATATATATATATATATATATATATATATATATATATATATATATATATATATATATATATATATATATATATATATATATATATATATATATATATATATATATATATATATATATATATATATATATATATATATATATATATATCACAGGTGTGTCATCATGTGGTCATTTGTATTTATAGCATCATATAAGTCTTGTTTTTCTCAAACAACAAGGTTTTGCTTTTAGATACTTTTGTTTCCCATTGATTTATTTTTAAATTGGCTATGTGCTTTTTCACGCAACCTTACCAACTCAAAATATAAAAGGGAATCCAAATGTCAAATGTTGAAATGAAGGTGTATGAAAGTCCTGGTTTGTATTTTTAATCATGTCAACATAACACATTACAACTTCAAAGTAATACACTGTACTGTACAATAATAAGTCAATTGTTTTGTTGCTGTGATCATCATGTCTTTGGATCAACCAATATACAACTCTGTCACTTATACATTGAAGCAACTGATTGCAAATGAGATATGTAACACAAAAAAAGCAAGCCTTATCGCTTGATATTTTTGCCTTTGCCCCCCAAATCATTAAAATGCTCATCTTTCTTTCTGTATGTATTTCTTATGTCAGCAAATACACTATTGTGTTTTCACTATCATTTTTTTGTTGCGGAGGTGGCTGTCATAGCAAGTGATACTATTTAAACGGGCTATGCCAAGAACAATTACAAAAAAAAAGGCTGGAATGCACAACTTTAAAGTTAAACAAAAAAAAAAAAACTAAAATTACATTTGGATGTTGTCTACGAGACAGTACCCCGTTTCTTAGTTGAAAGCAAAGAGAAAAGAAAACAAAAATTCCCATTTTTGCGTGCACCTGCTAGCAAAAAAATAAAAGAAGTATGAGGATAAGTGCATCCCTAGCAGGTACAGCTTGAGGTCGAAATGTCAAGTCAAAGAACACACCAGGATCACTAATTCATAAGAGCCTTGTCAGAATATTTCTGCAATTAAGAAATTAATAAAGACCATTCAAAACAGTGCTTTGAGAGATTTGTTTCCGTGTAATAGTGAATATATATGTGTAGTTTTATTTACTACTTAACCACTGCAATGCATGTATGGTTTTGATATAGGGATTCAAATAGACCAATAAGGTCAAGGTAGGCCTCTACACTGAGTGCTGCCAAACTCCATTGACCCCATTTAATAATAATCGGACATAGGCTTTGTCATCATCATTGACTCGACAAAAGCCTAATTGTCATCATACCCAGCTGCGTATGACCATGTCATATGACGATGACGATTTTAGGAGTACCCTTGTCCCAATTCAGGAGGTTATTTGGAGTGAATGCGATTTGCGCAAAATCAAAATGCGCTGAAGTCGCACAAGATGAATCATTTGTCAGAACTTGTAACTCAGATGATTCTCAATGCTCTCCTGTGACCAAATTCTTCCAATTTAGAGTGCAATTGAATCATGGTGGCGGAAGCCATAGCGATGATGTGAATTTCGAGACATTTAAATGGGAAATTTGGTACTTCTCCGAAATAGTTGCTTTAAAAAAATTTGAAGTGATTTTTTGGGGGGATTTCCAGAGTTTAGGGAGGTTGTTCGGAGTCCAGGAGTTTACCTTGCATTGCCGGGTAAACTCATGAAATTCCAGAGTAGTTGGCAGCTCTGTACACTGTATGGGGAAAGACATGCATATAGTTCGCGAGCTATGTTTTGTTCTATTATGAGTGTAAATTGCTTCAAGTGCTTATGTTCTATTTGTCTTTTCTTCCATTGTGTTAGTGCTCCCTTTCCATTAAAAAGTAAGCTGTTGTGTTCTTAAGTACTTGCTGGAGATTTAGCTGGGGTATATTTTTGAAATAAGGCTTATCAGTATACTTGGGGCAGGGACAGTAAGGAAATGGGCTTCTTTAATGCATAAAAGATTATTAGTGAATATTCTATCAAAAATACTGCTACTCTTTTTTAAAAGAGAGAAAAAAGTACACAAAGGCTGGTGAAAATCTATACAAGCTAATGGCACATAATTAACAGGTTCAATACAAAATTTAAAAACCATATGAACATATAAGCTGAAACTTTCAAAGAAAACAAATACTCTTATTTTTCCAAAAAGGTTGAAAGTGCTAGAACTCAGATTAGCTCACAGAAACCCAGGGAGGACAAACTTGGGATATGCCAAAAGCTTTCATTTCTTTATATTTTTTTTTGTACACAAAATGCTTTTTATATGATTATTATTTTTTCATCTATAATGAAATTTATTACAAAAATAGAATGTGTTCAATTTGATTGCTACAACTTTTGGCTTAAGTCAAAAAAAGGTCTTTCTTAGAAACAA
This sequence comes from Stigmatopora nigra, assembly GCF_051989575.1. Classification (NCBI taxonomy): domain Eukaryota; kingdom Metazoa; phylum Chordata; class Actinopteri; order Syngnathiformes; family Syngnathidae; genus Stigmatopora; species Stigmatopora nigra. The sequence continues at coordinate 12,840,073 of NC_135508.1, forward strand.
CCTTTTCTTTTTCCTTAATCATAACACGGATCAATTTAGAAAAACATGCCTTATTTCCTTTCCTCAATGCATCTTACGTTAATTATTCAAAAATAATGATAATTATAATATATATGACTCATTTAGAATAGCCAGTTCCAAAAAATGCAAGTGGATTTGTTATTTGTTAACACCTCACATCTTGATTACTTTTCAAAAATGAGCCAGAAATCATTTACCAAGAGAAGACTTGCTGATAACTTTGAAACGATCATTATATGTTGAGCAGCTTTTAGTTGCCAAGTGCCTTCATCAGGGATGCCAAATCAGGTCCTCGAGGGTCCCTATCTAGTCTATTTACCATATCTCGTTACTCTACCACACTTGAATCGAATCTTCAACAAACTCGTCCAGAAGCTTGATAACAATCCCGATTATGTGGATGTGTGTGTGTGTGTATGTTGGCGCTGTGAGACGTGGAAAACACACTAGATAGGTGCCTTCAAGGACCTGAATTGGTGACCCCTGTCCTACAGTATGTGTTGATTTTTTCCCCTAATAAAAATGGAGATATCTTGTTTTTTTTTTTTTTTTTTTTTCAAATGAAGTCCTCTATATAAAATGTTGGACAGGGAGTAAGCTCTCATGACAAGCAATTGTGCAAAAGTATAGTTTCTTCTCCCCAGGTTTTGGTAAGAAAAATACAAATGAGGTGATGTGTTGTGTTTTTTTTTCTCTTCTCTCCAGGTCCTTTGTACAAACAGACAACAACAATATCAACAAATAAACAAAGACAAATAAATGACCAAAAAAAACCAAAAAGCGACCCTTTTTTCTTTGACTCTACAAAGCAGCCGAAAGAGAATGAGGATGGGGTTTAAGGGGGGGCTGAGGTTTGATGGGCTGATGTACACATTGTCAGTTTGGGTTGGTTGTGCATCTTTCTGTCCATTTTCCAACAATCGCACACACTCATAAATCTAGTGGTCTACAGTTGTCTCCAACCGTAGCTAAAAGCAGCAATATGTATTTGACTATTTATGTGCTATGTTGGTTTTTTTGTATGTAAATTCATCAACTGCCTAACATCTTGAAGTGGGTGTGGTCATGGAAGATGTTTTTTTCGGGTTTCAAAAGTAATAAAAAGTTTACACGAAGCAAATGAAAATCATTGTACACACTCTATAGATAATATGTACTAATTTGTGAAAGCACCTTTTGCTTGAAAGACTTTTTGAGAGGAAGAGCTCAAGGAAACGGAAAGTCAACCTGAAGACTCAAAAGGACTGTCATTAAAGCAAAACATGTCATCCCCTTTAATTTTGCTCTAACGATTGACTGCGGCTTTAAACCACACTTTCTATGTCCATAATGTGTTTTGAGATGTAGGGTTAACTTTGGGCTCAGTTTACTATAGGCTGGTGGGGAACAGGTTTGAAAATATCTTAGCTTCATTCAAGAAATGTGCAGGAAAAATTTCCATCTCTCGGAAAGCCCTGTGTCAGCATCCTAATCGACATATTCTATCTAGCGCAAACCCTAAGTGATGATTAAGTCACTAAAAATCGGCTATAAATATCGTAGCATCAACTATGCTAACTCAAGTACACGTGAACGTAATGACTGGATATGATAGAAAGCTTGAGGGACATTTACTAATACTTCATCCAATGTTTGATCCAAAAAAAAAAAACAACAACACACAAATGTAAACCTGCCAGACATCCAAAAAGAAAAACATTATCACTTTAACGACCTAAAAATGCACATTTGCTGAGATAAAGTATGATTTGTGATCATCATTATGAGATATTTCGTACACTGCAATAACATTCTTAAACACATTTTCCTCATTTGTCACTGTACATCTTTTTTTTTTTTGATTTTTTTTTTTAAGCATTCACATATGTCAGGGATCCTTGCGACATCTTTTCGGAACAGAAGGCCTAACCTGAAGAAGTGGATTTTATGCAATGTGACTTTTAGTTTAAGTTGATCTGAAAGCATACAAAAATAAGTCAAGCAGGACTTTTACGTTTGAACGTGATCCAAGTGATGTAAACCAGAGTTAAAACAATAGGATGTTGTCCACCAACAGACACATCGCACGGCTAAAAAGAAACTTTTGCCAACTAAATGTGTTTTTTTTTTTGCCATTCGGGTTTGGCATTACTTTTTGATAAAATTCAGGGCCCTATACTTTCCTAGACTGCGACCAATCTATTTTCATTCCAGAGAAAGAAGATCTTTTGGACGAAAAGTGGCTGGTTTTCGCACTAGGTAGTTAACGTGTTTCAACAAGAAACCCGATATTAGCTTATGACAAACATTCTGAAATTAATTCAATTAAGTGGGAGATTGTTATTACAGGCAGTCTTTTGGTTACTCCGGTTTCAACCTACTTTGTTTCGTCGTTACGAACGCCTCATAAACATAAAAACTTGTGGAACTTACGCTGTCAAACAGCGCCATCGTGCGTTCAAGCACGATTACTGCTTTTTCAATGCCCTGGGTAAAAAAAGGTATATAGAGTGCTATGTTGGCTCCTTGAAAAAAGGACTTTTACTTAATGTTTGACATTTTTTAGCATATTGTCGAAAACATCACATTTGCTTTGTTTTTAATTGCTTTAAGTAGAACTATATAGAATTCCCTCTCTATTATCAAAGGCTCTTTAATTTAATTGAATAGTAGAAGACGTTGTAATATGGGCAAGTATTGTCTTTTTTTTTTTATTAATTATTAGTCATATTATTTTTTGCCACTGAAAGAAATGAATAAAATCTGGTCTAAAACGCCCCTGTTCGTCACATTGGTCTAGATTTTGACTGCGTATGAAAAAAGGGCCCCTCGTGTGGTTACGAAAAGCCCAAGTTTGTTAACGAAGACTAAAATAAAAAAAAACGTTTTCCACATTCCAAACAAAATCCTAGTAAATACTTGCAGGAAAAGAATCTTTTAGGGGGCAGATAAAAACTCACCAAAATAGCTTGAACTAGATAGAAGGTGTAAAGAAAGTTAATTCTGGGTATTCCAACCTCAAGAGTCGATTCATGAGGGCGGAAACAAAGCAGATTCTTAACAATGAAGTGCCTTCTGCTAAAATAACAAAGTGCTTCTCTTGAAGAAATGTTATTATTAAAAAAAACAGCATAATTTTTAAACCAACACTTTTCACATTTCTTTCTCTTTGCTCCCTAAATAAAACGCCACATGCTTTATCGGATTTCCATTGAAACTTGACTGCAACGGGTCACCAAGCAACAAAATGGCACGAGAGCACTTTTTGTTTTTTTCTTCTTTTTTTTTTTTACCCCCCCCCAGAAAGGTTGCATTTGTGCTATCGAATGTGAGAACCTTTGAGGTAAATTGTGGACTCTATCGCTTTTTTCCCCTCAAGACATTGTACAATGGTTTTTAAAAAAGAAACGTTTAAAAAAAAATCCACTTCAAACTATATTCTGTTCTGGGTCACAAAAATAAGGATAATTGTCACTAAACTTCGATATATTTGTTTGTTCTATTATTGCTTTTAGAAAAGTAAGCAGTACCGTGCCTTTTGGCCTACTGATTCTGCTTGCTACACTACTAAATAAGGGAGATGCAAATATAACGGGACATAAATGGCAATGGATGAAAAATATAAGCGTTAATACATAATTAAAACGATAGAAAAAAAGGGCAAACATATCCCCACCTCTCCGAGAATGTGTCTTTCAATTTTTTTTTGAAGGATTAATCCGAAACTTTTGTGTGCTTTCATTTTAAGGCATCAAAGTGTTGTGTGTTATTTTTTCTTCTTCTTCTTCTGATGAATGCATAATCTATAGCTTTAATCTAAACCAACACTCTCACTGAAAGGCCTGGTGGAAGCGAGGCAGCGTGGTGGTACTAAGGCTGGAGCTGAATACTGGTGGAAGAGGGTGCAGGGGTCCGAGTCCTAGACCCCCGCCAGAGCTCTGGTGCTCCTGAGGTTGCGGTTGCAAAGAGGTAAGAGGCGCCACGGCGGCTGCCGCCGAGTGAGGCTCGACGGCGTGCAGAGATGAGGAAGACGAGGAGGTCGTAGACGAGGTGTAGCCCATCACCAGTCCTCCTGTGCTCATGGGGGCACTGTAGGGAGGGAAGTTGAGCGGGAGGAACCCCAGCAAGTGGGAAAAGTCCATGTTAGCAGCAGACAAAGACTCGGCAATCACCGCGGGGCTCTTGGACAGCAGAGGATCCCCGCCGCACAGTTCTTCGGCCAGGCCGGCGGAAGGCTCGATTCCGTCCTTGGAGGGCGAAACGGGCGCGTGAGGCTCCGCCGAGGGGAGCGGGCCCGGCAAGCCGCTCTGCAAATCCATGAGGAAGCTCTCCATCTCCACCTTTAAGGGTTTGTCCAGCAGGTATGAGGTAGATCCCAGCTGGTATTTGGGGGCTTGCTGGGAGTGGTGCTGCTGCTGGGGGACCGAGGGCTGGTGGTGAGGCGGAGGGGCCAATGGAGGGGAATGGTGGTGATGGTGGTGGTGGTGATGATGGTGGTGGTGGTGGGAGTGCGGGTGCAGGGGGCCGGTGGACTCCATGTGGCAGCCCATGCCCACGGAGAGGGACGTGGACATCAAGGGTGGGTGAGGGTGGTTTACCCCGGAGTTTGACATGGCCTGAAGGTGGTGGGGGTTGTACACCCCGATGGGGAAGGGGGTCCCGCTTGGGAAAGGCTTTGCCATCATGGGGTCCTTATTAGAAGCCACGCTACACATCATGGGGCTGAGTTCCTCCTTGACGGAACAAGGAGGAGACCCCGAGGCGAGGAGGCCCAGCATATCCGGAGGTTCGGTCTTGATCTTCAACAACTCCTGCGAGTGGCTTTTCTTGACGTGACGCGTCAAGTGGTCCTTCCTGCCGAAGCGCTGGGCGCAGTACTGACACAGGAAGTCCTTTCGGCCAGTGTGCACCACCATGTGTCGTCTCACGTCCTTGCGCGTGTAGAAACGGCGGTCGCAGTGGTCGCACGGGTGTTTCTTCTCCTTGGTGCCACCGGACGATTTCCCCGAGTGGCTCTTGAGGTGTTCCAGGAGGACCGGCGTACTCTCGTACCTCTGCATGCAAACTTTACAGGTGAGGTCCCCCGCTGTGGCCGAGTGCATGGCCACGTGGCGCTTGTAGCCCAGCTTGGTGCTATAGTGCTTGCCACACTCCTCACACTTGAAGGCCTCTTTGTTGGGGTCGTGTGTTTGCAGGTGGTTCTTCAAGTGGTCCTTACGATGGAACATTTTCTCACAGAATGAGCACTGGTGGGTCTTCTGTGGAGAGTGTGTGGCCATATGCCTGCATATGACCAAATGGGAAGAGATGGATGGACGGTCAGGAGCAATTGCATCTGTGACCTTGCTACATTGGATAGTTTTTGTTTTACTGCCAGATTTAATCACGTTTATTGCCAAAGTATGTTTAACTAGACAAGTATCCAATTAAAATAAAGTAAAGTACCATATTTTCACAACTATAAGGCGCACTTAAGTCTTAAATTTTCTCCAAAATAGACAGTGCGCCTTATATATGGGAAAAAATGTCATTCATTGAGGGTGCGCCTTATAATGCGGTGCGCCTTATAATCGTGAAAATACGTTGCTCTGTAAAACTGAATGGGACCAAATTCGTTTTCATGACTAATGATGATAAATAATATCAAAAGACATTGAAAGCAACAGCAGTGAAATGTTATTTCAAATGTTCGAGAATGAGTCAAAATTTCTATAGTGTACTCTATAGTGGCAGAGCAATGAGTGGTATATAAAAAGTGTGCCAACTCATCCATAGTAATGCCACTAATGGAATCATTTGTTTCTTCTGGTCAGGTGGTGGAGCTTAATGGACATTAATGGACAGTTTTTCTTACTTTTTGGCTCCTTTTAACCTTCTCAATCCATTCATACACTGTTTTTTTCGGTCCTAAAATTGTGCAAAAAACCCAAAATGAGAGTACGCTATATAGCCAAGTGAGGGTGATTTTTGACCTGTGCTCATATACTGTGACGAGAGCCAGCATGGAGTAAAGGTTTAATACCTGAAGAGTTTGTATTTGGAGCTGAAGGCCTTGGGGCAGTGTGGTTGGGAGCAGCGGAAGGGCTTCTCTCCCGTGTGGCTTAAGGCGTGGAGCCGGAGCTTCTCCTGAGAGGCCAATAAAACCCCGCACAGCAAACACTGGTTTCCTCTCCCCACCTCTTCTTCCTCTTCTTTCTCTCCCCTCTCTCTCTCGGCGCGGGACAGCAGGCCAGTGCTCCCAAACAACTTGACGGTGGACCGTCGTCCCTCTTCCTCCGGCGTCAGTGCGGTAATACGGTGTGAGGCATCGGCGGCAGCAGCTGCCATGGCAGCCCTAGAGTGCCGCTGCCATGAAAAGCCACTTGGGGCTCCCCTGCCTTTCAGGCTCAAAGTTGGAAGATGAGGCCCCGCAGGCAGGCGACTTCTGAAGTGGCGGCTCAGTAGAAGCTTGACTTATCTTGTTGTAACATTGAGAATCTGAAGTAAGACACAAGGAGACGTGCTAGTCACTAAAAGGATAACTGTTAAGGTGCCCTGGGCAAGCCACAGGAGTTCCCTACACCGCTAAATGCCCGCCTTGCATGAGTTTCTCTTCGCGTGCTAATACATGTAATGCGGTAGAGTGGGACAGTTAAATCTCCATTCAGGGGCTCAATATTTCAATTTGAAATTTTCCTACTTACTATTCCGGGTGTCCGCCTCATTAACTTGACATTTGTTGCACTTTTCCTCCTTTTATGTCTCCTCCTCACCCAGTTCCAACCGCTACGCTTGGCGGCGAGTGCCAAATACTCTTCTGCATTTTGACTCTGGAGTGGGGGAGAAAGCAAACACAAAATTGAGTATTAAAATTGATGCTTAAGCATAGAAATAGTTCTGGAATTGAGAATTAAATCCAAAATCTTTACTTTCAAACCCTATCCATTGGATCTAAAATAGTTTAGCCATAATAGAATGAAGGATAGGCCTGTATATGGTTGACCACTAATTTAGGGTGTCCACCGCCTGTTGCCCATCGTTGACTGGGATCAGCTCTAGCACCCCTGTGAACCTCGTGAGGATAAGCAATACAGAAAATGAATGAATGATACAGTAGATACACATACATGTCAATGACTTAAATTTGAATCATGTCAGGTTATGAGAAAAAAATAATTCTTAATAACGAAATTATGACTGCAGTTTGGCATCTCCTCAGCGAAAGTTCGACCTTTCTGTATCAGCTCTTTGACCCTCACTCACACCAAGTTCTAAATCTGCGAGTCCTACTTCAATTCACTAGAGGGTGCTGGATGACAAGTGTGATGATAGCATCCAAAGAGTTTTTTATAGCCACGAAATTCCAAATGTAACAATAACACAGTGATTCTTAACCTAGGTTCGTTCGGTGGAACCTCTGCCGCAGAGGTCAAGACACATCGACTCATAATGTCTCTTAACGATAACATGCCTCACTTGACCATCGCTGGCTGCAGATGATTATGTGACATTGCTTGGCCAATCAATGCTGCGACAAATTTATATATGTTGAATTTTTTAAAAAAATTGACACCCCAGGTGACCTGTACTACTGCAGTGGAGTCCAAAGTTGAGCGGACACAATAATGGAAGGGTTATGTGACCCCTGAGCATGTACTTGGTGCCATGTAAACACATGTGGTTCAGAAATGGTACTCACACACATACATCCTTGCACACTTTCTGTGTAAGAGGTCATAGAGTTGAAAATGACACCTAACATAAGATGATTTTAGATTATTTGCAGTTGCGCGTATGTTAATGAAACAAATGAAACCCATCTCTCGGTGCCCCATTGAAATCTGAATACAGCACACTCAAGCAATGAATAATAAGTAATCAATGCAAGGATTTTTTTATTATATAGGTTTATGCAATTTTGTGTTTCAGATGTTATTCCACGTGTATACGGTCTTGTCTTTGTCTGTGTATGTGTTTACAGTGGTGGTAAAGAGGACCTGACAGCTTTAGCATTGTGCGATGGTCATCACCCAGCAGGGGAGGTGCAGTGGGGTGACACCCATCCCATTGACCACCCTCAGGGAGCCTGACTCCATTGTTACAGCCTACCCACGTCGCACATTCCTGGCCTGAACCATGCCGTGTCACACCTCCCCAAAACAGCAACATGTAGCGCACTCAGTGTAGCAAGGATTGTACAGCATTGCGCGCACACACACACACACGCACAAACGTAACATTCACTAGAGGCCAGCAACTAACGATCCGATAGACGATTTTTGCGGCATTCAATTAGTCTGATAATGTTTAGCTCCCACAATTGCTATTGTTTATTTGAACTTAATTTCCGAATTTCTAATTAATATTCTCCCTTCATAAAAGCCTTTATGGTCACTTAGCCATCCAAATTTAATAAAAAAAAATTCAAAAAGGTCTTTCCATCTTGTACTTAGGATAAATTAAGAAATAAATAAAGCGTGACTACCAGCGTATGTAATAATGATATATGCCATGTTACAAAGCTAGCTACAAAGTCCTGTTTTATGATGAGGACTGAAAGTAAAGCGACATTCAAATCTTGCTAGCAGTTTAACAACAGCACAATGTATCCTTCTTTTCTCTTGAAATTCTCTTTAACATTCAGGTGACAATAATAATAATGTATTTTGGGCGCCATTCACGACACTCAAGGTCACGGTAGGAATACTAATGAATAGCCTGCCAACTTAGTTCAAGTTTATATTTGCTTTTCACTTTTATTTTACGTTGTCCTTTGCACATATCACACAAGCTGGACTTTGCTTGGACATCTGCGAGCGCATGGTTGCTGAACGCAACGCTTAGTTCTCCTAATCAGGAAGGCTGAAAGCAGCATTGAAACACTACTTTCCGCCTGGTTGTCTTTGGTTTCTGTCCTGGATGAAAGAGCTTCCACATTCCTTTCCAGCAGGGTCAGAGGTCATCCTCTGCACTGCACCGCCTGCCCGCCCGCCGCAGCTCCCGCATGCTGAGTGACTGCTATTAACCCCTCTGATGCTGGCTGTAGGGAAATCTTTCACAGATCCTTTGTCGTGATGTCTATGGTACCGACAACTTTGGCAAACCAGGTCAGGTTGAAGCAGGCAAAAAGCCACATTGGCCAAATAACGATGGCTCGCTGAGGCAACGGGCGCTGATTGACTACACTTTACCAGCAACCTAAATATAGAGGCTGAGTTCACCGTGTGGAGTTTAGGTGACAACAGCCGCTCTTGTGAGGAGGGGGTAGTCAGCCATGGGGGTGGTGGTGGGGTTAGTAGTAGTGGAGGAGCAGCGAGCAAGGAGATGGTGGTTATGTATTTCTCTGAGAAGGCGAATGTGCTGCTTAAACACGGCAAGGACACTCATTCCACTCTCTATGATGTCAATGTCCAATAAAAAGTACATACATCCGCCATATTGAGTGAGTCTCAACTGTTAATAAAGGTTGGCAAATTGCTAAATAAACATCTCACTTGCTGAGAATTTGTGATGTCATAGCATTTCACTTTATTTAAGCAGAAAACGGCATGCATTAAACAGCATGCGTACTTAGTTCAGTGTGTCAGTTAACAGAAACAATTTCACTGAGCCATCAAGTACGGTACCAGGAAATGTATTTTCAATTGTGTCAGTCTATGACTTGCTCACTGAATTTTCTTATTGTTGTTGTTTATGTCTTGGTGTGATTGTGAAAGCCTTCCTTACATTAGAATCAAAACTGATGTGAGAAGATGCTACACATAGCTTTGGCTGTAGAACAAATTATATTCCCATCAAAATGTTGAAAACCACATGAAAGTATAGAGTGAGTTAGTTTATATATATTCAAGATAAAGAGTGCACTTAAAGGGCTTTGAAACATGTCTACCACATGGGAATTGGGTAATGCACAAAAAGGAGGGAAAACAGGAGTTGCGTACAGCTGTGTAGTCCATGGTCTTTGTGGCAGTCAAATAAGTCTAATGTGACAGGCAAGGGGTCAAGCTCCAGTGAACTCATTGAAAAGGAGAAACCACTTTAGAGGAGGAAGGTAATGATCTTTTGACCTACAGGAAGAATTCCTTTTTACAATAACACGTTGCCCTTCACACACAAGAATATAAATATTCCCCTTTCATTCACATGGAAACTTTTAATTTTGGTCACATATCCCAAAAGAAGGAACGGCCACAAAGTACAGCAAGTTAAGAGAGACACATTCAAATGAACTACGACTGCCCGGTTGCCTAAAAGCAGGCAATCATTAGACCAGAGACATGATAAGCAGACCCCAAGACCAAACATACCCTCTACTGGCAAACACTGAAGCTGCAAGAAACCTGAAGAGTAAAATTAATTTGCTATGAGAAAAATAATAAATCAGGCTCTGAGGATTGGTGTGTAAATCCATAGAATATAACTCAACACTTGCATTCGGATCCTTCCACAAATAATTGCCATTTCAGTTAATATCATCACCAAGAAGGCCGAATAAAGCCAGATCTTGACTTCTTCCTCTGGCACTTAAAAAACAACAACTTTTGAAACATAGAGTTATACACAGCATATGTACACCAAAAAGACTACAAAAACAAAAGTCAAAGTCAAGTAATAATTGGTTACGTTTAGCTTTTAAGGTGTTTTCATTTTCAAAGAATTTACCATTTTCGGTTTATTTTTGAGAATTAATATTGCACAAAACATGTTTTATGATGGCAACACTATATTTATTATTAAAGGCTTATGAAGCAAGCAAAAAAAAGCATGCTAATTTACATTTACTAGCTAGTAATCTATATCATATTAACATTACCATTCTGATTGTCATTGAATTGCAATGTGCAGTATTGTTTAAGTTTGGAAGCACAGGCATCTCTGAAATAGAGCCAACAAATGCAACCCCATCCTCAGCCAGGTTTCACATCCTCTTAACCCTAGTTTTGCCCAGCACATGGAGGGGAGGTGGCCAAGAGGAAACATGTGCAGGTGTTCCTCGCCAAACTCTTAGTAGCTATCCTACTGGTCGGTGTGGGATGTGGCTACGAAAACAACGCTGGCTAAAGTTAGTCTACCAGAATGTGGTCTTACTGACGGGGGCTTAGGGGGGGCTTGGCAAACTGTCACAGTGGGAAACTTCCGTAACTGGTCGCCACCCACTTCCTGACGTCAGCCTGCTGATGTGACCTGAAAGGACCTTCAAGTTCAACTGATGTTGTTTTTGCACTCGTGACAATAATTTACTGAATTTAGACTTGGATGAACCCACTATGTAAACGGTGCACAATTGGTTAATTAACAACAAAAATAAGGCATGGCCCCCTGTACATTTTGGTAAACGGTTTAGAATGCAACATCAAGCCACCAGTTCAAAGTCAGCACTAGTGTTTAAATCACCTCTGGTTAACTCCAAATGAATATGGCTTTTCCGATAGCCTTTTTATGTTATTTTTACATGTGTATGTTGCAGTATTTAAAATGGAAGATTTTTCACTAGATGACTTGAATAACTTTTAGAAAGACTTTGGTTGACTCAACATAACCGCCTAGTGTTCATATACCGATAAATCCAATCGAAGTGGTTTCAACGGTGAATGATGACGATTGCTGTATATAAAAGGTATCAAATAGGTTTTATGAAGCGATGGCGACTTTTGAACAATATATTGTGCAGGTCAATTACCATAGGAGACAATCTAGTGGAAAAAAATGTGTCACAACACTGAAGATCTCCAATTATAAAGAAAAAAATGCATATGAGACCATATGTGATGGTCTGATGACTGTATTAAAATCCAAAATATACTATTAGGCTTGGCACAAGTGTATCAGAATTCCTCATCAAAAGAGCACCACACATTCAGTGAAACATTTATATTACTACCTTTTCTTCACCAAACTATATGGTCAAAGTGGAAGGAGTGATATGAAATTGTAAAAATATTGGTGTATACTTTCCTTTTCAGAATCATTTAACAATCCACTTAGTGTGCCTTCGATGGTGAGTGTGTATGCCCTCGCGCGCATTTGCATGGGTGTAAATGCGCAGGAGTGCGCGTGTGTTTGTGTGTTGGGAGAATTCTGGGGAAAGCCCTGGCAGGGAGTCCCGGCCATGACACGGAGTGCGGTAACAGTCGGAGATGTGGGCATGGTGCCAGCGGGCATCACGCCAGTCGCACGACCCTCCTGCATGACCCGCCCCCGACCCCTTCTTGTCATGTGCGAAGAACAAAATGTGCGCACATGCACACTTTCACCACACTACCAAGCTCACTAAACCTTTAATTTTTAAATCACAAGCCACATGGAGTCAGATACTGAAGCTGCTCTTTCTTATTGTGTTTTACAGATAGGTGGACTACCTAACAATAACATTACAGTGTTGGATTAATTTTTAATGTAGTTTTTGTTTTGCTATTGCAGCAACAACATACTGAATAAAAATCCAATTGTTTAAATGGGGAGTGGACCGGCGACCGGGTGGTTTGCGCCTCAGCCTCACTGTTTGGAGTTTGGATGTTCTCACCTGGCTTGCGTGGGTTTTCTTCGGGTACACCGGTTTCCTCCCACATCCCAAAAACATGCATGCTAAGCTAATCGATCACTCTAGATCAGACCAATCTAGTATCTTAGATGTGCAATCATTGGATTGCAGTCAAGTGCTTCTTTTTTTCAGTAGAAATCGAATTAGTTAAACTATCTATGCTGGATCGGTTGAAACAAAAACCTGCACCCGCAGTGACCTTAGAGGACCGGATTGTCCAGGTCTGCTCTAGATTGCCCCTAGTGTGAGCGTGCATCTCCTTGTGCCCTGCGATTGGCTGGCCACCAATTCAGGGTGCCCCCGCCTGGTGCCCATAGTTGACTAGGATGGGCTCTGGCGCACCTCGTGACCCTAGTGAGGATAAGTGGTTCGGAAAATGAACGAATGTTTGAATGCGAGGGAAAGTCAATATACTGTACTATGGTAAAGTCATGCCGAAAAAGAGCTTTATGGAAGGCAGAGCTCTTGACCCAAAGCACACCACATTACTAGCCCTACTTTTACAGACTGCTTTGGCATGAAGGCAATCCAAGTGCATTTTTCTGCCATCCCAAACCACGCCACAAAAATAAGACAGGCATACTTGTGCAACGAGAGGAAGGTCAAGAGGGTTTTACGTTTTGGCTCAAGGTACATTTGAAATTTGAGGTGAACATCAACATCTAATAAAAATCCTTTCAACACTCTTTACTAAGCGAAGAAACACCAGAAATGAGTTTTTATTTCCTTTGGTTGTTTCTCCAAAAATTGAAGAAAATAAAAGAAATAACAAACAAAATAATTAGGGGCAAATAATCTATATTTTCCAATTGATACTGTAGAAATATGGTCACCTATGTAAAGTGCTTATCATTGTGTGTAGGCATGCCGTATGTTGCGTCGAGCCTATGCAACTGACTTTTGTTTAGCCGAGCTGCTGCTGTCTGTGTGGATGTTTCACATGGGGTCAGCAACAAACAATCTCCAAGTTTGGCAACGTCAGCGTCGCTTAAAACAACAGTCATTGTTAAAGCAGCTTTGCTTAACACAAATCTACAGGTTACAACACATCCATGCAATCCTCTTTTATGTGCTTTTTCTATTTTTTTTCTTATTCAGCTTTTATTTTGCTGATAACTTTCTTACGTTGAGTATTCACAGCCAACTACCCCATTAGTTTCCAGATTTTCGTAGCATGAAGATTAGGCAAATACACAAATGTTCAAAAAAGTTATTTAGTATTCTTAATGCCACAAACAGGTAATTATTATTATTTTTTTTACCATTGAAATGGACTTAGACCAGACGTTGGCGCGGAAAGATACTTTGGACACGTTTTTACGCAGGAGCTGTCTCTGACAAAAGGGGTGAATGTGCTTGGCCAAAGGTAACTGCTTGTAAAACAACATTCTTGCATAAACAGGGCCTTTAAAAATGGATAACAGGAAGCCTGAATTCCTTGCATTCCTATGGAACATGCTCACGTTCTGTGAATTGGAGGCTGCAGGCACTTTAAGGTGAGTAACAACACTGTGACAGCTGGTCAGGGGGGGAAGAAGGTCCGTGAGGATTCAACAACAACAGTAAGTTGAAAGAAAATGAGTATAACCATACACCTGACTAAGAATTGCCACATAGATCTTGAATACTGTTTGACTTTAATTGTGTGTTAAAGTACTTATGCCAACAAGGCAAGTAAATCACCAAATGCTCTTGACAATTTGGTTTTGCTAAGGGAGTAAATAAGAGAGAGACTAAATAAAGTAAATAGGCTTTCAATGCAAGTTGTACATTTTGGCTCAATTAGAGTAAAATAACCTGCTTGAAAACCACTAAAAGTTGCCTTTAAAATCCCATATCTTATCACGGATGTCACCTGATATACTATACACATACATAAATATATATGAATATATCTCATCTCATTTTCTTCTTTTTTGACTTTTCAGCATTGTTCTTTTATTTAACAATGAAATGTTGTTTTTTTTACAATGGCGTAACACTGACAGATAAACGCGTCTTGGATGACTGTATTCAAATCAAACATTTGCCAAAATGTATGGACATAATTTCCGTCATATGTTCACAAAGAATGACACCTGCTTATTGCATGTGTACTTAGTCAGACTGCATCATCACTTAGAAGAGAAGAAATCAAATGAATTCATCATCGGATCATTTGCTTGTTTTCCCCCTGACTATTTGAACATACATTTGTTTTTCCTCATCACATCTATCTGTAGTTTTACATGCACCTTCCTTTAGTGGATATGTGCAGGCCGACAAACCAGACGAATAGCTGATGCTAAAAGATGCTTGCTGGCAGAATAGAATGATCCAACCAACCCGAGTGAAGCGCAGAGTGAGCCAATGATGTAACGGGATTCGCCCGGCTTTGCATGTTGTTGTTTTTTTATTTTTTTTTGGTTGGGTCAGAGAGTGGAGGTTTGGTGGACACAGAAGGAGGGAGAGCATGTCACGTGACCGAGTCCAGCAAAGAGTGTTATAATAGGCCCCCTCTCGGAGCTGAGAGGCAAAGGCTGGATCTGAACCAGAATCGCTCTACCACACACAGGCTGGCCATTGTTGCCTATTCACTGCACTCCATCTCAGGCCACTTTATCATTCAATTAGGACAGCTTTCACAGTGCACACCACAGAAAAGAGGCCTTCAATCAAACTGAAAACTTCACACTGGTCTCGGTGGGGATGCCGCGAAGGGGACTCATCGCTGCCGGCCCACTTTCCATTCCCAAACACAGAATGCAAGAGAGGGAGGGTAGAAGAGAAGAAGAGAATGGATGCAGAGATGTGAGGGTAGAGTAAAAATACGGAGGTAGTACTGTATATTTTTGGTACTATGTGTTTATCTAGTTGGTGGAATGCATCAAGTGGGTGAAGGGTTAAATTTGGTAGGGGGGTAAAGGAGAGGAGGGTAAAGGGAAAAGGGGGGGACGAATCAAAGCTGAGGGAGAAGAATAGCACAGCCCTCTTAAAGGAAGTAATGAGACACAGAAGTATGCTTGAAAAACAAGACAGAAGTGATAAAAACACAGGCCGGGCTGAACTGGGCTCAGCGGGTCTGTGAACACCTTGGAGAAAGAAATCCACACCCAATCCCTCAAAGATCTGCACCAAGGCTTAGCTGTTTGCTGACTGTGAAGTCATTTCATTCACTTTCTTCAGTTCATTCTGGTTGAGCTGCAAGGTACATCATTGGAAGAGTCAACAGGCAATCGCGGTGAACTTTCCCATCCGTACATTGACGACGTAAAGTTAAAAAAAGAGTACAGCATTTATGAATATGTTTTGAATGAGGTGGAAAAAGGCCTGAGCTAAAAATGACCTAACACAGAGTTGTTGGATTTAATCTTAAGAAGAAATCTGACAGTGTCCGATACACCAAAAATAACTATCAGTCGTCGATACTGTTTTGGCTGCCTTTCGTGAAATATTCATGGTTGACACTTGTTCAGAAGCATAATTTCTCGTTCACCAAATAGTCACTTGGGTAGTCTACACTCTACAAGGACCGATCACTGATTTATAGACGACAAAAGATGTCGAATCCTTTTCTATTTGGAAGAAGACCAACAAAATGGATTGTTCATCTCTCGTTGTCAATAGTGTCTAATCAGTTACCAAGTAGAAAATATTCTATGCTTTTCCCCCCTATCGAATGGATGATGGGGTGGAAAGGCTGAGACGTTAATAAAAATCAGCTCAGAAGAAGGAAGAGAGGATGTGTTGTCAGACATGGTGGCAGCGTTCTGGTCTTCTCATACCTTTAAACAGCTTACTCCTATTCTGTAGTATAACAGTCACTGGGCTTGTGCGTGTGTATGAGCATTTGTGAGTCATGTGTTAATTCGTCTGAGTATCAACTTCCATAGCAACTTGACTGCATCAAAATGCAGCATCTCCACTACGGTAGCGAGTATCCACATAGCTGTGAGCTGAATCACATGTTAAAACAAACAGGAACCTCAAAGTCAAGATGCCTGAGTCACTAATGTACATCAACATCAAAACTCGCCAGGCCTCCAAACACTGATTTTCACATATTTTGGGGTATTCATTACTCACATGTCAAATTTGAGTACAGACTTCTATGTACAAATGCGTAACGAGAAAGCAGACAAAACTGTGAATGGAAAAAAAGGAGCAGGGGAAATTTGGGGGGAAAAAATGTAAAAATGTATGGTGGTGAACCACCAGGATGTCTTCAATGACATCGGGTAGTTAATTATGTAACAGTAGGAAAATTCATCCATCTCTTTGTGAAAATACAAAGGGAAAAAACTCACATCACGATCTGTTCTGACCCCTACAAAAATATATATTTTTTAACTTTATAAAATAACAGCATAGCGCCGGGAGTATCTTTGCCACATTATGGCTCCAAAGAAAAATAATTAATATGGGAACAAAGGTTAATAACATAATAAAAAGACAGGAGAAAGGTAATAAAACCAAATAACGCCTTGCTCGGACCATAAGTACGTTCTAAATGTAAATGTAAATTGAATGGACGGATGTGAGAAATGTAACATTTCTAAAAATGCGTGTCTACCTGCAGAAGAAAGAGTAGGAAAATTCTGCAATTAAACATTTCCCATTCATCCCAGCTTGTCCTGCCTCTGCTATAGCTTTTATACCATCTTTGTCCATATGTTGTTACATTTCACACAGAGCAGTCACTGGGAACAAATGTTTTGACTATTTATATGAAGAGCTTATCAATCAAGAAATTCAACCAAATGATATTTATGCCAGTGCTGTCCATCTTTGGTTATTTTTTAGCTCTTTGTCTCTTCCGCACTCCACCCAATGTATAACAGCATCTCTTTCTTAATTCAGTCAATAGTCTATGTTTAAGGTGAAGCATGAGCCTGACCTAACCTCTTTAAACTTTAGGGCCTAAAGTAGCACTGCACTTAGTGCATGCAGCCTATTAATAAATGTGCTGCAGACAGCCTGGCGGAAATGGCCTCAGGGGTGTAAACTTAGCCTAAGAGGAGAGAGAGATGCATAAACACAGAAAGATTAATGGATTGACTCTAAATATGTTCAAATAGAATGAGGAAAAATCAGAAGCCGATAAGTTCAGATATCACTTTTGTTAATGTTCCTTTTTTGAACAGGAAATAATTTGAGCGATTGCAACATTACTGCCTGGAAAAGTAAAACTTTGGAATTGGCCTGTCAATCTACAATGGATTAAACAATCCTCACCCCAGATTCTCACCTTTGAATCTGTGATCCAATTCCAAATGGATGGCACTGGTAAACCTTTTGTTTGGTCATAAATAGACTTTTACACAAATGACGGGTTATTTAATGCTTGAAATGCCTAAACTTTTAAAGACCCAAGTTTTACCTCGAAGGTGAAATGTCCTATTAAAACCTATTGGACCACAAAACAGGACCATCAATCAAGTGCACCTTATTCCGGGAGTAAGGACCTAAACTAATGGGTTTCTCTCAGTCCTGCCTGCTACCCCAATAGCGAATTTAGGGTCAATCTGTCCTGTCTACTACCATCCATAACTTGTGTACCAATGAAAAAGAGATACTCAAGTAAAAAAAAAAATACTACACTACTACTATTTGCCCTAATCTCTCAATGGCAGTCTGATGATCTTAACATCCGGAGAATGTAGTGGGCTATAAACTAACGATGTTTCTTGATGGATGAATGTTCTGAAAAGCCACAGCTGCCTGGCTCTTCCTAGAAACAGAGCCACAAAGAAAAGTGGCAGTATGTGCTTCAAGCATCTAGCATCTTCTTACTATTTCTTAGTGGAATACTGCAGGGTCCGGCAGAATGTCGGACGCAATAAAAAGGAAAAAAAAATGCTGGACTGTTTAGAGTTGTGAGCAAGTGAGTGATTTGTACCTCGTACTTAATGTAACTCGCTTTTTTTAAGGAAAGAAAAATGACTAAATGTCTTTTACAACACCTATTTACTAATGAACCTAATTGGGTAAATCAGATTTATATTAAACTACACAACTAAAAACTATTTGTGCAAGCAAAAAGGGGTGGTAAGAAAAGGGCAGTTGATTATAAGTTAGCTTAAATATGACAGTTAACCCAGTGGCTATAAATGAAAAAGAGAACAGTATAGACTGTGGAGTGTGCTTTCTTACAGAGTGTGATATAGGATTCTCGCGCCATAGCGCAAATTACTTTATTGACAGTTGTCACCAATAAACACCGCGTCAAGACTGAAGAGACCGTATAATATCAGTACTTTATCAAGGGTAAAAGCAGTGGTCAGTGTAGTCGGAGCATGTACACGACTTAAGAATCACTGAACTTGTTTCTGGCTGTGAAAAATGATGGCTGGGGTGCAAGACGAAAACAATAATATCCTACAAATATTTTCAATATAGACAATGAATTTAGGACACTGCAGGAAGATTTAATTGCAAGAAATGTCATTTTATGAAAAGTAGTTATCGTAAACAATGTAGAATAAAGTTATTAGCAAACGTGTTGTCTGATATTGTAGGCATCCTGATCTTCCATATAATCAAATCATACTGTTAATAATTCGAAGCAAGTTTTTACATTCCCACACTGTGTTTTCTCCTACTTGATGAAAGATTTGAACCATAAAATTGTTGTCATATTAATCGCTTAAGGGAGAAACATGCCAAACTCTAAAAAGTTGGACTACAGTAATGCCACATAAAATGATCTCATTCTACTTCTGAAATACGATTGGAAGTACAGTACAGTCTTTATTGACAAAAAACATGAAAAATGCATTAGGCTCCGGAACACTTCTGATGATAAGCGGTACGGAAATTGAATGAATGATTTGTTTTTTTTTAGGGGCTTTGTTGATGAAAACAACTTTAATAAAGTGGTGTACGTATATTTTAGAAAAAAAGGAGCAAAAGGACAAGATAAACAAAGCTACCCAAAGACACTCTGTCAAACCTACACCTATTTTCTTCAGTAACAACCACCCCACCGCCATAGACACCCAACTTCTGCCCTTTAGACATAGTTTATCAAGAATGTGGGCTAGCGAAATGCTGCATACAAATAAACAAGCATAACTTTTGTTATGTTGCATACATATACCATTTTCTGTCTGAAAATCCCTATATGTTCAAAACACCAATTTGCTGTTTTTCCATTTCACTACATAAACTTCACTTGTGCGCTGTAATTGTGAGAAAACAACAAACAACAATCCTCTTGCAGCCCTTTAGCGGAAAAAAAATCCATTCTTGCATGAACCCGTTGTCCTTTCTTCCCTCGGCCACCTCCTCTGACCCCCCCTCTCTACCACCACCTTTTCTTCTTTCCTGGCCCATCCAGGATAGAAGAAGGTAAAGCAGCACAAAGGAAAGGGATTGAAGCTTTTCCGATTCTTCCCTGGTTATTAACTGCCATTTGTCCCCATAGAGGGCTGTCCTTTCCATTAACCCAACTGATGCTCTTTTCTCATGGAAATCAGCCTGCTGTTACCTCCTCTACCAGCAGCACTGCCGCTGCCCACAGCGAGAGAAGAATTACGGGGTATTTTTCAAAAATACGAAGACCCCCCACCCCAGCTCAAAAGAAGCTTCAGCCTATACAAAAACACATACCCACGCACATTCAGGCATTTGCACATCTGCAAAGAAACAACCTTAAACAGCCGTGCTATTAACCCCCCAAACTTGATCATTTCCATATCCAACCACACGGGGCAGGTTATTAATTCGAAGCTAATTATTGAGTAAAATGTCTGGTTGACGTTTTCATATTTGGCCCAGGAATTAACAGACGTAATTAAGATATTCTCATTAAAACTTTTTTTTAAAAGCTTACTTTGAGAATTTTAGCAATACTATCTGACAGCACTGATAGCAGAGTCTATGGGCATATTTGTAGTTTGTTCTTTTTCCCCGAAATGGCTTTACGTGGATATTTGTTTGAACTGAATTTTACCAGAGTTAATTGTAAAAATATAAAACGAGAATAAGACAATTTCACTCAGTGTTGCCCTTGCTTAATTCCTTGCGTCTATATCACGGGCATCAAAGCAATCCCATCAAGTAGATTTTATTCCAACTGACCAAACAAAGACAGTTGACAGGTGAAACAAGTACCTCCTGAATGCCCTAACTGATTACACGAGTAAGAGACCCGAGTGATGATACGGTGTCCTCTTGATTGATTGGAACGAAAACCTACATCTTTTTGTAGAATCAGTTTGACACCCTTGGTCAATTTTAAACCACACAGCTGCACAGCAACTCATTTTCTGAACCCGTTTACCCTCATTAGGGTTGCAGGGGGTGTTGGAGCCTAGCCCAGCTGACTCCGGGGCAGAGGCGGGGACACCCTTAATCGGTTTGCCGGCCGATCGCAGGGCACAAGGAGACAAAGGACAACCATTTACACTCACTCAGCCTACCATGCATGTTTTTAGAATGTGGTAGGAAACTGGAGTACCCGGAGAAACCCACGCAAGCCCAGGGAGAACATGCAAACTCCACACAGGTGGACCGACCCTGGATTTGAACCCAGGACCCCAGAGAGCTGTGAGGCCGACGCACTAACCCCTCGCTTCACCGGGCCGCCCTGAATAATTATAAGGGTCGCAAATTTTTTGAATACATTATTGTTATTGTCATTTACTGGATTATTAAATCACTCTACAGGCAGCAGCAGAGCTGGGGTTGGTGAGTAGAAGGCAGTCCACCTCAAAACACAGAGTTAGGATGATCAATGATCTGGCAACTTTACAACATTTGCCCGTGAAGGTCTGCTTACTGTTCCAATTACTTCACAGACTCGAGTAAATATATTTTTTTTCGTTCTGCCATGAAAAAAATCTATCAGTGTGCAACTACAGCACTGTATTTAAAGGGAAAGCAGTGGTCGTCGGTCAGTGGCTGTGCAAAATGGCATAAAGCGCCCTCTCCCAAATGCACCTGCCAGTTTGTGTCCACCAAACTACCCCTTGCCGGGCAAAACAAAGCCCAACTCTACATCTGCACTGAATACTGTACAGAAATAAAAATCTTTTATTCATATGGCTTAGTGGCAGAATGGCAATTGACTGGGTCCTGCTAGGTTGAAGGGCTCTATTAGCTCAGAAAGTAAGCTCTCAATTAATTAATCAGGCTTGATACAAAAGAATCTGAAATCAGTTTCCAAGAATGGACGCGTACATTCTCTGGAATAGATCAACCAAATTTCATTGTGATCTGTACACACATAAAAGAGGAATAGGTAAAAGGTCATAGTATCCCCAACAAGACACAACATAAATGATGACTTTGTTGGCCTTTAGCCTATAATAATAAAATATAATTTTAATAAATATAGTTTTTGAGTGTGGTAAGCGCATTTGCAATGCCGTAATGCTGTGCCAAATAAATGCCTGGCAGTTGGAATTGTATGAAAACGGGTTACTCACACATAGCGTGAGCGAGCGTCATGTTGTTAATTACATATGTTCATTCACGTCAAATGTGTGGTTGGCTGTACGTAGCAACAGTGCTGTTACATTACTCAGGCCTTGAATGTACTTACTGAGGCTGACTATAAACTAACATGATTATTTTTTGAAACAATAAATGGCAGGCTATAGTAGCTGCCTTCACATCAGGAAAATGTACATCACAATGAAAATCACTATAAACTGCACATACTCCTGAAAGGCCAGGGCAATTGACCACACGGTCTGGGGACCTGGGTTCAAATCCAGGTCGGTCCACCCGTGTGGAGTATGGATGTCCTCCACAGGTATGTGTGGGTTTTCTCTGGGTACTCTGGTTTCTTGCTACATTCCAAAGACGTAACGTAATGCATCTATATAAATGAGCTGAATATTTTCATTTGCTTTATGAAAGGTTAGATACAAACAAATCAAGGTCTGCTGGAATCCTGGAACAAAATACTTTCAATGTGAAGTTTTTTTTAATAAGATAAAATCATATCCATCCATCCATTGTCTGAGGGCCTTGGGGGTTCTTGATCATATCCAAAGGGAATATGGGCAGGGCAACCTGAACTGGTTCCCGGACAATCACCAAATATAAATAGATTTAAACCAGTTTATAATTGTGTCCATATTAATCAACAGAGATACACGTGAAACATCTCAGCATTGCACGTGTAACCCAATGCAAGCTACAAAATCAAAAATAAACAACTAAGCCTCATGCCATAACACTTTATGGTACTCCCTGAGTATTAGACACCCTTCACTTGTTGTACTTCCCAGCAAAAAAACATACACAGTAACGCACGCTCGCTCGCTCGCGCGCACGCGCAGGCCAAAGGAACAAAAACATCCGAGGAGCCGCAAACATGACACAAGCCACGAGGAGGACAGTTATATCGTACGTACGTAATACGTACGCTCCACGCTTAATGAGCAACTTGACAAGTGAACGCACCACCATTACAAGCTAAAACAACACTCAAATACCCATGTTGCAACTACTCTTAATTAAAATACATCGTTAAATTCTGTACAATCTCTAAAACACAGGGATTCTTTTGCTCTCAAAATGGCCTCAAATCCAACACGTTCACCGAAAATAACATGATAAAAGCCCCACTTTTAGCCACACCGTCGGGCTGTTAGGTGTCGAGCCACACACACACATACACACGCACGCACACACTCACATACACACAAATACACACGGTCACACACTCATATACACAAATACGCTAAAAATGACCCACAGCCAAATGGCGCTTATTTAGTAATAACAACACCTCCAAAACAAGAAGAGCGTCGAAGTGCATGTCAGCTGGATGGCGTCAAAAGTTGCATAAAAGTTGTCCCAGGCACGCACAACAACATGCAAACATCAAATGCGAAGGAAGACGAGTAGGAGGCAGAAAAGAAGCAGTTTACTCACCAAAAAGTTTCCAGCACTGCATTAGTCAACTTTCACTTGGATCCCCGGTAAGCGTCCATCCCGAAGAGAAACCCAAAGTGGGAGAAGCCCACGCCACCAACTCCAGTACGCTCTTCGATGTCTTCTCAGTTTGTTTGTTTTTTTATAGATACATACACGTACGTATATTACACGCGTTTTGCCCTTCTAATAATTTAGATATTCGGGCCTGGGAGTGAGTGTGTGTGGCTCTCTTCAGGCTGCAACCGAGTTAGGGGGCGGTAAGCATTGTGGGAGTGTGACGTCAGGCCACTTTCACAAACTTTTTTTCACTCTGGGACAGTTTACTGTCTGTTTTTTTTTTATTTTATAAACACCCAAATGCAGCCAGGGTCTGATTGATTAAAACACCTGCACGTTGTTTATGTACTCTTTCATTGAAATTGATATATATTTAATATATTGATTGGTCCAACAACTAAAAAGAAATTTACTAAAAACTGACTATTAAATAGTGGTTTACTTAAAACAGCTACTAGAAAAAGGACTAAACAGAGAAACACGTTGAATTACTTCACACTGTAGGCAAAGTATTTTGAAATCGTAAAATGTCAATTTGTTGTCAAACCATTTTAAAATCGTGTATGGAAAGTAATAAACGCGTGTTCTTTTCGTGTCAGATAAAAATAGAGGATTCTTAAATTTGCATATAAAATAAGGTCTAGATTGGGTTTAAATTGTCATTTGATTTAGTCGCCATGCGTTCGAATTAAGCAATATTGGGTTTTATCCTTTAAGGTAATGTAAAACGTTTACTAAAAATCCCCATTTGTGTTCGGTCTTCCAACACTTATTTTGAACAAATTCAATATTACATCCAACCAAATAAGTAGATTTCTTTTGTATGATTTCATGCATTTTAGAATTTAGCAAACTTTTCATGAATGGGAATTTTACTGAAATAGATGCGATTAAGTCATTAAGTCAGTATTTTATTGGCTACTAATTGATATGAAATGCAGTCGGATAAATTCACTCATAGAAGACTACCCTACTTTGCCTCTATAATTCACGTTCATTCGTGTGTGTGTGTGTGTGTGTGTGTGTGTGTGTGTGTGTGTGTGTGTGTGTGTGTGTGTGTGTGAGAGAGAGCGCGTGTATGCATGCGTGTGCGTGCGAGCGTGTACGCGTGTATGTGTGTGTCGTGCAACTTGGTTTTGTAGAGGGGGTGAAAGAATTACTTCCAGGGCACATCAACTCGTTTCCTCGTCACCCCCTCCTCATCGAAAGCCCACCACAGGCTCATGGAGCCCGCAGGGGGAACATGTTTGTGCAGCCAGGGAGCGTGGGGGTGGGGGAGTCGAAAGTGATGCCTTCAAGTTAGTCATGTTATACAAAAATAACAACAGCAAAGATCTCTTCTTTCCAATGATCCGTTATCACAAATCATTTTACGGGTAATTCCAATATCTTCACCCTAAAAACCCATTTCAACAATCATTTCTTGGGCTATACTATGTTCCTTTGTATTCAGGTAAATTCCCGATGATTGTTATATTTTGGAAAGATTATTTTTAACTTTAAAAAATACAATTTTATTACATCAGATATTTTCACAAGCAAGGTCTAATCATTACCGAAATGTATTTGTATTTATCAATTCATTTCACAACTGATTGATTTTCCTGATCAAATATCAGAATATAATAATGCTATTTCCGATTGTTATTGAAGGCACCGGAGGCCTCTTTTTTTCATGGACACGCCCCCAAAGCGCAAAAGCCGCACGGTTGTTTTCCACAACTGCAAATTTATTTGGTCAAAATATCAATGAAAACAGTCAGGAGGGCCATTTAAGGCCTGAAATATCCAGGTATAGTTATAATACATATTACTTTATTTTTGTTCATGGGGAGGTTATTGATTTAGTTTTGTTAATAATCGGAAGTAGTGGTTTTAAGTGTTCGTTCCGTTTCAGTATAAGAGAACAACGACTGATGAAGCATCAGTTTCCACGGCGGTTGATTAATAAAGTTTTATAGATTTCGAGGAGGTTGTTATTAATCCTTTCATATTGGTCTCGTATGAAAATGTCATTTTTTTCTCAATGTGTTTAAAATCAAAATTAAAGTATGAAAATCTGTTTATTTGTGTCCTTTGTTCCCTTTATATATGTATATATATATATTATTATTACAATGTTTACAAAGTAAGCAAAAAAAAAAGGGATTATTGGAAAAAATTGAAAATAATGATTCAAATCAACCAAAGAACAAACAAACCTGTTAACAGTTTCAGGAACTCAATACAAATATATCTTGTTTAAAATTGAATGCAAAAAGTTTCTGCAAAAAAATGTATTATGATTTTTTCCCTTTGTTTTGAATAGAGAAAAAGAAAAACATTAAATGTATGGAATTACTTTTAAACCAAATAGATGAAGAGCTGACTTGAAATTCCATAGTAAACTTATTAGAATGACTTTTATAGTAACTGACAAATTTCGATAGTAAATGTCATACATTAATTAACAAGTAGTCAAAAATAGCTCACCGATGGGGGACATTGTGAATTTAAGAAATGTTATTTGAGTGAACATTTGACAACTCAAACTCTAGCAGAGATTTTTAAATCTGAAGTTATTCATATTTAGATATATTAGCTCCCTTTAAAAAAAACATTAACATGATCTTTGTCAGTATAACAAGATAATTTTGCTAATAATGATAGTGTTTAAAAGTTTTTTGAGGGAAATAGGTTTTCAAAAATGTGTCTCCAAATAGTAGCCCTTCACGTTAATCAGAGTTCAAGAAGTACCTTTTAGTTTTGAAAGAGGATTGTTGTTTTATTAATAGTTGACCTACATGTATCTCCTGTTTGTAACGACTTTTATTAGTAACTCATTTTATCTTAAAACATTTCCAAGCCATTTAAACAATCAAAGTAGTTTTGTTTAGTAGCACCTCTAATAATGAAAGATCATAATAGTTTTTTTTCCGTCACTATTGTGATGACTGGGTTGAATAAATATTTGTTCTTTAATAACAGCCGTATTGAGGAAAATGTTGGCGAGCCTGTGCTGCCAAACCCTGTAACAGCATTTAGAATTTTTCCCGCTGTGATCTAGCCGTTGCAAAGTTTCACTTTAGTTCAATGTTTGTTTTGCAACAAAATGAATGAATGAAGCAAAAGTAGCATGGCCTTAGGTGAAGGAAACAAATAAATATTTTGCAGAAAAACAGATTGTGAAGTAACAGGATTTATGAAAATATGGAAAGAATTGAATGTTTGAATTGTATGTTTGGTCTATAATCAGAGAGACAAAGAACACACATGTACAATGCCTAATTAGAATGTCAGAGTTTAAGACTTAAAAGACAGATAAGATGTTATCATATAAATGTGTCTTTGTTGTTTTAAACATAACAGAATGACTCATCCCAATTTTGTGGCTATATACAACCACAGATGACCCGAAAACTTAAGCAATCACCCTCTCCACAAGTGGGAAACATTTTTAAAATTTGATATTAGATTATTTTAGTTTTGTTTCTTACTTGAAGTGACTACAATTCTATTTTGTGAATCAACAACATTATGTAAACCCTTAATATCAGATTTCCTTAAAACTGATGAAGGATAAAACAATAGCTGGGGTATAATTCTGATTCTAAGTATTGAAATTAATTTATTTTCCTCCAATTTGGTAGGAGGAGGAATGTACTAATAAAAGAGCATAGTCCTTTCTATTAAATCCTAATATCATAATGATGAAATTGACTTCCTGTCCTTCCTCACTGGAGCCTCCCTAGAATCTCTTGGTTCCCCTCACTGTTCCACGGACCACACAACATTCATCAGTCGTGATGATTTGCAACAAGTCCCATCACATTCTAGCTCACCTTCGTCCTTACACGTTCTTTCTATACTAACAAACGCGTCCTCACAAACATACGCAGGTGCACGTGTCACACAGTCCCAATTAGTTCACATCTGGAGTGCGTTTTCTAGCCAGCAAGATAATCAGAGCCCCCCACCAAAATTATGGTGTGAGTGTTTCTTACGGGCTTCGTTTTGTAAACCAGATGGGTGGTTTGCGTTAATGGAGCTTTGGCACTGAACAGTAGCCACAGAAATTTGCACAAAAGCCACAGTAGCACTGAGGGATGTGATGTCGTTGAAAAGCATTTGCCAAAACTATTGGAACACATTTTGTCTATTCGAATCGAAAATTTAAAAGAAAAACATGCAGTTTTACCCTGTCTACATCTCCAACATCACCCACAATTCTAGGAAGTCGTTTTATATGATCTTGGAGTGTGTCTGTGGGAGTTTTAGTCTATTTTTTAAGTCAGTGTTATTAATAATGTGCCTGAAAGAGAGAGCGGAACTTGCTTTATGCACTGAGAAGCACCCATCCATCATTTTTATAATACTGCTTGCCTTGTTCACTGGTATTAGAACTAAGCCTTTTCCAGATAACTTCAGAGGAAGTTATAAAGTAAAAACTGGTTCGGCAGATTGGTCATGAATCAATTCAATAGCAGAACTCCACAGTTAAAAAAGATAATGCCTCATATTCAAACTGGCACAGAGTTGTAATTAATCCTCCATATTCAATCCATTATGAGGTACTGTCTAGTATAACTTGCTCGAATGCGGAAGTAAGACCCAGGACAACTAAATGATTGAATCATCAATTCTTCTTATAATTCTTTGTGATTGGATAGTGATCAGCCCAGGGCGCAATCAGATTGTTAAAAATAAGGGAAAACATTAGTGACTGTATATTTTGTTTATGATAGTATTTTCGATCCATTTTCTGTCACTTCATCAGGAGCTGGCTTGGAGACAAAACAATCTGAGGATCTATAGGTCTTTAGATACTTCCTATGGTTCTTCTGTGGTGGTAACAAGGCGTTCTTTGCAGGTCTTGAAACAAGTGTTGCACAACAGGTAAATGGCTAGTCTTATGGGTGCTGATGTAAGAAGTGAATGTGTTTGCAGCCTAAGTCTATCTTGGACCGACACCATCTTCTATTTGATGAAGCACACCATCAAGTTCCATCTTGTGCTCTGCTGCATGTTGATAAGGTTGGGTGGAACCTATCTAAGGTCTGGTCTTGCCAAACTAATAACTCGTCCCCTGCTGGAAGATGACCGACTAGACTGCAAAACCAACAAGGTTTAAAATAGTTTTTATTCTCAGAAAACACATTCATGGATGACTAACACAAATAGAATTAGCAAATAATTGTATCTATTTTTTTTAAATATATACTTCTCGCAGTAGTATCTTGTGGAGTATACAAATATGTATTTATCATCACTTGTGGATAAACTTGTCCAATGAGTAGTGGAATGCCAACTCACAGAAGTGTGGAACTACTTCTAGTTCTTGAATATCATTTGTTCTTTGTTACATACGGGACACCCAAGAAAGGAATACAATTTCCATTTTAATTTTGCATTTTTACATTTAGTTTGTGTTCCATGTATTGAAATGAAATCTGTATTCCAGTCCTAACGTGGGCAGCACCTATTTTTGACACGCTCCAAACCACTTTGAAAAGAAAACGAAGAAGAAAAAGTTTCCGAAATGCACTCTGGGATATGTTATGAACTACAATGGCCACCGGGGAGCTATCTCCACACGCTCTTGCGCTTATTTGTTTTCTTTGTTCACTCTTACATCAAACTTGTCGCACGACTGCCGAAAATATAAAGTGGGATGATAATGGCTACGTGTTATATTGTCCGTGCATGGGTACGAAACTTTTTTCAAATGTCATCTGCTTTTTTAAAGTAGTCAACTAATAGTTTGACCAGTATTCATTACATTTCGTTGTTAAGGGGTCATTGGAAAGATGAAATTTCGGTCCAAAGCTCTTTTTATTTCTGCACAATTTGTGATCATATTCACAAAAGGGAAGAAACCTTAAAACATGATTCAATGAAATGCACATATGCTTCTGTGCTTCAGGTCGTTTTGGGAACCAGGCAGATCACTTCCTGGGTTCTCTGGCTTTTGCAAAAATGTTAAACCGAACCCTGGCGGTTCCTCCTTGGATTGTTTACCGTCATCACATCTCCCCGTTTACTAATGTAAGTCCGTCACTATTTATGTCGTTACAGTCCCGTGGGCATACAGCTAGTACTAAGAAATGTGATTGTCACTATTCACCCAGGTGCACGTACCCTACAGTGATTTCTTCAAATTAGAGACCTTGTCTACTTACCATCGTGTGATCGCTTTGGAAGTTTTCATGAAGGCGCTGGCCGACAAACACTGGCCGAAAGGACAAAGGAAAGCTTACTGCTTTGAGGCAGCGGCTCAGCGTAGTAAAGATAGAAAGTCCTGTCCCATGAAGGTGAGGATCTATTGGATAAGAAAACTGACATCATTCCACATGTTAAGATTAGCTCCACAGATCGTTTATGCGGGCATACGAGCTAAAACCTCCATCCCACACATTCGTCATACGGTTTTAAAAGCAATCATTAAATAAAGCATTTTAAATACTCACACAGCAACATTTTAACAATTGCCATCCAAGCCTTCAGTGTTTTGCCTCTGCATTTTGTAATTATCCAATCGAAACGTGACCTCTAGTGGCCGTAAACCAGTTTGCATACCACCAGCTCTAGATTATCTGATGTAGCATATCCCAGCCAATTACGGGCACTCGGAAGGGGACAGGCTAAATCGGTGGCCAGCCAATCACAGGGCACAAGGAGATGTACAACCAATCATATGTAGGGGCAATTTAGAGTGTTCAACTAGCCTTCACTGCATGTTTTTTGGGATGTGGGAGGAAACCGGAGTACCCGATGATAAACTGACCCAAGCCTGGGTGGAACATGCAAACTATACAGGAAGGTCGGAATTTAGGATTGAACCCTCGATCTCAGAACTGGGAGCCCGACACGCTAAGCACTCATGCACCTAACCACCAAGTTTCTCAACCTTCATTTTGAGCCAAGGCACATAATTTTAAGTTTAGAACTTATTTAAGAATATAGTGGTACTAGTATGCTCTAATGTCAATCTATCAGAAAATGTATTTAGTTTGTGTGCTGTGACTAATATGCAATAATAGTTTTATAAAGTAGTCCTAATTGTACTCACCATCATTGCAGTATTAATAAGTCACATTGACTATATTTGAGACTTGGCATAGTTGCTATTCTAATGTATATTCTAATCTGTTTTGGTTCTTTCAGGATGGAAATCCATTTGGTCCATTCTGGGACTACGTTGGCGTGGAGTTTGAGGAGTCTGTGTTATTTAGTGGCATTTCCTTCAGTGCATACCATCAGCAGCAATGGATGAAAAGGTAAAAAGGTCTTTTTTTGACTTTCCAAAAATGATGTGACCACAGATGAGTATGGATTCAGTATGGGACAAGACTGTTAATGAATGTCAAATAGATCCCTTTTGCCATCATGATCCTGTAGGTTCCCACCCAACCAGCATCCAGTCCTGGCTCTTCCCGGGGCTCCGGCTCATTTCCCAGTGGCGGAGGAGCACGTTGGCCTCCAGCGTTATGTAGTGTGGTCAGACAAGATGGTGGTGGAGGGACAGGAGCACATTGATGCTCATCTGATCCGGCCATATGTTGGCATTCACTTGAGGATCGGCAGTGATTGGGTGAGTTCTTGGTGGAAATCAAGGGCCCTCCTAGGACGAGAACTTTAAAAACGCCATTGATATTTTTTTGTTTAAAAATATATGTTCTGTCTGCTCCTCAAAGCAAAATGCTTGTAAGTTGCTGAAAAGCGGCGAGGCTGGATCTCACTTCATGGCGTCCCCTCAGTGTGTGGGCTACAAGCGGCAGACAGCGTTGCCTCTCACCATGACCATGTGCCTGCCCGACTTGGCCGAGATCGCCAGGGCCGTGGAGATGTGGGTGAAGAAGACATCCGCTCGTTCCGTCTACATTGCCACTGATTCCGAGTCCCACAGCAGTGACATTGAGAAGCTCTTCACGGGCAAGGTGATCAAAGTCTCATAAGTCTGTATTCTTCTTGTGTGTGTGTCACAAAAACATGCAGCAGTGTGTGTGTGTGTGAGTTCAATTTGCTTGAGGAAATCCATTTATCATCTGTCTTCATTTCTCTGCAGGTCAAAGTGGTGAGTTTGCAGCCTGACTCCCCCCAATTGGACTTGTACATTTTAGGCCAAGCGAACCACTTCATTGGCAACTGCGTCTCCTCTTTTTCTGCTTTTGTTAAGAGAGAGAGGGACGTGAACAATCTCTCCTCCTCCTTTTTTGGCATGGACCAACCTGGACATGAGGACTCAGTCTGTACAGGGACTCAATCTGAGATGTTACAGAAACAGCACTTGGACAAACATTATTGTAGCAACTCTGAATTTTCTCAGGCCTCGAGCTGTGGTGAAGACGGGATCTAGGTACACAAGAAACAAGAAACATAGAACTTTGAATGGGAGGACTGCAGATACGCACAGCCGCAAAAGTTAACACACGAGGAAATAATGCAAAATGAGCAATTATTTTTAGAGCAGGTCTATCATGTGCTTGTTGGAGGCTTACGTTATAGCTAGATGGCAAGCTAGGTAGTGATAAATAGTGTGGTCCTTTAGACCAGTGTTTCCCAACCACTGTGCCGTGACTATTAGTCTGGTATGCCGCAAGAAGACAAAATTGCATGGAAAACAGACTATCTGGCTCAAAGTTAAACGAAAAGTCAGTTTTGAATCTGATCAGTTGGATTTCTGCAGAATACTGTATTTTCTGGACTATAAATCACATTTTTTTCGTAGTTTGGCTGGTCCTGCGACTTGCATGTTATTTATTTATTTTTTTATAGTATTTTTTTTTCTCTTACTACAACAGCCTGGTATTTTTTTTAGGTTATTGTTATCTGAAAACTTAAGAGATACATATTTAAGCTGTTTTTCTCCATTTTTGCTCTTTTTATTTTAATGTATGTTTGTTCTTGATTTCTGATCAAATTAAAAATTGCCCTCCCAAAAGTGAAACTAAAAGCCAGCACGTAAAATCTCAAATTAACAATATTAAAAACAACATTATTAAATAATATTTGCCACCCTTTAAGGCCCTTTAAATACCTGATTTGAAATAAAACATTAGGAAGAAATTGTGCTTCAAAAAATATGTACCTTATTTTGGTAAATAGAATGCCAGATCGTCAATAAGTGAAAATATGGGAAATGTATTATAGGATGTATTTAGCAATTTAGACCCATCAAAAACATTACAGATAAGCCCAAAAGATGGCGCTCCAGACCCATGTTTGTCCATTCATTTGTTTAAACTACGCCATTTAGAAGATGCTCCAGGGACGATCACAATATCTATGTTTTGGAAAAATGAATACTATATGATTGTAATAATATTTTTGACCAAATACACTTATTTTTAGTGGTGTTTTGAAAGTGAGGGAAGCTGAGCTGTACACACCCGCCGTCTGAAGTGTTGCTCTGGGCTTGTCTGGAAGACGCCGGGGGCCTCCATATCAAATATTCATCCCCTACAAACTCAAGCCTTAAATAATTCTCAAAGAAATGTGCCTGGAGCGCGCCCCTTTCATCGTAGGCCTACACCATACCTGGAAAATGGAAGCAAAGGAGCATCAGGAAGTTGGATAGAGGCAGGGGGTTATCGTGGTAGACGGCATGCAAAGAAACAAAACAAACAAACAAACAAAAACTCAGCTTGTCTGATCACAAAACACATGCAAACTGAAAAGCTATCTTCACCTGGCTAACAACATTTTTGCCATGATTGGTCATTCTTGGATTGAACTCATGTTTTTATTCTTTTGTGTCAACCTTCTTTTGTTGTTACGTATTTTTTTTGTAAAAAATTAGCTGTTCGAAAAGCATTTAACGTTAATCGAAACTTATGTTTTTCATGGTGTGAGAAATGTACAATACATGGGCTTTGTTTTTTTAAAGAAAAATGCCTTACTATACATAGTCTTTTTTAAAAGAAAAAAAGCCTTAACAAGAGTCACATGGGACAAAAACTTTAAGAGAAAAGCTTAAGAAAAAGCTCTGTTTGAAGGCTGTGATGTTTTCCTTCAAACACATTGGTTTCACTTCCATCTTTGACTATACATACATGATCCATAACAGCGTTTTACAAGCACATTATGGAGAACCTCACATTTTTAACCTATGTGGTTTTGACGCTGAATGACTTTGCCCCCTTGCTGAGTGTCTAGCAGGTGGTGTGTCGACATAGCGGCCCAGCCCGGCCCCTGCAGATAAGAGCTCGGCGTGTAGAATCAGACAACGGCGAGTGGGAGGGAATGAGCCATGAAGGAAATGGGAGGTGATTATCTTTTATGATCAGCCGGGGGAGTGAGTGTGCAAATGACGACCTGCGAGGGTGGGCATCAACGCTGCCTGGAAGATCGGCGTGTGATGCTCAAGCTGTCATGGT
Organism: Stigmatopora nigra; assembly: GCF_051989575.1. Classification (NCBI taxonomy): domain Eukaryota; kingdom Metazoa; phylum Chordata; class Actinopteri; order Syngnathiformes; family Syngnathidae; genus Stigmatopora; species Stigmatopora nigra. The sequence goes on from NC_135508.1 coordinate 12,873,877, forward strand.
AGCTTGCTGATTGGCCTGCTGGTAATTAACATCTGCATATGCAAACGAGTGATTCGCCCTGGGAGTTTGGCAGGAGTGTTCCTCACCTGGGCCCTGAAAGCCGCAGTAAAAGTGTGCCTATATGAGTGTGTGGATGCCAGCACAGTATCAATTCCCTGCCTTGCTGGACCCGAGGCGATTATTTAACTGTATACCAAACAAAAATGTCAAAAAACCTTCTCGATCAAATTTCCGTCATACAGAAAATATGAGATTACAGAATTCCTCTCTATGGATTAGTTTTTTTCGGCGTTGTCTGTTGTTGTCTGATTTTAAATTGCACTAACAAGTTGTCGTGATAGTCAGGGGAAGCATTAGCAAGTAACAGTATATATTATATTTACAAAATACACCCAAGTGACACACCCACCTCTCTGTTTTACTTTCGAAGAAAGGCAGTAGGAACTTCACAGGGGCATCATTCAACCTGCTGCGTGAAGCTCATTTGCATATCAGGTCCTCGGTATGGGTTTGAGGAAGCGAGACTGCGACCGTCACACTTGCCCGCTGAAAGGTCAGAGGAGCTCAGCAGAGCAGAAATCGCTGTCAGAAAATGTCAGTGGAAAAGTTTCAGCGTGCCTCTAGCATACTGGAAATAATTCATAATTGCCACCAATGTTGCATATCTGCGGTTCACACAGGTTGGCCGAGAAGCAAAAGACTTGTCCCAACAGGGGTCGCCACAATGCCTTTTTTTTTTTTACACACATGAATTCTGATTCACTCCAGCTCACCTTCATCCTTTCTTTTTCAGACCTTCAATCTTTCAATTCTTCTTAACCCACTCCTGCTTCACAATGTCATCTGCAAATATAATATTTCAGGAATTCTCTACACACTTCTGTCAGTCTATCCAACACCATGACAAACAAAAAGGGGCTTAGACTTGACCCCTGGTGCACTCCTACTTCAACACCAATCTCTTTTGTCATATAGGTTGTTCATATACAGATACAAAAATAAACTTAAAGTATAAGACACATGGGAATGGTGTTGTGTTAGACATGTTTAGTTTTATGGCCCCATACCAACCGTGGTTCATTTCTTTTACCTTTTAATTCATCTTAGGTAGATAATTCTTCACTTTGCCGCTAACCATCGAGATAGCTACGGACCGTCCAACACCTCGTGATGGTGCTATCTATGAATCTTAGTTTATATTCTGTTTTAAGTACATGTGACAGAGATATATTTGGACTAACCATGCACTGAAGACAGGGGTGGGCAAACTTTTCGGCCCGGGGGCCACATTGACTTTAAAAATTTGCCGGGTCAGCACAAGATACGATACATATAAAAAAGTGCATCCGTTAACAGTACATATGAAATATAAACAGGAAAAAAGGACTAAAGTATTAACATACTCATAACTCACCAATAAAGTAAAAAGTATAAAATACAAAGTAAAGTAAAAACGAATGTATTAAGAAATATCAAAATTTAATTTAAAAAAAACGATAGAAGGGCTGTAAAACATGACAAACAAATAAGAGTGGACAGAGCTACTGCCAATGGCTTCCGCGTAACGGGCGCCATCTTGGGAAAAAAAACCGAAAACATTATTTGGACAACGTCGGCGGGCCGGATTAAAATGCCTTGTGGGCTGGATATGGCCCGCGGGCCGTAGTTGTGTGAACCACCTTTCTCAAAGTCAACCGTACCTTTAAAACATGATGAAAATAAGGGCTACGGATCGACGAGTGTGTGTTGCAATGAAGTTTTTTTTTTCTGTTCTCAGCTCCCCAAAAAAATTAATTTCAAATAGGCTTTGTAATCCATCTTGAGTAGCCGATCCAGAATAAATGGGAATTGGAATGTCATCCCGTGCAAGTGACTGCTTGTAAAGGCATTATGGGTTGTTAAATCCTGCATGGATTTGAATTGATCTCAGTGGTATAGGATTAGAAGCAAAAGTGGATTAGAACCCCTTCCGGGCAAAAAAAAGAGCAGTGGGAGAAAATAAATGAAGATATACACAGGGTTAAAAATGGAAATGTCATGCATTTTGAAACTTGCTTCTTATTCGAATAGATCTGTATTATCTGTGTACTCATTTTAATTGCCAAACATTACATTGGAAAACACATGAATAGTATTAAAATATGATTTGGGAGAAAAAGCCTATTCATTTGTATTAAGCATAATCGGTGAGCCTGTTTGTAATGAAATAATGAAATGAAAGTATATGTGAATTCACTTTTTAACCAGCAAAGTTTATTCATATATAACAATGGTATAAAGTGAATCCTTGACTTGCAAAATAGGTGTGCTTCATATTTACAATAGATACACATCATATATTATCATACAACAAAAACAAGTAAAAATAAGAAAACAGGAGAACAACTAATTTAAATACCTTAATTTTCTTACAATTTTCACAACACCTTTATAAAATAGCAAGGACAGACAGCCAATAGTACTATCATTTCCAGTTATTATTATTGTACAGAGCTCCAGTGTCTACAAAGACTTTTTTTTCTTGACAAAGTGAGTCGAATGGAAGAATTCCTACTCATGAGTAAAATACATTGATTGATACCTCTGCCCAAAAAAAGCACAGAGAGATTTTTTTTTTCTTGTTTGGTATACGGCATGACACTCGCTAGCCAAAAGCACAAAATCAGCCCTTAAACAAACGTAGGGAAAAAGTGCGGAAAACATCTTTTACACACTAGTTCCAAGTGTGAAGGATAATACAAACGAAGCATTCTGAATCTGGAATAAGTCCATCCTAAGTGAGGAGACAAGCAATTCTTGAATAATTACAACTGAAAAAGACATTTCTGGGTGAAGAAGTGCATTCAGCTGTGTTTCAAGGGGAGAACAAACATTTTTTTTTTTAGGAGGAGCAGATGGAGAAGCAGGCCTCACTAAAAGCACAGATTACAAATCGTAGCACTCGACAATTTCAGGACTATGAGGTGAATCAAAGCCTTGGAATGCAGGAAATGTGAACATATTGAGACAAACATGTCATCCCTTGGAAGAGGAGAAGGCATTTAGGTCTTTTTTTAAATGAGTCAAAGCATTAATACTCTCCAATGAGAGGCATGAAGAGGATACATTTTGTATATGCTGAACTCAGGAAGACTTTGATCCCCCCCAAAAAAGTTATGTTTACACACTCCAAAACACTGAGTTTCTGTACATAATGTTGACAAGTGTCTTGAAATGGGGCCAAGCAATAAGTGCTATGAAAAACCAAAAAAATAATACAACCTAAATGTATAACAATCTTTGCTGAGCCATACCAGATGTGGTTTTATATTTGTCTTTTAAAAGGGACTTTTGACTTTTGTTTTAATTCCTTGTATATTCAAAATAACAACTAACCAACATTTTAAATCGAGGCGGCCCAGTGAAGCGAGTGGTGAGCGGGTCGGCTTCACAGCTCTGGGGTCCTGGGTTCAAATCTAGGTTACATCCACCTATGTGGAGTTTGCATTTTGGCCCCGGGCCTGCGTGGGTTTCTTCCGGGTACCCCGGTTTCCTCCCACATTCCAAAAATAATGCATGTTAGGCTAATTGATCACTCTAAATTGCTCCTAGGTATAGGTGTGGTTGTCTGTCTCCTTGTGCGGAGTCAGCTGGGATAGGCTCCAGCACCCCCTGCGACCCTAATGAGGATAAAGCGGTTCAGATAATGAGATGAGGTGAGATTTCAATCCAATCATCTTCTGGAATGGTTTCAATGAACAAATAGTCCAAATTTCACACCAACGTTATGCAAACTTAACCAAAATGAACAAATAGTCACAATTTCACACCAACTTTAAGCAAACTTAACCAAAATGCAACCAATTGTCATGTTTTTGGGTTATGAACATTGCATTATCAGTGTTAGGTTCCGAAAATAGTTTTTTTTTGTGTTCATTGTTTAGGTGGCAGATATTTCTGTTACACAATGGGAAGATTTCTAAGGCGTTCAACAGGAACCATGACAATTAGTTAAAAAAATGAATTAGTGAGATTTCCAACATGTTCTTATCAATCATTCGTAAAGTCAAACCCAGACTTGTACGTAAAAATTGTCACCAGGATGCAAATAAATGCATTTTGGCACTGACATGAAACCTGTACGGACAGAATATGCAATATTATCTGTCGCAGTTTGACACTTTGTAAAGTGAGTGCATTAATATATCATTTTGAGATAACCCAAATCATTATTGATAAAATACACACATTTCCAATCTAATTTTTTACACTGTAAGGGAGGGTCTAACAGTGAAAAGATACATATTTAAAAAAGGACAATTAATCCTTTATATTCAAATTCCTATTTTGCCTGAAGAGCATGAGTATTTCAAGTTTGATATCATTATAATATACCATTTTTACAAGAAAAAACTGCCTTAAAAGTATCTTTTATAAGTATGTTCATTTGGATGACTGTGAAGCACTTTTTTGATAATTACCACTTTCAACACTATCAAGTTTTTTTTTTTTTACACGGGTTTCAGTGGTGAAGGCTTTCTGTTAGAGTATATAATTTGGCAAAAAAAGATCATGTCAAAGGTTAAAAAAAAATCCAGAAGAAATTGATGAGACATGCAAGAAAAATTGTGTGACAAAAGAAAAGAAATATTTTTAGCATGCAGGTTTTTGGATAGTTTGTCCAAATATCTAGTAATTGGGCACAACAAATACCATCAAGCCAAGATAAAAGTGTATTTACATGAATGTACATGTACACGATCCCTTTTATTCTTTTTTTTCCTTCCTTCCTTCCTTTTTTTTTTTTTTTTACAAATAAATACATCAAAATAAATATAAAAATATAGATGAAACATCATCAGCTATAGTGGATAGCTGGTATCCAGAATGACGGCATCATTTTTTAAAATTTCACTATCCATTGGTATTTCTTTAGTGTAACTATCGCGGAAGTACAGATGCAGGACTTGGAAATTGAACGGAAGCAAAAGCAACTTTTCCATATTCTCGTGTGAGGCCCCCACAACTAGTGTCACACCCTAGCTGTATATTTTGGGTGCTTGTTCACTCCAATTTCTGTGCAACACCAGCAGATCGGATCAACGTGAAGCTTCAAAGTAGGAGCAGAAAGCTAAAAGTGGTCTCCCGTGCCTATCTGCCCCCTTCTCGCCCTTTAGCCTTTTCCGATGCTGCTCTTCAAAAAGTATGCTGGACAATGACTAGCTGAGCTCAGCCAATTCTCTTCTTCACCTTTGCTTTTTCAAGGGTTAACCGCTTTGAAAAAAACTGAGCACAAGTGTGTATCTAAGGCCACCATTTACCTTTGTAGTCATTGCGTAGTTTCAGCTATGTGCACTGACCAAATAAATATACAGCCATAATGCCAGACTTGCACTATCAAGCTTAGAATTTCCCTTGATCTGACAGTTATACTGTAAAGTTATTTTTAATTGCCTACCAATAATATGAGGATTTGTTTATTGTGGCTGTTCATATCTGTTTCAGTTGTGTTCAATGACGGGCGGAATAATAATAATAATATAATTATAGTGTGTAAATATATTGATTCCTGGACGGAGGAGATAGCAGTAAGGTGGAGTTCTAATGGCAGTAGTGGTCAGGTTGTCATGTCAAGATATAAACACTGTCAATCCATATATACTAACTTACAACTCAATCACTGTCAGGGTAGATCTAAAGAGCTGTCCTTAAGAAAATCGAACTCAAAACACGGTTCTAGACATGTTGTGTTTATCCACTTGCCAATATGATCGTTATTAAAGCGTCCCTAAAAGTATTGCTGGATGATCATTGTTTGTTGCACATACCCTCCAAAGTCTTTTCTACCAGCAGATCAGATGCACAATGTTATCATTTTCATGAGTGTCATCTTTGTTTGATTTTAGTATCATGATTCTCTTTTCTAGCAAGTTTTGGCCGGGTTGGAGGTCTATTGGTAACGCACTAAGCAAATTTTGAGGAAGAGTCATTTGGCACGACTGACACATCTTGGCTTCTGCCTCGTTGCACAATGACATAGGCGACGGTCGTATCGGTTGAGGCCTGCGACCAGCCAAATCGACATGTTGGCACTTGGATCGATCACGTTAACAGCTGACGCGTATGTTGTGGGACAGCATGCAAACAAAGCATGATATGAAGTGGGTGGAATGCACACAGACGATTTCAGCTCGTTATAAGCAGCGATGCGGTTATGTGCTTGGGATTCGGCCTACTTTTGGATGGAGAGAAAATGACAAGCCCCACCCAAAAGCATCCCAGGAACTCTACTTGCATTTCCCCACCCCAAAAATAATAATAATAATAATAATAACAAAATAGAAACTTCATTACATTCATATCGGCCCAATTGTCACTGCTACATTTACAGATGCTTCCTTCTGAGTCCTTTGCCTTTTTGTCCTGTACAGAGTTTTAGTCATGTGACTCTTCCATTCGGATGGAAATTCTAGAAGACCAATGGTGACATTTAGAAGAGCCTTGGTGGTGGTTCCAGTAGCGACTGATGATATTTAAAAGTCAGCGTACAAAAATAAAATCTGAACACAGCAGTCCAGCATGAGATCTCTGCTTTTCTCCAGCACATACAACCGCAGACACACTAACACGCACGCTCAAAAGTTCCATTTGGACAATGTCCTGGTAGATGAATTGAATAAATAAATAAGTCCTGTTGCGGAGGTCCGTTTTGATACCCCTTACTGGGCTAGGTAGGGCCTAAGACCTGGAGTGCCATTTGTCATAATGGGAGGAGTCTGAGACACTAACTAAAGCAGGTATATACCTCTTTAGAACGCCCGCTCACGACTTCAGTCTTTTTCTACTCTCAGCTCTCAAAGGACATGGCGGCAATGAGTTGCTCCACCTTGTAGGCCAGCCTTTGCTTCCTGGCATGGTCGTCCTGTTCCAGGGCTTCTGTGATCTGTTCAATAATAAAGAAATAAATAAGAGAAATGTTGTGATGTTTTTGAAAAAAATGCCATGTGCTTTATTTTTCAGAAGTATCAGGCAAGAAGAAAAAAAATGCTTTTGTCTTTGTTAAGAAATATTTATCTATTATCTTTTGAGTCCTGTCGTGTAAATGCGACGTTTGTCAAGGTTCAATCGTCAGCTTTTGACATGTGCTATGTTTTGTTCTTTCAACTCTTGCATGCCTGTCAAGACCAATCTCAATCAGTCGCTACCAAGTACCATTCAGAATAAAAGCTGGAAAAACACAGCAAAAAGGACCGAATATTCATGTGTTTCTCTATACTACATTCAGACATTTATTTATCACAATTTAGACAAACAGCTGTAATGTTATTGTCATTCTAATTTAATATAATTCATGTAATTCATTTTAAACAGGCATTTCCGAAGATAACTCTTCATCTGTCTTTCTGTGTGAAATTTGCTTGTTATCCCCATTCCGTTTTCTCTCGGTATTCCAGGTTCCTGACATATCTTGAAACATACATAGTAAGTTGATTGAATTGTCTATAGGTAGGAATGAGAGCAAGTATTTTGGGCTGTGGAAATAAATTGGAGTACCCGGAGGAAACCCACCGGGGAGAACATGCAAACTCCAATCAGGAAGGTCGGAACCCACGAGGGTTTGAACTCTTGATCTAAGAACAGTGAGAAGGACGTGCCAACCACTCCATCATCATCGTGCCCCTACAAATCTAGCACTGTGTGCCAGACAAGAATAAGTATCCAGATTTGAATCATGTAACGTTTGCCGGGAATTTGGCCAAAACGCAGGCAACCGTATTTGTGTTGTTGAAGCAGGACCAGGCAAATTTCATTTGTCACCAATAGAGGGGTTTTTGATTCTCTTTGAAGGTAGCATCATAACATCGCATAAAATCACTCTACGCGAGACCAGAGCCTTGTAAGTACACCCTGAAACCAACAAGTTGGGCAGGCTCGTATATAGTACATGGCAACAAACAGAAAATCAACTCTACATGTGAGACATTACGAGTGTGAAAAGTATGTTTGAAAACAGGACTCAGAATCTGCAAAATGCAAAGTTCAGCGATTTGTTGAGACCAAGAGGAGAGCCAACTGCATAATAACTGCAAAGAAAGGACACAGCAAAGGAGAGCGAGATGTGTGGTCCAACGTAAAGGTCAGACTTCCCAGAGGAGGAGCTGACATTAGAGGGAGAGAACGTTCCTATAAATGGTCTCTTTTCTCTTTCATTTCTTTTGTGCTTCCTGTCATCAGAAAGTGTGTATGAGCGTGTATTGTACGTAAATGATCCTGCTTCTGCTTGATCTCCACAACATTATATTGTATAGTTACTATCAGTTAAAACACAAGGAGTCATAGAAGACAAGATATTTCCATTTCAGACAGTCACGGTTCCTTCCTGCACTCATTTAACATTTCCCATTAGTCAAAGGGGATAACTTGAACCCTAATAATGTGCTTTTGATTCATACGGTATCTCAGAAAGACCATTTGCAATGATTTTTCTTTAGATTTTCCCTCTGAGGTAACACATTTCTACTCCCCTATTACTATCTACCTACCCTATTTGAAAATTGTGAATTAGCGGATGGCTTATATGTGAGAAATTGTAATATTAAACGATTTTAAGGCAATTCTTAATCACAGGGCAGCTTACATGTGAGAAAATCCGGTATACTTATTGAGCCTTGTACTAACACAGCAAAGTAACGACCTTGAAATACTGTAATATTGTGACATTTTTGAAAGAGTAGTGCCTTATAATTACTTGTTACGAAAAATAAACTAATTTAACTTTGTACAGCCAATCCTGTTTACATCCCTAATAAGAAGCCCCTTTATGTCATGACTCAGGCCATTCAATCATCCCATCCATCTTGTACAGGCGAGTGAGCACCTACCTCTTCGCTGTACTTGCTGATGTAAGAGTAGATCTCATTGAGGGCACTCAGCATATTGAACTCGCTGGAGTGAAGTCTAGCCTGTTCTGCCAAGTAGGCGTTCATGTCCTGGTCGCTGATGGCTGGCAGTCGGTTGATGTCGGCATAGTATCTGTGAGAAAGCACGTGTCATTGCTTGTAAGCAACAAGTTGAACTCTGTTTAAACTTTTAAGGTCCCACTTTTCGAGGCGTTAACTTCAAAGAAGGCATCTTGCTCGTCGTCACAGATTGACATCATTCAAGACAAGTTTGATGTAACCCAGACGACTTTAACAAGGACGCAATGGGACTCGTGCACAAAGTATAAAGCTTACCTCTCCACCCAGCTCTTGTAATTGGGGATATCTTTTGCGTAGAGCAGCTTATTGGAAGGAGAATCTTTGCCTAGCCGGTGCTCTGAAGTGGAGCAAGAATCCATAAATGTCTGAGCGACCACTGACAGACAAGCGTCCGTGATGCTGCTCTTATGGATGTCGAACACAAACTGTGGGTTCTTGATCACATTCACCCAGAAACGTAGTGGAAGGCTGAAGGATGGAAACAAAGGGAATGGGTAAGAGTGACGAGTGCTGACTCGGTAGGCAAATTATTTTGCAGTGAGCTTTCTTCTACAATAGAGGATTTTTACTCTCTTCCTCCATCGGCTCTTACCAGTTGCTTTTCCATGTATGACGCACGTCAGTGTCGAAAATGCCGTGTTTGTCCGCCTGTTCATCCAGGAAGTCAAACATGTATTTGATGGCTAGCGGTAGCGTGCTACCTCGATGAACTGTGCTGAACAGCGTCTCGAACAGGTCGTCTACAAACTTCTGGAGCGTTCCCTGCGATGAACATGAGAGCAACACAATCAATGAATTGCCTTTAAGGGTTTATAAGCTAATGGACCGAATGGTGATTTGTCAATCTCATGGGTTATACATAATAAACAATTTAAAAAGAGGACTTTGTATGGCTGTTGAAAAGTTACAAAAAAACATTAGTCCATCAAACAATCATTTTGAGAGCTGCAAAGAAAAATTTAAACCAATGAAATAAAGAAGAAAGATAGAAAACAAATTGAGTGTCCATATCAAGATTGTAGTCCATCTTGAGCAGGTTGTGTAGGAAGACTGGATTTTGCTAAAAGGTACAGAGACCATCCTAAAAATACCGGGACTGTTTTTTTAATGGGCTGAGAAGTCAAAGTAATAGATAATGCTTTGATGAAAAAAAATTGAAGAAAGGATGTGCTCAGTATACCAAATATATTGCGTAAAAGACTATGCTGGATACAGAAGTGAAGACCTTGGAATAAAATATGAACCATGGATTTCTTCCCACGTTCATCTTTTGAAGTAGTACCTGGGTGCCTTCACTTTACACAATGTTTTGAGAGGAGTGGGTGTCTAATATATACATCAGAGATGTAGAGTATATTATATATCTAGTTATAACAAATCTAAAGACATACAGTAGACTTCAGTACTGCTTAATTTTTTTTTCATTCTTAAAATATTTCATCAACTTGCTATCCTGGTTGATATTGATGTCGAAAAATGTTTCTAAATTCCGACAAGGATGTATATATTTTTAAGGCCTACTTTGGTGGCGAGAAGTCTGGTCAGGTAGATTTCAGACACCATCTTGCTCCCACGGTCTCCTTCCTTTTGATCTCCGTGCTCATGGTTTTTCACCAGGTGCCACACCTTCACGCCACTTTCCAGGTCCGGCGTGATCATGGGAGCGCGAGATCGGAGGCTGTCTGGACTGCCAGTGTAACGGAATGAAGAATCTGTTTGAAGTATGGAAAAATTGGTCTTGATTGATCCTAAAACTGAAGATTATCTCAAAGCAAAACTAAAATAAGAATGGGAGGCATTACCTGCCAAGGCTTAACCGATGGGTTTTTTCACGTATTATGCAAGATATGTACGTTTTTGTTCTTGAATTTCATTCATAGACGTCAAAATAAGTTTTGTTTAGCGTCTTATCCATTTATCTTTTCTCTATTTTGAAATAAATGACCGTATCGACATTCGCTTGCGTCATGACGTCACAGCGCATGAAACAGTGCCAATTTGTCGTGACATCATCGTGTTTCGGTCAACTTGCAGTATTGTTGCATGTCGTGTTTTTATGCGCATATAAGCTGTACCCTCGATTCAGTCATCATTTTTTTTGTCCGACAAAAACGGCTTATATGCGAGTAAGGGTAACACTGAGAACAATGCACATGTCAGACATCAGCTACTCTGTCTTTGAGTCCACATATTTTTACCAACTCTCACTTATTTGCATTATTATTCATCGCCATATTTGCTACGTTGGAACAACAGAGCTTGCCCGTAAAACCTCATTACTCCTTTTCTTCCCAACTGAGTGAAAAACATGCTGTCACGCTCAAATCACGGCATCAAAAAACATTGGTGAACACCCAAAGGCTCCCTTGTCCCTCGGTACATCAACCCTATTCTCACTTTGCTGCCTTCTTGCTCCTTTGCGATAACACATCACTCTCTCAGTAGCTAATTAGCAAGAGTCTCCCGGCGCTGGTATCCCCTGAGATTTGGGATCTGAGCATTGCGGAGAGGATCTGGGTGAGGATCTCTCTAACCAAGCTTCAAAGGCGCAGATGAGCCACAAAGCTCTTTTTTTCCCTGCCAATACAGCCACACAAAGTGTTCGAGTGTGACCAGGCAACACCTCACCTCCAAGGGGACCTGGCCTGGAGTGATACGCAGGGTGGATAGGGGTTTTAAATCTTAATCCAGCAATTCATTTTACCACCTTTTCTATTTCTGTATCTGTTCCATCTTCCCAAGGACACTGAGCTGGCTCAAACTTATATGTTGGTGTTGCAGTAGACTCACAAATGCCCGGTGTGTTTTCTGGGACTGATTTTTGACAAATGGGGAAAAAAGGCTTGTTGGTATAAATCCAGTTGAGGCACTGGGTGTCAAATGTAAATGGGTTCAAATCCATCAACACGTTTCAAGGTGTGCCTTTGCAGGCTCATGATGGATGAGAGCGCATATCCACCAGCAATCACAACATTTTCGGAGCAATTTGGGTGCAATTGGTCTAATCTCATCTCATCTCATTTTCTGAACCGCTTCATTATCATTAGGGTAGCAGGGGGTGCTAGAGCATATCCCAGGTGACTCTGGGCCACCATGCACACTTACACCCATACCTAGGAGCAATTTGGAGTGTCCAATCAGTCTACCTAGCATGTTTTTGGAAGGTAGGAGAAAACCGGAGTACCTGGAGGAAACCTACATAGGCCCGAGGAGAACATGAAAACTCCACACAAATGGACATGACCTAGATTTGAACCCAGGACCCCAGAGCTGTAAGGCCGGCGTTCCAACCACTCTCCACGGCGTCCATAATGGTTTAGCGACTTACCGTATCTGCTGATGGACGAGCGTGATATGCTGGCTGAGGGCGGGATGTTGTAGGACGACGTCTGTTTAGGCACCAAAGCCACAACACAACGGTCTGACACCTGAGAGGAAAAAAAAAAAACACAAACATATCAAATACGTGCTAGCGAGCCCCTAAATAGGGCTGAATTTTGTCAAACTGCATTAAATCTTTCAAAGTGCTGCAGTTAACATTCTGTTAAAATGTAGTTTGCCTTGAGTATCAAGAATGTAGTGGGCTTAGAATAAGACTGTTGGGAAATGCCATCATTTATTAATCACACTGATGTCCTCATGCATTACTAATTCTCTAAATGTACGTGTAAAAAAAAGGCATTACATAAAGCCTGTGTGAATAATCCTGGCATATTCCCGACTGTCATGTCTGTTCATTATTCTCGACCAGTTTGTCGCATTGTAGATGCACTTGACGTGATTGTGGGATCATAGATTTGAAGTACACTGTGGAATTGCAAAATTAAGTGAGCTGGGGGAAGGAAACTGAGGAAGATGAACATCAAAAATTAAGACAACATGTTAAAACGTCGATATTTTCCAGGACTGAGCTAGCACATAGTGCTGGTCCAACCTGACAACAATGAATAAATAATAGAAGTGGGAAGAAAATGAGCAACCATTACCCTTTACATCCACTTTTTCTGAAATATTAGAAATGGTAAAATAATGTGTAGAATATTTCTCTTCTTAGGTCCTAATGTCATGTTCTGGATAAAGAATTATTTTTCCTTCTTGTTCAAGCAATCCGTTTTAGATATAATTTTTTGAGCAGTGATTTACAAAACGTCAGATGTCACGATTATTAACGACATAGCGTAAAACCAATGATACTTGATATATACAATATCTCTATGTATTTTCCAATTTAAATAGAAGAATGATAAAATCATTAGATTTAGTCACAATGACAACTACTTTAAAGTCATTTAGAGAAGGCTTTAGCATAGCTAGACCATAGTGAGGATAAGCAGTACAGAGAATGCTCATTTAAGATGCAATTAGTACACATTTATTTTCAAATCTTGGATTCTTGGGGCAAAAGAAATCGATTATTTGAACCTAAAAGTGTAAAACCCCTACATATTATCCTATATTGTCTACATGGGAGTAACTGTACGTACATCTGAAGTGGCAGTCCACATTCTTGAGGTGAAATGAAACCCTGACCCTCCATGACACATGCGCCTTGACCTTTGAATTTCTATCAAGGCAACTCCTCCCCATTTCTCTCCCCAACCGCCTTCACTCGCCTCCTTTCAGCCACCGCTTTAATAAACCAACACCATGGACCTCCCGCACCATTATTGTATTGATGAGTTCCCTATGAGTGGCGTGAAATAGCTTCCGCGTTAGGTTTCCGCTTAGCAGTCGTGCCTCCATCTCTACTGATGCTTCTCTGACAGAGAGGCAGTGGCAGAGATGGCTCCTTGTGATAGGGGAAAAGATTGAAGGCATGCACATTGGCCCCTGTAGGGATAATCCCGGATGGGCGTGATAGTGGGCATGTGTGTTATGAGGCTGTGGGTCTTACAAGCGATAACACCTTCCATTAAACTAAATGGATAGCAACGAGCCCTTGGTATTTATCTGTCCTCCCCTAAGTACTCCCTCAAGCCCGGACCTAACCTGTCCGGCTTTGGTGGACTCCTGCATTTAGATTCGCTCTCTAATCCCCCGGCCAACATCGGACCTTTCAACGTAAACGTGAGTCGGATTGGGAATGACAAACCGCTCATTCAGAATTTTGGCAAACGTGGCATTTTAATGTAGTGTATGCGTATACCATAACTCTGATCCTTTTCAATACTGTTAAAATCATTCTAATTTTAAGAAACAGATAACTTATTTCCCTTTAATTTTAGTACAAGCCACATTGACTATAATTAGCACGTGTTGACAAGGTAATATTCCTTAACAATAATGATTAAATCTCACACTTAGTTTGTGAATGTCAAAGTTTAAACACCGAGATCCTTAGGCCAAAGCCTTTGTCTTCCTTTTCTATTTTTCCAATCTTTTCACAGTGGTCCAAAACATGGTTCTGTTTATTAAACAGTATGGAAATGAATGTAACCCTACAAAAGAGTTTACCCATGACCGTGTGAGCTGTTAAACACAGCTCCTTAAGATTCTGAGCTCAATGCAAATATATGCATTTATGCTTTGACTGTGGGTGTGCAGCATCTTGGAAGGTGTGCAAATCCAGGTTATGTAAACCAATAGCCAGAGGGGGGGAAAAAAGATAAGGAGCCTTCTCGGGTTGGTACATGAATTTTAATACCTCAGTTCAGGGAATAGGAGAGCATTAGAAAATACTCAAAGTCGTATTCGCCGAGTGACCCAAGTTGCCTTGAAAATATTTCTTTCATTTAAAATTTCATTGAAAATTTTGCTTGGCACTAAACGCAGTTGAGTTGTTGCCACGCAGACGCGTTACAAATGCTTATAAGCTAGCGCAGCATTAAAGGCTCTTTAGAACCAATGGGGTGAAGGTAATAAATAAAAGAAGAGCATAACACAGGGGCTATTATGTTGTGGAAACAATAAAGCTGCAGGGCTTCATCAAGGATTAAAGCTCTGCAGGGAAACATCCAGAGGGAGCAGGAAGAATGCTCACACAACACTGCTGGTTTTATCGTGGAAAAAAATACACTGCAAAAAAGACACTTTTACAGACAAGTGTGTAATAATTACTCCTGCAGTTCCACAATGAGAGCTCTTGACGAAAACTTTGCTTACTTGAAGAACATGGCAAAGACCACATTTATTCTAGCTAGGTGTTATCCTAAATTATCTTGTTGGATTGCTTCTCCTCACTTTAGAAAACTAATTTAGTGAATAAAAAACAATGTGTCTGACAGCAAAACATATGCAAGGTGTGCCTATGGCAAAGTTAGGTTGGAACACCACGTTTCTACCCCCAAAATTCCTTTTAAGTTACTAAAAATCGACCTGGCCTCATAATTTAAAAACCATTGATCAATGCTGTCATGCATTCAGAACTAAAAGAAAAATCCCATCAAATGTTCATTTAGTCAGTGAAGGCATTTTGCGCCATCTTTCAGCTGAAATACTTGAGACCTACTGTCCAAAAAACCCTCTTAGCTAACAACCATAAACACTTACCTGGTAGTGCAAGAGTGTGTTCAGTCGCTTCCAGTCACTTTCTATCTTGGTGGTGATATCTTCATCTTGCAACACAACACGAGCCATCCGTCCTTGGCGCCACTCTGACGACAAGACAAGGTACTTTAAGTCAGTCTCAGACATGGATTTCGAGTGCACCACATTAAGAACAAGATGGTCCATTTAAAGGTAATTTGGACACTTGGTAGCTGTCTGCTGTACAATCCAGATTATGATGTGGTTTTTCAAGATATGTCTTACACTCACAATGGGTGGCCACACTGTTGTGTGAACCCCATCAAAACAATGGCCACAGGGCATTTGTGTGAGTCATACCGAGGTCCATGTCGACTGCCCGCGGCCTTTGAGAATAGGGCATGTTTTTGTAGACGGCGTCCAGGATCTTCTCTTTCACTTGGGTGATAGTGTCGCAGTTCAGTACTTTGACTGGAATCTCGGGGCTGTTCTCGTTGTCCGGGTTTACACAGTTTAGGATCTGAAAGAAGATCAAATGGAGAAAAATAATGGCACTGAGGAGGAAGTGTAATGTAGTGTTTTGATCGTTTTTCCATTCATTATTTTTTTAAAGCATTTTTTTTTCATGCTTGTAACAATTACGACATTTGTTGGTGGGACTGCACTCGCACCTGATAAAATCGGTTGTTTTCCTATATTTATATTGTAATGTTCTAAAAAATCAGATAACATATCACATTTAGGCAAAAGAAAAAGTGTAAACAAAGCCTAAAATTGCCTTAACAAAACAAAGGACACTATTGTAAAGTGTGTAGTAGTTGGAGAGGCAAAACTAATGAGTAGGAAAAATTAAGAATAAAGATGTTATTTCTATTGTTGCAAAGAACAGACACTGTATTTTATTTTATTTAAAAAAAATAGATTCAAGGTCAACAATAACAAGTAGCATAATATTTTGTAATTGTGCTGGTCACATAAACTGCAGTCAAAACATTTTTACTGCAAGAAACTGTGATGTGGCTGGACTTTGTGTGAGCATGAAGGCAGCATGGAGAACCCATTTCCGCTTGCGCCAGTGTCCTGAAATTAAATTTCACACCTTTGGCGAAACACCAATTTCGAGCTCTGCTGGGGCATTAGCACATAATGAGGCAAATTTCCAATCGGTATAATCTGAGCGCTGCCATTTCACGTGCTGCTTGCTTCCGGCTATGATTTGTTCAAGTGTGTGTGCGGACTAATCTCCTCAGCAAGGCCTGATGTTGGACCAGAAGGAGGCTAGTGGAATCATTAGTCAGTTTTCCACTCACTAGGGAGAAGCCATCCATCTTTAAATAACGTTTATAAAGAATGCTTTTGGGTGTCCCCCACCCTGAATCGGTGGACATCCAATCGCCGGATGCCCACACTCTTGGCTAAGGGCAATTTAGAGTGTTCAACCAGCCTATCATGAATGTTTTTAGGATTTAGGAGGAAACCGGACTACCCGGAGAAACCCCACACAAGCCCGGGGAGATTCAAACTCCACACAGTGAGGAACAACCTCGACCCCAAAAACACTCGGCTACCGTGCCTCAGAACAGATTGAAAAAAAGAAATGTTTTGGAATATATATCTATACTTTTGGACACGGCCGATCGAGGTGTATAGAAGAACAATCCTTTTATTTAACCTACCAGCGTTTTGTATTCGATCTGCTGGCGGATGAGCTTGTCCTCGCTTAGAGAGTAACGGGCCTCTCCAGTGATGGCGTCGATGGGGCCTTTCTCCATCTGCTGCTTGATGGCGCAGTAGAGCATAAACAGAGGTTCGCCAGCGCATTCCTGCCAACACACATAAAGAGGGTTCATGAAAGCCAGCAGGGATCATACACCATAAAGCCCTTGTAAAATGTATTTAAATACATTAAACTTTCTATAACTGCAGATCATTGCTAAAAAGATACAAAGACGACAAAGTACAGAATAACAAGAGAAAAGCTTTTTGAACTCAGTTGACACAACATAGATATTGTCCAATGTTTACTTTAGATTACAATACTCAATATCCTTGTAAAATGTGTTGGTACTAACCTTAAGGAACCTGTGCAAAAGGAAGGCGAACCAATTGGTGAGCATTTTCTCTGCAACGGACTCCGTTCTATGGGGACAACAAAGGGCAGGAAATGAACAAAACGGCATTGGTCAGAACTTATACAAAGCAGAGGAGATCCATAATTCATTTTAAGGTACAGGTGGAGCCTCCAGGCATCGTCCTTTTGTTGCGTGTGAGCTTCCGTCAATTTCCGTGCGTGTAGTTGCTGAACGAAACTGGCTTGGACATTCGTGTGTGTGTGTATATGTGTTATGTGTGTGCACGTATGCATGGGTGAGCACAGTGAGACATTGCAGCTGTGACAAGCCTCAGCTGTTGAACGACAAGTGCATTCACAGCCAGGTAAAGCCTGACCAATGCCAAAATGCTCTTTGACTTCCACCAATGGTGTCATCCCACAACTTTCATGGCCTCACCCCTGACTTCGCACCTCCTAACAAACGCCAGCTGTTGTTTAATCAAGGATGAAAAATGTCAAATGACTCCAATGGCTAGTTCTTCGGGCAGTCACCCTCATTTTTGGGGAAAGGCAATTGGAGATACAACGATGTGTGGAATCAAGTGGTTAACACGTCTGCCTCAGCGCAAGGTGTTTATGGTTGAATCTCTGTAGGGGTTCTCGCTGTGTTTGTTGTTTTTCTACTGGTATGTTCATCCATATTTTGCTGCCCATCAGAAATTGCTACTCCATGGCTATCTGCATTTTTCAATAAGCTTTCTAACATCTGTGACTAGTGCATGCATGCAACACAATTTATTTGATAGTGTGAAATGGAACTATTAAAATATGTACTAATTAAAAACGCATCCAAAGTAGATGTGATTAGTGTCACAGGCATATTGAGGATAATATCATTGATCTTTTACTGTAGGAAATAGAGAGAGCTTTAAGTACTGGAAAAAATTCTTGATCTGAACCAACAAAGTATGCTTCCCCATAAACAGCAGAAAGATTTTTTCACCTAGTCATGGTAACATGATTATATGATAACAACTACATTAGACTAGTCTATTTGAAAACAATAGTAGCAAAATTTGAAATAGGAAAGTAGTAAAGGAGAAGTAGCAAAAACCAATCTATCAGAAAAAGCTCCGGTAGCAAAATCTGATACGGCAGCAACATTTTACTCAACACCAGTTCCCACTCACATTCTGAAAAGATCTAAAATCTATAATTCCCAAAATTGTGGGTGGACTCCGTCCTTAAAATATTTACAACATAGGCTGACATTTATTTGGGTAATGCAAGTAAGGCACACCTGAATAAATTTCCATGTTATGAGATTGTTTTCATGTTTAATGGACAAATAAAACATAGATGAATAATTTGCAATCCTATATTTTATTTAACATGCATATAAAAATAGTAATTTCACAGGGGACGTGTCATGGAACATTGACTTTCTAATTGCTTGTATACAAACACAGGTCTCTTTGGATTGCCTGTCCATTCACCAAAGCTGAAGTTGTGACAAATAGTATAACATTTTATGTCACTTGCCATTTTCTTGTGCTCTGATCAGCATATACTTTACAAGGATGGTATTTTGAAAAATCCTCCATCTCTACTCACTACGTGCTCTTCCCAGGTCCCCCCCCAATTCAACCCACTCCCACCCAGGCTCCCGAGTTCCCTCAAGCCTTGTCCCACCCCCGACTGATATGAGACTTGAATGTGTTGGAAGTTAATGGAAACCATTAAGCATTTTAATAAGCTGAGCGAGTCTCAGAGACAGAAGTCAAATAAAGGCTTTAGTGCGGGAGCTTTGCCGACTCCTTCAGACTGTATCTTTACTTTGAAACGACGGGGACGAGGGGGGAAACACATTTCGTTCTTCACCTTCTCCTCATCCACTTCTTCCCATTAATTGACTTTCATTAACGAACATCCGGATTTCATTATCCAACTGAGTACTGAAGAGTCGGCGGAAACGCTTCCCCCCTCTTCTAATGGCAGCTAGGCTGCGGTGAGGATATGCGGGTGGGTGTCGGGGGCTGCTCCCTGAGTGAAACTAATGAAACAATGCTCTTGCAATTAATAACATTGCACTCCATTGCTCTGCATGGGTGGGAAAACTCATTACAAAAATGCTGAGGAGAAAAAAAATGTAATGTAAGATTTAAAGGACTCTGGGTGATTGAAACAATGTTCTGCGATTCCATTAAAATAACATTAGGCTGGGTAAAACTGCAAAATTACTCATGGTGGACTTTTCCATATCGATACCTTCTTCGCCGGTCGGAGTAATAATAGCAAGAATGATTCTACTGGGGACAGGCTGAAAAGTAGTTTTCTAATTGTACCAACAAAGTAATGCATGTGCAAAATACAGTGCTGACAAACATTTAGTGATTTTTGAGCCCTGCTAGCTCAAGCATGTTATTGTATATTGGGGACCATCTATATAGCCAATTGTGTCCTGATGTCCTATTAAAAGAAGGCCAGCATCAACATGAAAAGTACTGTAGGGATGGAGAAGATAAGTTGTTTGTTTTGAGGCCAAGAGGGGGGTCACTGAACAAAGAAAGGCAAAGCCTCAGTTCCAAACTGGGTAAGCTGCATCACTCTTAGCAGTCAAAGATTGTCCTTTTATGCCATTCAATTACTTGAGCTACTGAAAAGAAAAGAAAAAAATCGAAGAAGCCACATCCACTTTGCGGTGTCTTTTTTTTTAGTGTGTTCATTCCAAAAAGTGCACTTATGTGCAGTGATGAAATTAATGGTAGGAGTATAAATCAATAGAAGTGCACCTATTCTATTAAAAAGCAGATAGTGCATCAGCAATTACACTCTCAAATATGAGAAAATGCTATCAAGAGATAATCAGCCACAAGAGAGTACGTGAGCGGAATCTGCAAGAGTGTGTGTTGAAGGTGGCGGTGTTGTGCTAATGCTAATTGAATAAATAGGTTTCGGAATCTTGATTTAATATTATTACGACACTAATAACTAAACATTTTTGAAACTACAAAAGGAATCATTTTGGAGAATTCTAAACATTTTCAATTCAGGGTCTAGTATGTGATTTTCATCCCAAATATTTTACAAGAATAAATTCTATGTTTTGACCTATTCCCAATGTTATTGGTATAGAATAATACAAAAGAATGATGCAAAACGGTGTTATCTATGATGTAAATGTCCAGACCTAGGTTGGATATTAGAGCAATCACCTAACATTAGCATACTTGTAAACCTCGCCCAATTGCTCCCCTTATTAATGATTGCAATTGAGCGATTAAAAACCGTACAAATGCAACGCATCACATATTTTGGATGAGTGAAAGGAGAACATGCGTGCTCATATCATGCTTAAAGCATGACAATACTATGAGCAGTTGGCGATGAAGTTTTTGTGGGTAAAACGAGATCAGTTTTACAAAAAAAAGTACTTGAGAAAAATCCCATACACAGGTTGCTATATGGTGTACACAATGTGAAATGATCTAAAAATGCGTAAAATACCTGAAAAACTGACAGGTCTGCATTATTCAAAGCCATGAGACAAATATGGATATGCTCAAATGTGAGCTCTATTTTAATTGAAGAGATCTTGCTTTGCACGTTTGTGCTCAGTGAATGCAACATTCTGCTTTAGTATTGCCTATTTAAGGATCCATTTTGACATAAAACCCTTAAGTATGAAATTGTGCAACCAAATTGTCTTAGGGACGCATATTCAAGCAGCTGTATAGAGCGCACTGGACTTAAATAATAGGCTTAGTGTACCTTTGCAAACGCGTTAGGGCAACATAGAGATGAACGATAAGCATCCCATGGCAGTGTGAAAAACACCATTTTAGTCTATTTGAGGATTGGATGAGAACAGTACATTCTATGACTGCAATAAATCATAATAAGTTACAGCAAATTTATTTTTTTTGGACTGTGAAAGAAAGGTATGGAAGTGTTTTTGACTTCCGTTAATTTTGTACAAGCCCATAAGAGGATGGCCAATCTTTGGAAACAGTAGTTTAGATTTGTTTTGAGGCAAAAAAAAACATTTTGCAGTGTGATGGTGACTTAAAAATTGTGACAAGAGAAAACCTTGAGCTGAATAATCTCAATCCCTCCTAAAATTAACTATATAGGAATTCTAATTCACCAAAAATAAAATATAATTGAAAAAATCTGTAAGGATTTTTTAGGGGGTAAACTATTGTAAATTCTTGCAATTTACTCATTTACACCGCCGAAACGTGACAAAATTTCTTGTAAATAATGTACAAATTAATTGAGTAAATTATCTCAAGAAACCTTGTCCCTCATTGATATGAATTGTTGGGGTAGCAGTGTGTGTGTGTATGTGTGTGTGTGTGTGTGTGTGTGTGTGTGTGTCGTGGCGATAGCGAGGACAAGGCAGCATTCAGCCATGTCTAATCGCTAATCCACGGGAATCTCCACAAACCAGAGGATCAAAAAAATAACATAAAAAAGAAACCTAAAAGGCCCTGCAGGCAGCGGTCAAGGATTGTCAACTGCGGCGCACCTAATAAGAACCAATCATAAAGACAGAGAACTGGTGTGAGGCCCCGCTGTCATATGAAATCACAGCTTAATCCTGGTCCACTTTTCACCATGTGTCTTTTACTCCTTTTTTCTTCCTCTCCACTGTTTATTTTCCCTACTGTCAACGTGGGGTTTTCAACCCCAGATGCTAAAGAGCATTAACATTAGAATGAAAGCATTTGAAAGCTAACCAGCTGCTTCGCTTTTAAATGAAAACAAAGATGGAATATGCCGCAAGATTCCACAAAACTTGAATGCCAAACCATTATTGAGTAAGCCCTTTCAGAATGTCACACATTAATCAGAGTTCCATCTCATTTTTTCTGAACCGCTTTATCCTCATTAAAGTCGCCGGGTGTGCTGGAGCCTATCCCAGCTGACTTTGGGCCAGGGGCAGGATAAACCCTGAATCGGTGGCGAGCCAATCACAGGGCACAAGGAGACAAACAACCATTCACACTCACACTCATACCTAGGGGCAATTTAGAGTGTCCAATCAGCCTACCATGCATGTTTTTGGAATGTGGGAGAAAACCGGAGTACCCAGAGGAAAGCCACGCAGGCCCCGGGATAACATACAAATTTCACATAGGTGGACCGACCTGGATTTGAACCCAGGACCCCAGAGCGATGAAGCCGACGTGCTAACCACTCGAGCCGCCGCACCGCCCCAAAAACAGTTTTGTTTAATAATAACAACAATAATAGGAGTAATACTAATAATATTAATAACACTAATAATACTAATCTAATAATAATACTAATAATACTAATCTAATAATAATACTAATAATACTAGCAATATTAATAATACTAAGACTAAGACTAAGACTAATACTAATACTAAGACTATTACTATTACTACTAATACTACTATTACTACTAATACTACTATTACTACTAATACTACTATTACTACTAATACTATTACTACTACTACTACTAATAATAATAATAATACAAAGTCAGTGATGAACTTATTTTCACTCTTGTTTGACAGTAAAAGCATACAAACATAAGGAGTTTTGCGATATTAAAGTTCAGCCTCCCACTCGATTGAGTGCATTTCCTACTGAAAATCTGTTATGGGGAAAAAAATAAACGTTCACATAATTGCTTGGTTCTTGGGAGTTTCAACATCTCTCCCAGCTCATTAGTAATGTAAACAACTTAAGATGCACTTTACTGGACATATTTCCAATCCTTTTTGCTTCAGCTCTATTCAGGAAACTACAGACCCACATAAGAGCTGACGAGGCAAAGAAGTCGTAGGTGTTTAAAGTTTTAGCAAAAGCATTGCCTTCTGCGGAAAACAATGTGCACCGAGAACTGAAGTGAAGCGCGGGTGTGGGGCACGCTGCGAAGTCAAGTTGAACCAACTTGTGAATGTTTCATAAGGAGCTGAAGCCTGGGAGGATAAGTGAAGCTGACATTGAGAGCGAGGCCACAGCGCAAGACTGTATGCCGAATTATGCGCACAATTTGGATGTTTTCCACTGACGTGATGAGCATGCAATGGTTAAGCTCTGTGTAATGAAACTGGCCGGATGAGTGGTTAGCACATCTGCAATGGGAGATCTGGGTTCAAATCCAGGTTGTGCTACCTGTCTGGACTTTGCATGTTCTCCCCGGGCCTGCATGGGTTTTCTCTGGGTACTCTGGTTCCCTCCCACATTCCAAAGACTTGCATGATAGGCTGATTGGACACTCTAAATTGCCTCTAGGTATGGGTGTGTAATGGTTGCTTGTCTCCTTGTGCCCTGCGATTGGCTGGCGACCAATTCAGGGTGTCTGCCCCTTCTGGCTGGGATAGACTCCAGCACCCCCTGCAACCCTAGTGAGGAAAAAGTGGCCCAGAAAATGAGATGAGTATGAAACTGTTCCGCCCACCATTAAAAATGTAGAAGATACAACTTTACTCAATCATCCTCCAGAGGTCTATAGGCTTTCTTGCGTAGTCTTTCTTAGCAAATGCATGGATAATTAATGTCTGTGCCCTTTGGATATAAAGATCTAAAAATCAGGCCAGTTTACCTGCGCAAAAGCAGCTTGGGGTGGTTCTTGCTCTCCAAATTTCGGTCGATGAGGTCTGACAGAAGGTGCTTGAGGACATCTGTAGCGTACTCCAGGCGTCCCTGTAAGGCCGTCATGATAAGCGAAGCCACGTTGCCACGATCTCTCATTGAAAAAGAGCGCTGCATCTCTAGAGTTCGGATGAAGGTGAGCAGGAACACTTTGTTATTGATGAGTTGACCAAAGAGCTTCAGGGCCTTCTCCACATTCTGCTGGCCATTTCCTGATACCTAAATAGAAAGAGGAGGGAATTTTATGGCTGAAAGGTCAGTGGAAAAAAATGGAATAGTATAATACAAATTACATTTAATATGTATCTATTTTTTGGCAGCGTATGATAAATAGTATATACTTGAAGAAAAGTAAAATAGTTTCGTTCATTTATAGATTTGTCATCCTGTGACTAATTTCCAGGTTAGGCCAAGTGAAAAATAACGTTTAAACTGACAGTTGGTGGGGCTTTAAATTCCACATGCACATTATCCACCCACACATTAGCCAATAACAGAAAACTCACACAGCTGACTCATGCCACATCATTCCAAGTCCAATTTTAACAGTAACACTGAAAAAATAACATCTTAGGAGACTTATATGCCTACTGGCACTCCTGCTGTAAACCATGGTACTTTTAGTTCATATTTGGGAGGTAGATACCACTCAAAGAAACAACCATTTTTCCTGACTACATAGAAAAAATGTTATGTTCCGTTGCCATGACAACTGATAACCTCCTCTCAGGGTTAAACTGTTAATAAAAAAAACTAAAACCTATAAATTCAAAACACTTCATAAGACTTATCGGAATCTATATCTTTATAAGGGTGCCACATTTAAGAAAAAACTTTAAAAGCAATTTTATGGGAAAGAAAAATCTTTATCTGTTCTTGGTCTAGTGCCTCCTTAATGAAAAACTAATGGTATAAAGATGTTACTTTATGGACTTTCATCGTTACTGTAGATCTATTTGTCGGATTCTCTGTTTGAATGATTGAACTGAAACTGGATGATGTCTTTGGATGAATAGCAAATAAACTCTAATCTTGTCCTTGAGTTTTTGTGTCCCCTGGAACCAAACTCCTACTCCAGTTTCAGTTCATCCAGGCAGATAGCCTCACTTACGGGGCTCCAAATGAGTAACTGAGAAGTTGTTTATCAATTATTGACCAGCGTCTACTAAGGAATACGGCGCCGTGATCCAGCAGCCAAATGTCAAATAACCAGCACAAGTAAGATGATCTCGGCAAGGAAATTCAGTATGCATGTTGTGGTCGTTTCTAAAATGAAACTGCTGCTTTACTTAGTGACATTTTGAATTCATATAGAACCAAACAAAAACAAGGACTTTTATTCTGTCTCATTTACTAAATACGTAGCTGGTGATTACTTTGTATTATATTTCATGAATGGCTTGGCAAGAAGGAATCAGAAATTCACGCATTTCACTCTTTTGACGAGTTACCAAACACTTTCCTTGTCTCCTTGAGAACTGTTCGATTAAAGCAAGTCTGGCTGATTGTCAAGTATGTCAGTTTGATGCTAAACTTGGCTGCTAAAGAGTTGAATTCAGAGTCAGAGAGGATAA
Organism: Stigmatopora nigra; assembly: GCF_051989575.1. NCBI lineage: Eukaryota > Metazoa > Chordata > Actinopteri > Syngnathiformes > Syngnathidae > Stigmatopora > Stigmatopora nigra. The sequence continues at coordinate 12,899,564 of NC_135508.1, forward strand.
GTAGCTTGCAGCTACCCTTTACTCGTCACCTAAAAAGGCACTATAACAGCGTTCAAAGGACACTCGATTTGCCATCACGTCAGTTTGTGTTCCAGTTGTTACCTCCAGCTCTCTGAGGACAGGATGATCCTCAATGCCAGGGAATAGCACCCTCATGGCATAAGTCCTGTAGTCCAGATGAGGAATCCCGGCTCTGTCTAGGTCGCTGGTGAGCTCATTGATGTCAGTCTGCAGCTCGGCAAAGGCTTTTTGTGAAAGGGGAAGGCAAAAAGACAGGGATGCCAGTTAGGGGGAATGGAAGAAAAGAAGTATTACACTCTAATCCCTCAGCACCAAATATTGGAATCACTCTTATCTTCGTGGTGTTCACTACCGTAATGATGAAGTAGACAGTTAAAGCCCAAGGTAGTTTTCACTTCAGAGAAACTCAATCTTTCACATTTCAGCCTCAGCAAAAAAACAGAGCAATGCTTGACAAGGCCTCCCATTCTCGGTCATTTTTTTTCCTTTATATGGGATCCTGCAAATTGGCCCCAGCAGTGTGTGGATCATCTCAGCGTGAGGCTGCAGGTGAGTGTCGGCTAATTGGCACCATCCTGACTCCTTCTGGAGTCCGATAGCCCCCTTCTCTGTCTCGGCCTCGTCACCCTCGGGGAGGCCCCCTGCAATTCTGCCTCGTCCGTAAATTATCATGAGAGTAGCCCCCGTTCATGTAGTTATACTCTGGGCAATTCCCTAAGGGTGCGGTGCCCATATAAATCGGGGCTGCAGGCAACTACGCTGCAACATTTCAAGACAAAAGCATTCAAAGCTGAGGTGTCTCTCATCAATGTTTGAATTCTTGATAGACGTTTTGTGAAAACTTCAGAGCAACTTTGAAGCAGGGAAGATTAGGCAAAAAAGGCTTAGGTTTGCAGAGCTCAGAATAATTTGCCTCACTGAATAAAAAGAGGAATTAATATGATTTTTTTGTACAGGTGTCTCTAAAATGCATTATTTGCCAAATACTTTATAGTAGAGGGACCGCCTGATGGTGTAGTGGTTCACTCGGCTGACTTTGGTGCGCGTTTGATTCCCGATTGGCCAAAAATGGCCACAGTGGGTGCAGGTTTTTATTCCAACAAATTGAGAGGGCACCTTTTCACCAATCTGGTGTCCTACAAGTGCAATCGGTGAATTGCGGTCAGGTGCTTCATGTTTTCTGAAGAAATCTCATTGGTTAAACTGTCTGCGCCATATTGGTTGGCACAAAAACCTGCATCCACAGCTTTGCCCATCCCTGGTATAGTAGAACCTCAACATTGAAAGTTTTTCACAAGTCTTTTGCATTATTAAGCCCTGCAAAATATCCACCATGTACTATACAGGCATTGTCATTTTATGGTATGTTTACATCTTAAAGTGAGATGCATTGCTATATTGTTTGGATTCTTGTTTTGCCAATAAGAATGGTGTTGTTGTTTTTGTTTATGGAAGAAACATGAATAGATTCTGCTACTGTCTTTATCTTTTTCATTTGATTCATGGCATTACATGCTGTTTGGCTGCTGTGATCTTGGTGAAACAGCATTTGTTTGCATTTTCATGCACTGGAAACATGCTTAATCAAAATTTTCTGATGCAAATAATGACTACTTGAACATGGCTTGAATTTGATGTGGGCATAATATAAAAACAGCAAAGTATTCTTATATGTTCAGCAAGCTCTTCAGCCCAATTCAGGATGTTTTTGGGGGTGTAAAACCTGCTAATTTGTCTTTTTTTTTTAGCGTTGCTTGTCTAGAGTTGGTAGCATAGCTGTAATCGCAACATTAAAATGTGAAATTTATGGTCTTATCAATTCATTCAATGAGATAGTGAGAGCAAAGACATGAAGAAGGATGGAGGACAATCTTTCTTTGTGACATGAACTTAACGTGGAGCGATTTGCACTGACCAAACCCCAGATGGTGACTCTATCCTTCATCTACTAACCTTCTTTACACTCCAGGGCGACTCGTGACTCCAGGTTGTCCATTTGCATCTGCAGGCGCTTGAGGGTGAGGTCATTTTCACGTGACTTTCGCTTATAGGCAATTAGAACGAGAATGACAATGATGAGGAGTAACCCCCCGCCGGCAGCAATGCTGACGATCGCTGGAAGGGTCAGCAGACTGTCCGACATGATGTGCACAGCGCCAGGAGAGACGTGAAGCCCGCCCACTTGAACCTGTGGAGAAAAACTAAAATGTGGACCCTTTGCAAAAGAAGATACTGAAGATGGAGATGTGTCTGTTAGTCAATCAAACTATTGATCTATAGTAGTATCGACCTTCATGTGCCAGTCTCTCAGTTGATTTTTTCAGGTAAGCAATCTTTGCATTGCCTTCTAACCTTGCTTTTTTGTCAATCACTATAAGATAACAATCTGTGTTTTTGTAAGCAGCGGACTCTGAGTGGATATGCATAAGAGCACTGCATTGCTACGCCGAAAAAAACTGAAATCTAGGTAAATGTAGTCTATTTCAATATTGTACAAAGACTTTCTGCTGTTTACACAATGAAGGAAAACACTTAAGAGCAAGCAAGCAATTACAAATTCTTGCAGTGGATTACAGAACCTTTTGACGACTTGAGAATACACACACACAGTTGCTCTCTCTCTTTAACCTCCTTCCCTTGGCTGAATGAGCAATGACGAGGGCATGAATAATGGAGTTGGAAATTATAATGAAGGTAAAATCCCCTATGCAGAGACATGGGAGAAAAAAAAATGGATGCTAAGTAGATTTTGGTCTACACTGACCATGACTTTGTATTGTCCAGTGAGGTTGGGCGGCTCACACAGCAGCTGGCTCTCGGACACAGTCACAGAGCAGGGGGTCTCTCCAATCAGCACCGTGTAGTTAAGCTTCACCCCTCCTGAGGACGGAGGAAGCAGGTTTCTGCCCTGTGGGTACATGGGAAGCTGGCGATAAATATGTGCCACACCACAACAAATCACCAAATGCAGACTGTATGATTTCTAAGATTTCAAATGATTTTTTTTTTCTGAAATATGAACCCATGACTATTATTGGAGTAAACTAAGACCCCCTTTTAACATTCCATTTTTCACATTCATGGGCGTCCATGAGACTATGTGAATTCATCTTTTTCACCAAGTTTGACAAATGAGCCTAGGGAACTGGTGCAGACCTTTAAAATGATGGGAGAGCCTGGCTTTTGCTCCAGGATTCCAGTAGTGCTGAGTGGTTCAAAGTAGGGATTGGGGTAGTAGAGGAGGTTGGTGTTGTTGTAGACTAGCAGCGCCTGTACGTTGTTGAATATGAAGCCAAATTCGTCAGCGTGTTTTACACTTTCCAAGCCTGGATGGTAGTCCTCCACCAAGGAGGGAGCGGAACAGCTCATGCTGGTTGCATTCAGCCCCTTACATACCTGGAAAATATAAGGGATTCACATGAAGAAATACATTATAACATTCAAATTCACCCTGCAATTTTGATCTTCTGGAAAACAATAACAAGTGGCATCACTAGAAAGTAAAGAAAAAAAACCCAATAGCATGGTCTTATAGCTATATAGCCAAACCAATCCGATTTAATTATTCATGGGAACTGGAGATAAAATTATATGCAATCATTTGTACAAATGGAATCCTCTTAAACAGGCAGGTCTGCATGGAATGCCAAACGAGTTCCACAATTCAGTAAATCCATTCAATTATTCAAGCGAATACAGAAAAAAAAACATTATTACAATGTCAACTGCTAATATGATGTGTGCATTGTTCTGTGATGATCTCTTCTGGCAGGAATTAATTCGGGTCAATTCTGAAATTTGAAATCACCCAGGAAGACACGGGTTGACGAGACCCCGGCGTATTTCACATTCAATGTCCTTCTTTGCTCAGAAAAAAAAATCTTGTATCAATCATTTAATCAAGCTCATTGTTGAGTTAGCCTCCACGAAATGAAAAATAAACAGCTGTTGGTGCTTGAGTGAAAAGCATCCGTCTCAAAGAAAGGAGGCGCTCCTCCTATGTCTTCCCAGCTGAAACTGGGTCTGAGCTATGGCTCTCTTATTACTTCTCTCCAGTTTGCCCAGATGAGAGAGCTGTCTCCCATCTATCCTCCCTAGCTCAGCTCGAGAGGGGAGACGAAAAGAGGGAGGGAGGAGGGTTAGGATTTGGGAGGCGAGGATTGATTGCTGAGCAGCAGCTCCACTCACAGAGGTTTTTTTATCTGCTTTCATTCTCGGGCTGCTCCCTCTCTCTGGGGAAGAAACTTAATTAGAGGCAAATATCACCAAAGCTGCTGAATGCGAGCAAATACCACGCCTTCTACCTGTTGTGCACGTGTTTGTGTGTGTGTGTGTGTGCATAGGTGTGCTTGTAACAGCGCATGCAGTTCGGAGATCGATGTAGTGTCGTGTGTAGTCAACACCGGGTGAGTTTTGTGTTCTCAGGAGCAAACATTCGCTCTGCCCTTGCTTGTAGACTATCAAACTTGTTTGGACCAGGGGAGTGAACTGAGACAAGGACTACTATGACATGATATGTTAGATGCCAATTTATTGCTACATTGTTGTTGTGTACCCTTGTAGTGACAACTTGTTATTTCCCATTTTCTTGAAGGGAAATTCAAACCAAGATGTTATACTAGGTCTGTACAAATCTTAACTGCGGTATATTTAAATTTATGACATATTTATACTATATATATGTTTCAAATGTGACAAAATGTACTGATTTGTGCTCGCGAAAAAGCTCCTTTCAGCCTAGTATTACTATTATTATTACTATTACAATGGTGAATTGCAATCATTTTCTAATCCCCCCCAATACAATGAGGTATACTAGCATGACAATTACCAGATACAATACTCATGCGCCCCTGAGCGGCTGTGAATAATTATTTATGGATAATGTCAGAAGAAACAGTCACGATCCTCAGATCTTCTAGAAATGCCATGACACTGCTTTTCTATGAAGGATCACACCGGTACTTCGAAGATAAAAGGTTGCTACTTTGGAAACAACAAAGGCCTGGACAGAAGATGAATAAAAGGACCTTCAGAGACCTATTAATACCGCAAAATCTTCAGCCAAAGTGGTGGACTTGTGTAGCAGACTGCAGGAGGCTTTTAACAAGAAAGTGGCGCCTTTCTAGCTTCAGAGATGACGCTTTGGAACGTTAAACTGTCACAAATGACAACTGTCAGTATTTTACTTTCTTTCTTTTATCATGTCACATGCTGAACTCTGTCAAGACCAAAACAGCCGCTATGCCCTTTTTTGTCTGTGGAATCCAAAGTGACTAGGAAATAAATAGCCAAGGTAAAATGGGCCATTGAAAAATGTGATAAGCAAATGTGCAGTTTTGGCTCTGGACTGGGATTATCAATGGCTGTCAATCATCACACCAGCATACCTCTGTAGAGTAACCGCCTTGGAATATTAGCATAGTATCTTCTTTTTATTCTTTGCAACCAAAAACTAGCGGATGCACCCATGACACAGCACAGAACAACTTCCATATTCCATCTTCGTAGTTTGTCAAAGGGCCTTGGCGCCTTATCTGCAGCTCTATCTGCGTGTTGCCAAACACTGAATGAATAACACATTCCTTTAGGCCATGCAGAAAGGGAAGTTTCACATTGTTTAGTGTTGATAAAGTGGAATGAGGTCAACAGTTAGAGAAAATAATTGGAATTGCGGCATCATCGGTCTGCTCTCTCAAAGCGAAGCAGCCAAGTAACATTCCAGAGTGCCTCCCGGCTGCATGTATTATAGATCTAGTGTACTATCTTAGTATGGTGTTAGTATTACCCTAAAGGTCTCTGGTCGGGGAAGCATTGTAAAAGGACTCCAGGATTAGATAGAGTTCATAGAAATGTATGAAGGGTGGTGGTCAAAGAGTCAGTGGTCATCGAGAGGCTAGTGTTCGGGAAAATGGTCGATCCTGTGCTGTGTTACTCCTACACTGCTTTCCTGCCAACCAACTGTGAAAATTGGCATCAAATCTAAACCTCTCATCCGCACAAGCCTCTATGTGGTACACAAGCCAATGTAGAACACAAGCCTCTGCCATGTACACCAGCCTAGAGGTTGGTGAGTCAACTTGTCAGCATGATTCATAACAAGTCGGCATTTGCCAGCGTTATTAGAAATTGGAGCCATCTTTGCAATAAATCCAAGCTCGGATATCTATACAAACAGGAATTGCCTTAAAAGATGCCATGCAAATGTTGAGATACAATACAATCACTGGGCTACTACATCAGCCAAATAAAAATCAATGGATGCAGACCGTCACAAAATATAGTATTAGTATTAGTTAATTCATTCATTTTCTGAAGCACTTTATCTTCATTAGGGTCACAGGGTTGCTGGAGCCTATCCCAGCTGACTTCGGGTCAGAGACGGAAGACACCCTGCATTGGTGTCCAGCTGATCACATGGCACAAGGAGACAGACAACCATTTACACTCACACTCATACCTAGGGGCAATCTAGAGTGTCCAATCAGCCTAAGCACGCCCAGAGAGAAATTGCAAACTCTACACAGGTGGACCGACCTGGATTTGAACCCAGGACCCCAGAACTGTGAGGCCAACGCATTAACTACTCATCTGCCGGCCAGCGTGTTATTAATGAAACAACAAAATACAACATTAAGGATGAGAACTGAAATTACGAGATGCCATCTCTGTGGCTCGGATTCACATGAGTTAGCCGTTTCTCATTACTTATCCTAAGAATCACATACAGTAGTAGAAGACAGTCTATTCTATTGAAATAATAAGTTTTTGATTTCTGCTGACCAAAAAGCAATTCAAAGTACAGCATGACAAACAAGCTGAGCGAGTCATGAAATTCAAAAAGTAGATATGTTGAATAAAACACATGCACGTTTTTTTGTGGTTATGTGCATCAATCTTTCAGATGATACAATACAGTACAACATAAATATTCATTAGTATGCGTAGGCAGCACTGCAGTCTAATACTCCAGAGGCCGCCGTGATTCAATGAACCACTTATTGATGGTGCTGAGATGTATGGCGGTGCGTTCAATGTGCAACAGGACATCAATAAGAACATAAAATGCACAAGTATTGAAATTTAGTTACGGGAGATGGACAGTGTTCTCTCTTTAGGAGGTCTGTGTCTCTGACAATCACTGACACAATAAGAACATTCAATGAAACTGTTGATCAACTCAGCAATTATAGACCTTGATGCTGGCAAATGTGGTCTTTAAAAATTATTTTTTTTAACTTAAATTAAGATAAATGATAGGACACTCTTTTAAGGCTGGCATTTTCATCACTTTTGCTGGCCTTTTTGTCCATGAAAATCATCATGGGAAGGGGCAGTCAGGTGGTAATTTCGCAGTGGACAGGTGATCATTTAGGGCTGCCTGACAGGCAGCCGCTCTTATTACTAAAGCTGATGTGTGGTCGTCCTCTGGCAGAAAAAGGAGAGGAGGCTGAAGGCGAATGAAAGATGTGTAGTGGTAACCTCAGGATTTAATAGAAATTCAGTCACCACGAGTGGACGGAGATGAATAAATATCTTTCAAGGCAAAGGATGACGGCACAAACCATGACGAGTCAATCACATTTTAACAGTCCGTGCAGGAAATGCTCAGGTGTCATTTTGAATATCAAGAAGCACAATTTTAATGTAGATAGTATTCAAAATTCAAAAAGATCTTAAAGGCAAACTGTGTCCTCATGCAGGTAAACACCGACAGAATACAAACTCAAGGATGAGTTGCAATATTTGGCACTATGCAAGCAACACACGAGGCTAATTTTAGACTGCACTCAGCTGCACGAAGCAGGACTGCAGATTGAGGATTTTTTCTGAAATGCTGCACATGATTTAACTTTAAACCATCTTTACACCATTACCGTTATAAAAAATGATTAGCACTACATAAAGTGAAAAAAATGTGAAATAATAAAAACTAATCTCATCTTGGTAATTAAAATAAGAGCCAACTGAACAGTGACTCAAATTTCCTAAACAGGTTTTTGATTGAAAGGGTTTTTTAAAAATAGGTTTATTTTAGCATACCAACTGCTAAATGCATTATTACAAAACAAGAGACCAAAAATAATGTTTGATGTGTCTAAAAGGAAGTAGTGAGTCAAATAAGCCAAAAAAAGACACTTACATTGAATGTTTCTTTGCCAGCATACTTGACCCGGATCCTGGGCTCCTGAACCACATCCAGGTTAGTGCCTGTCACCATCAATGGGGTGTGGCCACTGAGTGGAGGACACAAATGAAAGATTAAAAATGAGTAGTCTTGATGAAATGTACACATATACAAAGCACAAATAAGTTTAGAGTAGCTCTTATGAAGATTTGGAATTTTACATTCAAAAAACGTGTTATATTAATCAATTCTTCTAATGAGAGGATGAAATGCATGTGGATTCTGTATTGAGTGACATTTTATATTTTGTTTACTTTTTTGAACCCTTTCAAGGACAGGTATCATGACAGTGGACAGCTCGTTTGTTACATATTTCTGATTAGCCCAACAGTTATAAAAAAAAATGAGAAGGGAACCTAGTTTAATCATAATTCATTGATGAAAGGATTAATAGTTTTTTTTAAATTCAACTATCATTTTATGTAGGTTTTTATGTAAGCATTTTATGCTATGACCTTTATTTTAAAATTGTGTTTCCCTTAAAACAGACGAGTTCTTAATTTCATTCCTTTCCTCCTTTTAATTAGTAGTGCATCTCAGGTCTGCATTCAGTCAGAGAGAATTTTTGTGGACTGTGAGCTCGGAAACTCCATCACATGCAAACTAATTGAAAGAGAAGTAATTGAAAGTGCAGTATCGACTTGCGCTCGCTAACGACCGGTTGGTTGCCTGGTGGCAAAGCTTCACAGGATTGAGTTGATGAGAATGTGAATGAAATAGTGCTGTGTATATTTGGTGCAAGCAACATGTTTCAAAGGCCATTTTACCTAGCAATGCTCCAGTCTGGTTCGATGCGCACCACAGTTGGATCATCGATGTATTCGAAGGTGAGGCTTTCCCTGATCTGGGCACGATCCACGCTCACGCTTATCCGGACCACGCTGACACCAGACAGCGAGGGTGCGGAGCAGCACACTATTTCCGTCATAGTTCGACTGCATAGGCCAGAACAAAAGAAGTAACTGTAAAATGTCTTCAGAAAAAAAATACGGCCGTATTTTCTGGACTATAATGGGCACTTTTTTGTAGTTTGGCTGAGGCTGCAACTAATTCTCAAGTGCAAGATAAATGTTATTATTCTCTCACCACCAAATGCTAATAAAAAAAACAATAAAACAAAAAAAATGTCCCTTGACCATATTCAATTTCATTCATGCAATTGTGTAGCCATAGCTATTAAAACCGGAAATACATTTACAATCATTTGTACTTGTTTTCAGAGTTAGGACTTGTCCTCATTCTTACAAGCCTTTCAAAATATACATGTAAATTTATTTAGTTCATATCTACTTTGTCAACATATGCACCCTCATTTCATTACTTTATTCCCCATCTAGTCCAAGCTCATTATCAGCATCTACCTCCCATGGCAGGTATACAGTGAAGAATCACAAGCCAGTAATTAGGCCTGTATCTCATTAAAATCTGACTCGGCTCTCCAACCTTAATTGTATTGCAGTCAGCCTAAAGTATAGGAGCTTAAAATAGCTGCCCAGAAGATGGAAAAGGAGATGGAGGGCAAGTGGGAAAATCCAGCAAGGGGAAGAAAGAGTGAGTAAAGAAGGTTTAAGTAAAAAAAAGGAAGTATTTTCTCACAGTGGAAGCTATAATTATCCAACAAATGCAATTCTTTTGGTCGCTTAGTGTAGCTCTTGCTGAAATGTACACCGGGTATAAAAGAGAGGGAAAACCACTACTAAAAAGTCATTATTGATAGGAGCACATTATCTCATCAAATAGAATTTTTGCACCACAAGTCAGTCTTGGTGACATCCCTAACCCATTTAATTGAAAACTAAAAATATATTACCTTTAATTTAAAAAAATCCTGATCTCTCTCTACTATAGTTATATATTAGTACATATTGATATTCTGAGGATTTTGTTTAAATGCATCAAACTCAAAATTAAAGAAAAAAAAAGCAACAAAAAACCCACTAACAGTAAAAATCAATGCAGTTAATCAGTTCGAAATGTATTTCTACTTTCCTTTTGTGCATGATGGTGGTGATAGCTCTAAAATGTCAAACCTAATCGGAATTTGACTTTAAGGAAAGAAGGTCAAGCAGAATGACATTTGGACTGTTGGACTTACCTAAAGAACTCACACGTCTGGTTTCCAAACTGAACACGGACACTGCTACCAGCCCCAAGGTTTTCTCCCATGATCGTGACTTTGGTACCTCCAGATTCTGGACCTCTGCTGGGGGACACACCAGTGATGGTGGGTGTCTACAGAAAATATATACAAAAATGAACTGATAAGTCAAGAAAATAAGGTACACAGAGCAAATGACTGCTGGACAGTTCAAATGTGTACCACAAAAGAGTAAAGTTGACTTGATCTAGCTCTGAGTTCAGGTCGGCATTCCCCGACACAAAGCTGGATTGGACCAGCCTGATTGCCTGCTGGGGCCATATCCATTTCGCACACAATTCTACAAAGAAATGCAAAGAAAGAAAACATAAAATATGACTTATATGACATAAAGAATGTCAAAAAAAGTATTTACATGATTAAGGTTATTTGTATACACCAAATACAAATGAGGTAAAGACATTTTATTGGACTAGAACAGGGGTCGGGAACCTTTTTGACGAAGATGATCTTACATTTTTTGCCTTAGGTAGATGTCCAAATCCATATATTTCATCATATAATTTTACATAGAGTATAACCTTAGGGACTTACTGTTCAGCAATGATGTAACCATCTTCCACGGGCGCACACCTAATTCCCGCCACCTCCACATTGCCCACCACGTCTGAGAAAGCCAAGCCAAGGTTGGTGCCATGGATGGTGACACGTGTGCCTCCTTCAGGGGGTCCAGCCATTGGGGTCACCTTCAGATGTCAAACGCTCACAATTAGCGTCCACATTTGCAAGGACTTGAGAATGTCCTGCTGTCTGATGTAATGTAAAATGCATAGGATGTACAGTAAAATATGCACATATCCTTGTTTAAATGCCACATTTTGAGTGTGTGTTTGGGGGGTCTTTTTTGCAACATGCTTCAGCATTTTTACCCAAATCAACACCAACATAAAATGTATTCTGTGACTTTGCAGGTTAGGGAGTACCATATGAAACAAAACCATATGAAACCAAGATAAGCCACAATCATTAAACCATCTTGGCAGAGATTATTAGTATTTATGGTGGTATCTTAGCTATCTGTTGAATACATTTGATTCCTTTTTGAATGTGAGATTGTTGTAATGCCATTGGCAATTCGTTTCAAAAAGTTAAAGGGAAATACTTTTTTTTATTCCACTCTTATCACATAAACTCTGTTTCAAATGGAATCAAAGAACTTCCAATGGCATACAATAGACGAAAAGAGATGCTAGAGTAACTATCAATGTGCAATCACCTGCTGTGCAGCCTGAGCAAAAGAAAACCAACATTCGCTTGTACCTACTTAGAGGGCCACAAGGCGCCGCATGAAAACCCTCCTACCTGTACTCATTGGGGGATTCCGGCGTCCCTATGGGACACCAGCATTGTAATCTAGATCCGGTGGGCACTAAATGCTCTGAAAGTAAGTGTGTCACTGCAGCGCCTAAGGGGTCTGAGCACACATAAATATTTCAGCGCTGTTTGGGCATTCAGTGTATGTAAAGTGGGGGGCTTCGACTCTTGGGGAATGTCATAATGTCTAAATATATCCACGCCAAAAACGGCAGCTATTTGATTAGTCTTAAATGACAATTATATAAGCAGTAGGGGAGTCACAATAGCGAGTAAATAGTGGATTGAGGTCGTCGCCGTTGGATGAAATAAATCTGGGATACCATATACCTTTACCTCTCACAAATGTGATTAAAATGAGTAATCTGATCAATCTAACGCTCACATGATCAGGGCGGTCGGGTTGCAAAATAGCCTAATGTGTTTTACACATCTAAATTGAATTCAGGCACAAGTAGTTTGATGATTGTTTTAAAGAGGTGCAAATAATTGATGATTTTAACGTATTATCTCTATCAAAATATGCAATATTTAACAATATTAATGTGTAAAGGGCCGTATTTGTATTCCAGCCAATCAAGAGGACACATTTTTGTCAATGGGATTTTTTATCGGTGGATTGCAGACTGGTGGCGTTTGTATCAGCAAAAACATTGTTAGCTAGACAGTCTATCCTGGATCGGTTGAAACACGTATGCACGCACATCGGCAAACACAGTGGCCCTTGAGGACCAGTTTGGACTCTGGTAATATAGTGGCAGAGCTCCATTTTTTTCAACAATTTGTCCATCCAAGAGCAATTATTGGAAAAATAGGTCACCTGTTTCAGGGACTGTAATAAAAATGCAATACAAGACAAGCGGCTGAGTTCGAACAAAGCTACGCAAACATCTGATGAAGGCATTGGGGCTTAGAGGCTCACTCTGTTGAGCCGCGCAAAGGAGTACTTTGATGTTGTCCAATTTTGTGCTGCACTTTGCTTCCGATGGAAAACTTGATATGCTGTTACTACTTGAAAACATAGAAGTGCACCAATTGATTAATACTGCTACTACTACTACTACTACTACTACTACCATTACTACACTTTTGGCTTGTCCCATGAGGGGTCACCACAGTGAATGAACGTTTTCTATTTCACCCTGTCTTTTACATCATGCTCCCCCGACTATGGTAAAACTGGAACAAGTCATGCAGAGCCACTTATGTTTTTTTCATCTACAATTTTCTTTGCTTGATAGCCAGATGCAAGCAAAGCAATTCTTGTATAGCCGCATTAAATTTCAATTCAATTGCATACCCTATTCACTCAGAAAATATGGGTGTTACTTATACAAATGTGTAGCTTTACAGCTGTACTGTCATGTTTTTTGTCTTGTATTTAAACAGAATGAGTTTTCACTTTTTCTTATAATTCAACAAAACGTTCCAATAATCATTAGCTGTACATTAACAAGTTGTAGGTACAGAGAATTAATCAATCGGTAAAAGAAATAATATAGAGGTAAAAGAGTGTGTGGTTGGATGACAATGAACTGGTTTGTTGGCAACCCCCATTAAAGTGAATGGCTACTTAATTCTTAGGAGTAGGATTTGTATACTGATTACCAAACAAGTATTGTATGATTTATTGTTGGAATTGAAAGCAGTGATGTTGGTTTGATTATATTGAGGGAATGCAAACTTCTACTCTTCACACAGCTTCATTTGCCCATCACTTGAAACCGGGCATTTTATAATACATCCATAATGAAGCATTGCTCTGTTTGGAAGCCAAACTCCAGTGCCAAGCTTCTGTAATTGAGGGTTTTAAAAGCCTTTCAGGAATTCATTTTTCAACCCCTTGGTCACCGTAGAGTAGATGAAACCCATTGCATTGGAATTTGAAATGAAAACAATAAAACCTGCAGTTTACTGACCTCAGTAATGCGTGGGTTTGTGCACTTGACATTTTTGCTAGATAGGTTCAGCCAGCGGGTGGCGTAGGGAGTGATAGGGGGGCAGTGTCGACGCAGGGTGCACTTCCCCTCGCCACTGCACCAGCCGCACTGGAACTTCCTCTCGGCCTTCAGACAAACACCACAGCTGTCCCTCTGAGCTGCACACTTGTACAAGTGCACTAGGATGGACACAGAAAACGGAGATGCAAACTCAATCGCACAAAGTGCACACAAATTTGGTTGAACCTCTAATTGTGATGAATGGGTTGCAATGCGTGGTTTCATTTCGGGAACAGGCAAACTGGGACATTTCTCTGTGAGGCTTGTCAGCATTCGTAACCGGACTTTTATTTGCTTCACACACAGAAATGTGTGTTTTCGGTAACTGAGCCTGGTTACATCTATAGTGAGTCATTTGAAACTCAACCGAAATACAAATTGGATTATATAGTGACTCTAATTTCTGAACTACAGAGCCACACAGCTCAATGTTTACAAAATGTAAGAAAAAAATCCATATTTATATACCGAAATGTTGTTGTATTACTTATGCATTATATTGGAAGTGTGCATAGAGAGCTGCTGCACAAAAACATTTGATTGATCAAAATTAGTTATGAACCAGATAAAAATCAAAAGATTAACAACAATGCCTTTACTGAATTGATCCCAACATTGATTCAGATGAATAAATACTGTACACATCTCCAAGGAGCTAATATATTTTTGCCTACACTATGATCCGATCATGTTAGATAGCGGCGCTGGTATGAAAATCAAGGAGCGGCAGTTTTTATGCTCATGTGTAGCTGAACCATCTTCAGGAAGGAGCCTAAAAGTTTAAATGCCCATACATGTGCGTGTACACAAGCAATGGAACCATACCCAAGCCCAATGCCTCTAATCGTGGTGGTGCAGGGAAGTGTAGCATGCTTGATCACGCACCGCACCGTAAACACTTATTGACTGAACTCACCCTGTATGTTCTCTGGGTTGTCAATAATGAAGTTGCCGTTCCACACCACAGAGAAATCCACGGGCAGCTCACTGATTTTCATCCCTTCGTATAAGTACTGGAAATAAGATTTGCAAGATTTCAATACGAGGAAAAATGAAAAGGAAAACTTACATAGACAACGATGCATTGGCACGTCATTACATTATTACCCCAAAGTTACATCATCTTATCATAAGAGAGTTGCCTAAGTGGGCAAGCAAAAGAAATAGGACAGCTGGGTGGACACTTGAATCCCCTTGTGGACTGAACGATGCTGTCCCGAAGTGCCTGAATGCCCTTATTTTTAGATTGACTTTGAGTTCTAGTCTGTCTGGGCAATTGTGAATGTGTTTCTGTGTAAGTGTGTGGCTTTGAGAAAGAAAGGACAAGAAAAGTGTAGCATAAAATGTGTATAAATGAGATGCCTATGGGAATATAATGGAGGTCAGCATGTGCTTGACTGGGGAGCTTTCTGTAGTGTTTAAATGCTGAATTATACACCGTACCACATGTTTTGAGGGCATTGTGGAGCGGATTGTATTTTCTCGACATCTACTCTTCCACTAAGTAGGCCAATTCATTTTAGGATGGCACAGTGGACTTTGGAAAGATAAATGGTGGTGTGGCTTGTCTTTCCAGAAATAGCATGACATTCTAGAATGGTAAAACTGCAAAAGATACTAAAGGGTTTAACGACAGACGAGCACAAAAACAGGACGGAAGCCAGCCTACCGAGCTGTTCTGGCACTGCACGCTGGAGCTGTTGAATCGGAGTGCGGTGACACGGTGGATAACCCCTTGGATGTGAAGGACGCATTCGTAGCCCCGCTGGCCAGACTGTGGCTGTGGCAGGTTCTTGGCTTTCAGGGTGATGGGTTTCACCTCTCCCGCTGGGATCAGAATCTCCTCAGAGCGTACCAGCTGTGGACAGTCCTGTAGGACGGACACGTAAGAACATTGGTGCCACCTAGTATTGCAAATAGTTACACCGTGTATAGAGAAGCCTATCCACCATCATGGCTGATGAACAGTGAATGGACTCGGGAATCAAAGGCCAAAGTAACAACAGTGGCGGACCAACTAGCAGTCAGACTTATCCGCAAATAACTGGTATCAATGAAGACAGTCTGAATTTTGGAGAAAATATGCTTCTAAAGTATAGTTATGGTGAGTTTGAGAAGGGACTATATTTTGTTGATTTTATTATGACACTAAAAGGGAAGAAATGGAATGAGAGATGAGAAGAACTCCAGGTTTATTTACAGTATTGTTGCATTTCTCAGAGGTGTACAGCTGTCCTGGTTCAAAATGCGGAATGGACCTAAGATTAATTTGTTCATAACGTCGTGGGTGGTCAGACGGTATAGGCTCGTGAGTCTTTTGTGTACTTTTCACCAACCTCAGAGGTGTTGACCCTTCCCTCTTGGAAAGAGCAGCTGGACGGGTCATGGGTGCACAAGTTGCGGTACTTGCACCAGTGGCAGCGGAAAGCACTGTTTACACATGATAGACACCTGCGCACACACACATAGCATAAGAGTCAAAAGGCGGGGGCGGTAGCTTTGCTAAAGTTGGCTGACACTCTACCGAGGAAATGTGTTTTGATCCTAAGTGGACACCTGCTGTTGTGTCCTTGTGGTTGGCACTGGACCTGGGAGTACCAAGGCCAACTTTCCACAGCATGTATTTTTTTTCTGCTTTGAAAATGTACAACTTGGTCCGTGTGGAAGTATTGAGGGTGCATATTTAACCTGCTTAAAAGCAGCTGTCGTGATAAAAGAGTGGACGACACAGTGGGGTGACATAAAGTAATGAGGACAAATAAGACACTGGCACAGTTTGGGCCCGCAATTACCATTAGCACAGCATTGTGGGAGATTACCAGCGGTTGTGTGGCTGGTTGTGCAAGTGCAGTAGATGCAATAGTTGTGGGGTAAGTACACAATACTATCAAGAGAAGGCTTTATAAAGGGTGTGAGGTCAAGGTTAAGCAAGGCTTAAAACATGAGATATTTGATACAGCTGATATGGATTCTGCTTCTCTGAAACACACTGCTCAACAATAAACCAACACCAGCAACTTTAAATAAGTGAAAATGAATGAATCAGTGGAAACTATGCATAGTTCCGAAAAAAGAATAGTTGGATATTATAGTTTTCTGAAGTTTAAATTCAGTATTTAATGTGCCTCTTCTTCCGAGCCTTCCAGCTTGTACTGCATCGCTGCCTAATACCTGCCGGGCTGTATTTATGCAAGTGCCCAAGTTATCAGCAAAAAGTACTTATCATGCAGCAGGCAGAGCCTGTTTGTGTTGATCCTGGTTAATCTTTCTAACTATTTATATGGGGAAAAACCTTGAAATTGCAGAGCATCTCATTTATGCCAACAGAATTTAATGTAAGGTGTACTAATTGCAATTTATTGCTTTCTTTTTGAAAGACATTCAACATCAAAAGTCTGTATTAATAGAATACTTGACCTTCAATTTGTATGGATTTCCAAATACCCTTTTGTGGGAATATTATCACCTTTATAAATACAATAAACCATCCATTCCTATCTAATGTATGACAAGATGATAATAATAATTTCATCATAGAATTATTTAAGCGCTGTAAAAGAATAAAGTAGAAACAACAAACTTTAATAACTAGTGCCGATTTTCAAGATGAGAATTCTGTTTTACTACAGAGAGTCCACTCTTACATCAACTGCATTATCTTCTAGTTTTAATGAGTGTTGTGAGGCTGCCTTTTCTTTCAGAATGATTGTAATACAGAAGCCCACAAAGCAAACTACATATCCACAGTTTGTCTGACTTTGGAGGCTTATCATTTCCACACGTTTGGGTCCAATTCTAAATTGTAAAAACTCAGAAGTAATTAACTTACTGCCATAAGTGTGGCTCATGGAAAAGGTGTAAGACATGACACTCCTTCGTTGCAATGCTTTTTAATTGATTGCAACGACATTTAAGATGTGCATTCAGGCACGGTTAATAACACTGTTGTTGTTATAGCTATGCTTCTGCTGCTTGCTCTCATCCTGGCGCTTAAAGTGAAATATTAATCGGAGCAAAAAGCATGGGAGGATCTCTGACTGAGCCCACGGATGTAAAAGAATAAGGCTGACTCTCCCTGAGGCTAAGACAGAGCGCAGTGTGCGCGAGAGCACAAGCTGGCATTGGATGGTGTACGAGGCGGTGCGTGCCCTTTTCTCGTTATGAGTGTGTGTTTAAGCGCGTAGAAGTTTGTTTCATCGCCAAAGAAAAGAGCTGATGTGAGAGCTGGTAATTGCTTTTTCTTTATCACTCAAACGAGGTTTTCACAGAGTCAAAAGATATGTGAAGCAATAGGGTGAGCTATGAGTCAGTGAACTACTGTTGTAGCTAAACTTCACAAAAACATTGAATGACTTTGATTTGAAAGGACAGACACTACACTGCCTGGAAGATTATTTTTTCATGTTGACGGGGTGCTTTTGGATTCATGCACATCAGTTAGCATGGCCGCTGTGAAACTCCCAAATCTCCGCCTCTCATTTTGGTGCTACTTCCAAGTAAGCAAGTGCTTTGGAGCTCACTCAAAACAGTCAAGTGAAGCGAGCCATTGGCACAGATATCGCACAATCAGATTTCTGTCAAAAATGGCACTCAATTGAATACATGTAGCTAGCTCTACATGAAGGTAACACAGCAATGCCAGAGTGAGAGCTGCTAAAGATATAGTAGTTTTCTATGCAGATGGCGTACATTTGGTTGAGTAAACATCATTGAGTCTCAAAAAAGGGTTCTAGATAAAAAAGAAATACAAAAAAAGGCTATTCATCCACTGATACCATTTGTCCTCAGCACAGTTGGGAGGTGAGAGAAGAGGGCTTTACTTCACAGTGATTGACAGTCAACCTCAGAGCACGAACCAATTAGACTCATACCTGCTTTTCAGCAGCAAATGTGGAGATGATAGTGTTACTTACAGTTGATGGACACTGCAGTTGTAAAACTTGACTTCGGTGCTAATGACCATCCGACCGGTCTCCTTTGAATTGAGTCTTAACTCGACACCCGACCAATCTGAGGGAGAGTAGAAATAAGATTTCTTGAGAATCCTTGTAAATTACTACAAAGGTTAGGTACCAGTCATTCTTTTAATTATAGTGAAATCTAGAGAGGTTCTAAAATATTGAACGAGGGATGAGTGAGATTCAATTCGAAAATAACAAGTCATTGATTACTTCTGTAGATGTCTGTTACTTAAGCCCCCCAAAAACCATTGATGAGCACGAAAGTTGAGAATTGCCAAAGCAAACTAAATGAAAAAGTAATGGCTGATTTTGCTCAATAATTATTTTCAATGACAGTATTACAAATCAAAGCAAAGAACAGAACAAATAATGATGTTTTCCCCATTCTTCATGCTAGGGATTGAGTGAGATTGGGATAATTTCTGTAATACACATCTCACCGTCTGTTATGCTGCCAGTAATATCATTTGTACCTGGAGTTTGCTTAGACATTATTTGTCAATGACACAAGTTAATAATTTTGTTAACATGAAAGCATCCAAAGGCATTTGAGGAATATTTTTTTGGGAGAATATCCATTGTTTCTTTCATCCAGTAGCTTCCCTCATTTGAACCAGTCCTTTATGTTATTCTGCAGGTAATCGAAGGTGTGCCCAGACCAACCAGGAGACAAGGACTAGCATATCTCAGGGTGTCGATGGGGTCTCCAGTTGATGGGACGTGACTCAAAAACCTTCTCCTGTTTTTGGAGTCAACCGGCCAAAAGGTGGCATTTGGTTGACGACTCCCACCCGGCTCTCTTGAAACTTGGCCCCATGGTTCCTCCCAAAGCTGGAGAGCCCGTGGCAAGTTTATTATAGCTATTATATTTCCTCTAACATTGTAAAAACATACACAAGGATTTTTAGCTTTTTTTTAATCAAAGCGGTTTGCAGTTTGTTTTCTGTAAAACTACCTTTCATCCATCTCATCCATCAACAAGAGAATATAGACTCAATATATGCAGCATGTGTTCATGTGTACGTGTGTGTGGGACTGATGAGTTGTGTGCACTTGTTTGTGCAGAGCAGGCTGAATTTTAGATGACACTCAGTGTGTAGGAGGCTTGTGTGAACCACAATGCCCTGTTCTCTCAACAGCACCTGTTGGGAATCAGGCTTCGATTTCACACAAACGTGTAGATTCGTTTGCCTCTCAAATTTTATTGCAAAATTGCCGTTCATACAAACTTGTCCCCTTGAGAATTCAGAAATATTTATCCTCCTTGATTCTAAGGACTGGCGTATTTTGGGGAGAAAAAAACAACAACAATGATAAAATAAAAAATACAAGTATCTTTAATATTTTGTACTATCAAATGTTTTAAAATCCATGTCATTTACAAAAAACCTATGTATATAAACAGTATAAAATAAATAGTATCAAAACATCCACTATTTCAAATTATTGCCTTGAACCTACATAATCAGATATGGGATTCATCTTGGGTTTTTTTTGTACTTAGCTATTGCTACCAATTGTAACAGCTGTTAATGGACCAGAACTATGTGTTTTTGGTGAGGCGAGATGGCCAGAGGGGATGAAACCAAACATCTTGAATAATAGATGATGTCGAATGTGTGTGTGAGAATCACTGTGTATTTTAGGGAGGCAGGGCAGTGGGCTTTCTAATCTTCCATCCTGCGAGTAAATGACAGCTCTGTTTGCCATAACTCCAACGGGGAATGAAGCATCGGGCCACTGATATGAATGTTCTCCCTCAGGTAAATGTCATCCATACCCCCAAATCTTCTCCTAATCCAAGCAGCAATCTAATTTGCCTTCCAGGAGAGCAATGGAAGTGAAACTAAAGTGTGGACAACTAAGGAACTGACCACGGGTCTTTATACCATCATTTCAACATCGTTCCAACATCTTAATTTCTTGGTGGCCTCCAACCCCATTCTAATCTCATGTAACCATGCCTTGATGGACATTGTTCTGTACACTTGTCCACAGTAACATTGGAAAAGACACTAATAATGGTAATAATAATAAGGTCAAATATGACATAAGTCGGAAGTTGTAATGAAATAATTTAAGATAAAATAGTTTTTTACATAGGTCAAATTTTTAAAAACAATTCCAGATTAAACGTCGCATCATAGTTCACTGATTGATGATTATTAATTACATTTTTAAAAAATACAATAAAAACAAAAAAGTAAAATAATCAAAGAAACACAATAATAATAAAAAAATATTCATTAATCGTTTCAAAAATCATTATTTCCATTGGGGAGCCAATCGCAGCTGCCTAACAACCAGTCGCAAGCACACTCGCAACCTTTCAAGATTTAGAAAAAATATTAGCATAACAATATATTAAAAATAATATATCAATTGAATATAGAATATATTTTTGGGTGCTCCTCTAGAGGGAAATCATTTACATCTATCATTTTTAATGTATTGTTGTTGGGTTTATTCTGTTTTATTATTATAATAGTTATATTAATTCATTTCTTTATTAAATCAATCTCTTTCTTTTCTTTGTATTAATTCATTACTTTGTTAAATCATTCTCTTTCTGTTTTTCAAAAGTCTTGAGGTCACACCAAGTCATCTTTAACCTAGACAGCCTGTTCCAGGATGGTTATACAAACAATCCACCCAATCTGGGTCCTTGAGATTTGGTGGGCCCTTGGTGACGAGGACAGGGCTATTCGGACAATAACAAGAATATTGTTATCGTTATGTAACCGTACACTTCGGGTTTTTCTGTATGTAACGATTATATGATTATGATTATATTATATGATTCTTAGGTCAAGGAGGTTGTATAATTACTCTAATCTAAATGTTGTTAGGTCTAGTCCCTGTTTTTGTTATTAGTAAAATACTTTGATTGTTATTGTAGTCCCAGATGTTGTTTTTACTCATACGTGATGGAATGATCAACAACTCTGTAACTTGTGACCATAAGAATGGGACGAAAACGTCTATTCGAGGAGACGTTCGGAAGTTGTAAGGGACACTTGCTGACTCTCCCCTTCGGAGGCTTTTACCCATTGTTGTATCCATTTCTATTTAATTAAATGTCAATAATTGAATAAGATGTCTTCCTGCAGTTATTGATAATTACGGACGAAGGTAATTATTAATGAACCTGACAATTGTTTTACTATGCCTTCTCTTAGGATGTATGTTACTGTTGAATCATTGCTTTGCTGATAACACTCTAAAATATTGGACTTTAATAAGATCAGCAGCTTTGGTGGCAAATAACTATTTGGATATCTGAACATTTAGAATTATTTACTATTCTTTGTGCATTAAAAAGATCCAAAATTCCCCTTATAGTTCTACGCCCAATAAAGTGTGGTTTCTTTGTCCAGGTAGCGGTAATATATTTCACAGGCAGAGTGAAGAGTGCCAGAGTGCTAATCCACCACATTAAGTTCCCTGTCATCTCGAAGCCGTCATGTCAGAACCTTTGCGTTCGCAAAAAAAACCGAAAGGCCCTAATGCGCTCAGCCATACAATCATCCCGAGACCTGGGGGTACCAATCTTGTCCTCCGTCATGTGCTAATGTAACTGGGCCTCTTGTCAGGTACATTTTTCGACTGCTCCGCCGATAGCGGATCAGTGTGAGTTTGATGTGCACTGGTCTGAAGATGATTTAAAAAAAATAATAAATGTGTGCAAGAACTGATTCTAAGCGAGGTGATAAACTACACAGTCGAAAGGCTATGCGGCGTACTATCCACTTTTCATGTACTAGAATTAATCCTTTTTAGATAGACATTAGGAAATTAGGAATGATCACAGTCAATCAAAAAGTGTCAGATTATTATTTCGGTGCCCCCATCACATATTTTGTGCCAATCCACTGTACCTTGGTCAGAAGGGATAAGGGGGACATCCTTGGCCGTTGGGGACACACAGAGTATTTGGTTGCCGCTCACTTGCCCCTCCACCTCTGTCAAATTGCCGAAGGAACAAGATATCCCTGCCGAAAGGTCTGGTACATCACTGACCTTCACCAGTAACTAAAAATGGAAGAGAGATTGGAAAAAACATATATATATTAAATAACAACAATGTACATACTAAAAGAGTTATCAAATTTCCTGTGGTGTAAATACAACATACATTTGAAGAACATTTCATAATCATTATTCACATGGTTTGAACATGTTTTCATTTGGTGATTTATCAACAAATGTTAAAACTAAATTCACCCTGAAAACTATGCTGTAAATATTTCAGGTCAAACATGCAAATCATAAAAATGTAATTCATTCATTTTCCATACAAGGTCATAAGGGGTGGAGCCTATCCCAACGAACTATGGATACCGGGGCGCCTAATTTGAATATATACTGTTTAGATCTCATCAAATGGCGACAGTATACAGTATGTTGTTCATATATTGAAAAAGCCACAGATGCACATATGGAAATGTGTCTCTTTGAAGTTATTCTCAAGAGAATGGTGACACTAGCGATGCAGATTTCAGATGCTCAGCTAGTGAAAAAAAAAAACTTATTTATAAATGCATTTTGCAGACACGTGTTATATACTCGCACTCTCCATCCAAAAGGGACAGCAGCCTGGATAATTATCTCCGTGGAATTTTGTAGTGTTGTTGCATTAGCAGTTATATTTGGGCCACATTGTTTGAAGTTTCTCTTTGTTTCCGTCTGCCTCTGAACTAAACACCGAAGGGCTGCAGTGACGATCGAGGCAGCCGAGCAGTTTAACTGTCGCCCTTTTAAGAGATGAACAATGTCCCGACAGTGGATGATTTGGTGTCCCTCATTAGCAGAGAGTTGTACTCCTCATCAAAAGGACGTTGATGATCCCATGTTTTATCGCTTAGGAATCATTCTAGATCATTTGAAATTTGACCAATGTTATTTATCTCGAAAAGGTGTTGGGAAGTTGTAGTGTAACGAGAAGAAGATACCAGAAATGTGTTGTTTTTGGGTGTTTGATAGAATAAACTATTCATTTAACCACATAGTGACATTTATGGGCTTTCTAATCAGAGACACTGCAACACTTTTGGGTGCTGAAACCTACAAAAAAGTCAGATTGTGCATACATTGTCACAAAAATTAGGAAATAGTAAGGAAAAAATGTAAAAACTATCAATATTTGCATTGAAATCAGGCCTTGGATAGTTGAATCCAAATCTAGCAATTACATATGACTCCACTTTTGGATTCAAATTTGGCTTACCTGTTTAATATTTTCATACAAATCTTTTTCTTCTCTTTAGCTGCTTAGATACAGAGCATCCCAATTCTAAGTGTCTTTAAAGCCTGGGACAAATTTAATGTGGCACATATACCGTTATATTTGGCTATATTGTGGTGTATATTGAGAGAATATAGCTGGACAGAAACAGGTTAGGGTGTAAAGATAAAGCAAAAAAAGAGGAAAGTGTGATTAAAAAAACATGAATGAATATATTTGCTACCTAATGTAAGTTGCTATCTCAATATGACTGCTCTGCTCAACGGACACCATGTAAGGAGGCGATACCAAAGGATAAGAAGGGAAAATAAATAATACATAGGAGGGTGTGACAGGGTAAGGTGAGTGAGCATGGAATTTTAGTAATAAGCAGTAGGGAACATACGATTGGGACAAATTACCCGAGTATTAATGAGTGGACATACTAATTTTAGGTATGTCATCAATTAGCTTGACACCAACAGTTTTAAAATACTGATTCAGTCCCCAAAAGTGATGGTATTTAAAGTTTTAAACTGTTCTACTGTCCTAAAACCACATAATGAAAAAATTAAGTCTAATTTGCTAGTGGCATTTTTCAGCATATGTGTTAGGTTTATCATTATTTTATATATATGCTTGTACTATAAAATCTTTATAGATATGTGCTTGCAATGAAGAACGCTTTGCCTTATTTTGTGTATTAAACATTACATATAACAACGCTTTGCTTATTAGGAATGTTAGGTTCATCATTATTATAAATGTGACATTAATACAAGGCATTTTAAGACATCTCTTGCAAAAAAAGTGCTCGCGTCAAAGTTAACCAAAACACCTTTGGAGGTCACGTCTCCTTCACACCTGGACTTTTCGAGACTATGGTTCACAGCAAGAGAACGGTAAATTGTTTTGGGAAGCATCGAACTCTGAAGACGGTTAACAACAAGCTCTTGGGAACTGTGGATTTGTTTTGGGAAACGTGGCTTTCTCAGGGTTCGACAGACATTCAATAGTTTTGAGAACTGAGACAAATTGTTATGAGACTCTGAATAATGTTTAGACTTCTGTTATGCATGTTGTTTAAATCCAATGAATATATTAGCAAAAGGGACACCGAGGTCTTCAGAATCATCTGACCGGAGGCGTGTGTGGATGGATTCTCTTCTTGCAAGAATAAAAGGATATGATCTCAGATGCCTCCATTATTGAAAGTTGAACTTGGGAGTACTTATTGGTAAATCTATCAATATGTAAGAAATTAGAAACTTCATTCAGGAAATGATCAGTTATCGTCATATTTTGACTCTTCGGAGAGAGTTTGATTGTTTTTTTTCCCTTAAATTTTGATTCCAACGTCCTTATATTTTTCTTCTTAAGTTGAATCCTAAAGGGAAGGAATCAGCATAACGTGCCATCGTGAATAAAAACCTGGATTTCCATGCTTGCTGTTTTTTGAAGAAAAAAAAATACCCCAAATACTTCCACCTTCACTTTGATTTAGTCTTATAAAAGCTAGCCTTCAAATATTCTTTGCCATTCATTATGTCGGCATGCTTGATTAGAGCAGGCACAATAATTAGTGCCTTTTGTCCAACGTGGAATTCTGTGAGAAACCTCTCACGTTAATTAGCCTATCAGCGTCCATTCTGAGAGATACGTCTGTTTCTCGGGTAAACACTCAAAACTTGCTGCTACACAAAGTGAGCTTGTCTCTTGAGTATCAGGCCTTTTTGTTTTTTTTTGTTCCCCCTAGTCGCCTTGCCTGTGGTGGAGTGGGAGGTTTTCAGATGTTGGAAGCATAATTGGCAAGAGGTGTGATAAAGGTGATTGGATTGTTTCCTCTCTATTTCTATCGCTGCTAGCGAGGAGGCAGTGTTGTCATGGAGATCGTTAACTGTGGATTATGTTGAATTTTGCCGGTGCGTTCTTGTGGACTCTTGGAGATAAACATTTTGAAGGAATGTTAAACTAAGACAAAAA
Source organism: Stigmatopora nigra (assembly GCF_051989575.1). NCBI lineage: Eukaryota > Metazoa > Chordata > Actinopteri > Syngnathiformes > Syngnathidae > Stigmatopora > Stigmatopora nigra. The sequence goes on from NC_135508.1 coordinate 12,925,413, forward strand.
CATTATTGACTCGAGACAAACGTAACTGTGTTTTCTTCATGTTTGTTCTATGCTTTATTCTAAGATAATGCGTTTTAAACACATTTTTTTAATTCCACACGCCAACTTTGTCATTACGATGACAATCTATTTCCTTGGTAAATTTTGACCTGTTTTTAGTATATAAAAATGGTTCTTCTACAAGCGCGACGCACTGGTGAAAAGCAATGCTTGATTTTTATGGTAACAAGTTATGTCAGGACCTAATATTCAAATGAGGCTTTTAGCGTATGAAGGAAAAAGTGGGCTAGCAAAAAGCACGGTGAATGGTCTGGAAAGTGGAAACAAAAAGGCTAGACAAGCGCGAGATCCGCAGCAAGAGCAAGATTTCTATTAACCTCCACAGATTGTACCACTTTAACTGAGATTATAACATAAATGAATCAGATGAATCAATGACACTCATCTAGAACACAGCTAAGGGTCACTAAATATAAATTATTTGTGTTTTCCAGGTTAGTCATGTTTCGGCCATGTTGCTCTGAGGACAATGAAGATAAGACCGCATTCGCACGTGAACATCTTTGCCCAAGTTAGCGGCCAAATGCTCTGTCCTATTCTGCACTTGGGCAACTTCTACCACCCACGCAGCCTCCCACACAAACACTGCTTGGCACTCATGATGGTTGCTCTCTACCATTCAAGCAAATGTGTGCCTGCCGAAACGCCAACACAAAGCTCTTATGAACCTTCGCATCTCATGTTTATGCATCACACACAATCAACACCAGGGAGTCATTTACCATGATTCTGTTTTCGTATGTAGGTAGGAGATATGGAAATGAGAATGACTTTTTTTTACATTAATCGCCAAGTTGTTTCACATTATTCATGTATTGCGTCCATTTGTGTATGGAAAGACTTACTGGTAAGCTCGGCTCAGACACCGCGATGCTGTCTGGGTACACGCTGACCTTCACACACTGGTCCAGGGAAGCAGCGAAACGATACGGCTCATTTGCACGATCGCAGCGGCTCCTCTGGGAGCATCTGAAAATAGGACAGTTATTGTATTTTTTTGTAAAAAAAACAACAATAATTTAGCAGTTCTATACACATGTCAAAGTGGACATTTATTTCATGTTTGAATCTGGTCCAAATGTTTTAAAATTGTAAAAAAAAAAAAAAAAAAATACAAGAAATGAAGCGCAAGTTCCTTAAATATGACTGTGAATGGTTATTGAGCCCCGCGATTGGCTGGCAACCATTTCAGGGTGCTTTATGCTACTGCCCAGAGTTTGTTGGGATAGACTCCAGCACCCCCCAAATCCTTAGTGAGGTGAGGTACACAAAATGAATGAAACATTCATGTGCCTGCATCTAATGGCAATGTGTGTGTGTGTATGTATGTATACATGTGTGTGTATTTATATGCATCTAATGGCAGTGTGTGTGTGTGTTTCTGTGAAATTTGTAAGGTAATAAAATTTTTATATAGGACAAGTCAGTTTTTTAAACAGCAAAATATTATTCTCAATCAGTTTACTTCAGTTCAGTAACTACGATGCCCAGCTAGCTGCAAGTCAATACAAATAAAACTGGCAGCAATTGGCCCGTCATTTACGACACGCTATTTTAAAGCATTTGATCTAGCCATTGTTTTGTCAGAATTGATGTCTTCATATGAAACTTTTTGCACCATGTAGTTCTCTGCAGCTCAGTGAAAATGACACACTGCTCTCTCCTAATGGTAAGAACATGTTTGCGACATCCCTAGAATCCAGCACGTCCCTCATTAAAAGTCCGCCACAACCTTTTAGTTTTTCCCTATTAAAAGTATGTGTTCACTCTTACAGTCTATCTTTATCCAGAGTGTCTGGCCTGCTTTTCGTGCTGTCTGGTCGCAGCAGCTCTAATTGGACTCGGGCGGGTCAGCCTGTGTCCACCGTGCTGGCTGATTGTCCGCTACAAGCTGTGGGCATGCATGTGTGTCAATATGTGTTAGGGCCCATATGATCCATCTGAACAACACAAATTAAACCCCGGCTGATTCTCAGACACATCTTTATCCAACGATTAGATGCAATTACATTGCTGGAACTTCAAACTCAATTCAGTAAAGGAGAAAAAAATGAGCATAGTGCACTTATATCTCAGGGGGGGAATTTAGACAGCAGAAAAGTAGAGTTATTGTAGGTACGTAATAGTGTGAAACTCCCACTGGGAGTGGAGTTAATGCACCCATATCATTATTCTACATTTCCCTCTTGTTCCTTCTTTGGCATACTCACATGGATCATTTAAGAGGACATCATCTTAAAACAAAATACAATTAGGCTGTATATATCTACTTGAACTATCCCTGGTGGGTTCCACAGTCTTCCTGTGTGGAGATTGTATATTCCCCTGTTACTGTGTGGCTTTTCCGCAGGTCATCTGGTTTCCTCCCATATCCCCAAAACATGCATGGCAGGCTGGTTTAGCACTCGAAATTCTACCTAGGTGTGATTACACATGGTGGCAGTGTGCCTTGTGATAGGCTGGTAAACAATACAGTGTGTACCTGGCCTACTGTCCACAATTGGCTGGGATAGGCTCCAGCACCCCTCCGTGAAGAAAAGCGGCATGCTAAATGAATGAAGATGAAAATATTCATCATCTGTATCGCGCATCCGTAAAAGGATTGCTGGAGTCTATCCCAGCTGACTTCAATGGAAAGGCAGACCACACCTTAGACTGGTTACCAGTCAACCGTAGGGCACACAGAGAGACAAACGACCATCCTGCACCAAAGTCAGATGAGTGAACCACTACACCAACAGGTGGCATATGAAACAAAAAGTCAATATGAGCAATTTTTCAACTCAATCAACAGTGGTTTTCACTGAATATCACATTGCAACATTCACAACTGGCAATCCATAGTGCGTTGTTTAGTGAATGCTGATTGGCTTAGATTTTCCTTGGTGTTTTTTTTAAAGGTAATGTTGAAATTAGTCAAGCAAAATGTGATGAGAGAGTGTAGAATGGATGAGGTACGTGTGGGTGTGTGGGGTGGGAGGGCAATGCTGGACGGCTGCTGTTGCCATGGTTTCGGGTCATGGCCATTATCTCTGTGTAGTTAGAGCCTGACCCCTTGCCTCTCTCATTAGCTGTGTGCCAAATGTTGACGAGAAACCTTACTTCTCACAAATAAGCTGCTAATAGCACTGAGGTGTACTGTGATCACTTTTGTTGTAAATAGAAACAACATAGAACAATACTTTGCTTCAGGCGTAAAGCAAACACAGGTAGATCTGCGAAGGACTAAATAGCTTAAAGAAGAGTATACGTAATATAAAAGACTCTTATAAATCCTACTGACAAGGACTTTGAAAAGGGTTTTTTCACCTTTATACTACTTCACAAGTTATACGGAGAACATAGTTTTTGCATTTTCCTCCATGTACAATCATATGGATAACGATAAACATACTATACATGTGTTCACACAATATCCAAATGAGGCCTTTTCAAAAAGCATAACCACAAAGATGTTCGTTCAATACAAAATGGAACAAGTCAACTAAAGTTTAAGTAGTTAAACCCATAATAGCAATCGAGATAACAGTCTTTACTGCGATAGGCTCTCGGAAAACAACTACCTTCGACGGAGATTATCACTCAGACTGACTACTTCAGTAATCAGTTAGAAATACAAACAGAAGCCCCGAATCTGTGACCACATCAACCAAGAATCCTCAATTAAAATTTGGCCGCTGTAGAAAATATGGCCTAAGCATGACATAAGGTGATTTCTCAGTTGTAAATGCTTCTTTCAGGGCATGCCCGAATCGTAACCTGTGAGATACTTTCTAGGAAGGAGAGCGAATGCTATTTAGCTCGCAGTGAAACGTAGACTCAACTAAGCCGCCAGCGAGATTCAGACTCAGAGACACTTTAAGGTGCAATCAAAACGCTCTTGGGGTTGATGAGAGCGTGCCATCAAACACACTCTTCTGCTATCAATCCCAGCCTGGGCTGCGATTCTTCCGAGTACGCAGAGGAGCCCAAGGAGCAGTGGGTAATTAAAGGACCTACAAACTCCCTCCTCCAAGAATGGGACAACGAACGAATGGAATCAAAGAGACAGCAATGGTCCTCTAAGCCATCTCGTCACCTCATGCACAATCACGGCGCCAAGCTGGCCGAGGATGTACTGTATTTTCACGACTAGAAGGCGCACTTAAGTGTTACATTTTCTCCAAAGTGCGCCTTATAGTCCAGTGCGCCTTATAAAACTGAAAAACCACGACTGTCAGATATTAAAAAAACACAAACGCCTGAACTGAAACAATACTGTTAAATATGCAAATGCCATCTTAGTTTACAAAATCTTCCATCATATAGTATCTTCCCCCACTGCCAGATTTTATACAAAAAAAAAATCCAAAACATCAACATTGGCTGGCTCTAGAGGTGACTGTGTAGTGAGTGCTTCATAGCTGGAAGTCAATAACAATTAAGTATGTTTAACACAACAACCGATGAAAGCGGACGTGAAAGGTAGCAAGAGAGAAATGTGCTAGCATGAGATGCATAAAGGATATGGTGGATGGCAGATGTGAACGGAATGAGGGGCGTGATCAAAGTGGCGGATATTTGCGTAAGCAAACGCAACCATCTCGAGAGGGGAGAACATCATACGCAGGAGGCGAGACAAGCGAGATAGTAGTTGCGAACGCCGCGTTGGCAGGGGGTCCTCAGACACGGGTAGATAATTTAAGAGAATCAACAGCTTGGAGAGGGTATGGAGGGACGAAGGGAGCAGGGGATGAGAACAGCTGCGGGTGGCAGCACAGCTGGCAAGACATGTCTTCTCGGATACAAGAGATGAAGGCACACTCTTGAAGAGGGCAGGAGGATTCACTTGATTTTTTGATTGAAATGCTTTTAGTTTGTTCACACGTGTATAGAGTCTCAAATTTATTCTATTAACAATACGTGGAGTCCAAACATAGACAATTCATAAGTATCATTATAATTGTAATTAAGTATCATTATAAACAATTAGCTTATTCAACATAACATGTAATTAAATTCATATTTGGCATTTCCTATAAAGTGCTTATCTAATTTAGAAAAGATAAGACAATCATTTTCCAGAGAGGAAGTTCGTATATTTTTGCTGTTCACAACACAATGTTGTTAAAAACAAATAAATATATAGAAATTAGTATATGTATATTAAATGAGAAATTCTGAATACAATTAACGTTAATGTTTCCACATTTAAATTATCATGTTTTAGGAGGGGAAAATATTTGGTAAATCAATTAAATATTTGTGATATTTGCAGCCCGGATTATTTTAAGACTGAATAAGAGGGGTACTAATTTCTCCAAACTTAATGTCACAACTACGCTAATGAATGTTGTCCATTTTAAGCAAGCAAAACCTGGAAAACAAGTTATAAGAAGCCAAAATATATGGCAGGTTGTTGATATGAAAATTTGAACTAAAACTTTTTAAAATGAACATTGCTAAATGATTCTGTCTAATTGGGAGATGCAAAATATTCAAAAATGTGTTTCTTCTTTGCTATTTGGCATTCCGGTTGATAAAGTCCGTGCCTCTTCTTGATTTCAGTGTTTTTGACATATCAGTGACAAATGTTTCAGAAATTATCATTCATTTATGAACTTTGTGAGATTATAAAATGTGCTGTGGATCGTGAAAAAACAGTCAAAAAATGTTTAAATGATAGTTTGGAGGTAAAATTTCAAAAACTTTTTCTTTCGTTGCCTTTAAAGTGGATATTTATCAGGAACAAATCAAAGAATATTGCTGTTCTCAAGTTTTTTGTTTTCCTACAGTGGTGATAATGGCACGACAGGTCCATTTTGAGGCAGCACATGAATGAGGGACTGCCTTCTTAAAATATGCAAAAATGTGATGGCACGGTGTGAACAGCTGCTGTTGGAAGAGTTCATCAACACCCTCATCATTGTTCTTGCAGGAACTTTCTGGGCAAGTGTTGACAGGGGTGCTATCACCCTCGAGAAGGGGTCAGGGCGATGTGAGGGGGATTAGAACCAAGGACAGGCGGTGGTAGGAGAACAGATGGCTGGCTGATGAACTTCATTTTCCCAATTGTAGCATATAGGGGTCCGCACGTGTGTTTGAACACGTGTACAGGTAGCCAGACCAACAGATAGACACAATCAAACGCACGTTCTGTACATGTTAAAGAGACAGATAGCTTTTAGCACTTTACAGCTGTTAGACCACTTTCAAATTCCTCTCCGTTCTAGTGGCAACTCTGCATAAAGATAAGCATTAAAAATCTCTTGACAACCACCAATAAATGGCACCCATTACATCTTACATCTTATTTTGGGGCCACAAGGTGTACTCAATTTGAAATCCAATTGTGACTATGACTTTTCTCACCAAGCTATAGCTACTAGGTCAGAAAATATGGATATATCGCTCTGCTTTTATTTAACTGATGTGTGGCAGCAGACGTTAAACTCCCGGCGACCTCAAGTTACTTTATCACTCGCTCTACACACACAAAAGTGCAGGATTAACATGCATGTATGGAAGGTAATGTGGTGCTAAAGGATTTCGGTGTGAAGGCACGCAGACAGTAATGAATACAGCACCCCCCCCCCCCCCCTCTAACCCACCTATACAGGCACATGTTGAATTACCTTGTCGCTAGGCAATTATTTGTCCTGTCGCAGCTTTGGAGTGATGCAAATTACTTTAAGTGCACTTTTGGGCCGCCATCCTGATAATGATGATTGCTGTCGTGCTCTGACATAGACAACAACCCACCTATAGCTTCGGAGAGAGCGGATGCGTTTGTACCACGACACCCCCCCAAAAAGGAATTTGGTAAGTGTGGGATTCAAGATGTGGCAGCTGACAAACAACTCAGACTGATGACGGAAACCTCAAAAAAAGAAAAGAAAAGATACAAAGATATTTGAACGTCATTTTCTTTCAGGCTCTGACGCATTCATCTTCTGCCCTTGCTGTTTTAAAAGGTCATTCCATCAAGCTCAAGTTGTTTTCCAACAAAAAGATGAAATTATTTCTCCTCTTCTCTACCTGTGCTGGTGACGTAATTACATTTTTTGTCCAATTGGGTGTCGTTCCCTTTGTCGACGTTTAATGCCTTTTTGGGTCGTATATAGATTACTTATTTAACAAGGAGGAAATGTAAGTGGCCTCTTTTCCTCCTCTCCTCAAACTTTAATTAGTGTTAGATTTAAGCACACTTTGTCTGTGTTTGTGTCCAGTATAATGACTTACATGTTGTGAAGCACACACCAACCGCAGTGCGGGTCCCCAGAGCTCAGGCACTCGCCACAGGTGTCGTACTGCTCACACGACTCGATGGGAACTTGTGTAACCTTCAAAGAAAATAGGAAAGAATCAATATAATGATATCAATATAATAACAATAAACACGTAAATAGATAATAAACTTTTATAAACATGGACATACACAGGAAAGGCTTAATATCTGAGCCATTGTTGCTAATGTAGACATTTGACTAGACCAGGGGTAGGTAACCTATGGCTCGGGAGCCATATGTGGCTCTTTTGATGGGTGTAGATGGACCGCGGACCTGTGTGTTAAAATATGGGAACCGCTGGTGAGAGACCAAAGTTCCGGATGCACCAATGGGAGCGTCACGCCGACACAGTGGTGCCAAAACTATCTCTAGCGCCTTTTTAAAATCATAATTTTTCTTCATTAGACTCTTCTGCACGCATCCTTTCATTGATACTCATTGATTAGCAACAGTGAAATAATGTTCTCAAAAGAATTCAGACTTTTTTTTTTACTTTCAAAGTGGTGAAATGAATAATAAATGCTCACATTTTCATGTATTTTTACTTTTAAATTCTGAGTATGGCTCTCAAGGAATAATGTTTGAAAATATTAATTGTTTATGACTCTCTTCGTCAAAAAGGTTCCCGACGCCTGGAATAGACCAAACAAAATAAAAGTATTCATATATTTGTCTACATGTACCAAATTTAATGTGTCGTTTGACAATGGTTTTGCTATTGTTTTTCTTGATTTAGTAATAGTGATTATAAGCTCAATTAATTGAGACAACAAAGTCAAACATACAGTAACTTTTTTTGTATTTGCTTTTTCAATGTGTATTGATCAGAAAGCTATGCATTCTCAGAACGATTGGAACACAATTAATGAGTAATTTTCCAATATTTTGAACTCTTTCATGCATAAGAAAGGTCGGAATGGTTGAATTGTGTTATGCGTGTAGTTTTTTCGTATTTCATTGGTATAGCTTTTGGAAATCAATGTGTAAACAGAATTTTTTTAAATGGATCACATCATAAGGTCACATTATGCTTTTCAATACAAGTTCAACTTAATTTTTTGCTTCTAAATCTACACCAGTCTTCAGCATCATTCCCTCATAACGGGATTGATTGTATGGTAATCTTTCCTACTAAAATGCAATGTGTCAGCTGTTGACTCTTTCTTTCAGTTAATAAGATAAATGGTTCGGCCACTGCTTGTATGTCACTGTCAACTGTGCAGGCAACTGTCGCCTTGATTGCCAGCCAGACAACCAGCAGTGAGCAGCTGGGATCAGTTGGCCCTCAGAGAGAGGCTTCTCATGCCATCACTTGGCTTTAGTATGCACCACAGCATCTGTCCACCAAAGTACAGAGAGAAGATGGACAGAAAAGATCGTTTTATGTGGTTGAGATGTGAAAACAGAAAAACAAGACAGCAATTCTGTTGTAGTGTTTGTGTACATGGGCCTTGGTCTTCTTTATATCTGAGAACAATGTGACACCAGTTGTGTGTAACGTAGAAATGATGGAAAGGAGATTTTAAGTTAGTTTAAAGATCTTCTGTCTGTCATTCTTCTCCATTCTCTCACTACCGAATCCCAACAAACTCTTGATACAATACAGCCATTATCAATTGATAATGAGCTCATCTACAATTGGCAGCATGTTCAGTGACCAGGTAGAAATAACTTTTGCGTCAAATTAATTTGGGTGAACTTTTTAGACTGAAAAAATAAAAAACAGAACTGGATGACAAACTTATAAATATGTATGTATATTCCTCTACTAAAGACAGATGTGATGAATCTACCCTTCAGGTTAATGTCAATATCAGAAATAATTGAATTGAATATGAAAGAAACAAAGTTCTAGTAGCCAATAGGTATGCATGATTTGTAAGATCATTTGTAAATATCTGGTTCCTGTTGCACAGCGGTGCTATTCTGTAACTATCTCAGCACCGTTATTTAACAGCATGTTCTTGTTCTCGTAGTTTTCCACAGGGTATTCCGAAATACAAATGTATTCTACTTCAGATGGACAAACTCTGTGTGTGTCCAATAGTAGTAGTAATATCTTTCAGTTTTGGTGGATAGATACACATAAATCAAGGCAGAGGAAGTCTTGATAAACACACTTTCTTGAAGCTTCCAGAGCTCTGGGACCCTTGGAAAGTGTCAGCTCCCCCTTGCTAAGATAAATCAATTCTGCAATGGCAGTCCTTAATTTTCCTATCTCACTGTACATTATCGTACGGTATCTCAATGAACCTAAGATAAAGAGAGACCTTCCCCCTGCGACATGAGGACTAAGCACTCATCTACAGTGCTGTTTTTTCTCAATGATATCCTACTAAATGTAGCTGACAGCAAACGGTGGTCTCAGCTGCTGTGAAGAACAGGCTTCCAGACTGTATCATATCAACTCTTTGTTTCCCCTTTGCTCCTCAAAGGCTCAATAACACCACCCTCCCCACCACCACCTGTCTGAACCCCTGCAGCAATAGAGTGACAAGCCAGGGGAAGGTCCATATAATTGAGGGAAAGGGACAAAGGGGTCCATTGCCACTACGGGACAAACTCTACACTGTGCTCTGCTGCGGACACTCCAGTTAGACTAACCCCCATCACCTCAAGGAGGACTTGCTTGGGGACAAACAGGTGGTGTGGTGTAATGAGTTGCAGGCACAGTCACATCAGTGCCAGAGGCAGTGACTGATGAGAAACACGGTCACCGGCATACAGCAAGTTGGCTATTCGAAACAATATATCCTGTAAAGCCTGCTCTAGTTTGTATTATTGAGCCAATTAGTTAGAATGTGAGTATTGTTCTGGATTACACATACACTTTGAATTTTTTTATCACTGGCTCCTGTATAAACATACCATGATTCAATTAATTTCTTTGAGGGACCATAAAATATATGATTTGTTTGGCTCTGCTTGCAGAGAGACACGAAAGCATATTTACATCGTAAAAGGACAGCTTGAGTTGAATTAAGGCAATAAATAAAAGTACTTTTGGATGAAGAGCAGCTGTTGAATAGGGGGAGAGTTACAAGTACAATGTGGTATTGGGGTGAGGGGCAGAAAATGAACAGGGTTGTGTTGGAGGGAAACAAATGGGAGAATTGAAAAATAAAAGTGTTTACTGGTGTGTAGTGCATTGTACTGAGAGCAGCATGGGCCAACCGGGCTGTAAGTGTGGGGAGGGAATAGAGCAGCTGTTTCACAGCACACGTTACAGTCACTCAACACAGCAGGTCCCCACAATGAATACACTTCTCCTGTGTGTGTGTGTATGCGTGTTTGTATGTCATAAAACACCGCTTTGTTCTTGGCAAAGACGCACAGCGGTGGCCCAGATTGCCTCTTCCGAACTGTGAGGGGAATTATGGCCAAAGAGGCCTCAGCTCCCTCTGCAAATTAATGCTAATACAATACCAGCCTAAGATGACCAAAACAGGGGGTTTATTCAAATGCTGGAGTCACACTTGAAGGCAACGCTGGCGATTGAAAAAGACAATAGAAAGGGGAGGAATGTGGTACAAAATCAGTCCAATTTTTGCAAATGAGTCCTATAAAAAAATGAGTTGATTAAGAAGGTTATATAATCATAATGCAAAAGTTCAGTTAAACTCCAACAGTTGAAGGTTGGAAACTATGAAGGTGCCAAAATCCAAGAAAGACATGAATAATAAATAAGTACATACACAATTTAATAAATAATTCCATTTTGACACAGATGGTATTCCATATCAAAGAGCTTCTCTATTCATTAGTTTTATGAAGTGGCATTTTCAACACGCGGCCAAAGGGAATAAACTGAATCCTCTATTGTCTCCATCTTCTCCGCTGGACCGAGCTAGCCTATGCTACTGCGTTTGAAACACGGAAACCACATCCAACAACCGCAAGTATATGATGCGAGATCTGATTCAGTCAAATCCACACAACAGTTGTTCATGTTTTCATGATGTCTTGAATGGAAGGACTGTTGACAGTTGTGTAAAGGTGTTTCTCTGCCATTGACAATGTTCACACTTCTGAGAGTGTGGGTTTCATTTGTTTCTGTGTCTTAGTGACAGAAGACAAATGGCTCTATTTCAGCGCCTCCACACCGCTGCTGAGAGACCCCGCCAACGTCCACCGCAGTTCAGTGATGGATGGCCGAGCAAAGACAGCCAAGGAGGAGAAGAAAGCGACAGAGAGAATAAAGGAGAGCTGAGTGAGGTGAAACTGTCCTATTGCTCTGTTGTTATGAGGACCGCTCCTCTCTGTGGTGCCAGATGCGGCTCTCTGTCATGAGGCGACGAAAAGAAGAAAAAAAAATGTTAAACTAAAAAAAAATCCCAGTCAGCAGTAAGGTGCGGGAGGCTATTTAGTGGACTGTTTCCAAGGTAACGGTCCTGGCTCTGACCTCAGCAACAACCTCTCACGTACGTCGCGCACCTGCAAAACCCCTCGCCACTGCACGAGGGGAAAAGCTGGCACCTTTGGGATCTTTCTTACCTCCTTTTAAAGATGTATAGACATGCACATCAACTCCTCCGCCCCACACTCTCTATTTTTAATGAGGGCCGGGCGAGCTACCACATCACTGGAATGAGCAACATCGATCACCAGCACAATACCATTGCAATGCGAGAGGCGAGTGAGGCTGGAGCGTATCAGCAAGTGTTTGCCAAGGACGTGAGCACAAAAGAAGAGCAAATACTCCCAGTTCAGAAATCTAAGGGCGCCCAAAGTCACCCGCTGTCCGTGAAGCCACCCTTTTGCGGTTTAATCTGCATTTGTTATCCCACTGACAGAACAAAAAACAATGGACAAATCTCTTCACACCAACGGATCTCTCTGTTCTGCTTGCAAACATTTTGTGCTGCTTCGGAAGAAGATCATATTTTATCATAACGTTTTGGCAACCCTACCGCTCAATATAAAGATGCGGAATTAGTCTGTTGTTTAATACATCAGTATTTGCATGTTCTTTTTCATTTATGAGTGCCCTGTCAAGGCTTGAGAAAGCACATTTTGTCATGATTTCAAAATCATGCGCTTTAAAGAAATGTGATCACTTAACGCCACAAATCTGACTGCCAACTTTGATGAATCTTCTCTACTTGACACACTCATATACTAAACAGACAAATACATGAACACAATTCAATGAATTTGGCTGGAGATTCAGGATATGGAGTGAATGAAAATATCTGCATAAGACAATTTTGTTTTTTTTCCAGTTTGTTTTGAATGCAAACTAACCATTATATTGCACATTTAATGAAACCATCAGATCCTTGCCTTCCCTCCCAACTTCATTTCTCACGTGGAGATTAATTAGAGGTGACATGAGAGAGCGTTGTCTTGCACTGCAGGGTTAATCGTCCTATTGAGTCTCCTAATGTCCGTTGACAAACTTTATTTAATCTCTCTAATTCATTGGCGCGCAAGACAATCTTTCCAAAATGGCAAACATTTTTTCAGTTCTAAAACCTGACACGAATAAACATCAGCCAAAAAGACAGAAAGCTAACACAGATAAATGTCGATAATGTAATATTGTAGTGCAAAACCAATGTGTTCTACCATGCTGTAGGAGTAACATGAAGATATACAGAAATAGTCGAGAAAGACGATGGGGAGGGGTTGTTTGGGTGATTGGAAGTAGGAAATGTAGAGAGAAGATGCGGACACAAAGGTGAGAAAGGGAGCTGATTTGGCGAGATGACTAATTACAGATGATTTTAGACATGTAAGTAAGTAGGAGACAGAATAAAAGAGAAGGCGAAACAGAATATGATAGTTAAAGGTGGCAAAGACCTGTGAGGGGAAAAATGGAGATCATCAAAAAAGATGGAAGATAACTGGGTGAGGTAATGCTATAATGAGAAATGGGAAGTCATACTGACGGGGCATCACAGAGAAGCAACACAATGGGAAATAGAAGATGTAGCCAAAGATAGAAAGGACGACAGCAAGAGAAATAGAGGTGACGCAAGAAAAGCGACAGTAGAAATTTTGAGTGAAGATGCAGGGGAGAAGAATAAAAAAAGGAGAGGAGACACACGATTGTAAATAGGGTAAGACCTGTTGATGCCTATGGGGAGACAGACAGCAAAGAATAGCTGCAAGCAACCGACAAAGCTGGGGGGCTGATGAATAGGTCTACAATGACAGACTACCATAGAAAAGTGAGCAGTGAGGAGACAGAGAGTATAAAATAAATGACTGAATGAATCAAGCAGTGTGGAGTATAAAAAAGTCAAAGCAGTCGATGCAGTCAGGTGTGTATCAATTATTTATGTCCTCAATCCCTTTTTTTGGACACATGGGTAGTGAGTTTGTGTTCCAACTGTGATTTTGTTTACTGAGTAGACTCAGAACACCTCCTTTCTTGCTCCCCTTCCAATTAAATAAGGCACTCATCCTCAAAATGAATTGGATGGGGGAGGTGTGACCTGTTATACAACTACTGACTCGATTAACAATTTTGCTCATCGTTGGAGACACTAGTTAAAATCACCCCCATGTGATAAAGCCGGCATTGGTTGTTGGTTAGACTGTCATCAATGCATGGTTAAGTATCAAGTTAGCGTGCATGAAACATTGTATCTTCCTGCATGCTCTTCATGACGGTTTGCTTCCTGTTTCTCCCCCCCATCACATTTTATTTTCCTCCAGCTTCCCTGAGGCATGGTGAGAGTTAACTCCTGACACCGGAATTTCGATGAAATTCTCGACTGTCTGTCTTTCTCTCTCGGCGGGATGCCCGACTGTCAATGCGGCTCCTAATGAGCAAGCCGCCAAGGCCATCGCACATCAACGAATGTGAACATGTTTGTGTGTGGTATTTGAGCGTATGAGGGATAAGAAGTCCTCCACGGTATACTTGTAGATGTGTGGCAACAAGCACGTGTATTGATTGGAGGGGATGGGCCACAGAGCGTCTTGACAATACAATATCGGTTGACTGATGGTGTATGTGAGCTATAGGAACACACATGCTTGATGCACAAACGAGGTTCAAATTCTGTAAACTAAGGCTGCAGAAAATGACAATTTCAATCATCGATTAATCTGTATCTCTATACTATTTTAAGAATTAGGAAAAAAAAACATACGCCCTCTCTTCAAAAACGGAAGATTGTTTAAAACTTCCAGTGTAAAAAAAATGGTCAAATGTCAATATATTGTGAGTGAGAGTGTTTTTTTATCCATAATGTAAAAAAAAAGCAAAGCAGTTGATAATTTTAAAGTCTTATTTTGAAAACCAGTTTGGCTTTGATGATAGAAATGTGAGAATATCTCTTTTTTGAGACTTGAAATTATAAGAATTCTGAATTTGGATTAAAATAAGATCTCTAAACAATTAAAGGCTCATTCAATAATTGTTGATTATAATTTGGTTGTTTAGTTGTCGATTAATCATTACAGCTTTATTTTAAATGTCTGAGTGGTTTAGCTAACCTTAACCCTGGGACAGATAAACACTTACAAATGTACAGGATAATTTAGTCATTCCATTTCCTTTTCAAGATTAAGGGATTGTCAGTTTATCCTTGGTAAATCTGGGGTAGAGCCCGGACTGGTCGAAACATGTTTTGGGTGGTGGTGTAACATATCACAAACTAAATTAATTATCCAAGAAAATTTTATTGGCTCAAGACATACTTTTACTTAGACATTTTTATAATATATTTTTTTTATATATATCATTATACTAATGAAGAATAATCGGGAAGAAAATCATTTAGAAAATGTTGAGCATGTGATTGTTCTTTTTGTCAATATACGTTCGGAGCATTCATACATAAATTAGAAATCATTGTTCACAGTAAATGAATCATTTTCAGATCAATTAAGTCAAACTCATTTCCGTCAGCACACCTGACGGATCCCTCAAGGCACACTCATGTGCCACCACACGTTGGCAATCACTTCTCGAATGTAATTATCTTTCTCAGTATAATGCTTCCATACTTTTATTGGGTGCAGATTAAGGTTTATGTACAAAATAAATGACCTGCATGTATTTCTTCACTGACAATGTACGTGACAAGTAAACATTTGAATGATCACTATTATTTTTAAATAGGTTTAAGGTCAAAAGTCACAAAATATGCCTCTCAGGTTAAGCATATTGTCCTACTGTAAATTATATGATCTGTTATGCGTGCCTTTTATTTTGGATGTCAGACAAAGGAGGGATCATGCATAACAACAAGCATAAAGTAATGAATGTGACTAGATCAGTAATGAAATATAATAAAATGATAATGGAAATAATTTCATACAATAGTCAAAAACAAATTTTCACTAGCCCGTATTATGGATTTTGTTTTAGATTATTTCCACTGCAACATCTTTATAGTATTCTGTGTGTGTGTGTGTGTGTGTGTGTGTTTGGCAGAATTTTCTCAGGAATGTAATCCTTCTTACATTGTCATCATCACCACATTTCAATAAAGGATTTCTAATTGTGGATAGGGAGGATTGAATCTCCCTGTGAAGAAGCGCTGCGGGTGAGAAGTACGAGTCAGCCACAGATCTCCAGCAGTGAGGGGTAAAAAGCCTACACGTCTTTGTTTGGCAGGGGAAGAAAATCAACATAATTTGCCCAAACTGCCTTCTATGCGAGGGAGTCTCTCTCAGACAGCGGCTACCAAATTAACTGCTCCCCAATTGCTTCAGCAGGAATAAATAAATCCTTCATCTGAGAGTTCTCCTGCCATTTGGGGTGCATTAGGACTGTAGGATTGGGTTTTGGACCCAAATCCCTAACACAACTCTTGCAGCCTATCTGATATCACATGGTGACAACCTCGTGGCTGTATATATATATCTAATTTACAAGTCAAGAAGAATAGTCATAATTCAATTGGCTACCATATGTGGTCTGAGTCAAATATTCCTGCAACAATATTACATGGAGATTTACGCCATCCATCCATCATACTGAATAGTCGAACTCACATGCACGTGTTTTTCTCCCAGCATTGGTCAAGTCGTGTTCACTGAAGTCGATTTCATCACAGTACATGGATTACACAGGGACAGCACCCTCTCACCCTGATTGATGGGATTTCAGAGAACATGGGGAAGGCTCCATCCTCAAATGATCAAATTCATTGATTGTAACTGCCTTCAGGTACTTGCAATGTGATGAAATGGAAGAGAGTCATTTGGATGGAGCACATTACGCATCACAACATTCATTCATAACAAACAACCATTAGTGTGTTGCGCCTCTGCAACACTACTGTGTGAGTATAAATAAACCCCATTTGTATTGGATTGTCTAATCGACCCTCAGGGATTTTCTTCACTTGCATCTTCATTTTTTTATAAACACCATTCTTTGCTATTTTTGCCAAAGAGGAAAATTGGAAATAAAAAACGTGGAACTCTAACTTCAATCTTAAAAAAAGGAGGACTTTTCTCAAACATTACTGGCCCTTGACCTTTCAAATGGACACAACCCCCTTCAGACACAGCAAAGCATCTTTTAACAATGTCTAAAAGGGTAAAAAGAAAGAAAAAAACAACTATAGTGAACCAGGGAATGATACAGACACACAGATGGAGTCATTGACACTGCATCCATCACCAGAGCTAACATTGACAGCATTGCCAAAGTGAGAGCTACAGGGGAGAAGATTGGCATTGTGGGACTAAGACATTCCCCCTGGATGCTATGTTGTCAGGAGAGAAAAAAAAACGAAGTAGACGGGGTTGGAAAGAGAGAGAATATAATACATATACATGTTGATCCATCGGAGAGTCAAAGGGATTGCAACCCGTCAAACAGACAGCTAGTTGAGGCACTGGAGGACACACAAAGTGGTTATATTGCCCAAAAGCATAGTGTAGTCGAGGAATATGTCGGCATATAAAGGAACCTATTTTTATAGGTTGTGCATTTGCACTTATACATAAACACGAGTGATTTTTCATGCCGGTGGAAAACACGACGGATATCATTTGAAATTGGAAGACTGAGTCAAGATTGTTGTACTGGTGCATCAAAGGTGTATAAGTGCAGGCAGGTCTCGTGGAAGGGAATATTTCGTGGACGCAAGGTGTACTGAAAGTCTCAATTCCAGCATACCGTCGACACATTGTCATTAATCTTCAAAATACCTTTACCAACTAACAGTTTGACCCTTATCTACCTTTTCAGCTATATTTTATAACAGCATACACTGTATTCTGAGCAGATTAATAGCTCTATACAATTGTAAACTAAAAATGGCAATTTGGACAAATCCCTAAATGAGATCACCCAACAAGCAATATCACATGACCACACATTTCAGTCCCAAAAAAAGCCTGATAAACTCCACCGCCCACCAATCCAGTTATGGTCCATTCAGCTCCTCCTGTCTGTCTGACACTCTCTGAGCTCTAATTAGGCTTGTAAATAATTATTGCAATTAAATCCTAAAATTAGGAGCAGTGAAACGCCACCATTAGCCCCACAATAAATGTCAGCCCCATTCTGCCTAGACGGAGGGTGGGGTAGGAGATGGTTAGGGGGAAAAATACTGTGCCATTAAATAGTCAGACAGACAGAAATTGAGGGGACAGAAAGAAGAGGCTGCATGAAGGCAGCTGACAGACACAGCACTTAATTATAAAACTGATTAATGTGGCTCCTTTGTTTGGAGTAAGGAAACATACTCGCGTGCACAAATGCACACTATGAACACCATGCTAGTACCCAGTAACAAATAGACAAAACTGCAGACTTAGTATGAGTTCACAAAAAAAGCCTACTAAAAACATGTTTTTTTTTTGGAAAGTCATTAAATGGAATATAAGACGAATTAGACCGAAACATGAGGTGGCATCTTGAACAGGTGTTTAACGTAACTGATTTTTGAATGTGTAAAATAAGTAGAAAGTGTTATTTTTAAAATACTACACTTCTGTAAAATTATATTGGTGATGGTTTAAAAGAAAAAAAAATTAGAGACATCCTGACAACATATTTTGTTTATTGTTATACCGTAAAATGTGCATTATAATTCTTATTTTTAGATCAATATTTTCCAATCAAACTGGAAAAATATGATATAGCTGTTGTCTTGACAGCAACATTGTTATGATGTTTACTAACATTATTATATATTTTTAATAATTGTGTTTAATTGTAAAATACAATACAAAAGGGCAGAAGGCTAACATTGGTGTAACCAGATGACGTGTGGGTCAAGGCTACAAGAGTAACACACACAAGTGTCACATAATCTGAGCATCAGGTATCCTTTTCCTCATTATCTCTTATTATGTCACACGTTCAGTGGGGTGTTGGGTGGAGGGTTGTCTAGGGAGTACGTCTGTGCAAGAATGTATGCATGTACATGTGACTTTGGGATGAGTGGTTTTGGGTGGTTGGTCTCATGCTTCAAGGTCGTTGCGGTAAGTGAAAAAAGTGCACAAAGACACAATTATAAAAACTACACAAAATTTGGCAATTACTACACACTTACATCAACTACAAATAAACTAAATAAACTACTTTTATAAAATGATTTAACCTAGAGTCCTTTTTATAGAACAGCAACGTTACTGAATCATCCACACCAAATATACACTGCCCAACATAAAGAGACAATACACTGCACATTAACTACCTCCTGTAAAGTAGATCACATTAGAGCAACCACATAATGCAATGGAGCAACCCTGTACAGAACTACAGGTCAAGTATAATCTATTTAATGGAATCAATTGTGTTGCTCTGTGCTTGGGACACAAGCAGTAAACAATAAAGATTTCCCGAACTATAATATATCACACTCACAATACACAATCCAAACACAATATGCCAATTCCATACCACCACTACACTGTACATCAGGTTCTGCTCACCACTGATGTCGTATTAACACCCACCGTCTTGCTATCTCTCACAGTCTTGTTAACACCTCTAGTCTTGCTAATATACAAAGTCTGGCTAAGGTCCAGAGGCTTGCAAATTCACAGTATTGCAAACACAAAGATTGAATAATGTTGATGTCCTTCCTTGAGGCCTGAAGTCCCTTCCCTTTGCCATTTTCTTTGTTGACTTTGCTACTTAACAAGCAAAGGAAAAAATACGGTTAAACATCGCGAGTTAGATGAGTTTAGAACAGGGAACTCGGCGCTCAGGTTTCTATCAATTAAATGCCTGATGGGGGACTGATGGGATGCACTCACCTCAAATAATGAGGTTAGAATTGGCCACTGGTTCCAGGGCAGAAAACCTGATTAGCACTAATCCTGCCTTAAGTCAATTAACAATGCCTATTCATGCAAATGAAGCGGCTTTGTCTGATAGGCTGGCACCAAGGGAACAGAGGCCGACATGCATGCCTTTACAATACAACTATGACCCTGACAAAAGGGTGAAAGACACTTAAAACGATATTCATGAAATAAATGTCAAGTGCTTCTCGAGTAGCAGAAGTCGGTAGTAACGAGTTACATTTATTCCATTAAATGACGAGTAAAATTTTGAACAAAATGCTCTTCTAAGAGTAGTTTTACTACTTTTATTTGAATACATTTGGAAAGAAGAAACACTACTGAACAATAATCATATAACTTCACTATACCAATCAGACGAAACAATAGGGTCACATGATTACACACAATCTTAAGATCAGATGACCTATGAGGACGACTGCCCATTCAATCGCATGGTGTGGTGAAAGCATAAAAAAAAGCTATTTCACAAAGAATGCCGCTATGTGTGGTTTCAAATACCAGTGGTGATACATTAGAAATGACTGAAAAGTTATTCTATCATTTCAGTCCACAGCAAAGCATGAACCCCAACTCTTTACTCTAACCTCAAGTCAGTATACAGGCTGTAAAAAAAGTGTCTCTTTAAAATGAAAAGGCAAATTGCCTCATCAATAACAATGGATACGTGTATCGACGGGATAATTTGTCCCTATTTGTTCGGGTGTCAATAGCAAGTGTACCTGTCAGCAAAACTGTGAAGAATCTCACAAGACCCTCTCGATCTTAAAGCACCTGGACAAGGAAGCGGCATTGCTATTGATTTGCTGACCCTCATCTACCACGGCCTGCGAATGGACCGCACACACCTTCAGGCTGGCGGATCATCACTCAAAGCCAGCACCAGCTTTCCAAAATATTTTTTGCCTCTTCTAGATGAATGTTGGCATAGGGCGCACATACCTATATTTGTGCATTCACAGATATCAAATGAAAATCATCATTATCTCTTAAAAAGAAAGCTTCTCTGCATGCATTTAAAATGTGTTTTAGCCATGTCTACCAATTGTCAATAAGCAAGCAATGGTTTTTAAATAATAAAAGGTCAGAACTCAGAAACCACCGGTTATGTTACCCTTGTTCCCAGAACTGTGGGTCGCACATCCTAACCACTTGTTCACAGTGCTGTCGGGTTACAAAGTTAATTTCCAAACATAGTAAACCGAGATATTGTTTTGGGTGATTTAATTCATATATGGCTCCAGTACGGTATTGTGTCTCTATTATTAAAAGTTTTCCCATATAATTGTCAAACTGGATTATTAGGAATCCAGTGGACAATGAATGAACAACTTTGTCCCAGATGTAAACAACATGGTACTAGAAAGATAAGCATGTATCAAAGTGACTTATGACCCCCGCTACTATTGCGGAATTCACATTCTGCTGACCTCTTTAATCCCCAGCACCGCTTTCTATGTTGCTCGTGTCTTTGGATGTCAGCTCACTGAAACTCTTTGTCAGAACGTGACAGAAGCCAAAGGTCAAAGCCTCTGGGTTTGTTCACTTTCTGGCAGCTGAAAGCCAGCCACACTGCCCTGGGGCAGATACAAGGCAAAGAGGGCATAGCTTCACGGAGTTCATGTTCCCATGTCAATTCTTTGGAATGTATACGCTCTTCATTTGTGCCTCAAAGTTTGAACGGAGGCTGGAATTGGGTTTGGGAGTCGGGCAAGATAACCATAGCAGGGCTCTATGGGCCACATAGGTTATGAAAACTGAATTTTATTGCATGTGTTCATCAGATTTTTGAGAGACGGCATTTGTAAAGTGACACTGTGTTTTGGTTGACTGAACTTATGCCACAACGTACAATATATGTGTAGTGAGTACACCTGAGGGGGGATCTTCCTTGTGAAATCCTTGTCATTACATGGTTGGCTGCCGAGTGTAATTACCATTCTTATTTAATTATCTGTACATTTCCATTTTACAATATTTAGACGACATCAATGTTGCTAAAGGTTTACTTATATAGTTGTTTCTGTTGTTTGGATAAATGCTTGAATTCATATTAAAATAATTAGCAGTCATTTTACATTAGGCTCAAATTGACAAGGAATGTTCAGATTTGTTTAAACTGTAGTCACATTAGTATTGGCTTCAAACAACTTTGACAGAGGCTTGATTCTGCATAATGTGTTTGTTATATTACGGCAACTGTTTGGCACATATGTAAAACAATTACCACACACAAACAATGAAGCACTAATTAATTGTATGCTTCTTGAACAGTGTTTGTAAATCCAGGTTTGGTCAGATTTACTGCAGGTTTGTAGGTTTACTCATTGGAAGTACAGGACAACATGCCAAATTGAATCCTAATTGGTTCTCATGGCAAAGGTATGGGTTTAAAATACAGATATGCTATGTGAGTTACACACTGTTAGTTGTCTATTAGTTTGGCACTTTGCAACTCTAAACCGAGATATAATCACAGTAGAGATGTTAAAAACGTTGCCAAAATCAAAGAAATATTGCCAAGAATTATATATATATATATATATATATATATATATATATATATATATATATATATATATATATATATATATATATATATATATATATATATATATATATATATATATATATATATATATATATATATAATTTTTGCATGTCAGTAGAATGTCCCATTTGATTTTGATTTGTGTTGCAGTGTGTTGCGAGGCTGTTTAATATATGCAGTATATGACAAGACATGCCAGCTATAATCCTGGATAATGTGTGAATGAATTCTATTTCCTCTTGCCTTAATAACCACTGAACCAATTTACTTCCAATCTACCCACCTCGGCCAAACAAAGGACTTTCATTGTGTGTGCGTGTGTCTTGTTCATGTGTGTGTGTGTGTGTGTGTGTGTGTGTGTGTGTGTGTGTGTGTGTGTGTGTGTGTGTGGGTGGGTGGGTGGGTGGGTGGGTAGAGTGTAGTTTCATAGGGGCGGAAAGGTCGATAAAGGAAACCCACAGCAAGAATGTCCATGTGCTTAAAAAGGGGAACAGGATGACAAGAAGCTTCATAGAAAATGGCTAAACCAAAAAAGAAAGAAAAAAAAGAGATACACCATGCATGGATTTCAAATTTCACACCTGAGCACCTGGGAGAAATTGCCATGGTTGGGGGTAAAAAGAGTCTTTCTTTTCTGATAATTCTGTGTGGGAATGAAACCAGGTCAGCAAAGAAGGGCGAAAAAGGGGAGGCGATTTATTGTGTGCTAAAGAGATTGACAGGAACGCATGGAAAAACAAACCAATAGTGTGCTGACTGTAATTTTATGACAAGCCTGCATAGTGAATTCGCTTTTATTATTGACAGTGCCAAAAAAATAAATTTGCAACCACCACATCACTGTGATCGGATGAGAACAAGTCCTGCCTCCTGAGCAAAACCAGTTAGTATAAGTCTCACCTATAACTTTTATTATGACAAGCAGTGTAAAAATAGACAAAAAGACTTTTACTTGGAAGCCGTTTTATGACTACTTAGACTATTACCAAGATGAGCAGCGTGCTCAATACATTTCAATCAATATGGCTGTCAGAGTTGTAAAATATTGGAGGGTGAACCATCATTAGAATCAACTCAGCATACTGTTTTACGCAAAATAAGCCAAGAAAACAAATCACATGACAAGGATGACCTCATTGTGTTTTGTGCTTCGGTTAGGAATGTCCTAATCACGTATTATATGTATCCAAAAACATTTTGTTGTTGTTTTTGCAATTCAGTTGTGCCGCCCAAAATAACTTTGTGAATGAATTATGTTTAAATATTTTGTAAATGTCATTTAAGAATGATCATTTGTTCTTACCAAGTGTGCACTATATAGAGGTATATTGGCAAAAGTTGGTCCTTCAAACTAATGCATTTATGTAGACGATTACACTAATGAAAGAAAAAATATTTTTACAAAATCTGCAATTATAAGAACATTGGATATTTAACAACCATTGTAAAACAGGAAAATAAAAGTAACATACCAATCCCTAAGGATTATGACAAAAATGCTTCAAAAATCTTGCGGGCTATCCTGTGTGTTAGACTTCAGATTCCTTTCAAATGTAAAATCTCTCAATGAATAATACATCACAGCCTTGGCTCACCAGACTGGCTGCTGACCAAAGCAACCGACACTTAACACACTCACTGTTATTTTCCGCCACATGCAATAGCCAGTAGCCTCAAAAGCACAGAAAATGCACAACAAAAGGAAATGAACAACATCATAGACATATTGACAATCCCAAGTCAGGTAGAAAGCAAGTAATAGTAACTTGAGCCATTTATCCCAACAGGTCCCTTTGTGTTGAATTGAAAAAAAGCAAAATTGATTTTGTTCTTCTCAGAATTTAAAGTGACAGATTCCGCTAAAGGTAATATTGCCATGCGAATACCAAACTAGTAGTTGGTGTCCGAACATCAGATTAAAACCCACATGACGAAACACAAATAGTGAATATAAAAAACCTAATTTTCCTCTTACTTACTGGAATGTGCTTTCAAATAGGCATGAAAGCTTAAGAGTCAGGAATCAACTTAACTTCAAAATGGCACCCAGGCACCACAACGTGACAAATCTAGGATCATAGTGTTAGTTATGATACATAAATAGGGTTTGAAGGGGGTGGCGGGGTATTTTTTAATCTATTACCGTGCAAGGAAACTCTCATTAAAGGCTTTCCTTGACAAAACTAATGAAGTGCTTCTACTCTGTAGCAGTATAATGTAATTAGTGTTCACAATCTGATTTAATGGTGGTTTATGAAATATACATTGTGTTCTCTTATTCTACTGTATTGATTTTAAGAGGCGCTAATAATGTTTCTTTTATTTTTATATTTTTTATTTTAAAACAAAAGCTCAAAGGCAATATTACAATTGCTGATTAAAAAAAATACATTTGAACAAATTTGAATAGTGACTTTGAGAAGTGGTAATGTGTGCAACCAGTGTACTATGTTGGTATCTATGCAAATGAAAACAGTGGGCAATGTGGTTGGTGGTAAGTGTATGATGTTGAGACACAACACACACATGCACACATGTACATACGAGACACGTACACAAGCAGGTGTGAGAAGAGAGCGAAATATCTCTCTTCCTTCCTCTCTTTCTGTACCGAGTCCTTCCCACTCTGTCATGCACATTGAGTGTCTTTGTTATTCTGAGTAGGAAATGCAACTGGAGCCAAAATCTGTCCTGCTTTGTGCTTGATATCATCCCCGCTTTGTTCTCGCCACCTAACCCAGCAAGCGCTTGGCCGGGTGAATTCTTAGATGCGCACAGTGTAGCTTAGAATTTTGATGCTGCTCCTGATGTTGTTCCTGGATGCAATAATTCTAATCCTGCTATTTGACATGGTCAATCCCAAATTCAGAGTTAATTTAATACAGCGCAAGTTGTAAACCTACATCATTGGCTACACCATGAATTGGTTGCCGGTCAATAAGAGTTCACATATAAAGATGTAATCTTAGTAACAATTGGGAACAAAGTCAAAATGCTAAATAGATAGAGAGATTTCATGTTCATTAAAATCAGGGTTGGTCAAAAGCACTAAGACCACAAATCTCCGTCTGGCGCAATGCTTGAGTTGTAACCTTGAACACAGGCATGAACATATATATAGGGAGTTTATGTGCTAAATGTTAATGGCACATCACTTTCCCATTCCCACAACTCGACATCAAAAGCTCGTTTCATCTGCTGATTAAATGGTAATTAGATATTTTATAAATATGGAGGAATACGACGGTGGGAAATGTCTCTTTGCTTCGGAGTTGGATACGCAATCAGGAATGTCGATATCTTTAATGACCTTTTAACATTTAAAATATGCTTCTGACGTAAGGCCAGGTCATTTGATTAAGTGCCTAAAAGTCTGGATTGTCTAAAAATAAAATACCTAAGTCTATACTTGAATTACATTTCCTCAAAGTGTACTCACATCTAGTTATATTTGTTTCATGTACACAAGAGCTATAGTTTGAAGGTCATAGATAGAGATTGTTGGACAATAAGTTCTTGGTCAGTTAAATTTTAAGCAAGACCACTATCCCAACTGTAGTATTAAATGACACCAGTTCACTGTTGTTAAAAGTGTTCAATCCAACATTTGGGGTCTTGCGTGAGAAGCAGTAGCTTTATTGGACCAGAAATTTGAAAGTTTTATTCACATGAATGGCTTTATAGTTTTTATGCTGCCACAACATTTCCTCATGGCTCAGCCTGCAATGTTGCAATATTATCTTCAGGCTTCACCTTCTTTTCTGGTGGTGCTCCCAAATAAATTGATCAGGAATGAGAACGAATTTCACTCAAGACATTCAGATCATTGGACACGAATAGAATATTTCAAAATGTGTCACAAATGATATAATCCCATCTGGCAGGCAATTAAGTATCTTGGAACATGTTTTCAGCGTGCAGATTTAAGACAAAATTTGAAAACTTCAGTCAAGGCAGTTAAAGTTCAAATTCCAGAAGCCTCCAAGTACGCAAGGGACTCACCGGCAGCTAATTGTAGTAAAGAACCAACAAAACCCTTCAAAATTAATATCCATTTAGAGACTGAAGTTACACTAAAACACAGGAAACTGGAAAGTCAGAACCCAAATTTCAATGTTTTACCTCTAAACTTTGGGGGAAAAGTGTGAGCCATTCAACTAGCATGCATCCCAAACTTCTTTTACAAAGAAATGATAGATTAAATAGATTCTACACCTCTGTCTCACAATGTAGATCTTTCATTACATTAGCTGTCCTTAGCTGTCATTGTGAAGAACACACAACCTTATTTATTCACCTCATCACATTTAATTGCCTCCTTTCTGCAATAGTACAAATGGATTTTAGACAAAAGATAAGCAAATAAAAAACGACTTCACATATTTCATATTAAAACCAGCATTGTCGTAAAGTAAAAATGTATTAAAGTTTCTGATCCATGTATCAAAAGAGATTTGAGGTGCCACATTGTTTGTTCAAGTCAGCAGCATTGCAAGTTTCGGCCGAATTGCCGCAGATAAGATTCAATGTGACACTGTTATATTTTTACACTCCCAGCAGGCATACGCTGACTAAAACAAAGCTGTGTGTTTTTTACAGTGTGGAATCTTTTTGTGTGAAATAAAACAAATCACACACCCCACAGCTATTTGTGTCTGTTGCTTATCTCTAGGGAGATGATGAAGCATTGGAAACTGCCACTGCTATGTGCTAACCTGTTACCTCGGAGCGATGCTATGATGATTTGTCAGTCAATCCACAAACACCTGTGATTAAAACATCCATCCTCACATAGACACATAGATCAGCCTTTTTTTTAAATACATAAAACATATAACATATATGCTGTATACCTATCCGGAAATGTCCATCATGTCAATTCAATCGTGTGAATACATAACATATTTGTGTGTCCATTCATATCCACATACAATGACTCAATACACCTATTTTCAACATTGCTTATTCCGATCAGGAAGGAAGGGGTGCTGGAGTCTCTCACAGCTAACTTCAGAAGATAGGTGGACAGCACCTGAACCAATCACAATCATTCAGATCTCCACCATTTACATACAACCCTACATCTTTGATATATGTCAATTCTGTCACATAAACCAAAGATGTAAACATGTTTGTCCTTTATTTGCTACATCAGCTGTATCTTCATTCACTTTCAAAGACAATGGTCTGTTCTTAAATATATACAATGAATCAAGAATTTTAAATGTTTGCCATGACAATTAAATTTACTTTTTATTAACTATATTGAGTGTGGTTTAATGTTCCTGTCTAACATAACATGTCTGTCCACTCACATGCAATCACAATGATAATATCTGTCTGTTAGGTCAAGTACAAGCATTATATACTTGACATTCAATGGCATCCAGAGAGTTAATAGGGAGCCTTGAAATGCGCCAAAACCAACAAGAAGTAACCTGGAAATGCCCCCAAATCACCAGGTATTGACTGACAAACGAACAAGAAGCCTCAAAATCAATAGGAAATTATCATAAATTAACCAAAAGTGACTTGTAAAATGTCTGTTCATTCACACAGCCCTTTTCAATTGTGGATAATGTGTACTATGCTTTCATATAAATCGAAAACAAAAACCACTTCCAATCTATTACCGTATACAAAGCTTCGTAATTCCATTCAGCTCCGTATTGTCAATCTAAGCAATTGTCCCCTCCATTGCACTTGGTCTCTGTAGGATGACAGTGAATGGCTGCTCTTCACCTGATGATGCTGTCACTTCATAAGACGAGTACAGGGACGACCTCTAGCTCTTCCTTTTACCTTCATCCCTCTTCCTCTCATCAGACTCAGCCAAGCAGCTGCCCTTCACTTAAGCTCCATATTTTTCTCTCTCTGGATCACTCTTCTTCTCATCTCTATTTCTTTCTTCCGGCCTGCCCTCATTGTTCACCTTCATTATCAAATGCTACCACAACGTCCCCTGCTGCGCCACCCGGATTATTTATAGCTCACTGGAACGTGTCAGTGGCGTCCATTGTAGCAAGAGGAGGCAAAAGCGGTTCCTGACTCTTCACATACGTTTTACTAAAAAAAACATTTGCAAAAACAAATAGCATTCCAACATTTGATGTCAATTTTCTATGCTTACTTGTCTTTCAGACATGACGTAGAGGTGAGCCCGATCCAAGGAGAAGGCCATGTCCCGGAGAATGAGACTGCCGTCCTTCATTACCGACACGGTCTCGTACTGGACCCCGCCATGAGGAGGGCCATCAATGCGAATCTGAGGAAAAATACAATGCACAATAGGGCGTTAAGGACACTAGAGAATATGACAAACCATTGTTGCTTAGCAAAAAAACAAAAAAAAGAAGAAAGAAGCTCTTAACTTGCTTGTGACATTCATGAAAATTGCAACAAACACAGTTGGAAAGCAAAACGCAATGATTTGGTAAAGAATAAGATCCAAAAGGGTATTTTAAACACATTGTACTCACTTAAATTTTGCAATCACCGTGTATGGTGAGATATTAGTATAATAATGAAAAGCTAACTCCACACGTAAGTGAATATATTCCTAAATGAAATCCCTCCTCTATACGTACATCATTATCCAATGGCCTGGATATGATGTAAGGTAAATTATACAGTTTATATATTGGCATATCTGATAAATCTACAGATTTTCACATTCGAAGTTCAATTATGCGCTCTCAAAGGCAACACAATTGTACCGACTGATACAATGTTAGAGGGAATTGAAAGTTGAATGATCCTAAGAATGATGAACTTCTGAGTATGCATGGAAAGGATTGGGTAAGAGTTAATTATTCACTGGTTTGTACATGACAAAAAAAATATCTAATTCGCCCGCTAATGTAACCAAACAAGCAAATTGCATTCCTCATTTTCTTTCTTGACAGACCATGCTTTTTAAAAAAAAACATGTTTTTTTTCTGGCTGATTGCACTGATTAGAAGAATGTTTGCAAGTGCCAAGATATGTTTAATCCACTTAATTAGTACAGTACTTCACACTGTCAAAAGCTCAATAGCCACAAACACTAGACAAATAAAAGCTCGTGGATTGTATTTTTTTGTGAGCTTGTCTGATTTTAAAATGTGTTTTTACTGCTGTAGCTAAAGTGAAAGCGAAGATTGCAGAGGGTGGGGGAACTGTCCCCATCTGCACAGTCTGTCAACGGCCTTTAAATCTTATTTAGGAAGAACATTGGGGAGGGGTAGCTTTATGCTTGCTGCACATTCAACTGTGCCATGTTTTGTTTTAGTGATTTATATTCAGGGAAAGGGTGACTGGATGACCCTGCCGAAGCAGGATGAGGTTACCACTAAATTATTAGCTGATATTATTAGGCCTTTGAGAAACGTTAGCTCTGTTTGTCTTCCATTGCTGGCCTGACGGATGATGGACTCCCCAAATAACACTTTGAACTAGAAGCTGAGTTACCACAAAAACAGTGGGAAAAGCCATGTCTCATAAATTTCCCCCCTTGGACCCACATAACCGAATGTAAGCACATTTCCCAAAGTAGCATTACAAATGTAAATCTTAAAGGGCATCACAAGGGCTCCGATGCATAAGTGAAATCCCGTCACGTGAAACATCACCAGCCCTTCCCTCCCCCGTGAAACCGGATGGCTGTATCATTCGACGATGGACGCCAGCCTCCCTCCACCGACGTACATCCATCTATTCAGTCGCTGACAGCATCAGAAAGTAGGCTTACTCTCAATAAAGCACCACACAGGGGAAAGTCAAGGTCGTAAGTCAGTCAAGAGAAAATGTAGCGGGAGGGTGAGAGCGCTTTTTTTTGCCTGCTGCTTTGTTTATGTAAATGCAATCCAATCACTTGATGGCATTTTTAGAGCTTGTGGAATTGCACGCTCACTCTCAAAACAAACTAAATTGTTTAGAGGTTTGAAGGAAGTGGCAAAGAATTACAAATGTAATATGAACATTTGATGTCATCACTGATAATATCCACAGTATTCACAACGGCCCAGTCTTTTTATAATCCTCCACACAGTCTGTTATCTCGGAAAATAAAAATAGTGTATAGATATGGCAAAAACCATATGCTCTATGCACAGGGGTATATATTTAATCTATAAAGCGTGTCCGATTTATTGTGTTCTTTAAAGCCGTTGTAGAATCAGTATGCGAGCTGTGTCCTTCTTTGCAGGGATCACTGATTCTCTGACCTTCATCCCACCCCATGACCTTTTTGCCCATGAGTGCATTTGAAGTTTATCTGTTCATACACAAGGGGAACAAACCTATACAACACAAGCTTAACTGTACTTTTCCATTTGAAACTTAGTTTAGCCATTAATGAATGCATTCATTAATTTTCTGTACCACAAGAGTCTTGCTGAGGTCTTTGTCTGCTAACTATGGAAAGGAAGTGGGCTACACCCTGTACTGATTGCCAGGCAATCAGTGGCTATGACTTAATTTCACTACAATTACCTTGATAATTATAGAGGTTATGGCGAATTGAGTTGGTAAAGGACACAAAAAGATTTTTTTTGAGTTCTTGGCCATTTTTCTTAGCATGATAATTATTATTAAATTATAAAGAAAATGTAATGCTTGTTGCATTTCTCACTGATGTTTTAAAATCTTCCTTTTTAATAATGTTACTTTTGCACCCATTTACATTGAAATTCCGTTTTTTCCCTATTTCTAGCATTTAAGGCAAAGCTTCTTGTGGCACTAAATTTACATTATTTTTTCTTTTACTGGGGAGTCTAAGCTTTTATCGTATTCATGCAGTTATTTGTAGCCTTAGGTCATTGTAGGGAATGTTCCAATTTGAATAAAGCTGGAGAGAACGTAGAAACCTCTGGACGATTGTGGCACTTTGCCTGGCCTTGGCACATTCAGTTTCTATTCATAAAACCAAGCTGATCTTTTATAGTGGCTGTAATTTATGGAAAGAGTCTTTCATCCACATAGACACAAACACATGCCCACGGTGGCGGAATCGCACACGAGGCGTATTGGTAGCAACTGAAGCCGTTCCGCGGGATCACCTCTGGGTGGGCGACAAAGGCATGCAAGGGGAAAATGGAAACTGAGAAACCGATGTTTACCGGACCATTGGACCAAAAATAATTCAGTGCAAAACGCACTCTTAACCACACCATCGTATTCCCCATGCTACCATGTAGTACCTGTGTAAGTGAATCATATGTGCACCAAAAAAAAAAAAAACTCCATTAACTCCAGGTTGCAGCCACTTCAAAACAGCTCCTGTCCACCCCATTAGGCTTTATTTTACACGCTGGGTGTCAAGGTTTTTTTTTTTTTTTTCTGCAGTGCCACCCCTCTGCTCTGGTATAACACAACCCACCGCCCAGGATCTTAAAAGGTGATCTCCCATGATCCTCATAGACTACAGCCATTAGCCAGTTTCTGGTCTTTCTAGTGCACTTGAAAGTCTAGAAGGACATATAATATCGTGTTTTCTACTCTCTTGACCACAGACTGTGAAGTTACTTTTGATTGGCTTCCTCAGTTGCAGCGTGCCAGGAATTGTAATCAGAGTTGACTCACATTTAATGTGGTTAGACTATCACTGCCTGTTATCAAAGTTAAAGCAATCTCACTCATTTTTTAACGAAGATTTCGCCTTAAGACCCCAACTCCAGATGTCATAACTCAGGGGTCCACTGTACTTGAACTGCCAAAAAGACATTTACACCCTTAATTATAGCTCATTTTTATTCGACTATTTCTCTTGGGTATTTTGAAATTAAAGGTGCCGCCATGCTTTCAGTAATTTTTTGAGTGTGATATCTATTTTTTTAATGATACATTCATTCGGATGAAAATGCTGTAACAATCAATTGTTAGAGAAATGCGAGGTGGTTGAAGGCCAATGGGATGGACAGCAGGAAAGCCATGGCAGCAGCATCACAGGCACCCTCCTTGTGGCTACAGGCACTAAAGCTAGAGGGGTGCTTTTGATCTGAGCATGTAAGCACCCTGGAAAACTGTTTGAAGGTTGACCAAACTCCGATTCACATTGGCCTTCTATCACTTTCCTTTTTCTGCTCGCTCTGCTCTTGCCCGTTTTGAACAGAAAGCCAGACTCTGAATCCCCCACCGTGTGAAGCAATTTGCTGAGTGGAAAGCAGTAAATAAAAGCAAAAGTAGTGGTGCCTCAAAATGCATGTCTGCATTTTGCATTATGGAGGCTGCCACTTCCAGATAAAAAGAAAATAACCTGAAGCAAGCAAATGTATTCCCCCTTTTCAAATGTAAATCACAACGGAGAAGATGTGACTGATTGAGCGTTCGAAGAATTTGCTTATTACTTATCATGAAGTCTTGATTCGTTTTTGGCATGCTTGACTGATGTTGCAGCTGTACTGAACGACAGAAACTCATTTGTAAATAATCTTCACGCTTTACCATTCACAGCTGTTCACTGTTTCCTTGAGAAATGTTTTCTTTTCAGAATTAGAAATCTCTATTTTCTCACCATGGCTTTTAGGGTGGTTAATGCAAGGGGATGCGGGTGGACACAGGTGGCGCCAATACTAACAGAGCTATCTGAAGGGGGCCAGTACAGACCACCATGTTCTTGCTACTCAGGCAGATTTCGTTCCACAAAAGGTTGACCACAATCAAACAAAAATATACTACGGTTCACCTTCAACACTTACAACTGACATCAGGAAGCAAGTAAAGTGCAAACCTACAATTTGTTCTAGAATAGTACAGAAGATATACACTATATAGAGTTGAACCTCGAAAAGTTTTCTGCCTTTCTTTTTTTTTGCAAATAAAGCTCATATTTTACTTAAAACACAACTCATTACAAGAGAGAAGTGGGACAAATGAGTCTGGCATGACAGTAGATTGTAGCTAAAAATGTAGGAAATACAGATATCTGTACGTAAGAGTACTTTAAATAATAAGAGTGCAACAATTCATTCTTCAAAAAATTGGAAAGTAAACCATAATTTATAAGTGGATTACGTTATGTCTTGTGCTCCAATATATTACGTTGCGTTCTAGGTATGACAGTACACAGAGTCCTACATCTGGCAGCAACCTTATCTCCTGCATCGGCACTAATCCAGTTCAACCATCTTGGGTGTCAAAGGGAGAGACATTTTTTATCTTCCCAATCCCACGCATTGGATTATACTTTGTAAGAGAAGACTGCGACTGCTCTATCTGCTCTGAGTGCAATAACCTCTCACATGTACAGTATCCCAAAGAAGAGGCTTAGCTAAGGAAAATGTCTCCTTTTTATAGCAATGTGCTATCTTGAAATGTGTGAAGCACACAGGTCAAATGGATTTCAGGCCACCACAATAACCGTTTTACAAAGTAATTCCAACCAATTTTTCTTTCGAAGCTGTTCTGAGATTTACTACGATACTGGAAATGTGATGGTAAAATTGAGAAGGGACTGAAGGTTGACAGGTGACGAAGTGCTGACAGCTATTTTCGAGAAAGTCACCATTTTAACTGGAATTCCAGTTTGCAATCTCCCACACAATGAGATTCAACCAATGTTGTATATAATCATTTCTAAAATAAACAGTGCATTAATTTATATATTGGATTATTGTTTTGGTACAATATGAAGAAAACTAACATAGACCCACTTACCAGCACCAGACAACAAAAAGTGACTCAGAATTTTATTTTACACATTATATATGCATGGAGTGGACTTTTTCAACAAGATAGTGGGTGTCAACTACAATGACTTTTATATGTGACAGTGCCACTGGAGGTTTGCATCAGGCAGCTTGTCACTTCACCCCACAGGGAGAAACAGTGACAGATGACAGAAACTGATTTCACCTTTGACTTCATCTACCTTTAGCACCTTAGGTCAATAGTATTAAACATCTGTTCCATTCATACTTTAAATTCTTACTTTGCTAGTCTACAGCTATTCAATAGAAAATAATATTAAATACTCTCATTTATTCATCTACCGTATCGCTTATCCTCACAAAGGTCATGCGGAGTTCTGGAGCCTATCGCAACCAACCATGGGAAACAGGCAGGGAACAGCCCAAATTGTTTGCCAGCCAATCACAAGGCACAATGAAACAGACAAACACTCACAATCACACCGCCGCCAAGTGGGAATCGAACTCATACACTCCTTTGCAAAATCATCTATTGTTTTAAAAAAAATAGTATTAAACAAGACATATACGCATACAATTCAAGGTAATTCACATCGTTCCTAATCAGCGAGTACCAAGAAGGTATCAAAATACAAAAACTATGTTAAAACGAAGCTATTCTATTTCCAATCTTTAGGTGGACTAAAGTACAGACAATGGCTGTTTCTTGTGTGTCTTTCTTTGCTTTCCCTTCACATTGAAGCCTGGCTCTGTCTCGATAAAACTTCTAATCCATCAGCGTTGTCAGGTTGAAGAATTTGTGTGTCAGTAGGGAATGCCGCGAAGATATGTGCTGTGTATTTGCTTGTGTGGGAGCATGCGTATGATGCATCGCTCCAGCACAGCATTTCTGTACTACAAGATACGATCCCATAAGTCATATGTTAGCCTACTTCTCATTGGAGAGGCCTTTAGGTGATGATATAAGGAAGAAACATGAGGAAACAAAAAGAGCGAAGGCAATAAAGGGGTAATAACAGTGCACACAAGAAACATGTATTCAACTTGTTTTTCACGGTGCAGCTATAGAAAACGTAATGCTAGACCCATTTTTAGTAAACTGGATCAACAAACTAAAAATATGTCGGTTTGGAATTTTTCACAGATAAGAGCTCACAAAATGATGCAGGATGGTTGATTAAGAAGGATGAGAGCATTGAGGCAAGACGATTTACGACAAAGTAATTTAACCTCTGACCACAATTGCCTTAACTATTTGGCATTTTGTATCAATCAAAACCAATGGGTCTACTTTTGGCTTATAACAACAATCCAAAAATACCCAAAACCACCAACAGTGACCCAAACAAGAGGCCTGCAATTTATCTTAATGAGAATAAACGCAATAGCGTATTTCTCTCCTTAAGACATTTTACTGCCACTGCAACTACTGACATGACCTTTGGCAAATACCAAGTAACTACTTCATATTTTTGGCAAGGCACACTAAAGCGTATTGACTTTTATCTAAGTGGTATGCTCAAGGTCTTTAACTCACTTGCTATATTTGATGATATGACCCATATGATGATTGGTTGTTTGTTTTCTCTGTGTGCTTTGTTGGTACTGGCTTTAAAATACTTCACCACTGTATGAACAAAGCCACATTTTTCTGAAATGAGGTGTCCTTCCTATCTTCCAAAATAGCTATATTTGGTTAAATGTAGGTGGCACGCAGATTTGGTCATCGGAAAGATTCTGAATAAAATGAAGCATAAACAAAACGAACTTCGAGATTCTTTTACACAGCATTCCAGCAGAATAGGAGGGTTCTGAACTCAGAAAACATTTAATCTACGCTTCTAGGCCAACTCTACAAGTATCCTTCAGGACAGTTTGACCAAGGCTTTAGAAGCAGCCATCTGTAACATGTCCACAAGTCATTCAATTTTATTTGAGTGTTGTAATATTACCGTCACTGCAGTAACTTACAATTTAAAAGATGATTACATCAGCAGTTTCCCTTTCCTTGCAGCCACCCGCCCCTCTCCCAAATATCCCCATGAGTCAAAAGCAGAAACCACAGCAACTGTGGTTGGATGAGATCAGTCCTGAACACTACTGAGCCCAAACACAAGAGCAGAAGAATGAGGCACCATGTGAGGTCTATATTTAGCTCCACATTCAAAACACCTACCGGAGGGCCATGTGCTGTGATGGATGCAGGCCAAGGAAGTCCATTGGGATGAAAAACGGATGGCTGGAGTTGGTTTTTAGTACTCAAGCATCTCCCCATGCCAAAGCAGTTCTAAATATGGTACTTCATATTTAAAAACATGACACTTCAAAATGTTTGGACTATCCAGTCAAGGACAAAGAGTACATTAATATGTTAAAATGAACTTTTTGCGAGTGTGTACCATTAATCAGAGGAGTCCTAGCATGAATACAATCTTTTGGTGAGTAAACATTGTTAAATCCATTCAGTCGATCATTTTATGTTAATTTAAACCTGCTCAAGCAACAAACATTTGTGCCAAAATCAAAACAATAGGAAATGACGATTACAAGAATCTATTGTATTTTGATTAGAGTCCTGTCCAAATGTATGATACAAGATGATAGCAGCTATGTAAACTTATAGCAAGGATGAATGCTTCACTATTCACCCAACAATTGCAAACATTTCATATTTGATTTCATTATAATTGGGATATTACATTTCCAATCTCTTTAGCTTCACTAGGTGGCAACAGAAATCATCTACCTAATCTTTAAATCAAGATAAAATATAATGAAAATGTGTTTTGCACCAGTTGTTTTTTTTCAATATTATTGTTGAGTGCCATACTGTAAGGCAAGGGTTGGAGGGTTGCTGGAGCCTATCCCTGCTGAATTTGGGCACCAAGCGGGGGAAACCCGGAATTGGTAGCCAGCCAATCGTTGGGCACGGGGAGACGGACAACCATTAATGCTGGTAATCATACTCACAAAATTTAGTGTTACACCAGGCTAAACGCATGTATTTTTTATTTGGGATGTGAGAGGACACTGGAGAAGCCCGAGGAGAACAGTTAAATTCCAGACAGGATTGAACTCTCGACCCCAGAACTAGGCGGCGCACCAACCATTGTAAGGCAGCTATTTTATGTCATTTAAAATATGCCAAATTTCATAGCAACAAAGAGTGTACATTAGACTCACATTGTACCTGTATGATCTTGAATAATGTCATATGATATCACTATTAAGAGAGAATTCCCATGGATCTTGAACATGAGGTTGATTAACATTAGATCGCTTGAAGGCTTAGACAGCCATAATGTCTTCAGTAAGGATTCATGTAGGTCATCTTTTATGAAAAGACAACTCCTTTGACATATAAGCGGGCATTTCGGCTAGTATCTTCCTCCTTAGAAAGACCAAAAAACATGGATGCAAAAAGCATTGCTCCAAGAAGTATGGATAGCCAAAAATAACGATTACAGTTCCTAAATGGTTGACATTGACGAATAAAACAAACAGTAAGTATATTGTATGTTGGCTTTCTCATACTGTCCAATTATTGATTTGTTATTTTAGTAGTAGGCTATTTGCATACAATATCTTGGCTTCAAGCACTCACTGTGGGAAAAAATATATAGGAATATAGAGTAACTCTTTATAAATTATTCAAAGCAAGAATTAGCCGATAGACGTAATGGAATTGTGTGTATTTAAGTGAGAAAAGGCTGGAGAAAGCCTTTTCTCTTCAAGGATGACTGTTTCCCCATGGAACAATTACATCCAACTCCTTTGGGATGTACTAAAAGCCACGAAAGGCTTGAACTCCCCAACCTTAACTGGATTTAGACCTCCAAAAGCTTACAAGATACATCCGATCCGAACTGATGCAATCCCTATCCACAGTCCAACACCTTCAACCTCTGCCGCATTCCTCACAAGAGTTTTGAGGGTGTTAGAGCAGTTCCACAAATGGTGACGTCAAAACTTTTTTCCTGCCACCTTAACCAATCAATTTCTATTGGAAAAAGCCGACGAGACGACGATAAGAAAACATTATGGCAACCTTTCACCTCGTTAACCAGCGGAAGAAAAGTGAGAGGGGACAAAAAAAAATCGGGATAAAATGCGGGGGGCCCAAGGTTATCCAATCAGACCTCTGTAAGACTAGAATTGCGGTAGGAGGGGGTGTATTGTCTGACCCCTTTCAACATGCTTTCAGAAAAGCAGATCCAACCCCTATGGACGTTGTCATGGTAACCTGTGGTTATATGATCGGTGGGGAACCAACTGAAAATGTGTATCAATAGGCAGTTTCCTTAGACAGTGAGATTGAGGCCTAACACAAACTGTGTTCCATTGTTGGTGACAGTTCATTGAAGTTGCCCATGCTGAACATTAGAGTCTAATTTAGACATCAAACACAAAAGACGACCAATTTATTATTGTTATCAAATGTGAGTAAAAAAAATGTCTTTACCGGTAATTGTGTAGTTCATTTGTACATCTGATGTTTCGTAATGGGTGAAAATGAACGTTTTGAAAGTGTGAAAATGCCAACAATAAAAGGAAAAATAATGTGTGATTCACTATTAAATGTCAGATGTAGAATAACATTGAATGTAAATGTATGTTCGGCTGTTTTGTTTCGATTTAATAGTCGGATGTTGCTCACGTGGAATGAAATAATGCCGATCAATCAAGTTATTTCACGTTCTACAGGACAAAGATTGATGGGAGAAGAATAATATTTTAACGATGAATTAGATTTACATCATTTGTATTACTTTAAAAAAGTCAATCAACATCTAAAGTTTGGACCATGTTATCCTGTGAAATATAGTCATCCAACTTTTAAATAAGTCATAAACACAATTTCACTTTTAACTGATAAAACTAACAACTACAAGCTTAGTACATCAGCTTGACATCTGTTGGATCGATTTAAGCACTCAAGTGCACAAATGTCTTCACACCCGCCAGAGTAACAACAATAATAACCCCCTTTAATACCAAGCCAGAAAATCTTATGAGAGATCAGAGATCCTATTTTATGAGTATCAAATTTCAAAAACGACGGAAGGAAGATACTGCACATTAGACAGATGAAATGCATACAATGAGCCCAAAAAAAGTGCACACATTTAGTGTGCAAGTTGGCTACTTTTTGATTCTTAAAAAGCTTTTTAGAATTGCTCAACAATCCCACACCAAAATGTAATACCAGCAGCCCCTTTCTGGCAGGAATAGCACAAACCAGTTAAATTTATGCTAATTTGGTGGCACTAAATACACCGCTTTGAATGTCAAATCTCCATTACCACACACACTGACTGGCAAACACGGATCGCGCACTTAAGCAATGCACAAACCTGGCCTTTGTGCAAGGACGGTAGGAAGAAAATAGACAAATGGATCACAGCCACTTTATAAATCAATAAGTGGATGAACAAACGCCATCTTCGACACAGTGCCGTTATCAAAAGGGATCGGCTCGCTTTAAAAGGACGAACCGTAGGGTGCAACTCAATAGGAAAAAATACAGGACCTAAAAGACACAATAGAATTTAATGAAGAAAAAAATAACACCAGCCAGCAAGGAGATTAAAGTAAGGGTGACAGCCACATTAATTCCATTAAGTCTATTAGTATTCTATCCTCATCGCCTTACTAGGTCAATAGCCACCTCCATTAAACCACAAAGCGTCTGTTTCCCTTTTCCGAATGCAGAAGGGAACAGTGCAAGATTTAGGAGCAAATGGATGAAAGGAACCTTCTACAAAGACACCTCCCTACCTTGCTTCTCCTCATTTCTGTTCTGTCGGAATATGACAGGAGCCGGGAGCAATATGAGGTGGTTCTCATGAGTCGTTTTTAATTTTTAATTTTATTTTAATGTTTTTTGGTTGGACGTTCATGTTTTGTCTAGTAAGCATTGTGACACCTCTAGTAAATACAAATCTATTATCAAAAATTGGAATTCAAAATGAAATATTTCTTGATTGCTAATTGTTGGGACGGACAAAAGGAGTGCCATATTTTCACGACTATAGGGCGCACTTAAAAGTCTTAAATTTTCTCCAAAATAGACAGTGCGCCTGATAATACAGTGCGCCTTATAATACAGTGCGCCTTATATATGGAAAAATGTCATTTGTCGAGGGTGCGCCTTATAGTCGTGAAAATACGGTAATGGAATGATGTACTGTTTTTTCAATGAATGATTTATTTAATGATGATCTGAAAAACAGTCAACAATTCATCCATTAATAAAAATAATGGTAAGATGCTGCTCAACATTTCCATTCATCAATGTGAAGTGGAAAACAAGCCCTTGATCAAGTGCATCACAGGGGAAGGAATCTTATTAAACAAAAGGAAAAACACAATATTTCATTTTTCCAATAGATAAGTGGAGAAAAACCAATATTCCCAAGAACTCGGCAAAATAGCCAATGTGTGACATTTTTAATTGCAATTGGCTGGCCAGCGATTCAGGCTGTTGTCCCCCACCTGGTGCCTGTAGTTAGCTAGGCTCCAGCACCCCCATACAAAACTTTGAAAGAATAAAAAACACCTCCTCCCATCTTTTCGCCCTCTCCGACCTCCTCCCAGTCTGCCTCAAGCATGGGGCAGCTGAGGGCAAAGTGGCCAACAGACACTTGTGGAGTAAATATGTAGGGCAGCACCATTAGAGTATTAGTGCCGGTCAGTAGTCTGTCTGTGTATGTATGGACAGCCTAGCCTCTTTGGATGTGCATTATGGGACATGACATCATTTGATAGGTTCCTTGAGCAGTGCATTCCTCCAGGGCAATGAAAATTACACATCAAAGTGGTGAAAACAGTCCATATTGAAATTGTTATGCATTTGTATTGCAGTGATGGTATTTCTTTGCAATGATTGGAACTACAATGATTAACTGTAGTGCTTACATTTATGATGAAAAAAAAAAAACACTACTTGTTTTCTGTGAGTTCTTTCTGGTTTCCAGGCTATGTTCCTGTCTCCTATATGGTGAAATTGTATGGAAACCTTGCATGGAATGTCTTATGATCAAGTTACATTGACTGAACATAGGCAGAGGCTGTTATAAATTGATTCCCACCATTCCATTATTTTCATCTACTAGTTGTTGACAATGATTAACTGTAGTGCTTACATTTATGATAAAAAAACACATTTGTCAGAAAAATTCATAGCAAAACTTGAACTAAAATAATCTACGTGGAGGAATGTGTTGCTTCTGCAAATGAAAGATACTGAGGTCAAATAAAATTATTGAAAAAAAAGTGCAGTGAAAATAAATAGGTAATAAACAAAGCAATGAAAAGGAGTCAATGCTAATATTATGACCAATTTCTGGTTCAACAGATTGATTAAAAACTATTAAAATAAAATTTAAACTTATGAAACATGGTTGGAAAAGAATAAAGCCATAATATGATATTTTGTTAGACAATCTATTGAGGCAAACAATGTAATCAAATATTTTTTGCTCATAAAACAGACACCAGCAGACTCAACAGGTATTTTCACCCAATAATCGTCTCACGTTTAAATGCTCCTTTCTCCAGTGGTTTAAGCTCATTTCAGAGATGTTCAATAGGATTTGAATCAGGACTCAAATAAGGCCACTTTAGAATAGTGGAAACCACAGAAAAATACAAACAGTGTACACAAACGATACAAACATGACTGAATACCATAGTTAGTTGTGACAGCCCATCTCCATGTGCACTGTGCGCGAAAGAGAGACGACTAGCATGCTCTAATAGACTCTCAGAGGGGGCCAACATGATCTTTCCTGCTGTCAAACCTGAATGACTCAAGCCCATATCACCTGAGGGATTAACTGCTTTTTCAAACGAACCAGGTTTCTGACTAATGCCTAGCATTGACAAACAATCTGCTTTTGGGTGGCCTTCCCCAACTTAAAATTTTAAAATATATATATATTTTAAAGATAAAATGGAATGTGGGGCTGATAAGTGGTTAGCGCATCAGCCTCACAGATCTGGAGTCCTGGGTTCGAATCAAAGTTGGTGAACCTGTGTGGAGTTTGCATGTTCTCCTGGGCCTGTGTGGGTTTTCTCCGGGTACTCTGGTTTACTCCCACATTCCCAAAAAAATGAAATGAATGAATGAATAATATGGATAGGTTCATTCGGGGGTATGAATATGAGGATGGCTAGTAGGGAAGATGAATGAATTAAAAAATGCAAGTAAAATGGAAGTTGCTTTCAGTTTCTCTAGAGTAGCAGGGTGATAAACTCCAACAAAACATGTGAAACAGATCTTTTATGCTCACTTATAGAAAGATGTTATCCTCTCTGACACTTCACCGATCCATAATGAAGGATCAGCAATAAAATGATTGTGCTATCTCAGTGAAAAAATCAGTTTTCAAAAGATGAGACTGCTTGAACAATCAAAAGGTGAGGTTTCACTGCCCGAAATAACTAATGTGAAATTAGTGTGAAATGCAACAGTGATCCATGTTACAGGTGCCATTTTGTATTCCTCACAACCCCTAGAATGTTGACTTTAGGAGGCGAGCTCATCCTACTAATCGGATATGCTAATCTGCTGTCACGCTCTCAAATGTGAATTTTCAGGGTCTACTGTTGCATTGCAGAGTGGCCTGTCAAACATGGGATGAATGGTACTACAAGGACATCATGTCAAACTACATTATTTTTCTGGAAAACCACAGACTCCGTCCAGACGGCTCTGTGTTTGGCTTGTGTGAATTCAACCCCCGTTTAGCTCTGTGGCTTCCTGTTATCCCAAAAAATGGGCTTTAAAACCTAATTCTGGAAAAGTCATCACATTTCTTTTCCTTTCTTGTCCTTTAAAAAAAACACACAAACCACACTAATGCTTGAGATTTAAGCCCAAGACCACTTTCCAACATCACAGCGTGTAGAACATTAAAATATTATATCTCCCTATCCCCCTTTTAACCTTCCCAGTCTTTGTCCCACTGATGACAAAAGACACAGTAACTATGTCCATATGTGGGAAGTGACTATGAGGAGACCGAGGAGGAGGAGTAATGTTAGTTGTTTAGTTAGCTAACGGTTTTTGGCAGACTCACAAGTTTTTTTTCCCCTCCCTGTCTTGGAGGGGCCAGACAACCTAGACACACACGAACACGAGCAACCTCCTCTGAGGTTTTATTACGACAGAGAGGTCAGAGTTCAACACGAGCGAGCCGCGAGCACTGTGTTCTTCAAACCCGAGTCAGCGATTGTAATCAAATGCATTTTTTGTCAAATGCAGCGAATCTATCCTCATGGCACGCTAGCTGTCGACTCAATGCAGACCACATTTCCCTAGACGACACACAAACAACAACAAAGAGGCTTGGATGAAGCCACAAACCAATTTTCAGAGCAGCGGGATGCTCACCAAAACAATGGAACATTTTTCACTATAACTGAATTGCAGATGAAATGCGGTCAATGACAACAAATATCAATGAATGACATGAGAAGAAAGTCATTAACAGAAAAAGACAGGGTGAGTGAGGTATGTTAAAGGTCCCAAATTATTAGGTCCTTAACACTAACCCAATTATTA
The DNA here is from genome assembly GCF_051989575.1 of Stigmatopora nigra. NCBI lineage: Eukaryota > Metazoa > Chordata > Actinopteri > Syngnathiformes > Syngnathidae > Stigmatopora > Stigmatopora nigra. The sequence continues at coordinate 12,968,718 of NC_135508.1, forward strand.
AAAAAAAATAATAATAATCAACGTAAACCCTACCTTATGCTGTCACATTCACAACAGGTTTTGTCAGGAAAATAAACTGCAGATGTGAAGAATGACATTTATTCATTAATTTTTCAAACAATTCATCCTCATAAGGATCATAGGGGTGCTGGAGCCTATCCCAGCAAAGATCCCAGATATCCAGTCACGCTTACATCCATACCTCAGGACAATTTAGAGTATTCAACCAGTCTACCAGGCATGTTTTTGGGATGTGTGAAGAAATTTGAGTATCCGGAAAAACACGCAAACTCCACACAGGAATCTACCGGGGATTGAACTCGTATTCTGACAACTGCGAGGCAGACATGCTAAACACCTGACCAACGTTCCGCCCGGAGAATGAAAAGACAGACTCAATTAAATGCCAACAAACAAAGGCATTTTACTCTGCCTGCAGCTAAAAGAGTAGACAAAACAATCCAGATTATGGGCTGCGATGATTTTCTTTTTCTTTTTGAACAAATGTATTTGTACAGGTTTTATTACAGACAAAAGAAATGTTGAATTCATTTATTTAATGCCGTTGTCCCTAGACAATTATTTACACATTTAGGGGGCAGAGAGGTGATAATTCAGGGTAGCAGATTCCATATGGTTTTGTTCTTTTTTGTTTTTCTTTGTGCACGTGAGTTACTGTGCCTGGATGTTGGGGGTGAGAGTGGGCAGGGGAAAAGAGGTCATGTAAGGTTGAAAGTTTACTTAATTCCGAAGTAAAATTAGCCCTGACTCGTGATTTTCATTTTAAAATATATTAAAAAGTATAGATTAATTAAATACATACACCGACTGAACCGAAACTCACTCGGTGGGGGTGGGCATGTGTGGGTGTGCAAGCATGTAAACATTTATAAATGCATAAATGGTTTACAGTCTCTTGGGGGTCTCTTACCCAAGTGTGTCCCCCTTCATTGAACACATGGAGTCTGGAAGGGGGTGTTTGGGCCAGACAGCTGCATGTGGGGGCTGGGGTGAATTTGGGGCGGGAGGGAGGGAGGGAGGGTGTCAGTTGGGTTTAGGTGGATGTGAGGAATGTCGCGTCCTGAGGGCAGTAGGACTGGGTTGAGTAGACAGGCAACGACATGGAAAAGGGAGGACACACCAACCCCCCAAACACACAAAACACACATCTGATCCTCCTCGTTTGTCTCATGTATCCATGCCACACTCTCACTGTCCCGCTTGTAAAAGCAGCCAAAAGGCAAATGACTATAAATGGTGTTCTGCTTGCATTCAGACTGGGGTTTAAGTTAGAGCATCTGATGCTTGAAATTTAACTAAAGATGACGTGGGGACCGGATGGCTGTGTGAATGACATAGTTAGCACGTCACACCTCAGCAGTTTTAGAGAGAAGACCACCAATGCTACTTCTAGTTCCTGCCAAAGATGTGACCAAAAGGGAGACCCTTGATAATTCAACAAGAAAAATATGGGGGTAAATTGTAAAAAAGAATTCAAGATTTATGGTCATTAAAGCTAAAATTGTTTTGCTGATTCTAAAATTGCAGTTAGTTTTTTTTTCTACCAGGTCAAGTTAATTATTTTTATTTTTCCCAACTTCCACATCACTAACCACATCCTTGTAAAAAAGTTACTTTAAAATAAACTTTGCATACATAAATATGTATTTAATCATATTTCATTGTTACTATTGGATAAAAAAAATGTCATCGACCCTATTCAATATAGCAATGTAACATAGATGTATGTAACTAGAAAGGGATTCCTATTGTTCTAAAATCTGGCCTGATAGAAGAAAAAAACAGATCAATTTTGGATTCAGCACTGAAAAATGAGTTAAAACAGCTGTCAGACTTCACCAAAAAAATGGTATTCTCTAGTGAAATCTCAGGCGAAAGCCCAATAAAAACAGACCACTGCTGGGCTGAACTAACTGGGCAAATGCCTCCCTCTCACAATACATGAAAGAGGGGGTTGCAACTTTGCAGTGGGGAAAAGGCCAGCATGGCAGGCTCCATATGGTTGTCAAAAAGCCATGCCGAATGGAGGGCACTTTCTCCATTTTCAAATTAACTCCACCAATTCAAAATTTCACGCACTCAATGTGCATCCCTCTATGCTGTATTTGCCTCCATGTAAAAACTTCAGAAATTTCTAATAGGTGCAGATCAAATTAGTCCTTTGAATGGATCAAAATGAAAACTAGTGCTCCTCTGTGGTAGTAAGAAACTAAGTTTGATGTGATCCAAACATATTGCATAGATGGGATATTTAATGCTGTCATAGCTACAGGTATAAGAGAAAAAAATGTCTAGTAATTAAACATTACGGTAAAATGTTGTCTCAAGCTAAATTGTGGTTGACATTTACCATGTGTGTGATGTCATCCTTCCAGACGACAAAGGTTGCCCTTTAAATCATCTTTAGATGGGATCATTCACTTGTCTATGACTGACCTAGCTAATCCAGAACATTAAAGACTCGCATTCATGCGCTTTATGCTCCTAACTGGAAATAAAGGGGAATGATTACAAATGAATCAAGTCATCTTATGTGTTGGTTAAACCTTTCCATCTTCATTAAGAGCTGACAAAAGCACAATTTCCATGTGATTGCTCGACCAACCCTCGTCCAGACTGGAACACTTTGAGTTACTCAACTGGGACGGCGCAAATGCTGACTTTGGAATTGAGACCAAGAAGCGCTAGGCATCAAAGAACAGATGGCGACTAAGGGATCAGAGGTGGAATTAACAAAGTAAAGCATGCATCTTTGATATCTGCGAAAAAGATCAATCAAGCATGAAAAGCTTATCGGGCTATTTGTGTAATTTGATTAGCCGAGATACATCGGTTTTCAGATTCAGTGGCTAAAAATCAAAGTTGGCGTCTGGGTGCTCTTAGACTAGCCAAACTGTTGAGACCTAAAGACAAACCTTAAGTATGCTTCTCCGTTCTTAAATAAAATGCCCAACAAATTTCACCAGTCTTCATATGTCCAATAATAGTTCTGTTTGCTAAGTAGGATCAAAACTACTTTATGACGAAAGCCCATCATCCAGAAAAACATACAAAAGAAAGTATGCCCACTAAATTTTGTGACACAAGCTGAATTTTAATTATTTTCTAATCGTGGTAATTTTGAAATGAAAATGGATATATTTGTAATACATCGAAGCTCCGCAAATTCCCTTGTAGTTTAATTACCGAAAATGTTCCTTTATTCAGATGTTGAACATACTGTATATATCAGGTTCAATTTAAGCTACATATTTCTGCTTAAGAAAAATGATGTTCTCAAACTTTTGCTTGGAAATTTAGGAGGTCAACAAAAAATGAATAACTGAAAATGTACACCTCCTTTATGGAATATATTCTTGTTTTCCTGTCTAAAATATTCACCAAAACCCATTAAACTCAGCAACGTGTTCTAGTTCAGTCATATTTCACATAAATCATTTAGGTTTTCGTGCAAAACTAAACTAAACCAAATGTTGAAACATGTTGATCTTACCAGTTGATGCTTATTTACACAATGCTGAGAAGTTCAGTGGTGTGCCTTGTGCACAAGGCCAGAGATCGTAAATTTGTTTCAACCTCAAAAACGGCCATGATGCCAAAACATGTTCCTCATCTGTGCCCTATCTGAGCCCTTCTTGGGCAAATGCATGACAGCATGCGAAAACACAGAAAACTTCATTGACACACGAGAGAGGGTTGCGCTATGAGGGTCTCAAAGAGGGCTGACAGATCTGTGACAAAGTGTGCCCGAGGAGAAAGGCTTCCATGTTAATCCACTCTCATACATGTTAACTACACTTGGAGGATTCACACTGAGGGGCTGGTATGACGCCACATATCGTCACCATTGCATGATGTTTTGTTGGTAAAAGAATTTGACCGATGTAATGTTTCAAAGTTCAGTGAAACCTACCCGGGGTTAATTCTGGGCGGGTATGTTCTGTTGCCAACAGCACGGCAGCCACATGCATAATACCGTGACCAAAACAGCATGGTATTGAGATAAAGTGTGAGGTTGGACTGGGCAAACTTGGCATGAATGCTGAGTAATATTTTAAACTGTCCAAAGCCAACAGCTTGCTGGCCAACTCATTCGACTATTTTACTAACTTGGTCCTTTTTAATGATCTTTGTTATCGATGAAAAGACAATATTGTGTGACATCACATCTCATTTCATCTCCCGCTTTATCCGGAGTCGTATGACATTACAGAAAGTATTTGTTTTATTATTTTTTTAGTAAAGTATTATTGAAAAAGTATCATTGTTCAATTCAATACTTTGGCAAGGAATATTTGTTAAAATGAATGTTATAAATTACAATTCAGGGATAAGACACTTAACCCATCCACATAATTGGCAGAGAATCATGGAGAATGAATGACGTGATTGGAAAATAAAGACATGCATATGTTATACCAGTGTTTTGGCCAAGTAAAGTTCGGATAATTGTTTGGGAACTGACAGTTTCTCACTCTTACGACTGTCACTGCTTGACACATCGTTAAATACCTGAATTATGACTCACACATGCTTACGCAGTACACTTGGTTGATTTGATGCCACTTTTGTTGGGAAAACAATATCAGTGATTTCAGACAACACTGTAGCAAGCTACATCTCGTGTGCTTCACTTTTAGACCGTTCAATAATTGATCAATACCTTCTAATCAAATGAATACACGTCCTCATGTGCATAGGGAATCATCAATAAAATGTCTGCTTGTGTGTGCTTGACTTTGTAATCATGACTCTTCTTTGTGGAAAGTCTAGTTCACTGAACAATAGAGCCAATCAGGTAAAAGCTTAGTTCGCTTTCTGGGGGGAAGAGATGTCACTTCATCTGACTATGAACAGCAAATGTATGTGACTTTATTCTCTAAAGCAGTGGTCCAGTCAGGTGCTTCTGTTTTCAGCAGAAACCTAATTGGTTATACTGTATGTGTTGGATTTGTTGGAACAAAAACCTGCACCCACAGCTGCCCTAGGGGACCAGTTTGGAGACCTTTGCTCTAAATAATCATGTGGCACAAAGCAACACTAAGCTACTTCATAAAACAATCAGAATATTCACCCATCGTCCAGAGTGCCTATCCATGTCAGGGTTGCTGGAGCCTATCCCAGCTGACTTTGGGTGAAAGGGAGACTACAACACAGACTGGTCGCCAGTCAACCGTAGGGCCCACAGTGAGACAAAGAACCATTTGCAGTTACAATCATACCACCACTAGCGGGAATCGAGCCCATGCCTGCTTGCAGCGAAGATAGATGAGTAAACCACTACACCAACAAGCGGCCAGAATAATTATGTCATTAAAAAAAAACTGAGTAGATGAAATGTAGTCACCTAGCGATACCATCATCATCCTCAGTAGTGTGTAAAAGGAAAGGAAGCTAATGAGCTAGTTATGCTGGTAGTAAATGTCATGTTTCCTCCGGCTGGCCGCAGGCAGCAGCACAAGCGTGAGCCATTACCTGAGCAGGAATGGTGTGGAAATAAAAAATAAAAATAAAACTTGCGTCAGCACATATCGTGCTGCTTGACATTCTAACACACTTCTTGCAGAGACTTAAAACAGAAAAGAAGAACAATGCAACACACGTTTTATTAATGGAGTTAGCAGACCACACTGACGAGAATACGAGCAGGTCTGCCAGTTGTTTTATTTATTTTTTTTATCTCTCTGTAGACAAAGCGCAATGAGTAAAAAGCTTTTCTGGCCATTTTCCACTCAGGTGTTGACCAAGGGCCGTCAACGGGCTTTCCGCTGACCTCTAGCAATTCATTCCCGAGACCATCAAAAGATTGCATTCCACAATTGGATCAGTGCTTTTTTTTTTAAAAAAATAACTAACATGGGTAAACATTCCACCAGAAACAATAAGGCAGGGAATAAAGGCATAAAATACCCATATCAAAAGCCATACTTTAATAAATGTATGAGGAACTGTAAACAGGATAGACCTCCAACATTGTGAGTGAGAAAAAAGGTTCAGCTAGATTGGCGCTTAAATGAATACTTATGGCCTTAATGTTATGATTGGGCCTTTTACTGTTTGGACATTTTCACAGCGGTTAACTTCTTTTTAAACATGCACAATGGTTTTACTCAAACATTGGCAAAATACTGAAAGGTGTTTAATGAGGCTAGTTTGACACTAGTACACAATTCTATTTCTTATGGGGAAAAAAGAGTGTATCTACTTTTATTTTGAGTGTTAAATTCAGCGGCCAATTTGTTCCCACTGGGTCGGACTGCAATTTTATATCATGTGGTACTCTTTAAAGTCTTTTTTTTTTTTTTTAAACTTGTGTACAGAAATTGGACAAATTATAAGGCAATAAATAGGCAATATTTTGAGTTTCATACATAGTTTAAGTATTAGTTTAACAATAGTTTTTAAAAAATTCTGAGAGAAATGAAAGAAATAGCTTAAAGTAAACATCCCATGCTGTTTGACATGAAAATGATTCATTTGTTTTAAAATGTTTTTAAAACCAGAAATATGCGGTGGAAGGCAAAAAAATGGGAGAGGCAGGACAGATGGTTAGCGAAAAGTGAGGGAACGACACAGTGAGAGATGTTAAAAATTAAACATGGACAGCCAACAAAAAGCAGCCATCTGCATACCTTCTGATCGTCCAAGCTTTTGATGGCATTGATGTGGCATGGCCAGGTGGCGCTGTGCTGATGGAACTTTGCTTATCTGTGCATGTTGCCACACTGCGAGCGGACGGGTGAGAGTGTTAGAAAGGCTAAGTCCTTGCCAAGCTGCTTAACAGCTACCAGCTATGGGACCACGACGCAGATTTGTGATGTAGCACTCCCAAATAAGATTTAGGCTTTTCACTGGCAATTACTCATAGTATACATTTAAATGGCCAGCACATTGCTAAGAGGACTTTGGCTAATCTGAGCATTGCAAATGCACCCGAGGCTTACACTGTGTTTTGAGCTGAACTACAGGATGTCACAGTTGCTGCTATATACCGTACCGTGTATTCACTACCCATCAATTTTGATTTCTTCTATACCCACGGAAAGATGCTTTAATTGCAGGCAAAATGCACTTGCCTGGCTCCAAACCATTAACACTGTGGTTGGCTTTTTTTATAAGCAACAAATGTACACTCGCCCTCCCTTGTCATATCCAAACATTTCCTATTCAGTCTCTCACTGTTCTATATGTTGGTGTGTCCCTTACTCGCAGGGTGTCCTCTAAGGAAATTGTGGTTTAAAATATTACAACGCTGCTTCTACCAGGGAGCATATTTTTATTCAATCATGTTTTTGTATTGCTCATTGCCTCTTATCTACCATTTAGCTAGTCCGAGTACCCAATTAGGAAAGTGTAAATAAATAAATGCAACTGAAATGCAGATTCACTCTTCATTTCTAGTAAAAGAGAAACCATGGACATACATTGTCATCGCCCAGTAGCTCCCAGTATGTCATTTTAGCATCAGTATAAATTGAGAATGTCAGCAGGAACATCTCAGATGAACTGTGTAGTGGGAAAAGTCAACACTTTAGCATCAATAAATGCCACGATTACAGGAAAAATCCCAAAGGGTTACTACAGGCTAGGGTGTAATGAGTCCTTCTCCCATGGGTGTGGAAGATGCTGATGGAGAGCAAGGGGACTGGACGTGTTATTTCCCTGTGGGGCCCTTGGGATCCAGGTGTCTCCCTTTAATGGAAGCATGTGGATACTACCGTAAGGTTAATGAGCTTTGCGAGAGGTCCCAGAAGAGATAAACCTTGTAGGCTACATGAGATTCCCATCTTATCCCTTCATCCAAGTATGCGTGTCAGACCCTGGGAGAGGAGGGAGGAACACAGCAATAATGTCTAAGCGCGATAGAACAAAGGGCGGAAAGACGCGTCAAAAGGAGCCAAGCAGAAGTCAGATCTGCCAGCCTTTTTAAAACAATTAGGGCCTGGATGAGATTCACTGACGGTTTAGGTTGCCAAACAAAACCCCCCAAATGTGGCGGCAAAGGGAAAGCTTAGTGAGAGTGGAGTCTAATCAGAAACAGACCCGCTATGACAACAAGCCACACACAAGCAGAGTCTACACTACATATTTAAGCTCTCCAGGAAGGGGAAAAGGCCTGTGGAAACATCAAATTGTAATGGCAAACATGCTGAGCGAGCACAGACTGACAGAACGATGTAAGGATGGCAAAGGAAAAAGGGCTTTTGAAGACAATGGATGCTGAACCAAAGACTCCTTGGAGGATGCTTTAAGAGTGTTTGCTGCAGACTTGTACTATATGGCTTTACTGTGTTCTTCTTTTTGTCTCGCGCTCAGATGCGGCTTAGTCTCTTGTTTGTTTTTCTGTATATTCAACTGGCTAAAAGTAAGCTACCATCTGGGCAAGTCTGGGCTCTTCTTTTCCCCAATCACGAGTGAGGCTAAAGAGACAGCATAGGGTAATGTGCAAAGGAAGTAAAAGTTTGAGAAAAAGAGCATTTGGAGTCAAATTCAGAAGGAAGGATGTTAAGGAAAGTTTCCTTTCATTGAGGAAAGATTTGGCTTTATCTAATGGAGAAGCAGCGTTACATTCCAGGCTTGATCCTATATAAACCGAGCTCGTTACTGCGAGATCAGATTTAGAAATAAGAGGCCAGACGGAGCTTCGGCTGGCCTTATAAGGAGTTGTTGCTTTGTCTGAATGCAAAGCAACTGATGGAAAAGCTGTGGAGAATTAAAGGTGTAAGGTGGGAAGCATCAAGTGGGCAATTTGCAAGAGACGAGATGACTTTTGAACTTGATTGATGTAGAAACTGACATGTAAAATTCTTTCAAGTCAGATATTTTTTGCCTTAATATGAATAATGAACCTAGTGGTTTGTCTGAAATGTAGTTTTTTTATAGCACAAATTCACTTGGTGACCAATAGACTTTATGGCCAATCAGTATCTAATCCAATTTGATAACAATTGAATAAAACAGCAGAAATACTGTATGGTAAGCCTGAGCTTGCATTTCAGCAAACAAGATTGACCATACACATTCGAAATTCAAGTTAGTCTTCACATCTAATGAGAACAAATAACGTCAAAGGACATCTCAATGTTACAGCGACAAGAAAAAAAATGATGCAATCAGCTCATTACTTAGTAGTGAAACCTGGGATTTGCTCATATTTGTTAAAGTATTCAGAAAATAAGTAAATACAGCATCTTTATCAAATCAACAAGTTCAATAACGCAATATCTGTAGCTCCTGAGAATCCAGATCCACTCTGCTCGTGTGATCAGCAACACTTTGCTCAACAGTGTTCTTTTTTCTTCTCTAAAGCAAAGAGTATTCATGCTGTCACCCAAACACCCTCTTTTCCACTTCCGAGTCGACGATCCCGGTGATCCGACTCAGTCATCCGATCCGCCACACTTTCCGGGCCAAGCGCCCCGAACCCTGTTGTCCAGCCCACAGCCCAAACACTACATGCAACCCTCCCCCATTCCTAACCATTATTCACCCGGCCGCAACGATCCAGGCTTATTAGGTAAAATAAATAAATAAATAAAAACTGGAGACACAAGCATTTCTCGTCCTCTTCTCCATTCCTCCCCAAAGAATCCATGTGTGCGGGTGCATTCATTTATGTGTGATGAAACACTCTTGAAATAGAGTGAAACACAGTGTCTTTGAATGTATGATCAAGGGGCTTCATACATGCCTCCTTCATATAAAAAAGGTAACTCAAATTGAAACGTGCACCTTCAAAAAAAATCCTGTATACCTATAGACAGAAGAAAAGTGTGTTGCTATTATAAGAATGTATTACTTGAGTATAAAATACAGTTATTACATTTGAACTTTGAAAGGACCTCACCTGGTTAATGATTGAGTATCGGCAATTACTAGTGAAAAGTATGTAATACAAATTGGAGTCTGACCACCTAATTATTGCTCAATTATTTGCTAGAGACAAGACAGATGATCATTTTTACGAATATGTATGATTTTTTAAATTGTATTCAATTAATTATAGGTTGAAATAATACAACAAGTGATAGCCCATGAGTTTGTTGAGGAGTGTGCATGTGCGATACTATTGGTGAAATTGTCTAGTGGTGGCTTCAGAAGTTTAGCAGAGCTTCCTTTAGTTATGTCTGAAAGTTAAAAAAAGCAACTTATCTGAATTGAATCATCTTCTCTTTCCTTTAAAGTTGAGTGTAAAGCCTGGTTGATTAAACGTGTGGAAAAACAGACACACTTTGAAAAAGCAATATGCAAATGATCTTGACAAGATCTTTGCCCTCTGGAACCTAACCAGCGACAATTCTCATTGGAACTGGTTCATCTGGCTTAGCGCTAGTCCATTATCACACGTGTACACACACAGAACACACAAATTTCACCACCCGCAAGGCCAACAGCTGCTGTTAACATGAAGTTCCAGATCGCAGTGTAACACTTGGCAATTTATTCTCAGAAGGCTTTAATAACCGTTCCTGTGAGTCACAGACAACTGTTTTTGGTCTGCAGCTGCGTTGTGATTCGAACAAATCATCACATCTCTGTCGTGGGGGTGTCTGACCCGTACCTTCGGCCTTGACCCCTACCTTTAGTCAAGTTTCCAGAGGGGCCCATAGTGTTTTCCCAACCGCTAACCATTAGGGTTTAATGAGTAACAGTGGTGAAGGTGCTGACCTGTGAAGAAAGGAGGCTGCTTAGGCCTGCTCTGTGCTTTGAAAACCTTGACCTTGCTAATAAAATGTCGATGGCTCTGTGGTGATACAGGTGACTTTCACAATTGCAAACATTCCCATGTGACTTTCACTTGGACGGGACCCGAGATCAAGATAATTTCTGAAACTGTCTTCCCAAGAAGAAGGATTACACTAATCTTCTCCAAATTTGACAGTGGCCCACCATATTAATAACAAAAGAGCTACTACGTCAACATAAGTCAAAAATATAATTAACAATTGTGATTGTTTGAGTGCGGAATAGAACATCTCTAAAGTTATATTGGATGGAGAATTTATTCATACTGAGATTTTGTTGCAAACATTTTCAAAATTCACTTAGCTCCATTTCAAAATGTGTGGCTTTTCTGCCCTGCTTCTATTATTCTGTGTTTGATGTTTATTTTTTTCTTTCTAACAATCAGATATCAGCTTTTATGTGCTGGCACTTCAATGTACAGTAGTAATATGATTAAAGCGTTACCATTCAGAAGAACCGGTGCGAACTGTTTGCAACATGTGTGTTTTTTAATCCAGTTTCAGATTCACCACTCTCTCTCTGTATGTCTCAGTTTTGCATTCATCTATCTGCTCTTTGCTTGGTCAGAGATAACTAGTCAAGTGAAAAGAATGATGGACCACTGTGGAGGAAATATGACATATATTATTAAATATTCGTTTAGGAGGAGGAATATTCAAGAAAAACTTCACAATGTTCAGCCTCAGATTAATGACTAGCTACTTCTGACTGCACCATGACGACTACACTTCGCAATGAAAACTATCTACGTTGGAAGAGCAAAGGAAATAATAATCTGTTGTTGCTTAGTCATCATGTTTTAATGTTGCAATCAACAAAATGCTACTTTCTTGCTTTGATGCCACAAATGGTTATATTGCACTTTTGTATAATAATGTGTAAAATTGCAAGGGGATAGTTGTGTTATCAATATGTCCTTGAGGCCACTTAGGTAGGAATTGAATGTACTGAAGACCACCCACTACAAAAAGGCACAATAACAGGCAAAGTTGAATTGTAAAATGTCGTTTTCACTTCTCATTCAAGACATACTTGTCATATTTTATCACTTGCAAGACAAAAATTGCATATGGAAAAGTAGTTAGAATGCATGGAAATAGTAAAACATCTCGAAACATTGGCTTGCGATACAATAATTTACCGCTGAAGCCTGAAAAATCTACGTGGAAATGTTTAATGAACAATTCCTTGTGTATTCGTGTTGAAGGGGTGAATAGGTAAGGGTTGCTCGAGTGATTATCCCTGGTGAAATATTATCACATTCTATTATCACTTTATCTCACTTCATTAGACTGATGGTTGCTTGGAGTGGTATGTCACAGGCCCTTAGTTAGTCAAGGAAGAAAAATGAAATGCTCAGACGAAGAGCGAGAGGAAACACTGGAGTGGAAGGAAAACAAGAATAAGGGACAAATGTCATCTCCTAAATCTGTCACTGTCAATGCTGTGGTAAACAGGAATATCTCATGGCTGTGGAATTTCATCTCCCAGCGAGAAAGGACATGGCGCTTAACCACTAACTATAATTGTGAGAATAATGAAGAATAATAAATGAACAGAATGATGAGCTTGCAGACCCTCAAGCTTTAGTGTCAGGACAGAAAAGGCGCCACTCTAAGGGTCTGTCTGAAGCCGCAGACATGCCGTCTCATTATCATGCTTTAACATTAGTTGCGTCATTTTGTGGTTGTTTCTGATAGTTAGCCTCTCTATCTAGTAGTTAAAATGACGAGGAAAAAGTATCTCTTCGCTTTGAAACTACAAGGTTTCAACCAAGCAAGTTGTTTTTATTCCTCAAATATAGCTAAAAAAACACATCGCTATAACATGAAAAGTGAATGAAGCACTTGAAATGTGTGTGAACAATCGTTAAAGTAACAACAATGTACGAAGGATTATATGACATTCATTCATTTTCTCTAATACCTATCCTCACAAGGATGCTATAGCCTTTCCAAAGCAGCCTTTGGGAACATGTAGGGGAGACCATGAATTAATTGCATGCCAATCACACAACATAAAATGACAAGTAAAAAATTGGATTTTCTAACATGAATCACCTTCATAGTACAACTTGCCATTTCTCAAGTTGAATCAGATTTCTTTATACATGATTAATATTACTAATAAATGCTTATGGCCATTAATTACTGTAATTTTTGGGAACCTAACATCAATTTATACCCACCACATTTGACAGGCAAATAGTATATTTTTCCACGTATAGGACACAATAGAGTATTACTACTGGGATTTTTACACTGAAAGACATCCAGCTCATTAAGGCCTCTTTATACTCCCTCCTCAACGTGTGCGACATGACCTCACTGCGCTAAGCCCGCATGCAATTTGCCATCACACCCTTGCGTGGAGAGTCCCCACGTCATTGTGTTAGTCATTGACAATTTGCTGCAGTTTCCCTCATTTCAAAGGAGTCGCTACGGCTAATATTGGCGAGGTCATCATAGAGGAGCGTTTTCTCTGCATTTTAGGCATTGATATGAGTGTATAAAATATCTATTGCTGGGTTCAAAAAGAAGGAAAATGTGTTTTCTAGTCCAAAAATGCCTATAATTAAGATTTTTTTTCCCTGTAGGGTTAATAAAGGTTTTTTTAATGTTAACCTGCAATGTCCTTGTGCTCCTATACAAAATATGTGGTCAAATTTGGCTTGAATTTTACCACGTACGTATTTGTTATGCCCTCCCGTTTTGTCCTTCCAATCCCCCTTTAATCTAATTTGGGAGCACTCAAAAAGGCAACAGTAATGAATTAGCTAATCACAGTTATCTGGCCCGTTCAAGCGCTTTGTAAAGCAAATCAATAGAGTCTGGCACACAGCCAGTCATCCACTTTAACAAACAGGGTTTGCTTAACTATTTTTAGCATTTTTGTTTTCTTGACGCCTAACCATGTGTACACTGCAGTATGTCTCTCTTTGTGTGTACTTCTGCAAGGTCAGAAATGACATCAAAAACATGATTTCTTTGCGGCTTCTAACTGAGAGCACAAGATGTTCAATTAAATGACTTTTTTTCTTCCTCTCTGAGATATTCAAACCTCAGGAAACGAAGAACATTATGCGGGCTACACCATCACCGAATCCTTTCTGCTGCAACATATCAGTAAGACCAACCCCAACTGATAAGAATTTCTATGAATTTAAAATGTTCTCTTCTTGGTAACTTAATTGGCTGCAGACTAAACAAAATATTAATAGAAATCCACATACTGGCTTTCTTCATATTAAAAGAAAATCGATTTTGCCTGCATCTAACTTTGAATACATGCTTTACAATACATTTCAATTCAATTTAAATAACTATTTAACATAGCAATAAGTATCTTCCCACTTCTTGGAGATTGCCTTACGTTTTTAAAGGACAGTTCACAACATCCATTGTCATTGAGGGGAAAAATGGCAGTGAAAACCAATATCAAACAACAATTAGTTTCTTTAGTTCCCAAATGATTAAGCGTGGTTAACAATGTGATGCAACAAAGTGGTAAGCATGGCCTGTTTTTAGCTTTTTTGCAAGTTGTTAAAGGACGTTTGATGATCAAATATCATGATAGAATATTTAAAAGATATTTGTATACGTAAAAAAAAAACTCTTTACAAGATGACCCAATGACTTTGGTATTGTTAATGGTGTTTTTTTTTTGTTTTTTTTTTAAGAGAAGCTCAATTACAAAACGTTTCAAATAGTTACGGTCAGAACAAAAGGAAACACCTTTTATTGCAGGAGATTGCTTATGTAGTCTAGGAGTCATTGAACAAAACCCTGTAAAGAAAAGAATAGCTGAGCTGAGATGTTAGAAGCAAGCTTTGAAAGAGTTGTATTGCACATAACATAGTTGTGGATTTACACGACTTTGTCTTTTTTGGTCCTTTGGGAGTCGGATACGTTTGCTGTACATCTTTGGGCTAAATAAGAGCTGCGATTATAGAATCTGTGTGTTGTAAAAATGTAGGCACTGTATGAGCATTAGTCTCCTGTTGTTAGATAATGAAAAACGCTTCCTTGGAGACACCGGCAAAGAAAAGAGCAAGCAATTAGTGAAAGAGAAAGAGTGGGAGAGTGATCGGAGGCGGGAGAGTGCTGTTTGAATACGATTAATGAGATCACTGCAGGGTAGAATGTGCCTCTGTGATAGTCGCAGTAGAGAAGGAGAAGTGCAAGGAGAAATGGAAAGGAGACGAGCAAAACGGAAATGAATGGAGCCATTTTCAGTGGGACTAAGGTCTTGCTGAGAAAAGAAAAGATTAAGGCGCTAAGCAGAAATGGAACGCTAGCTTGAGTTCAACTGCAGGGGTTCCCCAGACCTCCATTCCTTCAAGTGTTTGCAAAGCCTGGGTCAGATCTTCTACACTATAGCTAGATTACAAACCCCTGCACTCGGAACTGCGTACATTACTTACTGCATTCAGACATAGCATGAGGAAAGTAATGGACTTGTGGCTGAGTTGCAAGCAGGTAAAATTACAGTTGATGTCTGTGTCAGCTGAGCCATCAAATTGTTTATACATAGCATGGAATGGGTTAATACCAGATAACTGAGGCTGTGCTTCAAACTATGGTTAACTACCTGGTACTACAAAGAGCAAAATGCAAACCTAAGTAAATAATGGCAAATTAGAATACTAAACTGCTACTCCAAACACTATACTGCAGGATATTTCAACTGTAACTTAGTGGTTTCAGATATTTGCTTACATTTGTTAACCTAAATTGCATTAATGTATTTATCTTTATCACAAGGTGAAGACACTATTTCCTTTTACGCATTTTGATACAACTCAATTGCCTCCTCTGGGCAAAAACTGCAAAATGGCGTCTTCATTCATTGTAGGTTTAAAAATAAAAAGGTAAATAGACATTGGTGTATTTGTTCTGTGCTGGACTACTTAAATGTGAGAAATTCACTCGGAGAGAAAAATAGGCCTTAAGAATTTGGAGTAGACAGTGCATCTCATAGTATTCATCTTTATAACTATGGTTAATGTACCGGTAAATCACATTTTAGCAATAGAGATGTTTTGACTCAAATTAAAAAAAGGGAGGAGGATTTGTATTGTCTTTTTAAGTAGCTTTGAAAAAACCTCTTTCCTTATGATTAACTCTTCCTCGATAATTATATTGATTGTTTACTGAAGGTATAGTGGTTCCTTCGACTGACTTTGGTAGAATCAATTCCCACTTAGTGGTAGTTTTAACGTGAGTGTGAATGGTTGTCTGGGTGCACTATGAATGACTGGCGACCAGTTTAAGGTGTGTTTTTATTTCTATTTATAGCCCATTTATCCACCTATTGTGAAATGCATTACACCTTTGTCGCTACGAATTTTTGCGATAACACAAAACATTTTCGATTGAACAACACATTGAAAAGTGATTAATACTTAAGAAATATTCCTACTCACGTATATTTTCTATATGCCAAACATTTGGACCACCACCAACAAGAGGAGAATTTATTTGCTATCACAGGCATCAGCTGTTGTCGCCAGCCTCAACCCAGGTTTCCCTTTCTGTTGAGGTCTCATGGCTGGGGAGGGGTGAATATTGGAAGAAGAAAAGGCTACTGACCACTTGTTTGCGAGCGCTTGGCAGAAGCAGCTGCGTACATTTACAGACCTTTCAGGCGCTCAACCCTTTGAGCATCGCGGTCAGCTGCGGCCGCCGGCAAAGCCACGCTAATTTACGCTCTTCTATCCCGTGTTGGCAGCCAAGTGAGATGGACATTAACCCAATGTGATGCCAACCAGCCTGACAGGACGCGGGCCCAGCAAAACACCTGAACCACTCTCTGAAGTGGTCATGCTCAGCTGCCTGGCATCACGTCTAAACAGACTGCAAATGACTCATCAGTGCGTGATGGGAAGGATTAATTAGCCCTGAAGATGCTCGTCAAGGCTGAAAGCTTCCTGGATAAAGAGCCAGAAGTCTTTCAGCGCATTTCAACTTGTGACTGTCAGCAAACATAAACACCCGACACATGAAGTGAGATGAGACAACCTTTGAATCTACTAACGGATCACTGAATGCTGTATTACGCCATCAGAAAAGTAATTGCCTACGAGCCAAAACACTAGGGGACCCAGATCAATTCTAATGCATAACTTTGACGTATGTATATACATTTTTGTTTGACTGACACAATCTCATACATACGAACTTAAAAATACTGTCATTGTTATGGTGAATTTATTCATACTGAAGAAATAGACACAATTCACTATCCAGATTGAAATGACTGGCATCACAAAAGACACACCATGTATTAAAATGTGTTATAACTCTATGTTGTCCCGAGCAAGACGGAGACACTTTGGTTAAAAATAAAATACATCACAAAAGCTACAGAAAAGGCCAAATGACATGGTTCTTTCTTATAATGTACTGTAACTGCAACTTTGTAGAATGTGTGAACATCATGAATGATGTTAAATAATCTGACTGGTCCAGCATCAAGTTTCTATTCATCATCTGTATTTGCATACGTCTTTTGACCATCTAAAATCACAAGTTTTCGTCAAATGTAATTATCAGATTTCCCAATAATTGCCTAAAATCAACGAGGCGGGGTGATCAAACAAAGAAAATGGTTCCCAAATGGTATCATAGAGTTCACGGCCATATTTAATACAGCTGTTATATGTAATCACATTTACTCGGACATCTGATTTTATCCCTTAAAAATGTCTTGAATGAGAATCTGCTCAAACTTGACTCCAATAGGCTTTCACATTGAACGGTACATGACCCCCGCTCACGCTAGGTGAGGGGCAAACAGGATGGATGGTGTTGTTTGTCGTTGTCGAGCAAGGGGAATTCGCAATGTGCCTCTGCTGAGCTTCCCTTTATACCCCCATTCATCTATCCTAGGCATGTCTTTTAACATCCAATTTCTTATGCGCAGCCGTGGCCCCCGTCTCCATCCATATCAAAGCAAGAGCTCCCAGCAGCTCGTCTCCTCCTTAATGTTGTCGTTACTCCCCGCCAGTGTCGGCCCCAGCGTGGGAGATGTCTGCTTTGCGCACCGCACACAAGCAGTAGTCCAATTTGCATGACGCAATTCTTGGTGTATGTGTTATTGGAGTAAGCCGCGCAGCGGATTACTATTTGGTAATTTGACCTGAGGAGATTCCTCTGAGTCGTACTCTTGTCTCTGTGTGACTATAATGCATCAAATGAAAGTTTTGAATTTAAATAGAACATTAAGTCTAAAGCCTCACTTATGTAGGTAGCAGCGGTAACCCGCTCCTGTTTTGTCATGATTGTGGCTTGTTCTGCTGTAGATGTAACAAAAAATTGAAAAGTGCCACAGCGCGTTGTATTGATTTTTTCCTAGCTGCTTTCTGCTGAGGTGAACACCTTCTGGCCTTCACAATCAATCAGAACCATGCAGAAGTCAAAAGCCTACCTACTAGTTTGCTGTTGCTCCAGGTTATAAATATATATACTCCTGCATGCATCATCACAGCACGTAAACAGTGTGGGTGAGTGAGCAAGAAAATGACCAAATTCTGACCTTAACCTATTTAACTCTGATAACTTCAAAAGTGCTCTTTCATCAAAATATTATGATATCAATCTTGTCATATTACAATATATGTTTTAGTTTCTCGTAAAATTATTACTTCATACCGCAATAGTACCACTTATTTTCTCAGTATTAGAATATATAACTTCAAGGATCAGTATATTATACTGTTACACCGTGCTTTAAGACATGTTTTATTGTGCCCTTGGAGCTCTGAGATGTAATTCTACTACTAGGCTTGAATGTAAACAACATATTGTAAAAAATATATTTTTTAATGGAGAGGGTGGCTTTCCCAGCAAATTTCAGTGTCCCAAAATAGAAAATCAGCATTACAGACCCAGCTACTACTCAGCACCCATTTTCCGCCCCCCTGAAAATCAGAAAACAAAACAGCCAGAGCTAAACTAAGCCAAGAACAAGCATGAGCTCAATTGAAAAGAGGCCATAAAGTGCAATGTGACTGTACATGATGGTACGTGGTGGTATACATCCTCAGGTAATGAAGTTTTAATAATGTTGATGGCGCTTTCATTTAGTTTAATTGGCTTAACCTTTACCGACTTAGATCGCATTTTTCAAAGTGAACCTTTACCGTGCCCAAAAATAGTCGTATTGAATTCCAAGTAGTTCTGCTGGTGCCAGTCCAATTTTAAATGGTCACCGATTCATTTTCCTCACGTCGCGTCCTTAGTGACTGCTTACTCTTAACCCTGCAACCTCAAACAATCCTCTGCCAAAGCCTACTGGAAAGCTTTGCTATCCCCCTTGCCTTTGCAAAGCTCCTGCATGGCCTTGGGAGTAGTTACAGTACACATTGCAGGCAGTCAGCAGGGAGCAGGTTGAGGATTGAATGCGTAAGTGCGGGGTGTAGGGCCAGGAGAGTTCTTTGGGAAGGAATCCAATCCAATTACTACAGGCAGCATTGCTGCCTTAGTTGGTTTGGTAGAGGCATTGAATTTGCATTTCGATGCCACTCACCCCTACCAGGCATTCCTTTCCTAAACAAACACAATATCTCCGTTATTTTTATACCCTATCGCCTTATTATAACATGTGTCTCGTCAGTCCCTTACCGTTTCCCCGTCCTTCTTCAATAAAAGTGGAAAAGGGTTAAGTGAAGATCATGAGCAAATTATTGAAATGTTGTCACCCTACAGCTGTCGCTTGTGAAGGAAGCTGGCAGCGACCAAGCACAGCTTATCAGCTCTGTGCAGGGCTCCTACCTCTCTAACACACCTTAGGGAGCCCATGGGTAACACCCCAGATAAAAACACACATCAATGTTTCAGACGCCCCGAAATATAAAGAATGATTCATCATTTAATATCTGTGGCAGAGTTTTTACTTTAACTTGCCTACAACTAAATGTGGTCAGTCTCATGGACTTTAATACCCACCACTGTAGCTAGACTGGCACCTGTATCATATGCCTCCTAGTGGAAAGAATCTTGTCAAATAAAGAGAGAGAAAACAACAACCTAATTTTTCTGATGTGTAACAGTGCAGAAAAACTTAAAAGCCAGTATTTCCAGGAAGTAGCTGCCCGACATGGGTCTGACATTTTATCAACACTGGTGCTATTTTAACCAATGAACTGTTACTTAAAAGTCACACAAATTGGAAATTCTCTGTAAATTAACTGAACAGTGCTGTGTGTAGAAGCCTTTTCCAGGTGAAAAAGCTCAGGAATTATTTCCTGCTCAGACTACTGGACCGTGTTAAAAAAAAAAAAAAAAAAAACGTCCATTGTAGGTGGCCTTCTCCCATCATGGTTAATTCCTCCTGGTGTTGGTGTTACTGTGGTAACAGTCACGCCCCTGAGAGCAGTCGGCCCCAGTACACAGCAGCAGATGAATCTACTTTTCATGGATTTCCGAACAAGCGACAGCAGGTCGGAGCTGTCAGCCGAGAGAGGACTCAGGAAGGCAGACAATGGAGGAAAACCCCACTTTTGTGTCTCATCTCATTTAACCAAGAACGGAAAAAGAGATGTAAATAATTAAGCTGCACAAACAGCAGAATACATAGTCTCTTCTCCACAGACTGGCGTATTGATTAAATTATGAATAGGCAGAGACCAAAATAACTCATGACTATTTGTGTAACAGCAAGACTGTCAGAACTTTCCGAAACAGGTGTCTAAAAACACTTGGTTGACAATCTAATGTTTTCAGTGCAGCTGTTGAGAGGGGGGTGCCTATAACATTTGACTATGGATAGGACTTGGGGTATACCTTCAACTGGTTGCAAGCAACTCGTGGGACACAAACTTGCAAACAAACTATCCCAATTCAACCTTTGGAGGAACTACATTTCTCAATCAACTTGGCATGCCGGATTTTGAGATTTGGTAGGATACCAGTGTATCCAGAGAAACCCCGAGAGATACAGGCAGATAGGTCAAACAGGAGGGTAGTGACATCTTTACCACCATTAGACTGGTTACACATGCAAATAGCACACAGGAAATTGGGAGCTAGGATTTTAGCACTTTCACAACTATGAGGCAGACATGCTAACCATATTTGCCTCCGCCTACACAGTTCTATTCCTAGAGTTTAGCATTCAGCCTATTTTATACTTGAATCTAATGATCAGGGTAATTTGAAAGGTTGGGATAAAAGGCATAATGCTAAAGACTACTCTATAATCCACGACCTCATCAAATGTATGCTTAACTTACAGTCACATGGTGAATTCCACATGTTGATTTCCCTGAATTCAATCAGGAAGTGTAGCACAGGACACGCCAACCCCCATCCTACAAATGAACATCACCTTTGTGATAGCTGACATTTTGACAGGAGACGCCACACAGGCTCCTCCTCCCTCTGTCAGCATCGTTGAGCGCAATTCGATTAATGTATCAAAAACTCATACCATGGACTTCAATGAAGATAATTATGATTACATTACATACTATTCCTCAATATTTCACCCTTTAAACGAGAGGTCCTGTGTAATGTCGTGTTTTCTATGGCCTTGGTTAGAACTTTCCCATTATATACTGGCCTGCAGCCATTTACGCTTAGTCACGTCCCCCATCCATGACTGGGGAAGTGAGGGCGAGGGAATATTTAGTGCATGGACCAACTCTCAATGGGCTTCAGGCGGAAAGGTGCCTATTAAATTTAATGGGCCATTACGGTTTATTCAACATGGTGACACTTACTGTAACTAGCAACTAGGAATAAGATGGACAATGGACCTGCCATCATCATTACATCTGGTTGGTGAACTGATGGGAACTGGTAAACAGGAAGGGCGCATAATCTTTCAGTGCTCAAGTTAGTCCTAACACAACCTTCTAGTGTGCAAGAAATAAAAGAAGTACTCACCTTTTTGAGGCGCCCACTCTTTGTCCCCACAAAGGCCACACAGTAACCATTGTAGACGTAAGAGATGACTGAAGTCATGCGATCGCGGGTCTCAGTGTAGAGGGTTTGTCCAGTCACCAACTGGGAACCACCGAGAGGCTGGTTTATGTCCAGACCGCAGAACGAGTCGTCAATGGGTACTGGCTACAGATTGGGAGAATCAGAGAATAAATTAGACCAACAATTATCCTCACAAACAAACCACAGAAAAACGACAAAAAATACTTGAAAATAAGACACTGAGAACCAGACAAGGCATTAAAATGAAGGCAGTTCAGCAAGGAGGCTAGACAAAGGTGACAGAGAAGGCAGGTTGCAGTTATAGAGAATATAGAGAACCCATGAAGGTCAGCAAGGACAAAAGTGTATATAAGTGTAAGTATAAAGTTTGGTGTGTATTTTCATTCGTCAATCTGTTTGTTAACAGCACTACAGCAACAATAAATATATCCATGCAATCTTAGGGTGGATGTTGCATAGACTGAGGAAGTAAAAATGATATATCTTTTAATAATTTTGACACAAAAGAAAACTTTGTGATTTGAATCACTGTGACAGCTGCCACCATTCTCTTTCAAGAGCTGCATGTAGTCGGCTCATGATTCCACGGTTGTTTGTTGCTTTGCTCTACTGAGTGCCATTCTAGTTTACACTATCAAACCAGACCAGTATTGATTTTGAGTTATGTTCAATGCGACTGTGGAAGCAGGAGTAGGTCATTTCAGTACAGTTCAGTTAAGCCTTCTAGCATTCGTTTTGAGATGGTAAGACATATTGCGTTTTGTCATTGCAAAATTCTCTCTGGCTATGTTTCCCTCTTGCTCAGAAGCCAAAAATGCTCATTCTGTCTCTTCTATAGCCCTTCAAATTGGAAATATTTGTTAAGGAAAACACGAGGGGATTTTTGGAGTAAAAGCTGTGTAGCTAGAGGGGAAATAATTGCCTAAGAATTAACGGCAACACCCTCCACTTGAATTTATTTCCTCCTTTTCCTTTGTCACATTAGTTCTTATCACAAAAGGGACCTTTGTGCACATTAGTGTTCTTTATTACGAAGCACAAAACCTGATTTGAAGTATATTTGAAAGTTTTTACACGGCAAATAAATACAATGGGTGATTTTGCAGCTAATATTATAGAGAAAAGCATGTAACCAATGGCAACAAGCTAAAGCGCACACAGGAATTTCCCTTCATTTTTAGGGGATCCAGACCATTTGGATGCGATTACATCAGGATTGTTTGCTTGATGCAAGGTTTATCACAATTGGCAGTATGAAGGCAAATCCCGAAGGTCCCAGTGTGGTTTAGTCTCCTTCTTCATCAGCTTTATCACAAACCCCACTCAGACGACATAAAAAAAAAACCTAAAGCCATTATCTTTAGTGGAGTTACTGGGCTAAAAATAACACTAACCCTTCATCAAAGAGTAGGGTAACATTTAGCGAGCATGGTTGCTATCCTCGTCCTCCCTCACATTCAAGTAATCTCATTAAAAAGTCTTTCATTTGGAATGGAATTGGAATTAAGTTTGTGTGAGATGTGACAGGATACGGGGGCTCAGAAATCCCTCAGCTGCGCCGTTATCAATCTGAGCATCCCTTTGCTTTGAATTGTACTTAATTGGTAGCTCTAGTGTATGATAGTCGATAGACGTCAAGCTGTCCTGATAAGAGAATTCCACAGAGCACTGTCTTCACTGCAAGGCTGGACGATAGAAATGTAGTGACTCTCCAGATGGCAAAAAGCTGGACGGCCAGGCGATAAATCTTTGATTGGGCGCTGTGTGTGAATCCCTTAGCTGAGCCTTCGTTCCATTTCCCAGCCTCAGCCTTGCAGGCTGGAGATATGCAGAAAGGAAAGGAGAACTTGGGGGATAATTAAGGAATTTACCGCCTGCCCAATGTTAGAAGTCTATGATATAGGATAGATTCTTTGATTTTTTTTAATCAAAATTAAAATTAAGAAGATAAACACACATTTGTTTTTGCTCCCATTTTAATGAGGACAAACTTCTCGAATATTTTCCTGATTACTCATCATGGCCAGTCTACGGCACACCTGTGCAGTAATCATGCATAAATAATGCACACATGAGATGAGATTGATTATTTCAACCTAGGAAAAGTTTTAGACAGAATTGGATCTAATTTGAATTTAAATATTTTCCTACAAATCAGTTTTATACTAAAATTAAAAGCAAAATTAATGATCATATTTTTTTCAATGCTTACTGCCAAATGTTTTGTGTCACCATCCAAAAAAAAAGTATCATTACGACATCAACTGCTTTTCAAAGACAAAAACCAATTACTTTTTTTGTACCAATAAACCAAGAGAGGGGATAGCCGGGAAACCATATAAACTGCTTTGATTTGTTAATGATGTCATATATCCTCTTAATGGAAGGCTCCAATGGCACAGCACTGTTTGACTCGGGGATTTAACAGCGTGCAGACATTGTTAGCGCGGCTCACATCCTCTTGTTAAACGTCATTTGTATAAGCTTCGAGACTTCCTCATGCATTGACACCCATCTGCATAATCCATAATATGGGAGGGATTTATGAGTAAGAACATGGTTTCAAGTACGGTGCTATTTTACATCTTTTTATGACTATTGTGCTGCCTGGGCTGTGTCATGTGACGAATCCCCGTCATGATACAGCCGGTAGAATGTAGTGGGCGGTGCAGCATGACAGGTGATGCCTGGCATCCTTCATCACATGCTGGGATGATTTGGGATTCAGCTGGAAACTGGATGGAAAGATATGCACCGATTTCTCAGTAGAATCAGCTTCTTATTCCAAAACGTCGACCATCCTCTCTAACCTATTTTTGCATCTCAGACTCACAAAAATCCACAGAGGCCGTTTATAATAACCATCTCTGACACTGCATTAATGAATAATTCATTGACTTTCATTAAATTGGTCAATTGTTTGCCCAAAGGAGAGGGATTGGGAATTCAGTAAAGATAATCAGTAGTTTAAATCCTAAAAACCTGAACATATGTACTAGTGGATGATAAACCGTTAAAATAAATATGAGGCACAAAATACACAATCAGATAGTATGAACATTCTTTTAACTATTATAGATGATGGCGGAATGGAGCCTCCTGGGGAATGAGGAAAAATCAAGAGACTTAACTCGGAGCAAACCTTTCAGATAATTGGGCTTTTTTATTTTATTCATGTGCCTTTCCAAGAAATGACATCTACTCCTGAATTAAAAACACTCGCTATTGCTTTCTGAGTTGAGAATAACGGGTTGTCTGTTTATCACCCGAGAAAAATATTGTTTCTTTGACTTAGTAGGCACATTTTGTTAAATATTCTAATGAAAGAGAATATCCATAATTAGTTTAATAGGCTATTAAAGATGTTGTATCTGTGTAGAGATTATCTATAGATTCAGAGTGATCAAACACTTAAAACATTTGAGTGCCAGTCATTCTCATTTTCATTTAAAATATTGTTGCAGTGATGGCATGGCTTGTTTTGTTTCTTTTCTGACTAAGGTTTAATTCATAGAACCGATACATGTAACAGTGTGCTGGCAAAAGCCGTAAGAAAAGTGTCTAACACGAAAAACTCACCGCTTTGGTGCAATGTACATCCTTGCCAAGAAGCCAGTTAAGCTCCAGGTATCCCTCTCCTTGGTAGCAGGACTGCAGTCGCTCTTTGATGCGTGCGTTGATGTCGCGGATAGTAAAAGCACAGAGCGCAGAGTCATCAGGTGGACGGTGAAACTGCTTCTGGCCTTTGGAGAAGACAGCGAACAGCACATCATCTTGCGTGCCAATGTGAAGCGCGGCGGCAAGAATACTGCCAGGTTTGCCGAGGTAGGCGGCCTGCAGGAGCCGATACTCCACGCCGTTCTTCACGCAACCGATTGGGAGGGAAACGTACGAGTGAAACTTGCGGTCGTCTTTGCAGAGGCGAACGATGCGGGAAGTATAGAAAAGATCACTGGCGGAGCCGCTTGACGACATGCCGTTTTCTGGCGTCTCGGGCTGAACGGTCAAAAAGTAGACAAAGCTGCCACTAGCGAAACCATAAACGTAGTAGATGTCAAAGTGGGACACCAACGCTAGCGTGTCTGAGGGTATCTTGATTAACGAGGACACAAAGTCAGTGTGCAATTCATAGTCAAGCATTGCAGAAGACTCTGGGTCACGGGGTAGTTTTCGGCTGGAGATGGTAGGGAAGTAATCCTGTTTTCCATCAACTGCAGTGCCGATAAACAGAGTGCCATCCTGTCCCTGCGAGGGCACTATGACCCCGTACATGGTCCCAGTCTGATTTACACTGGACAGATAATGCTCTTTCTTGTGGGACGGCTCTACTAAGATAAAAAGGTCGTCTAGTCGGAGGAGTTTGCAGACACCCTGATAGAGGCTGCCGCATGCCAGCAGGCGGTTCTGCGAGTAGTCTATGAGGAGAAGCTTGTTGACGTTGTTGGTCGAGACCAGAGGCTCCGTGCAGGGCTGCACAATTAAGGGTGGATAGCAGGCCTTGTTGTCGTCCTCTGGGCCTGTGTCATGCGACACTAGCAGGGTAAGGTTACCTGAGAGTTTGTACACACGGTTCACAGCCCCAATGTACACAGCTCCTGTAGTTTTATGAACAGTCAGGTGGTTGAGGAACCAGTCTCGTTGCTCTGGGTGGAAACTTGTGAACGTCTGCCCGCTGCACTGAGCAAGGAGCAAGAGGAGCCAGAAGGCTAGAAAAGAAGCTAATATTCCCATTCTGGTTTTGAGTGATGACTCTCTGAGCAAACACTTCATGTTTACCAGGTTTTTTTTCAGAAAGGATGCAGAGTGAGTGGATGAGGAAGGGAAGACTGATGGAGACCTTCTTGCTTTGGTTTTTTGAAGGCTAACTTGTCCGTCCAAGAGTCACAAGCCCCTTCACATCTTTCTGGAAGAAGAAGAAGAAGAGAACAACGCGTGTTAATCAACCTATATGGCTCAGGTATAAGGAGGGTCAAGGTTCACATTCTATTGAGGCAGCGCACAACCAAAAATTCGGGGGTGAGCGGATTAAACAGACAATGGCAGGAAATGGTTATGGCGCGCATTCCAAACAAACTTCTTGGACACCACTAGAAACTTGAGGCAAGTTAAAATAGTGGAAATTAGCCTAACTCACTCCTCCCCATAGTCACCAATTCCTGTAATTGCTACCATTCGAGACAATGACATAGATTACATCACACTGACTCATAACATTTCCGTTATTCAAACAAAAAACTGTGTGAAAATCCGTGTGACTGGACTAAATAACAAGTCATTAGTTTATCCGTAGATTTATGAAAGTAAAACTCCATAGAACAGTCAATAACATTAAAGTAATGGTTAAATTATATACACATACACTTGTCACATGCCTGTGTTGCTGTTTTGTACATGTTTATCCTTTCCACTACTGCTGATATAAAAGATTGTGCAGGACTAAATCTCAAACAAGGCCAAGCTCATTCCTAAATACTTTCATATCAGGTGCAAGGAGCACATTCACAACAGCCACACTGCACAGTGTTTATCACCACACTCCATCATAAGCAGCAGTGCGAGAGGCTAACAAGTGAAGAGACAATAGCGGCAAATCGCAAAATCAAGTACGATTAGGCATAGCGATCCAACAAGGGTAATTACAGTGGAGCTGAAGGAGGTGCACACGGGCGAAAAAGGGGATGCTTGGGCTGGCCTGCATTTTTCACCTAGCTCTGAAATTGCAATTGCTGCAGTCAGCACACATGAATAATTAGAGAATTATCAATCACTTGCCTTAAATTCTTATCAAACCTCTCTTATGAGATAAATTAATGTTTCTGTAACCACATGCAGACTAAACTAGCTGCAAAATGGTCATCCATGCATCCGATAGTTATAAAATGTAAGTTTAAACTATGGACTGCTGGATTGTATCGGCCTTATATTATTGATTTTTGTTAATTTACTAAAATAAAGTGTCAAATATTTAAAATATTTACAAATTGAATATAGGTGATGTGATTTAACAGTTTTACTGTTTATGTCTGTCTGTGTCTCAATTAGTTTTGTCTAAATTACTTTCTTTTAAGCAATCTAAAAATGTCTTATGCATAGCACCAATTCAGTGTTAAAATATCCCAGCCAGCCCACCGCAACACAACACAACCGAGCATCTGTAGGTGCCCACAGATTACGAAGGGGGCTCGTAAAAAGTCACTAGGACTCCCCCCCAGTTGAAATGCCAGTTCCAGTAAACCACCGAGTAGTATGGTGAATGAATCATTCCTCTTTGCATTTATATGGTAATTTTTGTCTCTGTAAATCTAACCCGCCATTACAAAAAATAAAAATAAGAAAAAAAGCTGGGCCCTTTGAAGCCCACACAAACAGCATTGTTTTCATTCTTTGGAAATCCTTTACTCAGCTGCTGAACTCGACAGGGTCAGAGTTGAGCGTGTCCAAGATGCAGTCACGCTCTCAACCAAAACAAAACTTTATTCAAGCAGTATGAATAGGTCACCTTGATGTCGGCACATATTTACACCATTCATTCAGTCCCCGTCTGCCGAGTGAAAAAGAAGTAAAGATGGATGAGAGTCAATGTCATACTCAGTCCATTAAAAGGGTGATGGGGGATGTTGCATAAAAAAACTCCCAGGGGGTAAACAGCTGAAAGGAAAAGATGGTGGAGCAGACGTCTGATTTTACCTGCACAGAGATCTACTTTGCACACAGACTCAAACAAAGACAACAAAGAGCATGGCGGGGTATAGGCGTGGATAAAATATGGGTGGTGTCTCAGCCCTGATGCTTTTTATTAAATCATTCTTGCGAATTCATGATTATGCTAATTAATTGCTACTGTGCCAATGGAATAAAAAACTTACTACAAAAGCTCCTTCAAAAAAAGAATGACAAACCTATTGGCCTTGAGACACATTGGTTAATAAATTTTCAGTGTGCACTTCATCTCCAGAGTATGTTTGTAGCCCGTAAATTAACGGGACAACAAACGGTTTGGCCGTGGGTCTGCTGGATTCATAACATGTTCCACAATGCTCTTCATTTTTTATGCAACAAGGTTGTAAATGCTTGTCACAGTTTCCAGCGCAAGAACTTTATTTAATGCAGAGAATTGTACTCCAAAACATATGTTCTTAAGTAATTAAGTACAGTGTTAATAATATATTGGAATGCCATGCAAAACTATCCACTTTTTGTAGATTTTGATTCTCGATTAGTTTCAAAGTGAAAAGTTAAAAGTTAAAAGCTAGTGCAGTTTTAAGCCAATGAAAGAGCTCATCTAAAGGCTTTAAGTTTGTAGACAAATTACATTCAAACTCATATTCACACCTTCATAAATAATTTATACTTTTAACTAAACCTACCTGCTTGTATTTGTAATATAGCAGAATGCCAATCTAGCCAGGCAATCACATGGAGATCAAGCAGGCTCCAGAACTAGAACATATGCCAGATTCAAACTTCAGATCTGTCAGACAGATGTACTAACCGCACATACAACAAATTAATAAATTTAAAAAGGGGTTTTATTTTCCAATAAAGCAGTCGTTCTTTCTGGCAGCAGGATGAGTTGGCACTTTTAGATGCTTTATTCATGACATAATCATGATTTCAAACCATTTAAGACTTCTAAAATGCAGTATGGCAGACGCTACTGAGCTCCACAAACTTCCCCTTCATGATCATGCAGTGTGCTCCATTAAAAAAAAAATGGTGCTGAAAATGATGTTGATTTTCTCCCAAAACAGCTCTCAAGCAAGTCAGAGGCAGCTGCAATGTTGCTAGCAATAAGTCGATAAAAAGCATCACCGCATCAGAAGAGCAAAAGAATTGCTAATGTAAAATGAAAGCAAAACATGTCATAAGTGGAAGTCGTTTGTAGCCGTACATGTAAACTGACGTTACCCAGCAACCTGCTACAATTCTTATACAGTAGGATATTGTCATTTTTGTATGTGCTAAGCTTCTTAGTAATGCCGCCAAAATGTGTCTTGATCTCCTCAATTCATAGTGAAATTGTCTTTTGGGAGATAAAGAACATAAACGCGGAAATCCCTTCACAGATTCGTCTGTTGTCAAACGGGAAAAGGAAAAGGGAGATTGTAATTTCATGCCTTGGATTAGACTGCTATTCCCTTAATGATGGCAGAGAGGCATGAAATCTTTACGCCTAAGTAAAGTCAATGTGTTAGTGTTCAAAACAACATCAATAAACTGGTTAGTCAGTCAAGACAAGGAGGTGCTGTTACAATAATTTGATTATTTTGAGCATCTTGCAAATGGCTTCATTTGTGGGGAATGTTGGCACATGGATATGAAATACTGATGAAAAAAATTAATGAATACACTCATTTGATCCTAATGAGACGATTTCTTTTGTCCCTACAGGATTATTGAAAATTCTGGTACATTAGTGCTTTCTCTCTTAAGAGCTGCAAAAATGAGGAGACTTTCTGGCATGTATGGCTGAGTTATATTTGTACATTTCTTTGTCTTGCTAGGAAATGACTAGCTCTGCTCCAGTGCCAGATCCATCCGTCAGCTTCCAAGCTGCTCAGCAGAACTTTTCTCTAATTCATCTATCCATCCGTCCTTACAGTCCTCGAACAAGGGAGCAGAATGAAACGAGAGGTTTAACCCCCCCTCCCAGAAACCACAAGTGGCTTCAGTAATTGCCGTCATTTCATCTGGTCAGGTTTCCTGTGTTGAGGCCACAATGAAATGTCGCCATTTACGCATTACTGCAAAACCACACAATTGAACAAGTCGACATTAGGGAACCAGAAATATGTTTCCACCCAAGAGCAAACCCAATGATGACGACATTGATATAAAGCTCAATGCTGATGTAGTTTTAAAGCAAAGTTCCAGGGATTGTATTGATTTTTTAAATAAAAATGGGACGAGTTCCTAAGCCCATATCTGAAAAAAAAAATACTCCGGTTGTGAACTGCGAGGAAAGGATCTTATTCCACCAAGGAAAGTTTTTGTATTAAAAAGTGGAAATGTGTGGGAAGAGATGACCACAATATCCTTGTGCACGGTAGACCTCCAATATTCGTTATATTAAACTTGAAGTTGTTTATTAATTTAAAACATTAATAATTAGAACAATTAAACATTATTTTAATGTAATAACTATGGCAAAAAACTGTCAGAGAAAGAAAAAAGATAGGGTTAATATCAAAATGCAAACTACTGATCCAATGTCCAACTCTCATGGAGATTCCACCTCCAAATACATCTCCAAGTTCATTTTGAACTTAATAATGTAATTATCATCATCCTCCACTAGGAAGTAGAATGAAAGAACATTTGAATTGGTCATAATATTTATTAAGATTTTCTTTTTAATATAAGTCTATTGTCTGCTCATATTCTGATAATAGTTCATGATGACATTATGCCAGGTCAAATCCACCAACAGTCTCAGAACTTTGCTAATTTGCATTAAATCATCATTTGCATTTTTCATGCCAAATTAAGGAGCACCTGTAGACAAACAAGACAAACTTTGCACGGATTAGCCCTCAATCATTCTTTGTTAAAACAATGCCACAATTAGTGAAAAAAGGTGAGGATAATGGATTTTGGCAACACAAATGATCAAGGACAAGTATTGATACAAAACCCCAGCCTTAGATCCCACCCAATGCTGCTTCTCAAGCAAATTGGCCCACTATTTGGGTAAAATATGACAATAACCAAGTGAAAATTCAACGGCATTGTGACGCTAGTGACATTTGCTTCGCCTCCATCAGACCTCTATTCCCCCCAAATAACCTGCTCTAGATCCAAGTCAGTCTGCCATGGAAAAGCAGACAGAAATGTTCTCTATTGTGGTTCATTTCCATAAATTTAAACTGTAAAAACACCTCAGCCAGAGGAGAGGGAATCCTCAATGGATGTGGGGTAGGAAAAAAAACAAATAAACTGACAAAAAAAGCAAGAGTGGGATGTCACTGGAGGCCAATAGATCAAACTGTCTCACCTGAACATCATACTATCACAACGCACACGTGGTAGATCAGATGAAAGAGCTTCTTCGATTGGTGCCACATCAACAACCTGGAGGGCAATAAATAATACTCAAGAGACAACACAAAAAGAATGTTGCCTTCAAAGCCAAGTTGTGTATACGCTATGACTAATTCAGCGAGGAACTGAATTTGTTTCCTGTTTGCAACCATACGTGAGTAGAGGCGCTTTCATCTTGCTACATTAACACTTCTGTTAGCTTATTAATACAATGGAAAAACCAGTAGCTATGAGAGAAAACCAAAATGACGATGATAGAGAAGTAAACGAATAAGAGATCAAATTCAAAACTAGATTTATGCCATGCAAATAAAGGGCTATCAAGCCAGGTGTGCCTGAGGTGTTAATGAGAAAACAATGGCTTCTTAAAAGAATAATAGTAGCTTATAAAGTAACTGATTGTACTATAAAGGCAATCAGTAAAAATAAAATGTATGTGTATATTTTTGCGTGGAGGAGAT
Source organism: Stigmatopora nigra (assembly GCF_051989575.1). Taxonomy (NCBI): domain Eukaryota; kingdom Metazoa; phylum Chordata; class Actinopteri; order Syngnathiformes; family Syngnathidae; genus Stigmatopora; species Stigmatopora nigra. Next base: position 13,000,936 of record NC_135508.1, read on the forward strand.
GTGTGGAATTATTATACATTATTAATGAAATACATGAGCAATAGTATTTGTAAAGCGGAAACCCTGCTGTGGCGTGGCAATGCTGGTAAAGCAATAAAGTAAAGATGCATATGGAATTTGTACGACAAAGACAATCAAATGTGAATCATACATGACAAGCAAATGAATTTTAAGTACTACAGAAGAAACATTACAGGAAATGGTTATACAGCAGCTGCATTTGTATAGCAGCAGTGTACAACACTTCATGTTATCAGGGTCTTGCCCATTTTGAAAGAATAACATATTTCTTTTTAAAATTTTGAGATTGTCTTTTTACTGTCATTTTTTTCACCAAAACAACATAATGACAATGTCATTAGAATTAAGGGTAAGTGGGAGGATACATTTTTCCGTACTGGTGCATCGAACCAAGACTGGGTTTGTAAAAGGAAGGCACAGAATTCAATGTGAAAAGCATAAGGGTCAATATAGAAAATAAACAACCTTACTTAGAGGGGTTTTGATGGTCTTACAACCAATCGTTTGCGTAGCCATTTAGACATAAAGAAGGAGTATGTTTCGAACGTGACGCACTTGTGTTTCAGTAGATTTCGCATCTGATGTATTTGCTTTTGTTATCTGCCTGCAGCTGTACTACGCTAAACAAACTGACCTTTGAGGTATACAACTGAAATATTCTAGAATAATTTATCACTGCCCAGTAACAAGTATGTCTACGGCAATTACATCAGATAGGTTGTTGTATGAAACCTAACAAAACATGTTTCCTGTTGCCTCAATTTGAAAGAGTTCGAGAATTTTAATATTAATATAAGCACCCAAAAAGACAGCAGGAGCATCCATTCAATTTTAACCCGTTGAGGCTGCACTTTATTTGTACTCAAAATGTTAGTTTTTCCTTTTAAAATTGCAGCGTCCAAAAAACTCTCAATGGGATGGAGAACCATAAAAAATGACCAGTTGATAAAGAGGGGAGAAAAAGTGAATGATATCCTGTGAAAGTGAGAGCAACGGGTGATACGGGATTCTTGCTTTGAATGTATGAGCTGGGGTGTGGAGAGAGGAAGGAAGTAGGGAAGGAAGGAAGGAAGCCATGTAGTCATTACTCTCACTAGCTAACAAGCTGGAGGAACATCAACAACTCCCAAAAGTCGGCATGTTAACGTCACATAGCCCGGAATGGCCAGCTGATGTACTGTGTTGGCCACATTAAGGACCCATGTTGGCAAGGACATCAAGAGCCATAACCATACAGTATTATTGTTATATTTATATATTTATATATACATATACACACACATATATCTATATCTATATCTATATCTATATCTATATCTATATCTATATCTATATCTATATCTATATCTATATCTATATCTATATCTATATCTATATCTATATCTATATCTATATCTATATCTATATCTATATCTATATCTATATCTATATCTATATCTATATCTATATCTATATCTATATCTATATCTATATCTATATATATATATATATATATATATATATATATATATATATATATATATATATATATATATATATATATATATATATATATATACACACACACACACACACACACATTAACGTTGCCGTTGTACTAATACCAACTGAAATTCTGTCAGTATAGGCTAGATGTCTTGTAAGTGTGCTTGATACCCCCATTATCGGGATGATTTCTAATATTGAAGTTTCATAATTTGTATAATTTGAAATGTAAAATTGTCAGCTCTGAATAAATTCTTTACATAACAGGAAGGTAGATTCCTCCTTAAAATGCTACACACATACACACCACAAGGCTTTGATACATTTGTTTGTTTACCCCACTTTGCACAACCAAGATCTGTTATGTAATGGTTCCCGATGGAGGCTTAAGGGCAAGAATAGCTAAGGGGATCAAAACAGAGACGGTGTCAGTCAAAATAATCCCTTCATTTTCTCTCACTACCATTTCATCGAAGTAATGTTCATAAATAGCTCAACCTAACCCTAACCCAAAAACAGCATGGAAACCAAATTTCCCCACTAAGCCCAGATATCTAGCCTTCTGGATCAGATGGTGGGTTTTGCCCTCTTGTATATAACAGTAAAGTGATTTAAAATTGACACATGTAGGAAAAAGTCAGCACGAGCCTTGCTAAAATCCATAGTTATGAATTCAATTAAACCGCAGTGGGGTGGCATTTTGTCAAAACCCTTTACTCCAATTGCCAATTGCTCCCATTGTGCATGGAAATGTTGAAAGAAAAAACAAGATGATTTGCTTTTCTCTTCATGTTTCTTTCTTATTCCATTGACCATTTGACCTGCTAAAAGGTCAAAGCTCATAGTAGCAGACAAACACTCCAGACATCGCATACTAGTGATTTTGGCGTCAGGAGGGATTCAACTAAGTTCCACATGGGCTGCCTATCCTCACCCTAGGAGGGTGTTATCACGCTGTGTTTTTGTAATACCACTTTAAGTCTGACAATCAGTAGTCTGAGGAAAGCCAGGCTGGTTTAAAACAGGAGCTCGAGAAGAAACACCTAGAACTGAAGCCAAATCCTTGGATGAAGAGGATAAAGAAAAAAAATACATGAAGAAAAGATTAATAATATGTATTGTTGGTTATGAATTGAAATAACAGGAAGCAGGAAACCTATTTTGTTCCAAGATCGAGTGCCCACTATGTGATTGCCAGTGGGTTGTGGTTGAGCCTGTGTATTTTTGTTCCTGCTTCAGCCAAGTACACATTCCACTAATTTCATCAAGGGTGATAAAGCGCTACAAAATCGAGTCTGCGGCTAGTTATTTAGCTAAATCTATCCTCGATGAGTTGAATTAGCGGCGTGTGGTGAGTAAAGTGGGCATTCACCCATAGAAAGGGGAAAACATGGCCAGGAAGCACAAGGAATAGATTTGAAATGTATGTTTATCTTGTAATATTTAAAACAAGCATGTTACTTAACCCGATTTTCTGCCATATTTACTATTTCTCCATTCTTGTAATATGGGTAAAAGGCCCACCAAATTACACATGTTGTAATATGGTTACCCCAGATCAACAGATTACAGTAAATGGTCTACTCTAAAAGTAGACTACCGTGGACAGCGTCATACCATGTGGTTAACATGTAATGCTGTATGGTATTATATGTTCTATTTAAGTACTTTGACTGTTCAACGATAATGGGGGTATCAAACACATTTAGAAGACATCTAGCCGATACTGGCAGAATTTCAGTTGATATTAGTACAACGGCAAGGTAAATCAATCAATAAAATAGGTGGTTCGACCAGAATACCATGTTCTGGGGATTCCTGGTCTTCACTTTGAAGGGAGCAAATCCTGATTTGCCTTCTCTGGGTCTGTTTCCACGAATCTGCATATTCACAGCCTCCTTAACAGGAAGCTTTTCCTGCATTCACACCACATGTGCAAACTACCTCATTCTTATTCCCATTAACATCTCGCTGATATCATTTAGGAGTGAGGACTCAACTAATGTGCTTACTTCTCACTCTTTTCCTAGTGTTATTCCCTTAATTACCATAAAATCCTCTTCTCGTCCTTTTTAGGTTTACTTTCACCCCCCAAAAACACTGCAAACTCCAGTCCACATGTGCCAATAATGTCTTGGACTAAGAAAAGGAAGGAATAAACGACAACATTTGTTTCTCTGCTCTATCTATCGTTAAACCCTATTAAATAACGCCCGAGAAGTCCATTAGGCCAGCACTATCCTTCTGGACCATCCTGAGGACTTCTTCCCTTTTCTGATTTCATACTCTGGATGACCCTCTACAAAATTGACACTCCATGTTTACCGCTTATGTGAATAATACCATACGCTGCTGTTTCTTTGCCAAAATCGCTTGCACTTCAATTTACCACAGTGACCTGAATTCATAGTCCAGGATTTTTGTATAGTTAGCTTGAGAAGTGATTTACCAAAAAAAATTACAACCAATGAAAAAGGTCCAATATATTATAGCAAGAGAAAATTACCATGATTTTCTATTTAAAAAAATAAAAATAAAAAAAACAAGATGGCAATATGCCGCTCTGTGGACTTGGTCTCGCAGGAAACCAGCCAACTTTGATTTTCCACTGTGTGCGGGCCAGAGCTCCATCCTGTGCGGTCCCACATGGAACAGGCCTGCAAGGCGCATACAGTACATTTACAACTCACCGCCGATTCCAATGAGGCACAGCAAAACTAATACTCAGGTCTGGTATAACTCAGCTAATTCTGCTTCATCCTGACCTATTCTTTTCTGAAAGTACAAAATCCGTGAGTTTGTGACAAAATGAGTGATGACTTAAACGTATTGTAGTCGTCTTCACAAAACAGTAGTGCATCTGAAGTCAAGCCTAATTGTGCCGGCTTAATTGAAATACTCGCCTTTGACTGACCAAAACACTTCTGGCATTAAAATGACCGGTTACGGTAAATTTGCTTCGCCTTTTATCGACATTTTTTTGCCATTATAAAAAAAAAAGCAGAAAAGAAAATGGTTATTTTTTAAACTCCTAAACAAGATTCTTTTCTGCAGGGATGAACTTGATCATAAAGATAACAATTCCTTTAACGGCTGACTGTCTAGCAACTGGAGTCTGTCAGCTACATCCGAAGGTCTCTGAATAAGAGCTTTACTCTCATTTTCACAGACCAGCAGCTCCCGGGTCGCTTCGCTGCCCGCTCCACAGACATAACACGACCATCCATATTCTTTAGGCCTGACGTCGGAGAGCTTCATGCAACTGTCTGCAGGCATTCCTCTGCTGCTACATCTTGATCTAGTGAACCTTGAAGAGAGACTTCTAGAAACCTTGTCACTGGCATAATTGCACACATAATAAGCCGCTCTCAGGGAGGGAAAATGTCAGCAGTCAGTATTGGAATTGCTCAGCGTCTGTTCTAGTTTGAAGAAGTCTGTTATCCCAGCAAAATTCACGACATGTTCCGAAGGCTTATTCAAATTGGCTCCATCTATTATTGGGACAATTAACAATACAGACCTGCCAAAAGGCAAAAAAAATCTATTTTGTAGTGGGCAAAGAGACAAATTTTGACAACGTGCAAAATAAAAAAGCTATTTGACACATGATGTTGTATTTCAAAATGAATCGTCATGGCAAGTTAAAATAGCCTACAATTTTTCTAAGTTTTAATTGTGAAACTTATAATTAAGTGTTCTCTGCGGGGCAAAATCTACAGGAATTAATCAATTATTATGTCCATGTTTAGATGTCTAGTTTAGCAGTAATCAATCATTCCCCACCCATTTTCTCCCTTGAGTTTTAAGTTTGATCGAAGACTAATCTCTACTAGTAAGGCGATTAAAATTAGCATATGTTTCATTGTTAAGTAAAGAAAGCAGGCTGGGATGAGATCCCATAGTGCTTGTAGAAAGAGCCAAAAAATACTACCGCCAAATTAGGAAGGCTTGGGGGGGACAACAATCATGTCAACGTTACAGTAAATGAAAGAAAATCCCGTCACGATGCTTGGCTCGGTCAGTCTCCGACGGCAGCAAAGCAAGGCAATCGGGATTGTGACATGAAGGGTTTTAAGTTGTAATAACTTTTTTCCCCTTGTGAGACCGCACACTCAAACTATAATGACAATGATGATGAAGCAAAGCTTTAAAAGTGATCACCCCGCAGGGCCATAAAATGAGCCACCTCTCAATTCAAGTGAGGGATGTAACTGCAACCTCTTGATGATAAGTATGCTGTGGCGGAGGAAATGATGAACAGAGTCAGCATAAACATGACATTGGCCGGTTCAAGTGTTTCCCTACAATTGGGCAACTTGGCATTGGTGGGGGCTAAAACACAGCGAACATTCACGGAATGAGCCAAACATAACAGCCCCGCTGCTCCATTTAAAACCACATCAGCAGCGGCATGCAAACATATAATCATACTCTGGCAGAAAAAAATGTGCAATAACAGGAAAGGGGAAAATGATAAAAATCGACTGTTTGCGACCCTCGAGAAAATGTACAGGGAGGGAAAAAAAGCCCCCATTCAGCATTTCATCAGCAACACAAACAGGAGCAGCTGGGGCACGCAAACATGCTGAAGTGGGCTAATTGGGATATTTAGACACTGTTTCACTCTGGGTGGGAGTCAGATAGAGAATTTGCTCCTTTGCATCACACTTAAAAGGAAACATTGTTATATGACTTTGCAAAAAAATAAAAATGAAAAAGGAATGACTACAGACAGTAAACGTCCGGGCGACCAAACGTCCGGGCGACTAAACGTTCGGGCGACCAAACGTCCGGGCGACCAAACGTCCGGGCGACCAAACGTCCGGGCGACCAAACGTCCGGGCGACCAAACGTCCGGGCGACCAAACGTCCGGGCGACCAAACGTCCGGCGACCAAACATCCCGCCAGGGACAGTTAGATGCTGCAAAGCAGGGAAGTTAATAATTCACCATAAATCATCTAAGATGATTTTATTCTTTATGACAAGAATAGTTACATATTGTAACTATTCTCCACGCACAGTCTTGTCAAAGGTACAAGTGAAAATAAACTGGCAACTTTTTGCTCTCGGTCAGCAGAAATTGTTCAAATTATTTTTTCAGTAATCAAGTTTAAATGGTTTATAATACTTTTTCCAGCCAATTGGTATAAAGACCTATGTCTGTCCAGCAAAGTTGTTTTAATTGCAGACCTCTGTGAGTTAGTTTCCAATAATTCAACATCTGGTTTTGTTGCACTAGTAAAAAACTGCATTCAAACGAAAGGTTCATCAAGTCATATTAGGACGGACCATGTTCCAACTCTCTGTTAAAGCCAAGTAGTGTTTTGAACAAGTTTCCGCCACATGACTATGAGAGCCACTGTGCCTTCATGTTCCCTTCCAGCTTCCCCTTGACATCCTGTCTGACTCAATGTTGCATTCCCAGACCACCCCTTTTCCTCTTACTGGATTTCAGCATATTGCCAGTCTCTCGGACCCTGATCAGCAATAATGTGTGGGCATGAATGAAGAAACCTGAGTCCCCACCAAGATTAAAAACATTTTATGACCTTCTACCTTACAATGCCATTATTTTTTAGTGATCATAATAATTTAAAAAAATAAAAACATCTTTATAGTATATATCGGCTACAGGCGACTTAGGCGTGCAAGTACCAAGGCTAGTCTCACAAACAATAGCTTGCCAAAACAGTTTGGCCAGTCAAAAATGACCCTAATGATCCCTCAAAGTCAGAAGATAATCAGATAAATAGCAAAAAGGGGTCAGGAACAGTGAACGTGTATAGAAAGAGTAATTTTTTCATGCGAGTCAGGAGGCTAGTAGGGGCAGCAAGAGGAATACACAGTTCAGGTGTACACGTCAAGGACTCGGTAGTGCTTAACAGATGTTTAATTAAGGACCAAGTTTGCAATTAAAAGAAAATATCAGAGAAAATGATTGGCTACACACGTCAAATTCAACTTTAGTATTTGCCTTGAAAATACTATTCACTGTAAGTACAGCTAATTAATACATTTTGTGAGCACTCAGTCAATAATGTGAAGTCTAAAACTGGGAAGAACTAGAGTTGTGCAATTGTTAAGCAAAAACCTGACATTTATTGTGGAAAAAAAGAGAATTATACTCAAATCAGTGCCTCAACTCGTTATTTAATCATTTTCACTGCAACTCCTGCCAAATGCTGTCGTGTTTGGTGTGTTTCTAAATGATTTTGGTTAGAGTTTAGAGAGATGCTACTTCAGAAAAGACCAGTCTGTTGCTCTTAGCAATTTGTGATAATTAGCTGAATAGGGAAAAAAAGAAGCAAGTGGTTATTCTCTGCTACAAGAACAAAATTTGACGAGGGAGGAAAATTTGAAGAACATTGTGTTAGTCTATTTGATTTATACAAACACAGAAACAAAAATCAAGATTACCTACACAAACAATGATGTCTTGAGTTAATGATTATTATTATTATAGTTCATCTTGCACAGCACCTTTTGTTAAGATGGCAAGTTTATAAAATATTTCACATATAGACTAAGCGGTGATAAAAATATAGGGGGTAAGCAATGATTTAAGCGTCATTTGTGCAGAACTGCAGAATTGCAATTTCTGATGGTGTGCAAATTAAGACCGAGTATCTGATCACTCTCAACTACGGTTCAGAGTTGACACTACCATCCAAATTAATCTTTTATGGAAACATAATGATATTTTTTTTAAGTTAGGTTTTGCCACAATGCAGTAGTTTTACAAGCAAAGCACAGTATTGGCACAAATATTGGTAATACAAAACGAATTGTATACATATGTATTTTTTGGCTTATCAGTTTACAGTCAAGTGTTTTCAATCAGTTTTTGGTTTTATACCACAAAATCATCACTGTTTCGCCATTGGACTGAGATGATCTCCCCTCGCCTTGCATTCAACTCAGCGACACCTCAACGGATGCCGAATTTATTCCAGGAGAGGTTGACTTTTTCTTTCGCGATCTACGAACTTGGTAGATGTTGTTACTTGTAAAAATATCAGTGGAGACGTACTTTAAGCATACGTTTTCTGAAGTCAAGTGACTGACTTTAACGCATTATCTTTGCATGCACCACGGCAAAACATTCTCATCAACAGGGGTCAGTGTTGACCTAAGTGATGTAATGTTAGTTTCCATACGAACAAACAACATGTCTCGAGAAAACGGGAGTCAGGCAGCCAAACAAATTGAAATTCAAATCACAATCGCACGCAGCCATGCACAAATCACACACATGCAAAACGCATACACACACAATCATCTGTTCCTGGCAGCTGCCTCTTGGCATCTATCATGCCGCCCCCTTCCTCTTTGGTCCTCCTCTTTTCTTTTTCTTGCTCAATTTTTGTCAAGTTGCCATAAACTAAGCAAGCACACCTTCCTATGCCCTCAACTAATTGATTATTGATGGCACCTTTGCAGAAATGTCTTACATTCCAGACCACATAAGAACTAATATCATCACATTATTATTATTTGTCGATGTTGGATGTAATGCAAATGGAAGCACAAGGTCACAAAGCATTTCTTCCTGAGTATTACTTTATTTTGTGATGGAATTTACACTATGACCAATTGACCAGTTCAACAAAGATTTGCAACGGAACCGTAGACCTAAAGTGGCAATTATTTCACTTCCTTGAAAACTGTCTTGTTTACTCATCTATTGGACTGGGAAAGTGTCCCAAATATTCATTTTGGCCATCCATCTACTCTTCAAAAATGCATTTTTGAAGGACAGGCCAATTCGGGGTAAGAGTGGGCCAACGTACTGTATAAGATCTTGAGTAAATGCAGGATTATCCAAAATTTGCGAATCCTAAATTTTTGACCTTCAACTGATTTTTTTTAAAGTGTTATGTAAATGTTTTAGCATTTGACTAGGACTAAAATTGTTATGTATTATATCCTGAAAGTAACAATTTGCCCCAACATTTTTACAGTTGACTATTCCATACCTATACGTGAAGAATCTTGATATTTAAGGATATATTTGACTCAAAATTATTCCAGTGACCAGAGAGCAATAAAACAGTCCTTAGGAATGTTTTATCTTCAGCAAATATTGAGATGTTATTCACACTCAAGTGAAAAACCTTTTTTTTTTCTTCTCTCAGGATGTCCGAAAAGTTTGAGGGCAGTCCGTTTGATTTTGACATTTGCGCTCCTACAACCGCACCAATGAACTTTGAAGTAACTCATTTGAATAATATTGGTTTTAGAAAATGACTGATCTAAGCATTTGAGAGATCTGAAGCTCTTCGAGTTCTTCTTCCAAAACCAAAGACCAAAGACCCAAAGAAAAATGTCCATATGATAAACTCCACTTTCAAAACAGTCCAAATTCTGCAGCACAATCTGGTCAAACAAGGCAAGAATTTTGGACAAACAAGCACATAAGGAGTCTGTGAAGAAAAGCGGGAACGCAGCACACCATTGTGACAGCTGTACAGTGGATCCTGGTGAAATGCACAACGTGAAGGAGGGGGGTGCAATTGCATGAAAACAAACCCCGCTGAATATTTGTACACTGGCTCAAGCATGAAGACAGAAACTAAATCTTAGACTAAAGTGAGTCAGTCAGCGCTTGCACAAAAGCCCCATTATCTTACATGTGCGTCCACTGAGAAAGACAGTTGGCTAGAGTGGGGTTGCAATTGGATTGGGGGGGTCAAAATACATAGCCATGGATGTGTTCACGGTATTCATTCATTAAGATATAGGTCAAGGATTCTGCCTCCATGCGCAGCCACTTGTCAAAATCTCTCAAGCTACATGGCACTGAGTCTTCCTGCCTAAAGGGGGTGGGGGAGTGGTAGTAAGGGGTCATAGTCTGGGGTAAGGGGGGACTGTGCTGGGGTTTGACACAGTGTTCAAAGTAGCAGCAACTCACTCTGCTGCAAAGTGATATGTTTCAGATCATAATTAACTCATGATAATAAACTTTGTGTAAAAGGCTCATTGGTTGGCCTGCAACACACATGATGGAAACTCCAAATTAGCATGATGAAGTGAAACAATGCTAACCAATCAAAATGTCACTTTTAACATCTCTTTGGCCGCATCACAAGAAACTGAAACACCTGTAGAACTCAATTGTGCCAATCTTAAAGCTAAGGATCAACAAATTCAAATGTGTCTAAGTCTACTCCTCCTTTAAGTGGAATATGACAAGATAAACATGTGAAAGCAGTCTATAAAAAGTCTTTCCGGCAGATGGAAATAAATCCTCTCGGTGCACCACAGTTGTTGACGGGCTAACATCACCTGCATCACTCATTTACTTATCTGTGCCAAATGTCACTCACTCTCTTGATCTAAATTTCAATCCATTTGGAATAGGCCTTGAGGAGTCGCTATCTTGTTTTTGTGGGAGTTTGCTTTGTGTTTCAATTCCTAAGAGATAATACATAACCGCAAAAAAATGTATTTGATTTAATTTTGCCGTCGCATGGTTGTTGAAAGAGTTTATTCATCCGTCTTGATACGAAAATGTATTTGAGCAAATTGGACATAACGAACACGAATTTTCAAGTCTTTTTTTTTTAACGCAGTCTTCATTAGGATCAAGCCGGTTTATTCCATCTGGCTTTGTGTGTGATGCAATTGATCAACATGGAATGGCCGTCAGTAAAACGCAGTGCTCACATACAGATAAAGCATTCAAACTCAAATTCATAACATTTGGGAGTTTAATGTCTTTAGCTACCCAAACAAATGAACAAATGTGTTTGCTATGTGGGACTTAGCCGAATAATCCAAACTATGTAATGAATATGGAAACCCATTACCAGAATATCTGAGTCAAAATGCAGATATAACTAAGTTTAACATAAAAGGGACGTTATATTTAAAAAGAAATGTAATCAGTTTTAACAATGGCACATTGGAATTTTTTTTTTTTGAATTCGCATAGCAATGAATTAAGATCAACAGGCATTAGTCTTTGTTGGGTCTAATTAGCTTTGTTGCATTTAAAAAAAAGAGAAATGGGATTCTTAGGCAAATCACATCTATCATTGAAAAATTAGAATCTGTCAGAATAAAACTGCATTAAAAATATATATATATATTAGCGCACAGAAGTTAGTATCAGTATGCCGATAACATGATATCTTTGGAAAATCACTTCCAGTATTGCCAGCAGAGTTGCGTAAAACAATAACAGATCATGTCTGTATGTGATTTTCTTAACAAGATTGATGATAATTAGCTTGACGCAAACAAGCTTGTGATAATCAGACCAATGCTGGAAGCTTCTCTTAAATGCAGCAATTTGCACCCCAACAGCCGCTGGCTCCAACACACACATACACACTATACCATGAGATGTGTATAAAAATAATGATGTGCCAGCCAACTTTATAACAGAGCGTAAAAATAAAATAAATGTGTGCCTTCACAAAGACGGACTTGGGTTTGATTGCGAGGGCAGGGGAATTAATATGCTCCCCATCCACCCAAGCAGATGTACATTATTTTCATGCAAATGCGCTGCAATTTTCAAGAGAAGGCAAGGTTTATTTTCTTTGGAAGCATTGCAGCGGGAAGATTTGTAGTCACCTCGGCTGAATAGAACAGATGAAGCTATTGGTCCAAGTGGATGGGGCTGGTCACAAATCAATGAGGACAATGAGAAACTGTTGACATACGCTCACTAGAAACATATTGTAGCTCTTAAAACAGTAACAACCCAAGGAGAAATCTGCATTTTGTCCAAATCAACCAGTCAGGTTATGATAATAATGAGAAAATCAAAGTAAATAAGTGTGAATATTATGATACTAATATATCATCAAGAAAAAGTGTAGTCTAACATATCAAAAAGATTAATGTAACTATAAGACTAGGTTAGAAAAGCACGTGTAGACTACTTTTACAAGAGGAAAAAACTGCTGTGATTAATGCACTGTGAAAAAAAATACATATAAAAATGTACATTTAATCATTAAATAAAGGCTTTAATAGTTTACATGAGCAATTTCGGCAGTTTTTGACAAATGCAGAGGTCATTGGTTACAGATCCTCACACTTAAATGCTTATATCCTGATTAGTAATATGAGCATTAGGTTGTATTTCCTTTGTTTATAAAGTCTTGGTTAAACTATTTCCAGTCAATTCATCATTCATTAAAGCGATACTATTCCATCACAGAAAAAATCTGAAGAACATTTATCCTTGGGAAGTAATAGCAAAAAGAGAAAGTCCAAGTATGAACAAATTAAAAGATTGGGGTCACTTGTCACCGTGTCCAAATTGCATGCATGGCCAAGTTAGGTTCAATTTTGCATGAAGAATGTGAAAATTGGAGTCATCTTGCTGTACCAATCGGAAGCATTGATGTGCAGGGTTATCCATGCACATAACCATGACTGCATCCCACTTGAACACAATTTGATAAAAAAATAATAATAATTCAAAGCTGCTTGCTGCAGGTTTGAGGTATTTCAAATTCCTTTCGAACGCACGGACAAATGAAGACAGGCACACATGCATGCACGCGCTGTAGTGAGAACGCCAAACCTGCATGAAACGCGAAATGTGAGTATTTTACACAATTCGTTTTATTTTAACCCCCCCATTGAGCATGAAAGCTCACCTTCTCATCCCGATATTCCCACTCCGTCCCGGAATCCTCCTCTTCCTCCAGCCCAGTCTGTGGGAGCAGATGCCGGCTGGAGGACTGGCATCCACCGCCTGCGACGACCCCAAAGTGTCGCCTCCACCGACTGCGACGACCCCCAAAGTGTCGCCTCCTTTGCCTTGCCGCCCACCTGTTTTCACCTTCATTCAAGGCACACAGTCCGTAGCCTACGATTGCAGCCACGCGTCAGAAAAAGAAGAAAAAAAATGCGCAAACTTCAAAAGATCATGGACGAGGAGAACAGGAGAATTCCTTTAGTTGTGATCGGTGGGGAAAGTCCTCCTAAGTAACGTGACTGGACGAGAAGCTGTGAAATGGGGGGAGCTGTGCGGGCATCGTCGGAGCGGAGGTGCGCCGCACTGAGCTGGACTGACTCGGACGCGCGGCTCCATCATCGTCACCATCATCATCGTCATCATCATCATCATCACCGTGAGGTGGTGCGCGCGCACTCTCACTCACTGGCGGCGTGCTACGTGCGCACAGGCAATAAATAGACCGCCCTCTTCTCTATACACACATTTTTAATTTATTTATTTATTAACCAGGGGCGCATATAGGATTTTAAAACTGCGGGGACCAGAGTTCTAAAAATGCAATGATACATCTCAATAGTCAACCAAGTTGGAAATTTGTTCATTCATTCCTTTTCTCATTCTCACAAGGGTCACGGGGGTGCTAGAGCCGATCCCCGCTAACTAGGGGCGGTGGCCAGTCAATCGCAGGGGCCCAAGGAGACGGACAACCATTCACGGGCAATTTACAGGGTTTAATCAGCCTATCGTGCATGATTTTGGGATGTGGGGTGAAACCGGAGTACCCAGAGAAAACCCACGCAAGACGAGAGAACATGCAAGCTGCACACAGTGAGATCTGACCTGGGATCGAACCCACGACTTGGAACTATGAGGCCAATGTGCTAACCACTCTTTATCAAGCCGCAAGTTGGAAAGTTGTGCAAAATGTAATAACAAAAATACGACAATAAGCAAAGCATTATTTGCAAGGAACCGGTTCCAACGAATGAAATGAGTATGCTACTTCATTTTCAAAAATAATTGAACATTTTGACAAGGTGCCAAATGCAGAAAGCTCAACAGTAGCCAAGAAGCAGATGAGCCTCTCACCAACATTTCCTTTTGTTGATTTGACATTTTGTGTCTGCAGCAGGACTTGAACCCTAAATCCCTAAAGATGAGCTGCCAATATTTTATTATTAAACACTTAGTATGTGATGGATAATGGTTAGCAGTAGCGCCTGACTCAGACTGATGAAGTCAAGGGTTTGTTTTTCCCCCCCATGAGGAGTTGGCATCCCCATGCTTGCGTGCATTAACTCCAGGCAGACTGCTTCCTCCCACTTAACAAAAAACATCCAGTATCCAGCCAAAATTCCATTTGGTGCCAATATATTTTTAATAAATCTCAAAACTTACACTAAAATATACTGGTCATAAAGCCCAATGTCCAGACATCTTGTTCGGCCATTTCATAAGCCAACCATTAGGGCATGGGTGTATTTATTACAAAAGAGAACTAAGTTGAAGCACCTTCCTTCCTAAATGTAAAGCAGCCACAGGGAAATTCAAGTCATTTGAGGAATGTCAAGCACCCTTAGTAAACCAGGGTAGGAATAGTGACACTCACTCCAACACACATTGAAAGCAAATGAGTGGCTCACCCCACTATAGCCTAATTTCTGTAAGAACACTGCCATCTATAGTTACAGATGTGAACAACATCTGCATCCACAAAACTTCTATTTGTCTATTCTCACCAGTTAGTTATCTATCCAACGCCCCTGGGTTGGTGGTCAATAAATGGTACACGTTGACAATAACATTTTTTTTAAATCAAAAGGAAAATTTGCCTGACAGAAGAAAATTAGAAATTTGGTCATAATAAAAACATAAGAAGGAAAGGCTCCGAGTGAGAAGGTCTATAGGCAAATGACAAGATAGTTGGAATATTATGACGACTATACTCGGGGATAAAATGTCTACATCCACTAAAAAACTAGGAAAAGGTGCAAGAAAGCAAACAGGTGAAAAATGGGTGCCATATTCGCAAAGAATACGTTTCCAAAGCAATTGAGCAGTACAGATGTGTGGAACAAATCAACAAAATGAAATTGGCTGGACATTCTGTGTCACTCTAGTCTAGTCTCTCTAAAATAAATGTAATTAGTCAAATGTCATTTTAGAGGTTGGTGTTATTTGCTAATATTGGTTTCTGTTCTGGGGAAAAGAATTTTAATGACCTAAAAAAGGAAATGTAGCTTCTAAAAATCTCATCCGACAAAATAAACAAATTACAACTATAATAGGTGACCAAATTCTGTTGTCTAAGCCAGATTTCAGCAATTTATTTTACAGTAAATCCAAGCCATTTCTGGATCCAAAGTCACTCTACGTGCTGTGCTGTACTGTAACCATTTAAATACAGTCGATACTCAGAAAAAGCCTAAAAAAATGGCAATATGAGTCGGCCATCTGGTTAACACAGCTTATTCTGCAATCAAAATTATTCAAGTTGGCAGGCATAATTGGAGTCGAAACAGCATAAAACATGAACACAATTACACAATCATGTAAAAAAAAATCCCGAATATGGGATGAATAAAGTTATCCAATAAATATTCTACCACAAAATATTTCCTAAAATGTAGATATAAAGGGAAAAACTAACATCACATATCTCCTTGTCTCTCATTTTCTGAACCGCTTTATCCTCACTAGGGTCGCGGGAGGTGCCGGAGCCTATCCCAGCTGACTGTGGGACAGAGGCCAATCGCAGGGCACAAGGAGACAAGGACAAACAACCATTCACGCTCACACTCATACCGAGGGGCAATTGAGAGTGCCCAATCAGCCTACCCTGCATGCCTTTGGAATGTAGGAGGAAAACAGAGTACCTGGAGAAAACCCACATTATGTATAATATATATGTATGTATTCAAGGAAGAAAACATAAGCACACTTGAGGGTAAATCCCATTTTACGGATTCAAATCTATTAACGTCTTCATTTTCAGTATCAATTCTGAAGAATTCCAACAACCCTAGATGCGCAATGTCATCCTCGCGGGTATAGGAAGATCTTTTGGGGAAAAACCAAAGAAATAGCTGCAAGCAAACAGGAGATTAAACCCGTGTTAACCCGTGTTCTATCAGATTAGCATACATCTATGATTATATATAGACATCAAAATGTTGCTCAAAACGCTTTACAATACTTATACATTTTACTATATATTAAATAAATAAATAAATATATATATATATATATATATATATATATATATATATATATATATATATATATATATATATATATATATATATATATATATATATATATATATATATATATATATATATATATATATATATATATATATATATATATATATATATATATATATATATATATATATATATATATATATATATATATATATATATATATATATATATATATATATATTAATATATATATATATATATATATATATATATATATATATATATATGTTTGTTTTACATTAGTAGAGCATAGTAAAGCTTAGTTCCTTCTACATTAATATATAATATGATATAGATATATAGATACATACTTTTGCCATCATGCTAATTTATTCTGGCACCACAATATTACAACAAAGCGGGATAGATAAATTAACAAAACATGGATATTTGCATGACTGAAAAATGTAAATTTTTATTATTGTTTGTTTTATTTTAACAATGAATATTTAAAAAGGCTCGAGTAAGTGATGGTGTGTAGTGGTGATAAGTTTGATTTTATAAGAGTCCGCTTACGTCATATAATTTCAGTGTATATTTTCTTGTATTTTTTTTATGTTCCCATTAATCGGTGGAAGTTGGTCTTTTTAAAATACTACTATACTTTCAGAAAATCTATTTTTTTTGAAAAAGAGAGAGAAAAACATATAAATGTATCAACACACTGATGTCAGTTCAACTGAGATTTTGCACCATATTCTCACAAGAGCACCCAATTCTGATAGTTTGTGTGACTAATTAATTTATTGACTAAAATTGTTTAGGAATTCTTAATTGCATGACTTTGGCTACAGTCAGAAAAGTTCCAAATGCCATTTTTGGGGGGTATTTGTCGGCTAAAACTCAATCAATTCAACAGAAATGTCTTCATCTGTTCACTATTGTGTTGCTTGTGCATTGAAAAAGCGCCTTATCGCTCTTCTTGACTCCAAAAGTAGGTTATTCACATTCACTTACGCGTCAATAATAAATGAGCCAGGAGAAGAAGCCGGCGTGGGGCACCATCACAAGTGTTGCCGAGGAGCCGCGAGGCAGAAGACGGGCAACAACAACCGTTGAACACGCACTAAAAGCATGGAGCCCACTTAGAGAGACGGGGTCAATGGCTAGAGGGCGTCCATATTGGAATTCCACCACGTTGCATCCTCAAATAGATCCCCGTCAACGCAAAGCAGTAATCAAATAGCAAATTTGTACTTCACTGGGCCAGCTCGGTTCAAGACATGATTTGCTTGATGGAACTATAACTCAATTCCTATTGAAGAGATGGGCCACATGCCATGTTAGAAAGAGTATTGCCTCCATTTTTTTTAAAGAAATTAAAAAGTGGCGAGTTGGAGAAACACACTTTAGTGATAAGGTGCTTTTAAACAAGCCATTTTCTAGGAGGTTCAATAAAATGACAGTCCGGAAAAGCAAAATGTACGTGGATATAATTGTGAACAGGATGTGCAGTTACAGCATACTGTATATCCAGATCTTTTTAAATCTCATCAGACTAGAAGCAACATGTATCATGCATCAACGGTAAGTGAGACACCTTTTATACCCAGAGGAGGATGGGGGTTAATGTTCAGTGCACTTATATGGCAGAGAAAATTAAATAATTGGGTATGTCTGTCTGGGCTTTTCAGATACAGAACATGTAAACGCGTTAGCCTGACTGAGATCGTAGCAAATTAAATTCATCATAATGGGGTTAGAAGTGAATTTTATTCCAGAACTTATAAAGCAAAAATAACTAAATTGACCTAGCATAATATCTATGCTCTCCTGAAGGTTTAACTAGAAAGTAGGGAACACGAAGGTTGTACAGATAGTCGACGAGAGAAATATTGCTTATGTTCATAACATTGTATTATGTGTCAGTCCAAGAATTGACAGGAAACACTCAATTTTACGAGTTTTTCCATCCGGAATGTGTACTTGATATGGGCTCGTCATGCTTTTTATAATTAGGTTTAACGTTGAGCAAATTATTGCCATTTTTTATTGCATTGTGGCCATGGGGGATGAAAGTCATGCTGGTAGGCTTTGCATGATGTATTTAAAAATGCATGAAATCCTGTTTCCATTAGGTATCCATACATTTTTTTTATCTGACTTCCCTTCTCTATGATTCATGACTAGATTAAAACAAATGTTATCGTTTTTTTTCCACATCAAATCGTGTTGGTTCCATCGATCTGGCCTCATGTAAAGTTTCCTAGTTCCTACTTGTTAATGTTTAAAAAAAATGCTCTGTTAATGAGTAATATTTACAGTAAGTGCCATAATGAAGCACCCTCCAAATTGCCAGTTCAAATGATGACCAATTATTTTGTTAATTAAGCTTCTGTGCCCCCATGTGCATAGGCCACAGATTCCTCACCTGGGCATGCAATGTTTACAAATATACAGCAAGTAAGACAATACAAAAGAGGTCTAAGTTGAATTGCTTTGAAGATTGTGATTGAGTGTTACAAAGTACCTGATGTCCGTTACTGTGTGCTGCGTGAGCATGCAGTCAGGCGCGTGTGATCAAGGTTGAATCGTGGCAGAGCATATTTCCTGAAAGTGCGCTCATCCAGATGCTGTCAGGTGCAATAGAAGCGAGGGTCCGGGCTCCCCGGGGCGATGTCCGGCCGCGGGGGATGATCAAAGCCTTCGCATGCGACCATTTCACACTAAGTTTGAAGCTTTCAAAGCAGCCTCTCGTGATGCCGCTAATTCCCACACCCGGCAGTCATATTTGAGGCAGTCACGAGGACGCGTGGCAACCTGTCGACTCCAGTCAAGCACCATTCTGTCTCTCCGCCGACCCATGAAATTTGCAAGTCGGACTGTAAGGAAAAGCAAATGCGAGGAGGCAATTAGATGAGAAACCATAACTGTCAATGTTTCACATGACACCAATTATCTTCCTAGGACACCCTGTCTTACATCTTAAATCTGATTTTTTTCAAAATAGCAGAGGTTTTTGCATTTGGGGTAACTAAATGAGTTTACAAAGTTGATCGTACACTTCCTGGCAAGGTTTCAGCAAGAACCATGACCCTGACATTCTGTGTCAGTTCACCTGACAGAGTTAACATAAGCATCTCAAATTTCGATACACAAATGATGCCAGTTGTCAAACTTCAAGTTCAAAATTTTACGACAATCCAGTTGGGGATTATGTAAATAGATAGATATCAATTTCAAACGTCCATCAATCTAAAATGAGTGTTGTTGGACTGGGAAAATGCAAAGATGTAATTTCTGGAATGCTTGGGAGTGTACATTTTGTGATATAACTTTTGACCTTGAACTTCACCCTGAAGACCAGACCTTGATCTGACCAAGGCAGGAATTAAAAGCCTCACTGCTTATCTTAAATATATATAAATTAAAAAATAAAAATAATAAAAACAAGGATAAGCATTTTTTTTTGCTTTTTGGGGCAATTTAGAGTGTTTAGGCAGCCTACAATGCATGTTTTTTGGGATGTGGGAGGAAACTGGAGTACCCAGGGAAAAGCCACATATTCAAGGAGAGCATACAAACTCCAAAGAGAAAGATTTAAACCCTCGATCTCAGAAAAGTGAGGCAGGGATGCTTACCACCCAGCACTGTGCCACCGTAGTACTATTAAGAAGTAGTATTATTTACTTCTTGCTAGCAGGCACTGAAGCATTCAGCAATCTTCCATATAAGACTTGTAGCGACAACTCATTGGACTCAGATGGCATCAATATGGAGACACGGTGGTGCTGAAATAGCTGCGGAGAACGAGTCAAACATACAGATGGTCCGTCGCTCTGCACATCAGTGCAGCCATTCAGCTGTCAGAGCCGATGAATTATGTCGACATAAAAAAGAAAAACAATCAGCTACATTGTGCCAACAGCACTTTGTGATTTACTCTGCTACTTTAAGAGGAAGCTATTTGAAAAAATACCAAGTCTAATACCAAGTCTTGGAAATATGTTACACTTGCAATATGGCGTCTCCTAAGGCCAAGCACACTAAGCAACACAGGGGAAAGTAATTGAGCAAGCAAGTTTCCTTTTTAATGATTGGATGACCTTTGGCCATATACTCTAATTATGACTACATTTGAAATGTTACTGGCGGCAAGAAAGCAAAATACGGAGAGTATCTGTTACCAAGTAGAGAAGTCCATAAATGTGGAGTTTGATCGTTGCCTATAGCCTTTCAAAACAATCCACACTGTATTTGTGGGTTGGACAAATTTACTTTTTAGATTCCAAACATTGGACGATCAATCGTTGATTCTTTTTTCGGAGGGGATACTTCCTCGCTGCACCATTACTCGATCCACCATTTGGTGATGAAACAGTTTTTATCACAGATATTGCAAAATTGTGTGTGGTCTCTATCAGAATTTTGTTTAAGTATGACAGAGGCCTTTCTTACTTTATTCCGGTCTTCGTTCCATCTTTCTTCATTCAAAGCAAAAAATATCAACAAAGATGAAGGCATGGATTTGTCTAAAAATAACTGACAGATCAATGCATGCCTGGTTTTGCTTATAAGAACTCTATGTCTACACGAAAGAAAATACTAGAGGATGTAGCAGCAAAGTATACGAATAAAGCAATTCCATCCACTTTGTTTTAATAAAAAAAACTTATCAGTGGTGAAATCTCAGGAAATTGCTGGCTACTTGCTTTATTAGTGCTCCTGGCTCGCCTAGGCTCTTGATAAAGCATTTTGTTTTAATTAGGCTCGATTCCACACTTCAGCAGGGATGACCTGGTATTACGCTGAAGTGCCTGACGAGCCAATGAGCTGCCGCTCCTTCGCGCATTGCAATCATTCCTCACCAGTGCTCATCTCAGGGGCCCAGGACTGAATCAAAGGAGTCTATATTAAGCAGAACCAAATTGTTCAACACGGTAATCTCCTACATATTTTTTTCCATTCCTTTACTCAGTCACACTTGCAAAATGAAATGCTGCAGGGGAGAGAATGAAGCATTGCTGTGCATACCAACGAGGACCTTGGATATCCTTCATGGACATCATTGTTTAAATGTACTTAATTACAATGTGTTTTTATGCTCTGTGATTGACTGGCTACCATTTCATGGTGTACCAGCCACTTGTGCAAAGTAAGTCGGGATGGGCTCATGAGCAGGATAAATGGGAGAGGAAGAAAAAAATGGGACAATGGATATACGTATGATTGACACTAGCTGCCTAGTGGGCGAGTGGTTAGCATCCCTGTCTCACAGTTCTTAGATTGTGGATTTGATCCCAAGTTCGGACCTCCCTGTGTGGAATTTGTTCTCCCCAGGCTTGTGTGGGATTTCTTCGGGTATATCGGTTTCCTCCCACATTCCAAAGACATGCATGCTAGGCTGGTTGAACACTCTAAATTGCCTCTAGGTATGAGTGGGAGCATGAATGGTTGTCAATCTCCTTGAGCCCTGTGATTGGCTGGCCACCAATTGAAGGGGTCACCGCCTGGTGTCCATAGTCGGGTCTGGATAGGCTCCAGCACCCTTTGCAGCCCTTGTGAGAATGAGCGGTATAGGAAATAAACAAATGAATGAATGATTGATAATATTGCCCGAAAGACTGAGTTGTTTTTAAATCAGGTTTTGGCTGACGTCAAATGTCTTTGTATAATGAAATTAAAACGTATTGACAAGCATTGATTGAAGCATTACTGAATCGTCAGCAGTTATGGGGGAGAATTTTGTGGTTTTAACACAAACGTGTTAAAAGCACTGCGCCCTTAATGGTGGAACTGTTGTTGTTGGAACTGTTTCCATCATGAGAATCTCTTGTGTGGACTCATCTAATTGGTTTCTCTCCAAATCAAAAGAGAAAAAGATAGTTAAAGGACAAGACAATTATATCCAATGTTACACCGCCACCATGCATGATCTCCCAGGTATTGGGTTTGGGTTGTGGTGGTAGACGATGATGGATGAGAGCTTAGTGGCAGCATGAGAGCTGCTCCCTTCCAAGACAGGGATTTAGGAAGTGCGCCTGCCTGCCAGCCAGTCCACAGGATAGCGTCCAATCACCGTGATACTTTAATCCAACCTGGCCTTTCACACAGGGGCGGCCCCGTCACTTGATATGAAATGTAAATGGGAGGGATTGACTGCGTCGATAGGGAAATGTCACCATCACAATCTGACATACTCATTAAATTGCAAGGGGGGAAAAATACAAAGAAAAGGACAAAGGTAAAGCGTGTCCACCAATTAATCTGCCACCACATAGTAGATTCAGAATCAAAGCTGGAGACCAAGTTGAATGAGGTCAAGAAGAAGGGAGGGCTTTTTGGAATTATTGCAGTTTTGCGTCTAATCTAAGTTTAGGTGTGTAAAACAAAGAATAGTAAACAACAGAATAGCTCAAAGAAAGTTGAATGACATTTTAAAAAATGAAAAAGCCTTTGGTACACTGAAATAATCAAGTCTGTGGTATGGGAGATTTTCTTTGTTGTGAAAACTGCAAAAATGAAATAAAATGTTAAAACGTGGCTGTCTCAGTTTTACAATCTGAATTTTTCCATTTTATTTGATGACATCTGTTTACCAGCAAAACCTAAAAATCTGAATTTAGAAAGCGGAACAAAATTACATATTGGTCAAGTTAAGAAGAAAATTGTATTTTAGTAAAACGCAGTATGTCAGGAATAACAAAAATATCTGCCATTGCTTCTATTATTGCACACTTTCTGTCAAATCTACTGATACACAATGTTTACATAATTTATGTATTTTTGAAAAATATTGGTATGGGGGAATATTTGGGTACATTTTGGTAAACTTTCATTCTTACATGTTTCAACGGACGAATCGACAAGGATTAAATTGATCAACACAAATTTGCCTAAGAATGCAAACATCATTGTTTTTAGTTGTGCTGTATTTCATATCGCCACCTGAAAATTAGTCATTTGTTTAAAAAATATATAAAAAGAAAGGAACCTAGCATGTTCAGTTTACCCAATTTTACTCCATACTAACAGGATTATATGATGCCAATTACATTTTTATTAGGGTCATCAGGGCCACATTTCCACAAAACTTTGTGACTCTAGCAGGAATCACAGAATGGTGGCTTGTTCCATCTTTAAATTGCACTGTAAATTTGACCAGTTAACTCAGGCTAGAGTCTATTTAACCCACTTAGTTACACCAGAATTAAGGATATCAATAAGTACATTCATTTATCCTCAAGTTTGGCATGGTTGCTGGGGCCTATCCCTATGCCAAGTATGGGCAGTAGTAGGGGGTTGGGGGGCACCCTAAAATGGGTGTCAGCCATAAACATGGAGACAAAGTAAACATGGAAGTAAACAAGAAACCAAAATAAAGAGCGAATATCCTCACCAGAAACTTAAATAATACATTTCTCAGGGCATTGCGGCGATTTGAACATAATGTACCTCTCATGAGAGGCAATTTTTCAATCTCCGTTTTCTCAAAAATACTATTATTCATCCGACAATATTGCCATCCACGTGGGCCCACATTTTCGAACCTACATTGCTAAATATGATGGGTATTTTGATATTTTACAGCTATAGAAAACTGAAAGGTGTGAAATGGTCAGAAGATTTGAGGGGTCTAAATCCGCAAACATTAAATATTTGTGATAAGGGGTAGCGGCCGCTGTTTGACTTCTCCTCAATTCTCTGGAAGGTAGAATAAGCTGCCAAGGGTGTTGATTCTCCAAACAGCAGCTTGAATCCTGAGTGACAGCATGAGGATAGTGATTGACGCTATGATTACTACTCACATGTGCAGGGGCGGGATAGGCTGCTGTCAGATATTGTGTGTACGCAGCTATAATGCTGTATGTACCTCCTTTTGTGATCACGTGATCATTGAAGCCAATCAAACTATGCTTCTTACCAACCTTATCAACCATAGGTTAATTTTCACTTTTTTTTTTTTTTTTTTTACAAGACACATCTGATATTGTTTATGCAGGGCGAAGAGTCCAAAACCGATGTTTTCCCATCCAACCTAAGCCTCTTTCACATGTGATTACTAGATATGTATCCAATACATTTGCTTTATCAACACTCACCAAACACATTCAAATTATACGTCGTCAACAAGTGAAATCCCTCATTACGGCATAAAATCCTCAAAAGTTACCACCAAAGTAACAGCTAAGAAGTCCTGATATTTATTTATGTAAACATGATGATGTGACACACGTCACAGTACACGTTTGACATGATATTGAAGCATTCCCAGACACAGTCACAAATGTTTGCGCAATATGAAAGATTACAAGAAAATTTCGAAATAAATAAAAAAACCTGAATTGGGGCATCATCCCTCTTGTTTGGGCCTCATGGCACTGACTATAGATAAGAAAGCATCACAGATAGCAGGGGTGTGCAGAGACGTCAAATTCCCTATTATGTTTTCAAATTTGCTCTGAAAAGTCATTTAACGGGAGCAGAGGAGCACCACATGGGGGATAGCGACTCTGCATCCCTCCGAGAGTTTGAGTTAATGGAGCTGCGAGTACATTAGTGGGTGCACTGCATCATGTGTGCATTGTCACGGATACAAGTTGGAGGCGCATCCCATAACAGTCTTGTAGATCATTAATTTCTTACATCCCAGGCCGAACCTTTGTGCGTATAGGATTGTAATTGAATCTCTCTCAGTGATTATGACTGTATACCCAAGGAAAAACATACTTTAAGTAATTCCCCAGGTGTCATGATGACAGAATCAATCTAACATATGCAATTTGATACTTACGATTAAAACAACAGGCATAAAGGAAATGTAGCAACAAGTAAAGAAATAATAGTACAGTAAATGGAGGATATTACATTTTGTAGATAACCTGATTTTGCCTTGGTGGCTATCCTAGCTGAGTGGAAGGCGAGCCTAAACTGGTCAGCGGCGACCAAACGCAGAGCAGAAACGGAAACCGAAAGCCATTCGCACTCACGATCACACCGCCATTGATTAAGAATCGATCCCACGCTCCACGCATCAAAGTCAGGTGAATGAACCAATACACCATCAGTGACTATGATAACTAAAATCCAATTAAACGTCGTTTCTCAATATACTATTACTAACACTGCGTGTCGCAATCACATTTAATATGGTGTTGGAACTGAATTTTAAAAATGTCTATTATAGTAACTAATAAGGTAATTGGGGATTTTTAATAAGGAAACCTCGGCCTGAGGTTGACAGGTATGCTAAAGTGAACATTGCAACAGCTTCAAGATTTAGACAAAAGACAACAATATCAAAAGGAACAACTGTTCCTATGTTGCAGTTCTCTACAAATTAACAACAATAGCAATAAATGTAAAAAAAAAATGCTTTGTTAGCTTTGTTAAAAATGAGACTTGCAGCCGCCAGAGATGAAAACACAAGAGCATCTTGAAACTAATATAAATGTTAAGAAATAGCTATATCGCTTTAAGATACCAGAGATTGAGATAGACTATTCTGAAGAAACAGCATTCCTGCCTCGGCACAATTTACGGCTCGTTAACAAACCTCAACTAAAAGCGATTCTCTTTCTAGAACCCACCATTAGAATGAATACAATTGTGTAAGCAATTTGGCTAAAAGTCTAGTGTGTGTCATTATTTATCTTTTAAAAAGTCAGCCTGATCCTATTTTAGTAGATTGAATTAGATAATTAAGTTACCAAGCATTATCTTTAGCTGCATATTGACCCAGACTCATGCAGAGCGGCTCTCAGGGGGAAACAATAGGACATGAAATTCAAGCACAGCACTTGAGACACCGACATGTGCGACTAGCATTATTTCAACCTCAGCAAAACAACATAGGCCCTTTGATTATACATACTGTATACTGTGAGAGAAGGCCTGAGACGATGGTTACACAGTAAGTGATAGTAAAATCACAAATAAAACAAAGATCGTTTGTGTTGCCGTATAAGTCATCATAAACAACAAGCCAAGTCAATATCATAGTAGTTCCCGGGCTACTTCCCAATTCACACAGAAAGGCTTAATCCATTTATCTGGCCTTGTGCAATTTAATGAAGCAATGGCATATATATGCACTTATTAATTTTGACAAATCTCACTAAACTACCAAACAAAAATGTCAAGAAATGGACTTCTACAGGTCATGATGTACATTCTGCAACTGAGTTGACACGCATTTCATTATTCTGCCCACTGCCCATAAGTCACTCCCATAAACAAATAAAGATAAAAACTTTGAAGTGAATAAAAACATTTCAGACCAGTTAATGCAATTGAAACTAGATAATTTATACTAGGGAAAAGCTGATGATCTTTAATGGCACACTCAAGTCCCACGGCACAGTTGTCGGGAATCACTGCTCGGCATAATGGTTACTTAGTCGGCAGATTCACTGATTCGTGGAAAAGGCGTGTGATCTTTTCCAGCAAATAAAATATAAGAATGCCTGTGGCACTTATTTTGGATCTTGGCAGTGGAAAATGACACTGTCAAACATTAGACACTTTTAAAATAGCAATTGGATTTATTTTGGAAATTGTTCCATCGCAACAGGAGAATTAAGTATTCCCGTAAAAGAACACGGGTGGGTGCGGGTGAGTTGGAGACTATTTTCTGTTTCTTAGAGTGCAAACATGCAAGAGTCAACGCCTGAGCGAGCCTTTTGACAGGTACATTTGTTTGCTTGACCCCCTGGCAGTGACCCTGAATGCAGCACTGCTTTGTGCAATTGTGAAACCAAATCCCTTAATCAATCTTGAATAAGTCACCCCAACACCTCTTCTAATATTAAAAGAATCTGTTGTTCTTTAAAGTGTATAATGATGTAATGGGTGTTGCTAAACATGCTCAATTTTTGGACCCCTGGAGCAAATAAGATGCGAAAATAAACTACTACAGTCGTCCCTCGATTATCGTGACTTCAACTATCACAAATCATGATTTTCTTGGATTATTAATTATTTTTAAAAAGAAAATTTATTTTTTTAAATTCATAAAAATGTGAAAGCAGGTGCCCTGTCTTCAGCTTGCTACTTGGAATCACCACTGAAGAATTTTTTTTAAAGTTCATAAAAATGTGAAAATCCGCACTGAAACTTGCAAGCAAAAGCAACTCCCCTGTCTTTTGATTGCTACTAGGACTCAGCACAGAAGAAAAAAAAGATTAGTCATTATTGACACAAAAATGCGTGTTAAAGCCAAACAATTTTGTTAAGCTTTTATGTTTTATGTTAAGAAAAATAAGGTGACACTTGAGCTAGATTTTGGTAATCATGCTGAACTCAAATTTTATGAAAGGGCTCATATTATTCTTTGCATATGAATGATGCTTTGACACATAGGCAATTAAAAATGAAGTTAAAATAATATATAATGTCAGTAAATCAGACAGCTGGTACGATTTTTCTACAGCGATTAAGGTTTAATTTCTCTTCATTAGCTAAGTTTCTGCTGTACTTTGGCCAACGTTTTAGACACTGCTCTTGTAGTCATTGCACGATGTTACTTGCCCATCCTTGTAGGCAAGCCCAGGGATAGGTGATATCTTCCCAACAGTTAATGACCAGGGATTTAAAGCAAACAAATCCGACACCTGCTGACTAAGGAATTGTGGGTAAAATTAAAAATTCTAGTGACTACTGTGACAGCTTAGTAGAGCAAAAATAGTTGATTTGCAACTGTTTCACTATTGGTATAATCTAACGCTGCACAGTTGTTACTTGGCAGAGGCTGACCTTTTGCGACCTCTGCTTGGAAAAGGTTCATGCGACACATATCGACTTTCAGGATGAGCGCCTTCGCTAACTGCTCATTGGTGTATCTGCACACACAAAGGAGTAGCTCGCCTGTTATCCAAAGTCAGATCCAGCTCAGGCGACAATCCATTTCCGTGGTTCCTCTTTGCTACCTCATGACAGCCGCTTTTACGCTTGATTTCACCTGAGAGGTCCATGCCATGCACCTTGCCTCCGTGGGCTTGACCCAGCCTCAATCAGCAATCTTCCATTTAACTCACTTCTCCGGGAAAAGAAGCTGGGAACAGCAGATATGAATGTACGCTAGCTTGCTGAATCCAAGGAAATATTTTAACAAAGGACTGACGTTTAAAGATATTATGAACTGATACAAGTAACTTTACAATGATATCGGAGCCCATTTGGACACGAAAAGTCCTTTTGAAAAAGGAAACAAAATAGAAAAAGGCAATAATGAAATTAAACAGACTGATGTCCTTACAGACTAATCACCGCCATGCGGTGCATACTCAAGATAAAGTTACTCCTTGAGAAAACAATTCATAGCCTTTAAACCATGCAGTTGGACCGCACATGACGAACAGATAAACGATTCAAATTGGTTCATTTTTACACCTCGAGTGGTCATGTGAGGTCTGGGTCTCCACATTGTATAATGGAGTATTTATACGAAAAGAAATATCGCTCATAAGTCTGTAAAAATGCATAAATAAACTGCACTAGACTAAAAGCCACAGGGTCCTTACTGTTAAAAAATTAAGGTACTTTGCACATTTAGGCATATTAAAATGGTGACAATTGTGACCTTATGGTCTGTAGGGCCTGTCTGCATTGAATTCTGGGTGCGAGTCATCCTAGGTGATTTTGTACAAGAGTTAAGGTATATTCCGGGACTGGTAGCCAGTCTTTTTCAGGGCAATTTATAAGGGGTATTTTGTGAAAAGGAACCTGCTTGGCCTTTCTTCAATAAAAAAAATGGAAAAAAAATGGGCAAAACCCAATGACACTGGAAGCATGGGTCCGAGGGTGGTTGCTAACTGTTGTAAAATAGCATTTAACCTGTTCAAGGCCTTAGTTAATGAAGGGCAAGAGGTGAGAAATGTCCTAGAATGGTCACCTGTATGTCTTATGACTGAGTATTTGGTACACTTCTGTAAAATCATCTCACTACCACTGATAAAATTGTGATTAAAATGGTTTGGGGGAACTTTACCTTGAAACAAACCAGGGTCCTGAACACAGATGGTGCCAACAGTCGACTGAGCGAATTAATGAGACAAGCCAGGATCTAACGCAGATTGATTAAGCAAACCATATGCAGCCAAAGTCTCTTAACATCTGCAGATAGGATTATTCTCCTAATCCCATGCCACATTTCTTTTCATGGCCCCACAAGTGGTTCTGTAAGCACAAATGTTTTTTTGGTTTTGTGGAACAGCAGGCGGGAAAGGGATCACTTACACAAGTAGACGAGTATCATCTGAAAACGTGTCAACAGGATGCTGTCCATTAGAGAAGTTTTGCAGTGAAGCTAATGACAAACCATGTCTTTCTAATCCAACAGATCTACCCAAGAATTTATGTTAACCCATGGCCTACAAAAATAGGCATCTTGGTTTCAATGGCTCTGAGTTTTCCGTCATCCAAAGAGGTGTTGGTCAAAGTGTGGTACACCTGCGTGGTACGTAAAGATTTTGTTTGATAAATCGTCAAAACGTGCATTAATTACAGTGGCTGGGGTGCAGCTTTGTTGAACTGTGCCTTATGTTACAGTGGTTGATAATTTTATTTGGCTAAAAAATTGTCACTAATGTGTCCTCAAGGACCACACCGGTCAGCCAAAGTAGCTTATTAGCCGACTAAGCAGCAGCTCTTGCTTGTTGAAAGCAACCCATTGCTAGGCAGTTTATGTATAACAGACAACACACAACTCAAAAAAACTTGACACAACCACCCTCGGTGTGTTGTCCCTTCACAGTTGTCTGACTCAGTGATGATGACAGCCCATCTTTAAGTGGCAATCAAGCGAAAAGGAGAAAAATGTTCCGAGTTCCTCAGCTAAACATATTCAGAAGACATATTGTAGCTACTGGAGAGTGGGCAGAGGAGAGGGACACCAATTATCCATACTTGGTTTACTTAAACAAAAATCACAAATTAACAAGTAAATTGAGATCAAATTCAAGCATTACTCAATAATTAAAAGATGATTGAAGATTAAGCAGTGGAACCAAGAAGCAGTTCAGTAATATATTACCATGAAAGGTAACAGAAAGCACATTTATACAGAGCTGCTAAAAGGGCCAAAACCAAGTCAGTTGCTCAGTGACATTTTTTTTTAACAGGTAACCAGTAACTGAATTGAAAAACATTTTTCAAGCAACCACCCGAATCCTGCCCGTGCTTGTATATTAACTCTCTGCTTCCCCCACTATTTCACTTTATTTCCCATTGCTGTCAGCTACAGATGATAATGGCAGCTATTTTGGCCTGCAGCTCATGATAGCTTTTTTCTATCAATGTTACTCCGTACTGGGAACCATTCAACAAAATGGCCCATCATTATAATGTAATTTATAACCCTTGCCCAAAAATGTCTGTGAAAAAAAAATGGAATGTTGAATTTTGGAACCAAACAAGCTATGGAGACAGTATGTCTGATGTTTAAGCAGCTGTGCTGGGAAAATGAATGAGGGGAATCAGCCAAGAAAGCCCAATAATGAGAGATTAAGAAAATTATTTTGTAATTAAAGTGTATGGAAATAGATATTGTAAAAGTATTCAGATGGATTTCAGTGTTATTTTTGACTATTCTCCAATTTTTGCTTGTCCAAATGGTGAAATATTTGAGTCTTTCTCTTCTGTCGGCTTTTCTCACTTTTTTACAGAACTCTTATTTTTTTGCCATTCAGTGGGTTCTCTAAAGTGAAACAATATAGAACAATATTAGCATGCCACCATTTGACCAATGTTTTTACCACTAGAGGACAGGACAAAGAATTACTTTTACATTGCAGTGTTTTTATAAACATTTGATTGTATGAGTACCATTAAACATTTACTTCTAGTCTCTGAGCACCAATGAAATTACCATTATTGAATAAATCCTGGTGATATCAAAAAATTATGTAATTGCTTTTCGACAAGATTCAAAACACATTTCAACACAAAATGATGAAACCGGACTGAAATACGGATTACATGTGTTTTTAAAATAAGCAATAACGTCACAACATTCCTCACCGGCCAGCAGTCTGAGCCATGAGTGTTCCTAAATGGAAGGAGGTGTAATTACGAGAAGACGCGGGCAGGTAGGAGCCAGCCGAGCAATCATTCCTCCTGATTGAAACACAACATTGAGGTCCAAAAGGCCATCAGAGCGCGAGCGGTCGGCAGTTGCAATCTGACGCCTCAATAAACCAGAGTGAAATTAGAAACTTCTTGTTGGAGATGCGATACTTTCACTGACAAAGCGCCTGAGCCAACACAATGCTTTCTGATTTCATGTCAATAAGTCTTAAGACAAACTTTAAATCTGTGTGAGATGACGCTTGCTACACACAAGTGAAAAATTGATTTATTTGAAGTAGTAACTGTGTGTATTTCCTGTCTACATGCTATATGTAAATGGGATTTACTGGGGAAAAAACATTCTGTTTTAAGGAAACCCATAATAATGCAAAGCTTTGCTGCTAATTACTCATACTAGCTCATATTTTTCTCGGGAGAATAGAAACGGCCATGGGCAATATGGGATTTTCACTGTGGGTGCTAATCCAATTATTTACCCATTGTGAATTTAATCCTGACACTCCAATAACAGTGATGTTGAAGGTATCGGAATATGACCATTAAATAGGAAGGCGAGGTTTAATGCAATGTCTTACAAATGATCCTTTAAAGTTTCAAATTGAATATTTTCAACATATTTTAACTCAGTCTAGCATGACTGGACTGTTAAACAACAACACAATGAAGCGCTAGAATGGATTCATTTTAGTAATGTCCCGATCCAAGTGTTTTTCAGTACCACATAGTATTGGAGTCGGTAAGAAGATGGGATTCAATCCAGGAATCTCGTGTGTTTTCAGAACTTTGGTGCTTTTCGGCTTCAGTATATCAAAACTTTAGGCAAACATGTTTGTGGACACAGAAAAATATGATGTTTCAGTTCACATTTTGGACAGAAAGTGAAAATGATCACATAAAACAGTGCATATGCTTTGAAATTGGGTGGTTCAACTGTTACTGAAAAAAAATCTGTATTCATTGCCCTGAACCAAATGAGGTAAAACGTTCCAGTATGAAAGATGTAAGTGAATTTTTGATCCATCAGGACATTTTGTTATTTAGCAGCACTTGCAAAGCAAGTTCACAGAAGCGCTTCAGAAATTAGCCTCCCCAGGCGACAGGTCTGCCTTGTCTATTAACCCCCTGTTGTGAGAGTGGAAGCTGAGAGATGTATGGAGCTGTGATCGTTTAAAATTGGCCATCACCAAGACGAAGCTGTTTATTACATGGGCATACTGTGAATTTAAATTGTTTTATCACATGCCTACGAATGCATGCAGTGATTCATTAGAGGAAAATAAAACTGTTGTGGAATTGTAAAGAATAACGCACCACAGGCTTTTCTCTAGATGAGAACATTTAAAGTCATCTCGCTCAAGAGTCATCTTTGCAATTTATTATTATTATTATTATGATTATTAACTTTACTCGCGTGACATTTTCCATCAGCCTTGCCAGTGAATTCCATTTCTAGGACAGCCATCCACATCTCAGTCAAATCTATTCAACTAACTGACAGGCTCCCTTTGCTGATTAAGGAATAGCAGGTGCTGGAAGTGCATCTTAAATATTTAGTGAGGATTTTAAAATACCATTATTCACAGCTTAAGTTGTGTGGGCACGCTATCAAAAAGCGACAGGTTGAGGAGAAAGAACCCGGCAAATTGTCAGCGCCATTCTCCTTTTCAGAGGAGAGGAATTTATGTCCTTTGAGCAATGGACTGTCTGGGCACGAATTTGAAGAGACGGTTGAGGGACACAATGGCAGCGAGGTTATGCAAAGTAAAGATTTTTTGCTCAGTACAGAAATCTTTTGCTTTTTAATTGCTCCCCACAGACCACATTCTATTACATTTACTGAAAAATTCCCCTCCCACCCACAGGCACAAACACTGTGCATCTAGCTGTCAGGCACGCAGACAGGCATTCTTTTCAACATTTTTTGAATTTCACAACATGAAGGACAATTAAAGTTCTGGTAGGCGGACAGTCGAAACTAACTGTGCCCACCAGGCAAAATGTTTCTTCATCGCGTGCTTTGTATGATAAGAAAGACTATGCTATTGCACACAGGGGTGGGACAAATAACACACACTCGGGCAATTGTGGTTCGAGGGACTAAAACAGGGGTAGGGAACCTATGGCTCGGGAGCCATATGTGGCTCTTTTGATGTGTGTACATGGCTCTCCGCGAACCTGTGTGGTAAAATATGGAAACCGCTGGTGAGAGACCCAAGTCCCAGACGCAACAAAAATTGACCATAGGGTTTTGGATTTAGCCAGACTAGTGTTAAAACCAGCATAAGAATCTAATTCAACAGATTGGAGTTGTTTCCCGGCATTATGAAGAACTGGTTTTACATTGGCCACTATTAGCCAAAGTGCTATTTTGACCAAAAGTGTACCTTCCATTTTTCTAAGCCGCAACTACTTTCTGTAATCACCTGACACTAAATAATAAGCTTTAGTCTCAATCGGTCGAGTAGTTTTGAAGCAATTTGACATCAAAAAGTGTCTCTCTCCCCGTGCTACACAATTTCCGGACCACAAGGCAACGTCACTCACAAGAGGTGTTTACACTCTTACGGGGCCACACTTCATTACTATTCAAATTATGATTCCAGCTATCCATCCCATTTGCCTTTTTTTCCTAGGAGTGATTTTAGACAACAGTGTAACATTTGCCTGTTGATTAAATTTTGATCTGTTGGGCTAGTTCTTGTGAATGCTGCTACCATCATTCTGAAAAAGCCTGGAGGAACATATTTTGAAAACCTTCTGTTCAGTGGATGTGACCGTCATGTTCAGCCCGTCTATGCAGTGAACATTTGGAAACCTGTGGGGTACTAGCTAGGTGTAGCTTGCTAGGGAATTCATCTCGTACTCTGTCACGGCATTTCCAGAAATTAGATTTTGGCATACTGTCACAAGAAATGCCTTTCTTTCCCGATGGACTAAAATCAGTGCGTCGGGCTACAAATATGTTGTCTTTTTAGTTCAAGGTTAAAAATAATAAGTAAAACTCGAGACGACCCCGTTAATTTGGCATGGGCACAATCCACAAATAATTATTATATTCTGGCATAGTAAAGCTATTAACACAAATATTCTTCTGTGCAAAATAGAGAATGAGGACATTGACAAAGGGCGACAGTGACACAAACAAAGTTCCTTAATGGTTCCTCCACTGAATGGCCGGCCAAAATGGCAATACAAGAGGCAGTTAAGTGACTCCTCTCTCCCAATGCACGCCCGTGGCAGAAAGAGATGCAACAAAAGACCGGGGAAAAAGGGCAGTTTCTGAAACATAGATGTTAGTTTGCTCAAACTTCTAACCCCGAGGCCTTTATTTTCATCTATTAGGTGAAGTGACCTGGAGAAGATGAGTGCAAACATGCTGAAAGAACACAAAAGAGGAATGATGCTCTTTTATGACTTTTTTTCTATAGGAATTTCAGTCAGTGATGGACAGGAAGACTCTGTCTGGGTGAGAAGATGCAAGTTTGTAAAGAGCCTAGCCTCAATATTTTGTTTTTGTCTACTTTGCTTACCATTTTCATAACTGTTGGGAGGAAGCAGGAGGAGCTGACTTTACTGGCTTAACTGATCAAATGTTAATCATAGGCAAATACATTGAATCCATCTTCTATGATTGCACTTGCGTCTAGGTAAGTGCCTCACGCTGTCAGTGATGGAGGCGCTTCATCCCATCAAAAAGGAGTTTGAACGAGCTGTTAGAGGTGACATACATTTTGCAACGGTACCAGACATTCACCAATAATGACAAGAACCATACACGGTAAAGACTACTTATAGTGGAAAAGGCCAAGTAACTGTTGGACATTTCAAAAGTCCAATAAAGACAGGGACTGCATCCTAGTTCCTTCTAGCTGTGCTATCAGTTCTTCCACATGGGTGCCTACTTCACTTCACATAGCCCCCACATTTACTGAGCCGATGTTGGACATGACAGACAGATGCAGGTTGAAGAAGTGCATGCTCCTTACATGATTGGTCCTGTAATGTTGTGCCTATGCCACTCATGTGTGGCCGGCTACACGGATGCTAATTACTGCCGCATCCCTGTGGCCGAGTGTGACAAATACAGCTGCGAGGGCGTCGGCCGGCATTTGGAATTGGCGCGAGTATCCCCGTAAGGATGAGTCAACCACGACAACCAGATGGGAGGTGTACAAGCACGCTGTGGACACACGGCGCTGCATGGTCTCTATCGTAGCCCATAGCCTCCTCAACGAGACTCTGATTAACGAGTCTCGTCAGGCACCGTCCGTTGCCACTCGCGCCAATTAAGGCATGAGTCTTTCCACATGGATTCCCTCTCAGAAGCAAATAGCCAGACGGGTGTGCAACCTCTTTCTTTCTGTCTCAATCTAACCCAGCGGGCGCTGAGCCTCTTGCCCAATCACTGTCCCTTTGGCCCAGCGGGAGTCATGCTATCATCCCACCAGTCTTGAACTGGCTCTCTTTTAGCCTCCTGCAGTTGAGCCCAGCGCAGGAAAGCGGAGCAATCAAAGCAGAGCATCAAACAAAAATCCTATGTGACAGACAGACCTCCGTTGGGGTCTCTTTCTGCCCACTTGGTGTCCGCTGCAGGGTGACACGGGGTGCTAATTGGATCAACTAAATGGCTTTAGCAACGCAACGGGTGGAAAACAAATTACTGGCTTGATTTGATTGGATGCTTTCAACATTGCTTCTCAGGCAGACCCTTGAAAGTTAATAGTGTTTGACCTGCTGCTGCCCACGTCAAAAAACTTTCAAGACCCTGATTGGAGGCTTTGTTCTCCCTCTGCAGTGGACAGTAAGAGAGGACCGTTTGTTTTGCGATGTATGTAGTAAACAATACAATGAAAAAAATATAGTTAAGATGCCAGTCTAAGACAGTATACTCTAAATTAAGATATTGACTGACCTATATCATGGGATCAATTAAATATAACTAAATGTGGGAATATCAGGTCGGGGCTTCTTGCAGAGATTTCAGACTCCGATTGATAAAAATATGAACCCAGACAATGTTGGTTTTGAAATTCATCATCCACCCTCTTCAATGCTTGTCATCATTAAGTGTGCAATTGAGCAGGAGCTTCTCCCAGTTGACTAGGGACATCCTGCACTACTTACTAGGATCGAAACCTCAATCTTAGCACAGTGAGGCCGACGCGTTAACCATTTGTCCACCGAGCCGCCTAGATATATATATATATATATATATATTATTTTTGTTTTTGCACCACCTTTCATCTCCATCCTGAACCTTTTGGTTCCATCGCAAATTATTATATCTTAAATGGATTGCGACTGGGAGGTTCCAATGATATTTAGAAGCAATACAGAAAAGGATGAGCTTTTAACACACAGCGATCATTTCCGTTTGCTGGACAATGTAGAGAACATATTGGAGCACCAACGGTTTTGTGTCTTTTTACCCGCAGACTTGGCAGCCATCATTTTGGGTTAGCATGGCAGTCAATCAAGCTGCGGGGGCCCCCATCTCTTCAAGGTACAGTGTGTGATTGCCAGTGATGGGATGCGGACAAAATTGCACCTCCCCAGGAGAAAGTCTTCCCTGTGGGTAGAGAGAACTCACCCGTCATGTGTAGCATTACTCAAGTGGGTGACAGCAGGGTGTATATAGTTTGTGTATTGTGTAAGTTTGTCACAGCAGAGAAAAATGTTATTCTAAAGTCACGAAAAATGATTTTTACTGTGCATGACCTCAAGATGTAAAATGGTAATAGAGCAAACATTAAAATATTAGCTCAGTATCTAACTTTCGTTTCTTGAGTTTAAGTAGACTTCAATGTCTATTAATTCATCCAAGCACAACCCAAGTACACATCTTTTCATTTTGTAAATGTTGTCCAGTAGTGGCAGAAATAAAAAAATAACGACGCTAAAGAAATGATCAGTGTCTTGGAACCGAAGTGTATATTCAACCTTCAACCAAAACATATGCTTGTGATTTTCTTCACTGGCCGGATAAAATAACTAACCTGCAAAGGTTTTATTGCCATACAAAGTGGAGCAATATTAGGATTTTTTGTTTTACCAATACCTAGCTGAGGAATAGGGGGAAAAAAAGCAATAATAACCTTCCATTTTAAAAAAAGGCTCAAAATGCTTCCACAAATCCCTTTTTTCAATTCTTATGAAAGTTAAGACGGGAAAACAATTTCTGCCGTGTATCATTCCTGCACTTGATCAACAACCCTTGCTAGCTGTGTCTTGTTGCCATCACTTCTCAGTGCATCACCACCTTGATTTTGGGAAACTTTCCCAAGTCTTTTGACCTTAAACACAATGAAATCTGAGCCGGGTATTGCAGCAGTCAGCAGCAGCAAGGAAATTAGCAGCGAGGCAAAACAGTGAATGGGGCAGGGGGCGCATAGAGCTACAGCCAGTCAGGAAGGGGGAGGGAAAAGGAATCTTTTCTATGTCACTGACATCCCACATTGTCCCCCGAAAATGTCAGTGTGCCCTTGGGAGGCGGCGCTGTGGGGCAAGACTCATCTGTCTGAGCACATTTACCAAGATGCTCCATGGCCACATCCCAAAAAGCCTGGAAGCTTCTCACTACGATCTTCCTACCGACATCCCTCAGACTGCTGGGAATGAATGAAGTCGCTATACAAACAAACACTGTACATACCTAATGACACCGATAGATGAGCTGTTTCCTCAATGCTACAAGAATAACTTGTTAGAATAGCATTTGGTAGAGTTTGAAAGCAGTGAAAAATTAATGAAGAGTTTTTTTGTTTTTTTCAATCCATTTGTTGGCGAGCAAATTACTTTCCAGTTCAGAGGTGATGAACAGACAGATGGTGCCATTATGATTCCAATCAGCAAAGGTTTCTATTAGAAATAAGGAAATTCTTGTTTACTGGTTATGTGATAGCTGTCTAGCAGAATGCAGTAGTATCTTTTAGATTAATGTCACTTGTTTATAATGTGATAAATGGGAGATTAAAATGAGATAAATCATATCTAGCTCATAAATATTTAGAAAATTATTAGTGTGTGGAAGGTTTCTCCGGTTGGCGTATAAAACGTGACGGTTTGGTTAGTTTGGCAGGAATCGTTTTTGTACGTATTCACTTATATGTGAAATGCGTCCCATACTCAGTGTTGATCTGAAATCAAGTCTGTAATTTATGCCTTCCCAGTTATGTTTAGCCATGGGTTATGGTTACATTACTAATAACTTACTTTAATTTAATTTTACAATATTTAAAATATGAGTAATGACTAATAATGATGGTATCAATAAATCATGCTAAAATAAGTGTTGTGAAAACATCATGATTATTAATATTAATTTTGACAATATTACTTTCAAGGTGAGGATATCATAACATTCAATAAGATAAAGAGTTCATGTTTATTTAACAAAAAGTAAAGTGTGACGCAGTTTGTCCATCGGGTGCATGCTTACTTTACGATCATTAGCTGCTATGATTTTCAATAAATAATTAAAAGAATAAGTAGTGAATAATTGCCTCAATGTTGAGCGAGGATCCCTATTCAGAAAGCCGTTAAACAGAAATAACTGAACAGGAAGAAAAAAGCAACATGTGGCATTACTTAACAAGGATGATGGGATGTAACAAATGCACGAAATCTCGCCATGTATAACCTCTAAAATATGCACTTCCCCTTTTCACCGGGGGGACGAATCCCCGAAGGAGTGCTGTCACTGTTTGCATGGCACGCCATTGTCAGAACATCCAAAACACGTTGGCTCCCAGAATAACTTGTGTTCATAAATTAGTACATGAATACAAAAAATGCAAGTAATCCTCTAATCTAGCCACATTTCTGTCATGCCAAGAGGCGCTAGCTGGCGAGGATTAAAGCAACTCATTAGAGAGAGGCATCCATGATTGAAAAAAGGCCGAGAGCCCTATTCTGTGTACAGAAAAAAAAAGAGAAGACAAAGGAGCTCAAGGAAATGAACGCTTTTTTATCAGGCCTGGGCAGAAGCCTCGCTCGGTCGACTATAAGCCCCAGACACGACATCGGTTGCATCGACTCGGCTCAGCGGCGAGATTAAATGGCTTATTGACTGCGACAGGGCCAAGGCATCAAAAAAAAAGTCAGATGTCACGAGTCACCTTCACATGTCAGCCGGCTGTCAAAATCTTTGAAGATGCAACTTTCAAAATAATAGTTCAAACAAAGGAGAAGACTGGCTTGTGCAGTCTTTAGCTTCTTCTACATCTTACCTACAAAGCACCATACAGTGAACCAGTAACACTTTTGAGGAACGGCTTTATTGACTGTTGAAACAGCATTTCCCTCCAGTAGCACTCTGAAAGATTCACAAAGGCCACTTAACTATGTCATCTCTAAGGGCAGGTGTGGGAATATACTCTATCGCTCTCTAAATCTGTAATCTGGTGCACAACACAGTGGAATTTATTATTTAGTATTAATTATCATACTATTTTCACAGTTTGGAAATGTTTGATACAATTTGGGTTGAGTTGGGAAAAAAATATTAAGGGAAATAAGATATTTTTAGGTTAAACTGCTATAAGAGAGATATTTTTATGTACAAAAAACTGTTGCAGGTTCATCATCACTTCTACTGTCATTCAAAATTAACAAACGGGTCAATTAAAAACACTAATAACCAATTTGAATCTTTATGAACACATTAACTTTTTTTCCAGATGTATCATACTCATAAAAAGATAATCTGTGGCTTTGACACATTTGAGAATGTTGACCTCACAGACAGATTTTGTTATTGATATGAAACATTTATGGCTACTGGCATTGATTGTTTCCTGAGATGACAGAGGGTAAACGCTGTCTTAAAAGAGGGTAATAGTTTAGAAACATCTTATAATCATGACTAATATCCAAACAAAAAAAGCATAAAAACAGAAAATTAAAGCTCAGAAATGCGGTTTGAACATTGTTTTGACAGTCCATGGATACTTTAATTAGGGAAATCTAAAGGCTGAGGATTCTTGAAAATATTTGTTAAATTCTAAATTACACAACCTCAGGGGAATTTCACTTGTATATTTAATACAAGCAGAGGGGGTTATTAATACTATAATAAATATTTTAAATAGACTGATGGGCACCGCTGAGGGTAAAGTAGAAGATTTCAGTGGACTTTATCTAGCTCTTGCAGGGGCTAAAGGTGTCAGCTGCAGCTTGTCAATATGCTTTGGTCATACAGTATCTGACATTCGATTTAATAGGTTATTGATTGGCAGGTGGGTCCACAATAAGGCCTGACCAGGCCCACCATGGATCAGTGCTTCATAAGGCAAAAGTATAACAAATGTAGACCTGAGACTTTCACTCTGTTTATGAATTTGAGCCAAAGCCAATCAGCTTTCTGAGGAAGAAAGAATAACACTAGGGATGCCAGGTTCGCTACATGTTCAAAGAGGACAGTTTTTCCCATTATTTTTCGGGGCTGTATAAAGTATGATCTTCTTTAAAAAAAACAAAAAAATAACAAGTGCTGTTTGAAGTCTCTTATTTGGAATTCTGCCGTGACTGCCTGACCATGAAAAGAAAGAATTTGGAACAATATGACTAAACTAAAGTGTGCTGTGCTTTGGCCTTTTCCATATTAAGACTACGCACAACAGAAAAGGCAACATAAAACGACGATGATGACATTAGAACTAAAAACATGATTGTTTCAACATAATGCCATTGAAAAAAAAAGAGTCTGAAACAGATTCCAATTTTGAGCAGTCTTCCCTGTGTTTGATGAATGTGGAACAAGCAGTCAAGGAAGGCAGCCTCACCAGCCAGACATCATTTGCCTAATGTTGTGTGGCCATTGCCGTTTAGGTGACAGAGTATAACATTATAGCTTCACACAGAGAAAAAGGGAAAACATGTTTTCCATCATTGAAATGAGTGTGGACTTTGCCACGTGTGCCTATATTAACAATGGTTCAGAATACTATAATATTGACCATATTTTTCAGAAAATAAGTCGCATTGAAATATAAGTGAAATTTAGCGTCAAATTGTATTAAGTAAATTAACCCAAGAACAGACATGTCCTATTGAACGGCATTTAAAACAAAATTAATAATAAAATAACAAGAAGCACCCTTCTGTGGTTTAGTATAAAAATAACATGTGAAACGATATAATGTGTTATTAATTTCACACAAGTCACAGCCCCAGCCAAACTATAAAAAAAAGTTACTTATAGTCCAGAAAATACAGTAATTTCAATCCATGCTTGATGTTTCATGGTGGTTCATGCTCTCACTCATTCTCTCTTTCCAGCATTTCACAAAAAGTCAAAGAATTAGGGAGAGGCCTGCCTACACACATCTTCAACACCATTCCACTTTTTTGTATTTACTTTTAATTTGTATCGATCTTTCTGGCTGTGACTGCAATTCTGTTGATGTCAGAGAGGTGAAGGAGCATTACAATATACAATAGCATGCCTCTTCTCTTATCGTGGAGGAAATGAAAAGCAAATGGCACCTTTGTCTGGGACGTGAGCTCGTCCAGGCGGAAGGGCTTTGAGGTGCGGGGGTGAAATTGAAAAGGTTGTGAGTTCACATCCCTCGGACAATGACAGCCTCTCTGCTGCCTCTTCCCCACCAGCTCACAGGAGATTAGAGGAGCATGACAGATAAGAACCAGCATTGGCTAAATGTTTTTTTTTCCCCCTTAACGGAGGTGGACAGATCGAAAAAGCTGAGGCGGGCTAGTTAGCAGAGAACGGCTAATAGACAACGACAGAAGGGGACACAAAGTGAATCATTCCGGTCTGACCTTGAATTGGATTTGTTGTGCTTCCAAGATAAAACAGTTGAGAAAGATCAATACTAACAAACAACATATTAAAGTATACAGCTTATCAGAAAATGATACAACTAGGGTTGCCAACTCACTGTAAAAATAAAATATAATAATAATCACAATTATTATTATAAGGGGCGACTCATTAGTAGAGCCAGCTGGCACATTAACATCTATTTTTTTTTTTAATTCGAAGAAAACAAATGGTACTTTTGTTTTCTGAAAACGCACAGATCCGTTTTTCAAGTGGCTGTTTCAAAAACCCTGGGAATACAAGAGCAAGGCCACTGTGTTTTTTGTCAGATATCAGCCTGTCGGGGAATGATGGACCACGGTAAAGCAAAGGCCTCCGTGTGCACTTCCACTTCATCACCATCCTGCTGTCCTCAATACATACGGCCTCCTCTGAGCTCACTACACAGACCACTCGACCTCAAAATTGAAAATGTAATGAGCCACAATTGTCATTGCATCAGTAGCAAAAAAAGACTCCTGCAAATTGCAGTCATTATCAGTTACAAATAGGACACTGATCTTTTTCCAAAATTGTACATCCATTCTGTGTACAGCTTCTTCTTAGTAGGATTGACAGTTGCATATTTTTTAAATGTGTGAGGAACAATCCAGGACAATCCACCATGTCGCCTCACAACATATTTCTGTTAAAAATGAGTATGCCCAAACTTCTATCAATTAAACAATCCAAAAATACATAGCTTTGCTTCTCATATTCTACTTGCCCTAAATATCCAATATTGGTCCCATTCTAAACTGTTATTTCAGTAAAAACGATCATTCTTTTGCAGTATGCCGAATATACAAATATGCATAGCATGCAAATACTACAAATGCTGCTCTTACACAACTTCAGCTTTGTACCCCGCCATTACAAAATTTCCTGTCACAAACATCTTGATCTCATTATTCTTTGGCTCCTCAAAAGCAACTATCTGGATAAAAAATGAAAAATAAATTCTCAAATACTTTCCATCTTGTAGCCAGCCAATCAATTACAGAAAAAGGAGAGAAGAAAGAATGGAGGTGCAGGCTATTAAAAATGCATTTTATTTGCTTTTAAAAGGAATTATTCAAGCTGAGCCTGTGGCTAGTCTGTCCACCAATCTGCAAGACTGCATCCTCCGGTGGCCTTGCACCCACCTGATGTTTGAATTAGCCGCTTTAAATGACAGAGACGCCCACAGGGCCCCCTCTCTTCCAGGGTTTCAAAGGCCCAACGACCTGCGAGCTGTCGGCTGTCAGGAAGGAGACAGCGGCGTGCGGCGACGAGATAACCTACGTGGGACAGAGCCTCCAGTCACGTGCCTCTTTGACAGGCTTATTAACTGGGAAACACACAGGAAAA
The DNA here is from genome assembly GCF_051989575.1 of Stigmatopora nigra. Classification (NCBI taxonomy): domain Eukaryota; kingdom Metazoa; phylum Chordata; class Actinopteri; order Syngnathiformes; family Syngnathidae; genus Stigmatopora; species Stigmatopora nigra. The sequence goes on from NC_135508.1 coordinate 13,044,607, forward strand.
AGTGCCTATCGGTGTTGAGATCTAGGAAAAAGAAACCTTTCCTTATCACCAGGACACCAGGGATTAAAGCCTGGCTTTCCATGATAAATTAATGATTCTGTTTTATCTATCATGTTTAAAGACTGTCAGACAAACGAACCTCCTGCAGTGGTGCTGGACAGACTACAATTCAGGTCTGACGTACACTTGAATTTCAGGACGTTTGCTCAACTCACCTGCTATGAACAGGAAGACTGAAGAAAATCAAAGTAATTCTATTAAATTTTTCATTGTCTATGAAAGTAAATACTAGATAGAGTGCATTTCTACATCATGTTGATCATTCCGTGATTTGGACCAAATTACACATTTTGCGGCAACGGGCATTACGAGAAATGTTTTTGCTTTGCAGTAAGTCGGCTAACACTATACCGAGAAACGAAGAGAGGGGATGTCTTTTAGATACTTACACATAAAATCGGCATTGCATCAATAACATCTAATTTGCCAAATGTACCGTAAGTGGTTGTAGTTGGTGATGTTGTCGTACCCTGCATTCATGGGTGTTGCATTTATCTGTACTGTTGTCTAACTAATTTGCAAGACACACGTTGTCATGTTATTTACAAATCTGAAACAACAATGACCATCCCACCAGCACACACCTGTGCAACAAAATACCCTATTTACTCTACTAACTGAATTGGTCGTCAGTAGTGATTGTTGTCAACACGTTGAATGATGGCTCTATCTTTAAAGTAGAGCCCATCATTAGAAAAATGAGGCTATCCTTAATGCGGATAGATGTTCGAGCCCTGTCACAACCTGACTTCTTAAAGCCCTTGAGGAAGCTGCTGGAGATGTCAGCAGCTCACACCCTCAGCCCGACTGGGGCAAAGTTGCCATATGATTGACAGGAAAGGATGATCAGGGGTTCTATACTTTCCCCTCTGCAATAATAACGAAAAAGTGAGCGCCAGGAATACGAATAAGTCTTTTATATTTTATTCATTCTCACAGTGTGTGATGTCAGTGTGGAGCTTTATGAAAAGGCAACATCAATCTGGAGAAGGTAATGAGGGTGGGATCAATTTGGGGGATGAGGGAGCTCAAGAGGTGCAGGGAGGATACGTGAACTCATAAACTCAAGTGGAAAACTAATATTTGCCAATACGCTCTGGGTTTCCTGTTAAATGGCTGGATATAACTGTGATGTTTGCTGTTATGGGGCTGTGATTTTGTCATAGCAGTAAATACATTGCTACATATAGCTCAGTCAGAAAAGTCATCCAGGTCATGTAGAAGGGAAACAAACAATCTGTTTGTTAAAGAGGCACTTAAGGTTATTTTCCAATATTTTTAACTGTCATGCATGATGTGTGTTATCTGTATAGTTTTTTTTTCCCACTGCAATCGCCTTTGCAAGGCAAATTCTGCACATGGTAGGTTTGTAAATTTGGCACTTGTGATATCTACCGTGCCTTATCATGCCAGTGCATGTCTTCCTCATCCTTCCTCCAAGCTAATACTGAGTACTGAACAAAGTGCCACTTTAATGTCCATAAAATCCATAATTTGGGGGTTATTGTTGTGATAGTTTCTGGGATGGAATGTGCGATCGGTAGCCTTAAAAGTTAAAAATCAACACCTATAAAAGCCATTATTGTGTGACCAATCAATTCCAGACTACATACTGTTGATTATTCAGTAAGAAAAATATTTAGGGAATCGAAATGAAATGCAAGCATCCTGAAACTGACAAAATTTAACTTTGGAGGTTCCACCATACACGTTCATTTGATCACCTCTCAAAAGTAATTCTTTCCACAACTTAGAGCCCTAAGTGCCCCATCTTAAATTTATATAGAGAAGGCATTTGGTGCCAGGGAACAGGTCATTTGGGTTAAACGGCACTGTAAATAATTTAGGATTCCATTAACATTTAAATTTGACATTGATTTGACTCCAGCAAAGTTGTGGAGGAAAAGAAGATAGGGTAGAATCAATAATTTGTAGTGTATTTAATGGCCGTTTGAGAGGGTGATCTGCATTGCTGTTAAAAAAAAAGAAAGAAAGAAAAATACAAACATATGTGGACAAGAGAATGCTCACAATAAATAAGACTTGTCTACCACCCTGGCAGTACTTCTATGCTAATGACCTTTCTAAAAGTCGCAGGCAGCTTAACACTAAATAAAACTGAAGATACTGTGTACATGTATGCAAGTGCGTTTTCAAGAGGTTTGTAGGTCATCACCTACAAACAGGCATAACTTTGTCAGCCAGGTCACTTCATTGCCATATAAGGATCCAATTGTACAGACCAAGACCTTTTCATAGGACATGCCTGCCACTTGCATTGAGGTCACATGAATTGAAGTCTAGTTCCTTGCTTTCAATAAGTCTCAATTCGTGTTGGGGGGTAACGCGCTTTAACATGTCGGCGTAATAAAAACAAAAATAATCTACAAATTCCATTCCAATACTACCAATTAAACACTTAAAATGATAACAGTATACCAAATTTGTATAAAATGTGTGAAACACAAAAAAAGAAAAGACAATTATTGATTAAGATATTAAAAGTAATAACAAACAAGCAAAAAAACATTTTGTATTGGTGATGAAGGGCAATACATAAGGGGGCAGACATTCGGGTTCTGAAAAAGCATACAAACACGTACGTAAAGACAATGGGTTTCTTAACTTGAATCTCTTTCGTATCTTGAAACTTAGTATTTCCATTGAGGCATTTCATAACCTGAATATTTCATTATGTAGAGATGTTCATAAGTAGAGGTAAGGCTGGATTTTTTTTAAACAAAAAAAGTACCTAAAAAGGGCTATGGAGCCTTCATTGTGTGGTGAGTCATCCACCATCTGTGATATTGCTTTCCACGGGGAGGCCAGTGTGACAGTTTGTTGTTGTTTCTTCCACTGACATTTCATCAAAAGTGGATCAGTTTCCTCTTTTCTGGCTTATGAAAAATGTTGGTCCAACAAGATCAAAAATATGACTAGGTGTCCTAGATAACTTGGGAAATCGAGACTATTATGGTAGGGACTGTCAAGATTGAACAATACTATGATCCAACTCTAATATAATGACGCCCTCAAATTGTTTTTAATTAGTTCCTCTGTATGAGTGCTTTTTCCTATGTAATCACCAGTCACTAAGTTTTTGACTGTTGTTGCATTCTGTTGTCCTAACTGGTGAGAATTGATTAAAATTCAGATCATATCTTACATGTCTGTTTCATTTAACTCCACTGTGGAAAAACAGTCCTGTGTAAAAACAAATAAAAACACAATGTCCTGAGTTGTGAAACTATTTTAACCTACTTTCAAGTAAATATACTAAACATACACTACTTTTAACTAAAATTAAATGATTTACCATATGTCCAGCAATTTGAAGAAAATGTATAATTGAGGTAATATTCCACAGAATTTTGCAAATTGGAATAAGTAAAATAATAAATTATCAAGTTTTATGGTTGGTTTGGGTAAATACGTCTGTCAAGTCAATTTTCCTCCTAAATTTATTTGCAGTTCCATTACCATCTTCCCAATAACCAGTTCAAATTACATGTGTAATAGAAGGGAAAGGAGTGCAATATTGGGTTTTGGTCCCAGTTGAACATTCCCATACCTGTAATAGCTTGCACAATAATCATGCCCTCGGCCCCAGGTCCAACCAAGGCGTGCGACTACAGATGGTGCTGACAGGTCCCTGTAATTATATTTGACTCTGCACTAATATCTTGTCATGGTGTCATGGAGGGTCAAGCGAAGACGTCCTATCTTACGGAGCACCTGAGAAGCCGAGCTTATTACAGCATGGAAGACAGAGCTAGCAGGACTACTTTTGGCCCACAGGTAAAAAAGTGGTTCCCCAACGGGGACCGACAGTTGTCGTTTCCTATCAACTCTCGCTGTGTTAATGCCATAAAGCTCCATTTGTGACAGAGCATACCGAGGACCTGGGGAGTGACAATCATCAGTGAGGTCTTCCAAACGGGCAGGTAGGGTTAATTTACTCTAACCTGAGGGGGTGTGAGGTTCCCGGTTGTCATTTGTACAGGAAGCTGCAAGAACATATGGCCCCGTCTTGCAGAGGTAAGCTATATTAGAAAATGAACTTCAGGCGTCCCAGTAACCAGGGCTGTCACGCTAACCAAATCTAGAGAGTAAATCGGCGAACAGATTGAATTAAAGTAATGGCGAAATTGCGACCGCATTTCTGTAAAAGATTTATTATCTTCCCTGTTTTAGATAAATCACTGACATTTGGGATTAATGGCTTTGTGGGATAGCCTCTAGCTTTATTGCTTATCTCAAAGAACAAGATACTTTTACAGCATTTAAATGAGATGGGCTTCTGAACTCCTGTTGCGTGAAGGCATAAAATGTCATGGCTTCTTTGTGTTTAATCCATCAAAAAATGTCTCCATGACTTGACCACCGTTGCTTATCGGAATTCATTCATACTCGCCAAAGTAAAGATGAGGATCCATACAATTGCATGTGCTCAGTGACTCCTTCAGGATTAGAAAATGGTAACAAAGCCAAGGTGCTGTAGGCTGCCTTTCAAATGTAAAGATGGAGCATATACAAAAAGGCTTTGCCCTATATGAATAATGCCATGCAATTTTTTGTACATTGTTCCAATATGATGCACTTTACAGTTTTTACCCGCAGGGCTAAAAGTAGCAAAACACGCGTCATGACTGACAGCGGCAGCAGATTCAGCAAATAAAGCATAAATGTTCAATGCCTTCTGGTGAGGAAATAGCGTCCTCTAAAATTCATTTGTCAATTTGCGTATTAGGGTCACTCAGTCATCAGGCGACTTGGTGACAAATAACGCAAATGATGGATGGCCTGATGTTTTCAGTTGTTATCATCACACGGTTTATGTAAAAAGACTGAATCGCCTAACATTCATTTTTGAAAATTAATCATTTTCATGATTTCCTATGATTCCGAGGGAACAACAACTGAAAACAGATGTCTTGCTTTTCTACAAGGAAACCATTCGTTGAACGTGTCAAAATGATTAGTCGAAAAATGTGGTGAATGAGTGCTCAAAAGCAAAGTAGAAGAATGCCTCCAACCCTGGAACTATAAATGAAATTGTGAATCCTTTTTTTCTGGGTGGAACGTCTTTTTAAAGGTCTACTCAGCATTGCTGTAAAGTTTTTATTCCTTTTTTTAAATGAAAAAAGTTTGTTTGGACCAGCTCATCATTAAACTTTGGGAAATGGCAGACTGCAGAACTGCACACCTCCGCTGGAATATTATTGGCTGATACACAGTCAGAATTGTCATTATTTAAAGCGTGGGAGCCAAATTAGTCACCATCATTGGCATTGCCCCTGCTGGGACTCCATGTCTGCATGAATAGGACTAACTTTGTGAGAACATAACACATTGACATGATTCACAATGCCGTGAACATCATTTGTCAATACACATTCACCTGGACAGCCATGTGATGGATGAGAGACAGCATTGAAGCTGTAATTTACAGTAAAATCACAGTGACAGCAAGTGAAAGGGTGTCTGTGAGGGGATGCTAATGATGTGGTCATAAGTATACTGTATAATGGGTGCTCGGATGCGATTAGCGCGGTGATATGATGGGGGTGTCAGTGCCCGGCTTAATGACTAATGCAATGCGATGGAATTGGAAGAGACAGCAGTGTCAGGCTGAAGCAGAATAATGCCTGCAGCCTCTTTAGTCGCACACATAAGGAACTGTCACAGTGAGCTGCCACACTAGCACAAATTGTCTCAGCAGCAATTAGCCGTAGCTGCAAAAAATAGCCTGAACTGAAACCGAGACTTGAGTCGAATCATTTGGCTTGTGGGAAAAGAGGTAAACAAGTGTTTTTGTAGTACATTATTGTGTGGTGTCATATGAAACCTGTGCAGTAACAATCATTGGAGTGGCTGAACCACAAGTGAATTGGTGTGTTGTAGAACATTTTTCAAAAGCATGAAACCATGTTAGAAATGTAAGGGGTAAAACATGACAGCACCAGATGGTAGGGAGATTGTCAAGCAGGGCACAACACTACAGAGACAATTTCAAAATAAATAACGGATACAGAAATTGAATTGACGATTTGGGGGATTTTGTAATTTGGATCCTGTTTTTGCATATTAGAACAGGAATTCACATATCAAAGGTTTTCGTGTCCTGAAAATGTAGAAGCATTTGTAAGTAGAGGTAGCACTGTACATTTCTTCAGGACAACTCACTCTACTGAGGCTTTTATCGTTTATTACGCCGAATAAAACAATTGGGCATTTTTATTCACTAATCAAATGTGGTTCACCGGTAGTGATGCATTGGATAATATAAATGATCAAAAATGGAAACGTTGGTGAAAATGTGAGGCCTGAAAAAGGTCAGGTAAAGTCTAGCAACATTTGAAGGGCCATGGATAGTGCGTTGGTTCCACATGATTGCCGCTTGGCCTTTCAGCAACCAGCAGCTTGCCTCATTCATAACTCTCTGCATACATAAAAAGAAGAATCTGAAGCCTCACTAGAAAGCCAGTATTGTTTATGACCACAATATAGATTTTTATAAAGCTCCCAGGAAAAAGGGAATTGCGCCTTAAATTATGAAGATGTCTCTGCGCCTTGTCAACAGAGAGTTATTCCGTCCCCAAGGCTCGAGCAGCTCTTTGGCTGCGGATGGAAGGGTGAGAGGGACAGAAGAATCCAGAAGGGCCCTAAGCAGACCGGGTATGCTCGACATTTAAAAGCTACCCAGTCTAATAAAACTATGGACACTATAAGGCTTATGTCTGGGGGAAACATCAGACCTGTAATATCTCATTTTGAGTCAGTTTAGGTCATACTCGATCAGTTTTCTACGAGGGCTTTTTCACTTCCATAACTTTTGTACATCACAAGGACTGAGCGCCCACCTTCCATTTCAAAGGCCCGCCTTCACTTGCTCCACCCATTACCCGATCTCACCCTCCACCCTCGTGCACACATTTGACTTTGGCTACAGTTGCTTTATTCAGGTTGGTTGAATCTTCTTCACGGCAGAGAGTTCATCCAGTCTTTTAGTCAATTACCGATTTCCCATGGGCCAACAAACACAACACTCTAGAGGAGTGAACAAAGTTTAGTTTCTTTGTAATGCTATGTCCGTGGTCTGGGTCGTCATGTCTTAGCTGATGCCTGACAAGCTAGAAAAATGGCAGGGAAGTGAGTCATTACACGTTGAGGGAACACAGCTCAATTTCTGCTTGAAAGAAGAATTTGCTCCAACTGGACAAAGGCAAGCTGTATAAGCAGTTCGAGGGGAAAAGTGCACCCGGTAGCAGGCCACCAATAAAACCAGGAAATGAGTGAGTGGTGTTTAAGCAACTCCCGTCTGGGATTGTTAAATGCCATCAAACCAGATTGGCAGAGGTCAATCAATAGTAAGTGTGGGAATGCAGAAGGACCTAAACCTCATGGGCTTGGGTTCCTCATGGGTTTTGATTCATTCATATATATTTCAACAGTTAAGAGTAAGGTTCACTGTTAATCTGTGATTGCTGATTACTTTTTCAACACTGACTAATTGCGATAAATGAGTTGACACTATTAACTTCTAAGTGTCCACAACCTATTGTATCCAGAATACACCATCACTCTCCCGTCATGGATTTTAATCCATTTTTTTGGATGACCCGTTTGTTGCAGTACTTGACCTGCAAGTTTTCCAACACCGAGTCTCAAAGACAAAGTCATGTGTCAGCTAGCATCAGTGAAGCAAAGCGGGGCAGCAGTGTTACTCGTTGATGCGATGTGGCTGCGTGGCGTGACTCCTGTGGCCGCAGAGTTGGACGCCGGCGGCTCACTGGAGCCCCCCTGGCAGAGTAATAAATCATGGGGACGACAGCTATAGTGACCTTTACATCATGGCACACACCCACGCAATACATGAACTGTGCGTGCGCGCAATGCACTATGTTTCACAGACGTTAGTGCTGCGATTGTGAAAAGGTTACTTCATTGATTCAAACAGCTTCATGATAACATTGCCAATTTATTTTTTAATATAAGAGATGTGGCCTGTCAATTAAAAGCAAAGGAAAGACAACAAAAGCCTATGCCAGACGTCCTTAAAGTAGCAATATGTGTTTGGTGTCAAGATTAATATCATACTCAAAACAAATCAATAATCCAAAGCATCACATTCCCTGAGACGGCATATCTAATCAGAACTATCAATCCTTCACGTCCTGCCGGCTCATAGTCATTACCAGCCCGCGGCGCCCAAGGCCATTAGCGCCAACGCTGCTGAACCAACAGAGCGGAGAACCTTGAACGTAAGAGTGGTCAGACACCCTCTGCGCCGAGGGACGAATGAATGGCGAACGCACTGAGCGTCATCATGCTAATGGGTCGTGGTAAATGGAGCAGCTCTGGGCCGTGAGGGCTGAGTAGTTTGCTCCCTGATCCGGAGGCGTACCCATTTCACGGTGTCTGCTCGAGACCTGGCCACACTCACTCACAGTGATGGAGAGCTCCATGCAGTGTCCACATTTAAAGGGTTGGGGGAGAGAGAGAGAGGGAGGTGAGCATGAGATACCATCATGATAGCCGTCTGTACGCATTAACGTTCAGGGGGCTTGATCCTGCATCATGTCACACAAATTTGCGCAACGGTCACCAGCTCTTAGCAACACATTATGGAGGTGCCCCTGCTATGGAAACAAGGGACGTTAAGATCCATCTGCATGCCAATCATGGAAATGGAACCATGTTTGCCAGAACAGGTAGGAAAGAGATGAGCGATTATTGGACTCGCTTCTCTGTTTTCACATCGTGGCCACTGAAGATATTAATCAATTGTACTTCCTTGAAGTTCAGTCACTCTGAGAAAGCTTAACCCTTCCGATCATGTGCAAAAGAGAACAACATAAACATGTTCGAAGCTGAAAATACAAGCAATGCCTGTTTTTTTTTTTTTACTCAAACAGAGCAAAACGAGAGAAGATGTACAGGTAGGAAGTAAATGGCCCAGATGCTATTCCACTGGAAATTGTAATAGCTGCGCACCGAGCCAACACAACCTCATTCACCACTCGAGTGCACAGTGCTGAGCATTTTGCTTGCGACAAAACAACTTTCAGTTCTGATACTCTTATTTTGGTGAAAGAAGCATTTCGGACCAATACATAAAATCATTTTTTCATTCACCAAAGTATGTAACATTACTAAAAATAAACTAAATAACAGTTTATTAAATTTTAAATCTCGTTGACTGAAAAAAATGATGTAGATCTTTCAACTCAAACAGGCAAAACAGATGTTAATCTATGCTGTTTTCTTTCTATGAAAAGACAACTTTCACAAGAAAATGACAACCATTCCAGTCATGTAACAGCATGAATGAATCAAAAGATTCACCCGCAGCCAGGGCTTAAGCGGCACTCAACTTGTTACATGTGAAATAAAATAAATAAATAAAAGAAATAACATGCTGCCTGGAGCAGCGCCTGTTATGAGCCAAACAAATTCTGGACACTAACAGAAGCTGACGAGTGAAAGATGATTTGGCCTTGTCGGGAAGAACAAGCCCTTCTCGTACTTTGTTGTTTCTAGTATTCAACTCGATTCTACTCTTTGACTGATGTATTGTTTTGAACCTGCATGTGTCATGTATTTCTTCAAATGAGCTCGCTTCTTTTCTGGATGTTGAACTACATTTTCTCCACGTGTCAAAAGTAAAATGATCATCGTTTCACCTTGTGCTTCCCTAGCATGACGATGTCTCTCAGGGAAGAGAAACCGAGAGAAAAAGCAAAACATCATCTTTTTGCCACCAAAATCTGCTCTTTATAATGCCAGTCAGTGATTACACAAAAATCATTTGCCCAACTCAAATCTTCAATCACAAAACAACCCTATTCCAATTTTACAGACTATCTTGTGATACTTTAACTCACCAAGTAATAAATTGTGGTGCAGGTAGAACGATGGTGATAAAACGCCATCTGTTATATGTGATCCTAAGGGACGGTGACTATCAATTTAAGAAGCAAACAATTAATGCAGGCAGGGGGTAGCCTATAATGTGAATCATGTCAATGATAGATTGTGTTGCTATCATGTATGTGCATTGAAACACTGGATTATTGCACTGTGAACTGCGTTAACCTATCGATGGGAGGTCAAAGTGCCCCTCAGATGCCATCCTTCACATGAAGAAGCACATGAAAAGGCGGAAAAGGCTGCTGAGCCATGGACATTTCGCTGCATGTTTGCCTTTAAAACAGAGTCGTATAACAAGGTATCTGTTTTTGCCTGGCAACCAGGTCAGGGTATGTCAAGCTAGGGTACCGGGGCAGGGTGTCCCATCCAGACAGCTGAAATAAATCAAAAATACAAGACCATAATGCAATGGACCTATGGATATCAAGGTGTTACTATTCAGTTTTATGTAAGGTTGTGAGGGTTGATTAGTTTTCCCACCAACTGCGCAGCAGAATTTTTGTCTGCTATTGGATGTTACAATGGGGCATTTATAGGAAAAAAATGGGCAAGTATGGATCTTATTGATAGATCAAAGGAGATAAAATCTTTCATTGCAGCATATGCGACATACTGTAGGTCTCAGTTTCGAAAACTCAAAGCCAGAGAGGGGAATTTTGCAAAAAAATAAACAACATATACAATATTCACATGAATAAATATTCACAAAGCAAACCTCATACCACTGTTTTCATTTGCATACACTATATGCAAATTAAAGATCTCAGAGGATCATGCTTTTAGACCATCTTGCTCCATTCACCCGTTAGCATAACTTCAAAAGAGCATATGATGTAGAAGTGTATATTGAATTCTCGATTCTTGAATTCTTCTTCTTCTTATATTTGTCTCCTCACACCCTGCAGAGTAAAGTGAGAATTTTTCCTATATAAAGTGTAGATGTTACTCTGGCTGGTAATTGTATATAGTGGGTAGCGACCAAATATTTCAGTAAGCATGCAAAATCACATCTACATTTGTAACTACACATTTGCATATGAAATTGCCTGACAAACAATACTATGACATGATAAATACACAAGTTGCTTCTGCAGGAATACACTCGTTTTATGGTTGACACATTCGCAAGCTCTATACTGCGGGGCGAAATTATGTCTTTTATGTGCTGTTTTATTGCGGTTTTATTTTTCTCTGATGACAAAGAGGCAGCTTGCTTGGCTTAGCAGGCAGGCAATCATTTTGAAAATAGGGTAATCAACAACTATCTTAATTTAAGAAAAATCACATTTTCCAAACATAGATTATGTGAACACTAGCATATCACTTTAAAAATGCATTACAATACATTATACAGTAAATGTGATTCCGGCCTTAAGATTGTCAAATACATGAAGCAAATTGAACATCGGAAATTTTATCAAGTTAAACTGATTTGAAAATTAAGACATTGTTGTTGGTTAGCTCCTTACTTACAGAAAAAACAAGATGTAGAATTAACTTCCACTACACAGCAGACTCGTCAATGCCATGTTACTGTAATGCCTTTCTATATCTGCTGCAGCACAGCTGAAAAAAATAAATAATTCAGCATTCTTGTGCTAGGTCTGGTAATAAAGGTGACGTCTCTATGTTGTGCGTCTAAGGGAGATGAATGATGTTGAAACTAGTCAAGTCTGAAGTGAATGTGACTTTCCTAGAAAACTTAATCAATCTACTCAAGTAGCTCACATGATAATGACTCTTTCATAAATTTTATATGAATTCATAGTCTGTGTTGACTTCATTATCAGGATTTTGATGACAAACATAGGAATTTCTTGATTCTCCTGCAACTTTAACACATTCCGATTCATACCACGTCCCGAAACACTCTAAATTTCCCCTAGCTATGATTGGTTGTCCGTCTCCTTGTGCCCTGCGATGAGCTGGCCACCGATACAGGGTGTCCCCCTTTTGGAGCCTATAGTTGGCTGGGATAGGCTTCAACACCCCCTGTGATTCTTGTGAGGATAAGTGGTTCAGAAAATGAATGTGTTGTAACCTAATTTTAAACTGGCAACCACAGTGGAAATAAGAACCTTTCCTTTTAAGCAGCCGAAAATGCAGAGCTCATTTCATCTACGGATAAAATGTCAGCTTCGGCTTTTTCTATTTGTAGAGGCCTCATTTGATGCTGACAAAGCCTATGGCAGCATTTTAAAAGCATCACAAGCTAACCTTTGGTTGGCTGTGTCCGCAACATTTCAAACTAATCCCTCCGTCAGATTAGTTTTCAGACACAAATTGTCCATGACAATCAAGCAAAGCACAAGTAGATTCCAAATAAAAATGGATTTCATTTTGTAATATATAAAACATTGCTCCCAAAGAGATGAATAATATTGACGAAGACAATAAATCCGTGTTTCTATGACCGTCCCTTGTACTGTTTGTACTCTGCTAGGAACATATCCATTTTGAATGCCCAATAACATTTTAGAGAGTAACCAAACACTGGTTTGCTCCCCTGACAGCTTGTTGGTGGATGGCCCCTGATCTCAACATGTTGGTTTAAAGTCTCCATGTGGGATGTTTTTTTTTTTTTTGACTGACACCATCTTCGCACACAGAAAATGCCAGAGTTCCCAAGCTGTCCAGTACTGGAAATGCAATACTTTGAATTGATATGGACAATTTAGAAAGCAACGATACTGCAGTATAGGAGATCTGGTGGAAAATGAAGAACTACCAGCATATGGGATTCGGCCAAGGGGAAACCATCTGAACACCTTAAATTCCACACAGGAAGCCGAGAGTTGAAACCCAAAATTCAGAGTGTACAAACTTTCAGAAAAAAAAGAAGGTAGCGCTGGCTCCCACAACGAACAACTTTATGTACCATTTGTAAGAGCACATGTCATGAAATATCATCTGCTTTCATTTCAAACTTCAATGCTGATTCTTTAATTTTGTGAATTTCAAACATTGATAAACATTACCAAAGTCAACAGATGCTCTAGTGAATTCAAAAATAAACTGGCAAATACGAATTCCTTTGAGAACTGTCAAATTAATATATTGTTGTCTAATCATATTATACTCATCTACCCAAAGAATGTTTTTTTTATCTCGATTTCAACTTTCTGTTTCTGAATGATGTCTGTGATAAGGGATGGCTGACAAAAGTTAAGATCTCAGGTCTCTCACGGTTGCTACTGTCAACATATTTTGGTTCCAGCTCATCACACACAAAAACACTGGGTCATCTGAGTAACACGTTTTCACTGGTAAGTCTATTTCCGTGATCAATGAAAAATAATGAATGAATAAAACATATCTCACAGAGAGACCAATCCTACCTGAAATTGAACTTCCATCTTCAGACACTGCCATGTGAAGGGTGGTGGGCATCCAGAGGCCCATCTGTCACCATATCAGCAGCCATGCGTCACCATTGCGGAGTGTAGGCACAATCTGTTTGAAGTTATCTGCCAAAAGAAAAGTGCAAATAAACATCTGCATGTGTATTACAGTAAATCCAAGACCCACAATTTGATCATCTGTATGTGAGGACAAGCCAAAAGAAAAACGAGTCGTCTGTCGGGATGCTTCTGTCGCTTTTAGTCTCCTGCTCAACACATTTTCACCTGGACATAATGACAGCTGGAAGAAACCCCCCAGTCCAACATCTGGCATATCAGCCGGATGGGCCTGTCAAGGATTTATCATTTCTGCTATGAATTTTCTTTCCCCTAGATATTTAGCTATCATGATGAGTTCCCTTATTCCAGTCCAGTGATTCACTTGTGAGGTAAGAGCTGAACAGAAACATAAACTTAATACTATGTAGCATTTTGATGAGTGCAATTGGCACGCAACCAGCCAGAGCACGCCCCACCTCTATAAAATGGCAGCCCACTCATTACTACCAAAGACAAGCTCTATTAAGAAATTAATTGACGTTTTGTGTTCTGGTTGGTTAGTATTCCAGATAGTATAAAAACTCCAGACCTGAGTGTTTTCTTGTAAAGACATTTTTAGTTATTTACGCACATAAACATCTACAACTTATTCCAACAAGTTATAACAGTGATGAATATAGGCCGTAAAGTTTCAAGGTTCTTGTTATCACATTTCATGAAAAGCTTGTATCCCCATACAGTATCTAAAAAAAGATTTGTTATAAATATATTGCATATAATTTGAAAATGATATTGTGTACTGATTTATTTTTAATTAATGTCTAAAAAATGGGGCTATGAACATTCGTTTTACATAAAATAGTTACCAGCAAGAAAATACCTTTTTTAAAGTAGCCTGTGGCACTTATTTTTTTCTGTGATGAAAATTTTGACAAGTCAATGTTCCTTTAAATTCGAAAACTGCGCCTTCCTCCATCTGTCACTGTTCTGAAAGTTATTACATTGGTGGAGAAAAGTTGATTGACTCTGTGGACTTTGAGCTTAGTTTGAAAAGTTGCCCTAAGGGTCTTCGCAAGGACAACTGGCTTTATGCCTCACCTGTCAATAATGTTAACGAGCGCCCACAGCACCATACTGACCCGTCCAGTACTAGAGGGCTGCCTGGAAGGATTAGCCACATGGTGACCAGATTGTAAGTCCTAGCTGCAGTATTTTGCCTGCACACAGCTGCATGAATATGAATGCTTTAAAACATGTACTTGGGGGGGCAGGTTTTGATCTACAGTAATACTCTGTCGGAAAAATGCTACAAAGCTACATTCCTACGGGAAAAAAAGGCAGAAAAACACAAACAACCGACCACGCAAACACTCATGCGTAGGGACAATAGAGTGAAAGTAAAGGTCAATCAGCCTACCATGTTTTGGAGATGTGGTAAGAAACCAAGTAGATGTTAACACAATGAATTATTTACTGCAGCACCGTTTCACACCAGGCTTCCGCGACTAAGAAAAGGCTTTAGGATCCTCAGCGCCCTTAAACAAAGTAACTTAAACTAGTGTCAAGTCATTTCATTTGCACTCATTACCCACCGCCATGCCACTGCAATCCATTAGCAGTTTGCTTCTACCATGGTACTTCCATGTCTCATTAAAGCATGGGATGCTCCATCCGATCAGTTCTGACGAGCAAATGCAGTCTGATGGAGGGATGGTTATTTGTACACCGTGTAGGAAGAAAAAAAAAGGTTTCACCGTTAAAGACGCAAGGATGAATAAAGTCAGCAGCACATACACCGGTGAGATACTTAGAGTCTCCCATTATCGTAAATGACTCAAGAGTATTGTGGTTGTTAACACAATCAGTCTCCATGCGAAGGATGCCATCAAGTCATTATTAAGGAACAGTCTTCGAGATGGCAAGCACTAACAGCCTGTGACATAACGCTAGCCATGTAAATAGGACTAGCCAGTTGAAAAACTCATTTAAAGTTGACTATGATCAATCAATTTCATACATTCAATAGTTTTCTAAAGATGGATAACAGTTCCAAGGGAGTCATTTCTAATAAAAGCTGAAGTGCATTGCTTCTGTTGTTACCAAGGATGTAATTGAGTGTTACAAAAGCAAAGTTATCATTTTTACACGAGTACAACAACAGTGAATCTGGGTTTTGATGTCTAAGACAATTTTGTTACAGTATTTCATTGAAAAGCAATCTAAAATATGAAAATATTTACAGATGTTTTGAGTTTTAATTCAATTGGGGAGTTAGCACTACCCTTTTGTCATACTTGAAGTTGAATGTCAACAATTGTGATTCTAATTAGTTCATATGCAAGATTTGTGATTTGCATTAAATTACTTGGCTGAAGACTGATCTAATTGTCTTTGTCTGTAAGACAAACAGTTTGATGGCTTTGCCATCCTTTTACCTCCAACGTCAAATCAATAGGACTGCCCTCACTAACGTCATGAATGTTTATAACAATTGACACGCTTGTTAAAAAGGCAATAAAATGTTTGTTTCTAGTTGGTCTGTATACTACGACATTGTGTCACCATCAGTCTGCAGTTTGAGACAAATAAAATGTTAACAAGATGTTTCCTGCTTTGTGCTGAGGTGCATTGCTCCGATTTGCTCTTGAAAACCTCCGAGCTGTTATCTTATTGTATTGACGATAGAAACTGTTTATTCCCCCCAGTAAAGAAATCAATAATGACGCAGTGTTTCTAGGAGCAAGGTTGAAGGTAAAAGCTGATGTTCTGCCATGTCTGTCATTGTTAAATTGACTAATGTGTGAAATACTTGTTTTTTCCTTTGCGTCAATCTCAATGTGTGACTGGAAGTTTTTTTTTTTTAATCACATTGTTAAAAACATGAACGCACCATTGTGTGCTTCTTGCAGGTAATATTATCTCCATTCATTTATCGATACACATGAACAAAGGGATGTTCTTCACATACTTGTCTAACAAAAAATAAAATGGTTTACTTTTAAGCGTGAAATGGTTGCTGACGTAACAAAAACGTTCCATTGATGGATTGTATTTGGACTGTGCAATGGTTTCTGGTTAAATAATGGTAAAAATGCTGAGTCGTGTCAATTGAATTGATGTTTGAGCTCAATATGAAGAAAACAAGGGCAGAGTGCCAATAGAATTGATGACAAATAGACAACTGGCACATCAAGCATTATATAGAATGCTTGCAAGGCCTTTTAAAGCAAACATCATTTTATAGATTCATCTTCAAAAAGTGCAGTGAATATAACCGTATAAGGCAAAGAAATAAAATGCAAAAGTAATCTTTTGTTTTTCCTTTAACTGTGAGGGGAAATATCTGTGCACATTTGAGCCCTCCAAATGATGTCTTAGTCTAAACAATGTGGACATCTGGGTATGTTTATTTTTTTTATTTTCCCAGGTACTGTTGTCGTACAAATGGTCGCTCAGAGACAAAAGATATTAAAAGTCAAATGTACTGTGTAGTGTAGTGTAGACATGCCTTAAGAATTTAAGATGACCTACTACTCATGCAATTTATTATCCTTCCTTAACACACTGTTTTACATAAATTTAAAAAAAAAGTCATCAATCACAATGTGCTAACTTTATGGTCGTGTATCACTATCAGGCTAGCTGCTTTAGAAGAAGGATTTAGTCCAAGAGATTTTGCATTGCAATACTTTGGATACTTCTGGTAAAATGTCCAATTTTCACATCTAATTTTAATCCACATCCCTCGCATCTGATTGTATTGTTTTCCATGTATAGCAAGCAGATTGTGGCAAACAACTGAAGAAGTTTCGAGGAAAGCAAAGCCCCAAAAAGTAAACATTGTCATAATTATGAAATTGATTGTCAAGAATAATTTGTTGTGAAAAAGTGTTTGGCCTCATCTTGCTTATATAGACATTACAAAAAGGTCTCACAGGGTGTCGGGTATTAGCACACTGTTTTAAAAGACTCCTCTTAATCAAGGCTAGACTTATGACATTCCCGATGTTCGCCGTTGGCCACAAGTAGCATCGACTTCACTCTGAAGGACAACTAACTCTCAGCAGGACTTCAACAACCATCATTGAATCAAAGTGCAGAAGGCATGTGGACACTGTCTGTGGTTTCTGCCCAAATCTTCGAGGTTAAAAGAAAATTGATTCAACGCAATTTTGGATGTTGTAAAACCCCTTTTGTGGAAAGCTTTCCACACATACACACGCGGCCATCATTATTCCTCGCCACACGCATTTCCTCTCTGAGCCCTCCCTTGATCAATCTGCAATCATGTTATTATTTCCGAGCTGTATTTCTAACAATGAAAGTGAGATTGAAGCCTCTTCGAGTCTGCTGAATGAAAGCTTAATGGATAGCTGGAGGAAACTGCCACAGAGACACATTAATTAGACCTTCTCTTCTTTATCTCAAGCCTGTCCTCTCCATCTCACTTCTACACTACAATACTTATTATCCCTTTAGAGAGCTAAGCACTGATATTCTACGCATGAACAATTAACTGAAGATTTGAGTGCTGCAAAAGATTTTTTATTTTCAACATCACATTTCACTGCCGACTGTGTAATGGCAATCCTAAGAGGTTGGGATTGGTTTGAGTGGATCATTCAGTGGTGGATCACCAGTAAGAAACCCTATATAGACAGAGTTATAACTAAAAATAAATCATGGTACTTGTGGTAATAAACATGTACAGGACAGGGAATCCATTTCTCGACGGTGGTATTGTGATTCAGTTGTTAGTCAATAGTTGTTTTCTTTGTAACATAGGTAAGTGAGGTGGTTCGCAAAATGTGAATGGGATTTTTCTCTAGCGCAAACAGATATTTAAGCTTTTTTTTCCGCTGCCTGTGCTCTCCTTGCACATTTTTGGGTCTTCAGCACAGTCAATTAACACATAGTATAGCGGCAAAGTAGGCAACTGGCAGTATCTGAAAAATGCTACTTTTTATAAAAAGAAATATCTACATTCTGCTCTGACAGCAAAAAAAGGGAGATGGTGAAGTAGATAGGATTGTCATTATTTTTGCTAACTGATTATTTGTTTTCTGATCCGTGGTCTGATATAGGAATTTCCATATATTTTTATTTATTCATTCTTTCTTTTTTTTAATAATTTATTTTCCCCTCTAATGTATCAGTTTATCTAATAAACAAAACATTTTGCACACTTCCGCCAATAAAGACACTCAGATTCACAATTATACATTGAGCACCTAAATGCATGATAAACAAATAGCAATGTTATGATTTGTTTTACTATATTGTATTTTTTTCCCTATTGTCATTGTAACAAACACGTTTCCACAAAATAAAGATGTAAATTCACAATCACACGACCCTTTTGGTCCTACATCCCCTGCATAAAAACATGTTACCCTTCATCCTTTTTAATTACATCAAAACAGTTATTTTATTTAAAACCCAAAATATGTGACCTTCCCTTCTTGTGTGTCAGTACACATTTAATGAAATTCAGCCAGTCTGGCCTTGGGCAATATAATAGCAAACTAGCAATATGGCGCAGTGCCATGGTGGACCAGAAACATCTGTTCACATTATTAATGAATCAATTATATGTCACACATGTGCCAGGCCCACGGGCCTCTACCATTGGGAGGTGAGCTGGATATATGGGAAGGGACTGCAGAGTCGTAATATGCAAAGCTCCCCACGAGGTCACATGGCCTGCAGCCAATGCTGAGCATCGGCCATTACTCATGAGCAACCTGTCAGTATGTCATGTCAGTCAGTCAGTGTGCAGGTAAACAGACTAAATAAGAGTAAGTGGAATGATAAGGTTGAAAGGTTGTCTAAAAAAATAACATAATAAAATGCTGCATTACTGCAGCTGAGTTAAAGCCCATTTGTTTTGATCACCTTTTTTTTTTAAACAAGTCTAAACACTTGTCCCATCTTATCCTGTCCTCTCCATTCTACTTAGACCTATTCCCTGCTAATAGCATTTCTAACTTTTAAAAAAATGGTTTTCCTATTGAGGGCTGTTATTTAATATTACATTTTAACATTATTGCAAACTAAGCATTTTTTCCATTCTTCATTCTCTCTCTGCACATTGACAAACATGATATCCAACAGCATTGCCCATCACAAATCTTAAAACAATCCCAGCTGGACTCATTTAAACGCTCTTGTAACACTGAAAAATAAATGTACGTTAAAAAAATATAAATGAACAGATATAATGATCCACTATATTACATTACCAGCCAGCTGAGCAGTTCATGCTAAAAAGAGTAATTTGATATAATGAATGTATAATCAATTCAATCATTCATCCTCATTCGACCCTCTGAACCCTTCATTCTTACCAGGGCTGCAGGGGTGCTGGAGCTGAATTGGTAGCCAGACAATTATAGTAGACAACAATAAGTTTTGCACACACTTGCAGCTACAGATAGTTCGAAGGAATTAAACAGTCCATTATGTGTGTTTTGGAATGTGGGAGGAAACTGGAGAAAACCCACACAGGCACGGGAGGAACATAACTGTGAGGTGGACGTCCTCATCACTATAATGCAAAATATAATTGGAAAAATGACCTTATCAAGTAAAAAATCTAAAGAATCTATAAGGAATCAAAAAAAAAATCTGAATTGCACAATGTTTAATGAATGCTCAACTCAACCAAATGGAGATATTCTGAAGTATGTTATTTCCAATTGATTGGTTGAATTTCAATTCACTTGATATTTACATTTGTATGCACCACACTGTTAGAGTATAAATGGGGAAATTTGCCCAAAAAAGGACTGCTATGTGAGCATCACAATGGTTAGCCAGGATAATCCCCTCACTAGAGGACAATTTGTATGGGAAAGTCCTGTTTTAAAAACAACCCATTCCCTTACTGAATCAAGTAGTCCCTCTCAACAGGGGACATTTCTCGGTGTTTGTACAGACATAAATGGATGAGTGCCATTTTTATTTGCACAACTGGAGCAACCAACCAAATGCTGGCAGATCAATTTAAGTACCACCCAAAAATGGAAAGTCACTTTCATCATGAAAGGAAAGCAAATCAAGTGAATATGATTCAGGTTATTCAAGCTTTTACTAGCTCCGCCGCGATTTGGATCGCTCAGCGCTTTTTCACAAAAGAACTGTCCTTTTCCATTAAAAATGAGTGACCCTCCTCTGCCACGCAAAGTCCCGCACAGACCTACATTTCCTTTGGATGAGCTTAGCTGTGCTTTAGGCAAAATGACAACTTGCTTTTTGACCAGACTAGATTCATTTTTTTTCCACAATTTTTCTCCAGACACTCGGAGAAAGAAAAAAAAATGACTTCCACTCCAGTAGTCATTTGATGCCCTTCCAGTGATGTGTGACCCTGTTTTATTTGATTTCGTTTGTTCACTTTCATCACCGTTATTCCTTTTGATTCACAGGGATGGCGGCAAAGACATGTTTGACATCTATTTGTAATGGCATAGAGAAAAGTGCTGTCATCGGAAATAGTTGAGGTGGCATTCCTCAAGGGAAGGCAAATAGGGATTCAGGGAATGTTCCTATTTGTGTTGGAAGGTTATTCAAAAAGCCTACCTACTTTGACCCGCAGGACACTTTTACCATTTCACGTGAAAGTTAACTAAGGCCCTTTAAAAAAAAAAAAAAAGCTGTTATTGTCATCATTTATAGTTGCGTATAACGAAATTGGTGGTGCTACTCTATTAAGAGCATTTTCCCAGTAATAAAACAAAAAAAAAGTATTATAAAAGTATAAAAAGTTACATCCTGGCAATGTAAATTCTAAAATATTGTACAATCTAAGATATAGCACATTGTTATTGTAGAATATAGTTTGGAAAAACTTTTTTTTATGACTTCTGCACCAGTAAACAGAGGTTTGACCTAAATTTTAAATAAGATAATATTAAAAACTGTGGGATCTTGAAATATATCTACCCAAAAAACAAATTGAAACATTTGAATGTAATTGAAAATGTATTTTCCATAAGAAATTGCAATAAGGGATCATAGGAAGACTTGTCAACTTCAAATACTCTTCATTTTCCCAATTTTGATTAACAAACAAACATTTAAGATTCTACAGCATCCTGTTGTATTCATAATAAATTTGATAGGAGTGATCAAAATTAATGTTGAAAAATATCGAATAATTAGTATTTATTTTTTTCCTAGTCGATTTGACTGTTACGCGTGTTAAGACTATCCTCAAATTCCAAAAAATAATTGAGGGATTGGCTACAATGTAAACACAGAAAAAGTGTAGCACCAAGCAATCAGTCCCTGTATCATTGTTATCAAAAGCTGAACTAGCATGTGTGTGCGCATTTGTGCATGTGTATGCGTGGTGTAAAGGCCGGGAGAACTTGCATGCTCCACTGAACATCCAGCCAATAAACACTAGGCAATAATGAGTCATTTAAGTCACCTGATTGGTTCTGTCAGTGACCTTCACACTCAGGCTGTACATGGAGCAATTAGTGAGCGTCTCAAAACCAAACGAGATTTAGATCAAATAAGGGAGGTGGGGAAATTAGCCTCAAGAGTCAAATATATTGAGACTCTAAAAAAAAATTTGCATTTGTCCTGAAAAGACACATCATATTTAAATCCACCATTCCAATACTGATCTTTTTTTTTTATTTTCAATAATTGCAAGGCCTTCTACACCACAATAAAGGTGGTCGTGAGTAAAAGGAAATTGTTCTGGATTTTTACCAAATGGAAAATTCAATTTTGTCACTGATGGAAAAGGACACATGACCCTCCAAAAGCCCCTTCCTCAGTCCATGTTGATCTAACCGCACCAGATGGGAGTGACTTTTCTGCCCACTAGCCTCTGTGGACTTGGTCACCCGCCGCTACGGGGGCTCGCAATGGGGGGTGGGGCACCCCACAGGACACTTGAACATGTGAAGATGAGCCTACAGAGAGGGGAATCAAACCTGGGATGTATTTTTTCACTTTGAACTAAATATAAGGCAAACACAGGTGTGCCATTACGATATGGGTGGAGTAACCATTTTTAGTTCTCCAATTCTTGTTTTAAGGTCATTTAATAAAGTTTTGGTAAATGACCCTTATTCACTACCATGATATGTATGTACCCCACCCAGACACCCTACCTTTATAATTGTCAGGAAGGATTTCCATTCAAACGTGACCCAAATTTCACTAGGATGTTTTGTCAAAACATATGAAATGTAATTCATCAAACCTGTCCAAGGTGACAGTTGCCCACACCCTTCCTTTGTACCCACCTCAAATCGGAACACTTGTAAGCAAATAACAAGAGCACTCACGATGATAACTTGTGAATATGTTTCATAATATATATACATAAGAAAAGCAAAATATGACATATACAAACGGACTGAATTTGACGCCAGTAACCCATTCCCAAAGAAGTAGAATGGTGGTACCACAAGCTGAAGGCGAGAGCCAAAATCCAGACAGTTTATAAAGTAATAGCAAGCTCATTTGTGCTGAAAATTGTGCAGAGGCCATTTCAGCTTGGAGCCAAATTACAATTTGCTTCCATTCAGTCATTTTTTGAGAGCACAAAATATGAACAAATGAATCAAACGTAATGCTATAAACTGGGTGTCAGTGACTAGTCAACATTAATTCGATCTATGAGGTTACTCACTGGCAAGCTCATTACAGTACTATTCATAATTTATGACTGTTGATTTTCTAATGGCTTCTTAAAAGGACTTGTACAGAAAGCCATTTTTATGGTCCATTTGTTTAAGAGAATGGAGTGCCAGCTATAAAATAAGAACCAAACCACAATAGCAGAACTGGCGGCCAATTCAGTCTCATCCCAATAAAAAAAAATATCTCACAAACTCAATATTCTATCGTCTCTTCCTTAGTGGTAGGTAGACCCATGTGCATGGCACATGTTTTAAATATCACACACACGAGGCACCGTCAAAACTCAAGTGTGGAGATCATGAGTGAATAGGGCACTTCCCCTCAGGGTTTCCAGATCACAAAGACACCAAACTAATCTCCCAATAAATATAACTTACACAGTTCAGCAGGAACCCACACAATCTGTCTGTCAATGGTACAACACCTACGCATACAAACACACTCATTCAGGTCTTCATTTGACAAATAACTGTGAGTATGTCGCGTTTCCAGATTTTGACGTGTTGCTGCTCTACGCCCACCAACTCAGCTGGGCCATTTCCAGATCCCAGTTGTCGCAGCATAGAGCACAAAAACCTAATCAACATGTTTGTCCGTCAGGCCATTACATATATGTCAATGTTATTGTAAACCTTTGCCTTTTATGTTGCTTCTGGTGCCTTCATAATATTGTATTAAAGCATCGACATATCAATTAATCCTTGTAATGTGCATACGATTGTTTTATTTTTTTTAGTAAGGTTTCTATTGCTGACATTCAATCAGTCATTTTCATGGATCTGTGCAGTTATCGCCAGAAGGCTACAAAAAATGCGCACAGGAAAAATAAGAAATGTGCACAAGTCAGCAGTGCTCAGAAAATCCCATAGCAAATGATGATACACTGAAGCGGAAGAAAACAAGCAATTACAGGTAGCCAACACAAATTTCCTTTTTCACACGGCAGTTTGTCAAAGAGACACCATTGTGGAGGCACATCTGCATGCATTAGAATGTCGGAAAATGCCTCGGGATGCCATTAATAATCAAATAGTTTTTTTTTTCATAACATTTCCTCTGTTGGCTAACTCCAAAGCAATGATGTCTTGCGTGTAGACACAAAACTGATCAAAAAGATCCAAGCACCTTCCACATTGAGTATGCTGCTAAAGCTTCCATGTACGTATATATCTCGTTGTTAATGTTTTATAGTCTTTATATTTTTAACAACATTTGACTGCCAACACACAAGTGATTGAGAGAATACCTGGGTGCAGAGTTTCATAGGTTAGTTTTCCCTTAGAGACTTTCCATCTACTTCATGACCTAACATTATTATTTTCATCATTTCACAAGCTGGAAAGAGAGTGTGTCTGAATCCAAATTAGCGTGTCAGATTGCAGAACTGGAATTAGATTGGAGCGACGCGCAGGGGGGCCCTCATTCTATCGCCTGGAGGAGATGATCAATTAAAGAGGCTGATTGAGTCTGGGGCCAGCTTTCCATTCGATTCGACGTTAATTGGATCTCTAGCCTCTAATTGACTTCCCAATTTTTCAATTAGCAATCAACTGAGATTTTTTTTTCTTTTAAAGGCGCATAACTCATTTGGATTTAGTAATCTGTATCAATGCAAAGAGAGGATGAAAACATTTTATTTTGCCTAAAGTGCCATTGCTAGTCTGAGAGAAAGTTGTCATTTATTAAATCACAATCAAAGATCTGTTTGATGACAAGAAAGAAATTAAATAAAGCTATAATTTGTTCAAGATGATTCTTGATTTTAGGACTTAGTGATGGATGAAATAAGAATTGTTGGGAAATATAAATGTTTCTGGCATAAAAAAAAAAGAATGCAAATAAAAATGTGTATCTTCCAAGGTAAGACCCCAAGATTGGAGCCAATTAAACTTGCCCTTGGAGCAATATAGTGGCATGGCTTTTCTTAGCGTCTTGCAACAATGATTGTGAAGCTAATAAAGAACAACAGATAATGACAACAACAAAAAACATGTTGCTCTACATCGTTTGTTTTCTCAGCCATAAAATCAAGCCTCTAACATTCAGTATTTGTGAGCCTAATAAAAGGGAGTATAAAAATGAACAACACAATATTAGATAGCAACAGTAACTGTATGTCACTTCAACTTTAAACCGAAAATGTGGCACTCGGACACTTGCATAAATAAAGTTTATGTTTTAACATTTGGGACATTTGCAGGAAATTAAAAATGTCTTATTTTTATGGTCATTTGTGTGTTGCAAGAAAAATATAACACCAAAAACGTATAAATCTTCCATAAATATATATTTTTGAATGTTTGTTTTGCTTGTTATTTCTATAGCAAATACCTGGCAAATAGTCCAATTGGGATTGTTTAGTATATATTGCTTATTTTTGCTGGTCCCTCCTGGGAAGAGGATATTTAAAGAACTGAGACCAGAGGGGGTCAATGGGTGATCAGAGAGTAGAGGGGGGGTCACATTATCAAACAGTAGTCAAACGTAAGGGTCAGGAAAAAAAGGAATCTGCCCCTAGGGGCACTCTCTCTGGTGTCATTAATTAGATTACTGGACAGTGAAGAGGGTCAAGTAGTGGCAATATATATATTTTTTTTTTCTTTTTGAGTCTGCTCAGTTGAACTCCGTTCAAGGACACAGAAAGGGAGAACATGGAGAAGTTATGCTAATAAAGGTCAATATAAGTCAAAGGGAAAGATAAAAAGACAAAACCCTTCGAAGGGTGTTCGCATTTGACCAAGAAATGTTAGGAAATAATTTAAGCTTTCAGAAAAAGAAGTGGTATGTGCCAGTTTAGTTCTTAAACTGGAGCATAATTGGTCACTAAATATCTTGGAGTGTCAATGAGGCAAGGATTAAGATTGTAAGGTCTAGGTGATTATATTTAATCATATTCAACTTCATTCCTTTTTCAGATCTTGGAACTCTACAGCAAAACTCTTGACTGTGTTAGAAAGAAGCAAAGTTGGGACTTCATTCTTCTGAAAACATTTCAAATTCACCTCCTACACGCAAAAAGATCTTTTGATGAAGGAGACTTTGTGAAATAAAACTTGGTGAAACAACATCCGCCTGTATTGTGACGCAACCCTCAGAATTTCAAGTTATCTTATTTTTTTATGACAAGGCCACTTTACCAACCATTATGTCATCTGTTTAGCAAGCAAACTGTGCCCATAATCCGAGCGTTGCTGCCGGAGGTAAAAGCGACATGTACCGAAAATGTGTGTGACACAAAACTTCCATTTTCCACATTATAACGAGATGAGTTGAATGGCACATGGAACTTTTTGAGATCTCATAGCCAGGTAAATCCAAAAGACAGGTCCTATTTAAGCAATTTACTGAGTAAACAGGTCACTGTATAAGTGAGCCTATTGGCTTAGTCGTATAAATCTCTCTCTCTCCTACCAAGGCATTGTAAAGTTTGCGTGAATAGAGATAAGAAAAGACTAGCTGGGGTCAAAGGGGGGGATTTGTGGGAATAATATGTTTTGATAGGCTATTAATCATCATGCTACTATCCGAATGAATAAAGAAAAGTATGCATGCAATATGAGCTTAGCCAGCAGAGCATGACTAACATGGTCATATAAAGAATAGCCGTACACTGACCTTGTTCCATTTAAGGCCACTGCTTAGCTCAGCAAAAGAAAAAACGTGTAAAAATGTAATTATGTTGAATTGTTGCCCTCACAACATACGGAAAGAAGAACATTACGCTGTTATTTGACCCAGGGGGCCAGAAAAGAAAACCACAAGACACGAGCTAGCCACACCTGAGTTGTTGCATTGTATAAAAATATCATGATGGATCAAGGATTTTACTGATACTTCCTGTAACTAACTGTTCTCTGTTCTCAGTCATTTTGTAAATGCAGTTGAGTAAGATGTTAATTAACGTAGTTTCTCCGGAGCTTCAAGTGGGGCCTTAGGGGACACTAGTGCCCTTACCTTCTAACAAATCTGAGTACCGAGAGTACTACTTTGGCCAAATGGGCATTAGAATTGCATCAAGCAGTAACTGAGACAGGTGGTCACTTTTGCATCATATGGAGAAGGTAAAAAGACAAAAACCCAAGGCTGTTTTGAAAAATAGAGCATCTATACTATATATATACGAATAGCACCTCCAACCAAGGGACAAAATAGAACTAGAAGTGCATAATCCCTTTGGCGAAAGTAATAAAATAGTGAATTGTATTGCAAGTATGAATTTAGCCGAGCAGTAGGAAATAAATTCCCCAGCAAAACATATTACAAAGCAGCTCATTTTATCAAATCTTTCCTGAATTGAGAAACCTTCAGGGGCCAATTTAAAAGCTGCTTCGTTTAGAAGGCAATATTGCACAGCATTATTCATTCATAGGCAATAATTATATTGGAGCTCTGTAAAATGACAGTAATATTGGGAGGAGTGATTGTGATGTGTCCCGGTCATATCCTTCTCACAAAACATATTCCCACATGGTCTAGTTAGATCTGGGAGAATTTCAGTGAAATTGCTATCTCATTGTAAATAACAGTAATAAGGGGGTGGGGAGGAATAACTGTAATGGCACTAAAACTTCTAACTGTAAACAAAAGCATATATTATGGTAATGGTGCCCAAATGTCTCACACCCACAGAAGATGCCTAAATTGAGGCAGTAAGAAGACAAATTAAGCATTTCTCATGAAAGTAGGGGGAATATCACCTATTTTTTAGCCATTTGGTATCATTCTAAAGGGCATTCAAGTAACAATTTTACCTTGAGTTGATTTGGGAAAGCTCTATATTTCATACCTGACTTAATATGATCCACCATTTGCCCGAAGTTAGCTGGGATAGCATCCAGCACTAATGATATGGAATGCTGGAAATGAATGGGAAAAAAATACGGAATATTGTCAGTATGTTTGTAATGAATCCCATTTAGTGACAAGAAGTGTGTGTGGAATGGTTTTAATGTTATTTGAGAGTAACATATCTCCAGTTTTGCAGTCTGTCTTTTAAAAATGGGTGTTTTATATTGCATCGAGATCAAATAGACATGAGAAAAGCATGTGCTAAAGAACCACAAATTAAAAAAAAGTCACAATAGTTCCCATTCTATCTTATTTTGGTTCATTTTCGCCATATCTTCAAATAAAACTAGTGTAGATTAGTCTATCAGCAATGAATTTAAAACGACTAATATATCCGTGGATGGTTAAAGTCACATTAAAAATCAATGTTTTTTTTTTTCTTATGTGACTTTAAGAACACAAAAAAGCGATCTCAATCAAGGCTCAAACTCGGCTGAAAATATCAGACATATTGCAGCTTTGTAAAAAGCACAAGAAGAAGAGAATTAACATTCAAAGAGACCTTAAGGAACATTCTGATGCTACAACTTACTTCCATGGCATTTCAAGCTGTAGTCCATTTGGAAAAAGAGAGACAAACACAGTATGGCTCCTAATTTAAATAAGAGATTAGGCCTGATTTTACCCAGACCTCCATTTTGCTGTTAACCTCAGCGCATAGCTTCTGCTTGCAAAATAGGATTGGCATGTGCGTTTATGGTGGTAGTGGTGGGCTATAAAATTAAAGAACAACAAATAATGAGGGGCTACACAGAGAAATAATGATGTGTGCAGCCTCTAATAGCATCTGTACTTTCTTAATGGAATGCGCAATTATGTGGGCTTCCATTAATATCACAGGCGGGAGCTGTCATCGCTAAGGGCCTTACTTCAATCACTGTATCCCTCTGTAAGTACATTGGGGGGAAAAAAATATACGTGCATGAAATATAGCCGTAACGCTTGACTATTAAGCCACACAAACAGCTACTGGCGGTTTGGAGGCGGGAGTCAATGGATCATAATAGATATTTGTCACCGTGAAAATGAAAATTACCCAAACACGATGAAAGATCGTAAAACATGTGGGGTGCATAAAAGCCAAGCAAAGTGTGTCAATAAAAGTCTAGCGATAATGAGGAGATAAGGGACTATGTAACTTTTAGTAATTTACTGGCTCTGGAAAAAAGAAACTTTCACATTAAGAGTCATTTGTGTGAAAGCATCAGTATATTAAGTACATGTAAATGCAATTTCCTCCTGATTCTCGTTAGGATCTTGGTTTACTGTTCCAGTCTTGTTGAAGGTTGCCTTCAACAACAGAGGCTCAAGGTTTTCTGACTATAGAATCATAAATGTAACCTTTGGGGGCATAGGGAATAAGGAATATCAAATATTTGTCTAAAGAGCTAAGTTCCAAATGCCCAATATAATGGTACATCTACTTAATAAATGTATTAGTTTAAGATATTGTTTGGTAACTTGGATTGTTCATAATTAAAGCAGCATTTTGCGTTGAATTAGCCATAGTGCCTTCCACAAACTATAATACTATCCACTATAAACCCTCTAAAAAATATAACAGTATAGGAGATTTGTATGAAATATACAAATGGATAAATGTATGCAAAAAACTGAGCAAAAATATAAAACTATTTTTAAGCCATTAGAATGATACCACCACACCAAAACAAAAAACAACAAAATAAACATTACAATTCTGTTGACTAAAAGTATCATGGCTATTGGCTGGAAAGAAAACAAGCACAGCTTGTAATTAAATTTTGGAGTTGTGATAACATCATTTCATAATGAACAATGATGACTTCATAGTCACAATTTGCCAGTGTTGCCTGTCAATAGACAGATAACATGTCTTATTATTTCCAGCAATACCCATGAAATGCCAATGGTTAAAAATACTACTTGCAAACAAACAATAGTAAACTAGTATATAAAAGATACAGATTATTTTCTTAATTAATCACTCACTGAAGGAATTCCTTAATGTTCCCTAAAACTTTAACCCGTACATTTGCAATAAATGCAGTGAAAGCAAACAAATTACGGTAAGTAACCATCGCAAAACAGATTGAGCTCAACCAAAATGATGAGAGAATAAGAAGCAATCCTGCATGCCTGCAAAAAAAAATTAATATTAGATTAAAATATTATTAGTCCACTTGTCTTGACTCATGAACCTTATTGAAATACATGTCCTCAATTAATTATCTTATTTCATCAGATTCCACTTATCGTTAAGACAATTGGGATTCTTCTGAACGCGATAAGTACATTATGTACGCAGTAGTCCGCCCAAGTGCTGCTGCCAAAACTCGTGTGTGCTCGTTATGAGCGCCGAGACACAGCCGCATTCTTCAACCACCATCTTAATTAACATCAACTCTCTGGTGAGGACACCAGCTGAATAAATCTCAAGGACAATGTGCAGGATTAATCCATTTATTTACCAAGTGAGTGCAGCCAATCACATTCGCTCTGTTTCCATGCTGCAAATGCATCTTTACAGTCTACTTTGGCCAATGAGTTTGTTTTTGAACCAAATTCGTGGTCCAGCGTCCATTTCTATTTATTTGTGTGTTGCAAATGCCTTTTTAAGAGACACAAAATATTTTTTCTTCAGTTTCATTAAAATGTCCCTGGCCCTGACATTTTAAGTACCGTTATAAACATAAAATTTTAATGTGATCCCCAAATTAAACCATGACCTCTCTTCTCTAAACAATATTAGACCTTTCATGAAAAACTAGTCTGCACTGTAAAGTGATGCGATTTTAATTGTTGAACGCCAGTTTAGATGAAGTACTTTATTTACAATATTTTTATAGCCTTGGATGCCATTTTATAAGGTTTATTTGGATTAAAAATGAGGTGGCGAGGCCTACTTTTGGAAGCAAGGAGGACCAATTTTGGGAGTAAGTAAAGTGCCTCTCAGGCAGCTAGACAATGACAATGGCAAAGAGTTGCGGGGAAAAATAATGCCAATTAAGAATGGGGAGGTACTTTTGGCCGTTAGAAAGCTAACTAAAGTGCCTCTCCACTGAGTAAATAACCACTGCCAGAGTGAAAATGAAGTGTCAAATACAGAAACTAGACAAAAAAACAAATGTATTGTACTAAATCATAACAAATGTACATGTATATATTTGAAGTCAATTCCAAGAACTCAAACTTGAGAACAGATCAACTTTAAAACAATGCCAATCAAGATGAAAAAATTAAACTATGGCACACTTCCATGCATGAAACATTTGAAAATATTAGAAGATTACTTTAGTGTCTCATGAATAGTGGCAGTCACAATGAATGGGTTTGTCGAATGCGTGCCGTGCATTGCTTATGCTTTCGTGAAAAAGGATTAACAGCATGTAAAATTTATATGACTTTATCCTTGAAATAAAATAGAAATGGAATATTTTATGCAAGCCTTTAATAAATAACTGTAAAAACAACAAAAAAAGATTGTTTCCACCTCATACAATTTCTACATAGCCCCATATTGTTAAAGCTTGTAATCTTCAACAGGCAACCATAATGAAAGCTTCAAAATGACAAATAATTCCGAATCCATTAATTCAACATTCCATCCACTGGTTATTACCAAGGTAACATACCCTGTGAGATTAAATTAAACAAAAATGTTTTGAAAGAGAACTCATTTGGTAGTCTCCCCAATATGTTCTTCAATCTCCTGTGCTGCACACCGTACAGGAACATCATAGCGATGTCAACCCCCCTTACACAGGAAATAGACATGGGCATGATGGAAATTGCCTCCTTCACAGGTCCCTGTGAAGAACAGCATTTTCATCTCCCCATTCCATTATCATTTCTTTTGAAATGCACTGGGAAAAGGAGAAGCCGGGTGCAATTCCTGCATACTATTTGATGCATTTAACGCAGTGGTTACAGCAGATCAATGGAACAAGACAAAAAAGACCATGCTTGGCAGTATAGCATTTTGCCCCAGAGCGAGGTGTCAGTTGGGAAGTCCATTGGGAACGGGAGCAGGTGGGGATTGTCCCTGCCACAAAGTCAGAGACAGCACCTTTATCTACAACCAGCCGTCTCTAGCCATCTGTTGATCTTTCTTTGCTTTGATTTGTGTTGACCAGTGAGGATTTTGTTTAAATATAACAGAAGATACAATGTGTAGGTATATCTGGGGCAGAGGATAATGTAGTCATGTTTAGAACTCAGGTATTTGTGTTCCTCAATGCGCTTTTTTTTTGGCACCTGGGAGGGTTACACATGACAAACAGCCCCTAAGTGAGAGCCCAGAACAGTCACAGCTCAAATGAACCTTTATGATGAAGAAAAAATTAGATTTTCTTCCCTAGCCTGGGGGAATGACTTATTGCCGAGTGCCTGATGACCGGGGCTGCATCCACAGGGTCCAGCTAGGCAGAGCCATAAAAAGCAACACAAGTCCCCCTTCCCATGGCCTCAGCTCTTATGGAAGGTTCCAAGGATATTGAGTGCAAAAAGAACCTTGGCAGTTTATTCCCTAGCTACAGATGATGGTTCTTGTAAAGTTGACTCTCACAGCTCTGGTAGGGCAAGAGTGGTGGCGTGAGGTCGTGACTAGAAACAGTCAGGTGTACCCGACACACAGTTTCGGCTCTGGTATCTCTACCTTTGACTGATTGATGATTCCAACACAGTAGTCCCACGAATATCGCGGATAATGTAGACCAAACATGGCTACAAGAAGAACAAATAAACTTAGTACAATTAAGAACAAAGCCTTGCTGCCTGTTTACTGGATTGGCAACCAGAAAACCTGGATCACAAAAGTCTTCACAAATTGTTTCATCCCGAACCCCAAGCTGTACCTCGTGTAAATGGGGGTCCCTTTCAAGGACTTGGACTATACCTCAAATCAACCAGATTTTTTTTTTGTTTATATCAAGCGGAAGGGAACTACTTTCTAATAGTGGGGGTGATCCGACTTCGCGTTTTTTTGTTTGTTGTGGCCATGTCTGGTCTACATTAACTGCGATATATGAGGGATTATGATTAGGATTATATTTTCCATGAAAGTAAAGATAGTACATCACCAATTGAGAGGATGAATAAATTGCCAAATGTAAAACAATTCTATTCGGGAAAGTAGATGATACAAACTATAGTTGAAAGTAGACGATCCAAACTTTAGTTGAATTTGGAATATTGTGGTGCGAGAAACATGAATGCTTAACAGCCGCATTGCAACAGATCAAATTAGTGGACTCGGATCCTTGGATGAGGATGGCTAAGGAAATAGCAGCGGCAAAGATAATTCCTTTATAATGACAAAGCGGCTGCCACCTCTGAGCGATAATTTGAAGCACATACAATAATAACAGTGCATTCATTAACGCAGCCAGGAGATTATGTTAACATGTGTTTGTTTGTTCGTTGTTTTATTCTTGGTTAACACACAGGATTATGAAAAGTCTTGGGGAAACTTCCACTGAACTTTGCTGGAGAAAAAAAACGCTTCCTTTATCAGCTAATATTTCGGCTTGTGGCTATTTGCTGGGGTTATGGGTTGGATTATTGATTTTTTTTAAAGTTACGAATAGAAAGATGAGGCTAGACTATGTAAAGACAAAAATATTTAGTACATCATTCAATACTTGTTCTACTTTATGGTTAACTATCAGTAGAAATGAAAGCTATGTTGTGTTTTTAAACAGTAAAATACACATTTAGTACCATCTATTAAAGAAGCACATAAAAAATGTTTTTAAATTTCAAAGTGGGAAATTAACAATTTCATTTCAATGAGAAAAATGAGATATATAATAGGCACGGTGTACAGATTATGCTACAGATAATAAAACAAATTAAACTTCCATCTCAGTGCATTTGGGAAATTTTTCCACTTTTCAGACAATATTAGCACGTTTTCACTTAATGATCAAAAGCTTTGACTGTGCTGTAAAAACCCACCAACACTTCATTACAATTTTGACCTTTATCAATGAGATTTCCTGTCTTCTCCATGAGCCATTTAAAATAGTGAAACAGCCAATTTAAAATGTTTTATAATGCCAGGCCTTTAACTGTATCTTCAACAGCTCCCAGAACTGTTTTTCAAATACTACATTCTCCTGCTTCACACAACACCTAACCCATTCTCTTTTATTGGTTTAAAAAAAAGACTGACTGTTCATCTATGAATACTACTGATGCTAAATGTCAACGCAATGACAACATGAGCTTTAAGTCTTCCTTCTTGTTGGCGCCACCCATCCAGATTTGGATTTGTCAAGTGATGTCATACATTATAATTGAGCTTTTGTCCTTTATTCTGGGCTAATTCAAGTGGGAGATGTCTAACCTATAATGAGTCAATGTGGGATAATGCAGATAATGCTTGAGCATGAGATCCACACCAAAGTCAAATAGACAAATGGATCCGCAGAACTGTGAACACTGGAAACCACCACAGAAACTGTGATGTTAACTACAAATTGGCCACTATTTTAGACATCAGAAAGCATCAGAAAATACATTTTGTTTTTGTTTCACATTAGGAATAAATTGGAGGATAAACACTGATTCCCTTCAGTATGCAGTGACTACATTTGCTGGTAAAAATTTGGAGTATTAACTGTTACAGCTTGTGTGCACACGTTTGATGACGTAACGTGACAGAAAAAAAATGTAATTCGCTAATTTTATGACAAGATAACCGGACATGAGCGTTTGAGGAATCTCAAGATAGCTCGTCCTTGGATATGGAAATTTTACACTCCATTCGTGTACTGTCCACTGTCTCATCTGTATTGATTGTCACGGCTGTATCCAATTATTAACCTCTCAATTTGTGCTACATGACCTCCGTGGTGGGAGGTAACAGAGGGAGCGTTGCCTTTTTCACAGGAAAATTTAATTAACCGTTCAGGGGTCAGAAGGTTTAAAATATGCACCACTCTGAGGAATCAGGTAAATATGGAAGGAGCCTATACAGTAAAATCATCACAATGTCAACTTTTGACCCGCTGAATGGAATTGGATTATGTCGGATTGATTTTACAGCCGAGAGGATAATCAAGACAAGACAAGTAATAATGACTATTGGCATCCTGATCAAGTTAATGAGGAGTCAATCGCAAGGGTGCTTGATATTTAAACAATGAGAGCTTACTGGTGCATGATTTATCCTCAAACAACTGCTTTAACATGACATGGGCTTGTCCTTCAAACGGATTGTTTTATCAAAGAGATGTGCTTTAAACAGAGCTGTTAAACATTAAAATACATTGCAATTTTTACTTTTACTTTTTCAAAAGCTACCTTTGAGTGAGGAAAAATGAATGAGAAGCAAACATTCTAACCAGCATTTGGAACTATTTGATTACGTTCATTTACTGTACTTAAAGTATTTTAAAACATGGGCTACCCCTTAATTGTTTTTAGTAGTGTTCTCATTTGCAAAGGATATCAGGATCTCTCATCTCAGATACTATCGTAGATAAAATCAGAATTACAAACACAGAACAGATAATTTCATGGTGTTTGTAGAGGGTAATGCAGGAATTCTGTTCGCAGCTTTTAACCCATCTACATACAAGTAGCATAGTTGACTGTGTTGATGGAAAGTCCGCTGTGACACTGTTTTTGCAGATAATAGAAAGGCTGCTAGATGTAACTATTGATTACAATTTTTGTGAAGGGAGGTTTGATCTTCAAGTGACTTTGAAGATGTGAAATTATCTGCTACAGCTTCACCTGACAGTAACAAGTCCTTGATGGCATATACATTGTGACAAGACCCTTTTCCTTGGACGGTTCCGGTTTCTTTTTTTTTTAAAGGATAGTCTTAAGACTTTAATCCGGATCCCGTGACAGGCTCATGTAGTCAATAGGGTAAAAAGAAGCTCATGCCAGGGATGTGGGTGCTTCTCCAAGGGCTGCATCTGAAGCACATGCTCCGCATCTAAAATGGGGGCTCACCTCAGATGAAGAGTATTGAAAGAGAAATCGATGATGTTTAATTAGGCTCCCTTCCGTCTTTCAGTTCTGTCGAATTTTATCTCAATGGATTCAATCAAATAGTGTGGATGGAGATTTGAGGTTTGTTGATCATTCATTAAATCTATTTCAATTAAAAGATATGTTTCATCATTTCATTCTGATTGATTGTGCCATACTGTATTGAACTGAACTAGTACTAGGTTTTTGTAATGTGGGAGATGGACCAGTAAAAAGTCTGACAGGAAATGGCTCTTTAGCACCACCTGCCAAAACAGCTACAATATTTACAACAATTTGCCTTTATGGATGATTATGGATAACTTTATTCATCCCGTATTCGGGAAATTTCATTAACATCACTACAACTGTCGCTTGTGCACTATGTAGACATTCTCCACTATCACTAGATGAAATGAATGCTTAACATTAAAAACCTGGTAGAATGTAATTGCCTGCATTTAAAACTAAAGGGAGTCAAACTGAATGCAGAGGAGTTGAACATATATCATTTTTCAAATATCACTTTTTTATCACAGAAGAAAATCCACAAAAGAATCATAGTACCAATTATGAGTCCAAATAAATATGGTGACACGGAATAAGGAAATGTTATTGATCAGATAAATAATGCACTGCAGGGACTTCCAGTCGTAAGAGTGAAAAGGAGAAATAATATTAAAGCTCAAAAACCTTGCCCCCACTTTTGAATGGTGAATCCTCAAAATTACAATGCTGACATTCTTCGATGTAAAATGTCTATTGAAGCTAGAATCCATTATCTGTACCACTTTTACTCAAATTGGTGCTGGGGCACCTGAATTGGATGTCAGTCAATCGGCAAAACAGACAAATCCACGGCCAGTTCAACGTGTTAAACCAACTGAGGATGTTCGGGTGTGGGAGGAAACCAGAGTACACGGAAAAACACCCTTGGTAAAATGGCATGTACTCAACACAGGAAAGTCAATACCTGTGATTGAAACCTTAGTCTCAGAACTGTGAGGAGGAGAGGTTCTCCATCTGTCTTTTATGATGACTTCAATTTTGACAAAGAAAAGTGTTCACATGCTCAAAGGATACCAAACTCAAATTAAATTCATGCTTTTGCTTCTTTGAGAAGAGTTCAGGCGGCATTTCTCTTTAATATACAATGTCCTTGCCCTCATTTTTTGTATTTGTGGCTCCTGTCCTTCCAAGACCAGCTGAACCAACTGGGAGAGAATGAATTGTCACATAATGCTATTGAGGTGCAAAATGAGTGGCTAAATTTAGAAGAGGTAAGCTCACTCAGCACTTGGAATGCTGTATATTCAGTATTTTGGAAGGTAGTGGTCTACCAATATGGGCTGTACTTTCACAGTTCTTGCATTCCACCTACATACTCTTGAGAACCAACACTACAGGCAACGTACACAACAACATGCATACAGAAAATGTTGTTTTGCCTTGGAATTTATTTTTGAGAAACAAATTATTTGTGACTCTTCAACGTTACTAATGGCTTATAAGATATTTCTTCTGACAGGAAAAGCAAGAAAGAGCTGTGGTACGCATTTCCTGGCTATGGGAGACAAATAAAAAAATAAAAAAACGAATGCTGGCAATATTATTTCAGAGCTGACGTTATTGCACTTTTATGTGTCCTGGGAAATCATTGTGTCCTGGGTTGCAGCAAATGATTATTGAGAGGTTTATAGGGCGCAATGTTTAATATGAGGGTGCGAACAGACAAAATCACTCATTGCACCTCAGGGAATAAATTAAGAGTGAG
Source organism: Stigmatopora nigra (assembly GCF_051989575.1). Classification (NCBI taxonomy): domain Eukaryota; kingdom Metazoa; phylum Chordata; class Actinopteri; order Syngnathiformes; family Syngnathidae; genus Stigmatopora; species Stigmatopora nigra. The sequence goes on from NC_135508.1 coordinate 13,082,254, forward strand.
TGAAGGTATCGCTGGCATCTCCGCAGAAAGACAATCTTTATTACCAGCTGCCTGCCTTCTATGTCGCGTCATTACCGGCACACGTACTGTGCTGCTGGAGGAAGATTGTCATTCCCAGCTGAAATGAGTGGCGTGTGTAGACTGCAGTATTTACTCAAGCCAATACATCCAGCAAATATTGATCTGTGAGATGTGCATGGGGAGCCACAGGGCCTAAAACCTCTTGAGGCAATCAGTGAGTGCCTCCCTCCATTCCCCATGTCACTTGTTTGACCCAGTCCACTATCTTCATATTTGTCTTTTGGAATGGGCAATTGAGTAACCTTTCCGGATCATCAAATCAATGGTGAACAAACAATTAATTTCTATAAATTCTTTGTTCCATTAAGACTTGGCCATAACATTGAGAATTCCATATGACTGAAAACAATCAACAATGATTAAGTTGATTTGTTATTCCTTGTCAACTTTTTAAAGCCACACAGAGCATATTCGCGGTCTGTGGCCTACATTATGTAGTCTTCTAAGCCTCATCCCCTGCTGACCTTCTTTCAAGCGGCCTGCTGCATGTGTGTTCTGGTCTCAGGAGGCTCATCTGCTTATCAGACATCGGAAAGGGAGAATTTTCTCTATCCTCCAGTGAAAGGGCAGCCAGAGAGGCTCGGGCTTAGGTAGAAGAGACAGTCAGCGGTAAAGCACATGTTGCTATGGAGGAAAGAGGACTCATTTCCTCCCTAATAACCAAAGAGATAAAGAGGCTGCTCTCACATTGTTTTCTCCAATTTTCTCCTTCTCATTCTCAAGGGACACTGCTGTCTCAGCGCTCCAGTGCAAACGAAGTTATGTTGTGTGCAGAAACAACAGCTTATTACCTTGGATGCCACTACTATGCTGAATAAAGTAAACATATTGTCCAGTGGGACCAAGTGGTCAATATCACATTTGGAAGGCAACATAGCATGAGCTTGAATTTGATTTGAACCATGAAATTATCTCATTTTACAGTGTACAAACTGCTAAACCTTTTTGTGTTATGGTTCAAATGGATACAGGTTTTTAAAAGTATTTTTAAAAGGTATGTTGCACAAAACGGCTGATCGACGTAGAAAATAATCAATAAGAAATTTGGACCTTATTAGAAATTTGCTGAGATGATAATAGCTACTATAGTCAGGGTGTAGATAAATACCTATTGTCATGTGACAAGTTATATTGTACCGTGGAACGCACATTCCTCAATTATTTCTATTGGGTCCACCCAATAATGGAGTCTTTTTTCCTCTAGACTTCGACGGGCAGCTTGGGTTCGATTCCCACTTGATGGCCTCTCTCTATGCGTGCCCTTCAACTAAAGGAGGTGGGGAAGAGTTTAGGGTGTACTACAGCACCTCGTGACTTCAACAAGGAAAAGTGGTGTTGAGAATGACTGAAGATTTTTATTGATATTGAAAGTCACAAAACAGGGGGACAGAAAAAAAACAATATAAAAATACAGTAGCACTGCTAATCATTAAATACTCCATAAATTGAGCTGTTTTGAAATAGTTCAAATAGTACATTCAAACTTGAAAGTACCCCAACTCACAAATGTGAACAAGTAACTCAAGGAAAATTTCGCCAAAGCCCTCTATTACAAGCCCATCAATTCGTCCACGTTTTCTTCATTTATTTTTTTCTCCTGCAAGTTTCAAAGATAAGGCTAAGTGGCTATCATCATGCATCAGAACGCTTGCCACCACAGGCCTGCCTCATGTCACCATGTCAGTGCGCTGCAGGTCTCAACTGAGTGTCAGCCGAGCAAATGGTGATTAAGTTGGAAGGTCAGGTGGAATTGATTCTTTTCCCCACGGTACATACTTGTCACATTTCGGTTAGAAATGAATGCCTATTTGTTTTCAGAGCACCGCATTATTTCGAAGATGCTTGCTTCACCCTTAAGGTGGGGGTTCATTTTCTGCTCAGTGGCCCGCTAGTGATGCCCCAACAAAATGATGTCATCGGCACAATGGAGGGAAACCAGAGGATGGTCAGAATCACAATAACAAGGCTAGAAGCCATGTCCCTATTGACGTCATGGTGAACAATTACTTTGATGAGCTGGTGAAGTCAGAATGATATTTTATAATTCATTAACGCGTAACTCGGACATTTAGCTATTGAGTGTACTGAAACACAAAGAAAAATTATTTGCTCCAAACTATTGCAGGGCTGCTTATTACATCGATCGCCAGGGTACTATTGGTAGATCGCTTAAGAGTAAGATTTCATCCAGTCTGTTGGTTTCCTTTGGGCCTGAACAATGTTTTGTTTGAACCGCACCATTGCAACATGCCCACCACAATCCTCACACTTTGAACATGCATATCTGACTCATTTAACAATCTTTAGATTCTGATCAGTATCTGAAGTGTGGTGCCGACAGCTTCGGCTAACATAAATGACCCGCCACAGCTGCTTGATAAGTCATTGCTTTGATTTTGAACAGATACCAGACGTGCCGCATCTATGCTTCATTTTGGCGCCCTTTGTTAGTAATAAGATGGGTCTCAGGCCAAATGTCAAGTCACGTTTGTAAAGGTTCATTCTGCGTGAAATCCAATTTCAACCATCGTGTCCTATAAACAAAGGCATACATTGATGGGCTAGACTTTCAACTCAAGCAATGAGAAAATCCAAAAGGTCTACTTGACCAAATCATGAAAGCAAGAGGACTGACGAGTGACACGAGTTCTCTGTTTTCTCATCAGAATGTGTCGATGGTGTGTGGCGTAACGTGGGAGGAGAATAGCAGGCATCATGCATGTCATGTAGACAATATTAAAGCAGAGTATGCGCAAATCTGTCACTTGGTTCTGTTGTTTTAAGGCATCATCAAGTGGTGACAGGGAGCCGTAATTGCAGGCCGCGCTTTGTGTTTTGATGCCGCTGACAATTCTGACAGCGCGTGTGGCTGCCGTCAGTTATGAAGCCACCGACATTGTCTACGTTTATTGGGCTGAACACACTCAAAGACACCTGAGGCGGAGCGTACAAAATACACACAAAGAAAGATGTCTAACTATAAATCACTTGAGATGTTTTGAAGAAGCCTTAGCCCACAGACACTGAAGTATAACAGCATATGTTTTAACGTCAGTAGTTTGCCTTCACACAATTGGATGTCCATTTTTTGAAACTTTTGGGAAGCCAACTTTGTCCATTCAAAGCAATGAGATCACGCAGACCATAGTTTGTGATCCATGAGCTTTTTTGAGACTTCACTCTTTAACACAGACTGATTTTAAATGGCAACTGACACATGACGGTCAAGATAGTTTAATGTTAAATCCGTACACATCCTATTGCCATACCCGACATTACTCGATAAGTTGGTCTTAAAGTAGTATTTGCCGTACTTGTCGGGAGAGCAGTTAAAATATCGAAAAGTGTAAATCTACAGTGGAAGATTGGTCAACCCAAGAGTGGTTTTATTGGGAAACATATTTAAATGATGAAATAAATCTCCTCCTATGAGTTAAAATGTCGGCATCAGTCACAACGGAGTCAACGATTTGCAGATCTCTGTCAAACTTTCCCAGATGCTCTCGAGATATTAAAGCTGCTGATTTTTTTTCTCATTTTCAGTCCCAGCTGCATCAACGAGTAGGAGTCAGAAGTCATATCAGTATGTGTTTTTACTTCTTAGCAATTTTAAAGCAATTTTCCCAGCAGCGGTAGAAAAGTACCTCTCAGCAATTCCCAAAGGAAAGACAGATGCACCCTCCCTCACCTCACTCATTTCCATCCCTTGTTTTTGAGGATAGAAATGGTGGTCGTGGGTGGAAGCTTGGACGAGCAAAATTATGACGCAGGCAGCGTCTGCTCAGAATGCTAATGCAATCCTAATGATTTTGATGGAATGTCTTCATAAATGTCTCCTCTCGGGGGAGGAAGAGTGGAGACGCTTTTTGCCATGAATAAATTCATGTCCACTCTTGTGCACCCGCACTGTCTCTGTTTGCTCATCTCATATGCAGCTGGTCGAGGAGCCGCTCCCGTGGGACGCAAGTTTGTAAACATGAATAATAATTAGGAAAATGTCGACAGGCAGGTAATCTGCATGTTGTTTGCAGTAGAGGGCCCACTTGGTTTACAAACCTTCGAGAGGGGTGGGGGTCTCTTCCTTAAACATTTAATAAAAGAGGATAAAACCATGAAATGAGACAAAAGATTTAAGGAAGCCCCAATATAAAACAGCAAGACCGACTGCAGTAAAAATATGATATAAAACGTGTGCATATGTGGTTGCTGGGGAACCTGATTAATAAAGAGATAAAGATAAAATAAAGAGAGAAAAGAGGGGGAATAGATGGATGGTCTTAATTTCCAAAATTTAAGTGTCCCTCTCTCCTTATTGAGAAAAAAACATGCTTTTCCACTTGTGTGCTTCATTTCCTTCCTCACCAGATGGTGCAAAAGGATGAATTCTGTAGCTGTTAGACTGATGATCAATTTTGTCAGCAAAGTTTTACAAAAAATTGTCACAATCTCAATTTGCAATACCAGCAATGGAATAAATCAATGCGGCTTGTGTTGATTTTTAACATCATCAATGTTCAAACTGTAGTTCTTGCCAAATCCATAAAACAATCTATATTCTGTAACATTGAAACAACAATCCTATCAATTTAATTGGTATGGAGCATTGTAGTAATACACAATATGAATTTAATTATGATGGAACATTGCAGTAATGCACGACATAATAAAGAGTCAAGCACTGTCGCAAACACAGCATTGCATTACCATTCCATTTCACAAGACAGTGGGACGAGTGGTTCAAGTTTCACATGCAGTTTGGTCGAGTGATCTTTAACCAACACTGATCCCAGAGGAGAAGGAAAAGGAGCTCATGTTACTTTGCATAGTTCTCACATAAAGCCATCAGAAATGCCTCAGGTGACCTCGTAGTGCATCAGCACAAGTAAAATAGCAACCTGAACCCGGAAAAATACCCGAATTGAACACAACCCTCTCATCATGGCCCAGTCCATCTCAAATAATGGGCCCTGTGATGCCAGATTTTGTCAAGTCCTATAAAGCCCACAATGGCTATGTCACTTAAAGTACTAGTACCGTATTTTCCGGACTATGATGTGCACTTTTTTGTCATACTTTGTACGGGCCAGTGACTTTATTTTTCCTCCGTTTTTTTTGGGCTATAGTTATCTGAAAAGCCTATGTTAACAGATATGTATATATTAGCCTATTTTTCTCTCTTTTACTTTTGTTACACTGGCATGTCTGCTCTTTTTCTGACAAAAAAAAAATGAAACTTTTTCCCATCAATGTGCATTGTTTGGCTGGTGCATATTCTATCCAAGTGCTAAGTCCCCCAAAAATACGGTGGTAATGTTTTAGGTGTAAATAACCGTTTGGAATCGAAAGAAACAAAATCTGCACATTAGTAATTTCTTAGAACTATGAGGACGGGGAAAATGTTTAGACAGAGAAACTGACAGACTCCTCGGTGCTGACATGTTGTAATGACGGTTGTAAGTCAGATAGCCCAATGTTCACTTTTGCCAAAGGGAATTTAATTGACTGTCAACCAGCATGTCAGAGAACCAAAGATGGCTGCAGGCTTAAATTTTGGAGGCTGCGAGGCATATTAAAATACAGAATAAAGTTTCTTTGTTTGAGCTTCAAGTCTTTCTTCAAATTAAGTATTGAATGAGAAAGCAGCTGCGAAATGCACCCACGGTTTGAGTTGAGACAAGATTGGGGGAAGAATCCGTGTAGTAGACCAATAAATCAAGGTCTTTGTGAATACGAGTATTTAATCAATTCTAATGGCGTAAGTCATCACGTCTAAATTGTCTTTATGGACGTTAGCAGAGATCTTACGAGACAATCTGAGACATGCTCCATCTTGTCAGCATTCCCCAAACTCACAGAAATACATCTGGAAAATTCCTCTTCGACACTCACAGGGTATTGATGAAGCAAATGAGTGTAAAATAAATATTTGACTGAAGGCTAAACCTGGAAATATGAAACATGAAAATGCTCAAGGTCATAAAAAATGACTGAAATAGCAACATTTTGATCTGTTCACAATCCTGTTATCATCTTCATAGTCACATTAATGGCCAAAAAATGTGTATATAAATTATATATATATATATATAGGGTTATTATTTTGAAATCAGGAAAATTAGATACTATTGTCTCCAAACTGTTCCTAAAAATGTAAATGTATAATATTGTAGCGTTTTCTTCTGAAATCATTTCATGATATTTGCGGTTATTTTCCACATGCCCTTGTCAACAGATGAGCCAACTTTTACCTTCACTTCTTTCTTTCAAGGACAATAATGCCTGTAAACTCTGATTTAAAAACTTCAGTGGTAATCAGCACCTCCAGAAAACTGGAATGGGGCCAGATTCTATAAAGGCAGAGGCTTAGTTGCAGATTTTGAGGAGCACACAAGTCCGGGCTTGTTAAATGAGGTTCACTTTTACAAAAAAACAAAAAAAAAGGCAAGGTATTACAAGATTGCCTCGTCGTTTGGAAAGCAAATTCAAACAGTTTCAAATCATCAGTATGTTGTGTCGTGCAATACTGTTTATTGTGTTGAAGATACATTCACAATCCAATGATTAAATACAGTTTAAAATGGAAACTCTAGTCATCGTGAGCTTTTTTTTCTAAATAAATGGAAAATGTTTGAAGAGAAGTGCTGAAAACAAATTTAACTACTTCATTTTTCTTCCATGTGTCTTTTGCTCTGATAAAATCACAAACTATCGTCTTTGTCAAATTGTCGTACGACTTGGGTATTTTTCAAATGAAATACCCAATTCGTTTTCTGAGTGTGTTGCTTCAGATCTACTTTGAAAGACTGAAATATTGATGCCTCAAAATGACAACATTGCTTATTGTTAAATGTATTTACCCATAAAAGTGCCTTATTAACTCGGGTGCATTCCTTTTCTAGCAAGTTGAAACATCAGCCACCACTGAGCTTATGAGGAGAAGAGTATCAAGGTAGAGACTAACACCTAAAGGCAGCCTAAGGCTGCAGAACCATAACAGGAAACTCACAAATGAATTGAAATTCTTGTAACTGTCTTAAGCAAATAGTAAAATGTGAAATTAAAAGCTTCTTTTTCATGTTATCCAAAGGGAGTGTTATCAAGGATTCATTTTTTTTATTTGAAGTAAGGAAGAAGAAAAAGGGCTCATTTATAATTCTGCATTATATTTCTCTTTTTTGTACGAGGACAGGGGAAAAAAAGCTAAGCATTGCCAGTGAATGGCTAACAATTATTTTTGTTGTTGTTGTCCCATAAAAAGCACCGACTTTAAATGTGTATAATCATCTTATGCACATTTATAGTCAGAAAAATATGTCCATTATAGATGGTGGTCATTTAGTTTTGAAAACAACCACCATTTAAAAAGTTATTTAGATTATTTGGCAAGTTGTGTGTGTGTCCGTGAGAACAGAACTCGTCAGTGAATATTAATGTTGTAAAAATTGCATTTAAAATAGTGTGATAATGTGTGACTCCTTCTCAACTGTTAAAGGTCCATTGCTGAACAGATGCCATCGTATCGAGCACTCCTTTTTTTTATTGGCCTTTTGAATAATATTTAAAGCAGAAAGGTGGTCCCTGCTCCCTTTCATTTAGTCCACAGCTGGCTCTGCAATTTGTGCCAGTTTTGCACCTGCCTTTCAGAAGCACCATTTTAGGATGCAAAATCATTCACGGCGCGCATGCTAAATTGATCCATTTGCATAGCATCCTCCAACAATGCACAAAATCAACCGCAGGACAATTTAGAGCAGTTGACATTTGTAATGCTGGTTGTAGCTGAACAGTTTCCACATAGGTTTGAATGCAAAATTAAGTTTGTACCACTAACATCGCTATTACCTCGATATGTGTAAATGTCCATCTACGGTCATCTAATGCTAAAGAGTATAGTTTCTTTCCCAATTAAAAAAAACAAATATAAAGACAAGTCTTGGAATGGAAGGACTTTCTAAAGGAATAATCTGATCCCAGGTGAGGCTCTCTTCAGGAATGCGACCACACTATTTTCCCATCCCCCCCTCGTCTCACTATCCTTCCAAAACCCAGCTATTGTGGAAAGAAAGAATGCTTTTCAAAAAGTTGTCCCTTTCAGAGTGAGGGATGTCGGGTGTGGTCCCATTTTTCACATTGGGCTAAAGAGTTTTTGTGGAGGGCGGGGTGGGTAAGTTAAGGGGGATGGGTGGGATTTGGAGTTATTAGGGAGACCATTTTCTTTGCAATGTGAGTTTGTGTTTGCGTATTTTTAACCTCTACATGGAGGACTTGGTAATTACTTTCTCTCACACTGTGATATACTTCCAAGAATGCAATTGAACTAAGTGGCAGTGATAATTTTACAATTGGCACACTGCGAGTCCCAGGGATTCGCTTGTCTGAAAACTGTGCGTCCCAGGAAACTTGTCACGAGTCCCAACATACTACGGATGCAAATAAAACATAAGCAACGATATATAAACATTCAGATTTAATTTATTTATTATATGGTTTAGGGTTAGGGTTTATTTATCATTGTACTAGTCTTTCAGCTCGTAGATCCTCCTCTCTTTGCAGCCAAAAGTCTTTTGAAATGTGCGTATTTTTCCTTGCTTCCCCCGTTTTGCTTCATGATCATCGATCGAATCTTCTGCAGTTCTTTTCTTACTAGTTGTATTTTTTAACTGCGAAATAACTATCCAGACTGTTTTGCTTTTTCTGAAACATTTTTTATCTTTCTTACACTATTACGAAACTCTTGCTATCGCTTTCTCTCCTTCGTCTGCTAGTGTCTGCTAGTCTCGTTCACGCGAGAATTATTTCGCAAAGATTATGTGGAATAAATTGGTTTGCTATCGGATATATGTGTTTTGGTTTTTTTTTTTGATAAAAATTTCTTTGTGTCCGAAAAAAGCACATTACTTGAAATTGTGCGTCTGGAAGAAAAGCTGTGCGTATCAGACGCAGGACGCAGAGGTAACGAGAACACTGAAGTGGTCGGATGTTGAATAGAATTGATGACAGAAATAAATGCTGTAACTTTCAGTTTGTGAGCATTTACTGTAAATGTACTGTACTGAATAGTCCAGTGAGATGCAAAACGGTGTTTTGCACTACTGCTATATCCAAGAACAAATTATAACCATATAATTTGACCTAAAAGTTAAATAACATGATTTTTTGGGTAGAGCAATGCTCGGCTATATTTCAAGATACAATGTTTTTCGTACAGGGTTATTCTAATCAGTTCCATTTAAGCTAAAGCACAACAATTACTTTGATGAAGTGGAGCTTTTAAAAAAGTCAATAAAAATCAAGATCGAGTCATTGTTACAAACAATATAGAAGAATATATTAATATATGACGAGGGTTCTCAGAAAGTGTTTTGTGTTTACTCTTCGAAATTCAGGTTACTCTTGCCTCACCAAAACTTTTCAATGTTTTTCCAAAGGCCTTTAAAATATTTATATTGGGGTTAATTGCAGGACATAATTTCAAATGATGATTTATAATGAGAACAGGATTTTTGGTAGGAAGTTAATTTTAAATGAATCCCTTATTAAAAATTCCTGTCAAGTGGGAGAACGATAATGTGTGCTAGTTACACTGACACTTTGATTATTTTCATTGTTAATATATGTCACCAAATTTAGACAGCCATGTCAGTGTCTAGGTGTGTGTGTGAGATTTTTTTAAATAGATAGAAAACATGTGGACAGCCCCTGGGTGTGCTCGCATCCCATTGGTTGGCCAATCCCTATAGAGCACTTCATGCCTAAGTCAGGTAGCAAAAAGACTGATTGTTCTTTTTTTTGTACCTGCAGTCAGAAAGAATAACAGATTTGAAGGTTTGAATCATGGGGGAGTAGAAAAGGTGAGTTCTATTTTTGAAACGAAGAACTAACAAAAAAAAGCTTTAATGAGTAAAATGTTTTTTATTTTGTTTATATCTCTCCAGGGATTTAAGAAAAAAAAATTAACATTGGTGCTGATCTGAGGAATCCTGCATATACTGGCTTCAAAGTCACATTTTAATGCTAAAGTAGACTTTTTGGTAGGGTCTGGGACTGGTGTCCGGTTACAAACCTTTAAAGGAGACAGCAAATCTGGAACCACAGCAAAACGCAGGCCAAGTCTTGTCGGAAAGATGAGGCAAAGGTCCTAACTTTTGTTGCAGTCACAGTCAGCACCCAACGTGAACCATTGCAACGCCTTGACTTTGGCCCTTTTGGAAGAAGATATTTGAAATAAGATAACAAATCAATTCATGCAGGCATCCTCTTTGACTGGAATATTCCATGTGTTCTATCCTTCATTCCACCGGAGTCTGTATCTTTTCATAACCAGATTTCAGTGGCGTGAAGTGTACAAGACATGGAGACTGCATACCATATTGTCAGTTGAAAAAGGTGCTTTTCTCAAATTGTTTGAAGTTTGTTGGTTTGCTGCATATTTTGATTTAATATGTCACTGTCACTGAAATATCAGACCTCATGGTCAATGTCAGTTGTGTTTTGTAACATTTTTTTCAAATTTTATTACATTTACAACTCATTTTCACAAAAATACTGTACTATATATATAGTAAAAACAATACAATATATCTCACAGTTCTAATGTGACATTTACTTGTGCATACATTAGTGTACTCTTACACAATCCGGCCATAGTACTGCAACAATCTGCTTTACCGTACGCATGCTGTGTGCTAAAACAACATATTTGTAGTTTTGGATTTGAATTCAGCAATGTGATTTACTTGTGTCTCTGTATGGGGTGAAGAAGGGGGTAATTGATTGAATTAATTCCGCAACAGTGTAACTCTGGCCTGCTCTCATGGAAGAGGCTCTTAACAAATTGTATTTATCACAATTGCTCAACTGCAAACTGAATATATGAATTGTTGTTGCTATGAACAGACAGAAACAAGAAATTCATATTCACGTAAATCCTGACAGAAAGACTGAATTTTTGAATCCATCTGTAAACAAGCACTACTAAATTCAATCTAAACTTCAGTAAAACCGTGTAATATGTATTTTTTTTAATCTTGTCTGGTTTAAATTCAAATACAAACTCCTTTTTTTATAATATCTCTCTCCCAACTCTTGAATTATGGCTATTTAATTTTAGTAATTAACTACATTTGATGGCTATTAACATAAAATACCTCTTAGGTGGGAAGACTGGCAATGAAAATAGATATTTTTTTAAATCATTTTAGCACCATTGACGGCAATATATTGTTGAGGGCCTGTTGACAATATTCACTTGAATACTGAGAATCGATAACAAAATTCTAATACAATAGCATTTTTTTTGTATTATCACTTTTGTGTGGAGGGTAAATATTTTGTACTACAAAAAAAAAATGTCAGTCTCAATTTGCAACACCAGCGGTTAGTGTGTTGGGCTCACAACTCTGGGGTCCTGGGTTGGAATCCAGGTTGGTTTTCCTCCCACATTCCAAAAAGATACGAGTGTGAGCCTGAATGATTGTTTGTGTTGTTTGTGCCCTGCGATCAGGATGTCCCCCGCCAGCTGGGATAAGCTCCAGCACCCCCCACGACCCTAATGAGGATAAAGCGTTTCAGAAAATGATGAATGAATTATGTAACGGAATTAGTTTAATTTCCTTAAAGCCACTATTGTACCGCGAAGTTAATGCTCAAGTCAATCTAATCGTAATCCAATCAAATCTTGAAACAAAAAGCAACGACGCAGCAAGCAAAACTAGATCATCCTTTGTTTTTATCAACTTAAATGACGCGTCAATTCGAGTCGCTCGATATGCAATGTAAAGGCAAAACTTACCGATTGACGATCAAACGGCGTTAAACGTGACGATCACTTCAGATTTTCAACATCAGGGCATCCGAAAGATTTTGCGAAACATCGCATCTGATCTGTATAATAAGTTTCAGGAAATGATGAATTCAATATAAAATGATGTCTATGTTAAACAGAACCTGAACTGAAAAGAAGAAACTAGGCCACACGCGTAATTCTACGAGCTCATGCATGGGGGATGAATGACAGGTGAAGGCAACGTCATTGATTAATAAATATATATATATTTTTTTTATTCCGCATTCTTATTCCTAGGCTGCAGAATGTGAAGCATGATCGCTTACATGCAGTTTTTTGTGTGTTGTATTTTTAATAAATAAAATGGTTCATAAGTGAAACTGCAAATGCAATGAAATTGGTGAAATTAAACAACAGATTTTGCAATGATCACAGGGCTTCAAACTATTTTTTACTCATAGCATAGTGACCCTGAGCTTGAAGTTGACTTGCAATTTAAAACACGGGTGGCGAGGTTAGGGGGTGCTGGAGCCTATCCCGGCCAACTATGGAGACCAGAGAGGGTACACCCTTAATCAGTGACCAGCCAATCACAGAGCACGAGAGGAAGGACAGCTATTTATGCTCACATTCATACCTAGTGACAATAGAGAGTGTTGAAGCAGCCAAGTCTGCAACCCTGAAAAAACCCACACAAGCCCAAGGAGAACATGCAAACACTACCTTCCTACCATCAAATTTTTGGGGCAAAATGCCCACATTTAAAGGTTACATCCACATTAGGAATGTTGCATTGTTAGAGATGTTGGATTGAAGGTCATTCATTCAGACTAATCTTCATCCCTTATTGTTTCTTTAGCTGCTATGCAACTCCTGATATTTGGTTTCCTCTTGGTCCTTTATGCCACAAATTTGACAGTTGCTGAAGAGGAAGGGGAAGATGACCGTGACACAGGTGAGAACATTATGAGCCGCTCCCATGCTTATACAGTCAAGATTTAAGATGAGGAAATGTGCTACATGCAAAATGACTGACTGCGCTCACAAGAATGGATTTAAAACAGCAATATAACGAGCACCTTTTTGAGATGATGAACTGGATCAGTGAGCACCTAATAAATGCACAATGTGCCTGTTTAGAGACTGAATACATCGGTGTTCATCAGCTGGAGCGCTTGGTGGAGCTACTGACACCTTTTGAGTGCAATGACCTCCTAGCCGCCCTCTCTCAACCGGATCAAACCAACTCGCAGAGCGTTATCAAGAAAGACACGGCTTCTCTTGAAGGTCGGCATTCATCTGTCATGATTACAGTGGACTAATGCAGAAAACACTTAACCATTGGAAGATCTTCAATCTGCTTGATTTGGGGGGGGGGGGGATACTGTAGGAGGGCACATAGTTCTCTTGGTAGTGTCGAGTTTGGGTGTTTTACCCACGCTTGTGTAGGATTTTTGTGTGGTGCCGTCTTCGAATGCTGCAAGAGAATTGCATGTTCGGTTGAAAAAGGGTGAAGGAATATATCAAATAAAGGAATAATCTAAGCCTTAGTATAAGTAAAGCAATTATAAAATGCCAATCAGATCTCAAAGAAAATAATTTAAGTAAAATGATCAATTGTTCATTGTAGGGAAAATGCTTTAATTTACATTTCTATCTCCTTAAAATTATTTTAAAAGAAACACACAACTTTCTTCTTGATATCAACTGTAGAAGATCTATGTTCAAATCATCAATTCTGCAATTTATAGGACATTTCAATATGTTTATCTAGTGACGGTCAACCATTGATTGATGTATATAAACTTTAAAGTATTGTGTTCCACCAGAAAGTGAGGCAAAGTGTGGCAAGGAACTGAAGACCTGGTTTCAGCGAGAAAGTCCAGACATCCACTATGATCGATTAACTCAGGCACTGTATCACATCGATAGAGCAGATATAGCCACTGGTAAGCATTTGCCAAAACAAAAAAAATTAATCATAAATATCAACTTTCTGTTTTAGGATGAAATTTAAATGAAGATTATAGATGTATGTTATATTTGCTGACTTTTTAAATGAATAATTGCATTCTTTACCCATTTTTGGGGGTTATTTTTAGTTCAAAAAGGATTATTTTAAATCTAAAAACATAGAAAAAATATTTTCTGTTTTGCACTTTATTATTCAACATTATTACAAATATTTGTATTTCCTTTTAAAATGAAAAAGATGATGAAAAGACATTTTCACTTACTAAGAAACTAAAAAGCTCAAATAAACATTGTTTTAGACCTATAAAAACTGAATATTTAGGGCTTTTGATACAGTTATTTTAATCCAATTTTTAAAAATTATATTTATCTAAATATTCTATCTAAAATGGTTCTGCCCACGTGAAATCAAGTTGACGTTAAATGCAGCCTACGAATCAACCTGAGATTGACACCCTTGCTCTAATGCGTCAGGGTTGTTTTTCCAAGCAAATGATTGTTTGCTAGCTAAACAAAAATGATCCAAAAAAAACAAAGTCCACAGTTAAACGGGTTATTGGCTGTTCAAGGATAAGCGCAATTTAACAGTCCTACAATTGTTGCCTTCAGGCGTTCCCCGTTTCAGTCTGAATAAGCGCTTCCTTGCTCTGCAGTGTTTTATCATTATGTTTTGAATTGCTTTTAGAAGGACCTGCTTACTGTATGTAATGAGCTTCAGATAAAAAGGCTTCACTTGTTTGTACAATCTACTTTTGATAACAAACCTCACGAGGGGAAATCACAGCAAGAGCAAATTGGGACAACACCTCATCTAGTTGCTTGTATTCTTACAGTGGCTTCTTTATTTCAGTTTTTTTTTTTAAAAAAGCCTCATTGAAGACTTGACACGGCAGCATGTAAGTGCTTCATTAAGCTGTGATTGGTTTTAATTGGCGCTTCAAAAGTGGCTTTTTTTTTTTTGCACGCTGCTAGTTTCTGGCATGTGTTGTCGTCCGGCACGGCCCAGACGAAGGTGTAAATGATCTGACGGCACACTCAGTGGAGCTGACATGAGCCACCGAGGAAACCGAAACCATCTGCTCGTTTCATCAGTGAAAGGGAAGGCGATGACAAGGCGAGACACGGGGGAGATGGTGGCATCTCTGACGAAAAGGAGTGTGGCTGTTCGACGTAGACATTATGAAAAATCATCGATTTCTGTTCTATAGAGAGAGAGAGATCTTGGGTGTATTGCTACACTCAAACACAAAAAACAGCTAAAAGAGTATAACATTTTGGCTATAATACAAATGTTTTGCCTGTTTCCACAGAGCTTGGAAAGAACATTAACCAGGATAAAATTTTGAACTTGAAACGATATGTCGAAGGCTATCACGAGTTTATCATGGCTCAGAACTCCAAAGAAGAAGAAGATGAAGAAGAACCAGAAGCAGATGAGCCTAAAAGACAGAAAAGAGGTGAAAAAATGTTGCACAAAGGTCAGATGACACTGTTGTCTAATACTAATCTGCATAAATATAATGGTCAAGTACAATCCATTTTTGGATGTTTGTTGACCCTGGTTTTGGTTCAAATTGAGCCTTAGTCAATACAGGCAATAGAAATACTCCTATCTTACAAGCCTGTCCATTTTCAACATTTTCAGTGATATTCCAACAAGCGATAGGAGCGAAAAACCATTCGAAATAGGCAACATGCTTCACTGTTTTTACACCTGTTTAGTAAAATGATGGATTAGATTTGATTGCTGTGGACAGTTACAACTCGTTACCCTACTGTTTCTCTGGGTTTAGATACTGCGATTATATGCCCTATTTCTGCACTTCCTATGGGAAGCAATTTCAATGTATTCGTCCAAAAATGCTGCTGTAGGAATTTCACACTTGGGTACTTTTTCATTCATTATGTGCGTGTGTGTTGTAGCAGCCGATATGACATGGCATGACCTCGATCTGATTGTGGAGCGGCCCCCGGTCCCAGCGCACTCCAAGACCCCAATGGACGTGGCCCTCCCAACCTTGTATGGGCTCCTTCTGGGATTCGGGGGAACCTTACTCATTGCCATCTTTATGCTCTACACTATCTTGCATATCACATGTCATAACAAACAGAGACGTCAATCAAAAGTTGCTTACATCCTTCCTCAATTGTGAGGTGGTGATTCAACAATAATTATTGCTGTTCTTCAGCCCTAACAAAAATGTCATACAAAACTACAGTAGCAAATGAAGCATCTCTATTTCATTTTGTGCTTTTGCTGCTGTTCTATCTTTTTTTTTTATTGCATTTTGGTATTTAGTTTTTTTTATCTAGGTCTACAATGTCTTGTGTGTCTTCTGACTGTCTTGCTACTTTCTGCAACCAAGAAATTTCCCGAACATGGGATGAAATAAAGTTCTAACTTAACCTAGTAAATCAGGAGCAAAGTATGTTTTGTTGTTGTTGTTTTTTGTTTTGTTTTTTGGAGTTTTTTTGTATTCTTCGAGACTTCTGGCTCGCTTGTGGTTGCTGACTTGGGGCTAACAGATGGACTGGAACCAGGCCCTGGCAACAGTGGTTGTTCCGGTGTTACTTTGATAGTGATGCTGACTTAGTGCCTGTCTGGCATGGAATAACCCCCAATTATGCAGCTGTGGTGCCTGCTCTCCACCAATCGTACCCATAGCTTCACAGTCCTGTGAATAGTTAGTAGAAAAGAAAAAAACTACACAAGCTATAGGAATGATATAATTCTATTATACATAAACATGATCCACAAATGAGCTCACTTTAAATTATACTATGAATGTTTTCCTGAAGCACACCAGATCTACCCATGGCACCATGGATGTAATCACCAGCACATTTATTAATTTGAAGGTCTAATATGTCATGTTTACGTCCTCGTTACACTTCATTAAATGGAAATTCTGAATAATGAGACAGAACAGCCATTAACTACCAGGAAAAAAACTCATTTTAGAAACAATACACATTCTTAGTTTCGGTTGGAGATCTGTCTAATGTACCTAGCCCACTTTGCATAGTAATCACTATTGGCAAAATCTGACAAATACCTTCGAACATGGCATTGTGGTGTGGAAGAAAAATTAATCCAAAAATAACCAGTGAAAGGGAATAAGTACAGAGCTACCTGCTTCCATTTTTGACATTGTGAAGCAAATTTGCACCATCCAAATCCCGGCACTCAAACAAAATGACACCGTAGACCTTACATAAGTGTCATTGTCTCCCGTTACCACAAGACGGAGCCGGCTCGTTGGAGGGGAACAGGCAGTAATAGTGAGTTGTATTTTTAGTGGTCCCTTGATGTCAATACCTGTTGTGAGTTCACCGATGGAGAATAATGTGCTCTTGCAGGTGGAATGCTAGACCCGGATCATGCTTTTGTTCTTCTGTCTTACTCGGGGCCCCAGTGGGAATTTGCTCAAGGATGATAATGAAAATATCTGACTTAGGAAATACAGAACAGTGAGCATTTTCACACACAAGTGGCTACCAAGGCGTCCTTTCAGATGTCTCATTAAGGAAGCCGAGCGCCGCGAGAGGCAGAACAATTGTCATGCAAAAATGGAGCATTTGCCGATGTCATGCATGATCAGAGAAAGAGAGAGCCTGCTGACACTAAATTGACATTTACACTAGCAGACGCCACGCATGGATTTCAGCCCCCGTCTATCTCCATATAAAGCCTTTTTTATGGGGTTTTCCCCCCTTTTGGTTATTTAACAAGTTAGCATTGTGGACTCGGGAGAGGGGCCACATCTGTCCCTTGTCACCCAGAGAATCAGGTATCTTGAATTTGGGGGGGAAAAGTACGTATATAGAAAGGCTCAAGTGCAGTATGTGTGGTTAAGCGCTCTGCAGCAGAGCCCCGAGAGACATTTAGTGGCACCGAAGGCTTTAATTTCACACTCCCCTTCCATTTGCATCTTCATCTGCAGGGCCACTGAGGCGCAATAGTCCCTGATCAGCAATCACTCTTCCTTTGCTCAAGATATATGGAACATCAAACTTTTAGAAGTCATTTTCCTTTCAAATAGCCTCAGCTGCTGCTTTCATTTTTGTCTTTCATGATTTCCTTGAAGAGAAACCAGGATTTTTTTTCTTTTTTTCTCCACGCTCCACTTAAATTTTACAATTAAACCACAGTGTCATCCTGTGGTTTTCTTTGGTCACTACAGAAAAGAAATATATATAATACTAGTGTATATTGTTTTTGTTTTAAGAATTCAAAATACACATCAAACTGTTTACATAACATAAATAAAAACATTAGTTATAATATGACATAATCATACTTCATATTGAGACAGAAAAAAAAGAAATAATAAATATATAAAGTGTTCCCTCGCTACTTTGCGGTTCAGCCACCGCGGACTCAGAGCTTCGCGGATTTTTGGGGGATTTTTTTTTTTTTTAAATACGAATATTACATTGAGACAAAATATTTTACATTTTTTTTTGTTATAACATGAATTTCACTCTCTCTCTCTCTCTCTCTCTACCCGTATTCTATATGGTATACTGTATACAGGGGGCAAAAAAAAAAAAAAAATATATATATATATATATATATATATATATATATAAATATATATATATATATATATATATATATATATATATATATATATATATATATATATATATATATATATATATATATATATATATATATATATATATATATATATATATATATATATATATATATATATATATATATATATATATATATATATATATATATATATATATATATATATATATATATATATATATATATATATATATATATATATATATATATATATATATATATATATATATATATATATATATATATATATATATATATATATATATATATATATATATATTATTATTTTTTGGGGAATTAAATTCAAATTAAGCATTTTTGAAGGGGAATCCCTACTTCGCGGAAATTCACTTATCGCGGGTGGTCCCGGTCCCCATTAACCGCGATGACCGAGGGAACACTGTATATGCTTTTATAAGATCTTGATCTTCAGTTAGATTTTCTTTTTGATTTTTTATGAAAATAAATGTCTTGCAATACATTTTGACTTTACTGAACAATATACAAAGATTCAGAATTGTAAATATTTGTTCTCTTTGGATTTAAACAGTGATAAATGTTTTATCAACCTACTAGGTCCTGTGTTACTTGCTTTTCCAACCAGCTAATCTCTTTCCAGTTGCTGGAATTCAGAATGTTTTATTTCACATAACAATATGAAACATATTAAAGATTGGAGTGAAAACCTTTGTGCAAAAGTTGGAAACGTGTAAAAAAAAATAAGTCATCACTTTTTAGGTGTTAAATTACTTTATTGGTATAAGACGACATACACGAATGAATGCACCTTGATTTTGTGTTTGTGTGGGGGGGCACTGGGGGTTTCTTATATTTAGTCACAAAAACACTGCTATTTTAAAACTCTTTCTCTTCACTATAGAGTGATGCATATTAAAAGCGGACAAACAACAAATATATTTCAAGTTGGGTTTGCTAACAATGGCGTCAAGTTTAAAGTGCAATCAACCAAGTCTTGTGATATTGGGTCTTACCCAACATGAACCAGCACAGTACTGGTCTTGTCTCAAGGAACAAAACAAAAAGGGGCAGAAAAAAAGATGAAGCCAATCTTAAAATAAACATAATACATGTAAATATATGAAATACAATCAAAGTCACATGAATAATAAAAAAATATCATTGGCCTCTGGTTTTGATGACATTAAAATGCATGATTCAATATTATTCCATTTATATGCCAATCAACAAAAAGCTTCTTACAAGGAAATTGTATTACACACCTGATTTTAGTTCACACTACCTTGTATAGTGTGACAAAGCTGATCAAACTCATAACTTAGTCATGTCAAAAGTTAAAAGTAATGACTGCTAATGAGGCCACAAAATGTGGTTCAATGAATGCAGAGGTGATATTTTTTTATCTCAAGGTAAGCTATTCCAGAATATAATGATGGTCTTAAAACTGGTTGAAGGAGGCGGGTTTGTTTCGGTCTCCATTTTTGTCTACTGCACATTGGCTGTGTATTAAAACAATTAAAAAAGTAGTACATTGAAATTTGTGTCTCTTGAGCCATGCAGTACAAATCCAACCCAAGTCGCATGAGTCAATTTGGGCACATTTGTATGTATGGAAATAGCATCAAAAAATGCAGTGGTTGTGTTGTATTTTAGAACGCTAATGCCCCGTGAAAGATTCAAAATAGACACATTTTCTTAAAGAAAAAACAAATATAAAGGCGCCACACAGCAAAGATGAATTCACGATAGCTCATTTGATAGGTTTGGTTGTAGTTTTATATGACATGCGTATAATGCATATCCAAAGGAGACATTATTATTATGATGAAGTTTACTTTTCAAATGCTTATATCCAAATAGTCAGGTCTTTAATACGTCTTTGTTTGAACAGTTTTCCGCCACAATAAAACATACAATTTTCTGACACATAATGTCTATTTATATGATTGAAGCCAGCTAAGGTGATGATTTAATAAAAAGTGGTAGCTTTAAAGAGAAGAAAAGAGTTAACAGCCAAAAATATAAATAAAATGACATGAGCGCACGTCCTGTTGGACAAAGTCAAGCTGACTAATTGACCTAAAAGCCTTCTTTGTTCCCCAAAACATCTTATAGGAGCCATAGAACCCTTAATGTCCATCCTTCTAAAAATCACTGAGGATGCTGATGTCTGCAAACTCCTGCCAATAACGGTACGAGTAAAAGACCAAGATGGAGGACCACTTGAGGGTCATGAAGCTCCACACACATGACAGGTAAAGACTCCTCGGATCAATCAATGCTGCAATATACACCAAGAAAAAAAAAATATTGTTGGACTTGAACACAAAAGCAGTGGCGTAGAAGGAAGGCGCTTACATTGCTTCTGTGTGATGGCCAGTGTCAGAAAGATGACGAATGTGGTCACAGCCACGATGCAGAAGAGTATGCCGACGCCGATGAAGAGTTTGAGGCCTTTAAGCCATGTGCGCCAGTAGTCTTGAAGGTACATGACGTGTGTGACCAAAACCCAGAGTGCCAAAACACCTGCCGTAACACAACAAACCACAATGAATGGCTATATGTTGGAAAACAGCTTGCCACACCTCATATTTAAAAAATGTCTAATTTCATAGCACCTTACTTGATGACTATATTACGGGGTAATATAAATTCGCTTTGTTAGTGTTTATCGTTCACAACCCGGCAACACTGAGGTCTACTGGAACAAATTCACCGCCATTTGGTTTCAAACTTTCATGGTCATGGGCTAGTGTTGCTGCTCTCTATAAGTGGCATTTTGTTTTATTTTAGCATGATGCTAGAGGACTTTTATTGGAAGTAACGTAATAATGGTGTGATTGAACATTTTGAGGTTCTAAATCTAATGTGTTCTAACATCTGACATCATCAAAATGAGTCAGAAATCATGCATAAAGTTTCAGAGGAAAAATATGTTCCACTGTCATAATATAAACATTCAAATTTTCAAAAATCACCTTCCAATAAATATTTTATTTGCAGATTGTTTCAAGTAAAAAAACAGATTAAAGTGATAAAAAAATAATAGCAGTAAATAAATATGGATGCTGACTAGCTTTAATTTACATCAAACTTCCTGGGATGGTGCATCATTGGCAAAAGATTCAGATTCATAGATTGTGCCTCAAAATCAATAAAAAACATAATAACACACTCAAGCGGCTGAGGAAGCAGGATTGAAATCAATGGACTATATTTATCTGTAGTATTATCAACGAAGTATGTCGTCAGGCTTCTTGTTTTGAAGTTTTTGACTACTCCTCCCATTTGCTTTGGACCAAACAGCCCTACTGCATCACCCAATAAAGTGTTTGTTTCCGTGGAATGGATGCTGTATACTGGCATTCACTTACCCGAGAGGCCTCCCATCGCTGCCGTCCATGGCTGATGATGAACAATATTCCACACCAAAAAAGCCGAAAGCCCAGCCAAGGCACCAAAACATGCATATCCTATGCTGACATAGATCCGCCGAAACACCATCGTCAAATGATCACCTCGTGGACTGAGAAATAATTCAGTGTTTATATTTAAAAACCACTAAACCAGCTCCATAGTCAGCTTATCGCCACATTATGTAATACGGTAGACGTGATGCTAAAGACGGAGATCGGGGATCAACAAAAACAAGGCCTTTGAAAAACTAACGCAGAAATTGAGATGTTTGTTTGAGGTCTAGAAATGCCGTGATAAAAGGGCGTATTTACCACTAGAAAAAATATTCGAATGTCACTAAATTACACCTAAAACGAGTCGAAGATGAGCTAGCAGCAACACGGCGAGATGACTGTTTTTCCGGTTGTTGTTACAAAGACGACACACATGATCGAAGAGAGCTATCCCCCACGCTCTTTTGTTTTGTAACTCGTAAAGGCAACATTTACTTGCCTTGAAATTCAATAATTACTCGTGTCTTCACATTAAGGATACAACAGACTCTACGTGGAACTCTGCTTCACCCAGATTGTTTTATTATATTTGACAAATAATCTGTTGTTTTGGCTTAATTTGTTTTTTGTTTTTATCGTTTTGATTGTGTCTATGGTACTCTCTTGAATCTAACAGCTTTGTCAACGTACTACGCCCCTACAGTAATCGAGTACATACTGCTGAAAAAACACAGTAGCAGTAATGTTTGTACTAAAATCAGAAGTAGTACAGTTGGCACAGTGAATTTTTATAATAGTAGTACAGATACGTGTGTTAAAATCAATTTTTCATTATAATAAATATTTATGAATAAGTAGAATCTAATTGGGGAGTATTGTTGCCATGTGGGAGGTAATCGGTGTACCCAGAGAAAAGCCACACAGGCCCAGAGAGAACATGCAAACTCCACACAGGAATGCAGAGCCCACCTGGCATTGAACCCTTGATCTCAGAACTCTGAGACGGATGTGAAAACCACTCTTCCACCATGCTGCCCAGTCAGTAAAATCAATTCCATTGCCAGAAAACATGCTGGTGATAAACCCACCTTTATGCTATTAAAATAAAAATCTCTATAAATGACCTATTACTTTGTGTGCTTTCATTAACAAACAAAAACATTTTTACTATATAATTTACTGTTCTATGATGTGCATATTTTTGTCTTAGGTTTTTATCAAGCTTCATAACAGAAGCCTGCAGTTGCCACCATGTGAACAAAAATGCCCTTAAGGCTATCTCTTCATGACCAATCACAGAGAGGCTGACTGGAGCAACTCTTTTCACAAATCGCACAGCCCTGTTTGTCTTAAGAAATTATTTTTCTCCCAAATAGGATAGAACATAGGAACCACTGGCTAAAAGAAAAAAACATGCAAAAGAAAACAAGACAAAAACTTTGGAAACCATTGGATACGCTGAAGATTCTCACAAAGTCTCCCACGGTAAGCCACTATCTCTCTTGTACTTGTCAAAGATTATTTGATGTCCATTGTAAACTATACCAAACTAAAGCATGAAATTAGTATACATTCATACATTTTCCTTTCCGTTTATCCTCACAAAAGTAGCGAGGGGAGCTGGAGCCTATCCCAGCTAACTACGGCCACTAGATTGGGGACACCCTGAATGGTGGCAAGGCCAATCGCAGATAGCTTACACAAATTACATAAATTAATCTTATTTAAATGACTATGACATACAGTAACAGGTAGCAATGTTCCTTTGGCCATCACAGTTTGTCCAAACTGATGGATAACTTTTGTATATGGATGACTATGTTGAACCACATTGTGAAATAAAGTACCTATTTCCTCATAAAGTCTTAAAATTGACAGTTTGTTTACTTATTTATTTGTGGTTCTGACAAAAAAAGGAAGTACTAATCCTGCTGTAAGCCGGTTTGAATGCATTTTCTTCAATATGTCAATATGTGTGTTATATTTTTAAGTGGGTTGAATTATCTTGAACGTATGCACGTACAAATGCACGAACAATTCAGATCCTTTGGAAGTCTGGAGGAAGGAAAAGTTATGTGCTTGTGCGGATGTGTGTGTGTTTGCAATTTGTACCTTACATGGACAAAAATAACTCTGACACAGACTGGCTTGGAAATAATATTATGTTCAAGTGTTAAGTAGAATGTTAAAGAAGTATGGTCTGGATGATTTGATGCCTTTAACCAATTGATTTTTGATGTGTTTATGTGTCACAAGACATGCACACAAAAGTTGGCAAAGTACACATTCATGGGCGTAGATTTACCGCAGGAAATCCCACACCCTTCCCCTAAGAACCCAAATAGAAACACAAGGATGTAAATAAACATACAAAAAGACAAACGTGGACACAAAAACACTTCAAATTACATAATGACATAAATATCTGACCACATGGGAAAACCCTTATTTAACATAATTTCACACACATTCAATGTGAACATTAATTTGCTATGTTCAATGGAATATAGTTCACACATCCATGTTGCTGTTGGCTATTTTTACTGCTTTATGATAATAAAATGTCAAACTATCAAGACCTCAAAACACGTTTGAGACATTACATTGTGACCGGTTGAGGTTGGAAAATATAAAGTCTACTTTTTTTTCCCTGAACAGCCATATTTCAAATCAAGAGTATGAAAAAGTCTAAAGATATAGCACAAATTCAAATGTGACATTTACTGAGTAATGCAGATTGCTGAGACACAACTTAACAGTAGAGGGCAGCAATTGTGTCCACGTCCTAGTGACATCAGTACAAATGATTACATGTCAAATAATAATACACAGGCTGTAATTTTAAAGTAACAGGTCACGGGGGGTGCTGGAGGCTATCCCAGCTGACTTCAGGCCAGAGGCAGGGCGCACTCTGAATCAGTGGCCAGCCAATCGCAGGGCACAAGGAGGCAAACACACTCATACCTAGGGGCAATTTAGAGCAGTGTTTCCCAACCACTGTGCCGCGGCACACTGGTGTGCCGTGAGCAATGGTCAGGTGTGCTGTGGGAAATTGCAAGAAGTCATACAATGTGATATTGAGAGAGAAAAATTGATATGAATATAAGGAGATTAAAATGGAACTATTACAAGGTTCAAATCAAAATATGATGGACGTTAAATTGTAGATTATACTATTATTTGATTCAAGTTGTCAAACAGTAATTTTTTTGCTCTTTCTCTTAGTCGAAACGGAAGTTGTCTGGTTTTTAGCGCATCAACTTTTGCCGACGTAAAGTCTGTGTGAGCACAATTTTTTTTGCGGAATATTCGGAGATTTAAGTAATATTTAGAGAAAAATCATAAAATGATGCGATCAATAACTTTACTTGGTTATTTGCATCAATCAAACCGGAAGTTGTTCGGGGTCCACAGGCCAAATTTCCGTGACATTAGGTCATTGTGAAAAATTAGATTTTGGAATAATTTTGGATGCGATTTCTGCTGATAAAACTTCGATGAGAATAACTATTATAAATATAGGCGACAAATATTTTCAGATGGTGGTGTCCCTTGAGATTTTTTTCAATGCAAAACGTGTGCCTCAGCTCAAAAAAGGTTGGTTGGTATACACTGATTTAGAGTGTCCAATCATCTTACCATGCATGTTTTTTGAATGTGGGAGGAAACCAGAGTGCCCAGAGGAAACCCACTCAGGCCCAGGGAGAACATGCAAACTCCACACAGGTTGACATGACCTGGATTTGAACCCAGGGTCCCAGAGTTGTCAGGCCGCCGCGCTAACCCCTTGCACCGGGGTGTCCATAATTAAGACCTAGTGGTAATTTATTGGGTCATATATGGATAGTGCCAACTGGTGAATGTTATGTTCATATGTGGACGTCAGGTCTTTACGGGGGTTGTTTTTTTTTTTAAATGACCAAAAAACATGCAGTTGACGTATAAAGAGAGAAGCCACTCTTTAATAGTTTCATTTCAAGTCCATTGTGTTATTGAATTGAGTAGGAATGCTGAAAATCATGTTAGTCTTCTGTACCTGATCGTATCCAAAGACCAAACGTGGTCACATGCGTGTGTGTACGTGTGTGTGTGTATGTTTGTGTGTGTATGTTTGTGTGTGTATGTTTGTGTGTGTTTGTGTGTGTATGTTTGTGTGTGTATGTTTGTGTATGGATGTTTGTGGTTGTGTGTGTTTGTGTATGTTTGTGTGTGTATGTTTGTGTGTGTATGTTTGTGTGTGTATGTTTGTGTGTGTATGTTTGTGTGTGTATGTTTGTGTGTGTATGTTTGTGTGTGTATGTTTGTGTGTGTGTGTGTGTGTGTTTGTGTGTGTGTGTGTGTGTGTGTGTGCGCGCATGTGTGTGTGCATGTGTGTGCATGTGTGTGTGCATGTGTGTGCATGTGTGTGCATGTGTGTGCATGTGTATGCATGTTTGTGTACGTGTGTGTGTGTGTTTGTGCACGCGTGTATGCATGCGTGTATGTGTGTGCGTGCCAACGCGTACACTGTGCATGCCACTCCTGGGCAGGATTGTCTCAAGTGACGTCGTAGTACTCACAGGACGACCTGTTCGAGCATAGCAGTTTCGACTCCGACTTGGAAATGCAGGATCATAGGAAGTTGGAGATCCGTGTGGTCCCGTTTCTCCGTCCCAATGACAGTCTGAGGCGCAGTTTGAGTGTGCCTCATGTGCACGTCGTGTGACTGAGGGAACTTTTCTCCTTTTCTTCTGCTCCACTGCGCCGATGCGAAACAAGATGCATTTGTTCAGGAGTTACAATTATCAAGTGTTCCCGGACCGAGGCTCTGTGGACACGCCGACCATACGCGGCATCAGCTGGGTATGTATACATATCTCAAGGGTCTCTTTAATGGGCGAATTGTTCTTCATCGTGCGCCAATAAATTGGACCCTATAATGGGAGGACACAAGAGTCATAATAATACATGACACATGTCATGGTCCCCACTTACCTTTATTAGAGAACAAGGCAGTTTACCTTTTAATCATCTTTTTGTTCTTATAGTATGATCACGTATTATTGAATCATTCATTTTCTGAACCACTTACCAGGTTCGCGGGGGGTGCTGGAGCCTATCCCAGCTAACTGCCAATCGCCAGGCACAAGCAGACCGACAACCAATCACAGCTAGGGGGAATATAGTGTTCAAGTAGGCTACCCTGCATGT
Organism: Stigmatopora nigra; assembly: GCF_051989575.1. Taxonomy (NCBI): domain Eukaryota; kingdom Metazoa; phylum Chordata; class Actinopteri; order Syngnathiformes; family Syngnathidae; genus Stigmatopora; species Stigmatopora nigra. The sequence goes on from NC_135508.1 coordinate 13,109,276, forward strand.
GAGCCAGAGTAGCCACAGAAAACCCACACAAGCCCAAGCAGAACATGCAAACTTCACACAGTGAGGACCAACCTGGGATCGAACCCACGCCCCAGAACTGTAAGGCCGATGTGCTAACCGCACGTCCTCCGATGATGTCTTATGGTTTTTAAACAATGTTTTTAGATTATTTGATAAGAAATGTGCACCTGGTTTGTTGTGTTGACATGTTAGCTAATGACATTTAACTTTTTTATTTTTAGGGAAGAGTGCAAAAATGTTTCTAGTGCCTTAAGTCTGAAACTATTCCCAGACATTTTTGGTTTCAAATTTGTGCAGCCTTTGTTGGGTGGATTGGACAGGAAGGGAACCAATACAAAGTGTCTAATTCAATTCCTGTTATAAATATAGTGTATTGTTAATTGTTCACCTACTCTCTTTCTCGGAAGAGCCTGTAGAAGTTCCTCTGTCTTAAAGACGGAGCATGGACATCTGAGATTTCAGATACCAAACTTTTACCTTTAAACAATGTTAAAATTGTAACAGTGTTATTAGGATTACAATTCACCTCCATCGGCTTGCATGTAATCAAATCTAATGGAGATTATCTGAATAGAAGAATGTTTCATCTTTTAAAGTTAGACTTAATATAATAAATGACACAAGCGCACTTGAAACCACAGACAATGTCCTCCCTCCCGACTGTTAGAAACAGGTCAAAAGTCCAGATTGAAAAAGCACCACGAGATGTGATCGAAATAAAACCATGTGGAACGAGACATAATCACAAGTTGTAAAAGTCTAATTGGACTTTCTAAGTGCAGAAAGAGCTCGTAAAATTCAACTTTACGCTCATGTTCATATGAACCTTTCATATTGAATATGATATTGTTTCACATAACCAATGGCCTATTCAAAACCCCAATTTGAAAGTCTTATCTAGACACTAGAAAAATCCAAACTCCGCCTCAGAGGATTGATGCAATTGTTGTACAGCCCTAGATAATACGTGTCAAATTTCAATCTGATCCTCCCACATATCAGTACATAGCACTTTTTAGTTGGGGTACACAGACAACAACAAGCAGAAGAAGGAAGAAGAAGGTGCTGTCTTAATGACAGGCTTGTACTTGTGAAGTCTTGACTTAGAGACTTCAGTTTGAAGACCAAACTGGTGGGCACGGGACTATAGTGGGAGTTTTACGAGCAATTCTGAACAACTTGGGAGAAGCAATGTGCCTACGATGTGTGGTTAACACGTCTGCCTCATAGGGTACAATGCCTGAGGTCACATATAGTACAAAGTATACGTATAGACTATAGAGGACAAAATATTTATCATTTTCTAGTGCCCTGATTGTGACTTGCTGCTCATGGAGTCAAACTGGTTTTTCCACAGCTCCTGCATATGTCTCATGCATTTCTGCATCCAAGTCAGAGCTAAAAAGACAATGTCCAACATGTGGGTTTATGGCGCAGTTAAGGAAAAGTATGCATTCTCCCCCTTTCAACACCTCATCAGACTAAGCAATTATCTACTTCCATGTTTTCCAAGTGCACACAATGAAGACCATTAATCAACACCACCTTTTGACCTTGGTGTGACTCATGAGGAAATACATTGCTTCAATCAGGAGGCAACATTTCAGATGTATATCAGTTATAACATAACGTGTGGTTAATGTGAAACTTGATTGTAATCTACGGTTGGGTTGAGCAAAATGGCTTTGTGCGATTTAAAGTCGTTTTAGTTGTGCAAAACCAAAGAGACGCACTTAAGAGTATGTTACTTATACGTATCCTAAATCTGGATTGCTTGACCGATTTGAATTAGACATCCAGATGAAGCCCATTACTGACAACATTCTTCTCTTTTTCAATCTCTAGACTCCACTTGCAGAGGCACCAAATTCAAAGGCCACAATGAAGCAGGTACTATGTGTACACATAATAAAAGCACACTTCAATGGAATGCTTCTAGCTCCTAGTGGATGGTTACAGCGCTTGCATCCTCTCACTCTGCTTAACTTGTTCTTAAGTTCTGTTTTCCCGTGCCACCACCAACCATGCGAGTCCTGAAAAGCACATTCCTGGCGATGCTGGCAGGCACAAGGAGTCTAAAGGGCACTTGGCCCTCAAAACTAATTGACCTCCCCCATCTCTCTCTCTCTCCTCAATTGGTGCCGGGCCCTGACACTGTTTTTTTTTCTCCCCTTGCCTCAACAAATTGATAAAGCATTGGATTTTGAGATATAGTCCATTTTAATGTGGATCTTATTGGACCCTGTCCCAAAAACAAGCGATTTGATAGTGGTCACGTCTAAAATGGCAATATTTCCAAAGAAAACTAGTTTTGGCTTTTGTTGCCCATACATTTTTCACCCCAATCTTCCCTACACTCTTTTTAAAATATTACATCATTATTTATTCATCTATTTTCAACTTTTCAGGGTCGCTGTGTATCAGACTATCCAAGTTAGCTTCCGGGGAAAGACGAATTATACCCAAAACTGGTCATCAGTCAGTTGTAGAGCACACAGAGAAGTATGCGCACGAACCTACGCAGCCCGTACTAAAAGTCAAGCGAAAGAACCACTGCACAATTATTGGATTATTTGATGGTAAAAAAACTAACTATACAACAATTAGGTAGTGATAGATTAGGACCATATGGACCCTACCATGACACAGTGCAGTATTTGCACACTTATATATTCGAAGCAACTACGACTCAGAAACGTGAGCCATTTCTGAGTGCCCAGTTGACAACACCTTGAAATTGCCCTTTTAAATCACACAATGTTTACATGGTGGGAGGAGTCATCCCATTTGACAATACTAATTACTTAAGGAAGACACAAATGCACAGACTGGTGAACACGTGAAGACAATTGTAACCCTGCTATGAAATTTTGTCTTGTTTTGACCTGTAATAGCAATTAGTGGAATTCAGTATAACAGCAATAAATCAGGAAGGGTCTAGAACAGGGGTGGGCAAACTTTTCGGCCCGGGGGCTACATTTACTTTAAAAATTTGACAGATGGGCGGGGTCAGCACAAGATATGATACATATAAAAAAGTGCATCCGTTAACAGTACATATGAAACATAAACAGAAAAAAAGGACTAAAGTATTAACATACTCATCACTCATCATTAAAGTCAAAAGTATAAAGTACAAAGTAAAGTAAAAAGGAATGTCTTAAGAAATATTAAAATGTCATTTAAAAAAAGATAGATGGGTTGTAAAACACGGAAAACAAATAAGAGTGGACAGAGCTACTGCCACTGCCTTCCACGTGACAGCGCCATCTTGGGGAAAAAAACTATTTAGACAACGTTGACGGGCCGGATTAAAACTCCTTGCGGGCCGTATGTGGCCCGCGGGCCGTAGTTTGCCCATGTCTGGTCTAGAATGACTTTTCATTTGTTAATTAGTGTAAGGGTTCGGGTCTGTGCACCTATGAAAACGCTAAATGTTTGCCATACCTGCCTACTTATCTTGTTTAAAAAAATGTTTTACAAGAAAATGACCCTGCTGCACAAAGTTCCTTGTTTGCTACAAGTCAGTTCTTGTCACTGTGTTTATCCCACAGACAAATATTGACAAGTTTAAGGCTACGCAGAGTGACTTGTTGTTTTCGATTTGTCTTCCAAAAGAAATAAATAATCGGCTTCGTCGTCAGTCAACCACGAAAATGTTGTCATATGCTGTAGTCACCCCCCCCTCTTGTGGTGTCAAGTAAAAATACTCTGTTGTTGTTACCTTCTCACATAATTCAGTGTGACAGTCAATGTGGATTAGCGTGTGAAATTAAGTGTGACGTTTTAGAGTGTATTTGTGTTAGGTAATGGAAAGTTTGTCTTTGGTAAAATAAATAAATACCTCTTGCTGACTGAGAATGTCCCAGTGGACGTCAAAAACGGAAATGGGCCCATGGGAAGCATTAATGTACCTTGGGCTCATGACTCCATAGATCCAGTAGGGCAGAAGAGGCCTCAGGGTCAATTTATTTAATTCCTTGTCCAATAACAGAGCTAAGTCTGAAGGTCTATTTTTGTAGACGATTCACACGGAAATGCTGGCGGATTCTTGGGCCTTTTTTGATTGAGTTTTTCATCATGCAATTTCTTTGTGAGAGAATAGATTTTTTAGAATTCTTGTTGTTTTAAGAAGTTAAGGAAACACCGGTTAAAAGGGCAGTGCTTGATGGGAAAATCTCCAACACACACAACTTTCGTCAGAGGTACTTGTAGAATCACAAATCCAGATTCGGTGTGGGGCAAAGAAGGTGAAGTAGAGTTGGCTTTTCGTTTGTTTGGTGTGAAAAACTGCATGAAAACCAGGCAGTCACATTGGCGGACATTCTTCTTACATAAGGGCCGTTTCTGCCCCAGTGGATAACGAGGTTTGGACTATCCAAGAGCTTTTCAGGTCTCGATCTAGCTCGGGTTGCGTGCATGCAAGGGGGAGTGAGGAGGAATTAAATTGCCGGTTGAATAGGAACTGACTGAGGGTGGTCGGAATGCCTCTACATGTCGGAAAGTGGATTGTAAGACAGTTATGATGTATTCTCACTCCCTCACGCAGACGCATGCTTTGACACTGAGGACACAAAACCATGGGCGTCCCAACTTTTTCCCACTATCGTAAAACAGATTTATGTCACTGATACAAATTTAGTAGCGCAATAAATGATGCACTCCTCCCTTCTGTGTGTTTAAGTTCCTCTCTGATCGCGTGGTCAAAGCTGCAAAATCAATGTACTGTGTCATGGTCACGACGAACCCTGGCTTGATCCGAGATAGGAAGCATCACCTCAAAACTCATAGGTAACGGAAGCTTTCTCTTTAGTGACATTTTTAAAAAAATGATTCATATTCAAATTGACAACATATGTCTCTCTATTTCCCATATTTTTTGGACTATAGGTCGCACCCTAGTTCATTCACACTAACCAAAAAATGTACAATGAAGGAGGGAAAATTATATATGTCTTACTGCAGTCACACATAAGTGGCATTTTGGGGTAATTTGATTTCTTTAAATCCAAAGCAAAAAACAGACATTTCATCTTGAAAGACATTCAAAAATAAGGAGAAAAAAAGTGGCAAAAACAGCCTGAATATGATTATTTACAAAAAAAAGTACCTTCTCAGTTGTTTTTATAAATTTCAGGCGCTAGAGCGCCCTCTTGCGGTTCAGTGTAAAGGATAACGTTAAATGATATAATAATGTGTGGATAATTTACCACATTCGTCGCATTGGCGTATAAGTCGCACCTCCTACCAGACAGTTATAAACACAGCGACTTATAGTCTGGAAATTACGGGTATATACTATGTTTAGACACCATGTTGCATCCATACGTGAATCACATGCAAATTGAAAATGTTTCATTGCACGTGTAGACAGTGTTGTTCTGGTAAGGAACTCGTGGACTGGCTGATGGGACAAAATGAAGGCCTGCAGTACAGAAGCCAGGCGGTCGGAATGTGGCAGGTCCTTGTAGATGAAGGCATTCTGGTTCATGGTAAGACTCAGAGATATCTAGAATGTTTGTTGAAAAATAATAGAAGCATGAGGAAAAAAATAACCATACCCACCGCCTACCCTAGCTGACTTTGAGCAAATGTTGAATGAAAATAGCCTACATTTCAGAGTAAATGTTTCAGGAAAATAAAACGGTTTGAGAGGTGATGAGTGGAATTCACTGAAACAAGACAAAAACCTATCAAATTTCTCTATTGCGATCCCAGCAATCCTCAAATTTAGTATTGCTATTTAAAAAAATATATTCAGTTAATGTCTCAGACAGTACTCAGACATGCCTGAGGGGCTTAAGAGTGTGCACACAAAATTCATCCAGTCAAGTATGCCGTAAATATAGGGGAAGGCGCATTGTCAGCCTGGAAAACAAAGGCCCAATCAAGCGAAAAACGCTCCATCATCCATTGAAGTGGGTCGCTTGGAAAAGATTTGCACTTATTTTCATCCATCTGAGACGAGGCATTTTACACGGTTTTCACTTCTTTTTGTTTCCAGTGCTCATACAACAAAAACCTATTTAAAATGCAAGTTGGGGAAAATTGTCACTTTATATTATGATAAACTAAAGGCCAAAACAGAGCAGACATTAGCATAATTATCTTTTTTGGTGGGGTAAAAGGGTTATTTTTCTTGAATAGCTTCTCAGTTGTGTTATTATAATATTTTTAGTATTAACATAAACATAGGTCTGGCAAAGCAGCAGTGAGTAAAAATGATCATTTGTTATTAACCACTATCAATATTAGCCTTCATTGAAAATGACACACGCCTACAACTAAATTAGATTAGATTAGACAACTTTATTCATACCATGTTTGGGAAATTTCATTGCGACAGTAGCAAGAGGGTGGACACAGGAAAATACGTTTTAGACATAAATAAATAAATAAAGATAGAAGTAAATAAATATATACAGATAAATAATATATAAATAAATAGGTGTATGATATATATAAATAAATAAGTGTATGATCTATATAAATAAATATGTTTGTATTTATTAAGCCCTGTGATTGGTTGGCCACCGATTCCGGGTGTCCTGAAGTTAGCTGGGTTAGGCTCTAGCACCCCCGGAGCAAAAGCGGATGGGAAAATGAATGAATGTATTTATTAATTATGGTTTTGTGTTTTCACGCTTTGCTCTGCCAAGTGAAACACGATTTGAACTTCCACGACAAAGACACGCAGTTCTACCGCTTCATGGACTCTGAGTTTGGAGCAAATCAGCTAACAAAGGACTCGGAGGACGAGTTGCAAGAAAGTCTGTCACTCCTCTCCCAACTGGGGCCCGATGCCCTGCTCACAATGATCCTACGCAAATGGTCAGTGTCTTGAACAACGCAAATAACGAATCTCTGGCGCCAGTTGGCACATGCCAAAGCTTAGACGACATGAGACCTCTCAACAAGTTGTTAGATGCAAAGTCCTGTTCCTGAGAAGATTGGACCTCTGTTTGTTTTTCCAGTCAAACTCACAAAGGCCCAATCGTATTCTATTCCGTCGAATTTGTAGCCTGTGTCAACTTCTCCAACTCTTTATCAAAGTAGTCCTGGCCAACTGACGTGTGGCAGGATGTGCTGTTATTGTCTGACGTGTTTAAAGTTTACGCTATTGCTTTAACCTGTAATTGGCTATATTTTCTAGAGTACAATTTAACAATAGGAAACAATAAATAGGATGGAGACTCTTCATGTATGTTATTTTTTTATACTTCTTAATCATAAATTATTATAATTACAGGCTAAAAGTCTGGCAAACAACTCTAATAGAGTCAAAAAGAATCTGGTCAAGATTCATGGCATGACTACTGAAAATATGAGGCAAAGACTGTCAACCATTTGTCCATCCATTCAGATAAATAAAGTATCAGTTTGAGAGGGAGGAAAAGGATGGTAGATTTGAAACAGATGATTTTTGATGTGTGTCTAAATGTGGTTGTTGTGTTTAGTCCAAACCAGAGGAGCGCTGAGGAACTAGAGGTCATCTACGAGGAGCTGCTCCATGTCAAGGCCGCCGCTCATCTTTCCACCTCGGTTAGCCACCGTTATCCATCTTTGACTCATGACTTCGATCCTCAATCTGATAAAATTTAAAATGAACAGAGACTGTCAGAACTGAGAAAGGACAAATAAACATTCCGTTCATTCAATGTACTTGCATAGTTTTGATAAAACATTGACCACTCATTTAAAAAAAAAAGTATTTTTAACTTCAGTGCTGGGTCCGAGTAGCAAGAGTGGCCTCTGCTTACGAGTTTGAGCGTGGATTTTCACCTTTTTAGGAACTTTAAAAAAAAGTAATAATAGCAGAAAAAAATCGCAAAGTAGTAAATTTGCGATAAGTGAGGTCGCGATAATCGAGGGATTACTTAAAAGCATTTTTCGTGGCGAAAGAAAAAGCAAAAGGATACTTGATTTTTCTTGTTCTTTCAACTGTGATTTTGCATGCACACCTAGTTTAGTACAGTAACAAAATGTTGTACTAGTCCCTTTTTGTTTCTCACGATGAAGGGTTTGGTTAGCGCGGCTTACCCCAGCAAGTTTTAAACAGAGCCCTAAAAGGGACAAAAAAATGTTTTTTTAATTTTTTAATTTTTTTATCTGAAGAAATAATCTGACTATTCTACATCTGCACCCGCCTGTAGGTGCGGAAGGAGCTAGCAGCTGTCCTGGTGTTTGAATCACATGCTAAGGCTGGAACTGTCTGTAAGTTGTCCCGTGTACACACACACACACACACATCCCATTGTGAATATTATCCTTTCGCTTACAACGCCACGTTTTAATGAATTCAGTACTCAGTTTGTAACATTAATGAGCCTTCCTCACATGATCAGGAAAGATTCGATCGGGGTTAGTTTGTTATTTTTAGAGGCACAGGCATGAGTTAAAGAATCGAAAATGTTATGCGTGTCATCTTGTCACACAGTAGAAGGAGTGACTCAGCGTTTTTTTTGTGTGTTTTTGTTCAGTGTTCAGTCAAGGGGACAAAGGCACTTCCTGGTACATCATCTGGAAAGGTTCAGTCAATGTCATCACCCACGGGAAGGTAAGTACCTCCTCTACTGTGGAAGATTTAAAAAAATTAAAATATCCATTTATATATGAGATTTTTGAATTTGTGTTAAAAAGTTCATTGAAAACTGGAAATCATTTTAATGTGTGCATTCAGGGTTTAGTGACTACACTGCATGAGGGCGAGGATTTTGGGCAGCTGGCCTTGCTAAATGACGCCCCGCGCGCCGCCACCATCATCTTAAGGGAAGACCATTGCCACTTTTTGCGTGTGGATAAACATGACTTCATTCGAATTCTCAAGGTCAGATTGCATATTCCATTGCAATCGTCTTTTCTTGTGTAATTGTAGCTGTACCTTTGTCTGACTCCAGGATGTAGAAGCCAACACGGTGCGACTGGAGGAGCATGGGAGAACTGTGCTGGTACTGGAGAAATGTGCCCATCCATCCGAACAGGGGGGAGCTGGAAACAAGTAACGAAACCCTTAAATAAATGGAAAAGTGCAAATCATTATATACTTAAGTGTTTATATGAACACAATATTGTGTACAGGTGCACTGTAATGTCTGGAACACCTGAAAAGATCCTGGAACACCTTCTGGAAACAGTTAAGGTGGACTCCAATGGCAACGAAGCCATCGGTAAGAGGTTGTGTTTATCCTCTTGCTATTTTGAGCCATGACATGATTGTTGTAATGTTGATTTTCTAGATTCGTGTGTGAGCGACTTCCTGCTCACCCACAAAGTATTCATGCCCTCCAGTCAACTGTGTCCTTTACTCCAGCAACAATATCCTTTAGATAATGTGATCTAACCTCATCCATTATAAGAACTAATTATAGAATACAACTAAAGTAACGAAAGATTTATGCACCACCAATCCCCCCCTTAGGTGAAACTAAAACAGAGATGTGCTTTATTTCTGGGTTCTCCAGATCTATGGCGCGTCACACAGTCAACGATCTGTGGCTTGTTTCTATCTGACTGTTCATTGTTTTGAGGTTTTTGATGAGTGTTTCACGCTTTTAAATCAAATCCTCATTCATGAAAGACCATTATTGAAATCTTATTTTGCTGAATAACTCAAGGTACATAATTGTGTTTGCTGTGACATGAGACTATTTTCATTTCTGTGTCACTCTTAAAAATCTACCTACGTTACATTACTCATTACTTCCACTGCCAGATAGATTACAATTAAGGAAAATATTCCTGATTAAACATTAAACCAGATTTACTCTGCTTAAATTGATGTTCCTTCACTGGCAATGTACCTACCAATTGGAACTCTCTGAGGGTTCCGAGCAGGAGAAGGCGGCCTACATTCTCAACACCAAGCTCAAAGTGGTGAAGCTGATTGGCTGGTGGGTAGCGCTTTATGGGATTCTGCTGAAAGAAGACCCAATTACCTCAAGCTTTCTGGAGGTGAGGCAAAAGTTCATCAGGGTCAAGCCTGCATTGTGTGACCAATCTATGTCCAGCTGACATTTAGCTACTGAGCTAAATGGGCCAAAAAATGGAAGCATACATGACATTGTAAAGGGATGTGTGAGTACTATTTTCTTTTCTTTGTCCTCAAACAGAAGCTGAAGACGGACATTGGGGTAAATTTTCGTTTGTCCAGCATGCTGAAAGATCAGTTCCGGGACAGAAGAAGAACAAAAGTGTAATGATTTTACGACATTAAAACATCCCATGGCTGTCAAATATGAGCTAAATCACAGTTGTCCTCTTCACTAGGTTGGAGAATGGTTACCACTCATTGGGCAGGGTAAGTATTGCAAATCTAGTTTGAATATGTACACTTAAGTATTTTCTGTCAACTCACAGTGGAAGTGCTCAATACACAGAGAATACCGAAAGTCAGCGTATTTCCAGTCTTTTATTTTCGATAGGATGTGCCTGTTTTTGTCAACCTCATTGTGCTCATGGCTTCGTATCCTGTAACGTCTATCAGGCTTACGTCAAATGTTTGTGTTTCCAAACATGGCGCTAGTCGTAGTGCATTTACACAGTTTTGCTTCTTTGCCCTTTCTGGGAAATCTTTTAGTCTAATGCTCTAAATCTAAGCTGCTGCGTCAGATCCGGATGTTTTTAAAATGAGGTAACAAGCAGTTAAAAGTATTTATCCATGACAACAAGGTGTTAGGGTTGCTTGGTATTATGCTTCCCCGCCCGGTGGCTTGTCTGAGGGATTGCCCATTGTGCTCAGCTCTCGTTTTTCCGCCCCTGGTGTATTCCCTGCTTGCTTTCTCGTGTGTTTTCCAGGTGTTCCCAATTGTCTTGTCATGTAGGTCTATTTAGACCCCACGATTGTTATGTCGGATCATCTGCTTTTGTTTGTCCATGCCATGTCTTCACGTTACCGTAAACCATGTTCCTTCCGAAGGTTTTCTGAAAAAGATGTGTTCCACTGTAATAATAGTTAGGTGTACATCAGAAGCATTTTTGTAAATAAGGAAGATGCAAATTGGACATAGAATTCGTGGATCCCACATGGTTTTTACGGGGCTTTTATATCCTTGACAGAATTACTCATTTGACTGGTTCCCTCGCAGTGAAGAGTCGGTGACACGGATACAGCCAATCAAAGCGCAGGACAAAGGTAAATTGCCAAAACATTCCGATTTAATCAAACCGATTCCATACTCACAGAGTTTCTGTAAAGTTTCTTCTTTTGGCATATGACATGGCAAGTTTGACATTCTCCTCCCTTTGTGATTGCAGTGATGTATGAGATTTACACACCAGATCACCAAGCTCTCATGCCGATCCTTCCGGTCAACACCTCTGTACAGGATGTGATGATCTCACTCATTCAACCCGGGGGAGATCATGTGTTGGTCAAGATGAACTCATCAGGAGGTGCCAGTCATAAATGGGAACATTTTTGCTGCTGTTATTCATCTGCTAGTAGAGCTTTGACCAATTTTTTGGAACATGACAGAAAGAGTTGAGTTGAAATTGGATGCCACTGCTGTGTTCACTGCGCTGGGACTCAATGAGAGACTCTTCATCTGCTCCAGTGGACAAGTGGAAAAACTGGTGAGGCGACTGGACGTTAGGATGTTAGGCATAAAGTCATAACAAGACAAAGTTCCTAACCCAAGACCTTCACTGTTACAACATCTACTATCTTGTCTATGTATGTTGTTTTCTTCACTCAGACGCCCTTGAAAGAGCAGCTAGGTCCCGAGCAAACTAGTGCTAACACACTTCAGCACATGTGCTCCAAGGACATCGCCATCGAGCTCACCAACTATGACTGGGAACTCTTCACTGCCATGCATGAGGTCGGATATAAAAAGTCAAATGTTCAAGTGATGTTGGGGTTGTTACTAAAATGATTGAGCAATTTCTACAGGTGTGAATGACGTTCCAGTGTTCCTTCTTCTACAGTTGGAGCTCGTCTATTACGTGTTTGGACGTCAAAAGTTCCCAGGTGCCGTGACGGCCAACCTGGAGCGCTTTGTCCGTCGCTTCAATGAGGTCCAGTACTGGGTGGTGAGCGAACTTTGTCTCTGCGAAGACCTCGTCAAACGAACTGTCCTGCTAAAGAAGTTCATCAAGATTGCTGCGGTGTAAGTGTGTCATGTTTTGGCGGGGGTTTTGGGCGAATCTGTACGTGTTTCTCCTTGTGTTGTCCGGGTGATTGGGTGCGTTTCGCCTCTTGTGTCCCTCCGGGCTCCCCTTCCTTTAAGTGGCCAGGTGTGGTGATTGGTAATTGGCTCTTTTGTGTGTATTTAAGACCCCATTAATGAGCTATAACAATTTACATTTTACCGGATCGAAATTTATTATTAAACAATAAGACTTCTCGCTATAATTTTAGTGCCACACTTTATGTGTTTTCAGATTAAAGGAGCAGAAGAATCTCAACTCCTTTTTTGCTGTGATGTTCGGTTTGAGCAACAGTGCAGTGCATAGGCTTAACAAGACCTGGGAGGTGATATATTACTTTGCGCATGTCATTTAGTCTAATTAATGTCACCACCATTCTTTAACATTTGCCTTTTATCTTTTTTATCCCCAGAGAATATCCAGTAAAACAAAAAGAATCTACTGTGCCTACGAGAGGTTCATGGTAAATCTGACTAAAAATGTAAACTCCCAAGGTGTCTGTGACATGTTTTTAACATGTAAATTTGCCTGCATTGATGTGTCAAAAAAGCAAAGTTAAGTAAAGGATATTATGTAAAATATGTATTATACAGTATATTCTGACAGGGATAAAAAAAATGTAACAATTGCTTGAGTGAGAAAACTTTTCAACAACTGTTTAAATACAATAAAATAAGCCCTATTGAAATTTACTCTAAAAAATAATTACATTAAATAAAACACTATTTAGCATTCAATGCTGACTAAGTCAAATGTGGCTTGCACCCCAAATTTTGGGTCAAATTATGAATTCTATTAGTGTTGAAGATCCATTATAATTTGGACAAATACTTTATCAGAGAAAGAATTCCGTCTGTCATGTCCCCTTGAAATATATAGATACGGATAGTATCCTCTAGTGGCCACAGGACTTAAATGCAAAGTGTGTTGCCTTTCTTTTCATGTCAGGACCCGTCTCGTAACCACCGTGCCTACAGGCTGGCTGTGTCCAAGCTAAGCCCCCCTTACATCCCCTTCATGCCTCTAATCCTCAAAGGTCACTCGCCACTTTCACATTGAGCACTCATGATACATTGCAGTGACGTCAATAGTCAAAATGACAGCATTTTGTGTCTTTCCCCAGACATGACATTCATCCATGAAGGAAACTCCAACTTTGTCGACAGCCTGGTCAATTTTGAGAAGATGGTAATCCAGACATATTGCTATGAATGAGTTGTTTCCAAACCAATTCTCATTTTAATGTCGTCCCTCAAGCGCATGATTGCCAAGACTGTGAAAATGGTGCGACTCTGCCGGAGTCAGCCTTACGGTAAGTGTTAAAACTTTAGTCCAATAACATTTTTCAGATGGGCACATACCTGGGCACGTCTTCAGAGAGGACATCCACTGACATCTTTCCACTTCTTTTGCAGTACCTTCGTCGCCACAGAGAGGAATTGCTGATCGAATGTTTCTCGAAAGTCCTGCTACCCGCATATCTACCTGTAAGAGATTATCTTCCACTCCATGTTTACTGATGCACCATTGTAAAGATAAAAAGTGTGATAACCTTGTCCCAGTGGCACGGCGTCCTCACAGTTCTGGGGTCAAGGGTTTGATCCCAGGTCGATCCTCACTGTGTGGAGTTTGCATATTCTCCCCCGGGCTTGCGTGGGTTTTCTCTGTGTACTCCGGATTCCTCCCACATCCCAAAAACATGTAGGGTAGACTGATTGAACACTCTAAATTGCTCCTACCTATGGTTGGTTGTCCATCTCCTCGTTCCCTGTGATTGGCTGGCCACCGATTAAGGGTGTTCCCCACCTGGTCCCCCTAGTCCAAGCTAGATAGTCCAAGCGGCCTATTATAAAGAAAATGTAAGACTTTTTAGTGCGCCTTATACTCATGAAAATACGGTATTTGGATTTATAGCTTTAAAAGGACAATGCAAGAGTAACAAGAGTGTTTTTGTTTTTCTTTTTTTCATCTGGACAGACTCGGACCACATCCTTCCTCTGCGAAGTCCCAGCAATATTCGACATTACATCCAGAACCTGAGTGTGATTGACAGCCAGCGCAAGCTAACGCAGTTATCGAGGACAATAGAATGCTAGCAGCGACACTGCAGCGTAAAATTGGTGAACTTGTTGACATGGAAACTCACACCAGGGCCTTCCGGTGTTAGTTATCAATGTCTAGTAAACGTCTGTACACTGCAGTCACACAATTTCACAAAAAGGCCCGGAAGACATTTAGTCTTTGATTTTTTTGGTCAACTGTTTATGCACTATGGTTCACAAATAAGCACTCCGCACTGTATATACATATTTCTTACCTTTTGTGTTTCTTATTAAATTATTTTCCCAGTGATGTGCATTCAGTCAAACCTAAGAGAAAAAGTTTAAAAGGGAAACAGTTTATTTAAAATACAAACCATACAAGGTAGAAATGTAAAAATGTGAACAAATTGACCTTCCGAAATTCTCCTGCCCCCCTCCAGCAAAAAGTAAAACACAAATCCCCAATATGGGGTGAGAACGTTTACTACTAGTTAACATTTTTGATTCAGAAATACTCTCCTAAGTCATAAATACGTACAACCTCTTTTAGGAAAAGAAAAAGGACGTGCCATAAAATTGAAAAACAAAAGATGGAGTGCGGCAATTCCTTCACACGATGTGAAACCGTGAAAGGGTTCGCAACACACTCATTATAAATAATGGCTTAACATTAGGAAGAGTTTATTAAATCATTTGACAAACAACAAATCACTATACTAAACGTGAGGGGGCGGGTGGTGTTAAATGAGGCAAACCAATGTGAACAAAGTGTTTAGTAAAACAGTTATGTTTGGAGAGACGCAACCATACAGCGCATTTATCATGTGGGCTTTCCTTGGTTGCTATTTCGCATCTGTGCAACAACGTGGTGACAAAATTATTCCAAGTGTGGAATCAGCAAAAGAACCTGAAGCAGAAAACATGTGCTTTTCGTGTATAACATTAACTACAAAGCTCAACCTGGTCACAATTACAATAACAAATAAAATGACTTTGGGGGTGTGGGGGTGAAAATACATATATTGCACATCTAAACATTTAGTTCCCAGGGCCTGGTTGCCCCCCTTTTGATAATAATCTGATCCTGAAGACCAATCATGAGATTCCTGAACATGATTGAAAATATTGTGATATTGATTCTTTCACATTAGCGCCATCATCAAGAAGGTACTTTTGCAATGGTTCTACATCTAAAAGCAAGTATTGTTAAAAAAAATTGCATTCTGATTGTTGTACTGAAAAGAAAATAGTATCAGGAGAAATGGCGGTAATGTGATATTCTTGTATCAATGACAAAAAATCACATTATTTGTACATAAACGACAGTAGTTGCACATTATTTCTGCAACAATGGCAATAAGATGAAAGATATCAAAATATACAAAGAGAATGAATTGATACTTTTACCACAGTGCCATTATACCTAATGGCACTGTGGTAAAAACATTGTGATCCTTGAATTACTACAATAATGGTATTGCCCCAATACTTTTATGAGCCATGACCTCTATATTTAATGTATTTAATCAAGTAGTAGTAATTCAGCCTAGAACTTTTTCCCGTAGAGATTCAAGTGTGACCACGTTTGGAAAAATATCCAATTGTTGTAAACCATGAATGTCACAATTGGACCAAGACGGATTTAAACGTAAAAATGGGACTTCAACAGTTTTGCCAGGTGGTAATATTGTAGAGCTGACCAGGACTTACAGGGGGAACTGTGGAAGAGTTCATAAAATAAAAACAACATTCATAAATATACCATTCACACCAATGCATATATGCTAACACCCCCCACAAAAGTATTTGCATATAGGAATCCAAAATCCAGACAATTGCCTTGATTGTGGCCATTCCTGCAGTCTTTTGATAGAAGGTTCCTCGCGTTCTTTCTTACTTCGAAAGGTCATAAATAAATGTATGTCACAGTAACACCAAGCTGAAATGAGGCTCCTTCAGGAACCCATTGTGGACGCTACAACGCTGCTGATTGTCAGGATTAAAGCTTTGGTTGGAGGACAGAGGACATATTGGAGAACCACAAATGTTCCATAGTGGAACACTTCAAGGTCAACCAGTTCCTGTCCTATCTCAAGCTAATCGGAGGTCCCCGGTGGAAAAAAGCAAAGCAATCAGTAGAACTCGTGAGGAGCGTGAGTCAGTCTTTGGCATCTTTGGAAGTCAATCAGTAGGTTTTCTTTGAGTGCAAAAACAACTCAACGCAGCACCATCCTCCAACCTGAGGGAGCGAGATCATCGCCATGGACAGACTCCGAGCGTCCACCCTGCTGACGCTTATCTATACCCGCTTAACTTCTTCTGGGTGCTGGAGACTTCCCAGCA
Source organism: Stigmatopora nigra (assembly GCF_051989575.1). Lineage (NCBI taxonomy): Eukaryota > Metazoa > Chordata > Actinopteri > Syngnathiformes > Syngnathidae > Stigmatopora > Stigmatopora nigra. The sequence continues at coordinate 13,125,829 of NC_135508.1, forward strand.
TGCGTTTGGGACAGTCCTGGACAAGTCAAGACCTTAATCTACACAATAAGTGAGCTTGCCTTCCGACAAACATAAATTAAAAAGAAAAACTGAAGAAAATAAAACATTCGTATGGTGGGAGAACCTTTGGAATTGTGTTCTGCCCAGTCTAGTAGTTCCAGTGGTCTCGCTTTCGTTGCAATCCTCCGTCGTGTGTCTCCTTTGCAATCATGTGGCCTGGTTTTGTGATTCTGTGGTTCTGTTCAGGCCTCCGACGCAGCCTGTGGTTTGAGACTGGCTTTCTCCATGGCCGTGCCATACGGGAGGGATCGTTTGAAGAAGCCAAACTGCGGAACAATTTCAGTTAAGTGATGACGTTCTTTGAACTTAAGCTCATTTCTGCGTCCGAGAGATCACTGACCTTATACAAGACAAAGATGAGCAAGGCTAGGAGGAGTAAACCAGCTAGAATGGCCAAGATAATGATCCATAGCGGGACAGAGTTCTCAATGTCGGGCTTGTTCCACACAATTGGAGTAACCACCTAAAAAACACATGGGACACTTTTTTCCACCAGTTTCAATGAAAAGTACATTTATGGAAGGTATAATTAACCTGTTGTATCTTCACTTTGAACATGCAAAGTTATGATTTGTTTAAAAATAACAAACACAGATTTCTTTCCCAGTTTGAAGCAAAATGGGCTGAACAAATTCTGTCAATCTTAACCAGAAGAAAAAGCAATCAAAACATTGCTCCTAATCTGACCTCGTGTTTTTGCTTGCCAATGAAAGCCCGTTTTCTATATTTTATCATGACTCTACTACATTAGATGAATATATTGGCCACAAAATGGCAATTAAACATACCTTTTTGTGTCCACTGGGAACCTGCTTGGGAAGAATGGCGTATGGCATGCTCTTCACACTGTATCTGGCCAGGCACTCCAGCACATAATGCTTATACGTTCTCTGCAAGGGAAACATCACATTCAAGTGATATACTTATGTTAGCCCTCAGAGGGCGATAGAGACCAGGATGAACGCCAATGTTCTTCTGCTTGGTCACTGTGAGAATTAAAGGAGCTCCACAAACCTCCATGAAGGTCTCTGCCCAAACGCGAGAGCGCACTTTGAGAATGGCCGTGGTGCCCTTCTCCAAAAGACCCACTTGGCACTGCAGGGCCCAGCAGTCCACGTTGGAGCAGGACTACACAAAACACACATGACACACCACAATTAGATGTTTGTTTGTTGCCTAAAAATAGTGCCGAGTTTATTTTATACTGTTTCGAACTTTAGATCATGGGGTGGCGAACAAGTTAGACACAAAGGGCCAACATTTTAAACTGTGAGAGTCAAAGAGCCACAATTTACATCAGAAGCAGCATAAAAAGATCCAATCTGCCACATTATTAATGAAAATATAATCTATTATTTGTTTTTAATGGGCTCTAATGAATCTGAGTCTGTTTTAAGAGAGAGAAAAATAAGAGGAAGATGAAACGAGACAAAGAGCCATAGTATATACAAAATAGGATCAGAAGCAAATTTTGGCAGGGAGCCACATCCGGCTCCAGAGCCACATGTTCGCCACCCCTGCTTCAAGACAGAAGACATCCTCCTGTGAATTAATCATCACTTTTCTTATCATAGGTAAAACCAAGATTGGATGTTGCACTTTACGATGGTATAACAAAATGTGTATCGCTTTATTAAAAAAAAAATCATGTAGTTAAATCAGATTCGGTTAAATCAGGTCAACTGTTCCATGTTTTGCACGTGGAAAAACAGATTCCCATCGACCGTTAACTTTCTTCACGAAACGATCCAAGGCCACCTACAAAATCGTCTGTCTGACAGGTGAAGCGCACACACAAAAAGGAAAATATCAGGAAAATCCCTCGTGAAATTTAAACAAATGGAAGCCACGTTAATGCCTCGGGTCAAACAAACACAAAGGAGTCCAATGTTAAGAAGCCTTATCCACGCCTGCTTCAAATTAGATTGGGAGGAATGTCATCTGACAGTTAAAAAAAATAATTAAAAAAAAAGAACTTGACATTACTTCCCAAGTCCTAAAACCAGTCAATGTTTCCCTAGGATAGTCTAATAATGCTTCTGCATCATGTGCCCAACACATGGGGCCCATGCAATCGCGGCAGACCACCCCAAAAATGCAGAGGTTTTCCTGCGGGAACTCACATAGGAAGCTGACAAGGCTGAACACAGCAGGAGGAGACTCAAGTCTGACAGACTTATTATGGCTAATCAAACAGACAGACAGGCTATCAAGCCACTTCCTCCTGCTAAAAAATTCCCAAGTGCCAACAGAAAGAGTGCCACCCTCGCCGCCTTTAATGAAAGGTTTATGGGGAGGGCAGGAGAGTTGTCATGACTTAATTGAAAGACGCATCATTGGTGTTTTTTACTAAATGCATGTGTACCTTCTTCTAAGATATTGTTGATTGTTAGATCCAGCAAAGAAAAAAATGTATATAAAAATCTCATTTTCTGAACCCCGCTTTATCCTCATTGGGGTCACAGGGGGCGCTGGAGCCTATCCTAGCTGATTTCAAGCCATAGGCAGGGGACACCCTTAATCGGTGGCCAGCTGACAACCAGACCACCCTTACTTGGGGGCAATTTAAAGTGTCAAATCACCCTACCATGCATGTTTTGGGTATGTGGGAGGAAACCGGAGTACCCTGAGTAAACTCACGCAGGCCCAGGGAGAACATGCTAATTCCACACAGATGGATTTGAACCCAGGACCCTAGATCTGTGAGGCAAATCCGCCAACCACTCACTTGAAATGCATTCTTTATCATGAGTGCCAATGTATCTGTCAAAAAGAAGTCTACTCCAAATGTCTGTATGTCGCCATTTCTGGAATTCAGGTGAAAAGGTCTCAAAGAGAAGAAGTCTTCCTCTAAATACAATATTGTGCTTGTTTAGGGAGACAAAGACACATTGAAGTGTGACATTACATGCGTAAATGTTGGACAATAATTTAGGGCGTCAAGCTATGCACACACAAAGACGTCATTACTTGAGGCAGGTATCCACACATGGAGACATGCAGCTGGGACCATCAATGGCGCCTGTATGGCCCAAGTACTATATATGGGCATGGGGCCCCCCATCTTTCGTTAGTTATTAGTTTTGAGAACAGGATAAATCCAACAATACTCTCTCTTTAACTCAAGTGGCCCAGCCAGCCGTACATAAGAGGTGCACAGTTCCTAACTTGGATGGGAAATAGAATGTGCCAAGTATATTATAATTCTTCTTTTGGGGTTACTGTGATAAGGCGATCTCTTTGGTGAGATATTAAGATACTTCATGAAGAAAGGAATGATTATAGAATCTATTTTTTTATAGAAAGTACTACCTCAAGAAGTATTTGGCTCACCGAGTACCACCTAATGGCCAATGTTAAAATACAGTAGGGTAGTGGGACCAAATGTTTAGGAAGACAAAACAAAAATACAGTTTCAAGAACAGTAAATGTAAATGTTTTGTGGATTAAGTTAAATACAACTGAACTGTTCTTTATGAATGCACTTTTGATTTAAAACATTTGTACATTTAGTTCAACCAGCCGGTCACATTCCACCAAAGGGAATCAATCTGCTTACCGCAATTTGAGAAGCACCCTTGAAAAATAACCCCCAAATACCTCTGTATGTAATTAAGCCAGAACGAAACTATCTCACCAAGTTTGTCAAGTGGGCGAGTGTGTTTTTGTGAGCATCCCGTCTTTCCACGCGGTGCTCGTGGGCCTTCGGAGCCAGATGAGGAGGCGCTTCCGTTGACGTGCGTTTCAGCTGCGGGGACAGACAAGTGTCAGACATTCATCACAGCAACAAGATGCAACCCCTTTTTTCTCCATTTCAATGGCCTTCATTTAAGCACGCCATTAATCAGATGCATCGAAGCATAGCCTATCCTTAAAAAGGAGCTCTGCCCAACATCTGTAAACACAAACAACTCCCTTAAAACTGGCTTTTGGGGGGAGGGGACACGCCGCGAGCTGTCAGAGATGAGCCAGTTCACCGCCAGCGAGGTGGTTTATCAAAGCGACGGAGGGGGTGATGGACCCGGGTGGGGTTGTCAAGCTGCTAACGATTAATCATACATCCCGCCTGCAATTAGCAGGAGGTCTTCAAAAGCTGGAGGAGCCCCCGAGAAGTCGGTAAAAGAGCAGATGTGTATCAGTTTGGCCTGCACTCACTTTCAGTTGGAGGTGGTTCAGGTTGCTGTCGGAGGTGCAGTTGATGGGGCCCTCGGTGGAGAACTCCAATGGGTAAAGCAGGGTTTGACCGTGAGCGGCCAGCGGGCAGCGCAGTTCCAGCAGGGTGTGGCTGATTCGGCTTGGTCCATTGTTAACCAGCTGCAAAACAAAGCACGAGTTCAAGTTTCCACTGCCAAAAAAATGACCTGATTTTACAGTGGCGCCAAAAAACAGTATTCAGCCCTTCTTCCATTTTTTATACCGTTTTTAAGCTGTCATTTTAGCATTTCAGTTAAATAGAGATAAATACAACATTTCAAGCTACCTGGGCCAGTGTGAAAAAAGAATGACCTCTTTTAATTGATGAATTACCTGTGGTGAATCATAATTGTTAAAAATACTCTTCGATTTCATTGTTTAAACCTAGAAATGATCACCTACAGATTTCTTGAACCATTAAACAATTTAATTAGAATGTATGTGACGCAATGTCAAGAAATATGAGAACAGAGAAATAACTTAGGTAAACCTGGCAAAGTTCACAAAGGCATTTCTCTATGTACTGAATTGCACCATTAAGAACAAATGAAAACAAGAAAAAATAAGTTAAAAGCAGACAGAAACGACTCATTTAGAAGGTTAAAAAGGAACCCAGGAAACACATCTAAAGACCTGAAAGCATTGTTTAGGCCACCGTTTGCGGCTCACAAATATGGAAACAACTGTAAAAAGTAACATCCATAATTCCAAGGTGTAAACTAGTGCGGACCAAAAAAATAACCTAAAGACTCATCTTTAATTTAAAAAATAATAATAAAACATTTGAATGATATTCAAGGCTTTTGGGTGATTTGTCTTTGGACTGGCAATATAAAAATTGTGTAAATGTTTTAAGTTTAGATCTTTTAACGTGGTCTATGTATTTGCTTCATTCTGAGCATGAAAAGTAAAATTCTGCCATGCGGGAACACATTTTCGAGCAATTTTGAACATATGGACGATAAAACTGCCAATTTGAGGAAAATAGCAAAATAGCTAAATGAAAGAGAATCAACGTTTTTCTTTTCAATAAGGATAAGCTTTGAAGGAGAAGGAAAGTATGACGTGTTGAGTCGAGATGCGTTGGAAGCAAGTGGGAGGAGGAAAATAATTGGTCACCTCATAGATGTGTTCCACTGCCGGCCCCACTTCCTGCTCCATTTCGTAGTTCTTAGTCACCTTCCAGTTGGTCGGTGGAAAGAAGACCTTATCTGGGCGAGACACCCTGCAAAACAGGAAAAAAAGAGGAGGGAGGGGGTGGGAGTGAGATCATGTTGGCAATCGACCAAAATACTAGCTACATGGGCCAGGCAGTCCCTCACCCCTGTAGGATGACCTCAGCCTGGACAACCACCTCGAGCTTGTACGGCGCCACCTCGCTGTGGGAGTTGTTCTCATTCTTACTGGAGACGGCGAGAGAGTGATAGCGGTAAGATGACGTCAAGACACAAAAGACAAAATTGGATCTTCTAACATCTAACTATTGGGAAAATACCTGCGAATTTGCAGCTCAAACTGGACAGTTTTGTGAGTGTCCTTCAGTCGAGGCACCGTGAAGCGAAGACCCGCCCAAATCTGAAGAGAGCATTTATCGTTAGCATCTCAAAACCGGAGCTTCAAAAAAATTGATTAATCCGAGTTGGGCCAAGATGAAACGAGTAAATTGAATGATTTTGGATTATTAACTATTAACAGACACATTACAGACATTCATTAAAAGGTCCAAAATGGCTTGTCAACTTTTTTTAAACAAGCTCATGAGAGGAGAAGGAGTATCTCTACTGATTACGTTCTTACACTGGTGCCAGACTTCATGGGGTTTCCAAGGTCGCAGCTGAGGTACCGGGTCTGGTTTTCAGTGTCGTAGCTGCAAGTCAGCTGGGCCAAACTCTGCGGCAAAAAGAGTGTGAGCGTGCTTTTCAAACTCATTGGCAATCCCAGCTATACTCACCTCATTATTGCGCGAAATGCCGCTGTAGTCGGCCTCGGGGGGCAGCACCACATAGAGCTCGGCTTCGTACGCGCCCCCCTCCCCCTCGTTCCTGGCGTTGAAAGTCAGGGTCAGAGAGTTGTCGTCACCCAGGTACACATCCTTCCTGTCCCTGAGGAGGCAGTAAAAGGTATAATGATTACTAATTCCCATCAAATGGTGTCATGCCAATAAATATGTGCAGAGGAGCTGCCAACCTGTCATTATTTTTAAAAATAGGTACATTTTTGGGTGCAAATTAGAAATATATAAAAGCAAACAAATTAAAAGGGTTTTTTATGCCACCAAAATGAAGTATGAACAGGACATTGCTCACAAATTGGCGACATTGTCTATTCAGTAGCCATCTGTAGATTAATATTATTCACCAGCAGGGTACTAAAATAGGCATGTTGCCATTAAATTCATCAAGCCTTCCTGTAACTTAAAAGCGAAGCGTCAGTGTTATGATTGTGCAAGGACAGCGTGTCAATCTGAAATCGACCACACAATTACTTAATAGTATTGTCCAATGACGCTTTCCCGTGGCATACCGAGAAGACGAGCCACATCAATGCAGAGGATCAGAAAGTGACATCACTTAATTGTACTTGCTTCATTCTCACCGCATAATCAAAAGTTCTTGCAAAGGCCTACCGAGTCAGGATTCCAGCAGAGTTTCATCGTTTTGAGGACATCGTGTAGCTATGACTGTTTGAAATTTCAAAACAAGACTGGCGCCGGATCACTTCACCAAATCACATGTGACAAGTTGTGAAAGTATTTTACATGCCATTGAGAGTTTCTTTGATTAAATAACTAATCGTACTTTTGTGTTCATCTTTTTAAGACTTCTCAAAAGTGGATTTGAGACATTTTAATGTCAGATCAGGCCTTAAATTTTATCGATGCCGATTAAAACTACTCGGGGAACTTGCTTCAGTAAGCTGAATATATCAAGATAGGGACGCATGTGGAATGTAAAATGATGTAAAATACGTAAGTTAGTAGCCAATACTTAATAGCTAATAGCTCGTTTCCAAAGTGTCTTAACCCCAACCTCCATCAGCCATGATGGGACATTTTTGTTGCAAGTTGATGCGAAATATTCACTTTAGAGACAAGTCAAGTTCGACAGTCCTCACCATTCATTGGACAAGATGCTTCTAGGCATTCTTGCGGTGTCCTCGGACCAAACTCCGACCATTTATTCCAACCATATAATACACACGTGTATACCATTAGACCCAATCACTCATATGGAATGGTTGGTTGGATGGATGGCTTCACATCAGTGTTCTCAACACCTTGTAAAACACACTCAATCTCCAAGTTCTATTAGACCCCTGAGCAAGCTCACTTTCGTTGGGGACATTGTCAAAAGGACTGGAAAGACAAGAATGAATAGTTTCTAGTATTGTCCAGCCGATTACGGATAGTAGTTTTGGGCTAGTAAACCGAACTAGACCATTTTGACCGATTAATGAAGTGAGACAAATCCATTTTGACTTGGACATCCAGATCTGTTAATGAGTAAAAAGTGCTAAAGAGTTAAGAACCTAAGGAAGCTCTCAATCGAGGATGTCGCACACACCAAACAATGTTGGAGGGCCTAGAATAACAGCGCTACAACTCTGCTTCCTCCCATTCCCTGTAACAAAGAGGAATTCCACACTGAGGGTCACGCACATGCTTCTAATTAGCAAGTAAGCTTTGGCGAGAAGTCCTCCAGTAAGTCAGCTGTATTCTGCTTTCAAATGGCTTTGCACTTTTGAAAAGATGTCAAGAAAAAACAAAAACTGCTGCAATTTATTAAAAGGCCACAACATTGTGAAACCTCCCTGAGGGAGTCCTTCCTCCAACAGGTTGTGAGCTTTGGCAGCAATGCAAGAAAAAAAAACACTGCAGGAATTACGACTCCTTTTTACGCGTTTGGCTGAAATTCCAACAAAATCAAGGCCATCTTATTGGCCCGGCCTCAAACAAAAAATATTCAAACGTGATCCTAATTCCGCTGATGGCACTTTTTTGGGATTTAGATTAGATTAGATTACTTTGATTTATTCATCCTGTATTTGGGAAATGTCATTGTCACAGTAGCAGGAGGATGAGAATACAGACAGGAAAATGCATTTTAGACATAAATAAATATGTAAATATATATATATGTAAATATGTAAATATATATATATATATATATGTAAATATGTAAATATATATATATATATATATATATATATATATATATATATATATATATATATATATATATATATATATATATATATATATATATATATATATATATATATATATATATATATATATATATATATATATATATATATATATATATATATATATATATATATATATATATATATATATATATATATATATATATATATATATATATATATATATATATATATATATATATATATATATATATATATATATGAAATAAATAAACGTGTATTTTGGATCCACTGGCGGCAGGTTCCTCCACGTGTGGGGGGTCACCCATACATGCAGATGGCAGATAAATATAGGAATGTGAAATCAAAATGACAGAGCGGAGAGGGGAGTATCAGGGAGGAGAAAAATGTTAACAGATTTTTTAAGGCAGTGCGCGGCAACCTCGGCTAGGACTTTGGATTCACGGCACGTGGCGCCAACAGTTCCTGCCATTTTGGCTGACTCCTGTTTGTTATAGCACCTGCAGAGCACACACGCGCTTCCTGTTTTTGAAAGGATGTCACACATTTGCCCCTCATGCTGACGCTTCAACTTTCCTCGGTGTATCAACGTCCGAAACATTGCAACTGAAACAGATCTATATTTTGGTGCAGTTTTAGTCCATTTAACTTTGCAGATCTTTTTCACTTTGCACTTCTATTGGATCCTTTTGGTTCCCACAAAAACACAAACGAGTACATATGTACATGATGTTGAAACTATTAACTTTGGAGGAAATCTGTTTATCTTGGAAGACTTTTCTTTTTAAATGTGGAGAAGGAAAACTTGTTTAAAATAGGGCAAGAACTTACAAATAAACACTTGCCGGGGGTTTTGAAGCAAGAGTGTGTGTGTTAGATCTATCAGGGGCCAAGCAATATCAACAGAGTCGGTTTGCATAATGGCCTAGCAACGTGTGGCTTATCCATTTAACGTTGATTTATTCATTTAAAATCATTTAACGCATGAAAGCAATGCAACTAAGAATCGGTATGGTGATGTGCACTTTGATGCAATTGATATACTGTACTGTTTGCGATACACTATGATGTAGGATCAGGAAAATATAACAAAAGCACTGTGGTCCATCCACCATGTGTCAACTGAGCACTTGAAATGCATGTCCTGTTTTAAAAAACTATTTTCAATATTTAGACAGAAGGACTGCAATGTTAGGAAACCTTCACTTTCAGACTGTTAATAAAATGCTCTCGTTTTTTGCCATAAACAAAAGAGCTAAACACAAAAATACAGTTTAAATTTAAGCAGTTAATGTGATCTGTATTTTTATCTGACGTAATTACATCAACGCACACACACTTCTAATAAAAGGATACTTACTCTTATCTCAACATTAGAACAAGGGTATTTTTTAGGTAAGCAACGTGCCCTGCTTTTATTTACACGAAACATCTATGACTAGACCCGTTTTCCCACCTTTTATAGGTGTGCTGGTTTACATTTGAAGTTGTTGGAAGTAAAATAGTAGACATAATGAATACATTTACTTCTTCTTGGTCTTGCTTTTACCAATAGACATCTTATATTGCTGTCTTTAATAGAGATTTCAAAACAGTATCCAAAACTTTGCATTTATATGAATATATTGAATTTCCCCATCAATCATAGAGGGAAATGTGAGAAGAAATGAAAGACATACCCGTGCACTGCTAGCTTCAAATCGGGGACACAGATGTTGTCTTCTCCACAATCCAGCAAAATATGAGCCTACAAACAAAAATAAAACATTGGCATAAATAAGCCACTTTTTTTTTGAAGAGCTTAGATCATAAATCACACTTTGAAAGCAGACATGAAGGTGAGTGTAGCATGATGCAACAAGTGCAGTGACTGATGACATTCCGATGCACACCTGGATCACAGCTCCTCTCCTTATTTATAGGATTACAGACAGATGATCCAAAACACGGCAACGACTCACGGGCAGAGCTAATGATAGGAGCAGACGCGTACACTCGTTCCTCAAGCAGCTGTGCCGGCACGCATGTGTTTTGTGTTTGCGACGTCACAGGAGGAAACGATGAGTCCGTCCCCGGGGGAAGATTACGCTCTTGCGGCACCAAACATGTGGCTGCGAGCTCACCAATCTTGCCACTGTGCCACATCATAGCGCTCCGTGGCCGGCCGAGCTTTCCCCACACGCGACGCCACCCCCTTAAAACCACAGCAGCGAGGTTGTTAAGTTGTAGAATTTAAGACAGGCAAACAGCGTATTTTTCGAGCACTGGCTTTAATTTGCAGACTCCTACTGCGCTTGTATATACCGTGTGGAGCAGGGGTCGGAAATCTTTTTGACAGAAAGAGCCATAAACAATTCACATTTTTAAATGTTATTCCCCAAGAGCCTTACTAAAAACACATGAAAATGTGCATTTTTTTCAAATCTTAAAGTACAAAAGGTGTCTGAATTCTTTTAACAATGCGATTCAATGACTATCAATGAGGATGCATGCACATGGGTGTCTAACGAGAAAAAAATAGATTGTTGTTGTGTTAGTCAGTCCAGAATTAAGGGTAAACAATGGATTCAAAGCAATCCGGTGCAATGAAGGGTAGTGCGAAGAAAAGGCATATGATGACAATCGATAATAAGCACGAAATCATTGAAAAACAACTGAAGTGTACATAAAACTGAGCTGGCTCGCCAATATATATGAAGAAATAGGTAGTTCGCCTAGAAAGCCACAGTGGAATATATTATGCTATTTGCCTTGGTTATTGCACAAGAAGGTTTAAATTTAGTGTAACGGTCGATTCCAACGAGGTGATCAACTAGCCTGGCTCACTTCTTCATTGCATTTTCCAGCGGGCAAGATATGCACATTGTGTTGTGTAACATTTTAGATTTTGGGGAATATTGATTGGGACAGAAAGTGCTGCTGTTTGATCAACGTTACACATGCGTCGTTCTTAATTGCATCAGGCTGCGACAGTCAGTGGCACGTTGGTGATGACGAGGAAAATAAATAGAAAAGGGAGATTACAGAGAGCAATGTGCCTGCCTCCACCCCCCTCTGTTATTACCAACACCAGGCTCTAATTATGGACACCAAGAAATCTACCATGTTAACTACACACATGTTTCTTTGGACCTGTACGCATCACACATGAGATGCTAAGAGCTTCATAACAACTCTGACAAACATTTAACGCGATTGAAAACACTCAAAAAAAAGTGCAACCGTCTACAGTATTGGTGAAGACTCCACTATTTTTGGCAGGTTTTGAGCTATTAAGTCATGTTAGAACGCAAAAGCTTATTTCAACAAAAACTATGATGAGCTGTGGGGTAACAATGATTCAAAGCGGATACGTTTTGGATTTACAGTCATTTGGAATTTGACCAATCTTGAATGAAAGATTGAACATTTCTGTTGTTATTTCTGAGAGGTAACTTTAATTCACTCAGATAAATGACAAAAATCCTCTAGTGAGATGTAATGGATTCTGCTCCAATGCAGATAAAATAATGTGTCATCTGAAAGGTGTGATTAAATAACAGTACGCCATTGATCAAAGTCAGGAAGGACAATGAGTTTCTTGTGGCGTACTTAGAAGACAAAAGAACAAGATGCAAATGATGCCAAAATGACGACCATTAATAGCTCCAGCGTGAGGCAAAAACCCTGCCAGGAACATTTGGAACATGTTAAGAATAAAAACAAGAAAGGCTTTTGAGACCCATCGAGGCTCGATGAAAAGTAGCTGTCACACAATCTCCCAGACAGAGGCATTATCACAATAAGCTAAGGTTGTGCGTTTGAAATGAATTTTCTTCAACTCCACTCCCATTCCTAATTGACACACGAGCACGGTGCATTTCAGGATTATCCAAATTGGGGATTTTTGCCAGATTTAAGTTTGATATTTTAGCTCAAGGTCTGGGTTCTTGGCAGTGCACCACATCTGTGAGAGACCCGCAAGCTTTGATATTTAGAAGCCAACGGCACTGATCCAGCCAAGGAGAAGCTACAAAAGAGTGAGAAACACACAAACCACCATTGAGTAGTCGGGATGCTCGTCGAGGGCCCATTTGGGGCTTCCATAGAACTCGGAGGCAGTGCCCATTAAACGTGGGTTTCAAATCAGGTCTGTTGGACTACAGAAAATCCAAAACGCAATGACTAGTTGGTGGTGGTGGTGTTGTGTCACACATGGCTGAATTCCTACAGCCTATCGATTCCTAATCAGTCACACCACCGGGTAAACCAATTTCCCCAATTTCTTGAGCAAGATAGGCTTTACAAAAAAGAATTGGATCAAAGGATCACTACTAATGCCCAAGGTCCCATGACCTAAATGCTTCACCAATGGCAGAGGAACGTTTAGAGCACCGTTTCTTTGGTTGTTAAGTTACCAAATGTTAGTGCAGATGCAATTTCGTATTGCCTCAGCTACTATAGCTTCAAGGTCCAAGTTTGTTTGTACAGGATTCTAACGTTACCAAATGTTCACTAGACCTGTTTGGAGAACACTTTTGTTGCCTCAATGAACACAGAAAAGTCCATTGAAGCATGTGACAAGGTATTTGGTGGAGAACATGATTATACAACTACTTTGGAAAAACGAAAATGGTGATGGCGAGCCAGTATTTGTTTGTCAAAGCGAAATAAGAATTAAGTTTACCTTCTGCTCAATTACGTTGGGGGATTGATAGTTCAGGATGGGTCGTAGACCATGAGAGTCTGCAGCAGCATTGTTATCTAAGCTGAAGTTCAATGACACCAAGATGGAGGAGAGTTTATCCCTGAATTCTTTTTCATCCTGCAGGGGAAAAAGTCACCTTGAAAATGCAGTTGAATAAAACAGCTGGGACACAACAGCGAACCAAATTTTAAAATAAAGTTTCAGCTAAATAGAACATAGAACCTACTCTTAGGTAGATCTTGGTTTGGTTGCACACACGCTCGCCACGGTGCACTCTTATACGCCTTTGCAGTAAAGGCTGCTGGGAGTCCAGGAAGAGAGCTCTTTTCACTGCTCCTTTTTGCTTGAACTTCTGACTGTCAAGCTGTACCTCTGCCAGAAAATCTGAAACGGACAGTTACGTATTCAGAGCAGGACGGAGTCACATAATGGGCAGCGGTATTGTGTGATTTGATAAAGAAAATTCTGTCTTTATTTAAGACAATACATGCTTAGATATACACTGTGGCAGGGAAAAAACATTGGAATATTACTGTATGTGTGAGGTTAATGGAGCATTAAATATATGCTATAGTACATTGGTGGGCACATCTTAAATGGTGTAGCTCTAAAACATTTAAGATAACTTTTCTACTTTGGCAGGGTTTTAATGGTAAATAATTAGAAATAACCAAAAGATCTAAAGCAAAGTCAGGGCGTTTAGACTCAGAAAATATCCTCCCTTAAAAGCGGATACGCGAGTCATTAAGTCATATTATACTTGACAGGATGAAATCCAAATATCATCTGCCAAACCTTTCCCTGGCAGCTGCAGGTCAGAAAACATTCGCAACAGTGACTTTTTGACAGTGTGGATGTGGAACGTTCTCTCACCAAGGACTTCTGGTAGGTGCTTCCCCTCAGCAGATATGCAGAAACTCAAGTTGACACTGTGTGGGACAGAAAGTTAATTGTAAATAAAGCTATCACAATACACACCCTTTTGCAGTCAGCCCATTCCCTACATGTTTGAAATTTCAGTGTAATGTAACAAATGTAATGACTAACATGCTAGGAATGTTTGGGAGCCAGCTTCCAGCAGACTGACTGGTAAATGTATGTTTCTGGTGTGACCCCTTAGCATGTGAAAAGAAGTAGCTAAATGTAGAAGGTGAAATTGGCCAAGCGCTCGGATTTCGGTGTTGATTGGCCAGAAGTTTCCCATGGAAGTTGTTTCCCATAACATCAACTGGATAACACATTGCTGACATCCCGACAGCCCAATCACTCTCTTTCTATGCGAGTAAACTTCTAACTAGAAGAATAAAAGAAATAGCCATTCATTCATTTTCCGTACTGCTTATGCTCACATGGATCGTGGGGGTGCTGGAGCCTATCCAATCCAAGTTTGGGCTGTAGGTGGGGGACATCCTGAATTGGTTCCCAGCCAATCACAACCCAAGACAAACAGACTAAAGGACAGTTTGTTCACAAGAGCTGTCACCATACTCAACATGAGTTCTGCACCTAGGATCTAATAAAGACTTAATAATACTACTTAGTTATTATGTTGACTTATTTATCTATTAACCATTCATGCTCAAACTCATACCAAAGGGCAATTTTAACTGTACAACCAGCATACTATACATATTAAGGGGACCTGGGAGGAAACCGAAGTACCCGGAGAAAACCATGCATGCAAACTCCACACAGGAAGGACATAACCCACTGGGGCTTGAACCCTCGATCTCCGAACTGTGAAGCGGACGTGCTAACCACCACCCCCAAAAAAGAAAAAAAAAACATTCACTGAGGACCTTCACTAATATCTTTATACAAGCTCCTGTATGGGAATTTCTCATGCCCTACTGTGTTTCAATGTGTCCTGATGTTTCCCAGCTGTGTTCCACGACCGAACAATATGGCATTCAAAGCAACAGCAGGAAAAGGGGGCGAAAAATAACTTGATGCCCCTCCCCTCGCACTCTCATTGCCATTATCCCCTCCAAAAACTCCCCGTCACCACAGCAACGAGGCCGTATAATCAAGACACGTGTATACAAGACTTTCCTTCATAGAGTGGGGGTGCACACATAAGCACATTGTCAACCATGTTGAAAATTGCTAAGTGACCACCGTCTGTTTCCTCTCCTCTGGAAAGGAATACTAGTGTGCGCATTTAGAGGCGGGACAATAGCTAACAAGGCTGCTATTCAAACTATGCTTTAGATGCACAATATCAAGCATTGTGTAACACGAGAGCAGCATCGAGATCATGCTGATGACATGTAGAATTCTTATCAAACAGGAAAGAAAGTGTTTACGCAAGCAGGCAGCAATAACGCCGAAAAGTTATGGTTACTTACCAGGAAACGGAAATGCTCGTGTTTCCGTTAGTGATCATGCAGTTCTTCTCTTCCGGATTGATCATGGTGGGATAAACTGTCAGAGAGGCGCTCGTGTTGACGATGGGTCGAGATCTGTCGGAGACCCCAATCAAAATAGATTAGATGCTTTTAGGTTAGTTGCCTTTAATTCTCTGGCAAGGTTTAAGTGAACACTAGTATAAACACCAGAGATTTAACAAAATGGCTACTTGAAAGGTTCACTTTTGTAAAAACTAGTAAACATTGTGTATTTAAGAACACATTAAGACCAAATACATGTTTCAGCATATTTCAGAATGATGTTATTTTCAGAAAATACCTGTAGAGAATGGCTTTGTCAACACCAAAGGCACCAACAATAAGATCTGAGGAGACAATGAAATTATTTATGATGGTGACATTTAAAAGCCAACTCGATACACAGAAATGTAAATATTTTATAAAACTGACCAGGGTAGCCATTCCTATCCAGGTCCTTAGCCCCTCTGAGTGCAAAGCCAAAACTGGAAGGGATGGATCCAGAAGCCCACTGGCCCACAATCATCTGGGATGGCTTATCGCGGAGGCCCTGAGGGAAGCCATTGAAGATGTAGACTAAGCCCTGCCGCTCCTCCCCACCAAATGGGCAGCTGATGGCCACATCTGCCAAGGGTGACATAGTTTTCTTTTATCTATTTTGAAACATTCATTTTGAAACTAGTCGAGCAGTACTGTGGAACCTCTACTTAATCAAACAAGTGTTACTTTTGTGGGATAGCCAATGGGAGGCCAGCCGAGTGTAGGCAGATTGTCAAGCAGGAAGCAATGCTGCCGTGACAATTTCAAAATAAAATAATGGAGACAGGAAATGTAATGATGTTTTGAGGGATTTTTTTACTTTGATTTTGTTTTCATATATTGGAGGAAAATTCTGGAAGTCAAACTGTGTCATAACCTGAATGTTTTGTATGTAGAAGTATTCGTAAGTAGAGGTACTACTGTACTTATTTGCTCAACACTTGGTATTGCAAGCTTGCAATACCAGTCATATTGTAATTAAAACAATGGAATTTAAGACCACTATGTTCTTGGATATATTGAATTGTGTTTTTATCACTGCACCATTAAATCCGTCCTGGTTCAGATCACCCAGCGCTGCGATGGTGGTGCCAAATCTGCCAAACTCTTGGGTGCCTGTCAGATGTTGTGGGCTCAGCTCCAGGCTCAAGGGGGCACGCTGGAGGTATAAGTAGACCCGGCCCATTTCTTCCAGGCGGCCATCGGAGCCTCGCATCATGAACATGGGAGCGCCCACCAACAGGTCCACCATCCTGCAGACAAGAGGACAATCAAATCATTAAGGTGGAGACACATTGACGCCAGAGGTGTAATTACTAGTTGGTGGTCTCCAATATATTAGCAGTGGGAGAAAACTCACCCGTCGCTGTTAACGTCTGTGGTGGCCACTGCATAGCCAAAGTATGAACCCATCTAAAGAAAGAGTACAGTTGTTTTGTTTACATGTCATGAAGTTCAAACTCAATATTTTCTAGGGCGGCCCACGTTGTTTTTGTTCATCCCAAAAAAAGGGGTCATAGATATTAAATCAGTGAAAGAAAATATTTTCTTTTTTTTCCCATTCCACATTTCAAACAACAACTGAGTTTGACTGAAAACTCCCATTTTAGCATTAAGTTTAATTTCAGAAATGGCATTCATCTTACATTAAATAATACATATTTTATTAATTACTATTATCAACATCTCTCAAGGTGCAAAGTAATTTATTTTGTCATTGACAAGTGAGTCTTGGATCTCTGTAGTAAGAAAAATAAAATGCAATGTGTGATATATGTAAATTCTCATCTCCCCTTTTCATTTTCTGAACCGCTTTATCCTCACTCGGGTTGCGGGGGTGCCAGAGCCCAGGTTTGACCCATCTGACTCACCTGCTCGCCTGTGAAGTTAATCATGGTCTTCAAGTCTGTTCCATTCAGGAGAGACACCTGCAATACGGCAATCAAAGAAACTTTTATTACATCGCCTTACGCACTAAATATGTGAGTGCCATATTTATTATTTTGCAGCAGTCTTAATCAATCATGTGCTTTCTTACCAAACCATAAAGCATGACTCCTTTTGGAACACCAGCCACAAAATCTGGAGGGAAGGAAGTAACGATTTACATCTTGCAGACACCAATTCATCTGGCAACACATCTAAGTCCAAAATCTCTCTAGTCTACTGCAATTGTTTATGTTGTCAACTACAAGCCTTGCAGTCAAAATTGAGTAGACTTTACCTTCTACTTGATCTCCACTGAACTCTCCCACAGCCACAGAGTAACCTTGTAGGAAACATAAATTCAACTTATCTTTCATAAGAAAAAATGAAAAAAGAAGAGTGGTAGGGCATTATCTTTTACCTTGATAACTGTCATCATATCTGGCCTCAACCTGCTTTGTCTGGATCTGACCATCCACAGACTGCATAAAATAGCCTGGGTAAAAGGCCTTAATAATGTCCTCTTTATCTGCAGAGATCACCTGACCTGAGGAATGGACCAAGATTAAGTCAGTTTTTGTTTTAGAAAAAAAAGCAACTTATTATTGGATGATTGGGTCAGCTGTACCCTGCCAGAAGTAGCTGCCGGGCCCGCCCAACACCACTCGACCGTCCTGAAAGATGAAACACCTGGCCGTGACAACGGCAACAGAGGAAGCGGACAATCGATGTTTCTATAGAGGATCCTTACCGTGGTGAAGTCGGCACTGAATCCTCCTTGACAGTAACCTTGTCCTGCCGCATCACTGATTTCTAAACATTTAAAAAAAACACACAATTAGAAAATACATCAACATAGAATACTTTCAACGAGAATGCTTGTTTATCGATATTGTTGTACACGTCGATTTATTTTAAGAATTTTGTTAGAAAAAAACTAAAACATTTGCTGCCATCATGCTATTGCTTCTTTCAGATGTCAGTCACCTGTTCGACAGGGAGCGTACTCCACAAATTTGGTAAAATTCTTAACGGACAGGTAGCAAGTCCCAGTGGCATCAGATCGTGCTGTATCCTTTTCGGTGCGCCACGAGTAGAGAGGTGCGCAGGCCTGGAAGAAAGGTGGGAGGAGTGGTTTATTTGGTCAGTGTGAGAGGAGTTTTTGTTTTGATTTTAGGTGGGAGATGTTTTTCTAGTTACTACAATGGGGAAAACATTCTGAGGGTGGTGCTACATCTGGAGCAGGGGAACCACAAAACCCAACCCAAATCATGACCCTTAAAAGGACCAAATGACGGGCTCAATGATGTCATTGGGTAGAGGAGAAGCAAATGTACTTTTGTGAAGCGATGTGTATAGAAGCAGGAACAGCTATTGCGTACCGTTTCTTTTTGCAGCAAAGTATTACTGTAAGCTGCAGCAAAGTATTACTGTAAGCTTACCAGAATCGTGTCGCCGTGGGAACGCACTGTGGCGCCAAACCATTGGTGCGACTTAAACTCAATCTGATGCACCGTGTTGTTGATATTGACAACACGAGACCCTGCGGGAGACAAGCAGATTTTTATTGGCACTAGGAACACAATTATTTGGGAATCACTGGATTTAAAAAAAACAATCAAATGGATGAAAGAGTCTGCGTTTGGCTGGCCACCAAATCAGGGTTTCCCCCGTCTGGTGCCCATAGTTGGCCTTGGTGCCATAGTTAACCTTGTGAGGATAAGCAGTACGGAAAATGAATGAGGCAAGAGTTTTATGGATTGTTTTTGTTTATTTCAGTTTCTAATAGTTCAGTTTTTCTTAACACCGAGAGAATCCAGACGTGACACAGATGGCTGAAAATATTTCATGAGAGCTGAGCAGCAATAAGCTATTACGGAGAGGGTTGACAATCCAAGAAGCTGATGTGCTTCATCTGGAGTAGCTGAACAAGTTTGGACAGGACCGTTTGAGCTTAACCTTAACGACCCGTACCCGTGTTCGACCACCTGGTCACTTATTTGCCATGTCATTAATGCACAAAGAATCAAGTGACAGATGGTCACTGGAATCAGGTTTTAACTTTCCAACGTCATTGGCGGACAGATGCCGCATTTGTCATGTAGTCTAACGTTGCAGACAGATTCCGCATCCATAATGTAGCCAGAAAAAAATGCAAACAAAATTGATTAGGCAGGGAAGAACAGACTTTTGAAAACTGCATCTAAGGATCCAGGAGGCCATTATTCCCAAAACATTGTAAAGACATCAGGAAGTTGCATGTGTAGCTCTAAGAAGGATTGTCACGATACATGTGGATAGGAAGAAAGCATGTTATTAGCCAACTCAGCAGCTCAGTCTGAGTTCTCTGTCTTTGTGAGAAAGCACAAAGACTTTTGTCCAAAGAAAATAAATACTCTTTGGACCCAAAACATTATAGCGGGATGGTAATCACTCTTTGTTTCGACACACTTTAGCCTCAAACTCTCCTTACACACATCCATTATATTTTCATGTTTGTTTTAACTAAATGCTCATTTCTGTTTCCGTTGAATTGTTTTCCCAAGACAATCACTACTGTAACATGAAGTGAAGCAATAACAATGACCTACAATACTTTTTTTCATCTTTGCCTAAATGTTCAGATGTTCTGAAATGAAAAACACTAATTAGGTTATAAAACATGAGCCAGGCTTCAAAAGGCTGCATGCAAACATGTTGCCTTAGCAAATCTCTATTTGCTGTGGAGCGTTTAAGAACACAACACCATATTTTCACAACGCTCGGTGTCAGCATTGATAAATCAAAGCCAACACAGAGTCAGAAGCTGAGGCAAGGTTTTTAAATTCAGGTCCTATTACCAAGGCAACCAACAGGACTGAGGTGTGCTTAAACCGTTAGACTAATCTCAGTGTTCTACAATGCCCAATTTGTGTCCTATCCTTTAGCTGTTGCTACATACATACATATACAAATGATATCTTCACAGTTAGTTTTAGCAAATATGAACTCATCTTGTCTGTTGACCCTCCACCTTGCATCTCTGGGAGAGAGACACAGGACTGAGCCTGTTACTTGTGATTATTCATCATTGAAATGGGAACAAAATGTGATTGATTTCCTCCCTTTAACGGACATAATAGCAAAGATGTAAATGCACTTACTTGCCTAATGGATTTGAGCTCATTACGGACATTAGTCGGGGAAGGGACACATTAATTCATCACCATTACTGAAGATGAAGGCAGAAGGGGGAGGTGAGGGACATTATTGTTTTGTTCTGTGTAACTACCATACAAGCCTTAATTTTGATTGGTTAATTCAATCTAGAACTAGTTTCACCATAACTAGCCATGAAAAAAGTTCTGCTTCTCTTGAGCTGGCAAGATGGAGTCATGTGGTGCACCATTAGAGTAAGAATAGTGACGACAAAAATGGCCATTCACAACGTGTCATGTGATCTTAGCCCTTCTTGGAGGGCTGTTTAGTGCCCATCGAAGTCTCTCCGGGACAGGCCCTGCAATGAGGGGGGTGTTGAGTGCGCACACAGACCGGCTCGCAACCATTAGAGGGGTGTGTAACCTCTGAGTGTGTTTGTGTGTCTGTAGGCCAAAAGACAAATGGTCAAATTCACTCATCGCATGCCCTGCGTTTGGTGGGGGTTGCTACCCCCTTCTTCTCATTTCCTCTGGTCCTGAATAGAACGTAGCCTCCTTGGTAGCCCCCCCAATCCCCCCATCTCTGCCACCACTCATCTATAGTTAGACTCTTATCTCAAAAGAGAAGGAAGCAGATGGGAGGGAGCCACGTTGACCCAATTAGTTAGGCTAATTAAGAGGGTCGCTGTCCTGTGGGTCAGCACTCAAACTCGCCCGGCGTTCAGATGCCAACACTAAACTGTCGGAGACATTTTAGACAGTGTATTTTTAGGGATCTTTTCAATGAATCAAGAATAATGTTGATCCCGTGGAACTGATTGCCAAAATGACATCATTTTTTAAACATTTTCTGTTGGAAAAAAAATCAAGAATCATAATGATGACTGGCGCCACTCAACGGTAAACCTTCAGACCACCTCTTGGATTATAAGACTTGGCAAACAAAGCACGGTCCTAGTAAAAGAATTGCAACACTGAATGTCATCCATGCAACAGCTGCTTGGCAAACAGTCCAATGCAGATGTTTTCAGAATTCCTCCACTGCACCCCAGATATGCAGATGTCAGAACAGACTCGGGCCAATGTGACATTCTCCTTTGACCTCAGATAAGCCCTGTGGAGAATTGGGATTCATCTTTGCCATTAGATTTCACAATGACATCACTCATGGTGGCTCCCGGCCATACTACGCCACGGGTGTCTGACACATTTTACGCTGGAGGAAAAACGGTAAAAAAGCCTCAAGAGGTAATAAAGAAGTGTCATTAAATGGCCTTGTGAAACGCTTACTGGAATCTAAAGAAGTGCTGAGACATTAAAATGACTGCAAAGGTGTTTGTATTCTCTTTGACCCCTCCTCTCTTCACTTAGTTGTCTACCCACTGAACAAAAACGCCTGCCGGGACTTCTATCTACAACTCAATGACAAGTCTATTCATTAGATCACCTTATGTCACCTCTTTAGCTCAACGACAGCCCTTTTGTCAAGATTCACAGTATCATGTTCACCTGTCCTGTAAACACGGCTTTGTCTAGCTTATTTGTTTATTCATTGCTTATCTCTCTAAATATCCACTAAACATGACCTCAAGGAAGGAAGGAACATCCTTCAAAAGCCTTTTCTCAACAACCAATTTGACTTTTTTTCAGACACAAACAGAATAAAATGGTTTGCATCATGTTCAGGAACTGAGGTAACCGATAAAAATCAAGTGGGGAGGGACCTCAGCTTGACTAAAACCGGCTGGCTGCTGAAGGACTGCGTGAGGCAACTAAAGTGGACAGAAAAGCAGATACTGGAAGCCCTACTATTATGAGTAGTACAATAAATATTTACTAAAAAAACGGAAGCAAAAACAACCTCAGGTAAGCAAATACCTGAAGTGGAAGTTTGTATCTTTTAATTTTTTTAATTGTTTAGGATCATCAACCCATCAAAATTGAAGCAATATCATGTTGAGGTATTTTGGTTCACATAGATATCTCAATACTATTACAGGGTACAACTACAATCTAATAATATTAGTGTGTCAAAGTATTCATCCATTTCCAATATAGGTCATCCTCATTAGGGAGAAATGGAAGTGTTTATAAGATAAACACTTGCCCACCGAGGTTTCGCTAACCATTGTTAGGGTTAGTTCAGATTTTTATTAGATAGAAAATATAATGATTGCAGATACCACGAGAAAAAAATAAGACATTCTGAACATTTTCAACATAAATATAAGATAGTGGTAGAAATTTCAATGAATGTGAATGGGGACGTTTACCTTCAGGATCAAACTCGATAGCGTGGCAATCGGTTTGGCCGTATTTCCATGGACAGTAGGAGACGGATCCTCCCTCAATAATGTCAGTTTGCCTTGTGTGTGCCTTGGGAGCTCCCACCACCACACTGACGCTATACAGACACAGGACAAGCAAAGCCATTAAATGTTTGAAAGATAACCAACACACAGTATCTTTATCAAAATAACCTGAAAGCAATGTACTTTATACAGTTTACTTCGAAAGTCATCTCCGTACAGACTAAAAAACATTTCACATTTCAAAACTTATAGGCTGGTACAATAACAATTTGTGTGATAAATATCTAGATGAGTGTTTGGCTTTATATGAAGATAGAGTCACAAATAACTTGTCTAATTTAGTGACAAACTCTTGGGCGAGACGAATGAATGTCTTTTAAGTAATTGGGCAACAAATAGCCTTAACATTGACACAATCAGACAAAGAATTGATTCCGTCTTGACATCAACGTGTCGCAATCGGCAGATGTATTTGAATTTTTAAAAATATGCTGGTTTGCCAAGGAAAATTAATAGAGTAGTAATCAATCTACCATGTTGCAGTTTGTGTTCACGTGGATTTGTTCCACTTTGGAAGAACGTAAACAAGCAGTCTGCGAAACATTCTGAAATTTACAGCTGTCTTGGCTGTAAAGATTATTTGTGTCCATATTCCTCTGGCTCAGGGGGCGGGACTCAGCAAACAGCCAGGTTTAGATACTGTAGAAACCAACCATTAAACACTGCTTCACTACCCACACGAATATTAGCCTTCTGGTCTGGTAATTATGGGTAGAGTTGCATAATAATGTGGCGTGACATGACGTTAGTTACAAATCAAGGATTCTTAGTCAATGGTAAAGCATGAAATCTTTTCAGCAGCCAAGAAGAATATTTGAGGTATTAGCATTAGTGGCCATCAAAGGAACTGTTTTGTTTTAGGGACACACAACGGAAAATCAATGTTCTAGCACCGACTGTAAAACATAGTTTGCTTTTTTTCTATGATAAGAGAAAAAGGACAAATTGCATCGTCTTCAACTGTGGCACACGGTGATTCACACAGTGGTTGGTGCGAAATCAGACTCGCAAAGAGAAACCAAAAAAAAAACAACAAAAGACACAGGCGGGTTAAGTGGAGTCACGCTCTTGTTTCCACAGCTGTGACATCAGCACACTTGTATGAAGGAAGGGTAAAAAGGCTAAAATACACAAAGAGACACTCGCCCAGATTTTTGGGTGTTCTGCAATGAAATTAGGAGCATGTGGTCTGAGAAAAATGAGTCAATAGACGACATTGGATAGAACCTTCAAATCTGGTCATTAAACACATTTAGAGTAAAGAACAAGTCACGAAATGAAAAGGCATACAGCAAATGTAGTCGGCAAATCCCAGGCTAATGTCCACTTTCCAGAGCCATTACCTCAACGTGGACCCACTTGGCCTAACATGCATCAGCAACATTAAAGTGGTTAAAGCAGGCATGACAGCAAAAAACGTTTGTAGTGACCTCCGCAACAGGAAAAGCGCACCCTTTCCTGCCCCAGAACTTTCAAAGGTTCAGCAGAATTTACATTCTTTGACCAAAAGTAGCATCCTGGGCCCCCCGGAGGCTTTCGCTTCATGCAAGAGTGACCTTGTAATCTTGGTTGATCAGCCCCAACGGGAAACCTCTGCCTTTGTCGTAATACGGAGTTTAAAGTCACACTTTTCAAAAAGAGACAGGAGGGAACCCGCCAGCTAAAGAAACACATGCTTATTATTTATGATTAACCAAGCACCTGTGCAATAATCTAATTCACAGACACTTCCTGTAGGGATGACTTGTCTTTGGAAATCACAATACAATACGCGTGCAGTCGCTATGAATCCAAATCACATACGTCAGCTCGGTTTTTGTTTGTTGCCAATTACCAAGAGGTTAAAACCAGATTTAAAGTGTATAACAGTTATGTAATGGCTGGTGTAGTGGTCATTGGTCCGACTTTAGTACCTGCTGCGTGGGATCAATTCCCAACCACTGTGGTGCCGCAGTTGTCTGTCTATGTGAATGCCCGATAACTGACTGGAGAACAGTTTAAGTTGTGTCAAGTATGTAATTTTGACGTTATATCAACATTTCTTAGTGGAGTTAATACATAGTATCTTTATATTCTTCTAGGCGCGCCCTGCAGGGTTTTTTTTTACACCGGATAGAGCTTTGATTAGCAAGTCTGTCATCGAGGGGTAATTTCACACACGAGACCTGGCTGCCATTTCGTCCAACGTGATAGTCATCTAAAAGTACTTTACAGTAAATGAGAATTTAACATTTAATGACTTGTTATCTTCTGGGGATCCGTTTTGCTTTTAGCCAAGTTCCCACCCACCCCCTTCCTTCAATTATCTGTTGTTGTCAACAAGAAGAGCTTTGTTATGATTAGCATTTAATGCAGCTCTGTCTGCATCCCAAATTCCTTTTGTGCACGTTGAGGGGTGTTGCCCCGTTCCCGTGCTATGCAAATATGCGTCTCCCACTGGGGGCCAACGACCCAACCTGGGGCCGTTTGGATGCTGAGCAGTGGGGGAGTTAGGTCTAGACCAAGAAAGATCGTTTGTTTCTCAACATTGCTCAATTGTTGATTCTCCATGGAAACCATCAGGGTAAAAACAAACATTTTTCACTCAGGTTTATGAAGAAAACGCTTGTGCACTCGGAGCCAAAAAGCTTCCAGATTACTGCGTTCTGCATGCAAGGACATTGGTAACGTTTTGTGGACCATTAAACAACGCTACCAAAAAAGTAGCAAGAATTTTTATGTGGTCTTGAATTTGGCCAAGGGGCCATAACAGCTACTTTCTTGGGGGAAAACTCACAAAAAAATACTCTCTGGACTGAAAACGGGAGCTAATTGTGAATTTTGAGTCGAAAAGAACTTAGAAGATTGCTCACGTTGACAAATGACAAGCCACATATGTCTTGCTTTATATCTATAGCAAGCCCACACAAACACATGGTTTTATCCTCACGAAACTGTGGCGAACTTCCCTTCCACAACTACGTATATCATCGTTTCGCACCCAGTTGGATTTTTTAAAAGAAAAAACGATGTTTTTCTCTGTGATCCATCTACACAAGCTTAAACCGTTTTGTTGGTGGTGACAGTACATTTTTGCATGATACCGAGTACAAAATATGATTGCATCAATACTGCTTGAATTGAATCAAGAATTGTAAAATTCTACTTGCTGGCATTGTTTGTACCGTAGATTTAACAAAATCCTATTTGTAATAATGGTCAATCAAACCCTAAATCAGCTACCAACAAGCATCCATGCCGAGATTTTGTTTCACTTTGGTGGTTCCAATGAAGCAGTTCCTGATTCAAGGGCTGGAAAAGCAGTCAAAAAAGGGGGATAATACTCAACTATGTTCACCACATTCAAATGGTCGCATTGCCGCCAAGCGGACACGTGAGCTTCAGCGTGGGCAGTCGAATGAATGCCTCCAGTCCTATTGGTGTGGAGGCCAGACAGAAGCTGCTCTCGTGCTTATGCCGCCATATGGGGACACACACACACACACACACGGACACACACACACACACATCTTGGCTGATGAGAGTAGCAGTGGCTTTTGGATGGCGTGTGCAGACTACAGAGAGTCCACTGTGCTGCGCGTAAACCACATTTCACTTCTGTTAGAATGACCTGCAACTCGCTGATAAATGAAGAGTCGGATTTTTTTTACAATTCTGGACATCACCAAAGATCTGAGGCGAGCTCTTAACATTTTGATTAGATAAACGGATAAGTCAATTATGTGAAGATCTAAACCTACCATCCACACAAAATTATTTTGTCCATATTGTGTGGTGCGCTAGGCCAAAGAGACAACACGTTAAAGTAGAAGACTGCTTATTTAATGTTCCGTTTTGGCAAATCTATCTTTGAGTTGTAAAGTATCAAACAAGTCATGGCAAAAGACCGTCTATGATAGTATTTAGTGGGCAAGACCATTGTCTGATCTACCAAACAGCAACAATAACTGCTATATCAGCCAAGCGGCCCTAAAGTAAAAATATTGGCAAGTATTGTCACTTTTAGGGGTTTTGTTAAATCACTATATTAAACAATAAGCTCATTTTGAGTCAGTATATTAGTATGAATTCATACACCCACAATACATTATGAGTGTAGGGTGCAAAGATCTGGATCGATAGCATTTCACTTTGTTATGCACAATCAAACAGAATTTGATTAAAATGCAAAACAGCAATCATATATTGGCAGAGTTTGTAATATTGGCACCTCACGAGTCAAGTAGCATGTGTACAAACATGCAATCAGGACATCCCTAACAGAATCCCATGCAAGACTGTACAGTTTAGTGACTAAATGTAAAATACAGCAGGCTTCTTGTGCCCCGTTCCAAAAAGAAGTCTAAGGTCACACATCATTTTTTTCAGTGTAGCTATTTCACTAAAACCAAGGATGACCTTGCAGCGGTTGTCCATTAAACCTAGCAGCTGTTTCACAAAAAGCAGCGACCGTGTTAATAAGCGACAAGTGGAAAAACATTATAGTGATTTGTGAGGTACCTTCCGAATACATAGCAAACTGCTGTGCCCACCTGCCCCCACCCCAGTAAACTACCCCCGTGCACCAGTTCTTTCACAGGCTCCTAAAATCCTCCTGCATTGCTGGTGGTTCACACCTCACCACAATGGCCCACATCAGGGGTCCCAGTCCTCTCACCTCAGTATAGAGAGGCTGTTGTATTAAAAAAAAGTGGGGGCGGGGGAAGCAGCTGTTGAAATACCCCCGTAACACACACAAACATTCACAGTAATAGCCACAAGCTCATCTCCATGTAAAATGTAGCAAAACTTAGCTCATACAGATGTTAATGCTAAATAAAGAAGGGCCCATATCAAATTACCATCAGTGATGAGTGACACATTGAGTGGGTGCAGGGGTCAGACCCCTGGCAGCGCTAGATTAGATGTACCGCATGAGTCGAGTTGGTTTCCTCCAGCCGACTCCCAAAGTAGACATGGCGTCCTGAGGGCATTCTAAAACTCATACGTGTTGCAGAATGGGGTCTTTTAAACCTCTTTTTTTGTGCATGCACAATAACAGCAAACATAGGGTCATTCTAGCGACAAATGTACTTTCTCCAGGTTATGCCACAGAGCATGACACAGGCGCTTTGTGCGTTTCACAATCACAGCAGTGAGGCAGCAATCGCATTTTGGTGGTATCAAACAGAGGTCTAGCGAAGTTTGACATTTCAAGTACATTTTCAACTGAGGGAATTTTAGAAAGAGTCACGCTGAAAAGTTTTCTCCAATAGAAGGCAGTAAAGACAAAGCGCACATTGTCTGTGTGAGTGACTGAATGGGTGTGTGTGGACAAAATACAACCGTTTTAATTTGATAGCGATCAAGTTCACAGGAGCACTCACCCTTGTAGAGAGGGACAACATTGCCATTTTTGTGAGGTAAAAGGACCTTGGGCTTTCGTCAATATTAGCTTAAGTGAACCTGTTTGCAAAGGTCAGTTTTAGACTAGAAGGGAGGACCTCAATGTACTGGTCAGGGATTCAAAAAGTGGGAGTAGGACATTTTCATGATTAAGATCTAATGAAAAGAGGTAAAATTGTCAAAATAATGACTACAAACTACAAATTATGTATATTTTTTATAGGCCATATTTAGTAAAGTCCATTTGTAGAGAAAACACCTTTTGAATGCCCCTTGTCAATCAATGTGTTGTTTTAATATGTAGTGAATAAGAACACGTGACTCTAATTGGCATAGAAGTACAATATAATTTTCTAGACAGTTGGCATTTCAAAAAATATTCTGATTTGCAAAGAAGCGGTTTTTAGCTAAACAAAGGCACCTAGTACTCAATATCAGCATCCGTTTTCATCCACTCCCAGACAAGTCTGTTATTTCAATTTTTACAGCCGCTGACCCTTGCCCCTTTACCACCATCAACTCAATATAATGCACTCCCTCATTCTCACTGCAGTCAGTCACAGAAGTATGTAGTTCTACAATGAGTCAGCATACACTCAATAGTGAAATACCCACATCAGAAATTTCCTGTTTATCAAATGCACTTCTCTAGGACAAATCTGCTTCTAACCTTTACCAGTGTATACACTTTTTCATCCAACGTAATTCCACAAACACGTGCTAGGATGAGGTTGGCGTCCATCAAACACCGTTGGCATGAACCAATGAATCCAACATAGTTTATCAAGTCTTTCAACAGGAGTGAAAGTGGTCATACAGCAAAACCAAGCCAAGGGGAAACACCTTCACATTTATGTACATAGTCAAGTGTATGCTGACACACATTGGTCCATTTCCCATTTTGCGGATATAATCCCGAGGCCTTCTTCCTTGGTGGGCCGCCTGCCAGCCTCCCCGGTTTAATTTTATTACGTGAAGCCAGAGGGCATGACAAGCACTACATACATAAACCTATTGTCAGCGTCAGGGTGGGAGAAAGTACGCCTGTGTGTTTACGGTTCTGACATCCCATTTATGGATATGGTGGAGGTTCCAACCACAACAACACATTTGAACACGCACATCTGGCAATTTGTCAAACACAGACATATTTTTACTGCCAAGGTTGGAGCCAGAGTCGTCCAACTCATCCCGACAGAGAGCGACTCCCCCACATGTAACCCTCGCATGACCCCCGGCACGGGATTCCAGCGACTCCCCCCTCTCGCTTTTCTCCACCGCGCTGGCGAGAAAAGTCGATTCAACAAGTGGGATAATGATTTGGGATATTTCATCATAAAGGAACATTTTTAGGAAAAGTGGCACGGGAAGATATTGGGCTGATTTCGTGGAACGACAGCCTGCATCTTGGCTGGGTTGCCAGTCAAGCTCAGGGTTGTTGCCATTCATCACTGCAATGACTTGACCTGTCATAATGGGTTGCCAGATTGAAAATCCAGTCCGCAGCTCAATCACACCATATACCCACTTAGCGCCATCAAAAAAAATAGCCCAAATTACAGCCGGGTGCCATGGAGAGAAAAAGTGGTTAGCGTGTCGGCCTCACAGTTCTGTGGCCGAGGGTTCGATCCCAGATCGGTCCTCACTGTGTGGAGTTTGTTGTTTGTGGCTTGTGTGGGTTTTCTCTGGGTACACCAGGTCCCACCCACAAAATAGGCTGGTTGAACACTCTAAATTGCTCCTAACTATGATTGGTTGTCCGTCTTTATGTGTCCTGTGATTGGCTGGCCACCAATTCAGGGTGTCTTTCGCCTAGAGTCAGCAGTTAACTGGGATAAAGTACAGCAACCCTTGTGAGAATAAGCAGTTTGGAAACGGAACGAATGTATTCATTAATACACATTCAAATGTTTGTCAATAGAAATTAATATATTTCATAATTCACAAATTAAATGACAATAAAAACTACACTGAGGAGGTTGTATTGCTTAAACTATGGTTTGTTTTGTTTTTTACTTTCCGTCATAGTGCATATTTACTGTGCTGCAACAAGCACTTAATCAAGTGTTTCTTAATTATTAGTTTCTACTTTTCCATTTGGGGCTGCTGCTAACATCAAACAGCCTTTAGAGTGACATAAAACCACAAAATGAATAAGCAGAATCGTGATTCTTGCACCACTACATTCTGTTTCTCCTTACCCTTCAAGAATTAAGGCTGTGACTGTTTTCATTTCATTTACAATCATTGCTTTAACTGTGTTTATTCCTGCAATCCTCAATCCCTTCGAGGGAAACTGATTTTGAAATTCCAGTCAGCTATTCTGCATTTTGCTTAACTTTATAGTATCTAGTTACGTCACTACATTGTATTGAAAAGTTGATTTTTGACTGACCAGTGAGCACCTGGATTTAGCTTGCTTGCCTTGCAAGAACATCATAGTTTCTGTATAGTGGAAATTTTGACACAGTTGTCTTCCATATAGTTTAATCCTCCCACACACACACACACATTTTTACGACCTCATTGTCATATAAATGTACCCTCATGAGCACATTTTCTCAGAAGAGTTGTTTCATTTTCCCCCTCAGGCAAAGCGCCGCGGCGCATTAAAAGTTCAATCATCAAGAAGATGACGTCTCCTCATCACTAATGAGGTGAAGAGAGATGATGGGGAGCACAGACAGACTGTGTGCGGAGGGGTTTCTGCTGGGTGGGTGAATTAAAAAAGCCCGGCTGGATGACATCAGCCTATGAAGTCGGAAGGAGGCGGAGGGAGGGAGTGAGGAGACATTGCTGTCAAGCAAGTTTCACGTGCTAAATCATAAAATATTTTAAGAGGGACAGTCAGAGATGGAGATGAGTAAAGGAATGATGACGATAAAGTCTGGGGGGAGGTCTTCTCGTGTCTGGGTAACCAGAAAAGGGCAAGGGAGGAGAAATTTTGCTGAGGGCCACTTTCAAACAGGAAGTCAGATTATTCCCAAGAACACATTTTGGGGGTTAATGATGATTGCAATCGCAGGGGTTTACATCCAAGGCTCATGAACTTTTCTTTACCCTTAAAGAGTCTGTGGAGAAATTCTTTTCTGTTTGCCATTAAGACACCTCATAAAAAAATGGAACTCAAAGTTTCAGGCCAGGGAATCTTACGACGACATGAAGCTGTAAAAATTCCAAATGTGCAATCAGCTGACCGAGGAAGCAACAAAAGCAGGCGCGCTGCAACTGTGCGCACACTTAACCATTTCGAAGTCACTCATTTGACTCATTAGTTGGCATTGATGGGGTTAAACGTCCAATCTGTTTTGACTGGGAGGGCTGTCAGCAAAATAAAAGACCATTCACTAAAATACAATCTTTCTAGGTTTAAATGAACTGGACTTTTATAGTTGTCAATAGCAAGTAATAATTAAACACTATGAAATGAATGAATGAACATTTTGGAAAAAATAAAAATATTCAACTTTGGTGTGTCATTGTGTGTTTTTCTTCATTGTAATTCCATAAATGTGTTTTTTACAAACATTTTTAATTGTATAAATTTATTTTTATTATTTATTATTAATCAAATCATAGGTTAAAATGATTTTTTTATATACGAGTGTCTTTCTATGGGAACAATCAGGTTTTAAGTCGGTCAAATTGGGGTTATTTGATTAATAAACATTTTTTAAAAAGGAGGGGTGGATAGAGATGACAGATATTCATAGTAAAATGACAAAATGTATATAAACAAAAATTGCTGTCGTTTCACACACACTGATATTGAATAGAACATCTACCCCCAATTGATGAGTGACTACATGAGTAGAGAAATCCTCATTTTCAATGTTTTGTAATCTTTGATGAACTCACCTGGCAGAATCTGCCAAATAAAAGTCGACTGCGTATCCGAAGTAGCTGCCTTTGTCACCGCTATAAATCGCCGGGTTGTCCACGTCCAGGTTGAAAGCTCCGCATTCCCGAGGTGAAGCGAGCAGGAGGCCGGCGACACACATCAACGAGCGGGCTACGAGAGCTCCAGTCCCCGGCGTCTTTGCGCGACCCGGTCCGGAGCACATGATCACGGATTCGGGTCCTCTGGAGTGGGGGAGTTAATCCGCTTGAATTGCTTTCCACTGACTAAAACTCTTGCACCTTTCGTGCTCTTTTTGGCTAATTAAACAAGAAGAAGCACCAAAAAAGCTAGAAGCGCAGCTCTCGTGTGGGCTCCAAGACGCACGCCTCTTCGGTAAAGAGCTCCAAGACCCACGCCTCTTCAGGACTGAGCTCCAAGACCCACGCCTCCTTCTCTTTCTCTAATAATCCAACTCTAGCAAGGGAGTTCCCACAAGCGGGGACCAAAGTTTGGAAGAAAAGGTGGAGCCTGTGATTCCCTGCGAGAAGAAGAAAACAGTTCATCCTCTCATTTTCTTTGTGGTACTATTTGTACTTTTGACTACAGATGAAGACTAACTATCAGGGATTCGACAATGATTAACCAGCTAAACAATGCCTCTAAAAATAAAATAAAAAAATAATTTTATTGTTTGTATCAATGATTTTATGATTGCAATATGGATATACACTGTAACTAGGGGTGTAAACAATTAATTCAGTTTGTTGATCACAATTTAAATCCAAAGTGATTACTACGAATGACGTAATGACAATTAAAATCTAGAGTGATTACAACGAAAGATGTCGATTCATATTGTGATCTTTTTATTCACTACATTTATTTCCATACTGCTTATCCTCACAAGTGTTACGGGTGGTTCATTCAAATGTAGGGATGAAATTGTCCAACTGAACTAAATTGACTATGTTATTGCATTAGGCAGTTAAATGTGAAAATAATACTAATTTAAGTCAAACAAAGCCCCTTGAATGGAATCATAACACCATTTTTAATATCAGAAAATAACATTGTCCAAATAATCTGTATTTCATCATTACATTGGTCGTTTACATCCAAGATCTTAATGTAATAATGTGACAAGTGGCTACCGTCTTTGTGGACTTTATATAATACAATTAAAGTGATTAATCATTTGCTGGTTACATTACATTATATTTTGCTTTATTTTTTATTGTTCTAAAAATACGGGCATCGGTATTAGCAAAACATCTTGATCTGGAGTAGATCAGAGGTCAAAAAGTGCAAAACACGATCAAATCAAAGATCTTTACGTGTAATATGTATCACAATTTCACAAAAGTTCCACTCATTTATTTACGGTTGCTTAGCCAAAAAAACTGTGGTACTGCAACGGCACAAGCCATTGCAGACAGACATTTACCAAAGTGTTTTATGTTATTTATTTTAGAGCAACATCCTCTAGATTGAGGCAAACGTTTGTCCAGTTCCTTTCTACCAGTCTCTTTTAAAAACGCAGGTCACAGTATACTGATTCAATATCAGATTTGAGAAAGAAAACAAACTTCAACACACCTTAAAGTGTTGCTCCTTTAAGGAAAGTAACGTGGGTTGACTTGTTTGTACATGTGAATCATATACAGGATAAAAATCTGTGTGGAACACTGAGTTCATATTTGTTTGATGACCTAACTGAACACACTTGGGACTGATGTAGTCTAATAAAGATTTGTGAGGGCCGGGAGATTTTTGGATCTCTGGTAGTGATTCACTGGACTAGCACTGTTGTGACGCTGGTCCAAAACGACTCATTGAACAGAGACCCTTGAACACTGTGCCTGGAATAAGTGACTATTACTTTACTAAAAGCCTGCAGGGGCAGAGCTGGGGGGTCCAAATTTGGCCGTATGGTAGCTGCAACATGAACTCATCCATCCATTCTCATATTTATAGCCATTCCGGAGCACCCTGACACGAGCGGCGAGTTTACTGATGGCACTAATCCGCAATGTCTGGAGGGCCCTTTCGCAGCTGTTGGGGGCCCCTGAAGTTTCCCTGTGCTAATCTGGCACGTCCCAATGTTTTTCAACGCAAAATCAAACAGACTATCTGATCAGCCTGAGCAACTGCTGTCGTTTAGGACATTCGATCACGTGACAACAATGTTTGGAGGTACAAAGCAGTCAACGTTTGGGTGAACCACATCTGCATCACAGTTGAAATGTTACTGGTTCAAATTTCAGCTTGGGTCTTTCTGTGTACAGTTTGCCTGCTATCCATATGCTCTCGTGTATGTTTCTGTAGTACCCACAGTTTATCTCGCAGTGGAAACATTTGTAAGTTATTTACATTCTTTAAATTGTGCATTGTGGGGAAGGAAAGTAGGAATGTTAGTTTAATTTATGTCTTGGTATTGACAACAGCCATACGTGTCGACTTCGGCAAATTGCTTCCCTTATTAATAATTGCAATTTCCCTTATTAGGGGATTTAGAATAACCCTACAAATGCAACGCGGCACATATTTATGCACATAGGGCGCACTGAAAAGTCAAAAATGTTCTCTAAAGTGCACAGGGTGCCTAATCTGTGTGCACTTAATTTAAGATTATGTAGATGTTGCTGTATGACACTGATAACTTGACTGTCTGGGTACATTGCTTGCTGACGCGCTATATTTTTAGAGTGAAAAGGCCGGAAGTATGAAAGGGGAATGTGTGCGCATATCATGATTAAAGCTTGACAATATTAGCAGTCGACGATGACGTTTTCGTCTCCTATCAGTGACTGAGACCATCGGGATTAGAGCCGAAATGGCTAAAACGAGATCGCTTTTACAATTAAAAAAAAAAAAAAACATTCTAAAAAAAAAATCCTGTACATATAGTTTTCATATGGCGTGCACAACTTGAAATGATCAAAAACCATATAAGATACGGGAAAAACGTATAAGTTGACAGGTATGTAAGGTACAAGTGACCAACATGTGGCCATTTGTTAGCTGGCTAAAGATAACAATTACCTCAATCTCTGTTATCAGGGTTAGTGAGAGAGTTAAAAGCATTTTTTTAAATGTGATCAATACTCTAAAAATCAACTTTGTTAACAAAGCTTTAATCCTGAGATTTGTTCAATTTGTAGATTTGTTGAATGGCAAACAAAGGAGATTAATACATCTATAGATCTATTTTCTATACCTCACAAGTGAGCTGGTGCAGGCTTTGAGCAAGAGATAGGTCACACCCTGGACTGGTGACCAGTCAATCGCACATATAGACAAACCATTCCCAATCGCGTTTACAACAATGGAAGTTAATGAGTTTTCAATACATGTTTTGAGACTTCAAATGTGATGAAGGCATCGTAATCTATAAGCGCTCATTTACTTGAGTGAAAGACGTTTCTAAAACTACCCCGATAAAGTACTCTTATGTGAAGGCATCAAACAGATTCCGACCCAGTGAGAGCAGTCTAAACAAACAGATTATTTTGTTTGTACTCCTAATTGTCTCTCTAAATGGAATGTGCTGCTTTAATCTCTTATTGTTTCACTGTTCCCATCTTTTTGAGCTTTTAAGAAGATCAGGTCTTTTTCACTATCAAACAAAAATCATTAACTTGGTGGCCCTGCTTTATTTTCAATTAGTTAGAATACCCAAGTGTGTGACAAGTTTTGTCAAGTCATTTATTATATTATACATTTATTGCCTTAGTAAAAAGGCTGGATTTTAGGGGTAGGTCTCTCCTCATTCGCCTCAGCAGGGTCTCCTATATCACTCCTGTCCTCCAATGGGAGACCTCCATACAGGAAGACTGAAGTCAAAGTTCCTCAGTAACACAAGATATGGTAAAACACCAGCACACAATGCCGCCCATTCTTGTTACTCCTACCTTGTTAACTCCACCTTGTGTGTGGCTCAGGTTTTTAACCTAGGTCTACAATATCTTGTGTGTCTTGTGTCTGTCATGCTACTGCAACCAAGACATTTCACAAATACGGGATGGAATAAAGTTCTGATCTAATCTAATAATAATTATCCTCTACTACGTCAACTGCATTTTCCATATTCCTCCATATGTGACGAATAAAGGGGTGTGGTGTTGTTCCAAGGCCTCAACTTTGGCTTTACAGCTCGGCCACTATAGCGACCCAGCTGAAAAACACACACTTACACACACACACACTTGCAGAGCAATTCACATGACTTAACACAGCTGACAATGTTTTAAAAATAGACTTGGCGCATTCGTATATGTAAATACAGTCACACAAGTGTGATAGAATGTTCGCGATAGGTCAACATAATAATAGTTCGACAAGTAGGTCATATCTCTACAAGTTTGATTTCGAAGTGTGACTTGATGTTAACATTGTACGTTCAAACTCTAGGGGGTTTCGACTGTGCTTTTTCCTGCTGTTCTTTTGCCCTTACAAGAGTCAAGAGGAAGTTTAATATCTGTTTTTGTTTGTTTTGTTTTAAAATTGCCAGGCGATGTGAAGTATTTCAAAGAAAAAGGGCTATTTGTTATTGAGGTGACGATTATTAGGGTGACGTATCCTTTGTTTTGAGTACAAATGTACTCAATGGCAGAACAAATTGTTACAGGGCTTGGGTTCGACGAGTGTCTACAGGCCTCTTAACTTAATAGGCTAAGCGTGTGAAATCTAGCCAAAAGTTTGGATCTTAAACAACAGCTTGTCAAAAACACAAACTTTGCTAACAGAGCAAAAAAGTGTTGAAATGATAAATGCCGCATAAAACACAAAAAGAAAACAAAAATATATTTACTGATCAATATGCTACATCATAAAATCTCTGTAGGGTTGGGGTCTGTGGATGAGGAACACATTAGTGCATTCTCATTTCATATCAATGTCTTATATGGGTTCAACTGTTCTTTGGCCATATAGGGTACTACATTTCAGACTGTTTGACACCCTAGACCCACAAGCTTCACCCGCACTCATTAACCCTCTTTGGTGGGCTAACACTGGTGTGTTGGGGGTCTCGAGGCAACCTGAAGCCATTTATTAGCCAACTGTTAAGTCACAGAATAAACACCATTTACTGCTGGGGTACAGAGAACAAATAAAATCCCCAAGAGTTAGCTTACAGGTTTGTACGCAACTCAGAACAATCTGGGGATTTAATGTCTGTTTGTTCCTCAAGGCCATTTCCCTTTTCCTCTCGAATCTAATGCTGACTAGCGAGGGCAATTGTTTTAATGATGGAAAATGTGGGTTTGGGAGTGGATGGGGTGGAGGGGGACACCCACACACCGTTGAGAGAATTTGAGCTTTTGGCTCAAATGGACTCTTTGGCTCAGGAACAAGACCAATCGTGATCCAAACTCTAAGCTAGTCTTCCTTAAAAACACGTATTGATTTTCCTTCCTCCTCCTGTTTCCTCATGTCTCTCCTCAGCTAGGGCAAGGCAAATGGAGCAGACAGGAAATTCCTCCAGTGTAAAAGCTTCCCGTTTCACTAAGTTCTTGTTCTTGGTCACTCTTGTCCATGCAGTCGCTCAATTCTTTTGGTATCCCTTCCCAAGTGATGCTGATTGTTCCAGACTGTGCGATATGACGCGTCAGTTGACAGATGAGTCATGATGAAACGGTGGAAGCCGTGAGTTGGCTCTGCTCACAGAACGGCCCGCCCTTTGTTTTCAACACACTCGCTTAGCAACCAGACTCAACGTGTTGGTTAAAAATGAAGAACTCAGTCTGGGGTCTTTCAGGAGGCACGTTTTGTTGTAGAAAATAATGTTGCGTGAAGAAAATAAACCAAAAAGGCTCAATTTATCAACATCGTAAAATAAATCATTACAGCTTTTGAATTTCCAAAGCTAGTTTTAAGTTAAACACCAACCAAAATTATCTGGAATAGTCTCGAGGCTATTGGGGACAAACAGTACAGATGATAGATAGGATGCATTTTCATTTAAACGTAAATCACTCATCAACCAAGAGCAAAAAAAATGTGATCTTTTGCTGGTATGCTAACTTGGAAGAATTACATCCATTTCAAGCTACTTGGCTGTTGTAGAATCATCTCTATTGCTCCACTGTATTTTAGGTTGTAGCTTAGAATTAATAGTCAAAGCTAACATCTTTGGAGTCCTCCACGTCACTCTGGGTTCGGAAAATAGTCATTTAAAAGTGGCTTTTTTTCTGTGGCTTGAACGGGCCACATTAGAGGTTTGCATGGTGCACAAGTGATGTCGTCATCACCCACCAAGTGTGAACACAAATGCGCGCACACAAAGCCTATGAATGGGTAGTATATAAAATGGCTGAGTCTCTGTGAAAAGTGCCATGGTGAAATGAATAGTATATATATAGTAGTAATTGTATGCAAGCTATTAATTTCAATAGTGCTTTTCTTCATTAACAAGTAAGCTAGAGGCAAAGCAAATGACCCTTGAAAAGTCTGGCCAATGACATCTATGGGCATATATATTCTAACCTCATTTTCACTTAGCATGAGATCACAATGAATAATGTACCATAGATCAAGCAATCTTACCACATATACACATTGTTATTTGCCAAGTTCTTCAACATGAACTGTTAATCATCTAGGCTGCAGTTGATTAAGTTTTACTTTAAAGGGGAGTACATTGGCCTTTCAAAATATATTTTTATGTAATGGGGGTTAATTATTTATCTGGCAAAAACAATGATGGCAGTTTTTGGTTAGTCAAAGAATATAAGGTTTATCTCCCATTTGTTGTTCTGTTTTGTAATAAATAGTCAGTAATAAGTGGAAGAGCCTGAAATCAAGACTGACCCAGAGTGAAAAAGTTATGTAATGGAGACACTTGCTAGCATGTTGAAGGCATGTGACATGAATTTAACTCGTGACAATTCACATAACTTCCTCCAAGTGTATCTGTTGGGAATTTATTTCAAAGTACATGGGGAAAAAAAAAACATAAAAAAACGGGATAAATAGGTAAGCCAAAAGCTAGAAACTCAAAAAACAAGCAGGCTTGGATACAGACCTGACACTGACAATGATGCATCAATAAATCTCATCTCATTTTCTGAACCACTTTATCCTCAGTAGGGTCCCCAGGGGTGCTGGAGCCCAGCCCAACTGACCCCAGGCCAGAGGCAGGGGCCAACTGATCGCAGGCAAAAAAG
Source organism: Stigmatopora nigra (assembly GCF_051989575.1). Lineage (NCBI taxonomy): Eukaryota > Metazoa > Chordata > Actinopteri > Syngnathiformes > Syngnathidae > Stigmatopora > Stigmatopora nigra. Next base: position 13,165,211 of record NC_135508.1, read on the forward strand.
AAATGGGCAAACAAAGGGAACTTAAATACACAAACATGAGTTAACGAGACATGGGGAACAGGTGTGTGACACACGAAGCAGCGGATAGGCTGAGACAAATGGGGAAGCGACAACAGGTGAGTGCAATGGACAATCACTATGACAAGTTACACAAAGTGGAAAACACTCAGGAAAAAAATCTACTTTTACCAATAAATAAGCCCCCAAAAAACTCAAAACAAACATGTTTACATTTCTGCCAATGGAGAATTTACATGCATGTTTTGGCAATTTGGGACTTCAGCAATCCCCAGTGTGTTGTTTTGTTGTTGATACACGTCAACTTGAAATTTAAAATAGAAACATGAAAACTATGCAGGCATATCTGCTATCGACAAATAAACAAAGACCCCTAATCCCCCTTGGTCATTCATGGATGTTCATGAATCAACTCGCATCTGGCACCCTGGCTGTTTCACGTTTTCTTTGGCAGGCTTATTTTGCTTTTCGTGTAATGGTGTAGTACCCTCACATCCCTCGATGAGTGGTTTTGTACACGGGGGTCCGTTTTATGGAATGTGGCTGCAAAATGCGTGCATGGGTGGGTATGTCGGGAGAGGCTAGAGTACCCCCGGGTGTTGTTTTAAACATACGCAAACACACTCACAAATGCACACACACACTTAGAATTGTTGGCACATTCCCTCCAATTTGCTGTGTCTGTGTTCCCACACCCTCTCACACCCACTACCCAAATAGGTTTGAAACAGAATGGAAAATAGTGGCCCCACTTTCCCCTAAAGTTAAACTACTCGTGTCCAGACACAAACACAAACATGTTTAAGCATTGAGAAGTGTTGCCCGTCGTAAACATTGTTCTTTCTTTGTCATATTTGAGTGCCCGGTATTCTTACGTATATTATACCCACAGGAAGTCGTAAAAAAGGAAATAAAGGAAACTATGATGCATGGACAAATCGTCTTGCTGTTGTTGTGTTGTTCTTTTGTTCCTTCTTATGAGTTGGTATTAGTCATGTGGTTTTACGTCTTCATATTAAGTCGTGGGAGGCCCTGTGGGGTGAGTGGTTAGCACGTCGGCATCACAGCTCTGGGTTCCTGGGTTTAAATCCAGATCGGTCCACCTGTGTGGAGTTTGCATGTTCTCCCTAGGCCTGTGTGGGTTTTCTCTGGGTACTCCAGTTTCCTGCCACATTCTAAAACATGCATGGAAGGCTGATTGGACACTCTAAATTGCCCCTAGGTATGATTGTGAGCGTTAATGGTTGTTTGTCTCCTCGTACCCTGCGATTGGCTGGCCACCAATTCAGGGTGTCCCCCGCCTCTGGCCCGGAGTCAGCTAGGATAGGTTCCAGAAACCCCTGCTCCCCTAATGAGGATAAAGCGGTTCAGAAAATCAGAGAGAGAGAGAGCAAAATATTAAGTCGTGTGGTATTCCATTTGAACGCTCTGTCCCAGGTTACCAAATATGGTTCCCAATCCTGTAGAAGGCCATTAAGCTTATGTCACGGTGACCATTTTGGAGCGCCAACTTAAACAGCAGCTCTAATGTCAGGACTCCAGCGCAATTATTTGGCGACATATTTTTCTTCTGCCTCTGGCACGCTGCATGTTTACACAAAAAATCAACAATGTCGGGGAAATGCCACCCCTGCCTGGGATGTTAGATAGCGTGGGACAACAGACGCCCCCGCCTCTTGCTAACTACACATTTGTCAGCAACGAATATGAATGGGCTTCACGAAGGCTAGCTACATTACCGGTTCTTTTTTATAGTCTGTGTGTGACACTTGCAGGCCAGTTGTTGACGTTCAAGTGCTAGTCAAGGAACACTTGCCTTATATAGAGGTCATCCTTGGGTGTACAATCAGCCATCTATCACCTGAAGTGTGCGAGGATAAATCCAGTGCAAGTGGGAGGTCTCGCACAACATGAGGCGAGGACATCAGAGGACCCTAGGTGATTGACAGGGTAACGTCAGCAGATTCATTAAGGAACCTCCGCCAATGTCGTGTCCTCAGTCGGGATTTGGTTTCTAGACAAACAAAGTGACGCCTGAGAACAAGCGAGTGGAAGCAGACGGGAAATGAGGTGTCTTCTCATGAAAGGCTGCGAGGTCAACGGCGTTATTAGGCTTCAGATGTAAATTTGCTGAAATACGCCACATCCTCACGTGGAATCCACACCTGTTCTCTGGTCCCGTTTACCGCTCTCAACCACGCAGTTATTTGTTTAACAGTCTGGTTAATATAAGAACCCTTCGTTCTATTTTATAGCTGACCAGAGTGTATGTTTTCAATATGCAATGGTTGTGTATGCTTATTATGTCTGGTTATTTTCTAGGAGCATCAGCAATGGGTGGTCTATTCCATTATTAGCCCAGCTGGTTGAGAAAGATGTCAGCCAAAAAGAAATCCAATGGCTTTACTTGAATTAACATCACAACCTTTTGTCAAAATACTCCAAGAATCAAGAATTTCAGTACATTTGGCTTGGGTGTTGAACACCCAGGGTAAAATGACAGTGTTGGCAATTCGCTAGCTTTTGTCACAATGACGACAACAGGCCAGATTAAGAAGATTTTACTAAAAAAGCAAAATAATGATGATGCCTGATATTAACTCGTGTGTATGTTTTGAAATGTGAACGCAGATGTTGCTCAAGCTGTTAAATAATCACTAAACATGGTTTGGTGTCATTACATGAGGTAGAATCAGTAGTCTAGAGGGGGAAGAAAATAAAATGATCCGTGCAGGAATTTTTATTGCAGTTAAAAGGAGCTCAGGGATCTTTTTGGAAAATCTTTCCAGAGACGCGCTTTGCTTTCAGAACTGTCCTTAATAGTCAATCCGCTGGAGTTTACGACTTTACTCCTGGCCGCATAGATACTATTCTTTCAAGCGCCAGTTGTGGGCTATAAATAGCTTCTCTGTGATACATTCTGTCTTCACTTGAAAGGTAGGCTGATCAGGTTTGTATTCAGCATGTTCTTTCAACAATCCCAAATTTCCTGTGTTTGTGTTTAGGAATGTTGTGTTGTATGTTAGTGCGGCTGAAAAGCTCTCAGGACAAAAACAAAGTCTTGAACACAATTTAACTACCGCTCACTGTATTGTTTAATAATCATGCCCAATTACGGTCATGGCACGAATTGCATTCAACCTGTTGTGTCTTATAAATCTTCTCATGGAGGTCTTGGCAAGGGATCTTCTTCACTCTGCAGAAACGCCAAGTCTTCTCGTAGTATCCAGAGAGTGGTATAGTATTATAAATCCTAAAAGAATATTCACTGGCGGTACACCCAGAATGAAGAAATGATCTCACCGGTTGTTACATTTGTGTAAAAGCCAACCGGGACAGTGGAGGCTTGTGCCGCATTATCTCGTTTCAGGTGGTGCAAATGTTGTGTTTGGAACCAAAGCGTGACCTTATCCGACCCATCGAAAATTAAGAAGAGGAAGCTGCAGTTAGCTTTCACTTCCTTCTACCATCATGGCAACTGGAAATCTACCAAAATATAGTACATAAACACACACACACACCCTCACATTTTCACGCATTTATGGCTTTACAACGCAGCAATTTTAAAAGATTATTGTGTTGAAACTGGAAGAACTGGACTGATTGGCCAATCTTGGGAATTGGGACATGAAATCGAATGATTCATAGTGGACATTTTTTTGCGAAAAAGAACAAACTGGTCATCTGCCGGACGCTTGATGAGTGAGAGAAGAATTCTCTTGTGAGTCCTCAAAAAGTGCAGACGCTGCGCAAAGAGGACGACCCGAGCAAAGAACATGCTGCCTTATTTAGAGGAACGTTGAGAGGCAGTTTTGAGTCACAAGGCACCGGGGGGACGTTCATTAGAGGAAATGAATCAGCGTGGGAGAGAAAACATCGAGTGTTGGTGTCCATGGTCGACAGGTATTACCGTGAATGGTCAAATCGGCACACCAGTGAGACATTTTGTCTCCAGGTGTCTGGGATGAATCACAATATACTAAGCTCCTGCTCTCACTTCCCGAATGAGTGTGCTCCAAATAACAGACCACGTCAAGAAATTTGCTTTTAAAGGAACAGTGGGGAAAAGAAACAAAAACTGTAGAATGTTATTTGATAGGTCTGTTAAAGGTAAACAGTTTTACCGTCTTTAAACATTCATCGTAGATAAAAGATGTTCGATACTTTCAACGGCAAATTACCACGATTACCACACGCTACACTACAGAATCTTTCATAATAACCTTTGAGTTCATAAGGAATTTACTCAATATAGCGGTATGCTTATAAAATTGCAGTAATAAACAACCAATAGGGCGGCACGTTAGTCGAAGGGTTAGTTCGTCCGCCTCACAGTTCTGAGGTCGAAGATGAAATCCCTGATGGGTTTGCATGTTCTCTCTTTGACTGTGTGGGTTTTCTCCCGGCAATCACGTATAGGTAACTCTTAAATTCCAAAATGGAAGCTAACACTCATCTGCTCACCCCTCACACACACGTCTGCTTTCCATCAAAACTGTAACCGTTTCCTGTCGAGAATGAAATTCTTTTCCGGGTATTTTTTAAAGACAAACAAGTTATTTTGCAAAGATGAGTCAAGATGCAAAGCCTGTAATCTCCGTTTGTTGTAATTTGCCTCTTTCGTCACAATTGCTGGTCTCTGGCCTGCTCATTTCTCAACTCGTGATGTTCCACAGAAAAGCGTAAACAGTCCAAGGAGGCCAAGTCGAGATAAGTCAATCGGGAATGTTTTGTGCCAAACCCTTGAACGCTTCCAGAGAAACTCTGGAAGTTATCACTTTATAAGTTAGGGTCCTCCCAGTGATGAGAAAGAGCAACGTGACGAGCCAAATAACCTTCTTTTACTGAGGAATAGAGCCAAATGTGTCATAAAGTTACTTTTCCTAATGTTCCAGCACCATGGCGCGGCATGTTGTCATGTCTCTAATTGCTTCCATGACTCTCAGTTGTGGTGCGAGCCATACTGATGATGTTAGCCACAGGTGGAGGACAGGCCAGGCTCAGCTGGGTGGTGCTTAAGAGTAGCTCAGAGGCCGAGATGACGATGACATGGCAATGGAGAGCTGACGGCTTCTCGACTGAGGCTTCTCTTTGTTCATCGGCAACGTTATCCTCCCTTTGGCCGGTCTTTCTTTCCGCCTAGCGACCTAGCTGGCTAGCTAGCTTTGTACTTGTATTTTGTCAGAAGACAAGGACATTCCCCAGCAACGTGGTAAAGTGTAAACTAATGCGAACATGCTCAAGAGGAAATTCCATGTACGTTCCCCAGATGTCAAGCCTCACTGTTGACACCATTTTGCACATATCAGAATACCTTTTAAATGCACACATGGACTAAATCGCACATATAATGAGCCTGTTAGTGTTTCAACAAGAATAAAGTATAGCGCTGGAAGGCACAATGGGGTCGGGAACTTTTTGACATAGAGAGCCGGAAATAATTCCTCTGGTCAAATGTTGGGAGCCATACATTTCAAAGTCAAAATTCATACGTGAAAATGTGCTTTTTCAGTCGTTTCACCACTTCCAAAGTAGAAAAAGTCTCTGAATTCTTTTGACACCCTGTTTTGGTGGCCAGCCAATCGCAGGGCACAAGCAGACGGACAACCATTCACACTCACACCCATACCTAGGGGCAATTTAGAGTGTCAAATTAGCCTACCATGCGGGCTCAGGTCTCTTATTAGTGTTAGTTAGTTTCCATATTTTAGTGCAGACCCATATGCACTCATCAACAGAACCACATGTGGCTCCCGAGCCATAGGTTCCATACCCCTGATGTAGACCTCATCTCAACACATTTCGGTCTAAATTAACTGAATTGAACAGCATCGGTATTTCCCAAAATATTTTTATCAATATTTGGTATTTATTTCTAGTTTAAAAAATCATTATCATTGCAACCAAATCATTTTTAAATTTAGTGTTAGACAAAATACTTATTATACACCAAGGGTCACAAAGTCCAGTCCTCAAGGGCACCATTCCAATCCAACACACCTGAATCAAATAATCAGGCCTGTTATCAGGCTTCTGGACAGCTTGCTGATGAGTTAGTTGATTATTTCATTCAGGTGTGCTGGAGGAGGGATCTATGGAAAACACAAATGACCATTACAACATTTTTTTAAATGGCATTCAATTGGAACATGGAATGGCAAAACTCCAAACAAGTTAGGAAGGACTTTGATTAATAGTAATGCACAATAGTCTTACAGCACATTGTCAAATGATGACCTCACAGTCGGCTGGAATGTTTACGACAATGATCATTTTGTACTCTGCAGGCAACTTGTGCTATTTGTCTCCACGGTTTGTCAGCGAGGGAATTCAAACGTGCTCGCAGTTAACTCTTTAAATTCCTTTTACAGCGCATGAGGTATCAGTTATCACTCCTCCCCAATCTTTAAACCCCAAGTTTTTGTGGAAGCTTCATGCCTGGCAGGGCCCTGAAAATGGCCTCAGATGGAGAATAAGTCCTCATCACGCATTGGGCGGATCCGACGCCCCAAGAAATCCATTGCGATGGAGATGAAAATATGTGGCCAGACAGACAAGAATGTCTGAATTTGCCAGAAGGTTTGACCTTTGTTCAGTTACAATACGCGCTCTTATCTTGTTCACATTTCTTAACAGTTCTACAAAGAGGGCTTTTTAAAGTTTGTTGATATAAGTAGCTGTATTGAAACATTTAAACTACTATGTCTACTGCATTTTTTTAATAGAAACACACTCCCTTACCTAAAAATAAAAAAAATATTGTTGGATTTTCCATTTGAGACCATAAAAGAGATTTGACTTTAAAGTTTTTACTGAACTCAGCTAATGGCTGAAAAAAAGTCAGATTAACAAAACAAGATATTTGAGGAATGCTTTTGATTTTTACCTCCGTCACTTTGTGAAACGAATAAAAACAGACAGATTTGTTTTTAAGGAAATATATTTAGCAGTTGAAAGAATTGACTTACTTATTCCTCATATTATCGTCCTTTATCCTTCTTCCAAACCATTTCCTGTTCCGTTTGATCCGTCTCGGAATTTTTCACGTTGCCTGCAAACGCTTAAACTTAAGTCAACACGCCAGTAGGAATCAAACACAAATCTGTTACACTATCCGACAAGACTAATCTTAGGAGTTGGTGACAAAGTGCTGCCTCCATAAATGAAAATTGACATTCCAGACTGTCTTCAAGTGCTCTTCACAGCTGTCATTTGTTGTCGTAGTTGTTTTTGCCCTGACAATGATAGCGCACTCACCCAAAGAAAACACAACTTGGGGTCTTCTCATTTACGTTGGGTACTAAACACAGCGTCAAAGCGGCGATGTCACGTACACACAATGGAGTCGCAACGTTCTCGGAACCGATACAAGCAGCTGCGGTCCCAAACACAACATGAAAGGATAACGCGTGGCTTTAAACGCATCATCAGCAAACAAAGGAGACCCTCAGGTGATTCCATTAAGAGCACGTTGATACACCTGCTGGCAAAGAGGCGGAGCTCAGTGCTTAAGTCTGTGATTAGTAGCATTTTAGGGAGCAGAGGCGTGACCTCGCTTCCTCGGGTGAGTGCTTGCACTCTGCAGGGGCTTGACGGAGGGGCCCGAGACTGCCGTCACATGCTGACACACTACGATGGTCTGTAATTTACTGAGGTTAGACACGGGCCAGAGGGAGGTGGGATTTGTGTGTGTGTGTGTGTGTGTGTGTGTGTGTGTGTGTGTTTGTTTGTGTGGGAGGGCAGAAGTCTTCAATTACATGAAGTATCTCAGTTAGTGCTTTTAAGAGCACCTTAACATCACCCATTGTGCATTTTTAATTTCATAAAGCGCTGTGGGACAATGCATTGGTGTATGGTCATAAAACACCAAAGAAAATTGAAGGAATGACATTTTTAGGGCAAGAAATCAAAATGTTTGACAGCACTTTTCAAAGAAAGAGAAAAGAAATCATCTTCAGAATTGAATTGAATTGTCATTATGTAAGTATAATGAGAACACTGTACCGTTAATACTTAACTGGACCAAATGAGGATGTCGTGATGGTCCCTTTTTTTTAAGTTCTTTAACCGCCAAGCATTTCTCGTTCTTGGTTTTCACTGCAAAATGGGATCCAGCAACGGAATGGCGACTGGCATTGTTCAAACCAAAACCGTAGTCCCCTTCTGTGTGATCCCAGTTGAAGTCTGGTGGGAAAAGAAACACATGTCACGGAAGTGCTGAACCATAATGTTTTCCTTGGAAACAGCTGGGGCGTGGGATGGATCCAGTCTTGACCTTCTGGCTCCCAATACATCGTCTGCATGGCTACCACTTTGTGCTGCTCAGGTAAGAAGAAATCAAGTATCACATGACTTGGTTCAAAATCAACCAAATTTGCCATGGACAATATCATACAGCAAACAACAGCATACCAATGTTTCATAATAAGTACTAATACTACAGTGGAGTGGATTAAGGTATATATTTTTCATTTTAGGGGGGAAGAGAAATCAAATATGAATTAGACTATCAATATTACTTTAGTAACCACGCAAACTAAATATTAAAAAAATATATGGTGAGAATCCCTATTTTTTTAACAAGAATTATTAAAATCAACGTGAATAGGTCAAAGTGAACATACATATCAATATATAGTGCCGAGTGATATATATTTTACAAAAATGTTAGTAGATGTTTCATCATCATAATTCCTTCTATCGCCATTGTAAAAATATGGCCACTATTGAATTAAATTAAAAAAATAAACATATATATGAGTTGGTGACTACACTTTGCCAATAGTTTTACAATGGGAAATAAGGGCCCACAAACAAAGACAAAAATGCAATTAGGAACTTTTTTTTTTCTCCCCCAACAAATGTTTAGATATATAAAAATTTGGGGCATATTGTTAAAATTATTTAAAATGGCCTACTGTGATATATTTTTTTTAGGAAAATATAAAATGATCTCTACACAAATGCTACTAAGAAAACAGTTTTTCTTTGAAAAGACAATATGTGAATACCCCATTTGTGAAGAAGAAACATGAACTGTATGTACTATGTTTTGCCATTTTTATCCCACAAGTAAAAGTTGAATAATGCAGTTGGGCGGTGGGAAACGTGTTCACAAAATCCAGTTTAACATTCCACAGCCTTAAAGAACTCCTCACTAGCAATAAACTGTTATCTGTTAGCGCTCCCAAATGCTTACAAACATGGACATCGGCTGACAGATGCAAAGCTTCCATGAGCCAAAACACCATCTGATGTCTTCTGCGTAAATCCATCCCATCTCTTAAAGGGGATGTTAGGAGTCCTCTTTTTTCAACTCCCCTAGAGATTGACCATAAATAAGCCTTTCCACTCAACTGGGATGTGTAATTAATTTCCAGGAATGCTTTTGCGACCGTGGCCGTGTCTTTCTACGCCGTCAGCTGCTGCTGCCGTTACCCAAAGCGCAACCCGAGATTTTCAGTGCAAACTGAGATGGAAATAAATATCCATCTGAAAGTTCTCATTTTTCATTTGCAATAAAAGCTACACAAAACAGAGCAGAAACGATAATATTTGACTGCCGCGCTTGATCTTTTTCATGACCGCTGTTACATTGAAAAAATAAAAAAATATATATATTCTCAAGTAGAAAATAATCGGTGATCTTTGTGTTGTTTCGTGAAAAAAAAAGACGAATTTTCACACAACAACATAGCAAGTCTCACTTTCACCCAACACTGTTTTCACAGGTACAACAGTGGAACAGGAAATGAGGCAAGGCGTTTAGAACGTGTATTGTTTGCACAGTATGCTGGGAACACGACCTGTTTTGCCTGCAAAGTGCAAACAACTGAGATGTCAGCAATAAGGTATTTGCTAAATGTACCATGATGGCAATTTAAGACTTTTTACATGATTCTGACTGAGCATCCATCAGGGAATAAGACACATGGACAGGATGTCGTCCCACTTCCTTTCCCAGATTCCTCAAATGTTGTTTTGCACTACTTAACACTTGTTTTGTTGGACAAAGAAGGGGATCATAAAAGTGGGCTCAAATACTATCTATCTATCCTCCATAGCACACCTCTCATCTCATTTTTGGGGGTGGGGTGCTGGAGCCTATCCCAGCTGACTTCAGGCCAGAGGCGGGGCACACCCTGAATTGGTGGCGAGCCAATCGTAGGGCACAAGCACACAAACAACCATTTACGCTCAAACACTCATACCTAGGGGCAATTTAGAGTGTCCAATCAGCCTACCATGCATGCTTTTGGAATGTAGGAGGAAACCGGAGTACCCAGAGAAAACCCACGCAGGCCCGGGGAGAACATGCAAACTCCACACAGGTGGACCGACCTGGATTTGAACCCAAGTCCCCAACTGTGAGGCTAACACTCTCACCATTCGCCTTTTGCATTCTTGTACTTCTCAATAGCTTCTGTGGCTTTTCTTTGGGTAGTCCCCGTCATAAATTGAAGACATTCACATGTTCCTAGGTGTTATCCGTCAATATATATGTAGTAGTTTTCTACTCCAAGGTGTACCTAGCCCACCTTTTGCCAAAAGTCTGCTAGGATAAGCTCAAGTTCACCCGTGACCCCAAGGAAAAGCGGATTTTATTGACACCGCACGTAGGAATACGATATCACAATTCAACCGTTGACCTTTGGAGCCATGCTGAAAGCCATCTGGGAAACTAAAAGTCAGTTTGGGGGGGTAAAGTGCCAAAAAATACACATCAAAGTATTTCATCTTAAAGCCTCCTCAGAGGTTCATCAGGAGGAATGTACAGTTTCCGCCTCTGGATCGCAAGGAAGTGAAGTCATTCCCTTTAAAATGGAGTACATTCACATAGTGTACGGTTGCCCACCGCTGTTAAATGTGCGGGGGGCCCGCTGTGAACACATTCACATCCTAGGACACTAACGTCAGGCAAAGGGCCAGACACTGAGCTAATGGGATGGTTTTTATTACTGAGCTTCAAGCTATATTCTCCAAGTCGTTCGAGGTGGGGGCAACATAAAAAAAAAATAAAAAAATATAAAAATAATGGTATCATTGTAGCAGGACTACTATTGGGCCTTAGCTCAAGTGTGACGACACTTGAAGAAAACACTGGCTGCAGCAAGTCTTCACTGCCCTCGACTGGCAACAAAGAGTACTGCATTCGAATGAAGCCAAAAATGAGGTCATTTGGTCCATTAAAGTGTGTCAAAATAAAATACAGATGATGAATTTATATTTCCTCTCTTGGTCTCTTAATCAAATAACTCGAATGTAAATTAGTCATGGACTGATATTGATTGCCAATTAGTTTAATAATATTGCAAAAAAGTCAACATTGAAACATTGTTAAGTAAACAGACGTGTAATGTGGTCCATCGCAGCCAATTAGTTCAGATTTACATATATTTTCATTAAATGAATTCAGTGGACACTTTATGAGGCAATATTGAATTCATTTTAATGCCACTTGACTTTTTTTCTAACTAAAAATTTAAATAAATGTAACAATAGTTAAAGCAAAATGCAGGAGCAGATTTAAAACTCAGGTGTTTTGCACATCTCCCTCCTCCAACACACCTGAATTGAATAATTAGGCTCGTCATCAGACTTCTGGAAAGGTTGCTGACTTGATTATTTGATTCAGGTGTGCTAGAGGACCAGAATTGGTGAGCCTTAATTGAACATACCAGGGCAAGTGACTGAAATTTAAACAAAAATAAATGACTGTTTTATATCATTTTACTTTTCATAGAAATACACAACAGCTGCTGTCCCACACAATAATGTTGTTTTGAATTATTATAATGTCATTGCATTTAACTCTGAGATAGAATGGTCATTTAATTAAATTGATAAATTAAGATGTGGGTACCTGGTGGTTCAGGAGTCAGTTAGCGCGTTGGACTCACAGTTCTGGGTCGAGGGTTCGATTTCAGGTGGGTCCTCACTGTGTGGAGTTTGCATTGAGAAAAACATGACTTGACCTACACAGTGTAGAAATGATCATTCAGTTATTTTTCTTAAATGTGCACTTTATTGTTTTTTTAATACAAAAAAAATGATGATTTTGTCCACTTTTAAGGAACAGTTTGACGAGAGAGAGGCTCTTCCGGCTCTTTTAGGGGTGTTGCCAGCCAGCATTCCAACAAGCACACTTATCTTTCGCACACTCGTACGTTTACTTGTGCTGTGGTCCCAGATAATCGCCATGGCAAACATTTAAAGTCTTGTGCGCCGAAAGTGAGGCCACAAAGACAAGTCATCCTCTCAAGAGGCTGAAGACCACCACTTTGGTGGAAATCGCTTGGAGTGAGACAAAAAAAAATTCTAAGCAAAAGGCATACGTTTTGGCACATCCAAAATAAAAGATGATTTTAGTGTTGGCTTGGATTTTTTAAAAAGATATTTAAATAGCGAAAAAGTTAAAAAGTCACAGACAAAATGTTCATAAGTAGCACTAGAAACAAAATGTTCATAAGTAGCACAATAAATCATCGCAATCTCATTTTTTGACCTCATGGGTGAAGAGAAATCTTTCACATGAGCACACCAGCCCCAAACATATTTCCTTAATAATATGCTTAACGCTGCCCTTATATACAGAACATCAATGGACACATATGTAGGTACAGACACTTATCAAGCTGCATCAAACAATGTCCCATTTTTCTTTAAATGCTCTTTTCGTCATTGTTATAAATCTCTTCTTTCGGAGATGGTGCAAAAATTTCAGTTGTTACACAAAACTAGTATAGATAGATATAGAAGTCGATTATTCGTGTGCGGGGTTTAGCTGACTGAAACGCAAAAATCTGAACCCGTGTGATTACAAGTCGACATTCTCCAACACACACACCACTCACACACACAGATGTAATAATATCACAGGCATTGCATGACTACACAAAGACGAGCAAAGGCATTCTGGCTATGGCCGCCAAACAAACGCTCGTACAGTACATGAGAAAACAAGTATTTTCCAGGATTATTAGGTCAGTTTACGCCGTCATTTGGCTTGACTGTTGCGTTACAGTTTAGCGATGCCGCTCATTTTTTTTTCTCTTGGATTCCTCCAGAGTGAGCAAGTAGGATCTTCCCCTACATTTTTTTTTTTGTTTTTGTTTGAATAAGGCCGTGTTCGCTACCCCAACGCAATTCAAGAGGATAGTCAGGCGACTGCATACCGTGACATATCATTGGGTGATCTCCGCCATTGAAAGAGAGATGGACGCGGAATGTCTTATTACTTCTCAGACGTGATTTGTGCAAAATATCTGCAGGGAAGCTACGACTAATCATCAGATGGAGGCGGGTCTGACGTCACCGCATTTTCCTCTCCAGCCTCTTGGGGGAGCTCTGATTGGTCACTTCGCTCGTGCCCTCCTGCGGCTTCTTGGACTTCCTCCCCCGTCGGCTCAAGGGCGGAGCACAGTTGGTAGTAGTGAAGAGGGGCGGAGCCACCGAGGTCAGCCGGACTCTCCTCTTCTTGGTTAATGCAGACCACGGCAGTGCCGGTTGGGAACGGCCCCTGCAGGAGAACTTCCTCCACCCGCGGCTCCTCGGCTCTCCTCTCCTGCTCCTCGGCGCTCTGCAGGTGCAATACGGCCGTTTCGTTTTCCCGCTCGAGGATGTCCTCCTCACGCGCCTCATTCTCTTCCGGGCGCGGGGACGGGGGGCAGGTGGAGAACGGGGAAGGCACGTGCTCCGACTCGGCATAAGTCTCCCCGGGGACTTGTAACAGCAACCTTCTTTTCTCCAAGTCCAGCTTCATGATGGTGTGAAGGTAGTGCGTTCGGACCCGCAAGGGGTTAAACTCGACGCGGCCCGCTAAATTGCCACAACCATCTCTGGAGCACCCGCATGGGAAGGACATTCTATCCACCTGAAGAGGGGAGGCGGACACATGCTTCAATCTGGGTTGACACACTGGATAGGTCCAGGTTCACATGTCAATAAAAAAAGAGGATTTTTTTTAACTTTAATTTTCTGATTTACAACTTGGCGGCCCATTGTGGAGTGGTTAGCATGTCGCCCTCACAGCTCTGGGGTCTGGATTCAAGTCTAGCTCATCTAATCCATATGAATAGTGATCGAAAGGTCACGACCGGGTCCCCCATACCATATTATCACGCTTTCTTTTCATCGTTTGGCTGGCCCCGTGACTGATACTCAAGTATATTTTTAGAAATACAGCTTTCATTTTGCGAAAAGCTGTCATGCAATTCCAACTGTAAAATCACCACAATCTTAACATGCCGGATGAGTCCAAGTACGGGACTTTGGAGAATGAAATTTGTAAGGTGAGCGAGTACGTTACCTGGCATTTGATGCCAGCCTGGCTGCAGCCACAGTGGCGAGGGTCGCAGAAGAGACGGCAGTCGCAGCCGCATTCCTCCCGGGACAGGCGGATGGTTCGGAGCTCCGCTTTCTCCCGGGCGTCGATGCGAGCGATGCCGGATGCTCGCAGGAGGGCTCGGCGCCGCTTGGTGGGCAGCGGCTGGAGAAAAAAGCAGTCGTCCACCTCTACAGCGTCCACGTCCAGGTCCTCGTCTGACACGTCGTCCAGGGTGAGCAGTTCGGCTTGGGCGCACTCGACCGTGCCATTCCGGGTCAGCTTAACGAGAAAACCGGTTGGAATTAAGAGCGTATATAAAAAGGGAGCAGATAAAATAAATATAGTTTTAGGAAAAAGCCATGCGACTGCCGCTGCAAATTCTTTGACACTCTCTTTTGAAATAAATGAATTTTGTGCATGTCGTCTTTTTATGCATATAAGCCTTACCCTCAATTCAGTCATCATTTTGTTTTGTCCGACAAATGCGGCTTATATGCGAGTAAATAAAGTACCATGTTCCAATTGTCACTGTCTGTCGTTCCCTTGCAATTATCTTTTTTTTTTTTTGGCAAAGTGAATTTTCCCCCACAAGGCTTAGCAAGCGGTGTGATTTTTCTCGGAAATAGTTGTATTGTCTCTGCGGTGGGTGCTGTGAAAACTAAACGCGTCTTTCTAACATAACAACACCACAACGCTTTCAAACAGATGTATTAAAATGTGTGAAGACTTCCAGCATGCTGACAATTACTTTCCTCCAAAATAACATCAATACAGATCTTCAATTAGATGGGAATTGCATCTGAGTGTGACAAGTGATCAATCCATGCAGTTGTATGAAATCAGAGTTTCAAGCCACTATTCCTTCTTCTCTTTTTGCCTACATTTGTTGGCTTGCATGGCTTTTCTCCGGGTACTCTGGTTTCCTCCCCCATCCCAAACACATGCATGCGAGACTAGCTGGTTGAACACTCTAAAATTGCCTGTAGCTGGGATTAGTTGTCCTTTGTCTCCTTGTGCCCTGCGATTGGCTGGCCACCAATTCAGGGTGTCCCATGCCTGGTGTCCGTAGTCAACTGGGATAGGCTCCAGCACCCCCCGCAAATGATAAAATAAATGAACGAATAAATACACCCCACCAAGTCCGAGTTATATCAGTTTTTTTTCCATTTCATTGGGCGTTTTTTTTTTTGGGCTAGTGCGACTTATAAGGAAAAATAAGGCATTTTACCTTCAGTTTTCTTGCGTTAAGCTTCTCCTGGCGCAAGTGCTGGCGTAAGGTGTGTCGGTGACTGCTCTCCTGCTCCCGAGCAAACTCGCCCAGGGTGTAGTGGCGGATAGACGAGTGGTTGTGGGCCATTCCCAGCGAGCTGCCACCTTGGCTGGGCACGCTGGTGAAGCCCTGCCTCCGTGGGAAGTAATACACCGTCACCGCATCGAAACGCACCCGCTTGCCTCGCGGCGACAGCTTGTGTCGTCGGAGGATCGATGTGGCTGAAGAGAAGAAAGGTTTGGGGATGAAAGTGGACCATGCTTCTTTTCCCGTACTGTTTTTTGTTTTCATTCTTACGGGTGAATTCAGTCCTGGAAGGCGGGTTGAGGCTGTCGCAGCTGTCGGCGCTGTCGCTACTGGAGATATCATCGTCGGAGTCTTTAGGTGTAGAAAAGAGAGAGCCGTTGTCCACCTCTTCAAATCGTCGTTTCAGGCTGAGGGATGAAACTGCCTCCATGGAAACTGTGTCTGAGGGGACAGAGAAGCGCGGGTGAGCACCAAGGCAAAAAATATTAATAATAATAATTTTGCTGAGCATATTCATAATAGGCTGGTTAAACACTCTAGTTAGCTGGGATAGGCTCAAGCAACCCCACGTGAGGATAAGCGGTTCATAAAATGAATGAATATTTATGCAGTTTGAGGACAATAAGTGCAGCGTGCAAAAAGTAGAAAAGTAGTAGTATGTATTTTTTTTCTTCTCTGACCAACGACAGGCTGTTATGTTTTTTTAGGCTATAATTCTCTAAAAAAAAACTGTGATGTAACCAAATGGCCACTTAGGCAATTATTCTCCATTTTACTATTATTACTTTGATGTATCTTTGTTCTTGGTTTCTCATAAAATGAAAATATACTCTCCAAAAAAATGATACCTATATTGTTTTTTTTCTTGTTGATTTTTTATTTTTAGGCTGGAGCGACTTATAGCCTGAAAAATATGGAAATATGAATTATTAGGATACATTTAACAAAAAAACAAAATGCAGTACACAAAGACACTGTTGAGAGGACGCTCTACATTACTAAACCACTAATGATAAAAATAACAGCGTGAATAGCAAGAACAGGTCCATTTGTCTATCTTTTCCTTTCCACGACTTTGGTTACTGAACTACTTCTGCCTACAAAACACCTTTGCAAACTGCAAGTGGAATTACATTTTAACTTTGACGAACTGGATGTACAGTAACGAAACCTAGTCTGCATGCCTATTCATAAATCATTTCGGAGTTGAATTAGAGTGTTCCACATTACATGACAAAAAAATGTCATCCTTTTGCACCTTTTGAGCTTAAAATATGCTTGTAAAAAATTATTAACAGTGTTTTAGAGCCATGGCGCGCTTTTCCTATGCTGACATTCCTTTACATAAGCCTTGAGACGAGGTCGGACAGAAACCACAGAGATACAATAGGATATGCTTTTGTGTTGTCTCGGTTCTTCGTTCAAAAAGATACAAATGCCTGTAACAATAGTACAAAGAAGGATGACAGAATAATCAATGCAGGAGGCAAAATCCTTCCATGACGGATTGGTGGAGACGACTGGGAAGGAGGGCGGTTTGACCCTAAAGGGATTACACTTCAAAGAGGGAAACGTGTCATTTGTGGGGAACCATTCCTCTAACTTTTCTGATATTCTTTAATTGTAGGTGGTGACAATGTGAATTTGGAGCCGATTATTTAGTTTTTGAAATTATTTTGTACCAGTATTTGAAATTGGGTGGTGTCCCACCATCATGTTAAGTGGAGTATTGCAACAAAAGACATAGCAGAACTGGTATTTATAGTCATTGATAAGTTCAGCCATATTTTTTTAACTTATGAAGGAATCAGATTTGAAAAATCTGTAGTTTCCTTTACTTAAAATAAAGTGCATTATGTAAAATTGACCATACAAAAAAATACTGAACTATTAATTCATTATTCATTCATTTTCAGAAAAAAAAGGAAGTTCAAGGATAACATGCCAACTCCAACCAAAAAGGTCCAGACGTGGGATCGAATGCGATTGGCTGGCTACTAAATAGGGGAGTCTCCCACATCTGGCCCGAACTCAGCTGGGATAGGCTCCAGCACCCCCGCGACCCTAGTGAGGAGGATAGAGCGGCTGAGAAAATGGGATGAGATGAAAGAAATTAGTTGAGGATTTTGCACAGACTTTTTAAGATTTTGATGTGTCACAATTTTGGCAATAGTTGATCCATAGCCATGTAAAATACTATTGACATTTTAAATAAAATGCAAACCAAATAGATTACTGTAAAGCAACCTAGTATTGCAGCATTGTTACCGCATTTAAACCCCCTGGGGAAGCTGTCAGGAAGTGTGCAGTAATCATTCACTGAATTTCCGAGTGGAATGTCCTGTGTCGCCCTTTCCAACCCACTCAGAAGCTTTTCAAGTTAAAACACGTAGTTAGCAATATTAAATACGGAAAGATCAAATTATGTTATTACACGTCGGTTTGTGAACCTTATCCCCGATTGACACCAACCCATAACCTATTCATAAAGGATGAATAGTCCGCATGGATGCTGATAATGACGGTGCAGTTCAAAGAACATGAAACAGGATTAGCATTGTACCACTGCGAGGTTTTCTGTCGATATTAATTGACTTTACAAATGCTAACACGTGAAGACAGTATTAGGTTCGTAGTAAATAAACAAGCCTTTTTTTCTTACCTGGGTGATAAATATGGAGCTTGAATACAAGCAACTCGTGCGTCCTTTCAGATCATGGATTATTTTAAACACCCGTTTCGACTCCTTTGGGGTGTTTTGGCCAGCAACCCTGGCTTTTAAAGTGGTTGTCTATGCGCAGCACTTCTTCTGGGTGACTGGATGAGGCTACTTGGGCTCCATAGTCATTGTTCAAAAGAAGGGGGTGCTGCTGCTGGTGGTGGTGGTGGGGAGAGGGCGAGCCGCAGCCCTTTTCAGGATAGACTTTAAAGGACATTTAAATGGACAGGCGGTCACGTTTCATTTCGGCGTCGAGTGACAATTTTTCTTACCGGGTTAAAAGTGTTTTCTAGTTGTTTACAGAGGGCGTTTAAATGGAGAAAAGCCGCTGACATCTAGTCTTGGGTGGTTTTTCGTCCTCTACTCAACCCCCCATCGCCGCTCGCACACTCACGGAGCAGGGAATGGTCCACACTGCCGAGTTTTCGGTTGCTGACGCAGTACCCTCGTGGGCGACTTTTGGGGCGAGAAGATGTTGCTCTTTGAGCCGGTCTCGCCGCCCCGGCCGGCACCGGTCACGATGATTTAACAATGGCAGAGCAAAATTCTTCACTGCGGCCGTATATATAGTTGGCGTGACGTCACATGCAGCCTTTGCGCCCAAGGAATTATGGGATATTGTGTGTTAGTGGTATTTCTTTGTTCAACTGTTTTTTTTTAAACCCTTACTGGTTTGGCAATATAAAGAGAAAAACAATGTCGTTCAGGTCCAAAAACTCCTTTCTGGGAGATTTGTATGAGTTAAATGATTGCAGTATTACCGTTATTATTACTGAATATATAGTTGACTTTTTTACAATTTAGATTAGCAGTCACAAATGTATAAAAATGATCATTGTTATTTACTTTGTTAATAGGTGCACACATTTTCTATTGTATTTTTTGCAATTTATAAATATCTTGGTTGGCAGGGACATTCAAGTTTCCATTATTTTTAATCTAATAGTTGCTTTTATCACATACTAGAATGTTTTTCCAGGAACTTTATTTTCAGAATTGCAAATATTACAAGGCACTCAATAACTGACAGGTCATTGTTTTATATTTAATAAAAAAAGTTTATTTTTGCTGGTATTTCAAAGTGACAACTCCGTAACAAGGTTGTATATGTACCAAGGTTGATGAGACGGAACAGATATCTAAACTGTCTAAATGATCATGACAAGGGAGGACTAGCATAAATCAAGCGTGATTCAGGTGTGCTCCAAGTTTATACATCTTTTTACCAGTTGGGTAGATAAATATAAAAATTTAAACTCTGAATTTAATGTTTCTTGTTAGGAAAATACTTTTGACAGAATCTAAACAAGAAAAGTTATTTGCCTTCTAAACGAGTCAGCAATTTGTACATGCTGTTTTTAGTCATCCATTTAAGTACCATAATTAATGCAACTACGAGCTAGTAGATGCTAATCGTGTTAAGAGCTGAATTGTACTTGCCATTCAAGTCCTTGATGTCACTGGCTTTTAACTTTTCTTTTAGCTCCGTCCTAGCCCAGCACTGATTTTTTTCCCGTGGTGTTCCTGTTTGTTGTTGTTGTTGTTGTTGTCAAATGAAACATGTGCTTTTGTTGTGCCAAACTTTAGCAGCACACCGGACACAGTGTTCGCACCAGCCAAACTCACTTTGGAGATATATAAAACGATGAGGACAGCCATGTTGGAAGGGGAAACAGCAAGGTGAAAAGGCACCATGGGCTTCATTGCCATGGTAACAGAGTCAACCCCTCCAATGTAAGAAATGAAGAGGCCAGGTGCGCAACGTCCCTTTGAGTAGTCTGAAGAGGTTTCCTGGAGCGTCTCCACGTGATGGAAAAGGAGAAAAGGAGGGTGAAGCTAAAAAGATGAAAGAGACAACTGGATCCGGTTCACTTAAGGATGATGTGGTAGCCATCATTTGAGTCATCTGGCAGAACAAGAAATGGAAATGTCATTGTGAAAAATCAAATGACGAGATAGAGAAAATGTTAGCAGATCAAACATTCTAATACCTTTCATCGTGTCCAGAACAAAACAAACTTCATCCTGGAAGTTTTGAATCATCTAAGAAGTCAAAAAAGAAAGCAAACGTTGAATATTGCTTTTGCAAAAGAGGAAGCAAATTACACGCGTGCATATAGCAGTGTTTCCCAACCTTTTTTTTAAGACGCGGCCCCCTTTTTGCATTGAAAATGTTTCAAGGCACACTAATATCTGAAAATCTTTTCATTTAAAACTATGTCGCCTATGTTAGCAATGGTTATTCTCAAAGTTTTATCAGCAGGAATCACATGAAGTTCCAATCTCTAAACATTGAGTTTCTTTTAATTCATTTTTGGGTGAAGGCAGGATCAATTGCTTGAAAATGATTAGTTGCATTAAATTTTGGGGGGGAAAATGTATTTCAATACATCTAGAATGGCCATATATTCCTGAAGGATTATGATGAATCCTTGTAAAGTCTGCTCGCCGTGCCACAAGATGGAAAAAGAAATATAAAGATTTTGGAAGATTGTGGACCCCCCGAAGCTCACCTCGTCACTGACGAGCACATGGATGCCAGTGGGACCCTGTTTGAAGATCTGGTTGATCTGTCGAGGTGAGATGTTGAAGAGTTGAGCGATCTTTTCGGTCAACTCTATCGCCGTCAGCTCTTCCAGGTAGATGGCATGATATACTGCAAGCGGAGAGAAACAACTTTTGTCCAAAAATAATGATGGACTATAGCTATATTGTGACATTACTGTCATGGTCTGTAATATGCCCAAGTATATTTACAACAGAAAATAACTGCCCAGTTGAGCTATACCGGGAAGGCATTTTGTTGTACTACCAAGGTGTTAATAACTATAAGCTTTCAATTTGAGGTATGAGTTGCTTTCCATTTATTCTATTTCTATCTTAATGTAATTTTTTTTCTTAAAGTGAAAAACAAGGCGATACTGACTAAAGAAAGTGTTGTTTGCAGCATCTCCATTCTCATGTTTCGTCTGCTGGTCGAGTGCCGGCTGCGACTCCTGACACACGTAGATGGTTAATCTTGGACGGACCACCCTTTAAATAACACAGAGGAAAAATTAAGACCAATCAACAAACTGTCGCATGCCTAACTGTACTCACCGTCCTTTTAGTGCATTGAATAGTCGGATGCCATCTGCTGGGCCACAGATTTGAATGACGTCTTCCCGGGTTAGCTTCAACAAATCAGCTCCTGGTAAAGACAACAAAAAAATGAACATTATTGATTTAAAAAGGGGAAAATCAGGAAATATAATATACATCTATAATCTTCATTTGAATTTGATCCTAAATTTGAAATGATTTACTTACACGGGCCGCACAAAATGATGCAGCGGAGCAGTTTTGGCCCCCAGGCCGCCACTTTAACACCTCTGCTTTAGATAGAGCTTATTTTTGTTCCCTTGGATTTCATATATATTATTCGTGTACAAAATCTTGAGTAAGGAATGAGGTTTTACCTGAGAAATTGGTGAAGAGTCGAGAGAATGGCGAGAAGCGGTTTCTGAGAAGCCACTGTTGTGCATCTTGTGGCGTCGCTGCAGGCAACAAATTCTTTAGAAGGGGGGAAAAAATTAAACAGCGCTTTGGCAGCTCAATCAGTGAGCAAGTTCTTTCTATTTGCTCCACCAAAAGAGGTTATTACTTTTGTCCAGATTATTTGTTGTATATGTTTGCTAGGCAAGTAAGGAAATACCTCAAAGTATTAGCATGCACTAACAGGGGGGACTTTGTACAAGAATTTTGTGTCACTGTTTTTTGTTTGTTCTAGACCACTGAGATGAGCGAAAAGGTCTCCCTTAGTTTCTATACTTGGAGCAATATTGTTTATATTTTTGTCTCTTGGCTGGTTAATTAGATTAATTGGTGATAATTGGTTCCACTGTTTGGGATCAAGGCTGATTTACTCATTGCCTGTGATTGATGTCCAATCTAATTGAACTGGAAATCTAGCAGCGAAGGAACATTTCGTTCAGTCAGTCTTCCAATTTCACTTGGATCGGTATTTTACTAGTGACAAAGTCATTTAAATGAATGGATCGAGTGTAAAGCACTTTGTGTAACGTTGTCGATAAAGAGCTTTATGAAATCATTTTTGATGGATTTATTGAAGATGTGTAGCTCTGCAGATTTTGAGTATTCTTTAACAAAACCCACTTGAGAAAAATAAAGAAAATACGCCGCTGTACTTACGTCAACCACTTGAACAACAGGCTCAGGCTGGTGGATAGGCGATCCATTTCTAAAAACAGCGAACAGTTGAAAGACTAAATCAGCAAGCGCGAAGGAGGTAAAGACGATTAGAGTGACACCAAGAACGTTCTTTACCCTTCTGCAACTGTGAAGCTGCTCTGTGTGCTGTTGAAGCCAGGTGATGGAGAGTTGTTGATGTACGGGACCTCTGGCCACGGTGAACACTGAACAATTTAAAGGTTCTGTTAGCGCATTAAGTGGAACCCGCTTTAGGAGAATGATAGAATGACGAGGAGGTTGATGGCAAAATTGGGGAAAGAGGGAGCAATCTAACAACTGTTGGGGTTCAGACATTTTTATGATCTTTATTGAAAAGTAATTAATACACTAACCTCTGTAAGTATTGTAGTTTCATAAGATGGCTGGTATTTTTCTTTCTCTTGTGGTGCCCTTTTCTCCATCTTCTCTCTGTCCGTCTTCTGCTTTCTGTCTGCGCCTTTAGGCTGGAAGAAGTGAGTAAGATGGAGTCACTAAACGGATGACATACACCAGCAAATGGAAGTTTGGCCTAGTGTGCGGTCTCGTCTATTCGCCTCACCTTGAAAACTTTGACCTGGCAGGAAGCAGAGTGGAGATGCTCGGTGTACTCGCTGCTTTCGTTCTCTTTGAACGTGTCGATCTGGATCCGGAAGGGAACCCCCTTTTCCCCGCCGTGCTTGCGCATGGTGAATTCTGTGCTGATGCAGTGAACCTACCATTGTTGAAAAAACAAGCATGATCGGATGGATTATGCCCAAAAAATTATGAAAGAAAAACATTCATTGAGATTTAGAAGTTATACAAAAAAAGGTTACGGCCTGGGTAAGTGGCTCAGTTATGTTAACAGTAGTTTGCGATAAGTCATGAGCTTGGCCTTCCCCACTAATAAAAATAGATGCAATTATAAGTAGGATACACCATTAGCCTGAATATATTGGTTAGGTTCCTATACCATATATCTCCTCCAAAAGCTGTCACTTTATCCTTGTGGGGATTTTGTGTGACCCAATGCCAAATACCACACTGTGTGATAGTTTACTCTCTTACAGCAATGTCATTGGTTCGGCTCTGGCTTAAAGGGCTGCAGAAACGTTTATCAATTTGACAGCTGACTCCAGTTCTATCTCGACTGTGTTTTTGTTTAAAATCAGTAGGGTTCTTGCTTTTATCAACAAGGCAGTCATATGTAACATTTTCAAGGAAAAAAACGTCAATCAAGAGGATGTTGCTACCTGGATAAAAACTGAAGTTCTTTTTGACGGTTCCCAAAGGAACTCCACAGTGTTAAGCTGAGTAGGGTTAGCCCGAGGATCGATAATGCCAACTGACATGGGGATATCTGCAACAGATCAATACACAACAGGCTTTTCACAACAAGCAAGCTTATACCACGCTACCATACTTTCTCGAATATAAGTCGTATTTGTATTAAAAAAAATGATGACTGAATCAAGGGTACGGCTTATATGCACTCAAGACTTGCTATACGTTTTTCCCCAGTAGATGTTGGCAAAGTAACATTTACTATTTGTTGGTTATTTTC
Organism: Stigmatopora nigra; assembly: GCF_051989575.1. NCBI lineage: Eukaryota > Metazoa > Chordata > Actinopteri > Syngnathiformes > Syngnathidae > Stigmatopora > Stigmatopora nigra. Next base: position 13,189,344 of record NC_135508.1, read on the forward strand.
TGTTTTGCAGTAAGAAAACAACAATAGGAGATTGATTTTCTGTCTCACTTTATCTAAAGTCTAAAATGTCAGATATTCCCTCTAGGAATTAAATGTTAAAATAACATAGCTTCTGTCAGACAAATAAGAACAGCCTGCAAAAACAGTTCTAAAGAGTTTGAAGTACCTACCCAGGTCCAGAATGCGATCCCCGGGCCTGTTCCAGCGCCAGCCTTCCAGCTGCTGATGCTCCGTGTACTGAAGTCGACGATCGTGAAAAACCACGCGAATAATGCTCTGCAATTTACATCGAGTTGTAGATATTAAAGATATGGTTTTTACTATTATTTATTGACTATAATCTACATTGTGCGATATACTTTACTAGTCCCATTATTTAATTAGGAATGTATTACATATGCCTGAGTAACGCACCTTGACCATTTTACCAGTTATTTCCGGAAGTTCACCAATTTTTCGATTATCAAGCATGATAATTTCGTAGGACTGCCCTGTAATGACAAATGCACAAATAATTAAAATTGGTTAATGTAGAAATAGGAGTGTTATTAATATGGCATGTGCAAATTTTCCTGCACTGGCACCAACGAACACAAACCTGCAAGTGACTCAGAGTACGCAAACGCTCTATTATTTGCCTCATTTTTGATCTTTTACAAACATAGAAAGGATTTGAATGATACAAAAGGTGTAGAGGAACACCTTGTTTTTTGGATTTTTACTGTAAATCGACTAAACTGGCAGTGTTTGTTTAGAAGTTTACCGATATCTTCGGTGAATGTTTTGTACTGGTTGGACGGAATAGTTGGCCATTTTGCTTCATCTTTAGAATGCATGTTTATTATGCACTATGGAAATGGCATGTACATTGCATATTCGGATTGGATTGGATAATGTATGTAATGTATGTATGTAATGGATTGATGTAGATTAACCTACATTTGTGGATAGGAAAAAAATGTCGCTGTCACACGAGCCCTTCTCAAAAATAGGATTTATAATGTACCATTTTAAATACAGTTTAGTGTCGGGGATCTATGTGCTGACCTTGATTGAGGTAGGTGAGTGTTTCATCATGCAGTTTGACAGCTGGCGAGGTAGCAGCACACAAAACATACTGGAAGGGAGGGATCTCGTTGTCAGTGTCTGGAGGCAAGTTGGATTCCTCCTGTTTGAAGATTGGCAGGGCAAGTACGTCGCTAAAGGTCAAACAAAGACGTGCTGTTAGTATATTTACGGAAGTGGCAAAGATGAGCAACAACACATCTTTTTTTGTTCCTTTCTGAACTTGATCTGCTGCAGTTCATCAATTCCAATCACGGCAGCAAGAGCGAATACCAAAGGAGCCAAGTAGAATCTTGCCTCGCTTCCCAACACTGCAATTTACAATTTGTTGCAGACTGAGAAGTTCAAGCACTCACAAGCTTTATTCTATCTCCACGCATTGCCATACCTTCTTTTGAGAACCTATCCTCACCCACCTTTAATGCCCAGAAAACCAGGCTCGTCCACACAGATGCATTCGGCTCGTGTTAATTACTGATTTAGTATTAATTAGTGTCATGTAGAGGAAAAACTGCATTCGTACCTCATGCTATATGCCCCGGCACCAAGTTCCTGACCGATGCCCGACAGGCTGGCATCAAAGTCCTGGACCAGTCCGGACTCAATGACTTCGTCCGAGAGTGGCAACTTCAGAGCCCACGCCATGATGACTGTGTGCGGATCTCTATGGGGTTCGATTCTGATAGGACCCTCAATTGAGTTACGACCTTCGTGAAGAAAACTTGACCATTATTGTATCAACTTGAGCATGTTTATCAAGGCACTGTCCCCAAACACAAAATCGAACAAGCTTTCAAACTGGCAAGAGATGGTAATAATGGCGAGCGAGCCAAGTTGCAATCTTAGTTGTGTGAACTTCCACCCAACATTACACCACATGCTAAACACGGTTGGCCAGGCATATTTTCATTTGGATAGGTAACTATCCGCTTAAGACTGCACGAGTTACCTTACACCGAAGGCGAGCGTAGCTGCTGGCTATTAGTGCGAGGTTTTCATGCCATCATGTCGTGCGCCGTCGCTCCCCAAACACTAAAATAAACATGTCTAGCAAGGGATGCTAAACAGCTAACCGCGGCGATGCTAACAATTGGCGCCTTCTGGCTTGCGGACACAAGGTTTCACAACAGTTTATAGTTGTTTATAACAGGATTTTATTTAACCGAAAATTGGGCTAAATATGGTGCCAAATAGAGACCGAATTATGTGTCTCTTTTCTTTATATATCGAGTTCAGAGAACGGAGTAACGCTAATTTCTGTTCATGGCTCTTCTTCGTGTAAGGGGGCAAAGCGAAATGCTGCCCTCTATCGTTGGTTTGACCATATGTACCCTTTTTCACCCAAAATTTATTTTGTATGGATTTATCTTAATACATTTATTGTGAATAAAACAAAACTCTACCGAAATAATAAATTTAAAAAAACACGCAAAATGAATTATTTACAGAAAACATTCAGCAGTGAATTAGAGAAAATAAAAATAAAAACCTTTTGACTTTTAGTTGTTATGATTTGTCTTTAAATTAGTCCATTTGTCCATTTTAAAATCACAACTCTCCCTAAAATTGTGTTTCTATCACTGGGGCGGTCTAAATGAATTGTAATAAACAAATATTTATTAATAATGAGCTTATCAATTGGTCCAAACGTCAAAATGTTCACAAAAATCCTTAATTATTAAAGACACTTTATTTACATTTTATAAAAGACAACCAAAAAATGTGCCTCATCTCTTGATTATTATGTCAGATATTAGTTTTTGATACCATATTTCTTTAGTGTAATTTACCGATATTTTCTATATATAACACATACAAATGAAAGCTTAACATGTGCCTAATAGATACTTTTGTGTTCTCAAAATATATGGAAAAAGCCCTAAAAGAACTAAATTGTTGCCAACTTCAATATTCCACATTTACCCATTCTGTGTTATGAATGTTTAGAAGTGTTGCCTCATTATAATATCTAAAAAAAACAACAGTACAACTAAAAATACACATGGTCCACAAATATGGCTGTACCGTAATAGAGTATCACACCATTAACATGATTTTAGGAGTCGTCAATGAAGTGCAAATAATCGTAAACAAATAACATAAAAGTTCAAAATAACTGCCAGAAAGTAGTGAAAAAACATCATACAACACCTACAACAAACTAATAAATAATCAGGTCCAAATGTATCCAAAATGTGATTTATGTACAGCTGTATTGTTAATATATTAATGAGGTACCTTTTTGTATTATTTTGAATACTAAAAAATCTTTTTTGAGATGAAAATTTTTCTTTTTGTTAATCATTGGACAAAAGCAGACAATGCATAAAAACAGCAATACTCTTTGATGGAATAATGCAGAATCCTATCAAGAAAACATGTTTGCATCAGTGGTCTAATTTATACCCAATAGTAATAATAATTAATTTATTAGACCAAGGACTTGAACCAACTTCAGACTACAATTATAAACAATTACAACTCTGAAAAATTCAGTTATTAAGCAGATTATCAACCAAATAATTGTACCTGACTGATGGCAGGATCTGTTATAACTCTATTGACGTGGGTTCATTTATTAACACAGTTTTTGTTGCATTTCCATATCAAGTGAAAATACCAGTACTAAATCTATCTAGATTTGTTTTTTTTGTTTTTTTGAGTAGAACATTCTTACCGGTCAAAAAATAGTAAACAAAAAAATAAGTTAATCACAAAAACTAAGCGACTCTGTGTGCTCGTGAAAATGAATGAGCAAAAATGTGCAAGGTGAGTTAGTTGATTGTCATGAATCAAATTTTGAAATAATTATTATCCCACAGCTGGAAAATCAAGTAATAACCTTTGATACTGGGTGAAAAGTCTTATTGCGAAAAAATGAAAGTCACCTAAAACAGAAGTTAAAGTGAAATATTGTGGACGGTTAAAAGACAACGTCCCAACCTTGTGAAGGCATCCCAGAAAAACTTTCAGGGTGTTGTTCCATGCTTGATAATCCTCAGGACTCGAAACGTGAACAATAATGCCAAAAATGTTTGTTCCTTACCTTCACGTATATGTATATTTTTTAAAATAAGATGACCATGCACTTAAAGTATACAGTATATTCATCCTTCAAACTTGAGGGCTCACTTTAGTACTGATTTGCACAAAGTCATAAATCACGTGGATCCTCCCTAATTTTTTTGGTATTTACAACCAAATCCAGCGAATGGTTTTTTTTTTTTACTGGATCTGAAAAATGTTAATCTTGCTGGTGTTTTTCAGCGTCTGTCGCCGGTTGCAGAACCAAACCCGCACCACCTCTCGGTCATGGTTAAGCTCCTTTGCGATTTCAGTGATCTCCTGGCCTGTCGGCAGCGAGTTCTTCTCAAAGTAGGAATTGAGGACTTCGATTGCTTGAGGTGTGAAACTAGTGCGGCGCTTGCGTTTCTTGGACGGCTCGCCACCGACAAACTCCATGAGGTTCTGTTGGCCTTTCTGGTTCCAATGCTCAGCTTCGGCGAGCCACTTCTCCAACACGGGCTTCAACTTTTGGGCGCTCTTGGGGGTGATGTCCAGCTTTTCAAACCTGCGGCAGAACGGCTTTTCATGTCATTCATTTCACCTACGTAACATTTTTCCAATGTATCCAACGCGATTTCTTCCTTTTGGGATGCACCTGATAAAGCTCTGGTGTAGTCTTTCCCTTTAAATAATGTTCTAGCTAGAGAATGCAAACATACTAATGTTAAATTGGAGTTAAATACATTATTTGTATAGCGAAATATTCAAAAAATCCAATATACACAGTCAATGTTCTAGTGTAACATTTTTATAATCCCAATTTTGAATGAATGCAAACGGAGCCAATTTGCCTTAGTATCAACATAGATACGATTCAGGAACAAAAACCAGGTTCACGTTTTACTTCCTCTATTTTCCAAACTTATCTGCTTAGTTTTTTCTTTTCTGTAATACAACTGCCGCTTCTTTTTGTTGTGCGAAGTGACATAAGTGCAATGCTGCATAGCCTTGACAATGTACTATAAGCCACTCAAACATATGCTAACATTACGAGTACAGTGTACAGTGGTACCTCGACATACGAGTGCCTCGACATACGAGTGCCTCGACATACGAGTGCCCCAACATACGAGCAATTTGAGTTATCAGTAAAATTTTGAGCAAATATTTATCCTGAAATAAATGGCTGGGCAAATTAAACCACTATTTATATGTTACCTCGTTAATAGATGGTGAATTAGAACAAATAAAAATGTTTTTTCAATCCAATATCCTGTTTTATGTGTTTTTTCGAGGGTTGGAACAAATTAATTTGTTTTTAGTTCATTCTTATGGGAAGCGTTCATTTGAGTTACGAGTGAATCGAAATACAAGCTCAGTCCCGGAACGAATTGAACTCGTATCTCGAGGTACCACTGCACAAATTTGTGTGTGCACGCTATGGTGAAACTTTAAATCTCATTGTACCCGTATAATGGCAATCAAGGCATTCAATTCATATACCAATGGCATAATTTACCTGCAAATGGCAGACTGGCTATAAGCTGGGCCCTCTGTGGCGGTCAAAGCCTGCCCAACTTGAGTCTGCGTCAGTCCCAACGAAAGCCGACGGATTTTGAAATTCTTGGCAAACTCGCGAATTTCTTCCAGGTTGATGCCCTCCTCGCCGCTGGCACACGGTTCGGTCTCTAAGGTGGGAGATATACACGGCACGGTAAGGTAGTGTGTAACATTCAAGATGACATGATAGTGATCGGTGTTTACATAAGAGGGGTTGTTGTACGTACTACAGATGAGCTGGCCCAATGTGGCCAAGTCGCCACAGGAGATGGGGAGCGATGAGGATGGCGAGGTGGAGCTTTTGGGTACTGACGGGTGCGGGGCGATGACAACTGGAAACTGGGTGGCAGCTGTTGCCTGTGTCTGCTAAGATTGTGTACAAAAATGAGTCACGTTTTGTAATAAAAGGAGGCGCAACGTGACAAGGACAAGGCATGGCGTGTACCTGAGGGACTAGTAAGGATGTTGGAAGCTGGTCGGTGGCTTTAGGCAGAACAGCAGCGGAGGGTGCCACCGCGGCGTTTCCGAGCGTGCCGTTTCCGAGTGCGCCGTTTCCGACCGTGCCGTTTCCGACCGTGCCGTTTCCGACCGTGCCGTTTCCGACCGTGCCATTTCCGACTGCGCCGTTTCCGACTGCGCCGTTTCCGACCGCACCGTTTCCGACCCCACCGTTTCCGACCGCGCCGTTTCCCACCGCGCCGTTTCCGACCGCGGCGAAGATCTGACCCTGGTTATTGAGGAGCAGCTGCGGGGTGACAGTCTGAACCTGAAGACCCTGGAGGGGGAGGGTTGGAGTGGCACCTCCTCCAGTAAGTGACGCTGGGTTCACCAACAAAGGAAGAGTTCCTATCACCTGGGAGCAGAGGATTTGAAATTGTAAAAATGAATGCATTCAAAGTCGAACGGGCAGAAAATTATCAAACTGTTTCTATTGAGCAGCGATGAATTAGCAACTGATAACATTTTGTTTCCCCAAGATGGTTCTTTATTGACTGAAGAAGATTGTGTAGCGTGCGACTTTAAAGATAAATATTACAATTGAGGCAGCCCGCAGGCTGAGTGCTGAGCACATTGGCATCATAGTTGCGAGTCATGGTTTCGATCCCAGGTCAGACCTGACTGTCTGGAGTTTGCATGTTCTCCCCGGGCTTGCGTGGGTTTACTTCAGGTACTCTGGTTTCCTCCCACATTCCAAAGACATGCATGGAAAGCTGATTGGACACTCTAAATTGCCCCTTGGTATGAGTGTGAGCATGAATGGTTGTTTCTCTCCTTGTGCCCTGCGATTGGCTGGCCACCAATTCAGGGTGTCCCCCGCCTCTGGCCAGAGTCAGCTGGGATAGGCTCCAGCACCCCCCGACACTAGTGAGAATAAAGCGGTTCAGAAAATGAATGAATGTATATTATTGCAAGTGAATGTCAGGTATCTGATTGACGCCAGAGAACTCTTAACAAGTTGTGAAACCATTCATACATCTGGTTTCATAAGAGTGTTTTGTATTCCCCTCATGTTCAGCATTAATTACTAAGACCAACCTGTCCCTGACTAGTTGTCAGGATCTGGCTTGGCAGGATGTTGGACATGGCGTTGGTGATCATGGGGTTGGAGGTGAGGGAATTAAGAAACTGGTTCTGCACACCAAGCGCTGCAGCATTAATCTGAGTCATGAAAAAAATGTTTTTAACAAAATGCTGGCATATTAAGGAATGTGCTATGGTTAGAGCTAAATCCTGATCTCGACCCCCTTACCAGTGCCGGATTGATGGAGAGTCCGGCCGTCTGCAGCGCAGCCAATGATATGTTGGAATGGGAAGCGACGGTTGCCGCTGGAGTCGGTTGAGTCTCTTGAGAAGTGGAGATGACAACGGGTGTCGTCAGCGAAGTCGGGCCACCGCAGAGCTGTTGCAAGGCTGTCTGCACTGGCTGCGGAGACTGCACACCAAGCGCTGCAGCATTTAACTGAGGCATGAAAAAAAAAATGTTTTGAACAAAATGCTGGCAAATTAAAGATGGGGCTAAGGTTAGAGCTAAATCCTGATTTTGACGCCCTTACCAGTGCAGGATTGATGGAGAGTCCGGCCGTCTGCAGCGCAGCCAATGATATGTTGGAATGGGAATTGACCGTTGCAGCTGGAGTCGGTTGAGTGTCTTGAGAAGTGGAGATGACAACGGGTGTCGTCATAGACGTCGAGCCACCGCAGAGCTGTTGCAAGGCAGTCTGCACTGGCTGTGGAGACTGGAACACAGCCTGAGGCCCGCTTTGTAGTTGGGGTTGGATAGAATTCAGGACAGTCGCAGCTGAGGGGGTAAATCACACAAAGCCGTTTGGACATGTGGCAGAGGGACGGACGCAACTAGATTTAGTAATTATTTCAAATAAATATAGTTGTGCCTCCTTAGTTTTTCAAAGTCGGAAAGGTAAAGCTACTCCTGTACTTACTCTTTAATTTGGGGGGATTTGGTGATAATATACTGTACGAACGTGCAAATTTAGGGTTTGTGGTAAGAATGAAGCTCCATCATGAAATGAGGACTTCTTTGGTGAATTCATAAAGTCATGTTTGATGAGAACTTATGAGTCCAATTCATATTCAATGAGATTTTTCCTTTCCATCCGTCTGCCAATTACTTCTCTTGTTGAAATATAATTTGATTTATAATGAACCTGTTCCCAGCTGCAAATTTGGGGAGGAATGGGAATTCTTTGAAGAAATGAATAGAACAAGAATAAGATGCTGGAGTTTTATCGAAAATTCAATCGGTTAAGGGTGGGCGATTTGGCCTAAAAATTAGGCTGACACATTTTTGACAAAATGGCAACATTTTACATCTTACTAAAGACGAACAGGCTTTTACTAGTTGCCATAAGCTATTGCGTTTTCAACACCATATTTTTTGCAGTCTAACTACCAATCAAGACTCAATTGAGCAAGGATAGTGAAATCATCAACGGCCATCCCAACCTTTACCTTGAAGGCCAGCAAAGGGCAGTTTAAGAAGGTTTGGAGACTGCGTGGCTGCAGTGGCCAGTCCAGAGAGAGTGGCCATATTATTTGTCGGCAGAGTGAGAACAGCAAGACCCCCCTGGCCTCCAATGCCCGCCATATTGATGGGGATAAGCATAGGCTGGCCCAAAGAGCCTGTCTGGGCCAACATGCCCGTCATCAGAGAAGCAAGACTTTCTTGGGATAGGACCTGTGTGGTAAAATATATCACATATCAGATGACAACGTTGTGCATCCCCAAAACCGTGTGGAGCACAGTGTCAAAGTGGCAGGCCCCTGTTCTAGTGCATTCTTTGGCTCAAAATCGTTAGTTAAAACAGGTGCCGGAAGGATATTTCACATAGATTTGACATCTCAATGAATTCTAAGTCCCATAATGTTCTTTGGGCTACCACACTTTGATTACAAGGTAGGAATTAATTGATAGCAAAGCTCCATAAGAAATCATAACTTCAAATCAAGAGGATCTGTCCATTTTGAAATGATTTTGTTTCATGGTGAAGGCTTGAAGTCATACCTGAGGACAACTTTGCAACGCGATATGCGCATTCGGCGCTGGTGGCTGCGGTTGGGATACGCTGACGGGCACAGTCGGATTGACGGTTTGAACAGCGGGTTGTTGTGCCTCTCCGGACGGTGATTCCTGTATGCCAGCTAGTGTAGGATCACGACAGGTGTTGAGGCAAGAACTGGCAGATTTCATGAATGTGCGAATAACAAAATAACAAGTGAAGCTCCCAATTACCAGCATTCTGTGGTCCAGCGTGGTCATCCCGTGGGTGACTACTCTCCGTTTGGGGCTGGCCTTCCTCTGTTTTGATCTCGCTCATCTTCCCTTCAGATCCCGGTGAAGACAAAGACGCATCGACCTCAACCTCTAGCACACGTATTGTCTCGTGGCCAGACATCACAATGACCTGAAGGCAAAGGATTTATAAGCAAAGAAAGAGACAGTGAAACTTGGAAGGCAAATGTCTCCACCACCATAAAAAAAGTGTTTCAGCAAACTTGGTCAGGAAAGAAACCTCCAAATTCTGAGTTCGGAGTTAAAAAGTTTGTTGATTTAGGACGCTAGGTAGATTGTTATGTGGTGGTAGATAATGTATCCCATTTCCCACAAAAATGTAAAATTCCTAAAGATTCAAATGGCGATCCTTAGTTTGCACACATTTTCGAGAAAAAAAAAACTGTTACAATTAAAATTAATCTGACTTTTTGTAACTGAATTTCATCCAATTTGTACTGATCACTAGTATCTAAAAATAAAAAGTTTCAGTGAAAATGACTCAGTAATTGACTTTTAATTAATGTAATTGATGTAAATAACCAGCACCACTTGACAATAATACAAAAATAACAATGATGTCGTCTCAATTTAGTAAAAATAAATCAGTCAAGTAAGTGCTCATGTATGCATTCTCCTGGTGGAATTTATTTAAAATACTGCGGGGAGTTGCTTAGGTTGCACTTGAGCCAGGAAAGATGAACTACCTGAAAAGATCAAGCACATCCTTTGCAAAGTTTTTTTTTGTTAGAGGCAAGCAGACAAAGTGCAAAGAGAATGAGAGTGCCAGAGAAAAAAAGCAGGAATGATGCATACCTGGTCAAATGGGGCAGGTAATTTGAATGGACTGATCTTAAATGGCTGAAAAAAGACTTCTGCGCTCAGACAGTGAACAGCTAAAGAAGAACAAAGAAGCCAAGCATGTGATACCATAAACGAAGAAGGCCTCCGTACAGAAACATGAATAAATAATGGAGGAGATCAGCCAATCAGCAGCTCGAGCACGACTCTCTTTAGAACATCCCTGAGCTCAGCAGCCATTTTTGATAGGGATGTCCCGATCACATTACTTCAACCGAGTATATATAAGTATATTACATATTAAATATAAGTATATTACATATTAAATATGAGTATACTAAATATTAAATATTAGTATATTACATATTAAATTGAAGTATATTATATATTAAATAGAAGTATATTACACATTAAATATAAGTATATTACATATTAAATATAAGTATACTATATACTAAATATTAGTATGTTACATATTAAATAGAAGTATATTATATATTGAATAGAAGTATATTACATATTAAATATAAGTATATTACATATTAAATATAAGAATATTACATATATACAGAATATATATTTTTTTAGATTAGCAACAAAACTCCATTTTATCTCGTGAAAATGATGTGAACGTACCCAATTTCCGAAGATGTGATTGGATCAAGGACATCCCTAGTATTTGCACCATGCAACATGAAAATGCTAAAGGCAGAATTTATTATGCAAATCGAGCACATACAGAAAAACGGAGAGTAGATAGACTTTTTTTCCCCACGGTTTATACATATAACCCCAAAAACAAAACAAGCAAAAGCAATGATTTGCTCCAGTGTGTACATCATCAACCAATTACACCACATTGACGAAAACTATCTCCGGATTTCCCAGCTCTGTTAAAACTCAATGTCAATTGACTATGTATGCTATGGAGCACATTGTTTTTTTTTCTATTTCCTAATTAGTACATCAAATTAAATGATGTAATACGCTTGTTGAAAAAAGAGAGCCAGGGACTAAAAAATAAAAAAGTTATATTTGGATGGCAAACATTTGCCTGACAATGTCCAGTTAATTAGTTATGAAATAAAATAGAACACGAACATAAATATTGATGTATAACACTCCTAACCACTACTAACATCACTACCACTACAGATCCATCTAGTTGATAATCCCCTCCTCCTCCTAATACTACTACTACCACTACTACTACAACCACTATTAATACTACTACTATTGCTACTACTACTACAACCACTATTAATACTACTACTATTGCTACTACTACTACAACCACTATTAATACTACTACTATTGCTACTACTACTACAACCACTATTAATACTACTACTATTGCTACTACTACTACAACCACTATTAATACTACTACTATTGCTACTACTACTACAACCACTATTAATACTACTACTATTGCTACTACTACTACAACCACTATTAATACTACTACTATTGCTACTACTACTACTATTATTACTATTACTACTACTACTATTACTACTACTATTACTACTACTATTACTACTACTATTACTACTACTACCATTACTACTACTACCATTACTACTACTACTACTACAACTTTTACTACTACTACTACTATTACTACTACTATTACTACTACTACTACTACTACTACTATTACTACTACTACTACTATTACTACTACTACTATTACTACTACTACCATTACTACTACTACCATTACTACTACTACTTCTACTATTACTACTACTACCTCCACCACTACTACTACTACTACTACTACTACTACTACTACCACCACTAGTACTACTACTATCACCACCACCACTACTATTACTGCATTTTATAATCCGGTGCACTTGAGATATGATTTTTTCTAAAGAATTTCATTGAAAGTGCGCTTGATAATCTGGTTATCATTATAATACGAAAATGCGCTACATTAGCATTTACATCAGATGGTTTCAATCTAAAATAATAAAGTAGGAACATCATCTAACAATAATACAAAACTAACAACAAACTCATCTCAGTTTAGTAAAAAAAGTGGTAAAGTAAGTACACATGTATGCATTCTCTCGGTGGCATTTCAAACACTACTACTTTGGCTACACTGGATCAAATAAAGCTGAACTATCTGCAAAGATCCACGGCATCCTTGGAAAAGTGCCTTACCTGTTCGTTGACAGCAAGGGGAGCATCACCGGCAGGAAGGTCCTGGGACTTCATGGCTGGGTTGTACCCCTTCTATCCTCCTGCATTGCAAATTGACAGACAAATCGCTCGATTTTGATACGGTCAATTGCAGATAAACACTTGTAACGTTTTATATTTGGGGCTATTTATGGGGGAGACTATTTGGAAGGGCCTATAAACAGGCCCCACTGTATTGCACTTGGATGCAGAGCAGATGGGGAGGGGGCGGGGTGTTCAGAGGAACCAATAAATATTTAATGATGGCGAGCATTATGACAATGAGAAGGAAAATATGGCTGATGCATTTCCTGCCACTGGGGTGCCGTTAAGACGTTGCATTGTCCCAAAACTTTAGCGGGTGGGTAAACGGTCCCGACGCCATATAACCCCCACTCCCAATTCTGTATACAATCGTCGGTCACTTTAGGAAATCCGCACCAGACTGCCATATTCCCCCGTCATGATTCGGTCTCTTTATCATAAATATATAAATTATGCAAATATGCAAACATCACATATTAACCCCAACCCATTTCCTCTCGTAGTTGGACTGCTGAACGCGAACGAAGCGACGAGAGTAGTGTATTTTGTTGTTGTTATTGTTTTATCAATTTTAAAAATGGTTAACTTACCGCTTGTACAGGGTCTTTGTCACAGTTTGGTTCGGCCGTAGCTAATTAAAAATGCACCTCAGATCCCAGACAGGCGCAGTGGCTGCACACACAAAAGCCATTTGCATTGATAAGAAGGAGGGCTGCAATGTTTTGGGCGATTTTGGCCTCTCGTCTCGACTCGTAGCGATGCGAAACACTTTGCTTCATGTCCCCCGCCCCCCTCCCCCAAAACAAAGCCACCCAAGCTGCCGTGCGAGGCCCAAAGTCGCCGAGAACCGCCCGAAATGTGCTCCTTTCGCCACTACGTCATGAGCATAATTTATGCATGAAAGAAAACCTTGCATTGAAAATGTCTGCCGCGAGTTGAGAGGCGCTCTTAAAGGGCCAGTGCACCAAAATACGCCACGGACAAGGACAGCTTTCTTTACCGTAGCAATTTGCATATTTTTGCCACAAAGTCAACTATACTAAGACGAATACTGTTCTGGTTTCAAGTAAACGTGAATATCTCGTTACGTTATGATGTTATGATAGGTGTGTGTAGTTGAAAAACAATACTTGAACCTTTGACAGAGCAGTCATTTAACTCATTGGTTGACATTGACAGCCAAATAATGGTCACTGTCAGGCCTTCCCACTCATAATGGATTGGACGTCTAGTGTCGTCAATGGCATAAGTATTCACAGCCAGTTCTCTTGATTTAAATGTTGTCAATGACAGGAAATGAGTTTATCGTAGTATACTCTTATTTATTCTCTGATTAGATTAAAAAAATAAATAAGCAAAGAACCACTAAATATTCTCTTTTAACTCAGATTTATTTAATTCACTTTTTAAAATTATATCTTAAATAAAAAGCTAGTCCCCCTTACTTAAATGTTTATCCATTTGTATTTTGTATTGAAAAGAAAAAAGGTACTTTCGAAAACTTTGTTATTAATGATATTTTGTGATTTGGTGACTTTTTTCTTTTGTTTCATGAAGATTTAATTACTTTAAATGTGATGTATACATTTAAAATGAAATGAATTATTCATTGTTAAGATTATGAATGACTTTTTTTCCTAGTTTCTTTGTGTTGAATTTTTAACAATACCGTAATAGACACATAAAATCCACTATCAAACAAAAGTACAGTAGTTGGCACAATTGCCTCAAGGGTCATGCTCCTTGAAATGAGTCTGCACATTCTCCCTGTGCTTCCTTGAATTTTCTTCGGTGCCATGTTTTAACCCCCACATTACAAAAATATACGTGGGTTTTAAGAGAAGTGAATTGTTGCCAGCCATGTTGTGCCCCTGGACACAACTCAAGGATCACATGAGATGCCCAAAGGCTTGTTCTGAATTAACACTTGTTTGACTAGACATTATGAATGCAGAGTACACATTGAAAATATTTTGTACGTTATTGTTAATACGTATTGTGATAAATAATTGTCTAGATTTTTTTTAAAGACCTATGGCAACATAGTTCGGAGCAAGGGCAGCTGAGAAGTGTCTCATTGTCAACAAAGGGTGCCATTCATTCATTTTCTGAACCGCTTAATCGTCACAAGAGTAGTGGGGGGTGCTGCAGCCCAGGCAGGGGACGCCCTCAATCTGTGGCCAGCTAATCGCAGGGCACAGGGAAACGGACAACCAATCATAGCTAAGGGCAATTTAGAGTACTCATCCAATCTGCCCTTCCTGTTTTGGGGATGTGGGATGAAACCAGAGTACCCGGAGAAAAAATCCAGGAGAATATACACAAGACACGATCTCAGAACTGTGAGGACAACACGCTAACCACTCGGTCCCTGCCTTCTGAATTATTAATTTAAAAAACAATCATATAATCATAATTACGGTATTTTAATACCAACACTTGATATACCGGTGTGGCCTACTAACCCAAAATGTTGATTTGAATTGAATGTTTGTATTTTCATTCCAAAGGTAGACTAATGAGATTTAAAGCTTCACCACCCAGTGCACAAATAACAACAAACAAATAAATAATCATTAAATATTAATAATGAATAATAAATGTCAGGTTTTAGGTGCTTTAGGTTTTCTAATTATCCCATAAGAGTCATTGGCCCCCCAAAGGGTTAATCAGTAATAATGAAATCAAAAGTAAACTATCCATCTGACCAGTAGGGGCAGCAACGACAAAAATCCAAGCCGCCACGCTGCCTCGACCGCCGAGTGAGAACAGATGACGCCATAGCTGTCCACAACAACAAGAAGCAGGAAAAACAAGGAAGTGGACTATTGCCATTTAGCGCCGTAAACCTGTTCTATCGACCAACTCTGTGACAATATACGCAGAGTCTTCAATAATACTCTTACATAACCCGAACCTCCGACCTGACTGCAACAATGAACAACAAAGGTATTCTGGCCTCGCGTTTTTCCCTTTATCCCCCCACCCCCCGTCAACTGCCTGGCTATGCGTCGCCAAGGCTAAAGGTAGCAATGCTAATTGTTTTGAGCATCGAGGCTGGTTACGTGAAAATACACTACAATGGCCGCGGTCATTTCGGTTGAACGTGATGAGTTGTGGTTAGCGATGTCAAATGAAAGGTTAAATCGGGACTTGGTTGAAACAAATAAATGTGTGGTCATATCATGCCGTATCGCTCATTGTCAAGCGAGAACGTATGATTGGGATCTGGTTTAAACTAGGTGGATTTGCTTTCGTTTTGCCAGTAGCAAATGTTACTGTCGGTAAGACTGATACTAGAATTCATTAATGGTTGGACATAAAACCTCTACGGCAAAATGTTTTTTTTTAGCTTCGGCGTGGGATTGTGTAATGTCAATAATTGGTAATTACTTAACATGTCTTTTAAGTTGTTTTTTTTTTTTACGGTGAAACGTCGTCGACACTGACGTTACATGATGTTGACGTATTACTTTTTTATTTATTTCTGATGCTCAATTCATATCAATAGCAAATCACCTTAAAATAATGTTCCGTGTGTACGATTTCAAATACTGCAAATGATTTATGAGAGCATTTGCATACCTGTCAACCTCGAACCATTTGTGATCTTACCAAATTTTGTTTTCGCCCTTACATATATGTATAAATACATGGAAAATCTTACCACTTTACTTTTTTGTAAAAAATCACGAACAACAAGTAGAAAATGTATGTTTATGTGTTTATTGCTTTCAAAGTTCCAAAATGAAACGAAATGTTTATCATGATCTTTTTTTTTTAGCCAATCAGAGGCGCCGGTACATATTATATGTACCGGCGCCTCTGATTGGCTAAAAAAAAAAGATCATGATAAACATTTCGTTTCATTTTCGTTTCAAGTGATATATGATATATCACTTGGCAGACATGCGTTTCCGGGAAGAAACAATGGCGGATGGTGAAAAATGGCTAGAAAGTGCCTTAATTTATTTTTTTTTCTCAAAATCACCGTTTAGCGTACCATTTTCATGTGTACAGCGTACCAATATAAAAATGGGCTTTCAGTTGTACCAATTACGGCGAGAACGTACCAGTTGACAGGTATGCATTTGGCATATTTTCCGAGGTCTCTTGGTTTCTTTAGTGAGGCTCCGAAATATTTTTTCAATCCTAACAAAGAAAACAATATTTTTCTGAACTTTAACTTCTAATCAGCCATAGGATATGTCGTATTTGTAGTGTTATTTTAGATGCTTTACTGTTGTCAAATAATCAGAACACGACTGGGATTTGTGTGTCTTGTTTGCTGACAATTTCATGTCCAACTTGTTTTTAATGCATCCGAAAGTATGTACTGTATCTAAGTATGTATAAAATAATTGGTTTACATGAGGCCAACATTGATGATAGACCTTGTAAAAATGATTTTAAGTCGTATGTTAAGTATAACCTGAATAGAAATTAAGTTCCATTATGATAATAATAATGTCTAGCCACCACCAGCGGGAATGGAGCCCGCGCCAAAGTCAGGCGAGTGAACCTCTACATCAGGGATAGGGAACCTATGGCTCAGGAGCCATATCTGGCTCTCCGCTAACCTGTGCCACAATTACTGTAAGGTTTGGAAAAACTAATAGACAACCTGATGATGATGCGGTTAAAACTTTAGTGAATAGTCCTGGTTTAAGTAACGGTCAAGAACCTGAGTTTGCAGATGGCACGCAAGTGATGTAGTTCACTGTTTCCCAACCTTTTTTGAGCTGCGGCACATTTTTTTGCATTGAAAAAAATCTCAAGGGACACCACCATCTGAAAATCTTTTAATTTAAAACTATGTTGCCTATATGTTGACATGTTACCAATATTCATTTCATCAACGTTTTATCAGCAGGAATCATAAACCTCCACACCTGACCTTTGCTCACGGCACCGCTGTTGGGAAACACTGATGTAGTTAAACCTAGCATCTATCTCATCTCATTTTCGGAACCGCTTTATCCTCATTAGGATCGTGGGCCTGGCGTATATAGAAAATTAAATGATTTATGAATGAGCAAACAGAATTGGGGCATTTTCCATGAACATAAATCATCCTAAAAGGAAATTCCAGCACTTTTCTAGCATATCATAGCATGTGTGTGCGTGTGTGTTGCAGGGTCATATCCACAGCAGAGCGTGTACCCACAGCAAGCAGCACCCGTTTATCCCCCCGCTATGCAAATGTCTCCTCAGGCGCCTCCTTACACGGACACACCTCCAGCATACTCTGAGGTAACCATAGCAATGGGCGCCAATAATCCTTTTGTAAACATGTTAACGTTTTGCCCATGTGTCTCCACAGATCTACCAGCCCAGATATGTGCTTCCCCCTCAGGTGACGGGCCAGGTGCCTCAAATGTCCTCCCCCTATGTCGGGACTCAGGTCTATATGCCCATGCAGCCGCAGATGGCCGTCGGGGCAATGGCCCAAAACGTTCCCCTGGCTTACTACCCCATGGGGGCCGTGTACCCTCCCGGTTCCACGGTGATGGTGGAGGGGGGCTACGACGCCGGAGCCCGTTTTACAGCCGGCACCAGCGTTTCCATCCCGGTGAGAAATTGTTGTCGGCAGAAGGTTCATCAATTTGTGAACATCTGCGTGAGCAAACCAAGTCTAGTAGTTGGAAAATGTTTCTTGCTGGACAATGGATAGTCATTTAGGGATTTTAACAATCAACGGTAATAAAAAAATGCAATTAAAATAAAAATAAATATGGGAAATCTTTGCTGAAGTGGCAAATCTGAACTACAACATTTACCTGCTAACAATATGATGGCACTGCATAAAAAAATCAGTATTGTTAAAAAAAATGAAATAAAATTGGCCTTTTGATCAATTGGCTGCTGTCTTGTATAAAGTAGCTGAAATAAAAACTTGGGTCAAAGTGTAAAAGTACCCTAACAGGGAAAGCCATAAACTGTTTCCTTTGGAAAAGAATTGACTTTGATGGCCTTGTGGTTTCCCCTTCAGCCTCCCCCTCCTGGGCATCCCCCAAATGCTGCTCAATTGGCGGCCATGCAGGGCGCCAACATGATGATGACGCAGCGCAAGAACAACTTCTTCCTTGGCGGCTCCAGCGGAGGCTACACCATCTGGTAACGGGAGCCCGCTCCTGATCCAGCGCCCACCCCCTGCGCAACTTCACGTACCTCCAAAGCCCTCCCCCGTCCCCTCTCCAAAGGCCTCTCGGCCACAATACTGATATCACCTAATGGAATGTAATGTTTTTGAGCCCTTGTGAAAGGTACAGTACTCCACTTGTAACCAAGCGATCAAATGACAAATACAAATCTTTTTAAATGTCGTACAATCCATCCCATCCTTCTCCATGGTGGCTAGCTTCGTTTTTTTAGTTTAGGTCGCGCCAGGTGCACGACACTCGTGGATTAGTATGTTAGCGAGGCAGCTAAACGTGATAGATTTTGGTGTTACGCCCCAAACGACGACCATGGGGTTAGCAATTAAAACAATGTTTGAAAACGAGAACAAAGCTGGCCAGATTTTGAGATTTCTTTCTGGGCGGTTTTTCGAAATAGGGCTCTACACCAGAGGTTTTGAACACTAAGTGTCAGACCAAATTGTTGTTGGATTTTACATTGGAATAAGGTCAGAAATTATCAACCAAACTTTAACCAATTCAGGTCAGGCAATTAGACATTAGTGTATTGGAGCACGAATTAAGGTGGAACATTACAACTCCAAATAGCTGGAATTTGTCTGAATAAGCATTTTGGTCATGTGTGCCTCCGAACAGCAGGACAAGCCAAAAATGCTAAACGTGCTAATTAAAATCAATATCAGGACTGCAGTGAAGGTTTTTTTTATTTTAAAGATATTCATGACCCCAACCTACTTAAGAATCTCTGGTCTAGAGACCAAAATATCACTTCAGTCTGCATCTATAGTAAAGACAGGAAGATTTAGCGCCACATTCGTGCTTTTTTACGATAGTCGAGCCGCTTAATGGTGAAAGTGAAATGCAATTAGTAAGTTGAAACACAAAAAAATCCCACTTTTTTCATTCAAAATCTATGAGTGTAGTTAAACGTATAGATGTTGTAGTTTCATGTAAATACCAGTGTCACAAAAAAAACATACATCAAGCGAGATTGAGCTCCTCATTTACACGGTGTCTAAAAAAATATACTATATATAAACATAGCAAGTAGCATTGAAAAAAAAACTTCGAAAAGCAAATGCTAGAATGTACTTGCAGCAAAAGTGGTTTACTGTACCTTGTTGGGCAACTTGTAGATTTAACATAGTCAAGTGCCAAAGAGCACTGGGGACGTTCCCCATTCAATGAAACAAAACGTTCAAAGGAAAACGGAAAGATATTTAGTTCATCCAAATAAGAGTTGACTGGGTCAGGTGGGTTGGTGTGACATTTAGTAGCGTTTTCAGTTTCTTTTGTTTAAAAGTCGGGTACCCAGAGTTTCTACACTAAAGGTTTGAAACGTGCTTCGCTCGTGCAACTCTTCTCGTTTTAACTGATTTGGTATTTAAGTGAGAACGAGGCCCCTTTTCTTCGACCATTCGTTCAGTGTGTTTGTCAGGGTTTGCTTTTTGTTAGGCTCCTCAATTTGTCAATATTTTCTTTTCCAACCACTAAATCAATTGAACCAAAGAAAAGTTTGCATTGACTTGGAATCAGTCGTAGGACATTTTGTATTTTTTTAAAACTAAATTGTGAGTTTCATCAATAAATGGCACATTTCTACTAATTTAACTGAAATCTGAGATGCACTGACAAACTCTAGACAGTCAATTGGTGATTTTAGACATCAGAAATGTTCTCAGAGGCTGTATTGTTGTCTGTATAACGATGCGTTTATTTCACAACGTCCAATTAGAAACCCACTGGGATTTGTGTGTGCTGAATAATCGGTTTCCAGCTTAATGATTGAAAGGTGCGGGGGTAAATGTCCCTGGAAATTAGATAACGAGCAGAGAAATTTCAGAGCAAAATCTTGAAAGATGGCCAACTTGAGCCTTGTGACTGGGCTTAGCCAATCACTGTGCCATAACCTTTGCTGTAAAACACTGCATTATTGGATGATGAAACTCATTTGACCTTGTGACGACGCATTTTGCGGGGAGGCTTTCCTCCTGGAGTAAATCTGTCCCCCTTGCGCATCTTACCATTTAAGTTTTGAACAGAAGGAGAAGAGAAGAGAGGAAGAGAAGCGTTTCCTTGACATCCAGGAGTAGATAACGGCTCGCTTCCTGCACTCACGTTAACAACATCGAGTCGAACCAAAATGCACTTGTCGGAGAACGTTTTAGTCCGTGTATGAGTGGTGTACTTTTTGAAACTACAGTGTCTGAACAAAAAGTCGATGTTTACTGGGTATCCGACACTTCACGTTTTGGCTGCTGTAGCTCACTAGAGGTAATGTTTAAAAAAATAAAAATGCTCTCGCAATATCTGCATCGCTAACGATGCAGATGCTGTGAAAAGTGACAAAAGTGAAATTGGGTGAGACTTGTGTTTCTGAGGAAAAGGGGCTTTGCAGCATCCAAAACCTGAACCCGCCACGTTTAGTTTTGTGTTCTTTTTTCCCGTGCCAGCAATATAAAGTACTTCCTTTTACAAGTGCAGCAGTAACGCCAACCACGGCCGGACAGACTTCCTCTTTGTCGAAGGATCACGGACATTCCTGGTTCAGGGATACTATTTCCGACGTTTTGTATTTAAAAAGAAAAGAAAAAAAGCAAGTAGCGCTGAAGCGACTTATTATGCACACGTTCTATCTTTTGAGATTGACTAAAGGAGACGAGTGTCAACGACTTAGGTGCACTTAACTTTTTTATACTAAACTTAAGATTTAAAAAAAGTAAGTTTAGAATAAAGGTTATTTTGGACATTTGAGAAGTTTGTTGTTTAAATTTATTCACATATGTAATGTATTGAAACGGGGTACACTGATAAATAAAGGACATTTGTTTTTGTTTTGTAACGTGAAAGCATTTGTTGTCCTTTTTCAAATGACATTTTGGGTTTTCAAACGTTTACTTATTTACTGGAATTTCACTCGATTTTTTTTAGCAAGATATGTCAATTTAATGACATATGCTGTAATTTAAAAAAGAAAAAATGATGAATAATCACTATAATCCCACCTCTTGCAAGTCCATGCCTGCAGGCCCCCCATCTTGTTATTTCTATCGTGGCTAACAGTGAAAATATTTCACTGTACTTTGCAAACAAAAAAAATTAATAAAATTTCCCCAAATATCTTTTTATTGCTTTCCATACTACTCAAACATACGAGTCAAATAATGGTCGGCAAACTTTTTTTTTCTTTCAAAAATGTAAAAGCTAGAAAGGGGCTCTTCCCCTAAAGATGTCTTGATAAATATTGCAGTGCACAAGTACATTTGAAACTTAGTTACTACAGGTACGTTTTGCTATTTTTAAAATTCAATTTACTAAAAGTTATTTTTCGTCAGTCATTTATTTCAATGTCTTCACGCATGCAACTATTTGTTTCTTGTAATGCACGTTTTACAACTGATTAAAACAATCTTTAGCGCAAAAAAAAACGCCAGCAGCTGTCAGAAAATACTTTTTTTTAAACGATTTTTTTTAGTACCTGTAATACAGATCATATTTTAAACCCCCGTTTCCTGCATGTCTGCTACATGTAACACATCCCAAAATACAACATTCACATGGTTCTTTGGTTTCACGCACCCGCATCCAGATGGCTTGGCATTCCTCCGTTGCCGTGACGATACTCCGGCGGGCTCCCTCAAATAAAGTATTCCTTTTTTTCGCTGGCGGCCCTGTCGTGGCCCTCCTCGTCGAGGTCCTCGCCGGGGCCCAGCTCCCCCGTGGTCCTGTAGTCCCCCTTGTTGTGGCACATGTAGCGATACATCAGGATGGCCAGGAGGACCGCCGTCAACACGATGAACGTCACCACCACTGAGGTGTGCACAAAATGGATTCAGATACAGTTTCCCTCACGCCGATGGCGACAGGTGATGAGCAAATAGTTACCTCCGATAACTGTCCCGTCAGTTTTTATCTGGGTGGGAGTCGTTTCCGCTGAAATTACAATTAAACAAACGGGTGATTTGTACATTTCATGGCGTGGGAATGAGACAAATCCCACTCTGTGTTTTTTTCATTGACAATCGCACACTCATTTTGTTATCGCACGATAATATCTGAAATTCACAGCTGAAGCGCAAACTTTTTTTCCAGGTCAACGGATGGTTTTCAATGATAACGCATTTAAGGCGCTCCAAACATAAGATAAAATGATAGCGATGAGGTCACAAAACAAGAGAGGCAGCCTTTGTCACCAAAGTAGTCGTCTTACTGTCTGCCGTTGTGTTGAAAAATGCAGTAGGTGTCACCATGTTGGAAACTGGAAGACAAAAAAAAAAACATGTTCAATCTTTTTATGACTACTCATGATAGTCAAGCTTTACTTCTTGTTATGATGCCAAATAATGTCCTTCAAACAACAGTGCTGTCCGTATTCAAAGGCTTCAAAGAATTCACTTTTTGGTCACTTGAAACTTTCGCATTTAGAAAGTACTTATAAAGAGGCAATGCTCAAAACCTTGCCAATACCAGGGAGAACATGCAAACTCCACACAGGTGGACCAACCTGGATTTGAACCCAGGTCTCCCACCGTGATGTCGGCGTGCTAACCAGTCATTCACCGGGCCGCCATGCCTTATAGTTAATTCCTATTTTTTCCCACTCCATATATAGATGCTGTTTATATGTAAGCTGTCTCCTGGCTTCCATTCTGCACATTCTCATGGCACTGTTGTACAGTGTTCTTACTTTATTGAATACTTCTATGAGAATAAATTCAATTTGAATTTATTCTTTTAACACTGGGGGTGAAATACATGTATTTGGATTTGGAAATTAGTGATGCTCCCCATTAAACCTGACGATTAAGAGAAGAGGGCCACGTGTGTAACAATTCGTATATTCAAAAATACTTGAGCATAGTTATTAATAACTCTGTAGACACTATGGCAATTGGATGAAAGAGATCATCATTTGCTTTTGAATATAATATTATTATTACTATACAGGGGGGCAAGCAAGATTGATTAGTAGATGTTTCAAAACAAATATTATGGAAACGTTAAACAAAATTCAATACAAATACAACCTTAAAAATATCTAGTACTGTAATAATTATAATGGGAAACAGCTGCCTTCCCTTGATTCAGATTTTGTGGAAAAACACAAGTTGTTTCCAAATGAGCCAATAGATATGGAACGAGGATACACAAAAACATTTACGATTGTAGCTACGCCATCGGTGACTTTTTTTTGTAATATTCCTGTCTATAACCGTAACTGTGATAATACTACAGCTATAGAGACACGAACGTGACCATAAACACAAGCAGATCTAGTGTAAAAGAGCAGAGTATTGGCCACAGCTGTCTCACGTTCTTACCTGGGCGCGTGCCACAAACAAACAAGCCAGCTAGTCACGGCGATCAAGCAGATTGCCAAAGCGAAGAAAAGTGAGAGTCGCTCGTGTCAAAAGTTTTAAAAAAATATAAAAATCCTTCCGGCGTCAAGCACTGTTGAGGCTACGGAGCTAAAAAGCTGCTTAATGAAGCTATTATTACGATATTCAAGTCGTTTTGAAGGCCCTCGTGACTTGTACCGAGTACACGAGAGTCGTCAGCTTCTTCCTTTCGACGTGCAAAGATCGTCTATGCCTCAAGTACACAACTCAAAGCACAGGGCGGGGCTGATCACTGGAACCTAATTAGCCCCACCCCACTTTGACGTCCAAAGAATGTTTCCAGAAAAGATGGCCACTCCCCACCTAACGAGTACTCTTGAATGTTTTGGACTGATTAATGGAGTCTGTTTATAAATCCTAACCTGCGAATATGTAAACCAAACTCATACCTCTGCCGAAACGTCTAAAATGAGATATTAATAATGAACCTTTTAAGAGATAGTGGTCACTACTACAGCGGGCAGCTGTTCAAAGGTTTAACCTTTAACCCTCCATAGAGCACTGCCTATTTTTGGTCATTTAAAAAAACTTTTTGAATACTTAAAGGGGAAGTAAACAGAATTTTTTAAATGTTATTCATTATTATTATACATGTATTATTATTGTTATTTTATTATTATTATTAGTAGTAGTAGTAGTAGTATAAAAATTTATAATATTATCCTCATTATCATTATTGTTAGTGTAAGTGTTGTTGTTGTTGTTGTTGTTTTTTTCATTCATTCAGGTAGCCTTAAAAACTAGACATTTGAATAAATGAAGCAAACCATGTTAGAATGTTTAAATCATTTATTTGCAGCAGTACAATTGGTTTATTTTTTTAAATAACACCTTTCAAATAGTATTTAGAAATGATCTGAGTTACTTTTTCTACAATATTTTTTTTCATTCTAATGTGAGAATAATATATTTGAAATAGAAAATGTTCAATATGACAATTATAACAGTCATTCAACCAAATGTTGAGTAATTGGTAATCAATTAATATTCAATATCATAATATTTTTTGAAGACAACATTGATTTCAACAATTTTTCCTAGTGAGGGTTTATACAAAAATGCTGTCTTGATGCATTTCATTTCACCTCAATTTCGGCTACATTTTGCAGATGACTTACCTGCAGATTTTGTTTCATAAGAATTATAAACAACAGTTCATATTGAAGAAATAAAAACAAGTCTTGCATACCTTCAATATTACACGTCATAATCATCTTTATGCTGTGTTCAAAGTCTGATTTAAAAAAAAAAAATGAAGATGCTAAATATGTGGGAGGGTGTGCAACAGCAGATGCAGATTCCTCTTTCCACAGCAGCTGTTGGCTTCGGTCTTGTTTGTGCTTAGCTGTTCATATTAACACACAAACAGAGGACATGAAAAGTCAAGCGCACGCACACACAACGGGCAGAAATAACACTATGAAGCTGAAGACACACCTTAAGGCTCAAAGAATGGATTTATCACACGTCTGTACTCTTCGAGTCTGCAGAAGATGCCTGAAAGGAAAAAAAAATGATTCTGAGAGCCATATACTGGATCTCAAATACCATCTGTTTTTGCCTTCCCCTCCATGAATATAATAGTAATAGTATATAAATATATATATATATATATATATATATATATATATATATATATATATATATATATATATATATATATATATATATATATATATATATATATATATATATATATATATATATATACACATATTAATAATATAATAGTAATAGTATATAAAATAAAATATATTTGACGCACACTCAAGTGCATTTCTGTTTTAAAAAATCAACAAATCTTAACAGTATGTGTGTTAGTTTAAGAATAGTTACTCAGCTAAACAATAATAGAAAACTAGTAAACTATTAAGCTGTAGGGGTGTAAATTACCAACTTCATGACAATATGAAACAATATTGAATGTTTGGACAATATTTGTCGAAATTATCTGTCACGATTTGATTCCATTTAAGTTTTTGATACAGAATTTGAGGTCGGATCTCAGTTTTGATAAATTTCTTTTATGTTTATCACATTTTTCTTTACTGCTGCCTTTCCGGTGACATACTATGTAGTTGTTTTTTTTCAAATACACAACATTGAAATTCTGTCTTTCTGAAACATAAACTCATGCTGTGGTGTTTGGATCTTACTTCAGGTTTTTTTAAAAAGTGAAAAGTTTCTTAAAGGCCTCCCGATGGACAACCTCATCACATCTTGTATGGTGTTAGAAGCGTCAAAAACGAGTCAAACACGAGTCAAACACGAGTCAAACCTTGTCCAGCTTCTCAGCGTTAAACTCCGAAAGCTCTCCGTTCTCCAATCCGTTGTTCTTGAGAGAATCACAGCTGTGCTCCGAGTCGTCAACGTGAAGCGGAAGGTCATCTCCTGCGGTCAGCTGGAGCTCCAAACTCTCAGAGTCACATGAGTTGTTCAGCTCACAGCTACTCTCGCTAGGTGAATCATCTTCTTTCTTCTCTTCTTTTACAGGACTGGCTCCTCTAGACTCTCCTTCTGCCATTAAACAATCGTCCTTAGGTTCCTGTTTGGCATTCTCCTTCCCCGGCAGCGGTTCGCTCTCCGCCTCCACAGCATCTTCTCGCGAACACAGATCGTGAACTTCAACACGGCTCGAATCGACCGGGATCTCTGGAGTTGGCGACAACGGGGAAACCGCAACGTTGCTGCTTTCTCTGGACAAAGTGCCGTGACGAGGTTTTTCCGGGGACCGGAAACTAAATCTGGGGCCACTTTTTGGATTGTAATTCCTGTGGAACTCGGAGAAACTGGATTTCCAAGCTCTGGGTGACATCAGGGTTCGTCTCCTTAGGGAGCCGTACCTGAATGAGAGCAATAAAAATATGAAAGAATGCTGCTTATTGCAGTCATTTTGTCATGAATTATTGAACCCAGGAGCGGGAAGCAGGCGCATAAATTAGGAACTTTAATGAAAAATAAATAATAAATAAATCTTAAACTGGGTAGACGCACACTGAGGAATACTAAGCAAAACATTACTTAGTGCAAGAGGAAAACACAAAACAATACTCCCACAAAAGACATGCCAAAACACGGGGCTTTAAATACACAGACTGGGGTTGATGACAAATTACAAACACCTGGTTCACACAAGAGAAACATGTGAAGGCCTCACCTTTGTATTCCGTTTACAGCAAATACTTTGTCCGGATGTTGTCCTTGTAGTTCCTTCACCACATTGTAAAGATCCATGTTGAGCTAGAAGACGCAAAGTTGATGTTGACAAAGAGGTTTTTTTTACACTGTTAGGCTAGTAGCGTACCGTTCTCATTTCCTTGTAGAAAATGTCTCTTAAACTGGATATCGCAGAGAAGACCGTCACATAGCAGCCGATGCGGCTGGAATATTGAAAGGTCATTGGAATGTGGTATGGAGAAAGGGAAAAGGAAAATTATGAAAATAAAAATGAAACCTGTCATGGAGAACCGGAAGCTCCTCTTTCAGCTCATTGTTGATTCCTTCGTATACTTGTTTAGCATCTTTCATCTCTTCTTCCGCCTGCCAGTGGGAAAAGTTTCTTTAGAAAAGGTTTGGATGGTGTAAAAATGGAGTTTGGAGGATGACCTTGCTGATTTTGATATCATCTCGCTTTTTAGACATCTGGAGGGAGTCCAGATGGTGACGGGATGAGTCGTAATCCACAAGTTTTCGGCCCCTCTTGGCCACTTTCTCCTAAAAAACGACACAATTGGGTCTGTGACATCTTGAGTCATCTCAAGTCATGTTATGTCCATCAATGAACAAAAAGCGACATCCAAATCAAACTTATTTTGATGCCAAATTCTTGGAATTCCTTTGATAACTTTAGCAAGTATTGTGAAATGTCTTGTGTCTTGAGCCAACCTACCCTGACGTCTGGGAATTGACCCGCGTAGGACTCCATGGTGCGAACGGCTTGGTCCAATAACTTCACCTCATGGTCATTCCAGAGAAGATCTTCCCCCTGATGGAAATATGAGATGAAATATCAATGGATTCTAGCATGAGTGAGGTTAGTTTTGAGGCCTGACCTCTACTATGGCTCCGATGTCTTCTTGCCCCACCCAGTCGCTTTCATAAACGTCAAACAAGGACTGCGAAAGACGTCTCGAGGCCTCTCTCATGTCTGGATGGAGCACAGTTGGCAATGTGAGAAAAAACACGCATAAATTGGGGTTTCCTGCCTTAAAAATACACGCTATCACCTCTGACTGCTTCTACGTAGTTCCTCAAGTCTTTGTAGATTCGATTTCCATCAGTCTAGCAACAGCAAAGAAGTGAGATGAAATGAAATGAATTCCCCTTTTCCACCCATTTCCAGAATAACCAATTCATTTTTACCTGTTGGTCATAAAATTGATGGACATAAAGTTCAAATTGGTCATCCCTGGTTTCTTCAGACTTTCCCAGTTTCTGTAGAACCTACGAGAGAAACAAATAGCATTCAAGAAGAGTATGTGTCACATTTTAATGCAGCAATCAGAAAAGCGTACCTTTTCTTTGCCTCTGCTCAGCCGTCTTTGGACTTTTTTAGCAAAGTCACCGCTGCTGACTTTGGGACTGGTGCGATCCGCCATTTTTAGTCTCGTCGGAGTATGCGACCTATAAAAAGGCTTATGGGGAAATTGTTGGTTTCAATAGAAAATGAACAAGCACTGATTTAGTCCATTTTGACTGTATGAGGAAGTACTAATCACTTGACTTACCCTTCAATGTGGTCGTCCGATTTCACCTTGAGACGCGCTGGTCCTTTCGCCGCTGCGCTTCTGGGCCGTCCGTATCACCATTGAACCTTGGAACCAATTACCTGCTTTTTCCTGGGTCAAAGATTGATGAAAACACGCCTTCCTTGGCCAGCCGCCACCTGCTCTTTTGCTCGGTCTTTCGCAGAATCCTCCACCTTTATAGTGGTCGTTCACCTGAGCCCTCTGTGGGGAGGGGCGGGACGCTTTTGTCAAGCAGCGCTGGTCACGGCATAAGGGGGCTCAGGTACATTTCCTCGTGGTGGGTCATTTTCTCACCCGGAGGCCACGATAAACTATTTTTTATCTGTGGTGTTGCAACAATCGTCCCATTCATTCACATTCTTGAGGGGGGTGCAGTTCAATGTTTTTTAATCAGCAATATTTTCCGTCCAACACAAGGAGAGTGAAGTTTCATCTGGGCCGCCGAGGTTAACAGAGAAACCCTAAAATCGGGTTAATGAATGATAAAGCCTGGGTTAATGCGACTGGTGGTTAACAAGACTTTCCTGTAGGCTGGGCACGTTCCTCTTCACGTGGATCTTTAAGGATCCCAGGGATCCAAGGTTTGGCTGTTTTCTGCGGAGCCCACAGACTTTTTGGGTCTACTTGACTAGTCAAGGTACTTTATGCTGCTTGATGCCTTGAAAAACTCACAAGATTCAAGCATTTGCTTGCAAAAATGCAGGAATAGCTAAAAATATCTTCTAAACAATGTTCAAACAACATATCCATACAAAGAGGTTATAAAAATGTCAAACAATCATTGTCTTAAGCACTCCACAAGTTGACTTTACCTCAGACTGTAGAGGGAAAAAAAATGGAGGGACACACATTGAGAGCAATAAGACTGTAAAGGAAACATAAATTAGAGGGAAACACATTGAGAGCACTAAGCATGAATAGGACAGGGCTCCAAGTTTTAGAACATGTATATTTTAATGAAGTGGAAAAAGTATACATAAACAACTTCTGAATTGCAGTTGCTCTAAAACAGGAAGGTGTGCCTTCAATAATGAAATGTCTAAACGTACTCTTCAACTTCTGAGTGACACATGAGTTGAAAAGGGGTCTACAAAGTGGAAAAAAATCACAAACTAGCTCTATTCAGAACATTTGGACAATATAATTACAGTATGTCAAACTAACATAAGAGCTTTAACAAACATTTCACCTTTACAAATATGGACCATCTTGACTAACCTGTCTTCAATAAAAATTGGCATTTTGGTTATCACGGTTTCAAAACTTCCAAATAACAACTGAACCCTCATTTTATTGGAGTTAGAATGTGTGATAAACGTCTCGCAATTCTGTTTAAATTACCGGGGAAGTATAGTATGGGTTGCTTTTCATTTTATACTTTAAACAAGCTCATCAATTAAACGCAAGCAGGATACTGGCACTCAGTCTTATATAAAAAAAAAATCCTAATAATGAAAAAGAACAAAAACTAACAACAACAGAAATGTGATTTTCAAACAGATAAAACAACTAATGTATACCTCCTGACGTGAGACTTAAAAAACAAACAATAAGTGTAGCATGGGTGAACCAAATTGTGGATTATTTCAGGAGTGGAGACTGAAAGAACCTCCCTTGAGGAAGTGCAGCTGCAGACTTGCTCTTGCTCCCAAATCTGGGATGGGAAACAAATAAAAGGGGTCAAATTGAGATGTAAAAGTCAGCGGGCCAGGTACTCCTTACCTGGGTGTCAGCGAGGATTTAAATCGCTGTGACAGAGAGCTGGAGGATGGCGTTTTATGTAATTGCTGCTCAGGAGTCGTCAGGGGACCGAGCAAGGACACTGGGGCACGGAAACAACATTGAACAGTGCTCCTGTGCTAAGACAGAATGCAACTTTTCTGATAATTGCTCACCACTTTCAGGAGTGTAGCAGTTGGAGTTTTGGATAATCAGGTGATCCGAACGCGGGATGGGATTTTCCAAATTCACGTACTGGGCCCAGTAACTTGCCGGCAGGTCCAGCAGACGCACCACCACCTGAGCAGAGAGTGTCACCGAGTACCACGATGAGAAATAGTGGGCTTGACTTGTTGTAATGCTAAATAGAGATAACTTCTGATTTTAAAATGTTCCATGCACAAAATGAACGTCTAGTCTGGCTAAAGTGTGTCATCTGTGTAGTTTTGATTTTATTGTAACCATTCTGGTCATTCAAATTACCATATTTTTCCGCACTATAATGTGCAAATAATAGATTTTCCAGCAGTGTGCTATCTAGTGTGAGGTGCTATATAACATACCCCCTGTACTGCTACTACAATCTAAATTGACATTCTGGGCAATTTAGTGCATATCGTCATGCAAAAACAGATAAAACAAGATAATGGTTAGAAAAAAATTAATAAAATTTAGTGCTACTTTAAGACTAATTGCAATCAGTCACAATGTGCTTTCTTTATCGTTCCAGTGTACATGACTTTTCTTCTTCTAAGAGAGCCACGCTACCTTTGGTTGCCGTTTGGTATCTTGCAGAATGGTCATAGGTTCCGGGTTAGGAACAGCATGACCCACGATAGTGGGGCCAAAGATTCGACCCAGGTTACCGACATCCATCTTTGTGTCTAAACTCTCAGCCACTCTGAAAAAATAAAGTAACACAGTGGACATTTTTCATAAAAGACAACAGAACGACATCCAAATGTCAGGCAGATGACAAATGCTGACCTCTGAAGATGCAAGATCAAGAAAGCCAGGGTATCTCTGTTAGCATGTGGCAAGAGACCCACAGTTTGGTACATTAGGGCGATGCTGTTGTCATCATCTGAAACCTCTGGGTTTGGGGGAAACAAGAGAGACACGTTCAAATCAGACATGTTATTATAGCCGCTGATATTGTACAAATGTAGACGTCATTAGTTTTTTTTCTATTTACCGGCGGCTTCCATGAATTGACGATTGAGGCGGAAAGTGAGCAGAGGCTCCTTCAGATTGCGCAGAAACTGCTTGAGTAGGCCAGTGATGGCATGAATGTCCTCCACTTTGCTCAACACGGGAACAGTTTTGCAACGGAGAAACTTCTCCTTTAAATCCTTGACTGTGCGCTCAGCACCAGACAGTCGGTACAGTCCAGGCTGAGAGAGTGAAAAAAAACAGTTTTTTTTGTTCCCTGGATTAAAGCAATTGAAAAACAGCAGGGACAATTGAAAACAAGAGTATTATAGTAAATAGATGTGGGTGGACGAGAGCAAGATTACCATATTTTCCACACTACAAGGCGCAACTAAAAGACAATTATTTTTTAGAAACCGACAGCGTGCCTTCTACACGTGTCAATTTTGATGACTCATTGTATGAAATTCCCCTTAGCACAGCTACTACTTCTATCACCACCATGAATATTACTACTACTAGCACCACTGCGACTATTACTACTACTATCACCACTACTACTATTACTGCATCTTCCAACCCTATACGCCTTATATGTATATGAAACAAATTCCAAGATAAGCCATTCATTGAAAGGGGCACCCTTACAGTGCAGAAAAGAAGAAGAACCCCCCATACCTCTTTCAGTCCTCGCTGTTCAATCTCACCAATGCAGTGGACAACAAGAAGGGGGATCTTTGGTGGAAGATCTGGGACGTAGTCTGTGAGCACACCCTGGACAAAAGCAAGACTTTTTAACCAATACTCGATACTACTACCCATTTAACCAGTGACCAATATATGGCTGCTATGGTTCGACCTACAAGAAATTGAAATGCCAAAGGTGAGGAAAAAAAATGTGGCTTACCTCCCCAATTTTAACAGGTGTACTTCCAACGTTGGGAATGCATGGTAGAGGGCATCGGTCGCGACACTCGGGGTGAGAAACCACTCGGCAGTCACAGCACCTCAATGCAATCTTGCCAAACTTGATCCTCTTCCCGCAAGGCACGCAGGTCTCGGGTTTGATGACCTTCAAAAGTCAAATGACACAAGTGTGCAGAAAACCGCGATTACAAACGAAAAGGAGGAGAAATAGTGTAATTATTTAACGTAGCCGAGTAATCTTACCGTTTTGGAGACAAACTCATGCTGACGGACACCTCTGGTTGGCTGCGGAGTGCTTGGCTCATTAGTTTTCTCGGGCACTGGATCGACGGGTTGCTTAAAAACATCCTCTGACGTGATGGATTCCGAGTCCCACTCCATTTGCGCTATGACATACAAATATGATCAGTACCCAATGATCTATACTAAAAAAAATAAGTAGAGGATTGGCAACATAACATGATTGAATGAATTCAAATTTAAGTGACGTTTGTTTTAATACTGAAGTACGTCTAAGCAATACCTGTAGCAAACTATATAACCATTATGGAAATTTGGGCTTAGGCCAGGAGTTGGTGAAATATGCCAATATCTATAGATTTGTGTAGGCCAGCCATAGTGGAACTGTCGTTGTATACCTACCAGTCCTCTTGCTACGAGTCCAATACGGAATTGTCTCAATAGTAGAAACGGCCTCGACGGGTCCACCGTCGGCTGGAACAGTCACGGTGGTGGTGGTGGTCACCAGGCTTTCGTTGGCCTGTCAGCCAAACAGAGACCAATTCCATTTATTCCATTCAAATTGAGGCAAAAATGTATGATCTTGCCAGCATAGATTTTTTTTTTTGGCTTACCCGTTCCTGCATAATGCCTGTTGAACGAGTTCTTTTGGAAGGTCCATCCACATGAAGTTTAGATGAGCGCTGAAACACATGAATAATGCATGTTGGATTTATACATTCATTCTTCTAATAATGGCCCGCTTATCCTCACAGGGGTGCTTGAGCCTTTCCCAGGTAGCTCTGGGCAAACAAGAGTAATATTTTAGATAGACGTACCCGCTTTTGTCGCTTTCTGAGTCGAACTGGCCTCACAGTTGTCGAGTCCCAGTCCTATTACAAGTAAATTATACATGAATCCATAGCAAAAGACGAGGCGCGAAGCGAGTCACTTACGAGGGAGTCATCGGTTTTGTCGTAGCTGATGTCTGACAAGATGGATGCAGACTCGTCTATGGTGGTCAGTCTAAACAAAGTGAGAAAATGATTTGGGTTAAAAAAGCAAATCCTCAACATCGTTAGTTTTAGTGTCGGGAAAAATGGCCAATTTGGGGAAAAACAACAGATAGCTATGCAATTTTTATTTCAGGCCAATAGATGTCAATGTTGTTTAAAATAACACATGCCCAACAAGTGCATTTTATTTTATTTCACATACCCCCAAAAACGCAGATGGGCAATTATTTTTCTGAAAACATTTGACAAATTCTTGGCATTGATGAAAAATTTAAAAACATTACTATTACTTGATTAATTAATAAAGACGGTGGTGATCAGGGTATATAAAAAAATAAAGGAGAAATACTTAGTATACAAAAAATTGAAAGTAAATAAACAAAAACAAATTTCAGGGGCTGTGTGCTACCCTCAGTCTGCAGTCTTGTGCATTTTGTGTGGCTCCAGTTTTTCTTTTTTTTTTTACCTAGGTCTACAATGTCTTGTGTCTGTCTTGCTACTGCAACCAAGAAATTTCCCAAATACGGAATGAAATAAAGTTCTAATCTAATCTGTGAGCATACGGCAGCTGAATTTATCTCGCAAATGTTTTTTGATCGTGTGCTCCATTTGAGTCACCTTCGGCTGGTATTGAGAGTGGCCGGCGCCTGGGCGTTGGTGTTGAGGAAGGCCAGAGCTGAGCGCTGCTCCGCGCTCAGCTGGATGCTATTGGAGGAGCCCTCGCTTATGAGAAGATCCCTGATCAACTGGATCTGACGGTCCTGCAGAAAAAACAGATCGTGAGAGGAATAGAATGAATAGACAACGATAGAAGAAATGGGGGGAAAAATGTTGAGTGCGAACCAGGTTTTCGCAGTCAGCCTCCGCCTTCTGCCTGCGCCGGATCTCTATATCCACTTGATTGCGGGCGTGCTTGAGTTTGACCTCCAAGGAACCCCTTTCAGTCTCAGTTTTGGTGAGAACTTCCTTGCAGGATTCCAGATTATCCTGCGCCAATAGCCATTTGCGCCGACAGTCTTCAAAGTTTTGAGCCATGCGAATGAAGCCTAGCAAAGAGACGTACAGTCATTGGGACTTCAAAGAGATATCCTTTGTTCCTAAATACCTTTGTCATGTTTCCCTTTAATTCAGGTTTTGCTTTGCATTGTTTTTAACCAGTTTTTTTTTAATTACATGACAGCATTTTGCCATTAATATGCCCTGACAGTCACAATAAGTGTTGTGGATCAACTGACCTTTTGAGTTTTTAAAATACAATTATCAAGACGCAAAAAAACTTGCCATAATGCTAACTAAAATGGAATAACATTGGTGTAAACACAGCCATAGTGAAGTTCAAGAAAAGTACAACTCACTGGGTTCCACACCCTCGCTGAGAAGTTCAACTTGGGACCGCATCTTCTCATATAAACTCTGGAGGTTCACCACGGCAGTCTCCATGATGTTTTTTTTGTCAAACCTGAAAAAGAGTGACAAGAGTGATGTTCCACAGATAGTTAGTTGGCCATTTGGGCCCGCGGGCCATAAGTTGATTTCAATTTTTTTTGTTTCGATCTTGTCCTTGTGAGCTCCTTTCATCCTATTGATGTTTTTTTAATGACTTTCAAGAATTTAAATGAGTCAAGCGTAGGTAGATTTTAAGTATTTCCATAAACTCTTCTTTAATTCGAGTTTCATCTTTTAAGCCCTACTATATCAAGGAGATCTACGTGATTAGAAAAGTCGAAATTTAAAAATCAAACCGATAAATCTCTTGAATAGTCAGCAGTATAACAAAAATGTAGAATTTGCATTTTGTGACCATAACTGTTGTATGAGTAAATCGGTGTTTTCGGCAACATTCGGTAAAGATTGCGACGGTTCCGTTTATAAGCTTGAGGGTCAAAGATGAGCGGATCGAAGCGTCTCATCTTCCAGAACAAAACGAGTAATGTTTACTTACCTACTGGTTTTTAGTAGGTTTAATTGTCCGACGGCTAAATTGAATCCCAATAGATCAGTGTCCTTCTTTTTTTAACAAGTGACCACTACGCGGTTCCGTCTTTTCCGCAACGGGCGCGTGTATATTTAAAATTTCCTTTCAGCCAATCAGGAGCGGCGGGTACTGCTACGGCACAACCTACGCATCCGGTTAAATCCTTCAAAATTAAAGCAGTATTCAAGAGATCCTTTCATTACCCGTTGTAAAAAAAATCCCAAGTGTTTTAGAGGAATGGTTGACCGTTTTTTTCTTGTAAAGCCATATTAGGAAAATTGCACAAAAGGAACCATAAATAAAGTATGTATTTTACGTTTAGATTGAAATAACACTGTATCTACTCGCCCAATTGAATCAACTTGATCAATATACAATTTAGGTATATATGTAAGATATACTGTTTTGTTAAAAAGAATGTATTTTATGATACTCTCAGAAATGTTTTCAACTATCTTAAAATTGCTTATTTTTTTATTGTTGTTTTCGCTTAGTGGTGTTCAAACTACGGCCTGGGGACAAATTGTGGCCAATATTATCCTTCATTTCAAGTCAAGTTAGTAGACTTTATACACGTCAATATTGCATTGATTTTTTTTTGACCACACAACAATTCGTAACCGCTGAGTGATTTTGATTTGCCCCGATTAATAACAGATTAATGGATTGTAGAAAAACGAATGATGAGGCTGGGGGGCGGAGGATGGGGGAGGAACGGATGGAGGGAGGGGTTTGGCACTAGCAACCAAACTTGCAAGAAGCCGAACAGTGCAGATGCTCCTCGGCGTTTTTTGAGATCACCACGTATTACACACTCGCTGAATCCGCAGATTTTTGGTGGATTACGACGGCATCATGATTGCCACAACTCAACAAAACATGACCACCGAGGTGGTACGTATCTTTATTTATTTGTGTGAGTGTGTGTGCAAACACCCACATTTATCCAAAGCTCCACGTTGTGTGCTTGCTTGATCATTTATTGTGAATGAGCACCACTGGACGTGCATTGAATCACACTTTGTTTCTATAATTTGGAGCACATTGCCAAACGTGTCCACCTGCCGCCTTTATTTGCATTAAAAAGGCATCTTTTTGCTTGGCTTGCTTGCTTTCGCCCGAAGGAACTCAATATGCAGCATTTTAGTCCCGGATTTGGCACATTTGAACTATTATGTCTATGTCGGTGACAACTGGAGTGTATTTTTCTTGCTGTAAATATCACTTCCATCATGAATAAAATGATCTCTGCTGTTTATCCCCACGAGGGTCGCGGGGGGTGCCGGAGTCCATCCCAGCCAACTGTTGGCAGTAGGCAGGTGTACGCCTCGGATTGGTTGCCAGGCAATCGACAGACACATAAGAGACACGGAGAACATTTTTGACGCACAGTTACACTGTAACTGGGTGGAAAATGAACCCATGTTCTTTGCACAAATGTATGGCCTTCACATACAGCACTTTTCTGTAATGTATAGTTTTTATGTCATGGCGGTACAAGTTGGGTGAAAAAAGTAATACAATTCAATATGATCGCAGGTGGGTCCCCACTCTGTGCATGTTCTTCCCAGGATTGTGTGGGTTTTCTCCGGGTACTCCAATTTTCTCCCAAATGCCAAAAACATGCAGGCTAGGTTGGTTGAGCGCTTGAAATTATCCATAATACTTGCGATTAGGGCCGGACCGGCGCCTGAGTGGTTAGCGGGTCTGTCTCGCAGTGGGGGACCTGGGTTCAAATCCAGGTTCACCTGTGTGGAGTTTGCATGTACTCCCCGGGCCTGGATGGGTTTTCACCAGGCACTCTGGTTTCCTCCTACATTTGAAAGAAATGCATGGTAGGCTTATCCTGACATGGATAGTGGGGGTGCTGGAGCCTATCCTGGCTGTCTTGCAATGCTGAACAGATTTTCCTGTATTTAAAAAGTTTCAATAATTCATTTTGGAGAGAGTCAGAATTTGATGTATAAGCATTGATTCAATTTGTAAGTATCAACGTTTGTTGCAATTAATATGCTGACTGTTCAAATTTAAAAGGCAAAGATCTAAAAAGCACTTGTGATACTGGATAGACTCTAATATGGTTTTGACTTGACATGTCCGTGTTTACACTGTTGTTATTGATAACACTCATTAGTGGTCATACATTTTGCATCAAAACGTCCTTGATTTTGGTGGTTAACCTCCACAACAAAATAACTGCATGCAAGATTAATTTCAATGCAATGCACAACTTCAACACATTACACACATTACACACAATACACACAATGGAGCCATCTGCCACACACGATGCCTAAAAGCCATTTGATCTGCCACAATATTATGGTGGAAAAGATTTATGTATGTAGCATGTGGGTGTGTAAATAAGATTTACACGCTCACTCCACCAAAAAAAAAAACAATCTTCCTAATACAACAATAAGGTTTTTTTGGCTGATGTTTTTACAGGATGTCTATTTGAGGGTGCATCTCTCAGAATATTTGTTTCCAAAGAATAAACATTAAGATTAATGTTCCTGCTCCTCGTAAACGCTTCTCTGTCACTGCAGCATGAGTGCATCAATGCAAAATCTTGCCAAGGTGACTAATTAATGCTTTATGCATTATAAAACTGCTTCCTTTTCTTGGTGAGATCAGCACACAGTTTTGAAATAATATCATGCACGACCTAGCAAGACCTGTCGAAGTATCTGTGAAGAAGTATCTGTGTGTGTGTGTGCTTTTTTTGTCTAACGTGATGACACCCTGGGCAAATGCAAGTGCGGACCGATCCTGCTGCTTGATTGGGTCTCGCGGGGCTCTACTGCGTTTGCTGGAAGTTCCTACATCATGCAATACAAGCACAGTCAAATCTCACACTGAAAATGCAAGAAAGTTTTTTTTTAAAAAAGGGTCTGTCTCATCATTGCGTCATTTATCTTTTTATCCAACAGGGTGGCATTTCAATAATTACCGTTAATAGAGTCATAATGTGGGCCCCCCAATTTTAAACATTTACAGTATGCCAGTAGAATGTCTCGTTTGTACATCGCGACATAGCGATGTGAAATTTTCCCATTGCAGGGCCAGTAATTTAATATTTTTATTTGAACTTATTTTTGTTTTGCACTTTTAATGAGAACATTAGGCTTCCTGCTGGCAACAATGTATTTGTGGAGCCAGCAGCTTCGCCTAACTAGCTGTGACAGCTGCTCTGTAAAGGTTACATTGATCTTGGACACTTCAAACGTGTACTTTATTGTACTGCATATTTTAAAAATCACATAAATTGTAGGACAAATCAACAACAACAGAAAACACGCTAACACCAAACCTGAATGATATTTAAGAGGGTGGGGGCAATAGCGACTGCGAATCACGATCGCATGATGAAAAGGAGTGCAGGTAACTCCAGGTCATCACTTCACAGCAACCAGCATTTTGGCATATAAATCACAACATTTCTTCAAAAAGAATCTTTAAAATGTTTAAAGCAACTCCCAGTTGGAAGTCTACTATTGCTTCAAATTGTCCCCGGGTGTGAGTGTGTGCGTGACTGGTTGTTTGTTTTCTTGCACGCTGCGATTCTCAGCCAACCAATTAAGGTGGACACATAATTAGCTGGTGGAATGGAAGATGAATAGATGGATGAAGGAAAGGACTGTAAAACAAACCCAATTACACATCTTGTATTTATATAAATGACTTTGCCTTGACTTTGGAAAGTCAGCGAGGAGCATTACAGTAATACTTTGAGATAAGAGCTTAATGCGTTGGAGCTCTTATGTCAATTGACTCGTATCCCAAATCAATTTTCCAATATAAAATGACTGAATTCAAATGAATCTGTTCCCACCCTGTGAAAAAAAACACCTAAAATATTTCTATGGAAAAACATGTTTTATTTTTTTTGTTCAAATTTGCCGTATGTTGGGACACTCGTATGTCAAGGTAATACTATACAACAAACAATACATGTTGCCAGTTCAACTTCAGAGTACATACACAAATAAAATGCACAGTACGCCGTAATCCCTCGAATATTGCGGTTAATGTAGACCAGACAAAGCCGCAATAATTGAAAAATCGCAAACATGAGTAACCCCTATTATAAGTTAAAAATAAATTAATAGCAGAAAAAAATCACAAAAAAGTGAATTTCCGATAAGTGAAGTCACGATAATTGAGGGAAGACCGTACCACCATTTTTTTATGAGGAACAGAATAATTATATTCAATTTCAGTGAGGAATGATTATTTAAGATATGAATCTTTTGCGGTATGAGCATGACCACCAAATAAATAAGCACCCCAAGGAATGTCTGCCTTGCCCCACTTTTATGATTAAAGGAAAATCTGGGGTTCATGCCAGTCAAAGATTACTTCAAACAGATCAATAAAGAATGCTTTAGGCAGAATTACTCTTACCAAGTGTAAAAAAAAAAAAAAAAAAAGTATGACACTATTTTGGGACCAAGTTGGGTAATTGGCAATCTTAGTCAATCGATGAACCCAAGAAGTCTGGAAAAAAGTTTCCAGTTTTGAGTTTTCAATTTCAGCACTGCTCATTTGGGTCACAGATGTGTCGAGCCTATCCCAGCTGACCTGTTAAGGCCTGGACTGGTTTCCATCCAATAGCGGCATTCCAACTATTCCAGTTATTATCATTTATTTCTTTTCATGAAACGAGCCAGGAGAGCTATGTTTCAGATTGTTTTTCCTCGGGTGAGAATCTCTGCTCAATCTTTTTTATCTGCTGCCAGTCATTTCACCAAGAACTCCTGCTGTTTTTACTCATTACATATTTCCTTTGCAGTTGATTGAAAACGCTACCGCAAAATAATAGTCAGCCGTCAGTCACGCTGCTGGCGGATAAAATCCCGTTGAGCGAAATTGAAACAAAACACAATAAGCCCAATTATCGGCAGCGGGCTTCTCTTGACTTGTAGTGAAATTGATGTTAAAATGGCTCTTAGATTTTCTTTCCCATGTAATAAAGAATTGTTAGGTTGCCAATCGATAGATAGGATGCCACCGCCGTATCTCATTAAGAGAGCGGCTTTCTTAGCCATTCCGCTAAGCGTTACAAAGTTCCGGCCTGCTCAACTGAGGACTTTTGCCCAAAAGCAACTATTGACTACTATCGTACGCAGGCTACTTACTAATCTATAGCTTTCCCTTGTGCGCAATTACAGTATTTCATCAAAGACACGCAGTAACGAGTCATGACTTCTCATCTGCTATTGGATGGGAGCTTCTTATATAATGCCACTGCATGATGGAGAGAATTTATTTGATTTGTGCTTATATGGAAATTGGGAAAATCCCCCTCACTGCTCCTTTGCATGTGATTCATCGTCAAAATCGGGATACCTCAAAGAGGGAAGATTGGCTTGAAGACGTCTCCCGAGTCTAATTTAGGAAATCTTCACTGTGGCTGGATTGTGCAGCAATTGATTGTGTGTTTGGGTGTAGCAGTACAGTAAAGTAATCCCTCGATTATCGCGTTTAATGTAGACCAGGGATGGCCGCGATAAACGAAAAACTGCGAAGTAGGGTCACCCTTATTTTAAAAAAAAAGGAAAATAATAAGAATGTTTTCTTTTTTTCTTTTTTTACTTCTCTGCTGAGTCCTAGTAGTAAGTGTAGGACAGGGGAGTGGCTTCCACTTGCGAGTTTCAGCGTGGATTTTCAAATTTTTATGAATGAAAAACAATTTTTTTTCATCATTTCCGCCATGTAGTGAAGCCGCAATAGTTGAATATTCGAGGGATTACTGTACAATTTAAGTTGTTGCATTAATTGAAGGAAGACCTTAATTGTGTTGAAAAACAAAACATTTGAGGCAATTGTAGTTTTTTTTTTAGGTTTTTAAGTGCCCATCTGAGTTAGTTGCAGTTATTGCCTTTTGTTTCTTTAACTTTTCTTCCTTGTGGAAACATTTCACTTATTGACAATTAAAGGGGGAAAATCATTGCGCCCTCCTGATCATGACAAGCGAGGACGACGGGCGTTCCCTAAAAGATTCACTCATCCGTTCCCACAATTTGTGGAGCCGTTGTCCTCATTAGAGTTGTGGCTGAGCTCAGCAGGACTTTTTAGGAAATAGCTCAAGACAATTAATTCCACAACATTGGTCAACGTCCAGGTTTTTGTCATTTT
The DNA here is from genome assembly GCF_051989575.1 of Stigmatopora nigra. NCBI lineage: Eukaryota > Metazoa > Chordata > Actinopteri > Syngnathiformes > Syngnathidae > Stigmatopora > Stigmatopora nigra. The sequence goes on from NC_135508.1 coordinate 13,231,243, forward strand.
AAAATACTTACTAGCATGAAAAACACAAATTGAGACGTATATCATCCAAAAACCGTTATTAATGAGGCAAACCAGATTTCAAAATCATAAAAAATGCCAAATTCATTTACTCATTGTTCTCAGTAAAGAATTCCACTGTCAATTTTTTTCTCCATTGGGAAAAAAAATCAAATACATTTTGGCAGAATTTTGCATTGTGCATTTTTGTAGATTTTTTCCCAACAAATTTTGAGGTAATACTGCTTTTCTCCGACAAATATGTTCTTAAACAAATGATGTGCAAGCAAAATAGTATAAACTTGCGATGCCCCCCCCCCAAAAAAAAATGATTTCGATATTTTTTCAGTCTGAATTCTATTACAAATACGACATATAAACTGGCATTTTAATAGAAGGTTTGCATATGGAGGCTGTTATCGGAACATGGTGCATCAGCATTTTGATTAAGATCCTCCTTTCGCTCAATTGTCACGTATTTGCCTGAGCCAGCGATTTTAAGGGTAGATTTATTCCGCGTGTGTATGTGTGTGTGCTGGTGGCCAGAAAACCTCTCGTCACTCTGGGGACTAATTTCCTTCTTGTACAAATGCCTGTGTTTCTCTACATGTAGGACGGCACGCGTATGGATGTTATGAATGTGACACATCCTTAATTTGACGTGTTGCGCTCGTGTGTGTGTGTGTGTGTGTGTGTGTGTGTGTGTGTGTGGAGGGCGCTCCTTAGAGCTTGTGGCAATATGCCTTCACATTCAGTACTTAGAAGTAGAGATTGAGAATAAAAGTGGAAATCCCTAATGTGGACTAATTTCACAGTTGAATTGAATTACAGTGGTACTTCAAGATGCGAGTTTAATGTGATGTATTCGTATCTCAGATCAACGTTTCTCATAGAAATGAAATAAAAACAAATTAATTCGTTCAAACCCTCTGAAAGAACACCCAAAACAGGATATTGGATTATAAAAACATTTTATCTGTTCTAATTCACCATCTATTAACAGAGTAACAAATAACTGTAGTGCTTATGATGTTTTATAGTAAGCAGTTAGACGGACTTCGCGGAGGGAAAATTCAAATGGACTTGGATTACGATATCGACACACTCAAAAAAAATATGTTTGATAAGAAATTAGTCTTGATTAGGCCCTCCTTAGTAGAGTATGGGAAGAAAGTGTCCTTGAGTTTGCACCGTCAGCTGGCCCAATTCAAATGAATTGGACAATGATGGCTCTCAATGGCAGCGAATGAGCCAAGGTTGTGGGACAACAGAAATGGCACAAAAGAAGAATATAGATTTTCAGAAGGTTGCAAAATGGCGAGCAGGAAATGAGGCGATCTTGACAATATGGCTGACTGGAGGAGTTTTTCGATAGCCGACGTTTGGCTCATTAGCCAGCAAACTGGTTGAGAAGCAATCATCAACGCTTCTACTGCTGGTGGCCAAATAGTGCACTTCATTGTCAGGTTAATTAACAACTAAGTGAATAGAAAAAAGACAACAACTGCAAAACACTGATTGTCTTTGTGCTCTCAGAAATAACTTTTTTTTGGCTAGTTGTTTTGTAAATTGGATTTTGTTTCTTTTCTACGCGTTGATATTCTGGATGAATAATAACACCATTGCTAATTAAACTCATTCAACCAATCTAGTATATTTATCGTTATTTGAGAAATCCAGAACATTTGATATAATTGATCATTAATGATTATCGTTAGATCACACTGCCTTTCTTGATCAAATTGTCTTTTTATGAACTGTCACATTTGTGAAAGCGTGTTAGTTGCCAATATTTATGCTTAAGTGCGTTTATTTTTCATTCATTTGCTGAACTGCTTAACCTCACAAGGGTCATGGTGGTGCTGGAGCCAATCCCAATTATAGCTCGGTGCTATTTAGAGTGTTCAACCAGCCTACTCTGCATGTTTTGGGCATGTAGGAGGAAACCTGAGTACCCGGAGAAAACCCACGCATACCCGGGGGAACAGGCAAACTCCACACATGAAGAATTGATGCCTCAATCTTCGAATTGCGAGCCCGATGCGCTATCCACTCGCTGCTTCTTATAAAAGATTCGGAAATAGAGCCGCAATGCCCCGCGGAGCAAGGAGGGGCTGCAATCTGTTTTGCATTTTGCTTCCGGCCTGCCTGCCCACGTTCCTGGCACTGAACACCGGGGCATCTGAGACATAATAAATGTGGAGTTTAACCTACGTGGGATGATTGAAGTCCTCGGGATCCAGTCGGCGATATCAACGGAACAAAACCAATTGGGACCAATGATAACTTGCATGCAGCAGTGTTGCAATATATGATGTATCATAGCATGTTTGTAGGGTATTTGTTGTTGTTAATCTTATGGAGGCGATCTATGAGATGTGCAAAAAAGTTCTCATGAGGGAATAACGCCAAAGTCTCATCTCATTTTCTGAACCGCATTATCCTCATTAGGGTTGTGGAGGGTGCTGGAGCCTATCCCAGATGACTCCAGGCCAGAGGCGGGGCACACCCTGAATTGGGGGCCAGCCAATTGCAGGGCACAAGGAGTCAAACAACCATTCCTGCTCACATTCATGCCTATGGGCAATTTAGAGTGTCCAATATGCCTACCAAGCATGTTTTTCGAATGTGGGAGGAAACCAGAGTGCCCAGAGGAAACCCACACAGGCCCGGGGAGAACACGCCAAAGTCTGAAGTGCATAATAAATCTGCGTCATTAAAATTCCAAGTGCTACACACGCATCACTTTAGATTGGAGCAGCATTACTTTTCCCGTCGTTCAGTTAAGCTAAATGAAGTGCACGGAGTGATAGCAGATAAAATTGCTGAGACATTTGCCGGTCTGATCTGATAAAGAAGCAAATCCATCTTTCATCTGGACAAGGAAGCCATTTGGAAGAAAATGTCGTTGTTCCACTGTGAAAGTAAAAATATCTGATCTCTTTTGGGGACAGGAGCTGGGGAGTTCAGATGGACCACCACGCAATTGGAAGGGAATCGGGATCGCTTTGATGGTGATTCTGGCTGTCATGTCATTGGTCATTCTCTCCGTTGCTCTCCTTACTCCTGGTAAGCAAAGCTCAAAATAAGTCATCAAAATACCGACATCCATTTCCAGAGTCAAACCTTCCGTAATCATGAAAACACTGCAGATTTCAAGCAATTTCTCTCAAGTGTAAAAAAATATAACCACTATAAAAGTAGTATAGGTAAACCCTATGAAAAGACTTGGCAATTCCATTCATGTATCATCTCATTTTCAGATGAAACACAGTTGCTGCGCCGCGTTCTTCTCACCATGGAAGACCTGGAGAGCGAAGAGTTCAAAGTTCACAATCCTTGCGTCGCCTGGCTGACAGGTAAGGATCGTTTTCCGTTACTCCAAGAGCTTAATTCAATCTGATTCACGCTGTGGATTGCCGACTCAGCCACATCAATAACTTGAAATGAGTGCGTCAAGTCATGAATGAATAAAGGAGGACAAAAGGGGAGATCTTTCTTCATGAAATCAAAATGTGACGATTAGCTGTTATACTGTCGTACTGATCATTTATTTTAATACACATCAACCATTGAGGCAACAGGTTCCAAACTGGTCTACATAATATGTCGAGTTTTCTGTATGCACAGAGAGCCTATTGATTTTGAATGGTGTCCAAAAGGACCATGGTGGGTGGAATCATTGCTCATTTCTTTCCCATGCTTGAATGAAGTCTGCAGAAAACTGTGAAAGTACTTCAATAGCTTGCCCATGGGTCGCGGGGAGTGCTGGAGCCTACTCCAGCTGACTCCGGGCCAGAGACGGACGGGGGACACCCTGAATCGGTGGCCAGCCAATCGTAAGGCAATTCCTTGCCTTTTGTCCTGAATATATTGTTATAATCATTTGTTCCAGATGCACTGTCATTATTTTCTGTATAAAAATTGAATTTGGTGTTCAAAATTTATTTTTTCAAAATTGAGTCTTGAAAAATAGGCCTTCGTCTTATATTCGGGACAATACGGTAATCTTGCAGTTTTTGGAACCTAGGATATTCGGGCTATTTTTATCCTTGTGAAGGACAATTCACTAGGTTCACCCAGTGATAGTTTTACCCGAGTGATTAATGCGGTGTTGCAATGAACTGCAGATTTACCAGTTATGCAGCATTGTGTTTAAACACATGCTAAAAGTGGGGTCAAATGGAGGCCATGTAAATTGGCCCCTGTGTTGGAAATCATGAGCATGGACGTGCAAAACAGCTTGCTCACAGAATACATTTTCAGAAATGGACAGAAATTTCACGCTTGGTGGAGGCACCCTGGGGACGCCACTAAATTTGTCTCTGCAATTTAAAATAAAAGTCAACTTGTATGTCCTCTTTCCTTATTGCAGAAAATGAAGTGGTTCTGCAGAGCAGAGAAGGCCACGTCTTATCGTTCAACCTCAACAACAACCTGACAACAACCCTGCTGGATAACACCTCAATGGTTAGTGTTGCATGTATTTCTTATAGTCACACACAAACATGGCGGCCGGGTGCTTAAATACCTCGAACGGAGAGCTATGATTTGATACTTAATATTTATAAATTTGCTATAAAAAGACACAAAAGTCAATGTGAAGCTTTGTTTAATTGATATGATTGATTGAGAAATTCTAATTTTGTAGGAGTATCTTTAACGTTTATGTCAGACAAACCCAATGATTTGGCTATCATTAAGATACAACTTTGCAGTTGGGGAATATTCTTTTTAGGCAGCGTGACAGGATTTGGCTTCCCTTTTTACTCAACAGAGGGGATTTTTCTTCTGCTCTTTTTTTTACACAGCAAGCGCATCATCGCTCCTAACATCGCCTGAGTGCGACACATATATTCTCATAGTATGTGGGTCACTGCGGGCTGCTGTTGTCAGGCTGGAGATAAAGTATATGTGGGTATAGGGTGTGCACCAAAAGATGCAATTGGGTCTCCCCAAATAAATGAACACAAAGTAGTCAGCACTAGGAGCACCTCTATAGGCGTAGTAAATCCCTAGTCACTCGCCCACCGGGCTGCTGCCTCTTATGAAATAATATTGTAAAAGCTCTGTTTACGGTGGGATACTCTGAGGATGCGTTGAAACTCTGCTGAAGGAAGGACCAAAAAAAACAAAATATTCCAATATTTATATTCTAATACTTTATTGCCCACGGAAAGCCTGTTGCTAAACCATTTTCAAATGGTCACAGCAACACATTTTTTATCATGAATAAAGAAAAAAAATAAACTACAAAAGGTCCTGGGATAGAGACTTGGGGAACTCCATCGTTCAGGAGTAATGAATGGGAGGGGCTGTTCAAAATAGTTTTTTTTTTTGGTAAAAAAAAAATCACATCGTCTTCTGTAACATTAAACAAAGATCGTACTTTGGTGACAAATTATTTGTGATATGATCTTTTTGTTTGGACTATATTTTACAGGACCTGAGTGCCACAAAATTTCAAGTTTCTTCAGACAAGAACTTTGTGCTACTGGCTTACAACATTAAACCGGTGAGTTCTTTCCCAAGACTGCAAATCAACCTCCAATCAGTAGGTTCCACTCCATTTCCTCTCCTCACTCGGCTGGGTTAACTAAATTTTGGGCTGTATGGTGGTTAGAGCAATGCTTTTAAATGCATATTGCCGCCTCTGAACTGATTGGATCAGGTCAGGTACCACCTTAACAATTGTGAATTTACCCTTGGTGCACATTTTCAACTAAATTCATCTATATACAGAAAGACAAAAAAAATGGCACAAAAAAAATCCTGCAAATCATCAAGGGCTGGCTCTAGAGGTGACTGTGTAGTTCCCTTCCAAAATTGTACTTTCAGCCAAAGCACCTTCTCTGTCCCCGCCGCACATAACTGGAACTCAATACCAATTAAAATACGTGAACTCCCGTCTCTGACCCTCTAAGTCTAAGCCAATCATTTTAAAGCTTGGCTGTTAGACGAACGAAATTGCAATCACGACGATGTTTAAAATTGTGCTTCGTGTGTGTGTGTGTGTCGAGTTTGTGTCATCGTTTATCTTGTACCTACACAAGGGACAAAAGATGGAAATTAGCCCATGGCTACAATCTTGCATATTTAGATATACAGTAATCCCTGGATTATCGCGGTTTCAACTATTGTGGCTTCAACTATCTCGGCTTCACTAATTTTCTTTTTGTGACAATTCCAAAAGAGATCATTAAAAGTATTTTGTTAATCTTCTCCCATGCCATACAATCCTAAATTATTAACCGTGTTCAATCGTACGAATAATGGTGAATTGATGTCAACACTAAGTTTGTCCGAATCAGCCTTATTTCAAGTGCAATGCTAATCCATTGGCAAGTGTCCACAAAAGAGGACAAATTGCTTATGTTAAGTGTATGAAAAGTTTGAGTTCATAAAATGTTTCATCTCATAAACTTTATCCTATGAGCATTTCTAAGTTATTTTCCAGGGTTCATAATTTGCAGTTCCTTCAACATTTTATTATGGCGTGCCAGTACTCTGATGCTTTCACCCACCCCAGCACTCGCGGCTCACATCCTAAAAAATGATGCTCTGTCCCAACTCAAGCATACCGGACTGCACTTTGGCTCAATAAAATGTCAGTGAAACGAGATGGGGAGCTGAATATTTAAGACAACCCGTGCCAGGAGAGTTAGAAAGAATGAAATAACCTCTTTGGATAGACTGTCATGGGCAGCAGGAGGTGGTACTATAAAGGAGATGAAGGGTCTCTGGGGAGTGAGCAATTAAAAACTGGTGTATATGGCATGGTCAGGTGACTCGTATAAATACAGTGGATTCTTTTCAGAATTTGTTTTAAGCCGCTTTGCAAAGGCTCGGACGTTTTACTCAAAATGCAGATTAAAAAAAGTTGGGGGGAATGAAACAAGTACCTCTCTTTTGGTATATAATTGATTCAGGTACGTTGTCTTAGTCTTTTTGTATGTAAATATAGACCTTACCATATTCATCATAAGAATCAAGACCACAGCTGTATATTTGTTTGCATTTCCTTCATTTGCAATTCATTCATTCATTTTCTGAACCGCGTATCCTTACAAGGGTTGCATGGGGTGCTGGAGCTTTTTGCACAGCAATGCGCTCGTAACATAACATTAACAAATTTAAATGAACTTGGATTACAATATAGACATTACATGAGGGAGCTGCGACCAAAAACCAGTGCCCATGATGTTCTTATGAGCAGCCTCTCGCGTCTGCTCGTATATCAATATTTGTCTCGTATCTCAAGGCAACCGTTTGCTCGAAATTTTACTCGTATCTCAAATTGCCCGTATTACTTTTATTGTGTCTTAGTATTTTACTGTAAAGGCAATTGACTGTTAGTACGCCACCTCTGCTCCAAATTCAGTTGACTAGCCACCCTAAATAGGAGAAGTGCTATCGAAGATGGATTCTGACGACCCCCTTTGTTTTTCTTGGGTTCTTGCCACCGTCATTGGTATGCAGCAACAATGTGAAACATCCAAAGACAGGGGTGGCAGGTGGGATGGAAGCCGTCACCTTCAATCATGCATTCCCCAGTTACAGCGTGAGCCCACCGTTCGTCTTTGCGTGAAGAAACCCAACCCACCCAATTCCTTATGCTGCTCCCCCACTCGTGTTTTTTTTCTGCCTATCTCGAGGCAATTTATGCTGACTTGTGCAGTTTACAGCCGAGAGGAGAGCAAGAGAGGAAGTAGCAGTGGTGGAATTGGGGACGTCAGTGGGTGGCGGTCTTGGAGGAAATAGGATTCCGTGACTAGATATACCATCCAGTTAAAATCCATCGTTGAGATTAGTGTTTGGAAACGGCAAAGGTGCTTAGCGAGTGGCAGGACAATGCAGAGAAACCATTCAGGAAGCTGTGCAAAAAAGTTGCTTTTCCATTAGGGTTTCAGGGAAGCCTGCTGGGTGATAATAATTTTTTGGAGAGAGTCAGGATATTTAGCTGCGTGGGAATCAGGGAGAGATGTTTGTGGATAATCATACCTGTCAACCTCGGCCAATTGCTCCACTTTTAATGATTGCAATTCCCTTTATGAAGCGGTAATGTTCCGTACAAATGCTTGATAAGGGGAATTGCATTCATTAAGGAGTGGTTAGTATGTCGGCCTCACAGTTGGGGATCTGGGTTAAAATCCTGGTCGGTCCACCTGTGTGGAGTTAGCATGTTCTCCCTGAGCCTGCGTGGGTTTCCTCCAGGTACTCTGGTTTCCTCACATATTCCAAATACATGCATGGTAGACTTCCTGGACACTCTAAATTGCTCCTAGCTATGAGTGTGAATGTGATTGGCTCTGGCCCGAAGTCAGCTAGCATAGACTCCGGCACCCCTGCAACCCAAGTGATGACCCTAGTGTTGACACCAATTCAAGAACATAAACATCCATTTTGAACATGAATATGAAAAACTCTAGGCTTTTTCCCCCTTCAGATCACTGTTTGGTCCGCTCTGTATTTTGTTAGGAATTTTAACCTTGATGTCTGGCCACACCTCACGCTCTGACCCGGATATGTCTGCTCAATTATTTTCCCATTTCTTTTCCCGAGGCTCCCAATTGACCTCCTCGTATCCCTTGCAGCCTCGACCTTGCATCACTCCCAAACCAAGAGACAAATCCAATATCCCTTCTTCAAGTGTGCTTTGTCTGGGACGTGACATTTCATTTCTGTAAGGACTCGATTGCCGAAAGGCTCGCAAAGGCCAATGGGAAAATTGCCTCTTTTGGGTCTGAAACCCACCGAGCGGAATGGCAAGAATCAATGTATCACCTTGAATTCATCAGGTTATACGGCAATCAATTGCAGTCAAAACACACACTTTCACACACAAATGCACACGCAGACACAAAGAAGCTGGTCATTAGTCTTCCTGGACGTGTTAATTTAATGATTCTAGGATCTGCTGATGCTTGTGACACTAGATTTGGCCAGTATAGATCTCACAGTGAAGGCTTTTAGCCACAATGTGAACTTAGCAGAAGAACCCTTCTAACTTTACCATCGCTGTGATTGAATGTTTCCCTTTTCAGATTTGATTTTGTTCATGATCATCTGATCAAATTATTGCTTTAAAATCCAAACGTTTGCTATACGTTAATAAGCCTGTGCAGCCAAACTGCGCCTCTGCGTGATCTCCTTTACCTCTTTCAGGTGTTCTCTCAGTCTTTCACAGGCACCTTTGCTATCTACAACGTGGCCACCGGGTAGGTGGACCCCTGAATGCCAATGCATGGGCTGCATGCCGGCAGACGTGCAGACTGACAAACTCCTCTCATCCAATCCGAGCCTGGTGCTTGCGTCAGACATATTACATTCATTCATTAGCGTTCTCTCCTCAGATTCCACTGCCTGAGAATCATTGTCAACATTACGTGAATGATAAGGGAAAGCCGATCCTCTGGGGAACTATTCACAAAAGGAATGGCAAGCCAAGCCGTGAAAGCGATCGCCTTCTGATGGTAATTGGGAGGTTTTTCCTTGCAAAGGCAGCCAAGCCAAAGGAGGGATTGGAGATGTTGCACCCCTTGCATGAACCAACTCCATTTTCTCTCTTTTTCTTTCCCGTTCTCTGCATCTTGCTCAGACACCAGAGCATCTTTCAGGCCAGGTTACGTAGCAACTGTGGAAATTGGAGAGCGGGAAACCGGCTCAAAACGGCGGTTTGACGGATGTTCGATGTTATGTGTGTTTTGCAGAGATCGACTGGAGCTTAGGCCACCACTGGAGGAGGAGGAGGTCAAGTTGCAGTACGCTTCCTGGGGACCTCAAGGGAATCAAATGGTATGGCAGGATTTGAATATGACACCTGTGTTCACCTGGGACAGGGGGCGTCAAGAGTTTTTTATTTTAGTAAAAGTTAATTGACTGGCCGCCATTCACGTCGCTAGACGTCAATGGCACTCTAAGCTGAGCATCCACTGCCAATGTAGGTGAAAGGAACATATATTGTTGTCAATAGCAGGCAATGAGTTACCGTATTTACTCGTGTATAAACCGCACTCTTAAAATTGAGTTCATTGAATTCAGGCAAAACAACAACCCCAGCCAGACGCGGCCTACGAGGGGTTCGATCCGGCCCGCCTGCCGTTTGTTTGACACCCCTGACCTAAAAGGACACCAGCAGGAAGAATCATGTTTAATACAGTTAAAAAACTGACTTTCATGTGGAATTAGATGGTGTTCCCTCTTTTTGGTGAGCTATAAAATCGGTAAAGCACCGTTTCAAGGATTTGCTGGCTTTCTTTCATTGCCAGGCCTTTGTTCTCGATGGAGACATCTACTACAAATCCAGTGTGAGCAGCCAAGCTCTTCGTCTCACATTCACCGGTGACCGAAAGCATGTGGTGAACGGGCTTTCAGATTGGACCTACGAAGGTAGGATACAACGCTTTGCCAAGCGCCAAATGAAAATGTTGGATATATGGAAGTAATTGCTAGTTTTTTTTTAATTTGCCTATGCCTACATCTTTTTTGGGGGGAAAAAGAGGAGGTGCTTTTGTCTTACGCTGCCCACTGGTGGTCCGTGGATGGGGCTCGCCTGGCTTACCTCAGCATCAACAACTCTGCCACGCCCCTTATGGAAATACCGCAATTTTTGGGAGGCCTCTATCCCACCAATTTGATCTTCCCCTACCCTAAGGTAGGTTGTACTTTAAATATTATGTATATATCAAACAACTCAGTTTTAACATAAATATATTGACGACTTAGAGTTTTCCTAAAACAAAATATGGCACCTTAATTCTCATTGAATAGTGCAAAAACAGGGAGAACATGCAGACTCCAAACAGGTGGACCGAGTTGGATTTGAACCCAGGTCTCCCACGGTGAAGCCGCCGAGCCACCCGTGATTTGACATCAAATTTGAATATATAATTGTACATACTATGCATTGAAATCAATTTTTTTTAAATGGCGCACTCACACTTAATTCTTTATATGGCTAATCTGAATTTGTTTTATTGAACATAGCTGAAATATTACTCTGTTCTATGAATTGAGACCATGTAAACACACTTTCACCATCTGTTATCTGGTGGAAGAGCATTTCTTAATTTGCCTGTCATCTTCCAGAATATTGCTGGCATTGACAGATGAACCAAAACACATGAATCAAATGACTCACATGCAATTGGAAACACGGTTGTTTTGACTCCTCAACCAACATTAAATTGTCCTTATATCCAGAAACATGTGTCTATCGATTGTGTTCATAGGCTGGCTCCAATATCCCGTCAGTTAACCTGTTTGTTGTGAACCTGTATGGACCGGCACACACGGTGGAAATGTTGCCTCCTGATGTAGTACAAGCCAGGTAAGTCATCAACTTTTAAAATAAGGATCCCATTAAATTTAATAATCCTTAATTCTCAACTTTTGGCATTTTTTTATTTGTCTGACCATGTGCAATTCAGCCTTGTAAAAGGAATTTGCCTCATGAAAATAATGTCCTGCTGTTTCTTGCAGAGAGGGCTACATCTCCATGGTGACCTGGATCAGCAGCACCCGGCTGGCCGTTCGTTGGCTGAACAGGGCTCAGAACCATTCGGTGCTTTGCGTTTGCGAGGCCACCACGGGGGCGTGCGCAGAGGTGGGTAATCATCATTAGTCACATTCGGAATAGATTTTCTCAGCTTGGTCAATGTTTACTACACTAATAGAAATTGCTGAATATATTTTGCAGCATGAAGATAAATGTTCCTTAATGTCAAGGAATATTTACATACATCCTCCACTAGAAGGGGAAGTTACTCACTTTAATGCACTGCAAAAGTGCTCGACCCACATTAGATGATTAGATGTTCTGTACATTTGTTACATAGGTGATTTACAGTGTGATTAAATAACACATTTGTAAAAATGACATTTTTCATCAAATATATTACAGAATTGAGAGTATATACATTTTTTTTGCTTGAGTTCTGCCTACAAGTTTATTTTAGATTTGTGTCTTTTTTTTATGTTGCTAATATTTTTAATATTTAGAATGCACTAACAATTCTAATGTATTCCCTCTGAAGAAACACAAGATGACCTCGGATATAATTCACCGCCAATGGCAGGTACGCAGAATTGCAAATATTCCTCCTCAGTTGCATATTTTATAATAAAGCATGAAACGCCCAATAAATTACAGTGACTTCAAATGGACGAAACTAATTAGAGATTCAAATTTCTGAAAATTAACACATGAAAATAAGGCATGACTTCTTTTTCTTGTGGACAATTCCGACTTTAAAAAAACTTAATTCAATTTGAACTGAAATGCTGGTATTCATTATTTAATATCTTGTATTTTTGCTGACTTGAAGTGTTGTTTGGTGCTTTTTTTTCCTCTTTCTTTTTAATCTCCGCAGGACATGCCTCTTTTCTCAGAAGACGGCGCTGTGTTCTACGCCGTCCTGCCTGCCAAGCAGGGTGCCCGTGGAGAGTTCAACCACATTGCCACTCTTTCAGCCCAGGTCTGTCTTAGACTGATTAGTGTTTATTTCCTCCAAATTGTCCATTAATCCTTCAGCGGAGGTGAAGTAAAACAAGACTTGCTTCCAGGCATCCTTGCCTTGTTTGCATTTATTGCACATTCGTCCTCACTCCAGATAAATCATGACCAAGACATTCTTGTTTGGCCACTCCAATTGATCCTCAGCACACCAAACAAAGTGAAGAGAAGAGAAATAGTGCTGTTAGAAATGTTACAATAGGACATTTTTGTCTTATTTGTCATTAACACTTAAGTGCATTTGCCATTAAAAGGTGAGACCTTCCCGTGGGGCCCATTAGTGAATGGAACATTTCTCACCGGGTTATTGAATGTCCTTTCTTGCTCAAACATAATTATCATGAATTTGACTTTTAATGTCCTCACAGCACAGCGTTCCGTCTATCCCTCCCCGTTTTTTGACATCTGGAAGCTGGGACGTCACCTCGCTTTGCGCCCTGGATGAAAAAGCCGGAAAGATGTAAGTGATATCCTTTTTACTGTAAATTTTTCACTAAAAAACTATTGATGGATTTCTTATTGCTTTTTAAAGTAACAAGAAGGAATCAAAAGGGTAGTTTGTTTGAATAGTTTGTAGGAATACTTGCTGATGGTATTTGGATTTAGATTATAGTTTAGTTCGGGCATTTTTCTAAAATTTGAAAACAGAGATTGATCAAAGTTCTAATATATAATATAAAATCCATGCAAATCAACACATGGTGCACCACCATGAGATTCCTTTGGCCTATTGATATAGTAAATTATTGCAAATGGGAATTACAGTAATCCTCGGATATTGCGGCTTGAACTTTCGCGGTCTCACGACATCACAGAAATCATCGGGGAAATTTTTTTGGCGTTTAATTTTTTTCTAAGTACATAAAAATATGAAAATCCATGCTAAAACTCGCAAGCGGAAGCCACTCCCCTGTCCTCCCATATGAATCAATAGCTGTTTTGTCCAAGTTCAAATGATTAATGATTAATTATTATTTTTTATTATTATTACAAATATAATGACGATTATTATCATAACCAGTTTGGTCTTAATTTATGGCCTACAGCTATTTCCTGAGTACGGAGGAATCCAGACAAGCCAGGCACCTCTACAGGTAAGTTTACGCTAATACAAGAATGCTGTATTCATTAACTAAAACTGACAAGTCAACATTTCCGAGTACATAGAGGCTTGCAAATGTGGATTGGAATGCACCTCAAAGTCCAGGAGGTAAATTGTCATTGCATAGGTGCGGCAAGGGGATGTCGTTAAGTTGCATAACAATGCAAACCATAAAACCATCATCGGGTGTGATTGTCGTATTTAACTCATATGCTGCCAATTGCGGTGATAAAATTCATTTTAACAAGAAGGAATGGCAATGAAGAATCGGTTTTCGTTGCCATCCACAGCAATAGAAGTGAAATGTATTTAATCTTGGAGTGCTGACAGTGAATGATCCCTGCCAGTCCCTCCCACATCAAATGAATTTAAAGTCCCACAGTCAGAGTTTATTTCACATATAGTAATTAAGTGATAGAATCTTGTCATTCTGATTCATGATTGCCAGGAAATTTTTACCATCAAACTTCAACCCACAGGCAGAATCTCCATAACATATAGTATATCATACATTTAGATTTCTCTACAAGCAAGGATAGCGTTTTGGAAAAAATGAATAGTTAATCATATGAAAGTATTAGCCACCTGATGGTGCAAGCAGTCTGGGTTCGATTCCCACTTGGTGGCAGTGTGAGTGGTTGTCTGTCTCTCTGTGTGCCCGACAACTGACTGGCGACCAGTTTAGGGTGCCGCCTGCCTTTCGCCTGAATAAAAGCATTAATTTTTTCCCAATGTACTTTTGGTGATGTGCCAACAATGTCATTACTCACAACTTTGGGAAACCTTGTACATAACAGTTTTCAGTCAAAAATTTTGAGGGAAGCATCAAAATCAAGTTCAATCAGTTCAATCCACTCTGCCAAACAAGTTTGACGTTGCTTGAGGCTTCATAGAAAACAGCAGGCCATCGTCTTAGGGCGGTGTTTCCTAAACTTAATCGAAGCAAGGCACATATTTCTTTTTCCAATAGAAAAAGGTCACTGCGCACCACCAAGCAAGATATTGATATAATGCTGAACTAGAGTAATTGTACTCACAGATTAGCATATTCGGTGTAAAATCTGGGTTTGTATAGTTTAATAAAAAGTCATTTGAAGAGGTTTAAAGCCCACATGGTGATTTTAAATCTTAATTTTTGTATAAATTAAAGTGTTTGGAGAGTGGTTAACCGTAACAGGGCTAAACGATAGCTCATTCTAATCATGACAATCCCTTGCTTTCCATTTAGGAGTGAATGTGGCTGTGTAGAAAATTAGCATGAACCATTGCCATTTGTAACTAAACGCATCTCTTGATTTCAAGCGTGGATGTGCACGGAGCTTTTCACCGCCAGTGCATCACCTGCAACCTCCTCGATGGATGCAACTTCTTTCAAGCCGAATTCAGTCCCAATTGCACCTACTTTACTCTCCGCTGCCTTGGTGAGAGCCAAGATGCGCCGGAATATTAGCAATCCTATCTTTCAAATTCTAACAGAAAATAATACAAGTGCCATGAAAAAGCAATCGAAGATATTGCACTTTTAATCTTCAATGTGTAAACTTTAAAATCGGATCATTTCAGTCAAATTACAACTCTGATCCTTTTTTTTTTCTTTAATGTAGACGTCTAATCTTTGTTTTCAAATATCTGATCACTTCATCAGGTCCAGGAATTCCAAAAGTGACAGTCCACTACTTAAAGGACCCCTCCAGTGAGTATACAGAAAGTTGGCCTCGAAAGCCGCGGTGGATAGTATATTGTTATTGTTGTCCTTTGGAAAGCATTTAGGCTGTCCGCCTTAAATGTAGCATTTTATTTTCCCCCGTTATGTGGCTTCCATCCTATAAAATCTCAATTTATGTGGTTCTGAATCTTCGTGATTCATCTCGACACTGAGATGAAAATGAAATGTGTCTTTAAACTTTTTTAGGATACGTTATCTTGGAGGATAACACTCCTCTCTCCAAAGCACTAGAAGACAAACGTCTTCCCGAGACTCTGTTCAGGACCTTTTCTGCGGACACCCATGGTATAACAAACATTTATTATGACAGCAAACTGACATATTTTATCTCCAATCAGAGTCATTTCTGTCTTGAACTATCCCAAATTACTTTGCCATCTACCTTAGTATCTAATTGGAAATTGCATTTACTTTCCTCAGATATGCACCTGAAATTATCTTTACCACAAGGTTATGAGGCTAACCTACACCCTCTGCTTATCATTTTGTAAGTCGATACTTCTACTGACCCGGAGTATCAGTTTTACCCCAACATTGCCATTTTAAAGTTCTTGGGTTTTCTTCTTCATGTCATCATTCAGCAACGACCATCCCGGTAGTCATTCTGTGACAGAAGAGTTTGAACTTGACTGGCCTCAGGTCCTCTGCAGCTCGCATAATGTAGCGTTGGCGTGGGTGGATGGCCGTGGACAGAAGACCCCCACCTCAGACCCCCGCAGGCTTGGTTCACTTCAAGTCAAAGATCATTTGGAAGTTGCAGAGTGGGTTCTACACAACACCAACAGAAAACATGGCAGCGGTGCCTGTAAAAAGTAACTAAATAGTACATGGTTTCCATGGCATTTTCAGACTGTTGATGAAGCTGCCGTTTATTGACGATCGCCGGATGGCTCTTTATGGCAAGGTTAAATGTTTTAATTTTTTTTTTAATTCTTAGATCAGCACTCCCAAAATGATTTTAGTATTACTACATTCAGGCATATTTGTTTTTCCAACAGGCATTTGGTGGACACTTGACTCTCAAAATGTTAACTGCAACAGAGAAGCTCTTTCAGTGCTCAGCTGTAGTGGCCCCAATAACAGATTTTAGGCTTTACAGTAAGTTTTATTTTATTTTATTCTTATTATCATTTTAAAATATCTGTCCTGTCCAAGCTTTGTGAAGTGACCCATATATTGTTATCATGCTTGATGGTGTTTTAAGTATATTGGGTGAACGTGACCAGAGTGTAGTGCATTTTAACTTGGTGAATGTGTTCATATTATATATCACAAAACGATTATTGTAACTATTGATGAACCAATTCACCAGCCGGCACTGCCTGCCTAAGTATTCATTAACAACCTGCCTATCTGCTATTTGTCCTATTAACTGAACGCTCTATCTACCTTACCCAACAGTTGATGAAATTATTTCATACTATACTTCTACTCGTGTTAGACATTAAAGGTTATTCTAATGTTTCAGGTGCAGCATTCTCTGAGCGGTATCTGGGTCTTCCAACAAAGGAAGAACACATTTACTCGGTAAGCTTTTACACTGAAACTTTACAAATAAATAAATTAATAATTATAGATAATTAATTATTTATTTTTAAGGTTCATAAAAATGTGAAAATCAAATCTGAAACTCGTAACCAGAAGCCATTCTTTCTACTAGGACTCAGCACTGAAATGTATTATTATTATTTTTTAATTTAATAATAACCCATTTTTAACCCATTTACTGCGATAATCGAGGTATTACTGTAACACTGTCGATTTATCCATGATTTGTCACTAAGACAGGACTTAAAAGTAAACTAGAAACCTGCACTTAGTAGCCAACATTATTTAAAAGCCAAAATCAATTGGGTTGATGCAATTGTTACGTGAATTTAATGTGCACTATAATTTTAATTTTTATTGCAGACTGCCTCTCTGCTGGATGAGGTCTACAAACTGAAAGACGAAAACTTTCTTATTCTACACGGAACTGCAGATGGTACATATTCCCGATCACGCTAACATTTTCCCAACTTAATCCTAACAAACTAGTGTGTTTTTTGTTTAACCGCAGCGAGTGTCCACTTCCAGCACAGCGCGGAACTCCTGAGCCGGTTGGTCAGAGTGGAGGCTAATTACTCCTTGCAGTTGTACCCGGATGAGGGTCACGTATTGCGGGAACCGCGCAGCATCCAGCACTTCCAGCGCACAGTAGTCAACTATATTCATAACTGCTTCAAGCACAACATTCTCTCGGCTACGGCTGAGGATGGAGAGGAGGAGGATGACTGAGCCCGGTGCACCCTGGTCCTCTTCTCTGGAGCTGGTGTCGTCGTATTTGCGGTCTAAAAGCCGTGGCGGTGAGTGTAATGTGGAGGGCAGGAGGGCGTACGGAACAGCATAAGGCAAGCAAGTCAGCTTCTATGACTTTTGGAAAAGGAAGGAACTCAACACCAACTGCACACGACTATTTCTGCTGTTTACTGTCTGCTCGTGATTGTTTGTTTACAAAATACAGTGGGTATAGAAAGTGCACACACTTGGGTTGTTTTGCACATCGTTACCATTTCTTTCTTTTGTTGTTTGAGTACCGCGAGTCTTAAAAAACTTGGACAAATCTGTTGCTGACTGAAATATTGACTGATAGACTTCTACTGATATTAACTGTCTTCTACTTGTAGTACTTTCTTTAGCCACTGTATATTGTGTGTGAGATGGTGTGGGCTGATGATTGTGCCAAATGTTTACAGGTTTTAAAGTGTAGCTAAAGGTTGCATGATGTGAAGTAAATTGCATTTCCAGTCTTTTTTTTGTCATGGTAACCACTAATATTACATGCCCAAACACTGTGTCGATACATGTTTCATAGTCCGAGTGCTGAAACGCTGAACTCCAAAATGAAGGTCACACATAATGTACAGATGAGTCCTTTTACTCCCAGGCTAGTTGGAAAATATCCAATTTCCTTTAAGGGGAACATTGACTGTAGCAAGTACAAAATGGTATGTTTCTGTGGATGTGTGTGTGTATATATATCTCCACATACATACACACATACCAGATTTTTCAGGCTATAAATGTTTTTTTATGTTCTCCACAATTTTCAATGCGCTTTATAATCAAGTGCACTTTAAACATGAAAATAAACCAACACACTGATTGTGCTTTTTATAGTCCGAAAAATATTGTACGCATACATAATGAATATGTTTTTACAGCACTTATGTAATATAGCACATAAATGCCAAAATGCCAGTTACTACTATTGGAATAAATACATACTCTGTATACAACAATGCAGTTATGATTTGGATATAGTGTGAATCAAACAATCCTGTGGAAGAATATACTGTTTTGATATTTCTGAACTTTTGAATTAGTCTCCTAATGCATGAGACGGTACTCAATTATTTCTCCAAAGACAGTCTAGACTAGAGTTTAGACTCTAAACAGTTGCATGACTCCGATTCTTTACATGAAAACTTTTTTCCCAGCAAAACCTTGACAAATAAAGTCTTGTTTTACAGCAAAATTGTGTTTTCTAGTTGTTGTTTGCATTAACCATTGTTTTCAATGTGCTACTTGAAGTAATTGATGCACTAATTTCCCAAAAAAAATGGTGGTCACTATTTTCAATGAGGAAGTTAGTGTACACTTTGTTTCCGTTGATTGATATTTCAATTTAGAAACATAACATGCATTCCGGCTCATTATATGAACGAATTAGTGACATAACACAACTTGGATTTAATGCCATATTTCACATTTTTGACCTTTGACCCTTTCTCTTCTCATATCAACTACTCTGAAAATTTGAGCTCAATAACAAAATTCCTTTCTTCCGTTAGTGACCTTTACATTCCAAAGGTGAATGACTTCCACTGTTTCATGTTAAAACTTTGATAATAATCTCTTTGTAGATTTGGTTGTCCGTTATTAATGCTACTTTATGTCATATTTATCAACCTTACAATGTTATAGGGGTCCATCACCAGTGTATTTCTGTTATTATTAATTTCAGGAGTATTTAATTTAATTTGTGATTTTATATTCCTACTTTTAAAGATAACTATTAATAATAATTTGAACAAATATATCTATAATTTAAATTGGCCGTCAATTCTTTCATGACAAATATTAATGTTAAATAGGCACAACACAAAATATGATGTCCACATGTGTGGATGTCAGGTCTTTGTGAGGCTAATTTTATTAAATTACCAAAAATAGTCTCTTGCCCTTTAAAGGGTTAAAGATAAGGACTGTGTGTCGTTCTGTAATTTGAACGATTGGCCAAATGTTATGCATCCCGTCTCGTTCGGAGTCGTCACGGATTCCGTCAAATGAGCAGAGGTCTGGCGGCTTTCTAGCCAATCACAGTCCTTTACGCACCTCCACTTTTCTGGTCCATCAGCCAATCAAAATCAAGGCTACTTGCGGGCCTGAATCCCTTTTCAACCTTCTGTTCTTTGGAGGGGCACCTTCAAGCGGTTCCGCGGTGCACCGGGTGCAGCTTCCTGAACTACTGACAAGCCACCAGAATAACTCTTGTAGACGGAAATCATGTCGTTCTTGACTGCCAGCAGGCTAGCGCCTAAACTCCTCAATTCGAAGGTGAGCGGGTGGTGTACACTGGCGGCCTCCATGTTACTTTATCAGCGATCCTTAAGCCGTCAAACCCAAGTTAGCTGGTTAGCCTCAAGGTAGCTAATGTTAGCCGCGACGGCCACATTGTAATACAACTCTGGTGACTGCTAAGGCTTAAATGCTGCAATTAAACTCTTGTATCCATCGAACGGTTCATTCTATCAATTACGATTTTAGAGTCCATTTCGATTGTGTTAGAAAACCTTTGCTGTCGCTGGTCTTTTTATTTTATTTTTAATAATCAGGCGGGACAGGGGACAGATTGGTTTCAAGTTATGCTATGTAAAGAGCACTCTTAGATGAAAGGATAACATTGAAGTCTTCTCTGATTTGGTTACTACTGACTATGAAATTGTATTTCTATTTGTAATTTTAGACAATCCTTGCACTGACACCCCTAAGACTTGTTCACCACCATGTTGACCTTCACTTAAAAATGTCCTATTACTTAACCTAATATCCAGTGTTAAGATCCTGTCAAAACTCCAAAGGGGTTTTTTTGGGCTGCAAAGTATAAACTGCTTGTTAATAATTATTGTAGAGCAGATTTCTATTTGAATACCATCTTGGTATTATACGAGATTAGATTGGGTCGATACTTAATGTAGAAGAGCATGAACTTTTTCACAATATATATTATATACTGTTATGTAATATAATGCGTTTTCCTTTAGAGCACATTGCCTATCTACAGTAACTGCGAACCTTCATTGAACTTTTTAACCTCTTGTTCTACTTCACTGACCTCCACATGTACTGAATGGCCTCATATTAGACTAAACAGCATTAAATTCTGCAGTGTAATCTAGAATTTATAATGCTGTACAGACTGTAATGGTTATCAGTCTTCTCCTTCAAAAGGAATATATCCTGATAACCTCTGTCACACTTACTTGTTTCCCTTTCTTTTGTGCCCTACTTGGTTCTTTATTGTATTCTTACATAAGACCCTGTCATAAAACATCAAATACGACAGACCACCTGATGAACCATGTGTAGCCCAATATGTTACTGAATAGAATTTGTATAAACTAATGGTCCATTGAACTTGATGTCGTTTTTCTGACATAAAAGGCCTACATTCATTTTAGATTCCATAAATTTGTAAACACTGGAATTTTTTTAGTCGGTCACAATTTTTACACTTTCTCTTAACTCTTAAATTGGCCATCATGACCAGTTTACAAAAACCTGACATTTCTACTCGGCAACAGCTAGCTAGCAGTGGGATTTCAGTTTTCTGGCACAAAAAAAAATTAGCAGTGGTAGTATAATGGGGTGGGAAGGGGGTTTTCGGTGGTTTCTGAGAAGGGGGTTCTGCTATGTACTGGTATTAACTGTTTATTGTTAGTGAGAGGAAAGAACCGTAGTGACGTAATGTTGGAAGGAAGTTCGTCATGAAAAGATAACCTTGAGCCTGAATCTTATCCGGTGGTGTTGAGAAAACAATTTCATTTGATCGTGATAGGCCAAATTGTGATTAAAGTGCAGTTCATTAAATAAAAATCAGACTACTTATTATTGTCTGGGATCATTTACAGTGGCATTCATTAATAAATGAATCTCTTGACTTAAAACTAGTTAATAACTTGGAATGTGATACTTCCAGGAAGTGAGTAATGACTAATAATTCAAGGTTAGGTAACCCATCCTTGAAAACTATCTACCTTGTATTGTGACATGTCGTTTCGTACATTAAGAAGCTGGCTTTTGTTTTGTCTCACCTCGTGAGTCAACTCCTAACTAGCCTCTGGGTACTCGTCATGCGGGGGGTAAAGCCAGTATATAAAAACACTGCTCCTTCAGACATCTACTTAACTTGATCTCACTTAGGATTTGTCCTTCAGACAAAACACGGAATAAGTTTTATATTTTCAAAATTTTGTAGTTTTTCAGGCAGAATTTTGCACATGATACCAATTGTGAAAAAAAATGCAATCATGATACGATTTTCAAATTACAATTATTTATTCAGAATAGACCATTGATGAGCGGTCACAAGTTTCAGCTAAGATATTATCATAAGGGACAAAATATGTTGGTATAAATCCCATTACTGCTGTGAGGCCTCCATCTTCCTAGAATAGTCTCCAAACATCTGGCTTCACTACAACACGTTTCTCAAGTGTAGAAATAGCAATGGTGCCCCATTCTTGTTTCATACGGGCCTCTAGCTATAAAACAATCCTGGGCACTTTCTTTGTCATAGCTTCCTCTTTCTGATGCGCCTAATGTTCTCAACAACTCCCCACAAAAAGAAAAGGAATAAGGCAATGTAGTTCCTACTTAACCATGAATTTGGAATTAATACAGCATGTAGTCTAGTCGTTTTTAAAGTGCTCCATAAATACAATTCAAGGTATAGGTAGACGATGGGTTACTTTGTCATGAAATATTCCTGCAAATATTTTTAAGGTTTATGGTGCTTTAGCTTCTTTCTATTCTTCATTTGACAGTAGATCACTTTTTAAATGATTTTTTTTCTACGCCTAGAATGCCACCTACTTCATTACAGCTGCCAGAAATGCCAGCGCTTCTACAACAGTAAGTTTGCGCCCCAATTTTAATGGTTGTTTTCTATGCTCAAGTTTTGACAGTTCTCTGAGAGAACTCTCTCCGCAGGTTAAGAAATTCTAACATTGCAAAAATTTGAGCTATTTCCACACTGATTGCAACTCTTCTAGACAGCATTCCTCTGCTCAGGAAAACACTTTTTTATGCTGATTGTTTTAAAGCAGGCAATCAATTGTTAAGTGTTAGTAAAAAGTGTGTTTTGTGAACCTTTGGTCATACCTAAGTATGTTATTTGGGGATGTGTTGACTTTTTTTTAATGCTTTTTTTCCCCCTTCAAAATGCAGAATCTGAAGGATCTTCTGTCAGATCTCATCCCTAAAGAACAGAGCAGGATCAAGAACTTCAAGCAACAATATGGCAAAACAAACATAGGGCAGGTTACCGTAGACATGGTGAGTAAGTCGTAAACTATGGGTAGGCAAATTATTCCAGAAAGGGCCGCAGTGGGTGTGGTTTTTCAACCTATAAGAGGAAACCTTTCCGCCCATATGGTATCTTAGAAGTGCAACAATCAGTGGAATGCAGTCAGGGGTTTCTTGTTTCAGCAGAAACCTCATTGGTTAAACTGTTTGTGTTCGGTCGGTTGGAACAAAAACTTGCACCCACAGCGGCCCTCGATGACCGGTTTGTCCACCTGTACTTTAAACAATTCATCACCTTAATTTCCGTCACGGGTTTAAAAAAAATTGTTTTTTTTTTTATGTGGAAGAAATAACATCCCTACTGAGCTTGTTACAGTACTCCCTCAATTATCGCGATAATGTAGACCAGACATGTCCGCGATAAACGAAATGATTAAACTATTAAAAATGAATACACAAAAATAAAAAATATATTTTTTACTTCAGTGCTGAGTCCTAGTAGCAAGTGCAGGGCAAGGAAGTGGCTTCTGATTGCGAGTTTCGGCATAGATTATCACATTTTTATGAATTTACAAAAAAAATGTAATTAAAAAAAATCCCGGGGTATTGAAGACGTGAAAGTTGAAGCTGCGATATTCGAGGGATTACTATATCTACAACACTCATACTTTAGAATTGTAATTTGTCATTGGTAATGCAATAAGCCAGTGCACTGTTGACACATCTTTCATTGATCCTCAGTTATTTAACCTTCAGCCGTGTTTCCTACTACTCCCACGGAAAATATTCTATATCAGTAATCTCCTGAGCAACCCTGCACAATGTGAAATGTGAAGTAACCACTTCTGTCATGAGCTCGTCTTGTTGAAAATTGTCCAGTAAGCGTAATCGTGTTCATTTTGGTTATACGTAAACCGTGGCTCGTAACGCGGATTAGTAGGCCCGTTTAATCTGTCTGAGCCGTCCTTTTACTGTCAATTATCAATGGTGTCATCGTGTTGAGGTCACAAATGATTGGAGTGATTTGCTCCCTCTGCTAGCCAATAACACCCACACAGAATGACACAGCGACCCTTTTTTTTTGGACTTCGATAAATCAGGACTCTGCTTGACAACATGAATCAGCGCACCAGCAAATCACAGCCAAAAAAATGGACTTTGGTCTTGGAAAAATACTTCTCCAGTGCGGCATGACTCGCACTTGCATGTACTGGCAAAAAAAATACTATATTGTGACACTGTCTTTTGTTACAGGGAGTGGCTTTAAACATTGCATAAATAATCTGAAAAGTTCACATTTAGTACTTCTCACCTGTACTTGTTTCTTGCCCAGGTGTATGGCGGTATGAGGGGAATGAAGGGTCTGGTTTATGAGACCTCTGTGTTGGATCCTGATGAGGTCAGTGCTGAATAATGTTTGCACATACTTTTCCTCATTACTTGCACCTACATTTAATCATTAAAGGGCATGCAATGAACTCTTTTTGCCGCCATTGACGGTGCCGGACGGAAAATCCATTTTTATTGGAAGAGGCTGGCAGTGATGATCGATTGCGTTGTTTAAAAAATGTAAATGAAATGCCGACTGAGTTGCTTGACATTCACTCATTCTTTACAGGGCATTCGCTTCCGGGGTTATAGCATCCCAGAGTGTCAAAAGTTGTTGCCCAAAGCTGTGGGAGGTGAAGAGCCACTGCCTGAGGGTCTCTTCTGGCTGCTGGTCACAGGACAAGTTCCCACAGAGGAGCAGGTGAGAGTCGCGGGGTGGCACAAAGGCAAAAAAAGAGAGAGAGAAAAAAAAACATTGTTCCATTTTATTTTCCTAAATCATGACGCGTGATGATCAGAATCCCAATATTTTTAAGGCAGAAGAAATTTAGCACAGCTGAATAGGCAAAACTAGAACACGAGTTAAATAACACACTAAGGTAATAATGATATGACTGCATTCATGCTTGTTGCCCTTATCTCGAAACACATGGAAAAAGCTGACCGATAAGCCTGTGTGATTAAAAACCTGCCTTGCAGTCAGGTCAGCCAAGTTAAATGTAAGACACGTGACCAGAACAAGTAAGTGACGGTGGAGACTTGTATGTTGACAGGTGAACTGGGTGTCCAAAGAGTGGGCGAAGAGAGCGGCGCTTCCCTCGCACGTGGTTACCATGCTGGACAACTTCCCGACCAATCTGCACCCCATGTCTCAGTTCAGCGCCGCCATCACGGCTCTTAACAGCGAGAGCAGTTTCGCCCGTGCTTACTCCGAGGGGGTGCCCAAGACCAAGTATTGGGAGGTGAATTTTCACTCTTTTTATCAACCGCTTTATCCTCATTGGGGTCGTGGGGGGTGCTGGATCCCATCCCAGCTGACCCAAAGGCGGGGACACCCTGAATTAGTGGCCAGCCAATCACAGGGCACAAGGAGTCAAACAACCATTCTAGCCTACACTCGTACCTAGGGGCAATTTAGTGAGTTTAATGTGTACACCATTGTATACCCCAGTTTGTAAGGCTTATTCTCCCACCTAAAAAAGAACTGTAACACCCATGTGGAATAAAATAATATGATTTTTGAATAAGATGCTAGCACACGCAGGACTTTTAACCTCTTACTGGCTCTCTTAGTACGTCTACGAAGACTCCATGGACTTGATCGCCAAGCTGCCGTGCATCGCGGCTAAGATCTACCGCAACCTGTACCGTGAAGGAAGCAGCATCGGAGCCATCGACTCCAACTTGGACTGGTCTCACAATTTCACCAACATGCTGGGTTACACCAACGCCCAATTCACTGAGCTTATGAGACTCTACCTCACTATCCACAGGTAACACACGCTACCCTCTGGGCAAATATGTCTTGTGTTTGACAGGAGTAAATAATAAGCAACACCAACATAATGCAGTCTGCAAACTTGTCAGGGTTTTTATGCAAACATTAAAATGCAATGACAAATACATCTGCAATCCAAATACTGTTGTTTGCAAATATTTTATTTGAGAAGATACTACTTTGCATACCCAACAACAACTAACCTTGGTGTCACTTGACAGTGACCATGAAGGAGGCAACGTCAGCGCCCACACTAGTCACTTGGTGGGCAGTGCCCTGTCAGACCCCTACTTGTCCTTCAGCGCCGCCATGAATGGTCTGGCCGGTCCTCTCCATGGCCTCGCAAACCAGGTTAGTCGTCAGCGGAAGAGTACAAAGCCCATAGCTAATTTTATTTTGTTTGTACTGACAGTGTTGTCATTTTTTGCTCCTAGGAAGTGCTTGTGTGGTTAACCGCACTGCAGAAGGAGCTCGGCGGGGAGGTTTCAGATGAGAGAATGAGGGATTACATCTGGAACACGCTCAAGTCCGGAAGGGTGACCGCCATCACTTCTTGTTTTTTGTTTTTAAAGGGACAGACAACCCCTAGTATAAGTAATGTTCATTTTGTAAGGGGTCATAGATTCTTTGAGCCTCAGATAATTGAGAAACTAGGTCTAGAAGATCACTTCAAATACTTTGAGAAACTTTTTCCATGATGGTCCTTTATACTTGGTGCTAAACTTTGCGTCTGCATGTCAGGTTGTACCGGGGTATGGGCACGCCGTCCTGAGGAAGACTGACCCCCGTTACACCTGCCAGCGTGAATTTGCCCTCAAGCACCTGCCCAATGACCCCATGTTCAAGATGGTGGCCCAACTCTACAAGATTGTACCTAATGTGCTGCTGGAGCAGGGCAAGGCTAAGAACCCTTGGCCCAACGTGGACGCCCACAGCGGTGTTCTGCTTCAGGTGAGTCCTAATTTAGACCAAGGGTGTCAAACTCAGATTGGGTTGCGGGCCGCATTAACCTTAACTTGATTTCACGTGGGCCGGAACATTTTAGATATATTATTTAAATTGGGAAAAAAAACGGATTAGAAGATTTGGATCAAAAGCCCTAAATATTCTGTTTTTTATGGATCTAAAACAATGTTTATTGGAGCTTTTTTTGCTGAGTAAGGGAAACGTCTTTTAATCATTTGTTTTTCATTTCAAAAGTATACAAAATATTTTGTCACCCTCACGAAATGATACGGTGGGAAAAATTTTGCCCCCAGCTCACCATTTTGACACCTGTGACATAGACAATATCGGGAGAAAAATACTGTATTTACTCGCATGTAAGCCGCCCGCATATAAGCCGCACCCTTAAAATTGCCTCGAAATCGATTAATTTTACAATTTCTCGTGTGTAAGCCGCCCCCTGATTTACAATTTTCACCTCCATATTCATCTACTGATGAAAAAGTATAGCAAGTTTGTGCGCAAATACGCGGAACCCTTGATTCATCATTTTTGTTACAAATGAGACTTAAATGCGAGAAAATACGGCAGGAACAGCATTCAATCATTGGCTAGCCTTGGCAGCAGTAAACGTCCATTCCATTGGGTTGCACGTCTTATCGCCGTCAATGGTGGTCAATGAGTAAATGACTATGCGCGTGAGTGACGCCGTCCCTGTGGTCCCCCGTCCGCAGTACTACGGCATGACCGAGATGAACTACTACACGGTGCTGTTCGGCGTGTCGCGGGCTTTGGGCGTTCTGGCCCAGCTGGTGTGGAGTCGAGCCCTGGGCTTCCCGCTGGAGCGCCCCAAGTCCATGAGCACGGATGGACTCATGTCTCTGGTGGGCTCCAAGTCGGGTTGACCGCCGAGGGTTAGCGGTGGGTGGTGGCGCAGATGCGGTAAGAAGACGGAAGGGACGAGTCGACCAGCCCCCCGACCTAGCCTGTCCACCCCTGGAATTTCACAGGATTTAAAGAGACTGTATGCTTTTAATTTGAGAAGTACCTCCTCCCACCACTGCTAGTTGTTCCATGATGTGACCTCACCTGTAACTCGCGAGGTGAAACTTTTACATAGACGCCCCCCAGCCTTTTTTTTTTTTAAGCTAGCCTCGCAAGTCCTTGTGATGAATTGAAGACATTTAAAGGGAATCGTGGGAGTGAATTTCACTTCCTTTTGTATAAGTTTGAAAACGGCTAACGAACGCCACGTCCCCCCCGTCAATCAATTGGCACGTCGCTTTAGTCTCTGCTATGCATTTCCCCCTCTGTCCAGTCGTCAGCAGCGTTTCACTCCCATTTATCAGCACTCCACCTTTCAACGATACCACAATGATCAAGCTGTTAAAGAACACACAAAAAGAGGTGATGCTGTCGCTTTTGTTCTTAAAATATATATATAAATATATTTTTTAGTGCCGGCCTGACTTTCCTCTATGATCAAAATAGTCTTCGTTTGAGCCCAACGTGGCTTTTGTCCTTGTAATTCTCTGTCTGCTTACGCGTGTTGCCCATGTCTGCATAAAAGCGCTTTTTCCACTTGGACCCCATTAAAGTAAATACTTTTGCTTCATCTAATCTAACGCAAATAGTCCCCTCCACCCCACCCCCTTTAATTTCCTCAAACTAAGTGGTGTTGAATAAGTATTGAACTTTTCATGGTTGGTTCGTGTTGTGGTTTTATTTATACTTTGTGTACATAGGTTCTGTATATGTATTACTTCTGCTCGTAACAACCACGCAGAGTACCAACTGTGTTGTAGTTCAATCTAGGTAAAAACTGCAGCTATCATGTACATAATCCCCACCACCTACCCCTGAATTTATTTCAAGCTTGCGCTTAAGATTGGTCGCCAGACAGCCCAGCCACCAGGGATTGTGTGTCAACACTCCATTTGTATTTTTTTCTTCCTCAAAATTTGCCCCTCTGCCCTCCGTCGTCTATCGTTTTGCTGCAATTGTTTTGATCGTAGAGGAACAGAAAGGTCGTAAATGAGAAATGAGAATGAAATGTAAGGTGGGTTCATCAGATGTGCTTTGGGGGGGTTGGATGGGTCGGAAAGGGCAAGAAAGACAGTAAAACCTAACCCAGAAAAAAAGGATAAATAAAGGTTTTTATTAACATTGGCCTAAGTTTCTTTAATAACCTTTCAGGGACGTTGGTTACATTTTAGGTTTATTTAAAAAAATGTAAGCATTACACTAGGCTTTAAATTTCTACCTACCACAATGTTAATAGACCTAATTAACTTGAAGACCAAATTAGCACATTTTAATTTGACCTAACAGGACCTTTAACAAATTGCATGCTAATACACTAGAGATTAAATCATTTGCCCTTTCTCTGTTGTCAATGGCAGCCAATGAGTTGGGAGTGGCCTGTCAGGGTTTACTTTTTTCTTAAATCATTATTTCTACATGAAAATATCTGGATGAACGAATGACTAAAGCAAGATATTGGATATAATGAACTATATTTATTTACAATTTTGGCTCCAAATGTACATTTGTGTAAAATAACAAATATTGGAAATCATTACCTGCTTGCGAGTTTAGATAAGAAAAAAAAACTTGTGACACAATGACATTTTTACCTCCTACTTTGCTCATTGGTAAACATTGCTACTTAAAATAGGCCAATGTTTTTCTATCACCTGTCAAAAAATATGAGTGCATCTAAAAACAATTCAGTCTTTTGGTAACATCAGTCAATGTTTTGCTCTACAATCAATGTGTAAGCAACACACCAATTTGATTTATATCTAATCTGCAGAAAGCTGAACAAATTTTATAGCCCAACAGGAAATTTATGCCCACAATGCAAAACAAAAAACGTTGTTGAAAAAATGTTTATATATCACATTGCCCAACGTTAAATTTAAGATTCCTGACTTTTGTACAATCTACTTTTTTTCATGAAAGTATAATTGAAGGACAAAATATTGCTTATGATCATTGGGAAAATCAGAACTCATTTTAAAAATATAAACAGGCCTTTAATATTTCTCCTTTCCAATTCCAAAATTGTATCTTCATGGTTTATACGTAAGATTTTGGATAAGCATTTTGAAGTCTCGTATACAAATATGTGGGTTTGAAAAAAAGGGGAATGAGAAACCTACTTATTTTTAATCAGACTAAAATTTGGAGACAAAAAAAACCCTTCATTTTTAATGCGGTTAAAAACAAAAAGAACAACTTTCCATTTAAGATGCCTCTTTTTCACAAGTGTCAATTTTAGTATGGAGAATAACCCTTAAAAGCAAGCAGTCTGCAAATATACATTGTTGCATCAGACTGAGTGGTAGCGTTCGTTCAGTACACTGTTGGGCTACAAAAGGTGACCACACACGCATGCAAATGTCACACAGCACGACGGCAGGCAATTTCAAAGTGCAGAAAGAAAACCTTTTCTCCCTTTTAATTCAACCGCTCCACACTATTGTCCCAAGCATGGCACATTAAACTCCCTCTAAAAAGCTGTAAAATTCATGAATAAATAGTGATGGCACCAAGCTCACACTAAATTGCAGCAAAGCTGAAACACGACTCAAAAAGTTTGCGATCAACCTAAAATGCGCCATTGATTAACACCACTGGGAAAGCCATTCATTAGCAATGAATGCTTATCTTTTTTTTATTTTTATTATATTCATATAGGAAAATTGCAACCCATGGGACAATATTTTGCACCCCCCATCGAATTAAAGCATTAGTGTTGCCTGCACATATTTTGCAATGGCTGTAAGAAAAATATATAATTTTACATCAAATAAAATTAACTGAAGGATTGATCAACTTTGGAGAAAGGTGAGTGGTTTCAATAGTATTGAATTAAAAAAATAATTGGACTTTTTTTTTCTTAGTTAAACAAAAACCTGAACTTTAAAAAAGTTATTATAAGTAAATGCAACTTGTGTATTTTGCGCAAATATTTATTTAGGGTGACCTCACGTTGCTTCACTCTTTGATTGTGGATGATAATAGACATCCAATCTATTTTAATGATTTGATTGGCTGTCATGTTTTTTTTAGGCTGTGTAGTTATTTGGAAGAAAAATGACCGTGTCTATTTAGCCTGTTCTCAATTGTACTATTGTTAGGCTAATGTATATTTGTTCTTGGTTTCTGGTAAAATACAAAATTACACTGCCAAAAATATATATTTTTTCCCCTTTATAGTGTGTATTCGTTGGCTGATGCCACTTAAAAATGTTTTACTATAATTGATTAATGGGTGAATGCGTTGTTGAATTATGCCAACCTGTTACGAATGCGGCGCACTTTAGGTTAATCTTTTATGCGAGCTGTGCGTCAAATGAATTTAAATTGACGGAGGTGGGATAGGCTGAAAAGTGAGGTCACAGTGAAACCAGGAACTAGCTTAAAAAAAATACGGATAAAATAATAAGCATGTGCCAGGTGGTTAATTTTGTCGACTTTTTTTTTTTTGCCTTTGTTCATTGACCAACTAGCTGGAGGAAGTCTCTTGAGGGAGGTAGATGCGGCGAGGGGGTCTGGAGCAGGCAGCGGCTTCACGTAGGGGGGGGAGCGGACATCACGTCTGGTGGACTTCGTGGAACATGAGCTCTCGCGGGATGCGGGTCTCCGGGCCGTACAGCTTACAGGCGCGTCGCTCGAAAGCGGCCACGTTCTGCTTGACCACCTCGTCGAAAAACATGGCGGCCAGCTGCGAGTGCAGCAGGGAGCGGAACTCGAAGGATATCTGTCAAGGAGAAGGAATGGGAGGTGGCGGGTGGTGAATGGAAGGTGGCGAGAGCGGCGACTTACGGAGAAGTCCACGGTGCAGGTGCGAGGGTAGCCGGGAATTCCGGGGCTGAAGCGCCAAATGGTCTCCAGGTGGTTGAAAAGCTTTCCGTCCGTGCACACGGCCTGAAACGTGGGAGCCGGGTTATTAAAGTTCACCTAAGCCAGGCCCTTTGGAACTCACCTTGACCAGGTGAGGGCGCACGCTGCTGATCATGGACGTGTAGCGCTCCACCACGGGCGGGAAGCCCACCTCCAGCTGGGCTTTGCTGTGGCCCGCCCGCTTGGCCACCGTCTGTGACTTCTTGCACCAGGGGACGAACAGCTTGTAGTCATCCACGTTGGCCACCACGTCGTACATTTCCTGCATGGAAAACCTGCCAAGCATGGGGTGAGTTTTTATTTTATTTTATTGTTTTTCATTGTCCCTTTTCACTGTTTAGCGCTTTTGACAATTACAGTAATCCCTCGTTTATCGCGTCTTCATTTATCACGTTTTTCTTCTCGCTATTTAGTATTTAAAAAAAGATTTTTAAGTTCATAAAATGTTTGATCTACATTAATCGTGATTTTCGGGGGATTACTGTAGATGTCCAATCAGGTGGCTATTTAAGATGAAACAGTGAAATTAGATTGTCACTGGTCAAAGTTTGTTTGAATGGGTCCAAATAGATTTGAGGTCCATCCACGTCAAAAGAAACCAGAGTTTACTTAAAACCTCTTTCAAAGGCCGAAACTTTTTTTTCTTCAATTAAATTTAAAATTTTAGATGGTCGATTTTTAAGGCTTTTTGTGTAAGCTGCTAAACTTTATTTTAGTGCTTTGATCGTAATAAACTATTCAAACTATGTATTGCATTAAATCATAACATAAGAAATAGAAATCGCAGAAATATTTGAAATTCCCTCAACAATCGTGTACACACATTAGCCACTGGAAGGCAGTATTTAGCAGAGAAGCGCAGGCTTTATTAAATTTGTAGAAAAGGAACCATATGTTGATAAAACCTTTTAGCAATGTGTTGATATCATTCAGGTTTTTTTCATCAGCGCGTTGATGGTGCTTTCCATTGACATGACAACAGGTGCCCAAAAAAAGATTTTTTCTTATATTTATTCAAAATATGTGGAAATTCTTTTGGTATGGGGACTTGAGTGTAACAGCTTTAATTAAAATTGGCATTGGTTTGAGAAACTGTTCAAAATGGCCAATTTCTATGTTATGTTTGATTTTTTTTTTAATTACCAGATCGACCTACAAAAAAGATTCTTGGTCCTACCAAGAGACCAAATTTATTTTACATGATGGCCTAGTCTGAAAGACTTACAATAGTTCTAATGCTAATAAATAAAGAGATTCTAGGCGGCGGCCATTACAATACCCGAGTATCCTGCGCTCCGAGTACTCCTTCCTTTTGTTGGTGAGACTGATGAAGTTCCTGCTCGCAGAAACACTGGCCATGGCGTCCCAGTCGTGAAGGCAAAGCACCTTGGGAGATCTGGTCATCAAAATGCCACACGAGGACAAATGCCTGCCAGGGTAAGAGAGACCTCGTGAGCGTGAAAAAGCCAACAGGTGTGTTGATGCCGGCCGGTCGGCCTCCCGCGCTTGACAATAGGGGACAAAACAAATTTGGCGCTCTGCTGCTGGTGTTTTCTCACAGGACCTGCGCTGCTGCGTCACGTGATGTTGGAACGTGGTTTCTGGTGGCTGACCTCCAGCAGCCAAGATGTGGCTAGAAATATCTCACTGTCGAAGGTATTTTGGAAAGGGCCTTTCGCTCAATGACGTCGCGGAAAATATACTACAAAGGGTTATACAGTCGTACCTCTACTTACGAAATTAATTGGTTCCACAACTTTTTTCGTAACTTGAAACTTTCGTGAGTCGAATTGTACTTTATATGTAAATTCTCTTTCATTCATTCCACAGTCCTCACACTAAACTAAACCCTTTAGAATTGGGCAAAGTGTCACAATTTTTTTATGAAAGATGTGAGGAAAATTACAAAAATGAGAAAATTAGGAGGAAATTTGTCCGCCAGTGAGTACATTTTAAAATTTTGAGCGTGCCCCATGTGTGCGAAAATTTATGATGAAATTAATTAATGAGCATTTAGCTGAGGCGGACAGGTATTTAAGAGAGAATCTTGAAACATGGATAGTGGTTGTTGTGAGACAGCCAATTGAATTGAATGCTTTTATTGTCATTATGAGATAGAATGAGAGCGATGAAATGATAGCCCAGTAGAGGGGAGCAAGATTCTAAAGTGAATATCAATGCATCCGTGACAAGATTTTCAAAATAAAATAACAGATAAGGAAATAAATGTACTTTTAGGGGGTTTTCATAACTTGGATCTTTTTCGTATCTCGAGCCACTCATTTGCATATTAAAACATCGTAACCTGAAAATTTCGTACCAAGAAGCGTTCAAAAGTAGAGGTATGACTGTATTATTGGATTCTTCCAAATTTAGTGTACCATTACACCACCATTGTTTACTAAACTTGTTGAATCCCGTGTAACCACAGAACATTTGCCATATTAACCCTAACAACACCAAACTGAGAAAACTTAGTCATAAATTACACATTGGCCGCCCTGGCGAGCATTCGATCGCTGCCGTTCAAATAGATTGGACGTTTATAGGCGTCAATGGCACTAAAACCTAACATCGTAAACAAAAAAGTACCCATAAAAAAACGACACACACAGTTGGATGATGGTTGTTGGTGGCTCTCACCTGATACTTTGTCGCGTACATATTCGGGACACCGCCGGACGGCAGGAGCGAGGAGATCCTACGATGGCAACCTGGAGGTAGTCGCTAAAAGTCCGCACACCCATTGGCAGCCTCCGGGCCGCGGTCGCGGTTGCCATCAAAACAGAAACTAGGCGTCGGGGGGCAATCAGGTAACCAGAACAGGCAAAGGAGAAGCAAAAGGAGCCCGCGCGGAGGTAGTAATACGTGTCAAAATTGGAACCAAAAATGTTAGCGGTAACATTAGCCGGCTAGTGAGTTATCGTAGGAATCCCGATTAGCGCGACATAAAGCCAAATCATCACTCGCGTCCTCACATCGTCGCCGCTCCTAAACTACGGAGGAGTTGTCGGGGACGGTTTATTCGTTTGTTGCCCAAAAGCGACCGGCTGCTGACGACCTTCTGAGGCTAAATAAAACGCCGGTGGGACAAACAGTTTGTTCTGCTTCGTAATTTAAACAGGCACTTCCATGCTGCTCTCTAGTGGATCGGAGGTCAAAACGTGAAAATCTTAGAATTGGTTTGGCAAATTTGGAAAAATGCAATTTTGGAGTCTTATGAATTTATACCGAATGTATTAAAATGTTTAATTAGTCTTTTGTCCTAATTGGCCTGTATGAGCCCAAATGGGGCAAAATAGGATTCAATCCAATTTAGGTTATTTGTCTATTCATACATATTATACTATTTCTAAGAATGTGTGTGTGTGTGTGTGCGGGTTATTTTTTTTGGCCGATAACATCGGACAAAATGGAGACAACAATGTACATAGGATTTGAATGCGTTTGTGAACAAAAAAAATGGCAAATGTATGGCTCTGGGATGTTACCGCGTGCGATTTTTGAATTTGGGCCCAAGTTTTTCAAAAAATCAATTTTTCTAACCAGGAGTCGCATTTTTAAGGTCAAAAAGTGCAACTTTGGGTCAGTTTTTCCGGTACACGCAAACAAACCAGACCAATAGTTCTCTGGTTTTTCATTGCATGCATGTCATCTGAAATGCAGAGCTAAAAATCGATAAAAACATTCTAGGATTGAAAGTGCTTGTTTTATATAATTCTGCGCATGATTAACACATACATCAGAGTGAGACTTGTTGGTGGCTAGCCCAACGTACTTAAAATAGTTGACCCTATTGGAGTATTTGAGTATTATAATGACGGAATTTCAAAAGTGAAGGCATTAGGTTATTAAAATATACAGGCCTAAGTTCTATCAAAGTTATGTTTGCACAACACCATTAATTAATCATTAATTGACTGCAAATGATTGCTGGCAACCCCTCTAGTTCAACCAGATTGGATGTTGAATGAGTTAACATAATTTAATAAGTAGCTTTTAACGGTAAATACATTGTTTGAAATATTAGTTCATGGTACACTCACTCTCTGATCAAATATTATGCAAGTAAAACAAAAATCTAGTATATTATTTTGTATGCATAGTAAGAACATGCAATCACTTGTCTATTATGATCCGACAGCCATTTGTGACTATCATAAATAATTTCAACTCTCTACGTTGCACGGTTTGGACAAACGTGGCGAGAGAATCTTAACATACACACACACTCACACACCCATAAATCACACTTTTTAAGAATGATAGACTACACATCAAGTCTATTTCCTGTCATTTATCTCTTTCGGGGCAGAATTAACAGCGACTACTGCACTTTTTGTCTATTGTGACCATTTGGAATTTGGATACTGAGGTTGATTTTTTTTTCATTCTGTGTGATTTGTAAATTGAGAATTTGATGGATGCTTTCATTTAGTGATTGAAAATTCTGAGTATCTAAGAATGCCGACATTGTCCTTTTGCCATTTTATGAAAGGACATGTTAGTGTTTCGTGCACTATAGTAGTATAAAAACTCTTAGAACAAAGTGACTTTAGAATTGGCGGCCTGCAAGGACAAAGCCGGATGAATTTAGGGAGTCACAAGTGCTTCCATAATCCTCCTTAATGTTGCATTCCTTCCATTTTTTAAAGCAAATCGCAGCCTTGCCGTTGCATGTGTGTCCCATTGTTCTAGTAACATACAAAAAAAACGCAGTTTCTTTTTTAATATACTTCATCTTAAGACACGTTAGCAGCTGTCTTTACATTTCAAGCTTTGGTGTGAAACGCAACTCTGACACGAGGAATTCATCATCACGTCATACTATTGTCATATTATCTACAATCCTCACTTTCCAAATGGAGTCAGGTGGCTTGAGATTTAAGGCAAAGCA
Source organism: Stigmatopora nigra (assembly GCF_051989575.1). Taxonomy (NCBI): domain Eukaryota; kingdom Metazoa; phylum Chordata; class Actinopteri; order Syngnathiformes; family Syngnathidae; genus Stigmatopora; species Stigmatopora nigra. Next base: position 13,267,731 of record NC_135508.1, read on the forward strand.
CATGAGTTCTTGAATTGGTACTAATTCCCCTAATTCAAGATATCTGATGATCTGTTGCTTGCATTAATGCACAAATACAATCATGCATTATAACATCTTCTCCTCGTGCCAATGTGGGTTTTCTCCGGGTGCTCCCGCTTCCTCCCACATTGTAAAAGCGTGCATATCAGACTATTGAACACTCTTAATTCCCACAAGGTATGAGTTGAAACGTGAATGGATGTCATATCATTGTGCCCCGCTAATTCAGGGTGTCCCCCGTTGACTGGGATAGGCTCCAGCACCCTGCAATTTAACATACTACTAGAGAAGTCGTCAGGTTCATGCGTGAAGACGGCCTAAATCTTTGTCCACGTGATTGTGCTACATGTGCAAATTTCTGCGTGTTCTCAAAACTGCACAATCAATCCAGATGCCCCTCTTAACGCGTGTGTGCTTGTGTGTGTGAGTGTGATATTGCAGGGGGTCCTGACACAGGGGGGAGTTTATAAAGCCTTTCTGCTGCTGCCAGCTGCTCACTAAAGGGATATTTGACAAGAAGGAAGATGATGGAGAGGTCCCTCGTGCTGCTTTCGCTGATGCTGCTTGCTTCTCACACTGTGGCAAGTAAGTAGAAAAGATGCATTTTCAAAATGATGTTATAAATATGATATATATATGTATGATATTTGAAGATTGGTATTTTATATTATATATATATGAAACATTTTAATCAATAAAATAATTTAGAGAAATTATGTGATGAATTAATTCACAGTATTTTCATATATAACCAGCACCAAGATTTAATGATTAAAATATAATAATTTAAAAAAAAAAGAAAAAAATATTTGCAGAAAATTATGGGCAAATTAGTTCTTTTATTGAAAATTCAACCCTGTGACTTTTTAAATTTGTATTCAAGTTAAACACAGCTGAGTGTCACATGACAAAGATTTGAGGGCACTTTCAGGCACTGTCAAACGGATTTATATCTATTATTTTTTTAAAAACATTATAACAGTGATATTGGGTGAGATTAGATTGCTGATAATAGTTGCCCACTGTAAAATTGTGTGGTAGGCAGCAATTTTGTACTGTACAAAGCAAAATTCCGCTTGGAGTGGTAAAGTTGATCCTAATCCTGATAAAATGATAACAATAAAAGGCCAAAGTCTAGCTCATTTTTAGTACTGTGTGATGTATATTCTTGCGCCACCAAATCAAGCAAAAAGTTAAAGATATGTTTTGAAATGTTGTATTGCATAGTGATCGCACCAAGTCATCCAAGGTAATGTTTGGTCAGACTTTGAACTATAACCTTTCCGGGGTTTGGTAAAGTTCCATTCCTAAACAAGATATTTCCCTTTTGCTTTTTTTTTTTTTTTTATATATTCATTTTAGAGCCCAAAAATCGCTTCACTCGCCCTCCATTCTGGAACACCAAGCTTTACCCAATCTGGAAAGTTGGAGACCCCCGTTTTACAGACGCCTGGAAAGGTTTGTATCTCACAAAGGTGGTATGCATTGAAGTATTGTACAGTAATCCCTCAAATATCGCGGCTTCATGACATGACGATTTTTTTTTCTGGGGGAATTTTTTTTGTTATTTACATGTTTTTATAAGTTCATAAAAATGTGAAAAACCATGCTGAAATTTGCATTCGGAATATATATATATATATTTTTTTTTTTAGATAGGGGGGACCCTACTTTGCGGTTTTTCGTTTATTGCGGCCATGTCTGGTCTATATTAACTGCGATAATCGAGGATTTTTTGTATACGTTTTTTTTTTTTTGATTGACTGACTGGAGAGCAGTCTGGGTTGTTTTGTCCATATAAATCTCAACATTCGATCTGTGCTTTGAACAGGTGGAAAAGTGACGTTCAATGTCGCCAACGATTCCCCGACCCTGACCGGAGCCAAAGTGACTTTCACCATTGACTTGGAATTCCCACACACCCAAAAAGTAAACGCTGACGGTGATGTGGTTTGGGCAGAGGACTGCGTCATCAATGGTAACACGTTAGTGTACATTCTTCGATACTTACACACACACACACACACCATTTTTTTGCTATGGATTTTCGGTCATTTATACCAAGAAAAAAGGCTCGAGCCATATCTGAACTCATCACGCATTTGTTTCCTCGTCCAGGAACCAAATATTCGGCATCACAGCAAGTTTTCCCTACTCAGAAGACAGACTGGGAAGCGGTCTTTCCCGATGGGGCACCAATCAAAAAGGACAAAAAGCCCAACTATGTGTTTGTCTGGAAGACTTGGGGTAACTCAAGCCTTTTTCTTACTACTATTAGATAGTTCACATGCGGTAGTCGGGTGTCAGAGGTATTTTAGAAAAGTCACTTACTAACCATGCCATGCTTTTATGGATTAAAAACAAAACAAATGATGCAATCTTTGGGCAGGTCAATACTGGCAAGTAGCGGACGGTCCTTCGTCCGCCCTCACCATCGACACAGCCGACATCCCACTGGGCTCTTACTCCATGGACATTGTCATCTACCACTACCGGAGTAAAGAGAAGTTCATTCCTCTGGGTTACGCCTCCACTCAATTCTCCATCACTGGTAGGGAAGTCAAATGGATGATGCTTCTCTTCTTTCAAAAAATCATTTTTGCATTTCTTTCTGTTTCCTTTTGCATGGGGGTAAAAAACATTTTACATTTTAAAAGGCACCGATTATTTGTAGATTTTCACTTTGTGGTTGTACCCCATTAATCTGACCCTGAAGAAACATTGATGTTACGATTGGAAAATTGGTGTCTTAGAGAGCTTGGGCTGTAATGGTGTTCCATTGCTTGCATGCGTGTTTTCATCCGGTATTTTTTACAAGCATCTCCCTATGAGGGGAGTATTACATTATCATTCTCATTTCCACTCCACAGATCAAATCCCATTTGCTGTTTCGCTGGACCAAGTGGACGACGTCCTGGCCAGTGACATGAGCTTTGTCCTGAACAGGGCCATCGCCTTTAGCATTAGCCTGCACGACCCCAGCCAGTTCCTGAGCCAAGCCGACATCACCTTCAACTGGGACTTTGGGGACAGCAGTGGGGCCCTGATTTCCAGAGAACTGACAGTCACTCACACTTACGTCACTTCCGGCTCGTTCAGGCCTCGGGTGGTGGTTCAGGCGGTGATCCCAGACGGGACTTGTAAGCCTCCGGTGGAGAGCACAACCAAAACCGCTGACCGGGAAACCTTGGGTACGCCGTTGTCTGTATACATGACAAACTGACGTGAATGTGGATTCAGCTAACCGTCCTGAATCATGTCCATTCCGTCTTGCCGTAGCTTCTCTAGTCCCTCCTCTGACTTCCAGCAAAGTTACTGGCGTGAAGAGCACCGCGTTTTCCGACATGGAGGAAGACAATGGCGAAGATGAGAACTCAAGTGCTCAACCTGCCTCGGAAGGGGCGCCGGCAGCCAAGACTCCCTTCCACGCCATTTATGAGGCCCACGGTGACCCCGCCTCCAACACCTTGAGCGAAGAGGCAGAAGGTAAAGATGGTGGCAGACATTTTGATGTGGTCATGTAAAATCAAGGATGGGGACTGAGGTTGACCATTTTGATGGAGTCAAAATGTTCCTTCTGTAGTTTTAAAGCGGCCCTGGGGACCGAGAGGTCAAGGTGCAGTGGTCCTCGTCGCCAAAAGGGAAATAAAGGCCAACCTGACTGATGATGACTGCGTCACATATCGATATGGATCCTACTGCGCGGACATTAAAGTGGTTGGTGGGTTGTTCATCGTTGCGGACATAATAAAGCTCTTCTAAAATGATCTTTTTCAGTGTCTTGACGCTATTCTTTTGACTTTTTCAGAGGCTATTGAGAGAGTTGAAATCGTACAAATGGACAACAGTGTCATGGAAACACCAGGCATAAATCAAAATGCCATTGATCTCACTGTAACCTGCCAGGGAAGGTGAAGTTGCAGTTGATTTTTAAATATGACATTGACTTAATAACTGAGGTGTCTCTCCCTTTCACTCAGCTTCCCTAAACAGGTGTGCAGCGTGATTCTAGATGCAGAGTGCTTGAAGCCTCTCCATGCCTCATGCAACATGGTGGAGCCCTCCCAAGAGTGCCAGATGGTGTTGCACCACTTCTTCAACAATTCGGGGGTCTACTGCATTAATGTGTCCATGGCCAATGACGTTAGCTTAGCTGTGACGAGCGCCAAAGTCAACATTGACATGAGTAAGTGGTTCTATGAGTGCGGTGGCTCAATGGCAGTCTTTCTTGAAACTTCACACAACCCATGTTTTTGTTTCAGGCTCCCGGATGGCAACCTCCGGTATTGTCGCTACCGTGCTGGGTGTCGTTCTGCTCGTTTTGTGTGTCGCAGTGGTGGCCTTTTCTTACAAGTAAATGAAGTTTTATTCTTTTTTATCTACACAAACGGGATTGTGGAATATTGTAGTTAAAGTAGTAAACTTTTTTTTCTTAGCGAGGGAAATGTCTTTTATTCATTTGTTTTTTTTTCAAAAGGAAACAAAATATTTTTTAATTATATTCAATATTAAAGTGGAAAACAGGATATATTTTCATATATTTAGATTTTACAAAATGCTTTTTCAACAAAAAAAATGAAATAAAAATTTGCAATTATTGATTTATAAAATGGGGGAAATTACGAAATATAACATGCAACTATAATCTTCATTTGAATTTAATCCTAAAACAGAAAGTCGGCACTCACGATTTACTTTCTCTGGCCGCACAAAATGATGCGCCGGGCCAGATTTGGCCCCCGGGCCGCCTCTTTGACACCATGTTGTGGTTGGTGGATGGCAAGTTAAAAAGAAATGTATTCTGGTTTTCCTGCACACAATAGTATATTAGGTAGGCACCAAAAAATTGTTGACTGAATGAGTTTACATAATTTAAGTTTTTCTTGCAAAATGATAAATTCAATTTTGTAATATTCCAAATTAATCGTGCTATTCATGCACATTTGATCCTGTAGGTTAGCCACGTGTCCCAAAACTGCATTATTTCAGCAGTCCAGCAGGGTGTGCCTACACACTATAGTTCCACTAAATAAGCATCACTGTTGATTTGTTTTGGGGGGTCCATTTCTGAACCCTTTCATCCTCAATAGGGTCACGGAGGGTGCTGGAGCCTATCCCAGCTGTCTTCTGTTACATTACATATATATGCCCTAAATAGTGGATATGACCTCTATTTCAAGTTTCATAGTACTAACGATATACATATGTTACTTAACAGACGCCTGAAGTCCTACCACCATCTGAAGGAGGACATCAGAGTGGCCGAGGACCTTCAAGCTGACTGGCGTCCTAATCGTTCCAGTTCCAAGACGTCCATGCTGTGGAAGTTCCTCAACAGGCAAGGAGTAGTTGACCAACGCCCCCTTTTGCAGGACAGACTAGTGTAAGGGAGACCCCAGATTGCACCCGCACATCACATCCGGTCCCTTTTTTATACTTTTTTTTAAAGACATTAAAAGAACAAAAAAAAACAAAATTAAATTCACGTACCAACTATATGAAAATCAAACTATGTAGCTGAATTATACCTGATTTATGTATCTGATCAACAAATTTTGATGCAGTTATCAAATCAAAGCATTGAATCAATACCAGATTTGTGTTTTCCATTAAACTTTCCTTGATACATTTATGGCCATTTTCCTTTAAACTATCACAGTATAATTACCAGGATTGCGTGTATCCGATTTAAACTGACTCGCACAAACTTGTCGAAGTGGGAAGGTGCGTGTTGGCCAGCAATTGGCTTTAACTTGCGTTTATGTCGTGTTTTTATGCGCATATAAGCCGTACCCTTGACTCCGTCATCAAAGGTGGTTTATATGCAAGTAAATACGTATGTATATATATGCACTTATGTATACATGTATACGTGTGTGTATATATATATATATATATATATATATATATATATATATATATATATATATATATATATATATATATATATATATATATATATATATATATTAGATATATATATATATATATATATATATATATATATATATATATATATATATATATATATATATATATATATATATATATATATATATATATATATATATATATATATATCTATATATATTAGATATATATATATATATCTATATATCTATATATATTAGATATATATATATATATATCTATATATCTATATATATTAGATATATATATATATATATATATATATATATATATATATATATATATATATATATATATATATATATATATATATATATATATATATATATATATATATATATATATATATATTATATATTTTTTTTTTTTTTTTTTTTTCCCCCCTTATACACCTACATTTTACAGTGATAGACTACCACATGCGTTATTCAAATGTTCGTGTATTAACATGCACTGGTAATACGTAAAACGAAACAGGACAACTTCACTTGTCACAGGAGTTTTATTTGGAGTCAAGTTGAACATTTGTAACAATTTCAAACAGCCAATTTGGCAACTGACCGACCGACACTTGTCTGGAATGCCTACATGAACAAATAAGAAACTCAGGTTTCCTGTTTGCTTGTGCCTTTTAATATTCTTCTCCTTCCTCCTCTCCTTCGCCCTCAATGGAATCCACTCCAACCTCTTCGTAATCCTTCTCCAGGGCGGCCATGTCTTCTCTGGCCTCGGAGAACTCGCCCTCCTCCATGCCCTCGCCGACGTACCAGTGAACGAAGGCGCGCTTGGCGTACATCAGGTCGAACTTGTGGTCCAGGCGGGCCCAGGCCTCGGCGATGGCGGTGGTGTTGCTCAGCATGCACACGGCCCTCTGAACCTTGGCCAGGTCGCCACCCGGAACCACGGTCGGGGGCTGGTAGTTGATGCCCACCTTGAAGCCGGTGGGGCACCAGTCCACGAACTGGATGGTGCGCTTGGTTTTGATGGTGGCGATGGCGGCGTTGACATCTTTGGGCACCACGTCGCCACGGAAGAGCAGGCAGCAGGCCATGTACTTGCCGTGACGAGGGTCGCATTTGACCATCTGATTGGCAGGCTCGAAGCAGGCATTGGTGATTTCTGCCACAGAGAGCTGCTCGTGGTAAGCCTTCTCGGCTGAGATGACAGGGGCGTAGGTGGCCAGGGGGAAGTGGATGCGGGGGTAGGGCACCAAGTTGGTCTGGAACTCCGTCAGATCCACGTTGAGGGCGCCGTCAAAGCGTAGGGAGGCCGTGATGGAGGACACGATCTGGCTGATCAACCTGTTCAGGTTGGTGTAAGTGGGGCGCTCGATGTCGAGGTTCCTTCGGCAGATGTCGTAGATGGCTTCGTTGTCCACCATGAAGGCGCAGTCGGAGTGCTCCAGGGTGGTGTGAGTGGTCAGGATGGAGTTGTAGGGCTCTACCACGGCGGTGGACACTTGAGGAGCGGGGTAGATGGAGAACTCCAGTTTGGACTTCTTGCCGTAGTCCACGGACAGACGCTCCATCAGCAGGGAGGTGAAACCTGAACCGGTGCCACCTCCGAAACTGTGGAACACCAAGAAACCCTGCAGGCCTGTGCACTGATCGGCCTGAAGACCCAAAGAACATTAGCACATAGCAAAAGCAAGACCGTAATTTGTAGAATCGGTAAAAAACGGACACCGATACGCACCAATTTACGGATCCTATCCAACACCAGGTCAATGATTTCTTTGCCAATGGTGTAGTGTCCACGCGCATAGTTGTTGGCGGCATCCTCCTTGCCAGTGATCAGCTGCTCGGGGTGGAAGAGCTGGCGGTAGGTTCCAGTGCGCACCTCATCTGAGGAGATTACATAGAAATGAGCCATACTGGGTCTACAAGTAACTAAATTTAATCTAGGAAGGATTATTTTACCAATGACGGTGGGCTCCAGATCCACAAAGACGGCTCTGGGGACATGTTTCCCAGCGCCAGTTTCGCTGAAGAAGGTGTTGAAGGAATCATCTCCACCTCCAAGTGTCTTGTCGCTGGGCATCTGTCCGTCTGGCTGGATGCCGTGCTCCAGGCAGTACAATTCCCAGCATGCATTGCCGATCTGGACGCCAGCCTGACCAACGTGGATGGAGATACACTCGCGCTGCAGAGGGAAAGAATCTTTTCGTTAATCCAAATGCCTTTTGATTTAAAACATCCCTCTTGTACCTAAAACAAACCCAACCGGCCCTCATTCACTGGCAGCCCACGCAATTATGAATCATACCAAGATTATGCGCTTTAGTAGTTAGCAAAAGAGTAAATTAAATATTAAAAACACCAATTGACATCAATACAGGTTCAATCGATTTTGACCAGGAAGGTCTGTCAGGGGATAATCCCTGCCAGTTAAAAGAATTGGCTGTAATTTTCAATCAATTGCAGCTAGTGTTGAAATGTCCTACTGCGTCCCCTGTCGTTTGCTACACGAATTGCAGCATGAGACACCACCCTGCAGCATGAAAAACCACAATGGACACAATAACTTAACCCCTCCCCACCCATGCAGGGGTAAAACACTCTTTTGTTCGTCCATTTGTCTTTTTTTTTTTGGTACCCCATCGCTTGTCTTTCATGCGACACTTTCCTCTTTCGGCAAGGAAATGCAAATGGGACGCGCATGCGCGTGCAGGTTCTCGTTCTGGAATATTCCACTTGCTCTCCTCCACCGAGGATGGACAATCACGTCGTTGTACAGTAAACGAAACAAAAAAACTAAAGGGAGGGGCGAAATTAAAATTTAATGTTAAGGTTAATTTACGTAGTGGAAATTCCATAACGTCAAAATGCATGGAAATCAGATAACATGGGGGAAAAAAATAACCCATCCGGTTTATTCGACGCGTTTTACATATCCCTGCTTAAAACCTATACAACAATGAATGAATAAAGCTTAAATTATTTGAAAGAATTAAAAATAAATTAATAATAAGCCCAACAATTAATTATTCATCCATCCATCCCCACCCAGCCAAGCCCCTCCTTGCCCCCCACCATCGTATGCGGGGTGCTGCATTCATCTTATAACATTTCAACAATAAATATATAAAAGAAACACACATTAACATTATTTCAACTAAACCAGGACGCCTACTTTGAGCTTTTCTCCGCATCTCACTCATTGTTCTCTCCCACGCGCACGCGCACGGACAGCATCACAACCTGCTTCACCTGAATTTAAGAAGCATTCATACCCTCATTTATTAAAAATCAACCCAAATATTACATTTATCCAAGACTACAGAAGGTCAGTCAAGATAAAGACATCGTGCTCGTTTTATCCCTGCAACGAAAACACAAGTACCTTAAAATGTGCGCAAAAATAACCCATGAACTCACCATGTTTTCGTCTAGGGTTCAAAGCAGGAGAGAGGAGGAAGAAAAATATATTTTTGGTCTTTTCGAAGGCCTTTGCGTTGCGTGTTGTACCCAACGGGGTCGATGCAACAACTGCTGAATGAGATGGCGGTGCTTGCACATTTATACAAGCACGGTAGCATTGAGCAGAGAGAAAGGAGCGCTTTACCGCCCCCCTTCGGCCACTTGTATATCTTGTCAATGCATAGTTCTGCATGGTGACAACAATCAGGGCACAAAAGCAGAAATTATTGTATTATATGGCAATTATTTACAATCAGTTGCACTTACATATTCGATTTTTTTTATTCATTATTGTGGGTGTGCTTTTTTTAACAACAGATGTGGTGTGATGTAGGTTCTTGTCGTGCATGAAATGGACAAAGGCGCGCTTGGTATATTTTAGGCGTGGCTTTCAGCCATCAAAAAAGCAGCATGGTTACAAATTGCATCTATTGTTTTTCCTTTTCAAATTAGGATTTTGTGCTAAAAATACAGGTCTTTGAAAAGTTAAAAATGAATAAATATAATACAAAATAGGTCAATTTCTTCAGCTAAAATCCTTCGATGCAAACAAATGGGTTATAAAGGTATCTTTATCTTAATCATCCTAATTTAACCATTTGTTTATGTCGTTTTCTATATAAAAATATTGTATAGGAAACATTGATTTCATGTATATTTCTTTCAATGTGTATTCAAATTGGAAGTCTATATAAGGGCCATAAAACCATAATAGTGTTGTTGTTAAATAGCCAATCTTATTTGCACAAAATGGAATTTATATATGCAAATATTTATGTATTTATTTATTTGCAACTAGAGCAAGATTGCACCGGTTCGCCTCCCTCCCTCACCAATCCTCATCTCCCTCTTTTGTGTCCTCATTTTCTGCAGTGATGTCATCCAGTGGGCCGATCACATGACCTCGCCGCCGCTTAATTACTCTCTATGTGGTTTTGAGGCATTTCTTCACTTTATAATTTTGATGTGAACCCGCCAAAAAGCTACTAAGGATTGTTGTGATGTGTAGCTGTGTTGAATTTCACTGTAGAAGAAGGCCTGCTTAGCTAAGTTTGCTTGACAGAATATTGCTGCAGTGCTTCTGCGACAAACAGTGGATCGATGAATAGATGGAAGAAGGGATGGATGGCTAGATAGACATGCAGAGAGAGGAAATAAAGCCTCTGGAGACCTTTCATTCTCCTCCTTGTCAGCAGCTGTGGCAAAGGGAGGGTGGGAGCAGCTGCACTCCGAGAGTAGAATGCAGAAAAGATAGGGAGTGGTCCTCTCCTGGCAGCAAAGTACTGCATCGCGCAAAGAGAACACGACACCCTTCCCCAATGACAGAGCATTTTCCATCCCGCATTGGCGCAATCATATTCAAATGGCAATATGGCCCATTTTTGCCCTGCTGCAGATTTTCATTTAGGGCTTGTCATGCTTACTTAAAATTAGAACAAAAACAAGGATGGGTATGAGAAGTCTGACATTTTTGTATTGTGAATAATATAATATTTGGATCCCAGGGCACAGTTCGAGACTGGTGGAGGTAAAAAAAAAAAAATAACCACATAAATGAATTCATAAATAATTTTAAAAATCTATATTTTTTTTCATTTTACGTATTTTTTGACTTGAAAATTGATTTATACATATTTTTATATATATCGATGCATTGTTGAGTCAGTGCCATTTAAAGTACTGCTCATCCCACAGAATCTAGAACAGAGATCGGGTACCTTTTTGAGGAAGAGATCCATAAACAATTCATATTTTCAAATGTTATTGTTTGCGAACCATACTCAGAATTTAAAAGCTATTGCTAATCAATGAGACTGTGAAGAAGAGGCTAATGAAAAATATATATATGATTAGTGATTCTAAGCGCCACAGTGTCGACATTAGCTCACAGCTTAGCGGAGAGCTAAAATTCACCCGTCCAAAGAGCCACATGTGGCTCTCGGGCTACCCCTGATCTAGAAGATGAATCTAGAAGCTAGTTTAGCATCAGCAAAAGTCTGCATTATTTGTATTTGTGTGTAGAATTACTTAAACAAGCTAATCTTTGTAAGACGTCTTTTACTATTAAAAGAAGACTTGACCACGCCCTGTTTTTAATATTCCCCACATTTTATAACATAAACATGCATTTTTCTGTGTACAACATCAGTATGAAGAAGCCAAGACGTAGCCTCAGCCTTACACGGCAGCTGCTATTTAAGCCCGGGTCACATGACATCCAGATAAAGGCGGTCTTATGCGGATACTGGGCCTGTATCCAGGCAACGGCGCTATTCATCCCCTAGCAACCGTTAAATCTTGGGAGGCGGAATGGGGGTTGGGCCATCTGTGTCTGTGTATGACTGGACAGAATGACCTCGTTTGTCAGTTAAACCCCCTTAGGCACAAAGATTTGACACAAAATCAGTCTGGGTCGACAAATATATGCATTGTTTACTCGAAAAATGGATAGAGGGATTATCCACGTTCAGCAAACAACGCTTCACCGGTAGCACGGTAGCCTTTTCTATGTCTCGTTACTTGGCTCCAACGACACTTAAGCTCCTTGGCTTTTTATCAAGGGTTGCCAGTTGGAATGGCCGCTAATGTTTTTACTTTTAGAGGATGAACGCTCAACTGGAAAGCCTAATTGATGAAATCCAGGCCAGCCAATCACATGTTATGGATGCAATGCTACATATCACTTATAATGTTTGCCTTGCATTTAGAACTGCCAACACATAAAAGAAAAGCATCCATTCAGGACTAGCTATTTTCTTAACTAGTGAGGAAATTGTGGTCTTCCAAGAATAACAATTCATAAAAGCATTGAGCATTTGCTCTATATTTATATATAATAATACTAGCATTGATTGGGGCACAAGGTTAGCGTTTATTTAGATGTGTTGATAATGCACCCCCAGGTCAATTGTGTACTGTACTAAAGTCCAGCAGAACATTGCAGGTTTTGTTGGGTTAGACAATGTCGTCAGAGATTGAATTAAATGCCTGTATTCTAGTTTTATTGATTTAAGTCATGTACTTTTAATCCTTTATTCGCATTTTACTGTTTTTTTTGTTTGTTAGCGAGTGTAGTGTTAGTGCCTGACTTTGGTGTAGCCAGGTGGGGCTAGTGGCGGTATGATTGTGAGTGCGAATGGTCGCCTGTCTGTGTTCACTAAGGCTAACCGGCGACCAGTCTCGGGTGTAGTCTGCCTTTCCCCAAAAGTCAGCCTGCATGGGCTCTGGCAACCACCGCAATGCGCGAATTAATGAATATTATGTATGTCAGGGCCTGTGGCCAATTAATTGATTTGCAAGATCGAATGTTCGATCCCAGGTCCGGACCTTCTCGTGGAGAGTTTGTAAGTTCTCCCCCGGCTTGCATGGGTTTTCTCTGGGTGCTCCGGTTCCCTCCCACATCCCCAAAACATGCAGACTTGGCTGGTTGGACACTATAAATTGGTATAAGTGTGAGCATGACTAATGGTTTGTCTTCTTATGCTTTGTGATTGGTCAGGCCCCAAATTCAAGGTGCCCCCTATCTGGTCCCTGTAGTTAGCTGGGATAGGCTCCAGCACCCCCGAGACCCCTGTGAGGATGAAAATTAATGAATAAATGTAGTGGTTGAAAATCATACCAAGTATGATACTATTATTCTACTGGTGCGGAATTAATAAACTAGTGAAACAAAGAGTGTAAAAAAAACCTTATAGACTGTAAAAAAATAATGCAAGCTTATTCTAAGTTCTCCTCCCAACTTGATGAATGTCTGGGCCTGCCTTGTTTGGAGCATTACGCTGATATTACGCAGCATTTTCCTCTCAGTTAGCCATGTTGCTGCACAATGCCGGGTGGGGTCAGGGAGGAGGTTTGTGTGACCGTGGTTGCACTAGCCAATAGGAAGCCGGAGAGGGTTTTCACGGAACTGATTGACAGGCCACTGACCAATAGAAAACGGGAAGTCAAAGGGTCCGCGCCACAAAACGCCCAATGGAAGCCCACCAAACCACGGCGCCAGGGTGCGCTAGTATAAATAATGTCGCCAGTGCCGGTGGCCGCCATAACGTCTTACATCGACCCCGTTACAGTCGAATTGTAAGACTTTAACGGACTTTCTTCAAATCCTCTCCTTTCGCCGTTCAACAGAAGCAACATGGTAAGTGTGCTTTTAAAATCTTCGACATTTTTCTCTCTAAATTGTACATGTTTGGCTCTTATCGGTGGAAAACGAGGGATAGATGAGCGATGGAGAAAAAATATATATATTTGTTGTAACGTCGAAATTCGTTTGTCATGATAATTTTTCTAATTTTACCAAATGTGCGAATGAAATTCGAATGGAGTAGACACGTTAGGGAGCCGTTTGACGTTGATTGTTTGCTCACGCGACATTTTTTTTTTACTCTAAAAGATGACTATTTTCTGGAATGGTGCTTTTAAGTCTAAAACTGAATTATTTGAAATGGTTAATGGTTAATGATGAACACAGCGTTTACGCTACCGACCCTCAGTCCGGAGAGAGGAGGAGGAGGAGGAGGATAGACGGGCGGGGGCAATTGGATTGTGATGGGGCGGGTGCTGAAGCCACGCAATGAGGGCATCAATGCAAAGCGAGCGCTTTAAAAATAATGCACGCGAGAAACGTAACACAGTTATTTTCCCCCAGTAACCACATATAGGATTTTTTTTATGCATGTAACTACATTAATTTCATTTTCATCCCTCTGCAGCGTGAGTGTATCTCCATCCATGTCGGTCAAGCTGGCGTCCAGATCGGCAATGCATGCTGGGAATTGTATTGCTTGGAACACGGCATCCAGCCGGACGGACAGATGCCCAGCGACAAGACAATTGGAGGCGGGGATGATTCCTTCAATACCTTCTTCAGCGAGACTGGAGCTGGAAAACACGTCCCCAGAGCCGTCTTTGTGGATCTGGAGCCCACCGTCATTGGTAAGATGATATAATTTAGTTACTTCTAGACCCGGTTTGGCTAATTTCTATGTAATCTCCTCAGATGAGGTGCGCTCTGGAACCTACCGCCAGCTCTTCCACCCTGAGCAGCTGATCACTGGCAAGGAGGATGCCGCCAACAACTATGCTCGTGGACACTACACCATTGGCAAAGAGATCATTGAGCTGGTGCTGGACAGGATCCGCAAGTTGGTATGTAATGGTTGAGCATAGTCGCAGTCATGGGTTATCATGTTTAGCTTGAGGGGAAGACGTCACAGAAAACTTTCGTCCTAATTCACCCCCCCCCCCCCCCCCCCCCCCCACTGCGTCCTTAGGCCGACCAGTGCACGGGTCTCCAGGGTTTCTTGGTGTTCCACAGCTTTGGGGGCGGTACCGGTTCAGGTTTCACCTCCCTGCTGATGGAACGTCTGTCTGTGGACTACGGCAAGAAGTCCAAACTGGAGTTCTCCATCTACCCCGCTCCTCAAGTGTCCACCGCCGTGGTAGAGCCCTACAACTCCATCCTGACCACTCACACCACCCTGGAGCACTCCGACTGCGCCTTCATGGTGGACAACGAGGCCATCTACGACATCTGCCGCAGGAACCTCGACATCGAGCGTCCTTCTTACACCAACCTGAACAGGTTGATTAGCCAGATCGTGTCCTCCATCACGGCCTCCCTGCGCTTCGACGGTGCCCTCAACGTGGATCTGACGGAGTTCCAGACCAACTTGGTGCCCTACCCCCGCATCCACTTCCCCCTGGCCACCTACGCCCCTGTCATCTCAGCCGAGAAGGCTTACCACGAGCAGCTCTCTGTGGCAGAAATCACCAACGCCTGCTTCGAGCCTGCCAATCAGATGGTCAAGTGCGACCCTCGTCACGGCAAGTACATGGCCTGCTGCCTCCTTTACCGTGGTGACGTGGTGCCCAAAGATGTCAACACCGCCATCGCCGCCATCAAGACCAAGCGCTCCATCCAGTTCGTGGACTGGTGCCCCACCGGCTTCAAGGTGGGCATCAACTACCAGCCCCCGACCGTGGTTCCGGGTGGCGACCTGGCCAAGGTTCAGAGGGCAGTGTGCATGTTGAGCAACACCACCGCCATTGCAGAGGCCTGGGCCCGCCTGGACCACAAGTTCGACCTGATGTACGCCAAGCGCGCCTTCGTTCACTGGTACGTCGGCGAAGGCATGGAGGAGGGCGAGTTCTCCGAGGCCAGAGAAGACATGGCCGCCCTGGAGAAGGATTACGAAGAGGTTGGAGTGGATTCCGTTGAGGGCGAAGGAGAGGAGGAAGGAGAAGAGTATTAAACGGCACGCGGTACATTTGGGAAAGATGTTCTCAAAAGCATTCCTTTATTCTGTTAGTTAAAATATGTGGGAATAAACATGATGTGAAGCTGTTTTGGTTTAATGAATGGTTATTCCATTTTGGTTTACATTATTTCAAAACTGCCATGATGGCATACAACATAAAAAAAAAAAACCCATCATATTCACTGACTTCTCGTGCGAAACACCACTGCTCCCCCTACTGGTGGTACTGAGTTGTAACGTTGCGTTGAGACCGAGAGGACCTTCGTTCGATTCCTGCTCAAAATCACATTATACAATCTTTATATCTTAATAGGCTTCCACATATACTACATTACGAGTGATGCACGTC
Organism: Stigmatopora nigra; assembly: GCF_051989575.1. Taxonomy (NCBI): domain Eukaryota; kingdom Metazoa; phylum Chordata; class Actinopteri; order Syngnathiformes; family Syngnathidae; genus Stigmatopora; species Stigmatopora nigra. The sequence continues at coordinate 13,283,711 of NC_135508.1, forward strand.
AGACCAAATGTTAATGTGGCCTACTATTCTTCACTAAAATAGTCACTTTCCTTATCAAGTGTGAAACGGGAACCTTAATGTGTTGCAAAATTTGTCCACTTGCCCTTTTTGAACGACCACAACGTGGCGCTAAAGTGCTGTCTAAGATAACTATAGCTCTTAACTGCCACCTGTTGGTCAGTTTATGAACATGACATTAAAGTCCTAATACCTAGTCATTTCAACAAAACGCAGCAGGCTAAGCCGTGCGCGAGCACTGGACAGCTCCCCACAAAATAGGTATATTAATATTGTATAATAGTTTTACTCATTAAATTATCTAACGAATCATCTTTATTTGGTAAGGGATGCTGAAAGGTGGTGCCGTGTCGCTGATTGATCATATATATGTGTATAATGTGTGTATATACATATATACACATGTATATATATATATGTACTTACGTACGTACATACATACGTACATACGTACGTACGTACATACATACATACGTACATACATACCTACGTACATACATACATACATACATACATACATACATACATACATACATACATACATACATACATACATACATACATACATACATACACATGTATATATGTATGTACGTACGTACGTACATACATACGTACATACATACGTACGTACGTACATACATACATACGTACATACATACATACATACATACATACATACATACATACATACGTACATACATACATACATACATACATACATACATACATACATACGTACGTACGTACGTACGTACGTACATACATACATACATACATACATACATACATACATACATACATACATACATACATACACGTACGTACATACATACATACATACACGCACGTACGTACGTACGTACATACATACACGTACGTACGTACATACGTACGTACATACGTACGTACATACGTACGTACATACATACGTATGTACATACGTACGTACATACATACATACATACGTACGTACGTACGTACATACGTACATACGTACATACATACATACATACATAGATACAGACATACATACATACACACACACACACACACACAGACACACATAAATATATATATATATATATATATATATATATATATATATATATATATATATATATATATATATATATATATATATATATATATATATATATATATATATATATATATATATATATATATATATATATATATATATATATATATATATATATATATATATATATATATATATATATAACATTTTCACTCCATATTTGAAACTACGCGTGGCACTAAATATGACAAAATGTTGCCATCTTTTTATTTATTTATGACTTGTTATTATGTAGGCCACTCTGCACAGTAATTCAATTCAGTCTTCAACTGACTTGACGTTTATGGCGAAATTTTCCAAGTGTTCATTTGTAAACTGCTCATTATTATCACTCAGCATTGAATTCTTTAGTGACGTAAATTTCCCTGTCAATGTGATATTTTCATAAAAAGTGGGCTCCGTGCAGACGTCAGACACGTCCATCGGCGCGCATACTGCAGAATAAGCTTTTGTTCCCATGCTTCTGGTTGTCACCCTGCAGAACAATGTCGTTTCTGTGTGAGTGACAAGAATGTCCCCTCTATTGAGACCCTGCCACTCACACATTCTTCTCTCATTGGTTGCCAACAGGGAGCAGGACGGAGGCCTCCGATGGCACCAGGGAACTTTTACACCACGGACGTTCTGGTTGCCTCATAAAGCTGCAAAAACGTAGGTACCTCAAATGCATCAGTTACAAGAATACACTCTTAAAATAATTGTACAGTCATACTATATCATCTATTAAAGTGCTTGGGTGTTAGAAAGGGGCAGAATTATTGAAAATAATGAGTTTACAGTGATATTATTGCAATTGACTTCCTTTATCACACTATTTTAAAACCACACAAACCATTTGATTCACATAGAATAATTAAAAATAGTAAAATTGGAAGGAAACAAACAAAATGTAAAAGAACGACTACTATAAGACCCCAAAGTTTCATTTTTTTCTGTTACATTTCCGTGAATGACAACATGCCATAAATAGATATGTTTAGCACACTCCATTTTAAACTATCACAGAGTGAAAAATGGAATTGAACATTGCAATAGGACCAACAAATTCTGGGAAAAAATAGCTGTGGTCAAAGCAACAAAATAAAGGCATCAAACCTCGTTACATTCTAGTCAACAATAAACAAATGCTCGTAAGCTGCCATGGATTTCTTCCCGCATCATTTTTTTTTTTGCATTTCTCACGGGCAACCACTTGGACGAGGGTGTGGAATCTTCTCCGAAGTTCACCGGAAAAAGCAGCAGGAAGCTTTGCCAACACTTGAATGCACAACTGAACACGTCCAGGAAACTCTAGCTTGTCCTCGCATGCAGGCCTCCTCCGATGGAGCCTTTTTCTGGCCGGGAGAGTCGCCATCGCTGACTCACAAAACTTGGCTCTCCTCTGCACACTCTTCTTTTCACATTTTTCCTCCTTGCTTTTCTTGTAATGCCTTGTTTTTCCACTTACACTGGCGATTGCCTCAAATTTTCCTGGATCGCTACGAGCGGTGAGACTTAAATGTAAGCAAAAGGGTGAAGACGACTTGGCCAAATATTGTGAAGGTTCGCCTCTTCCATGAAGAAACTGGCGGCGGTCTGGAAAGAGACATGTTCAACATCATAACCACAGCTGCCACTCAGATGGAAAGTGATAATGCATGCTTCTTCAGTCAAACTCTTCCTCTATAAACCTCTAGCCAAATTCGAACCACTGGATCAATTCTAACTTTTTTTAAAAGACTTTTCAGCAGTAAGGCTGACAAAGTAAATCAGTAAGTGGTAAGACCGATAAAGTAAGAAAGATTAGCATACCTGTCAACCTCAGCCAATTTCTCCCCTTATTAATGATTGCAATTCTCATTATTAAGCGATAAAAATGCAACGAGGCACATAGGGTGCACTTAAAGGTCTAAACATTTTCTCCAAAGTGGATGGGGAGCCCAATCAGTACAGTGGTACCTCGACATACGAGCAATTTGAGATATGAGTAGAATTGTGGGCACATATTTGTTTTGAGATATGAGACAAATTTTGAAATACGAGCATACAGCAGATGCGATAGGCTGCTCTTAAAAACGTCATGAGCACTGTCTCTCTACCCGCCACTCCCTCATGTAATGTCTCTACGAGAACTGGGTGGAGCTTTGCATTTCTTTTGCATGTTTTTTTCCCGTTAGTCAGTGCGAATGGTGAAGCGATAGCTAATATGAGAGGAGTATATACTACTTCTCAATGGCAAGTGGGCTTGCATTATGCTATTGTGAGGACATTTGTGTGCATCATTTTCGGAATATTTTGAAGGGAAGACAATAGCAAACAACCCTCGATAGATTGCATCTGAAAGTCAGGGTAGAGGCGGGGCAAATAGAGCCAACCCGAGACGAGAAATGTATTAAAATTTAAAACAAAATTAGAATTAAGTTTAGTGTAAGGTTAGATTACATTTATTTTTGAGTGTGTCTGCATTGTAATCCAAGTTCATTTAAATTAGTTTGTTATGTTACGAGCGCGTTGCCGTGCAAAAAAACTATTTGTGTACAGTAAAAACGGGCAGAAAGTTGAATGTTTCTAAATGTAAATGACAGTTAAATCCCAATTGGTGTTTCCGAACCTGTAACTCGGTATCCTCCAGGTTTCCTGGACAAACACCACAGCTCGTGGCATTCCTGGAAACCTTGCTACTATACGGCGTGTTGATTTGAAACTTTTGCACCGACATGGACTGTACGGCAAAACAATAGGACAATGTGCTCCACTATCACACAATGTGCTTGTTTTATTTGTCCCGTCGTTGACAAGAACGGGCTGAACTTAGACGCTTCCGGCCCTCAAAGACAGGAAGGAGATGCGTTTGCGAAGAACGTTACGAACATCACCGTTCCTAAACATCTGTAAAACATTTACAAAATGATATCTCAGCAAACTTTGTCGTCTTTCTGTAGAGAAGCGTTTTTTTTAAAGTCAGCCTGATGTATTCTAAGATCGACCCCATGACACTTCCTGTTATTGTCTTTGAAGAAGCATATTTTTGCCCACACACACACACACACACACGTTACAGATTAAACACATGACATATATCGCCTTCCAGATGTTCCTTGGAAAACCGCACGTTGACTCTACACTGATGACATATTTCATACTTCTAGTCATTTGAATAGTACACTTGTACACTTGTGAAAGTGCATTAAAAATGTCATTAGATTTTAGATGGTAAGTTTGTTGCTATGTCGTTATTTACGAAAAAGTTTTACTATACTATGTCATTTTTTTTAAAAGAAAAAAAGCCTTACTATACTATGTCATTTTTTTAAAAGAAAAAAAGCCTTACTATACTATGTCATTTTTTAAGAGAAAAAAAAGCCTTACTATACTATGTCATTTTTTTAAGAGAAAAAAGCTTTACTATACTATGTCATTTTTTTATAAGAAAAAAAGCCTTACTATACCATGTCATTTTTTTAACAGAAAAAAAGCCTTACTATACTATGTCTTTTTTTTAAGAAAAAAAGCCTTACTATACTATGTCATTTTTTAAAGAGAAAAAAGCCATACTATACTATGTCATTTTTTAAAAGAAAAAAAGCCTTACTATACTATGTCATTTAAAAAAAAAAAAAAAAAAGCCTTACTATACTATGTCATTTTTTTTAAAGAAAAAAAGCTTTACTATACTATGTCATTTTTTAAAGAAAAAAAGCCTTACTATACTATGTCATTTTTTTAAAAGAAAAAAAGCCTTACTATACTATGTCATTTTTTTAAAGAAAAAAAGCTTTACTATACTATGTCATTTTTTTAAAAGAAAAAAAGCCTTACTATACTATGTCATTTTTTTAAAAGAAAAGAAGCCTTACTATACTATGTCATTTTTTTAAAAGAAAAAAAGCCTTACTATACTATATCATTTTTTAAGAGAAAAAAAAGCCTTACTATACTATGTCATTTTATTTTAAAGAAAAAAAGCCTTACTATACTATGTCATTTTTTTTAAAAGAAAAAAAGCCTTACTATACTGTGTCATTTTTTTAAGAGAAAAAAAGCCTTACTATACTATGTCATTTTTTAAGAGAAAAAAAACCCTTACTATACTATGTCATTTTTTAAAAAGAAAAACAAACAATAAAGAAAGAAAAAAAGCCTTACTATACTATGTCATTTTTTAAAGAAAAAAAGCCTTACTATACTATGTCATTTTTTGAAAGAAAAAAAGCCTTACTATACTATGTCATTTTTTAAAGAAATAAAGCCTTACTATACTATGTCATTTTTTTAAAAGAAAAAAAGCCTTACTATACTATGTCATTTTTTTTAAAGAAAAAAAGCCTTACTATACTATGTCATTTTTTAAGAGAAAAAAAGCCTTACTATACTATGTCATTTTTTTAAAAAGAAAAACAAACAATAAAGAAAGAAAAAAAGCCTTACTATACTATGTCATTTTTTTAAAGAAAAAAAGCCTTACTATACTATGTCATTTTTTAAAGAAAAAAAGCCTTACTATACTATGTCATTTTTTTAAAAGAAAAAAAGCCTTACTATACTACATCATTTTTTAAGAGAAAAAAAAGCCTTACTATACTATGTCATTTTTTTAAAAAGAAAAACAAACAATAAAGAAAGAAAAAAAGCCTTACTATACTATGTAATTTTTTTTAAAGAAAAAAAAGCCTTACTATACTATGTCATTTCTTTTTAAAAGAAAAAAAACCCTACTATACAATATCATTTTTTAAGAGAAAAAAAAGCCTTACTATACTATGTCATTTTTTTTTAAAGAAAAAAAACCTTACTATACTATGTCATTTTTTTAAAAGAAAAAAAAGCCTTACTATACTATGTCATTTTTTTTAAAGAAAAAAAGCCTTACTATACTATGTCATTTTTTTAAAGAAAAAAAGCCTTACTATACTATGTCATTTTTTTTAAAGAAAAAAAGCCTTACTATACTATGTCATTTTTTTAAAGAAAAAAAGCCTTACTATACTAAGTCATTTTTTTTAAAAGAAAAAAAACCTTACTATACTATGTCATTTTTTTTAAAGAAAAAAAAGCCTTACTATACTATGTCATTTTTTTAAAAGAAAAAAAGCCTCAGTATACTATGTCATTTTTTTAAGAGAAAAAAAGCCTTACTATACTGTCATTTTTTTTTAAACGAAAAAAAGCCTTCCTCTGTCAACACGCGAGTCCGAGAAGGCCACCATCGACGGAAGAACCGAGATTGGCGCGATGTGCGCGTTTTGAAACCCACGGTCGCGTACGGTCTCTTCTCCGCGGGAGAGTGACCGTCGTGACCTCGCGGGTCAGCTGAGAAGAAAAGCCTCCGAGCTCCCACCTCCCACCGACGCACATGCGGGAGCAGTCATGGGAACACGGGAAGAGGTGGAATGGCGAGTTGGAAGAAAGAAAGCGCTTGTGGTTGGAATTCAGGGTCATGCCTTTCTCGCCGCATTCCTTTTCATCCTCCTGACAATAAAGTGGGTCAGCACTGATACAACAGCTCCCATTCTGCGCACCCAGGATGCATTCGGCTTCTCTCGTTCAACTCTTGACGACCACATGTGGGAATACATTTAACCTAGTCACGTGCCACGTCTTTGGCCCATTGGTTAGCGCCTCAGGTTCGACATTATTGGGTTCTCCCTGGATTTGCGTTAGTTTTCTTCAGGTAAAGAGATGGGCTGGCCAACTAGTCAGGATGTCCCCTAAGGATAGGGTCCAGCACCCCCCACGAGCGGTTCGGTCAAATTGAATGGACTTTTGCCACTGTTGTGAAAATAACATTTGTATAAAATGAACCCTAATATAATTTCTAATTGAAATCTGCCCATTTCCAGAATAGGGAGTTGTACAAAGCGCAAAGAAGTGAACCGCCGTTTGATTGTTACTGGTGTGCTACAATGGGAATGGAATGTGTAACGGAGGCGGTAGTTTACTTTGTGGTCTGCACGTTTGCATGAGAGAAATATCGGCTTTAAGGCAGACAAACTTAATCAGGTTTGCAATTCTTTCGTGCCTTTTCATTCAAAACTCTGGCTGCCAAAAAATTAACGATGACAGAAGTCCAATCCACCCGGATTGGGAGGGATGGCAGTGGCCCTCTTGTCCAAATGGATTACAACACAGGTGTATTTATTTAATCCAAATGTTTGAAATGCCTCGCGTTTTATTTTTTGGGACCACGTTTTTGAAAGACGAAAATAGAATAACATTCTTTTAAAGCATACAACAAACATAGAAAACCAGTTGAAAAAACAATTTGTCAGCCATCAAACTTTTTTTTGCTGCACGCAGTACAAAAAACAGGCAAAAAAACTCAACAACTTCACTTTGAACTTGAAGTCAGATGCATTTCAAATAAATAAATAACTTAAAAGTTCTGTACAGCTGTGAAACATTGGCAGCTGGCGAGCAGCCTTTGGTCGCTTGATGTTTTGGAAAGGAGGAAGTGACATCACAATTTGCTTTCCTCTTCCTCCAGCGGCCGGTTCAAGCCAGGGATGAACTTGAGCAAGTGCCTCCGGAAGCTCCTGTGCTTCCTCTGCAGCGAGCCCAATCCCGGCAGCTTGTCCACCACGGCGGCGGCAGTGGCGGCGGCGGAAGCGGGCCCTTGCGAGGGCCCCCTGACGTAGCTGCGAGTGCTGGCGCTGCGCGTCAGCTGCGTTTTGGCCGAGGCGAAGAGCTCGCTGGCGGGCCGGAGGCGCGGCTTTCTGACCGGCGACGGCGCTTTGCGTCGTTTTCCCTCGCCGGCGTCCGAGTCGCCCGCGTGGTACAGGCAGGTCTGGTAGAGCGGGTCGTCCTCGGTGGCCACGCTGAGGACGCTGGCGCTGCTGCTGGCACTCCCGGTCCAGCGCAAGCCGCGGGGGGCACCGGGGCTGGGGGCTCCCAGGCTGCCGTACACGCCCGCCGATTCCAGCGACTCGTACACGGAGGCGTCGCTCATCGCTATACCTGCGGTACACGGGACTTGCAGTTAGTGTCTTGGCTACGTTAGGCGTCTCGCTAAGCGCATCTTAACATTCTGCTTAGAATTTAAATGTGTTTGTCCTAATTTCCGGTACATATGACAAAGGCAGCAAAAAAATGTGTGACTAACCGTGGACAAGCCTCTGTTCCTGCAGCATCAACGAGCGATACTCATCCCACTTCTCGTGGAGTGTTTGCTGCAAAAAAAGCGACAAGTCTGTCACAAATACAAAGCCGAAAAGACAAGCATCTATCTAAGAGGCATCGGAGAAACGGGGGCAAATCTACGAACAAACTCGCCGTGTGGATGTGTATTCATTCGGAGAATAAAGATATTTTCGATCCATCAAATATTCCTGTGAATATATCCTGTATAAGCATATGAACTCTTGACTTTTCGCGGCATTTTGTGAAATTTAGGCAGTGCGGCTTATAGCGCTATAGTCCGGCTATTACGGCACTCGCCTTTTTCTTCTTCTACCAACTACCACATTACATAACCTTCAAATAATAAACCGCGCAACTTCCTGCGCTACACTACACAACACCACAAATGACGTTCTTTGGATGATCTCTGTTAAGAAACGGCGCAAAAGTCCCACTTTACTGGAATTTGCTTCCTCAACATTTACCATTAAGTGCATCTAATCCAGTGGATTGGTGGTTCATCTGTAAAAAGTTACATTAGTAGCACACGAGAATGCCGCCGGCTGGTGGGATTAGCGGCACAGCTGCCGTGCTCTTTTAAGGGCTAAAGTGCCGCTGCTGGGCCACTTGACGGGAAAACTCCCCCAACAACCCGTGTGCGAGAATGTAAAGGGGCATGCGGGAGAAAACACTACCGCGACAGGTGTGAGCGACAGGTGTGAGTGACAGGTGTGGATGGGTGGGGGGCAGTTGGACCACGGGCATGTTTGCAGACTGCCTATTTAAGATTGAACTCACCTTCAGATATTGTAGTCGCGCCTCCAGCTCAGCTTTCCGGATCGAGTCGCTATAAATCGTCTCCATCCTTGAAAGGAGAGGCAAAAAGATTTACAAGGCGAAAAAAAAAAAAGAAAAAAAAAGATCTACGGGGGTGGGAAAGGACTATTCAAGCATATGAATGTTGCTTTTCAAAAAAAGCAGAAACAGAGTAAGGACAAGGCCCATTAGGAAGTGGAACGAACACATTCCTGCTGTGTGCGCTGTTTTCTGAGTCGTTAAAAAGGGGCGTGCTATTTCGAGTCTATTGCCGCTAATTGTCCCTCTAATCTATGACAAGAAACAGCAACTGCCAATCATAACAAGTTTTGTAAACCTTTTTTTTTTTACCTGAGTGTGTTCCCGCACGCCTTGATGAGTTGGACAATCTCCTTGTGGCGAAAGCCTTCCACGGGGGTCTCGTTGACACTGGCGATGGTCTCACCTGTCACAGAGTGCATGTTTTTGGTCAGTTGGAATGATGTGAAAGTACACATATGGCAAGGCCGAGACGGAAGTCTGAGGGGAAGTGTCGAGGGTTCTTTTTGTTCTGTCCCCATAGCACATTTTCCACCCGGGTTTCATTTTAGTGTGTTGGAGATACAAAAGCGAATTTAGGAAGTGAAATCAAGAGACAGAAAGAAGGAAGAAAGCGGTGGGTGACGTGCTTGGGAAAATTCCACCTACTTCCTTAAAGCTCATCTGACAAAAACTCTTTTAAGATAATTTCGACGGGATACAAAAAAAGTGAGAAAACTATCCAAAACAAACATTGGCTTCAGAGTAACCATTGAATGTTTTTGTGACATAATGCTATATCATTGGAAACATTTCCTTGTATTATTTGATAGCGGTTTAATGATTCTAACACCCGTCTTGTTTGAAACTAAGGACGGAACAGTCAGCGTTTAAGTGGTGGAAACATTTTTTTATGCGATACATTAGACGCGGAAGCTTTGAAAAAAAAACCGGATTAGTAAAAACTTTAAAAGTGTGGATTAGACTGCAGTCTGTTAGCACCTGTTTCTGGCCTCTACTGATCCAGTTTTGGTTTACATGCAAGTCAGGGTTGTTTTTAGTCAACTCGACGAAGAACATTGAAAACGAAAAAAAAAATGTTTAAATCACATTTTTACACAATTTATTCAAAGCCCATGAACCCATTCTGATGTGTGGCTATTCAGATAATGTTATATTAAGGGCGCATACTGATCAATTTTGTTGTAAATTAAGAATGCTTCATTCTTTTTTCAAATTTGCCACAGTCACAAAGAAGGAAATACTTGTTAAACTAACCGAGCATTTTTGAATTCATAGGAAATAGTGACTTTAGTGATTAGATTTAATCTTGAGTGGACATTACTGGATGCCAATATTTTAAGCAGGGGGAGGCATTTCTGAGGTAGACAGCCTGTATCCATACAATATGATATGCATGAAAATGCCTAGTGTTGTATTTCTGATCTCGAGCAACATGCCAATAATGGGTTTTAAATTTAAAAAATTCTAAAGAAAACATACAAAAAAATGAGGAATTTTGTCATTGCTAACAAGACTTAATACTAGCCAATTTAGTCACTTTGTACCAATGACCTATGTTGACTACTACTTATGCTTCTCATGTATTACATTGACCACTTATGTATGTGTTACTATTAATTTACCAGTATGTATTTGTTTTGTTTTTGAGTCCATAGACTGAGCGAGTGGTGTACTTTCAACAACTTGGCGCTGAACGTCTCCAAAACCATGGAACTCATCCTGCCTGGACTTCAGACGGAACAAGGCCGCTCCGCTTGGACTACTTATTTATTGATAATTTGTTTGTTATTGTTATATATGCACAACATGGTGCAAGCTAAAAATCTCATTCTACTTGTATAATGACACTAAAGTGTGCTTTTAAAACCTGCATGGTCTTCTTCTGGTTTTCTCCCAATATGTAGAATTTGAGTTAAGTGAAGACTAAATATGACCATGTGAACTGTTCAATTAACTGGGGTCCAGACCAGGTCGCTACCAGAGCGCATACATCCCAGCGAGAACGGCGTTACAAAATGGGAGGGCATTTGAACTCACCGACTTTAAGACCAGCAAGCTGGGCCGGACTTTGGTCGTGCACCTTGCACACAAAGGTACACATCTCCACCGTGTTTTGGTCCTGATGATGCAATCCGTAAGTCTGAAATAGACACAACAGTTTTAGAACCAGAAAAAAAGAAGAGTTTCCTCTTTCCTGGAGGTTACGCCACAGGATTGATGTCACCGCACTGGAAATGTCGGCGCCGCGTGACACCACAGCGATAACGTGACCGCAGGGTGACGAGTTGAGGAAGCCGGCCGGCTATGTGGCTCAAGATACACAGACAACGCGCTAACACGCAAGCGTAACATTTGCTGCACTGATCCGATTGGTCGGATAAACTTTCAATACAAAACAGATGTGGCTCCATCCAGCCTAGAACTCCGCCAAGGGCAAATATTGCTCAACTGTTTAAATGATACGGAGCGCTTGCGGCTCCATTTGGAGGATGGCCACGTGGAAAGCGGACGTTCACGGCTAAATTTGAAAATGATGAAACCTGTAAAAGGCTGAGAACTGCAATAAAACCACTAAATAGAAAAACATACTGCATTTTCTGGACTACAGTAATCCCTCAAATATCACAGTTGATGTAAACCAAACATGGCCGCGATCATTGAAAAATCGCAAAGTAGGGTCATCCTTATAACTTTTTTTCTTCCGAGCTGAGTCCTAGTAGCAAAAGTGACTTTCACTTACAAGTTTCAACGTGGATTTTCACATTTTTATGAACTTAAAAAAATTAGATAATAGTGGAAAAAGTAGTGAATAAGTGAAGACGTTTTAATGGCACTCAGGTACGACCTGGATGTCTTTTTTTTCACTTTGACCCACAACAGCTTACTATATTTTTAGGCTATAGTTACCCCAAAAAAATGCCTATTTTGTCTGTGCAAAATAGAACTTATACTCCAATGCCACTTATATTTTTTCTCTTCCCTGGGGGTGCGACTTATAGTCCAAAAAAACCCCAAAAGTTGTGAACCAAATGACTGAATGCTTACATAATGACAATTGAGGTTTTCTAAAGTTCTTTCTAGGACAAAGAAGAAGAAAAAAATGCTACTCAGTTGAGTGGGGACAGAATCTTCTACAGATGTGTCTGCGGTCCACGTGCTTGAGACGCTTGTCTGGCTGCCGTTCAACCAGTAAATAATTGGTGGATTCGCTTCGGCCGAGCCAAATCTACCTTAGCCAAAGTTTTCAAGCTCACTTTCCCCAGACAATGTTTGTCGTGTTTATCGCACATTAATGCTATTACACAAATACCCTCGTGGGGCTAATTAAATAAATCAGCTTATATTCATCCATCAATTCAATCAAGCTGGAATTCCGTGGCGCTTTTGCAGAAGCTCGATGTCTAACATAACATTTTGTTGTCACGACAACAGCCACTGTGACTTCCTCGCATCGGTCAGCACAGTCGAGGCAGACTTCCTCTTGTCAAAAACCACGAGCGACAGTCCGGCTGATAAAAACGAGCTGACGTGTATCGTGGACCTCGTGAGATGAGGGGAAGTCAAATTGTGACGCCAGTGTAACGGCGGCTAGGCCGAGCCTCACAAGTTTTCCTTCCTCGCGTGGCGGTACGGAAGGAGGTGGGTTGGGTGGAGAGCATCCAGACCGTAAATAGAACACTATGATTGATGTCTGTTTGTGTCATGCTAACGCGCAATTTGATCTTATGGCAATTTTCTTACCTGAATCTCAAAGCCAAACGTTTGCTCGCCCGCCTTTTCCAGCACCACCAGCTTCCTGAAGAACAAGAAATTGACACTGGTCAATATTTTCGAAATAAATCTATCAAAATTCATAACATTAAAAGCAACTTGGATTCTGAAGATTTCATTAGTTCCAATAGTTTTAGCAAACTTTTAGTGTTGAGGGTGGCCTATTTTGGTAAATGCCGACTAAAAAAAGGGACGTTCCCTTTTTAAAGTACCTGAATTCATACCAACTTATAGGCTTTTCTCATATTTTATACAATTTTTGATCATTTAAAAATTGTGTACGCCGTGTAACAACTTTTTTGACAGATTTTTTAAAGTACATTTTTTGTAAAACTGATCTCGTTTTTGGCGGTGTGGGACCAGGGTTTAAATCCAGGTCGGTCCACCTGTGTGGAGTTTGCATATTCTCTCTGGGCCTGCGTGGGTTTTCTCTACGTACTCCAGTTTCCTCCCCCATTCGAAAAACATGCATAGTAAGCTGATTGGACACTCTAAATTGCCCCTAGGTATAAGTGTAAATGGTTGTTTATCTCCTTGTGCCCTGCGATTGGCCCAAAGTCAGTTGGGATAGGCTCCAGCACCCCCGCGACCCAAGTGAGGATAAAGCAGTTCAGAAAATGAAATGAGATCTCATCTCCCCCATTTGGTAGCAGAAAACATCATTATATAGCGCGTCAGAAAGCCGTCCATTTTATGTGCACCCTATGTGAGGAAATATATGCCGCGTTGGATTTGTACGGTCTTTTATCGCTTAACAAGGGGAATTGTTATTATTAATAAAGGGAGCAATGTGCCAAGGTTGACAGTTATGTGTATTGTCTAGTTCTTACCTTTCCGGTTCTGGAGGTAACTGAATTTGTGGCTTCCATTTCTGGGATCCACCGACCTGTCAACGAGAGTAAAGTGCGTCAGACACTGGCGAGGGTTTCCCTGGGCCTTTCCTGGCCACACCCACTCAGCATGAACCGGTCCGTCGAGCCGGTACACGCATGTGCCGCGCGGATCTATTTTTATCACCAAAAGTGCGCCGTGAAACTAGAAATGTGCGTCAAGGGGAAGATTGTTTATCCCGAGGCTCCTAGTCGACATATTTGGACAGTTTTCAGACTAGCGGGAAGGTCGGTGGGGACTTGACGGTATTTACGTGGAACTCAGGACAAGCCGGGGTCAAAACCGCGGCCCACCAAAATAAATACGGACCGCATCCGTCTACAAGGCTTCACTTCTTTGCTCTGTTCCGACCTGGATGAAAGGCCGCTTTGTGCCAGCTCGTAAACTGTTGCTTTCTTTAAGTCTCCACACATACAGAATTGTCTCGCAGACTTCTCAAAGAGAGCATTTATTATTCCCCAAAAACCCACATAGTGCAACATGTGGGACAGTCGGGCCTCGCACGCTCACAATGCGCTCTTGTTGCCCTCCGGTCTGGATGCTTGAGTTGACTTTTTTCACAGAAAATGGCCAGGAAAATAAGTTATGCAACACTTAATTAATTAAGGTTAGGTCAGTTTGGCCATTGGTAGACATGTCTTTAAAAAACAGTTGTAAAATAGGTTTTTGTGGATTGAAATGTTTCCAATTGCAAAACATGACCATTACATTGGTAGACAAAGAATTAGAAAATGAATGATTTCAAAATAACTGGCAGGAACGGGTAGTTAGAAAAGAGTACAACCCTGAACGTGGTTTTTTAACTTACTGCTTTGAGTTTCTTCATAAGTTAGGCATGTTCACGCTATTAAAAACATAGCTAGTAAAAGCAAGTGTAGGCTTTATGATGGCTGAAATTTGACTCTGAAATATCAGAGTCATGACATAAAGCGCTTTGATCATCTAGAAAAACAAAATGTATCAAAATAGTGAAGAAAGAACAACAATTCAGCATTGTGAATCTATAAAATTCCAGTCGTGGCGTCACACGAATCTTTAGCTAGGTCTGTTTTCTAATTAATCATCAACATGACGCAATTCATTTATAATAGTTTGACGTGCAGTCGGTGTTTATGAAGAAAAGAATACGTAAAGAAAGGCATTACATGCCATGTGAAAGAAATATTTCGGGTACTTGAACGCATCACGCGTTGATTGTACAATACAACCTGATATGACCCTACCTTTTAAAAAAAAATCCAACTCAAATAAGTTATTGAAAGCTTAGCAGGTGACTAATGTTTACCTTTCTCAAATTTCTGGGCAAAGTCCCGCCGGAGTAAGCCAGAGTCTTGTAGTTATAAACCTCGGTGGCGTCGTTGTTGAGCGGCGCCGTCCGCCGGCAGCTGTCCGATTGGGACGACGGGAAATAGACGCCGTTGTCCGGGGAAGGCGCTGCCGTGCGGTTCGTCCCGTTCGAATCGACCATCTTCAGCCTCCGGAAAGTCATGCCTCTGCCGACAAAAGTTTGCTGCTAGTACGCCCAAAGTGCCTCGCCGGAGAACGCGGTTCCTTAGCGTGTGTGTGCGTGCGTATGTGTGAGTGTGTTGTGCGGACGTCGCAACGTGTTCGTGTTGTCTGCCTCCTGCCAGGGGGCGGAGCTTCATTAAAAAGCAACTCAAACTTTTTTTTTACGGATACTTAAAAATATATACAATTAATGTCTTTGTTATCATAAAGAATGAAAAGGCAACTCAATATGTTAACATCTTACCAGGGATATTTTCTGGGCTACAGTTTTGGTAATTAACCCTTTCGGGCCGATAAACAACGCTTGAAAAGTTGAGGTCCCTCGAATATCGCGGATAATGTAGACCAGACATGGCCGTGATAATTGAAAAACCGCGAAGTAGGATCACCCCTATTATACTATACAATACTGTGTTTTTTTAACTATAAGTCACACCAGCCAAATAATGCAGAATGAAAATGAAAAAAAAACACTTTTTTACAAATCCGATCAGAAACCAAGAAAAAAACATGTTAAAGTAAAACATATTAACTTCAGTAATGACAAATGTGCGCAATAATGATCTATATAGTTTTTAGTTATATTTTAAGTGCAAAAGGTTCTATTATTTCAATTTGAAAACTCAATGGCAAACATGTATACAAAAATGTATTCCACAAGGGTTAAATCAGGACAACTGGACTGTTTGTTTGGTGTTTTATTTTTGAGTCAGTTGGGTGTATTCTGGGGGTCGGCGTCCAACATAGTGTGTTGTTGTTGCTCGGGGTCATTAGTGGAATGACCATCCTACATACCAAGGAGTCATTCGCTCATTTGTGGCATAACGGCTTGTTAAGACCACTTTTCAATGAGAATAAGAGGCTCATCAGAGGAGCCAAGTCAGGGCATTGTTATGCTGACAAATGATGGCTGAGGCCATTCCTCCTCGGTTTAGAGATGGCTTTTGTAGAGTGACACAAAGATGGCTATTTTTTACACCTCGTTCCAGCCATTGTTGACCCCCACCCACTGCCCCTACACCTTATTGGAGCAAACTATCTGAAACGTAGAGAAATTCCACACCTAAAGAGATGAAGTCTGTTGGATTACATGTGTTCTCAACAAAGTCCTGTTCCCTTGAATTCAACTCTATGAATTACCATCAACTGAAAACATTCCCATTCTTGAGTGTTTGCAGTTACATTGCCAGTTTTATTTTTTTTGTATGATGACAATAAAAGCATTCCATTCAATTTCGCTTCAAAATCATCATAGTGCAATTTTCAAGAATTGTGTCATCATACGGATTAAATTAAAAAGATTCTATCAGGCTTCAAACAGGTCTATTTTGATGGTGACATTGAAAGTTTTCAAATTGCTCTGTTTTCAATGCAGCCTCCAGTGGTAATTTCCAGTACTGCAGCCTCTTTTAAAACTTTTTTTCCAAAGGCTGAATGGAATGAAAGTTTAAAAAAAATTCAAGATGGTAATTGCATGTTTTGAAAGAGTCCCTTGGAGAAAAAGTTTGGCCACCCCTAAACAAATGATTTTCCATAGTCAGAAAACGGAAAACGGATAAGTCACAACAACAGCACAGAAGTGTATTTATTTATATGATATGAATTATTCCTTTTTCACTAAAAGCAAATGAGGACTGGCACAAGAACAAAAAAAATAAACAACACTCTTGGATATGGCGCCCGCTCGTGGCCGTAAAGCAAATACCACAGGATTTCCTTTTAATTTATTAAATATCATTGCACTTTCTGTTACTTCAGGCCTTCACAAAATCTATACTGAAATGTTTCGACTCTGAAAAAGCGGTGACATAGTTTTGTAAACAGTTTCGGACAGGAGTACTGCGCTAAACAAAAACATCCATCCTCCTTCAAATCTAAACCATTTCATTCAAGATGTCTAATTTATGTCTCATGAGACACAATAGTTGCGCCTCTTAATTTCTTTCAGCCACATTCAAATACTAGGTCAGTGTCTTCTCTAAAGTCGATATTACTACTGCGTTATTGTCGTTAAAAGTTGCAGAAACACATATACAACGACTATATGGTGTACCTGCTTTCCAGTGTGTCTACCTAGTCAAGGCAAAAGCAATCGAGAAGGCACTGGATGTCCTTTTCCAGTGCTTTGACGTTAAGTTCCTACGCAGAAAAGTTGACTTGAAGCATCGGAGGCGTTGTTTGTATTGAATGAACAAACGCCAGCCCCGCCTTGGTTAATTTAAACAGCGTTATAATATAGATTTAAAACATGTCAGTTGATTAGATAGAATAATCAAGTTTGTGGAGAGAAGCAGTTCAGACCAGTGCCGTCGTATCATTTGATTTCTAAAATAAATTAAAATTGGGAAAATTAATTTTGATATATTTACACTTTAAAAGTTAATGGAAATTGAAGATGACCAATTTGTTACCATTTTAATTTTATGATCCGGAATGTAAATTGTATTTTGAAATATATTTTTTAAGGTAAACAACAAACTATTTGTATCCTCATTTTCCGGATTTCTATATATATTTTTTTATGTTTTGGAATAAAGCGCATAATAAAAGATGTTTGCTCTTATCTGGAGGTGAAGAATCCGGATCCTTTGGCCTGAGGAGCCATCAGCATGCTGGCTTGGTTCTTATGTGTGATGTGAATCTTAAAGCACAAGATCAAATGTTTCATTAGTACACAAGAAAGGCAGGCGCTTAAAAAAATCAAAGCGCGACTTGGACGTACGGTGCAGGGCGGCTGCATCCACGGCTCGCCGTCGATTTGCATCGGCAACGCTTTCTTGGTCCTGAGGAGAAACAAATCATAGTCAGAAATCGCCACCTTAAATAGTGCTTCTCAAAGTGTGGTCCAAAATACTACCTGATGGTGAGCTGTGCTGTCTTGGCCAGCCTGACAGCGCTCTTGAGGCCGGTGTAAATTTGCCCCATTTCCATGGCGCCTTCCAGGCCAACTACCTCTACTCTGCGGTCACTAAGATCTGGAAAGAGCCAGAATTGGGCAAATGTATTCAATATGTTTTTTAAGGCCACAAAATGCTTTAAAACACATAACAAAACAGTGAAAACGTTTTAGAAAATTATTTTTTAAGGACATAAATGCTTTAAACAAAAACAAAAGAGTGAAAATGTTGTTTTAATATATTTATAAAAAAAATGAATGGCACAAAATGTTTTAAAAAACAACAAAATAGTGAAAATGTTAATTATTTCTTTATATATATTTTTTTAAGGGAACAATATGCTTTAAAACACAAAAAAATGAGAAAGTGTTTTTAAAATATATATTTTTAAGGGTACAAATGGTTAAAAACGCATAAGAAAAATGTGAAAATGTTTTTTTTTTTTATAGGATTAATTTTGAAAGTCCATTGCCAAGTGGGGTTTCACACATAACCGAATGAATCTTCATTCAAAAATACAATTAGAAGTTTAATTTCAGTAGTAGAAAGACTTTCATCAATGGAAAAATGTCTGAAATGAAACGTGTTGATAGACACAAGTAGCTTAGCTATTGTTGATTGTATTATTAATATTAACATATATGAAATACTTTGTAGTCTGCAAGGAAGATTTTTGTGTAGCAGGTTTTTTTATGAATGAATCCAAAGCAATCTAAAAATATCTCATGCTTGCACTTCTTTAAAACGATGTCTCTATTTATAAAAATATGAGAAAATAACCACGCTTTCAGTCCTTAACAAAATATGGCAACTTCCATACAATAGTGCTCAAGGTCATCAAGTCCTTTTGCAGCAAATTGTCGCCACCTAGTGTCCAAAATTCGAAGCGTGTAGTGAATATTGGACGCTTCACTTTTTGGTGAATGATTTTTTAAAAATTAGAGCACAAGAACAGTGAATAATAAAATAATGGTTAGTATTTGTAGTCACGTTGAAATACCTTGGCCAGTGACTTTGAGGACTTCTGGGTCCACAATCACTTGGGGTTCTTCCTGGCCACTCAGCCCCTTGACGTCCCCCTTCTTGCTCTCACCCCAAAGATTGGAGCCGCCGTGCATGCTGGGAATGTTTAGGACAGCGATGCCCTCCAGCGAAAGGCCACTGAGGTCCAAAGGCATCCCGCAGCACTGATGGAAGTGAAGAAAATCAACAAATGTCTTTTCGTCGCACTAATTGCCGTCTCACCTCTATTGTTAGACTTTCGTTGAGTTTCTTGCAGGAGGCTGAAATGGTCTCTGAGGTGGCGAATTCAAAATACCACAGCTTGTTCTTCATCCTGCGCAGAAAAAAAGAGTTGTTTTCAGCATCTTTGAAGTATTAATGAAGCCAAAATAAATGCCGACGTCCTTCAAAAAATAACATTTCATCACCACTGTACAGTACAAATATCGCGGAAAATCGCAAAGTAGGGTCACCTCATTGTAACTTTTTTTTGTTTATTTAAAAAAATTGTTTTAGGTGCTGAGGTCATCTTATTATAACTTTTTTTTTTAATTTCAGTGCTGAGTTCTAGTAGCAAGAGTGGCTTTAGAGTGGATGATTACATTTTTATGAACTTTGAAAAAAAATAATGAACATCATTATTAAAAAATATTGGGATTATTAAAAATAATAATAATAATAGTGGAAAAAAATTGAAAAGTAGTGAATTTGCGATAAGTGAAGACGTGATAATCGAGGGATTACTGTGCTGTTCCAAATACAAAACCCCTGTTTAAGCGTTTAGTAAAATAAAGATGTAAAATGAGTGACTTGAGATACAAAAAAGATCCAAGATGCAAAATCCCCCCAAAAGTAAATGCATTTCCTTATCCATTATTTTATTTTAAATTTCCTTATTAAGCACTGTGCGAATTAGAGAATTTAAATAAATCATACGCCTCTACTTACGAAATTTTCAAGTTTCGGAAAAAAGTTCTGCAACCAGTGAAATTCGTAAGTAGAGCTACGACTGTAATTCATTTTTCTAAAAAGTGCTCCTTGTTGACATCTGTAATGTTCAATGACTCATCGATTGTTTTGAACAAAAATGTACCTGTTTTTCTTGAAAACAAGAATGTAGCACCAATAGTAAGAAAACAAAGTGCATTATAGGAAACCCAGCAATCTACAAATGATACATTTTACACATGACAATTACATCATGTACTTAGAAATTATCTACGCGAAAAAATGTGATCATCAGGCTAATAATGACAAATTCTGTTCTTTCTGTACCTGCTGTTAAATTTTTGAGGGTGTTTCTCCCTCATGGTGTGAAAACGGTGGGCGATGGATGCATCCTGTCGGGTGGGCCAAAGCAACATTTGTCAGCGGGACGCAACCAAAAGCGGACGTCTTTGTGGAAACTCACCACTCCAATGGAGAAGTAATTGTTAATGATCTCATACGGCACAGGGTCACCCTTGTCTTCGCTTTCTTCCGTGATAACCTGCACGCTCCAGCGGTCCATCAGAACCTCCGAGCTCCCCTCGATGTCCTTCAGGATCCTGTTCAGGTCTTCGCCGTCGTATCCTGAGGGTTCGAGTAGGACAAATCGTGAAAAGATTAACATTTTGGAGAGCCATGTTTTGCTGGTGGTTTCTTGTTGGCTCTATGGCGAATTTGGACGTTTTTTGTGACTTAGAATTTGCCTCGTTCTCACCTCCGCCCCATCGAAGACACCGCGCGAGGTCATTTCCTGTGCCCAGCGGAAGTACGGCAACTGGCGGCCGTACCAGTAGACCAGCTTTGTCTGATTGGGTGAGACAGGCACAAAGAGACGCAACAGAAGATAAGGTTACGTCGTCTCCACACGTCGGCGTCGATTTTAGGCATAGAGCTCACCGATGGCGTCCAGAATCCAGCCGACTGTTCCGTCTCCGCCGCACACCAGGATCCGGTAATCTTGAAGGTCTCTGAAGAAACTCAGGCTGATTGAGAAAATATTAAGAATTTATTACATTTAAGGTCGCCTATAAAAATAAGAAGACAATTCAGGGACATTTGGAAATTTCACACAAAAGCTCAAAGTCCCAAACTTAAGAGGACACCAAAGTTGCAAATAAAGAAGAAACTTGATTATGTTTGCATCTTCATTTTAGCTTCTCACCCTGCAGCTGGTCCTCCATTGGAAAGGTTGTACACCTGCCGAGGGTTGAGTAAATACTGAAATTTACGTAGGACCCTGAAATACACAAAAAACATTCATTTATTTTTTATTTCTATCATGAATGCAGCCAATATTTAAAATTTCCTTTACAGCAAATGCTATGCTTACCTAATGCATTTTTTGAGTCATATTTCGAGGTCATTTAGTCTCCATAAAAAACAAGAAACAACAAAAACAAAGTCCTGGGCACTTTTTGCATGGCAGCGCGCTCGTAACATAACATAAACAAATTTAAATGAACTTGGATTACGATGCTGACAAACACAAAAATAAGTTTAATCTAACCTTACACTAAACTTAATTTTAATTTTGTTTGAATATGAACCTTTATTGACCCGATATTAAAATATATTGACGGTTAAATGATCATATTTGGTGTCCAGCCTCACCTTTCTCCCTGCTTGCCTCCACTTTTGGGGTTGACAAAGACAAGAAGCGGGTGAGTATTGGGCACGGGCCTGATCTGTCATCAAGAATAAAAAAACAGACATTTGCATCTTTCCAATCATTGAGCTTGATTTCAAGTAGAGTGAGTACCTGAAGTATTTGTCCATCAGGAGTTGTGTTCAGCTCCGCGTCGTCCGTTTGGCCAGAACAGCCATTGTTGGATCTATCCTTCATTTCATGGAGATAAAAAATAAGAAAACAATCAGATAACACATCTTTTTGTCTCACGACTGTCGGGGACATCCATCTTACCTTGATGACGGGATAGACAGCCCAAGGCGGCAGGATGTGGTCTCGCAGTGGGCCGCACGTGCACTCGCTCGGCTCTTCGTCTGCGCACGCGTCGTGGCGCTGGTTTAAAAAGTCCAAATATTTGAAAGAAAAAATCATGACAAAACTTTGTAAGTTATTGGTTGAAATTGGAAGAAAGAGTTGTCCTCACCATAGAGTGACACCACACGCAATGTTTGCCTGTCAGGCCTTGCAAACTCTTGATCTTCTTTTGACACTTGTCGCACTTCCTGGATTCGCAGTTCCCACTCACCCAATCATGTGCCGCAACCTGAAAAAGCCACAAATAGGGGTGTCACAACATATCCATCACGAGTTCTTGTATCGAATGACATCTTAGCAAAGTCTGTAATATTGGCAAAAAGTTGCACTTTAGCATTAGTTGTAGGCCCAGCCAAACAATGAAAAAAAGTGCAACTTATAGTCCGGAAAATACAAGAAATTATATCATATGGTCTCGTCAATAAATTAGAGGATTGCAACAATTAGCCCGAATCACAACAAGATAGTAGCGTACCCCCGTTTCTTTCTTAGACTTGACATAGGTTCTGGCACAGGGGGCCGGGTTCCTATTAGCGCAGCGGCCGTGGACTGTGTACTTGCAGCCTGCGGATCCGAAACGGAAAAGCACTCACATACGCTTTCAATTTCTAAGTGCCGGATCAGACATGTACTCAAGCACCAAAAAAAAGAAGAAAAACAACGGTTAGGTTGGGGGGCTGCGCTTACTTACAGGTGCAGCACAGGCCTTGCTTCCTGAGACCCAGAAGCATGGAGTGGCACACATTGCAGTAAGCAGGCTTGCTAAAATGTTTCATTCTCCACAAGTGCTGTCCATCTGTCTGCGTCATCTGGTATTTGACCAAAATAAAGAAAAACGAGAGTGGTCATCAGCTTCCATATACCGTATTTTCACGACTATAAGGCGCACTTAAAAGTCTTAATTTTTCTCCAAAATAGACAGTGCGCCTTATAATTCAGTGCTCCTTATATATGGAAAAAACACAAAACCAAAAACGAAAAACCACCACCGTCGGATATTAAAAAAACACAAACGCCTGAACTGAAACAATACTGTTAAATATGCAGATGCCATCTTAGTTTACAACATCTTCCATCATATAGCTCCTCCCCCACTGCAAGATTTTATACAAAAAAATCCAAAACATCAACAATGGCTGGCTCTAGAGGTGAATGTGTAGTGAGTGCTTCATACCTGGAAGTCAATAGCAATTACCGTGTTTTCACCACTATAAGGCGCACTTAAAAATCTTAAATTTTCTCCAAAATAGACAGTGTGCCTTATAATACAGTGAGCCTTATATATGGAAAAAATGTCATTCATTGAGGGTGCGCCTTATAATGCAATGCACCTTATAGTTGTGAAAATACGGTAATACTCTTTTCCACATGCAGTAATTTGGGCGCATTGGCGGTAATGACATTGCTGATTATTCAGAATGTGTCACGGCGTCCGTCCCGCGTGGCACAGCGCATTCACATCAGCACACTAATCTTCTCAAATTGTCCACGCAAGATGACACGCATGCTTTTCAATCTGTCGATAGGGTGACTCTTGGTGCTCTTATCTTAATGACATGACAATGTTTTCCAGTTTCACATGTCTATAAATAGGTCCAAAGGGTGTCTGGGGTCACCGGTTAATGACAGCTAAGGTTCCCAAATGGACTAACACATTTAATGGGATAGGGGTGGGGGATAAACAAACATTTACATTTTTAAATTATCCCATTATATACTACAGGAAGGCGGCCCGGCGGGTTGAGTGGTTAACGCGTCGGCTTAACAGCTCTGGGGTCCTGGATTCAAATCCAGGTCAGTCCACCTGTGTGGAGTTTGCAAGTTCTTCCCAGTCCTGCGTGGGTTTTCTCTGGGTAATCCGGTTTCCTTCCACATTCCAAAATCATGAATGGTAGGCTGATTGGACACTCTAAAATGCCCCTAGGTATGAGTTTGCAAGTTCTCCCCGGGCCTGTGTGGTTTTTTTTCCGGGTATTCCGATTTCTTTCCACATTCCAAAATCATGAATGGTAGGCTGATTGGGCACTCTACTTGTTTGTCTTCTTGTGCCCTGTGATTGGCCAGTCACCAATTCAGGGTGTCCCCCGCCTCTGGCCCGAAGTCAGCTGGGATAAGGTCCAGCACCCCCCACAACCATAGTAAAACGGTTCAGAAAATGAATGAATGAATACATATACTACAACATGGGTTACTGGACGTATTCCAGCCATTACTAAGCATGCAGAGGCTTATTTAATTTCTTCCTTTATAATCATTTCATGTCGTTGATAACATTAGTGCACTTAGTAGCGCTAAGTGCGCGAGAGGCAAAGGCCAAAGAGGCGTTGGCAGGAGGAATAAAAAGCTTGGGTGTTATTTACCTTCAGGCCCAGCAGGACCAGCAGGGGGACATTGTTCATGCCGCCCTCCACCCACTCCTCCAAAGACACCGTACCGCTGCTGTCAGCATCTATTGCGGTCATCATGTCCTTGAGAACCTGCGAGAATCGCTCCTTATCATCTGAACTTCAAACAGGTTTCTCAACTAAGGTGTCAAATGTATTTTTTTGCTCACTGCGCGAAAAGCTTATACGCTGAAAACCAGTCGGCCATCACAATCAGCTTTGAGGGGAGGCGTGGAGACTTACCGGCCTGAGCTCTGACACATCCCATCCTAGGTAGTCTGCAGCGTGCATCATCTGAGCGATAATTCTATCCACTTCCTAAAAAAAGGAGGAAAAAAGGAGGAAAAAAAGGGTATCAAAGTGGTCACAGGCGGTCTAGGTCAGCACTCTCCAAAACCCAATCGCAAGGTTTACAGTCGTTTACACCAAATTTCTTGTAGAAAATGCAAACTTAATATTAAAATGTCTCTCTCTATTTTTAAGTTATAGATGGATATTTTTAGTAGTGCAAGGTTGATGTTTTTTATGATTTCAAGAGACAAATAAATCAAAGGATAAATTCCCCAATGAAGGGCTCGCGAACCAAATTCGACTCATTTAATCAAAACCTTACCGAGCTGTCCAGGACGCCGTTGCCGTCTCTGTCGTACAACTTAAAAGCAACTGAAAAAAAAACAAATCAAGAAATATTAAAACAAACACTTTTCTAAGCTAGATAAAACGAATAAAAAAAAAAGACTCACACTCTAGCTTGTCACGAGGCTGACCGTCCTCCAACAATGAGAAATAACAGGAAACATCCTTCAGAAAAACCTCTTCTGCATGGACGAATCAAAAGCACAGGATGGAATACTAATCCATATTTTCCCAAATCCTTGTTTATAATAACCCTCATAAAGCGTGATTTTATGGGTATGTGTGGGTATGTTAGGATTCTCTCACTACGTTTGTCCAAATCGTGCATCGTAGTCATTTGAATTTGTTGTATGCTAGCCAGAAACGGCTATCGAATCCTAATAGACAAGTGATTGAATTTCTTCACTTTCTCTAAGTGTGTAAATTCAAGATTTGAGAATTTGCAAGGATTATTGATGAGTATGCCTGACCATATGTTAACTTGCTGCTCTCTTGTGGTAATTGTAAGCATTACACTCTGCAGATTTCAAAAATCCATCCCATAGAGTTTTTATTTTGAGGCATATGCTTAATTGATCAGGGTGTGCATGAATACTTACTCCTGCTGTCCTCCTGGGTACTTTCTGAGTTCTGGAAAGAGCGGAAAAGTCGCTGCCACAGATCTGCTGGGAAGTCTTCCACTTCTAAGTAAGTCTTCAGGAAAAGACGAAAGCCTTCTTCATTGATGCACTGCAACATTTGAGAGTGGCATTAAGATTTTGACCAATGACGTACCATACACATAGTACAACCAAACCACATATTATGCCAAATATATGCGGTAATCCCTTTAAATTTAGAATGCTTTAAACTATACAAATATCTGTCTGTTGCCAACCATTGTTTACTCATTTGCATTATGTGTTCAAGCGAGGAAGTGTGGTAACACAATATCAGTAAAATAGCAATAATAAATGACGCCTTGCTTCCCTTAACAACTACTAGTTTCATACTCATATATACATATTCATTTTGTCAACATTTATGGATTGATGGAACAATGTCAATGTCAAGCACTCCTTTCAATTCGACTCAAAAATGTAAAAAAAAGTGTAAGAATTTGGGATGAGCAGTATATATAGTATATACTCTTTTTGTTAGTGGGTATGTTACAGAAAATGGAATTTTATAATGTTTGTATACAATTACGTCCATTGATTATGAAATTAGACAAATACTCAAACAGGTTTTAATTTACAAAATAACCGGGCCACACCAAATTGGACGGAGATCACCATTAATGCAATGACTAGACGACACCGCCACGCAACAAGCCTGAAATGCATGCACCTGTGATGACCATGTAATCATGTAAAAAGTCAAAAGGTGAATAATGCTGCCTGGCTTCCTGTTGGCTGGGCAGATTAGCGTTAGCTAACAAATAAGCGGCACATAATTTAATTGCTTGAGGATTCTATAAATCATGTGCACGGATCTTTTGTTTTTCTGCTAAAATTCAATTGAAATAACATTTTCTAACAAAAATAAAACAATCATGTAGTAAATGACTTGTCCTGGTTGGATATTTTTCCGCTTTATATTTATACGTTCATTTTTCATATGGCTTATCCCCGCGAGGATCGCAGGAGGTGCTGGAGCCGATCCCAGCTAACTAGAGAATCGGTGGCCAGCCAATCGCAGGGCACGAAGAGACGGAAAACTATTCACACTCACTCTCGTACCTAGGGGCAATTTATAGGGAGCCGGACGGAATAACCAATCAGCTGGCTGGTCGCCCACTTTAATTTTAACTGTCTAAAAATATGGTACAATGTCAAAGGCCTTGATTTGGTTTTGGAAAATCAGAAGTTGAATAAAATGTATCCAGGCATGTTTTTTATGGATACTCAGATTTTCTACCCCCATACTCCCAAAAAATGGCAGAAATTTGCTTTGGGGGATTTTATTTTGATTGGATGCTGCAGGACTTAAACCGAATTCCCTGGATAATACTGAACCACAAACCCATTTTTGTTGACGCCAATGCCCCGCAGAGCTGCCGTATAAATAAATAATTCACTCACTGCTACCCCACTAAAACATTTTACTGGAATCCTTGTAGATTATCCCAGCATAACATAAAGAATTTTGTTTTGACGGTACCCGTTCACTCTGGAAGTATCGGATTTGGCCCAATGATCCTAACAGATACAAAAAAATATATGACTTGCCAATTACTGGTTATGTTAATTTTAGTTGTTTAAAAATAAGCGGCGATCCGTGCACTTTCTAGCGACGCCTTCAAACCTATTTTATGGCTATAAAACCTCTACTGCATCTACAGCTGCGACACATAAACAATAATCAATAATAACCTCATACAAACTATGATTAAAGAATATAGCCATAATTTACTCACCAAAAAAACATTTTTAACTGTACACAATATCCATCCTCCTTTCTTTCTTCCTTCTTTTCTATCGCCATCGAAGCTAACGCCGAAAGTCGAGCCTGTCCTGTTGTATTATTCTATTCAAAAGTATGCCATGATGATACCTGAGATGAATTCTACAGTATTTCTATTCTTTTTTTGGTGATGGAGAAAATGACTGAACTGACACACACACACTCACACTTGAAATAGGATTTTAAAAGCCATCACAAACTGACTGCATATATGAATAGTATCTCCTGAAAGCAATCGGCCGGGGAGGCTTCGCTCGCTGTGCTCGCTGCATGGGTCTGGGCGCCACGACGTCATTTACATCTGCATTCTCAGTCTAACGGCGACATCACTCACAAGAGCGCTCGGTCGACACCATCCAAGGCTTTGAATCTAATTAGCCAGTGTCAGGCTGTTTTTTACGTGCCCACGTTAGGATGAATCAGATGCTCTTCTTTACATTTTCACGGCTGTCACGTGTGAAAACTGGAAGGACACTCTGTCCCGTTCCATGCTGCGCCGTGCCGTACCGTGCCGTACCGTGCCGTGCCCTCACCTCTCCGTGTCTGTGCTGTGACAGGCGGCCATCTGCATCAAATTCCCGCAGGACATCTTTGACCTTCAAGGTGCAGTCTGGAAGAGGTCAAATGCAACCGGAGATATTTCAGGACATGTTATGATTTAGATTGTATTTTTTAAAACTAAACTAACACCAAAACCCATTAAAAAAGTCTTCGGAACTTGGATTTTTTTTTGAGTCGAAGGACATATTACATTCAATTAGCATAATTCGTTTAGCAATCTTTAAAACTATTGCCTAAACCCTATAAAAATGATTTTAAAAAAGGTTTAGCAATTTTGTATGAAATATCTAGTAAAGTATGTACGCAAAAAAAGAAAGTGAGTTGGATTTTTTTTTAAATGTATCCATTAAATTGAATAGGAAATGTGAAAACATATTCTAATGTGGTTTTGCGAATGGTTTCTCAGAATACGAATGTAACCATCCACATAAGAACACACTTATATTTTATATTTAGTTTGATGTTCTGTAACTTGGACGTTATTTTTGTATCTTGGAACAAAAGTTTTTGCATCAAAACATTTTGTAACCTGAACATTTGTAGATACATTTATAAGTAGAGGAACCAATGTCTAGTGGTACCGCGACATATGAGCAATTTGAGATATGAGTCAAATTTTTAGCGAATATTTATTTGGAGATACGAGACAAATTTTGATATATACGAGCAGACAGCGGACGTGAGAGGCTGCCCATAAGAACATCATGGGCACTGTCTCTCCGAGTACTGAGAATGTCTCTATGAGCACTGGGCGGAGCATTGTATTTTTCAGTGTTATTTTCCCATTTAGTCAGTGCGAATGGCGTATATAGAACTTCTCGTTGGGAAGTGATCATGCGTTATCCTAATGTGAGGACATTTGTGTGCATCATTTTGGGAATATTTTGAAGGGAAGACAAAAGCAAACAACCCTCGATAGGTTGCATCTGAAAGTCAGGGAGGAGGCGGGGCAAATAGAGCCAACCCGAAACGAGAAATGTATCAAAATTTAAAATAAAATTAGAATTAAGTTTAGACAAAAGCGGAGGCGGGGCAAATAGAGCTAACCCGGGAGAAGTAAGGTATCAAAATGTCAAACTAAATTAGAATTAAGTTTAGTGTTGGGCTTAATTTAGAGTGTCTGCATCGTAATCAAAGTTCATTTAAATTTGTTTATGTTATGCTAAAAGCGCGTTGCCGTGCAATGCTACTTTTTACATCTTCCTTTGCTTATAATGACAGTCCTCTCCTTGAGTAATGCAGAGACAGGCTGCATCCATTCCAACCTCTCTACGATTTCAGACTGAAAGGTCGTCTACATCGAAGAAACCCGCATGTAGGCGAGCGCGTGAGTGGGTAGAAGTGCATGGTGACGTGCGAGTAATGGATGCGTGTTTTGCGAGGAGGTGGGCAAAATGTCCATAAATACACTCACATTCAATATACTGCTGAAGCTGGATGAAGTCGACAGAGCTGAGCTCCTTCACCTCTTTGCTGGCGGGGGCGGACATGTTGCGAGACGGCGCACGGTGAAACTGTGGAGACAAGGTAGGCGGCGTGTGGTTTGATCTTAAAAGCAAAGTAAAAACAGCATTTGCACCGCACACCTGAACGTCTGTGACATTGGAGTGATTCATTTTCCATCCCTCCTCTTTCCGTGCCTCCGCTTTCCACTGTATTGTCTGAAATTGCCGAGTCATCATTCCAAACGGTTACCCACGCCGAGCTGTCTCCCCAAAAATATGTCGTGGCAAAATAGAAACTTTAACTCTCGGGAGTTGAGGAGCCCAAAAATAACTTTTTGCTCGTTGGCCTAAAAAGGTCATTATTTTCGGATGGATTTCTGGACTGTCACGCAACGAGCGTTCACGCCCCCTGCCTCACCCTGCGGCCTTTTGTGGACAAAATCCGCTATTGAAATGCGCCGCGCCGGCCTAAGCTAGCAAAACGAAGCCCTGAAATGTCAAACGAGGTCCGAGGTGGGATAGGAATTCCCGCGTGACTCACAAAAGCGGGCTTGAGAACGGCGGTGAGCACACAATAAAGAGATTCCCTAACGGTGGGTAAACAAACAAGGCAAATGTAATTCGTCATTCAGGAGGTGGACAACCAGGCGAGGAGGAAGTCCCCCCGCCACCCCCTCCCGCACTGATGACCACCAACGTTTAAAGTGCTGCTATCTGACAGAAAGTGGGACTGTTTACTGGCGGCGCACTCACTGGAAAGGTTCAAACTGTTCCTGGCTTAATTCCCTCCAAAGGTCAGCATGGTTGCCTAGCAGGTTTGCGGCTGAGCGGACTGCCTTGGAAAGCTTGGGTGGCCAAGTGACACATGAAGGAACCACGGCAGGATCGATGCCTCGGAAGCCATTCATCTAAAAATAGCCCTCGGTGGGGCCATCAAAATAAAGTCGAATCATCCCCACTGTCCGATCATTCTCTCGCCGTGTTAATCATCCATCGGATTCTCTGCAATGGCTTTCTGATTGCACATTTTCCGAATGACCCCGCAGGCGAAAACTGAGAAAAATACCCTGGAATGAAGGACTGGAGAAACAATAGCGCTGGTTAATCGGGATTAGGGTTGTCGAGTCTTAATACACACAATGTGACCATTCTATCTTTCTGTTTACATAGAAGGGGCCTTTACACAAGGCAGAAACTGACTTTTCGTTGGATTCTGATGCAGAATCATGAAAAATATGAGGCAGAATTAACACGAGTATTCGTCTTGGTTGGTACCAATCCATCATCTTTGTTAATATTCATTGGAGTTGCAGCACAATTGATCTTGGGTCAGTCAATTGTAAATGAAATCAAATGTGACAACTTGGAAATGGGTTCCATTGCCAATTTCGATGAATCTCTCAGCCAGGCAATTTAGCATATGCAAAAAAACCTAGAAGAAACTTGCATAAAAAAGCCAGATTACTGGAAGTAAAACCAACCCTCACCCCAACTCTCACAAGCTGCTTGTGCTACTTTGAATGTTGAGCAGAAAAATGCAACTGCAAAAACAAAACAAGCACCAAAGTGGCTTTGGCATTAGGCTTGTTTACACCAAGGCTCATTTTCTGTCCTTTTCATTTTAGGATCTAAAACAGAAAAAGTCAATTGGATTCATCTTCTGATTCAAACTGTCTCTTTGTTTTCATTTCTACATGAACTGAAAACACGACAACACATGAGATCCACTTAGCGCAACTGCGGTGCGGAAAAAAAGGGCTCCGACAGGGGGGGAAATCCATGTAGCCAGCTTGTGATCAGTCAGGAGGAGACAATTGCACCTTCCCTCCGGGATAACGTCCAGGCTAATGAGTTAAAATGGACCAAATGCAAAACCAAGCGAGACGAAGGGCTTTAATTTGCACAGTGCATGCCCATTAAACAAGATCCCCATTCACACAGAGGGGGAAAAAAAACCTATAATGGTCTATCGTCGTCTAGTATATGCAAATTTGAAGTGGGGATAATTTGATACCGGGGGAATAATGAAGAAAAAAACTTGCAGCGTTAGCTTAAGTGGGAAGAATACAGTAATCACAGAAACTAAGTGACTTTAGTAGACTTGTTCTTGGGGTTTTTCATTAATAATGTGGGGTTGAAATGTTGACTGCCAACTTGGTTATTACCAGCAATTTGCTATCAGAGAAAGAAACTAGTGATGAAAATACTGATACACTTTTTCACATTTACTCTTGAACAATCCCCATTCTTAATTCTGGCATAAAATATACATAAAGACATATACTACATAAAATAAGATAACTCTTATACTGCAGGTTTCTCTGGGTTTTTTCCCATTAATGAGTGTTCTTTCAAAGTGGTAGGATTAGTTACGGAATGGTAAAGAAAGTATTTTTGGACTATAAATTGAACTTCGGTTTAAATTGAGTCAGCCAAACAATGCACAAAGAAGAGGTAAATATATAAATATAATTTTGGATCAATTTTTGATTTGAACCGAAACCCAAAACAAAGTAAACTGTTAAAGTAACAATAGGAAAATGGAGAACAACAGGCTTAAATGGGCAACTGTTAGATTAAAAATATTTCAGAAAGCTCTGAACTAAAAAAAAACAAAAAAAAACATTACAGGCTCTCGGTAGTCAGAGTGAATAAGCAGGCCAAAGTATGAAAAAAGATGGGACTTATAGTCCGGAAGATACGGTAATGCTAGCATCCCTTGAGGCAGCCCAGTTTGTTTACGTGCAAATCTCCATTCTGCCTGAAATCAAAACTCCCACGATACTGTAGTTTACTGATTCCAGAAAAGAACATAAAGCAGATTGGCACAATCATTTAAAAAGGAGCGACAGACATGGACCAAAATAGAACACGTTGCCCTACTTGCTGGGAGCCCAGTGGATTCAGACTATTTGTATAAGTACTTATGCGTACCCAGCCGTGAACTCCACGTGAAAAAAAAGCAAAAAAATAATGACCTGAATAAGGTAACATTGGAGGACAAAACTGGTGGACTGGTGGACAGTCATCCTTTCATAAGCGTCTTCAGCTTTAGACAAAGGCGTTGCATAAGTATGTCAAGAATGAGTGCAAAGGTTTTAATATTTGACGCATGTGGAAATCTCAAGTACACCTACTTCATATGTAAACCTCGTATGAACATGCTAGGAAAATGCTAATAAATAAGTCAGTGACAAAAAAACTTGCTGCCATTGTGCCAGTAATACATTTTGTGGGCAATTATGACATCACCACATTTAGGAGATGCCAAGATTGTTCTTTTTAACTTATCCCATATGTGTTCAGTGAAAATTCGAATGATGCATTTACATTCAAATTTTCCATCTCTAACAATAGATCATCATTGAATGGGTATTGAAATATTCTTTTCAAATGACAAAAGACATCAAGGGCTCTATTTTCGTGACTATTTTTCTATCTGCTGCAGTGGGTGTTGATCATTTCACTGACAAGGAAAAAAGAAGGCTTCCATCTATGTGGGACTCACTGTTTCATTCACGTCCAATCAAAGTGGCTTCTCCTCTTCCCTTTAACCGAGGTGGACCAGTTCTGCTGTGATAGTCTTAACATGACTGAGTGCAGATGTTGGAAACGTACCATCTCAGATAAAACAGTGCACGTGATGTCAAAGGGACACAAAGTATGTTTACAGTAATCCCTCGATTATCGTGGTTAAGTAGACCAGACATGGCCGCGATAAAAGAAAAAACGCAAAGTAAGGTCACCACTATTTTAAAAAATTAGTGTAGCAAGCGGAGGACAGGGGGGTGGCTTCTGTTTGCAAGTTTCAGCATGATTTTTTTTACATTTTTACGGACTTAAAAAAATCTTTTACTTCAGTACTGAGTCATAGTAGCAAGCGGATGACAGGGGAGTGGATTCCACTTGCCAGTTTCAGCGTGTATTTTCTCGTTTATGAACTTTCAAAAAAACAAAAATATCCCCCAAAAAATTCACCCAGAAAAAAAACGCAATGTAGTGAAGCCGTGATATTCGAGGGATTACTGTAAACTTGACTGCAAGCAGACTTCCATTGCCGTAAGAAGTAAAGTTGTCTTGGGAGCACATTCAATTCCATACGACTAAGTGGCCACTTAAAAGCTTGAGTCTACCCTGACTGTTTGTGTTACTGCCAGTAGGGTGATTTAGACTTCAAATCTTAAGCACCGAAACACAAACTCGGGGAATCCGACCTTCAGAAATAACTCACGTTCGACGTACGGCTCCTTCCGTATCTTCGTATTCCTGAAGTGGGCTATTCCTTACAATCATTTTCCACATAAAAACAACCCGGTTTTCTGCTAGCCTTAACAACTTAACATAAACCTGTCAGCAGCTACAACCATAAAAGCCTTATAGTAATACATGAACCATTTCAAGATACACTCGGGGATGACCTTCTCCATTTTTTTCCCCTACACGGCCAATGTTTGCGCAGTGTGTGGTAAAAACCCACGCCTTGGGGGGGGTGAAGTGAGGAAATATGGCATTGTGCAACCCTGAAATGCCACTTTCTTGACTTCTCAGAATAGAAGGAGGTTCGATATTTTCCACCCTCCGCCTCACTCGAGCGTGAGCAGATAGCGGCGGGCGGAGGCGGCCAGACGGTTGGACAAATTTGGTTGCTAAGGAGCGTGTTTCCCTCCATTAGCAGTTTAGTTCTGTCGACGCGGAGGTGGGGAGTAGAGGGGGGAGACACACACATCACGGAAAGCAGAGAAAAAAGGGGGGAGCCCGCTTGCAAGAAGTCTTCCCTGGTGTAGCTCCACCTCCTCCTCCTCCTCCTCAGCCCACGCCAACCTTACGTGGCCTTTAAACTGGACGCTCTACTCTGCATTCAACGAGCATGTGACTGCATGTGTGAGTCATTGCCGTAACAGGGGAAACACTCCCTCACATTTTTATTTTCAGGGCTATTCTTCACATTTTTACAATCAAACATGCCCTGAAATAAAGAGCGAAAAGGCTGACCTCACTGCTGAGATTGAAAACAACTGTGGTAAAGTTGCTTTAGCAAGTGCAACCTTGTTTGAAAACCCTAAAAGTGGATTAAATGTTTACACTTACAATATGTTGTGTGTTGCTACTCTGACTAAATTGGTATTTGATCACTTGGAACTGCATTGGCGGATAAAACAGTGGCCTACGTGGGAATATGTTTGTTTCTTTTATCCGTATAGGTGCTGATCTAAAAATATTGAATACATTATGTTCATCAATGGCTGAAAAAAATGCACCAGAAGTGGGAGCACTAAGCAAATATAAGTATTTTGTGTGATATAATTTGGCATGAACAACAGTCCCAAACTATAGAATTGTCAGCAAAAGCAAGATGACTTTTACATCTCAGCCCTTTAACCACTACTTCCTCTGCCTATATGACATTTAATATATCTTTAACACCAATTTAGTAGCTATGGGTACTTTTAAACTACAATAACTTTTTTTTTGTTGCCCATTCACACATTTTTCCACAATCCACATTAATAGACCCCACAAATTGACTAGGTTAATAGTTGGTACTGTCATTTTTGGCACACCTTACCCTTAATAATGCTAAAACTAAAGTAGTGGAGGTGCTAACGTATTCTTTGATGAAGAGCTAATACAGACATTTCCTTGAGAAACCTTAATATTTCTTGAATGCAAGGCAAACAGACATTGAAATATTTAGTTTTGATGTCAAACCTAGAGTAGTTAGCGTGTTGACCTCACAATTCTAAGGCGGTGGGTTTGGTCCAAGGTCAGTCCTCACGGTGTGGAGTTTACATGTTCTCCCTGGGCTTGCATGGGTTTTTTCCGGGTACTCCGGTTTCCTCTCACATCCCAAAAACAAAGCTAACCGATCACTCTGACTTGAATTGGATTGGTTGTTTTCCTCATATTTACCTTTGATTGCCTGCCTAGTGCCCGTAGCTATCTGGAATAGGTTCCAGCACCCCCCGCAACTCTTGTGAGGATAAGCGGTTCAGAAAATGAACGAATTTCAAACCTATTGTGTTTTTCCTAATGCCTTGGTGTTGGGTGTAGAAATGTCACTGACACGATTACACAAACAGCGTAGGGTTCAAAGATCGATTCTTCAAGTGTAGTATAAGTTCATTGCATGGTCGCCAGCCATTGGATGCACAGACGGGAGGTCGGTACAGTGAACGCGGCGGCATTTAAATAACACATGAGCGGCAAAAGAGTCAGAGTGCTGTGAATCACAGATTTCTTGGAAAATGAAGGGGAGGAATGCTTGGCCGCCTATCACTCAGGCTGCAGTGTAACTTATGTAAGAGCTTATTGTGGGGGCTGCCTTCTGCAACATGCTGCATTAAAAATACAAACAATACAAAAAAAAACAACCTGTTCCGACTTGTCATAACAGCCACTTTGCTTTTATGGTGGAAGCGCGTGTGTGCACGTAACAGGGAGTCTCGCTTTGGCCGCCCACGGATCGATGTGCAGCAGGAAGTGAAATGGAATCTGAGCTCATCTGAAGTTAGTACATGAGATACATTTAAGTATGAGGAGATAGCAATTCGGGAAGCCAAAGCAATTAAAGTGTGCTACTTTGACGGCTTTCACACTGTTGGGATTTTGGAAATGTTGGAGTGCATCTGGGCAAATATGGATCCATTTTCCAGGTCGCCGCTCCCAAATCAACTCCGTGGTGGAGAGAGTGGTTTGCGTATTCACCTCACAGTTCTAGGATGGAGGGTTCGATCCTTGGAGGCTTCCAACTTTCTTGTGTCGAGTTTGCATGCTCTGCCCATGCCTGTGTAGTTTTTCTTTGGATACTCCAGTTTCCTACCACAGGCCAAAGACATGCATGGTACACTGGTTGAACACCCTAAATTGTCCTTAGGTCTGAGTTTGAGTGTTTGTCTGTCCCCTAGCGCCCTACGATGAGCTGGCACTACTTCAGGGTGTTCCCTGTCAACTACTCAAAGTTGGCTGGCCAAGGCTCCAGCACCCCCGCGACCCTGGAAAATGAGAAAAAAAAACTCACAAAAGTTGGACCCTGAAAAAGTTCTGAATTATTTTGGCGGTTTGTTCTTCCGCACATGAAAAGAGATTTTAAAGATGAGACTTTATTATTATTATTTATTTATTAAATTTGGATGAGCTTTCAGCAGGTTTTCAAGACAATTTGCTTTAAAAATGGCCACAAGGGATTAATTTGTCATTTTTGCGTGCCATTGCACACAGCCGGATTCTTTTTAATAGGTGGATGACTGGGCTGAATTTGACGATTTCATATTTACATTTAAACTCTTTGTTAGGATAGGCTGATGGGAAATTAGCTTGAAATGAATGAAAAAAATAATTAAATAAAATCACAAACTATATTACAAATTCCAACCAGATCACTCATTAATTTATCTATACAATATCATGTTCATAAACATCTAGTCCAAATGATATAAATGTATTTCTTCGTCAGTGCTCCATTGGATTTATTCATGACTATTTTTGTAACAACATCTATTATCATTAGTATTAATGGATAATAATTTGCAGTACATTGCAAGATCAATATGATTTCTCTCTTGGATATGCTTTGAAACTTTTTGGGAAGATGTAAGTCATTAAGACACTTTTTTTTGTCAATAAAACACATTGCTGAATCTGGATTTTTCTACTGCTTTAGAAGTAGTTTAGTGATTGGTTGAACAGGTTCTGAATTTTGTTAAAAAAAAAAAAAACATCAAGTAAATCTTACCATTACGACGTTACTATTTTAACAGGAAAATTCCCAAGGTAAAATGACATGAATTTGTATTTTAGTTGAGTAAAATTAGTGCCAACAAAATACAAATTCATATATTATTTGCTGTAATTATTATATTAATGGGTGGAGGAGGTGTGTCAGCATGAGTGGTTAGGGGTTCTGGGTTCAAACCCAGGTCGGTCCATCTGTGTGGAGTTTGCATGTTGTGCCCAGGCCTGCGTGGGTTTCCTACGGGTACTCCGGCTTCCTCCCACATTCCAAAAACATGCACGGTAAGCCGATTGGACACGAGAAAATGAGACCTTCATCTGAATTTGCCTCACTTCACTCTATTTTTTTTAGTCAGGGAGTATCATTTGCACATCATTGCCTCTATTTACATTTGACGTTAAAACACTCAAATAAGGCGAGATGAATTTAGTCGAAGTTATTTTCTTTTTTTTTTAGAAAAACTCCCATAAAGAAGACCATATCTGAGGTTGGAAAACCAAACTTGACAAGCTGTTTTTTTCTCACTTTTTTTCCCCACCGCGCTGAAAACAATGACACAACCTAATCATAATATAAATAATATCAATAATAACAAGAGCAGAAGTCTGCACAGATAGATAGTGTCATAAAGTGGAGACGTTATGACGGACGCCCTCTCTAAATAGCCCAGACCGGCACATGAAACTTAATAAGAGTTGAAAGTGCAAAGACAAGTCAAAGCTGCAAGGCTTCCAAAGTGGCAAGTGGGTTATGTGTGGGTTATCCGCACTCTTCAAGGGAAGGAAAGACGCTGCTTTCAATTGAATGGGAGCCGCGAGCAATTCGTATGCATTTGGAGCGAGAGTGTTAGTACCTGCAAATGTGCTGAGCTGAGCCGGTCGCCGCTGACTTTGCCGGGGAAGAAAACAGGAGCTGGAGGGGCGTGGGTCGGGGTGGGCTCGGCTGGGCTGGGGAACCTTTACCGGAGACAAGTCAACCGGAGCCCGGCTGAGAGGGACTCGGAGAGTGGTCGCAGAAGAGGAAAAAAAAAAAGAAAACAGAAAAATTTAAAAAAAAAAAAAAAAAAAAAAAACAGGCACCGCCTCGGATCCTCCTGCGCTCCAGCTCACCCGCCCCTTCCCCCTTAGTACTGCTTCATCTGCAAGTGAGCGAGAGAGAGAGAGAATATGAGAGACAGAGAGAAAATGAGGGAGCAAATAGGGTGAGAAAAAGAGAGCGATAAAGAAATAGTGTGTGAGAGAGAGACAGAGTGAGAGAATGAGAGAGACAGAGAGAAATGGAGTGTGTCTGTGTGAGAAAGGGAGAGAGAGGGAGAGACAGAGAGAGAGAGTAAGAGAGTGAGTAAGAGAGACAGAGAGAGGCCGAAATAGAGATAGGGAAATAGAGGGGGAAGAGAGAGAAAGAGAAATAGAGAGATCAAAAGAAATAGAAAGAGGAAGAGAGAGAGAAAGAGAGAGAGAGAGAGAGAGAAAGAGAGAGAGAGAGAGAAAGAGAGAGAGAGAGAGAGAGAGAGAGAGAGAGAGAGAGAGAGAGAGAGAGAGAGAGAGAGAGAGAGAGAGTGAGAAAGAGAGAGGAGCAGAGTGAGAGACCAACAGAGAGAAATAGAGGGAGTAAGAGAGAAAGAAACGGACGGGGAGGAATAGAGAGGTGGAGAGAAGGAAATAGGAGGGAGAGAGAAAGAGAGACAGAGAGAGAGAGAGAAAGAGAGAGAGAGTGAGATACAGAGGGAGAGAGAGAGAGAATATGAAAGACACATGCATTCATGCTGTGTGAGGCCCGGTCACAAGTTAATTTGAGTCCATTTCACACAAGCATGTTGGATTTCCCTGCAAAGGCAGGAAGGAGACAGACGGACAGACGGACAGATGGACAGGCGGACAGGCAGACTGACTGACTGACTGGCTACTTCATTTCATGGTGAATTTGATCCCGGCATGAAAAAGGACTCTTCTCTGGTTTCAATTTAAATAAACGTGTATCATGTACTTCTATATACTTTGAATTGATTTGAACCTGGATTTGAACCCAGGTCCCCCCACCGTGAGGCCTACGCACTAACCACTCACCCGCCGGGCCGCCCTTAAGTGTACTTTTGTCCCCCAAATAGACGTTCAACAATGCACTCTAAAAACATCCCAAACATCTTGCCGTCATTGGACAATTTCGTGGTTGTGCACATAAAAGTGATGTCGAGTTCAACACGTTCCCAATTGTCCGCATAAAAGCCACAGACTGTGCAGCGTCGACAACAATGTGTTTGGGAAGTCCCATTTGACATTCCAGTGTCCACAATGGACACGGATTAGACACCACAAAGAGGACGCGGCTGGCCTCGGAGGACAACGACGACACAAAACGTGCTGCCCTTTGACAAAAGCCAACCTTGGACCTCGTGACGCAGTTGACTGGCTGCAAACTTTCCTTCCACTTGACCCCAATGAGCAGCTTTTTCAGGGCACCGCTGCCTTGATTTGATCTTTTACATCAAATATAAAAGCGTCCTGGGCCAAGAGCGCTCCCTAATGGCGTCTCATAACATAGTGTTTTAAAAAAAGCAAGTACTATATATTTCATTTGCTATTTTAAAAATCCCTAGGAAGCTTTCTTTATACACTTGGCCTACATTCGGCCTGGGACGCTGTTTGACCCTCAATCTATACATATTTTCAAATTAACCTCCACTGGAAAGTGCAGTAGTTATTTTTATATCATAATAATTACCATGTAGAAGAGTCAAATTGGGTCATTTCATTGTGCCAAAAAAATGCAAGCTGATATTAAAAAATAACAAAGCAATTGAGTACAATTTTCAAAACCTACTACATGTACAAAAAAAGGGAAAATTGGTGGTAAATGCATACATTTGACAGAGCCAGGTCTTTAATTTTCTAACCATGGTTTGGTTAAAATCATGCAAATATCATTTTAATAGTTACTTATTAAATGCCTACTTTCCCCCTTTAACATTTGTTGACTTTAGACCTTTTAAATGAATGTCGGACATAAAAACAGCCTTTTCAACACATTATTCTAGTGTGGCGTTTAGGGTTTGAATACAGGAAGCAAACAAAACTTAAAAATAAGATTCTATGATATATAATATCAAGCATTTGTTTGGATGTTCCACCAAATCCACAAAAAGGACATTTGTTGCCATCAATGACAATGAAACATGGTTGGTCAATGCTAACTCTCCAAAAACTCTGAAATTTTCTATTTTGTTTTTTAAAAGATTTCCCAATCCAGTTTTTGTCCACTTCTGATCCAAATCGAGTTTTTTCAACATGTCTTGATCTGATGCCCATACTTATAGAACAGTAAAATAATATACAAAGAATAACATCACCAGTAAAATGATAAATGGTCCATGGTCCTAAAACCACGACTACTAAATTGTATTTGATCTCGGGACCAGATTTGATACTTGAAAACTATTCATTTGACTCACCGATATTAAGAATCGTCTGGTAAAAATTCAGGGCAACCAAGTGATTTTCATCCCACATTGACAAAATACTTGTGACATTTTATTCATTTCTCTGTACATGATTCACCAACACAAAACAAATTTTAAAACATTAACAAGAAACTAAACAAGGCGCCCATACAGAGTTACTGTTACTGCTTCTGTAGTCATTCTTGTCTATTTACACTTTTGAGAAAAGACGGTGGGACGCCATACACTTGTTGGAAGCCACGGGCGCGACTTCAATAACGACTTTTACAATCTCAATGCTGTTACCACGTAAAGAGATGCTTGCTAAATGCAACCTACAGTTGGACAACATAAAGAATAGATTTTTTTTTTAAAGGCAACCATTGTGGTCATCACTTAAACCCAGACACACAAACAATTGAACACATTGCAAGTGGACCCATCCTACCAAATAAAGGCGACCGAAAACAACATATATTTTGCTTCAAATGCACCGAAAAAGGCAGATTTTTGACTTCAAGCTTCTGTGTGTGTGTGTGTGTTAGTGTGTGTGGGGACACGAAAAAAACAAAGGCAATGGAATAAATTAAACAAAATGGCACAAAAAAATGGACAATGCAAAAAGGGATTAGATGATCCTGTTGGAATATTCACAGCGCAACTTCATCTCCTGAAAGCTCGCTACAAACGAGAATTAGTGAAAAATGAAACTTTAAATGAATCGAAAACAACCCCCCCCCCCCAAAAAAAAAAATCAGAGGAAGACAATGACATCGGAGTTAATATAGTATTTGTATTTACAAACATTTACACAAGTGAGGTACCACCGTATTGATACAAATGACGTGGCCATGATAAGTCCGCTGCGAATAGAACGTCCGGGTTTTTAGCGTGCCGAGCGACATTGGACTCGAATAGCTGGAATCGCTTTCAAAACACTCCGTAACGATCATTTCGCGTGATGCTCAAAAAGGTTCCAAGATGGTGCCAAAGTTCCTCTGGGAACGAAGCGACAATCTTGCCAGTTTTTCACTTCATAATGCATGTAGTGGAACAATCATAACATATAATGCACTAAATATAAACTGTGTAAACATCACAACTCCTTTCTCATCAGTCATAATCAGCTCTACTTGCCAGGTTGATAGCATCTTTGTCCTTCCTTTAAGGCATGGGTATCAACATTTTGCATTCTTGCTTTTGTCTTAAATAGGCCAGATTTCTTGTTGTCATTTTTATTCCCCCGGCAGAATTATAGGATCTCCTCCACTCCGTGCGCAAAGATCATGACGAGACCGGGCTCTAGAATCATGTCCTCTCCCATGTGTTGGTTCTCGCAGGCCATCACCACCACCGCCTGCTTTCCCGGGATGCGCTTGGCCACGTAGTTCTCGTAGTAGCGGCGGTTCATCTGCCGCGTCTCCAGCGAGGCCAGACCCTGCGGCCAATTGCGCTCGTGGGCATTCTCGATCAAGTCGTTGACGATGGAGAGCGGGCAGCCGCTGTCGATGAGCGAGCGCTTGATGACGGCTTGCAACACCGCGTCGGGAGTGGAGATCATGCCACCCCAGCGGGTCACCCGGGCGGGCTGCATGGAGTTCACCCACCTGATAGACAAGCCAGCTATTAAAGAAAGACGCTTTCACGCTGACTTTAAAGACAAAAACGTGCGCAGGATTTTTTTTTCTTTTTCGTTGGTCCATTCGTGAACGATTGCACGTCAACGATATCAGGTTGGCCAGAATAGGAGGTTTAAACCAGGGCCGTCCAAACTACAACCCGCTACCCAAGTTTTGCCTGGCCCGCATCAAATGATGAAATTCTCATTGAACCACAAGAGAATGTTAACTACAACTGTGTTGCATTTCTCAGTTTGAACACTAGAGGCTGGCAGTTCCTTAAACAGCAGCTCTCCGTATATTTCAATGTCGAAAACTACAGAATGAGTTTTTCCATTCACTCGATTTCTGGAACCACTCACCCTCACAAGACTTGCTGGGTGGGGGGTGTCGGCACCTATCGCAGCCAACTAAGGGCACCAGGTGGGGGACACCCTGAATTGGTGGCCAGCCAATCGCAGGGCACAAGGAGACAAAACCATTCTCAAAAGGGGTTCAATAAAATGAACATTGCGAAAAAATAATGCACGTACCTTCAAAACATGATCTCAACAAACCTATCACATGCTTACAAGATCTCATTTGAGAAAATGAAATCAACAAATGTATCACATCCACTCAATATTTCCTTGGAAACGTCAAGACGAGACTCCCACTTTTGC
The DNA here is from genome assembly GCF_051989575.1 of Stigmatopora nigra. Lineage (NCBI taxonomy): Eukaryota > Metazoa > Chordata > Actinopteri > Syngnathiformes > Syngnathidae > Stigmatopora > Stigmatopora nigra. The sequence continues at coordinate 13,326,763 of NC_135508.1, forward strand.
AGTTTGAAGGAATACTGCCTTCCATCTGGTCTCTCAATACTAAGTTCACAATGTTGGCAACGTATAAATCCAAGTGTCTAATATGCAGTTACTTGATTTTGATGTTCATAAAAGTTAATGTGAGGATGAGCTATATGCTGCACCTAGAATTTTTCCAATTGAACAACATTTATCACTATTTTAGTGATTTTCCTGTGATAACAGGTGACATTGCAAGTGATGTCCTTAATGTTAATGGCATTCTAATTTCCCACATTGCGAAGTAAAGAGTCCCACATCAGTGTGGCATTAAGAGTTTTGATTACATACAAGTTGAATTATAACATACGATTGTATTTTGATCACCGTCATTAGTTTGGTTCTTTCCACCTTTCAGATCAAGATGGGCTAAGAAAAGAAACAGTATAGACCTTATTTTTGTGAGTATTATTAAAACTTGTTGGTATGGCTTTATACTGCCAAGGTTCAAGAAATATTACCCATCATGAAATTGCACCCTTAATAAATTCATCTGTACTGGCATAGTACCGGAGAGGAAAAGGAGCAACGAAAAAAATAGAAAGACTTACTCCAAGATTTCGTTGTACTCGATGGTCTCCTCCAAGTTTTGCAGGTTGGGGTTAGCGCTGCGGATGGCTCGCATGTACGCTTTTAGCAGTTGAATATCTCGTTTCTGGGGTGCAAAGAGTGACAAAGGTGATGACAAAGCCTTTTTGAACATTCATTATAAAGCGTTTTTGAAAATTGAGTAGTGGAGATGCCAGTCCCCATCTATGAAGGCCCCATTAATGCTGGCACATCATAGGTTTTGAAGGAACATGACGAAATCAGAACTGTATCTTCTTCAGGGATGTTTTGCTTATTGTAGAAGGACAATGCCAAGCCACAGAAATGTTAATACATAAAAGAATGAAAGTACACCACACTACTTTTTCTGATCTAGGTCTACAATGTTTTGTGCCTGTCTTGCTACTGCAACCAAGGAATTTCTCCAAATAAGGGATGAAATAAAGTTCGAATCTAATCTAGCCTGCCAGCAGTTCAGACCTTTCCACCATCTAAAAATCTGTGGCGTAATACGAAGCTGTAAATAAGGAAACGAACCCACTGTCTGTCAAGCAACTCCAGTTATAAATCAAAAAGGATTGGAAAATAATTTGGTGGTAAAGTCGGCAGCGTGGGTCGCCTACTGACACAAGGATAAGCATTTCGATCCTGGTACTGACTTCCCAAGCAAAATAACAATGCACATTTGGGCAAAGAAGCCACACACAAGCAGACATACTTACTTGTTCGCCCAGCTGGTGTTTATGCTCCGCCACAGTTTTCTCCAAATCTGAAATTTTGCTTTGCTGCTGCTGGACTACATTTCGCAAATGCTTGATGCAGTTGTGATTGGACAGCTCGTCCTTGGGCATCTCCAGGCTGTCGTTGCAAGAATAAAGCCATGTTAAGATCGAAGACTTTGTCAATCACGTTCTATAGTAAACATCCATCTAGATTTCTTATTTGCATGCTATCAAGTCTGGATGAATGATGTTTTCTGGTTTTGCATGATATTTGGAACCATTACGTGACAGAGGGCACATTCATATATATAATAATCTAATCATATATAATCTAATATATTAATTTCCCAAAGATGAATATGTCAGTCCAATAGTCAAGCAGCACTCACCCGCACCCATCCTCACAGTTGACCGGCCTTTTGGGGTTGTGCTCGCAGTCCTTGAGGTGCGACTGCAGCTGGTCCAGCCGAAGCGTGGCCGCGCAGCCGAAAGTGGCATTGTCACAGTTGATCTGCAGCTTGGACAGCATGTTGCGCATGATGCGAGGCACGGGCCGAAGGTGAGCCAGCGTCACCACCGTGCGGTCCACGGGACAAATCTGCTGCTGGGCGAACCACTGCGTGATGCAGGCATTGCAGAAGGCGTGCTCACAGTGTGGGGCCTGGAAGGAGAACCGGAAGCAAATTGAAGAATGATTTGATTCCGAATAGATTGTTATAGGCGTGGCTTGCGTCAAGAAGGGCATTCGCCATAAAACCAAAACCAAAGGGCCATTCTATGCTTTTGCCGTGGTGATAAACTCAAAGCCAACCGTTATTCGGACTAGAACGTAGGTCAAAGGTTGAAACACACAAAAGTGCATCCTTTTAAGGTGTTGATTTTGAATTTAAGAGTGACAAGAAAAATCTTCAGAAAAAATTTAGACAAAGCTTTAGCTAAGCAAAGCTCTTAGAGAGCTGATTTAATTTCAATGACCAGCCTTTTTTTTCCCTAAAACAAAGCATTAGTGATGTTAGAATCATTGTGCGTTTTGATACAGTACTTCTAAAAATTCATCAAAAATCGATATTGTCCATCGTAGAAAATTAATTCCCCCATTTTAGAGTCAACACTGTATATACACACATTAATTCCCCATGCACTTCTCATGAATAATTCATTGTTTTGTATTCAAGATCAAAAACTAGTTTTACACAAATACCGACATTGCATTTCTACATCCAACACTGACCATTTACATTCACTGAACAAAACACCAAACATACAACTACACATCAGTTTCAACAGCCTACCTGCACTGGTTCTTCGAGAACCCCGCTACATATTGGACACAGCAGGTCTTCATCCACCTCCCCTTGGAACCTCGTCACGTCGTAGCCCATGGTGCATCCCTGGCACCGACCGCCTCCTGTAACATAACGTCAACTGCCATATCTGTGTCGACTTCATTAGGGAAACGATAACAACAAAAAAAGACAGAAATGCCTACCTTACTCACAAACAGCTTCACGTAATTCCATTCAGTTGGTGACTCGGTTTTATTTACGCTGCACAAAAAAAGGCAACATGCTCACAAACATCTTAATGGATAGTTTGGGTTTGCTTTGAATTCTTAAGAGCTTCTTCTGAATCACCACCTTGGGACTATTATCCTAAAACTAAAAACACTTGAGTGCTGTTTTGATTACCCAAGAAACGTCAGCAAATTATCCCAATTACTTCGTTTGGACACCACCCAAGAACTACTTTGTAACTGTGGCTAAAGTGCTCAACCTTTATTTCATTTAAGGGTGTGCACATGGAGCTCTAATTATTTTGTTTTTATTCAATCTGATAATTTTAACTCCTTGATTAACCACGTCAAATGATCTGCAGTTTTGGGATGTATTCATTTCAAGCTCCAGTGAACAATAGTTTGAAATAAATTCGGACATATTAAGAGGACAAACAACGTGAAAATAACTTATTTGTGAAACTGCATGAGATTTATGAGCTGATGATAAATGGCAGAGACGTATACGGATTTACGTATAAACCTATCTGCTAGGTAAATAGCTGTATTCCGTTAAAAAAAAACAAGGGCACGTAGTATATTTTTTGCCGTTTTCTTTTCGAGATGCACTGTCAAATCGGTAATAGTATCCCCCGACCCTCCGTGTTTTTATGACCCAGACATGTAGCTTGTTATGCGCACACAAGCAGGTGATGCTGTCCTCTCCTCTTCACCCATCATACTCACCCGACTCCCCCACCGAAAACGGCCACGGGTTCGAGGTAGCTCCCTAGCACTCTTGCAAAAAATCTTCCATATATTTTTTAGTTAAAGTGCGCATCCTTGGGAAATGCTTGCGGCTGTGTCAGTCTCATACACGTAGCCTAGCTAGCTAGCGCAGCACTTAGCAACACCAGCGCTGTTTCCGGCGGACATTAGCCTCTGAGCTAAACCATGAAAGCTACTATATTATCAAAAAATGGCTATATATCCTCATGCACGACCGAACAAAACGGGGCAAAAAGGTACTGAACTTACTTTGGAGGACGTTAAAGTTGCTGACGGGCAAGATCTTTGCGTAATTTGGCTCGTATGACTTTTAGACGGAGCTAGCCGCGTGCCGCCGTGCTATATCCTAGGATCTACGCCGTCTGCGTTACACGTACGCTAACGGACAGTGACGTCACGACGCAAATTCTGACAACTGGAACAACAATGCAGTACTATTTATTGATAAAACGAGTATTAAGATTCATTTAACTTTAAAGAAATGCATGCGTATACATGGGTAAAAAAATCTCCCATCTTATTCAATCATGGACAATTTTTTTTTTGCAGTCTGTTGTTTTAAATCCATTCATAAAAATATATTTAAATAGGTATCTATAATATATGAATGTACTGTTTATCCCCTTCACCACCGCCTACTTGTATAAGTGTGGGCTTTCCATACAGGTTTTAGCTTTTATAAAAATACACACCATATCCATTCATTCAACTACTTGTCCGCACAAGGGTCACTGGGGGTGCTAGAGCCTATCCCAGCAGATTTCCCAAATTGGTGGCCAGCCAATCATATGGCACTAGGAGAAGGAAAACCATTCATACTCATACCAACGGGCGATTTAGAGTGTTCAACCAGCCTACATTGCATGTTTTAGGATGAGGGAGGAAATCTGACTATCCTAGGGAAAATCCACACAAGACTAGCAAGAACAAACTCCACATGGGAAGGTACACACCTGGAATCAAACCCTCAAGCTCAGAACTGTGAGGCCGATGCGCTAACCACTTCTCTATTGGGCCACCTTTGAATTAATTGTCCAAGATAGAAGCCTTCTCCCAAACGTTCCCATGAAGCCAGAATTATTCATTTGCAATGAAAGCTCATTACTTAGCATAACATTCGGTTGTTTTGTTTTGGCCAAACCCAGACTGGTCCCACCAGATATAACATTGCGTGTGCCACTTTCACTTCTGTAATTACCAAAAGAAATTGGTGTGAATGTGAATTGGTGTGCACTCAATCATAAAAAAACTGGTTTGGGAAAAAAAAACCAAAAATATTTTATGTAATTTGCCAATTGCTTGCTTAAATTCGTTGAAATCCTAAAGTTCATTTATACTGTTTTCAGATGGATTTTAAAACAGCAATACCTTGATTCTTAATACATATTGAATTCAATTATTTTCTCATCTATAATCCTTATGCATAAAGCATGATTTATGGATGCATGTGTGTGGGTATGTTAGGAATCTCTCGCTACATTTGTCCAAACCATACTTCATAAAGAGTTGATTCGTTTTATGTTGGCCACAAATGTCTATTGGCTCCTAATAGACGATGATTGAACATGAATTGTTGTTTTTACATGATGTGCCTAAATGCACCGCGTGGCTGATTGGTCTTAAGGTAGGACACCTTTCCAGGTAATTTACAAACGTCATTTACGGGCCTTCCTGCTTGTAATATCTATACTTAAACTTCTGTTAATGGAGAAAATAAAGTTTCAACACAAAAAATCACATTGCTTACAAACACAGCTTTCTGTGACATCCTATACATTCACGCAGAAAATCGAACACCATTGAAAAAATGTTACGTGTTAGTGTTATACATTATGTATACATTGCAAATCAAGACAGCAGACAGTAAATATTTAGCAATAGCACTTTATTGAACACAAACAACCCTAAGCCACAATACTGAATGACGAGACCAATTGGCTGCAGCAAACATTTTATAAAATAGATTCATAGGTTTGAATGTCACTAAATAGTTTTTTTCTTTTAATGTCAGAAAGACAAATGCAGGTTTTTTCCAAAACAGTGAATGATCATTTACATATTTAACCTTTTTTTTTTTTCTCGTAACAAACCATCATTCACATGTTCACACGAAGGAATAACAAGGCAAAGTGCTTTCAGGATTGCATTGTCGAATAAACTTAAGTGGGAGGAAACAAATGAAATTGCTTGAAGGTTGATGCGGGGGAAGCGGTTGGGATGAGTTTAGGGGGCAGATCGGTCCTGTCTTGCTTTGGGGGTGGATGCATAGGGTTGGAAGCAACGTAGATTGTTGGATGCGGGTTAATTTGACCTCAAAACCTTGTTCTACACCCCTTTCTATCAAAGTGAACGCAGGGTGCTTGAGCCGGGTGCATAGACAGGACGCCTACCAAGCACAACATGGTTTACGTGAGAACGCAGAATGAGCAGATGGGTTCAAAAGGCAAAAACGGCACGGAGAGCGTTCACGGTCTCACCATTTGGTACCGAATCACAAATCCACCCTTCCATTGTCACACCGACGACAACTTGTGACACTGTCACATTCAAGGGTACTACTCAATACTGTTCCAGAATGAAATTACAGTTAAAGTCAGATGTGAAACCCAGATTTGAGGTGGGTGGGGTCTAAAAGCCAATAAATGGTTGCCTGTTTCTACAAGATGAGTTCGCTGTACTCCACTTAAATGTTAAAGGGGACTATCATCATAATCTGCATTGTGACATTGTCTGGCTTCACATTCCAGTGGTGTTTTTCGTATAAATGCTTCTCATAAATGTGTTGTTTTTTTTGTCGTTTACCCCCGAACATCAACACGTGCAAACACAACCAAGTATACATTTTTTTTTCTTTAAACTACCATTGCTTCGGGTAAAATTCACTTTTATTCCCATACTGGCGAGTTCTTCTAGTAGGAACAAGTTGGGCAAACAAAGCATATTCAAAGCTGCAAAATCAAGGAGGTAGGAGAAATGCTACAGAGAACAACACATGTTGCAAAACGCCAAGGTTTGTTTCAAATCCACGAGGTGGGAGAGTCCACTTGTACTACGGCAGCTCATCTGGCAGAGGCAAACTTGGACAGCCTGTCAAGTTTGTTGCCTGCTACGTCTGACCTCAAGTAAACTTTAGTTTGACTTGACTAGTTTTGTTTTCACCAAAAAGCCTGACCATTAATACGCCATTGGAGTGTACTAAGCTGCTTACTCATAAAAAGATGTCAGATCCTAAGAAGCCGATTTCTCTATTTGGCATAGACCAATTTACAAATCAAATGCAACAAAATCACTCCAAGTATTTTTTACTTTGATTCAGAAAAAAAAAAAGATATTTCTAATAGGATAATATGGCTGTCAAGAATCGGAAAATTCTCGATTCGCTTGATTGGACGCGATGAGCTGCATTGTGAATTGACAACACCTCCAAAGAAATTCAAAACCGTACCAAAGCTGATCTTTTAAGAGTTTCTCCCAGTTTCTAATCGTCTAACATCGACACTGGTCGGTCCTGTATAGTCATCACAGGTCTTGCTGCTGGTGATGGCATTGACTCCTTTTAGCGCACAGTAGAACAAGTAGGTTTGCAGATATTGTAAATGAGGTAATCAGGCTAACTAGGGAACCCTGTCACTGATGCAGGCACACAAGCACACGCACGGGGCCACTTCACTCACCCGTAAAGCAAAAAACACTAACAAGCCTATTGAGACAGACAGGACCGCGGAATATGGAGTCAACTTTGGAATGTCGGGTGGATGCACCAACTTTTGTGTGTGTGTGTATGTGTACAATTCCTCCATGTAAAGGTGCACTGTGAAATTAGCTGATTGTAAATCATCACATGCCCTGATACAAGATCATTAAAGTCCTGATTAGGGCTCACTTGTATGTCCCCTAGATAAGCCACTCCCGAGTTAAAACAGGCAACCCCTTTTCTACCTGTTTCTTTTTAGACTTAAGGCTGCCCGAGCGGCAGATCGACACCTGCTTCAAGTCCAGTTGTGAGGATTGTTGATAGCTTGTGAGCATCAATGAGGTGGCGACATCTACGTACAGTGACTAAACCAAAGCAACACGTGAAACAAAGACCCGCACACAAGAGCACTCCTAAAATGTCACAGGACATGCAGGTTTACATCCTTTCCTACAGTAGGCTATTCTTCAAAACACATTCATGGGGGCTCCTAAGGGACAAGTTCTCCAATATGGCTCTGCTTTAGAGGAATCAAGCACAAAGAGGCGATTTACAACACGCGGTTAAAAAGGTGCTCGCTTCAAAAAAATAAAATCAAATAGAAAGAAAAGGGAAAAATGAAAATCCTTACGGCCTTATTTCTATCAAGCTGGATTTACAATGCAGAGGTTTCAATCATATTTACGCTTTACGAGCTGCGGGTTGATTGTAGCCAAAGCTAACTTGAACAAGTATAGAGGAAATAAAGTTTTTTAAATTGCGTTTATTAAGGGAAATGCCTATCTGACCAAATAATCAAAAAAAAAAATTGCTCCGATTGATAAGATTGTCGTGAACGAAACTCATACTAATGGTATTATGCGAAAAGCTAAATACTACACTACAGATCAAACTCAAGCCCAAATCTGCTTGATCAATAAATAGGATCTGTATGATACAAATACGTTGTCCAAAAAAAGCTCAGAATGCCGCAACAAAATGCCCAATCAAATTCAAGATGAAATAATTGACATCCATCAGTCTGCAAATGGCACAAATGGTGAAAACATGAAACAGTGGCGAAAAAAATATGACCTCAAAAGCACAGAGACAAAACATTTGCGAGGTCACAAATGAACCAAGGACAACATTTGTAGAGCTGCGGGTCTCCAATGCCGCAGTTTTGGTCAATTTGAATGACCAAATGAGAAGAGACGGTGCAAAAATGGCAAGTTCAAATGCCAAAACCACTGCTCACCAAAAAAAAAAAAAAGTATTTTCTTGTTTAAAAATAATGATTCGCAGAGCAAACAAAAACATTCTAAAGATTCCCAAGACTATTGGGAGAATATTGGAGGCATTGATGAAATGAAAGTAGAACTTATCTTTGGAAGGTGTTAATCTTTTTAACACAGCCTTTCAAAAAGAGAATACGCAAACAGTCAAACACAGTAGTGGTAATTTGGTAGTATGGGGCTGCTTTCATGCTTCAGGGCCTGGCGACTGGCTGTGAATGAGGGAACCATGAAATCTATTGTTTAGCCCCCAAAAAATAAAAAAGTCCATAAGGAGAATGTTCAGTCATTAGCTCGTGCCCTCCAGCTCAAGTGCACTTGGGTTCTGCAGCTCCCCAACAAGCCAAAAAGACAAATAAAAGATCAGAATGACCTAAAAAAAAAAAATAAAGGTTGTGGAGAGGCTAAGTCAAAATCTAGACTTAAATCAAATTGAAATGCTGTGGCGTGACCCTAATACACTCAAACAAACGTGTGTGCTGATGAATTGAAATTCCGATCAGACGAGTGGGCCAAAATTAAACATTTAAATGGGGAAAAGTTCAAGAAGTGGCTGTAAATCCAGTATAAGCTGGTTTCTGTATCAGCAAAAATCCAAATAATTCTGCTGAATATGTTGTTTCGGTACTGGATTTGCTTGTACCGGAATCAAAAATATCAAGACGTTGTTACTTTGTAATTGTGTAGTCAATTGTGTCACGCTAGCTCTGCAATGTAAATCCAGCCTGAGTTGTCAACTCAACAATGAACGCGAGCAAGCAAGACCTTGCTTTGCAATTTCCCTCAAAAGACACTGACTGCTCCTCTGCTGGTGAAAACAAACGGCACTTTCGAGGGGAATGTTTCTCGGAAAAAAATCAAAACCACAATCAACTCCAAGTAACAAAGTGTGTAAATACGTACAGTAGGCTATACAGTAGATATAAATCTCAGGAGTTGGACTGTACAAGCTGAAAAGGGAGGAACACGCAAAAACCCTAATGCTCAACATTAACACAAATAAGGCATTTTCAACACTCCTTTTATCCGCATATATCACAGACAGCAGGACTAAACTTTTTTTTCCTTTTTTTTTTGTTGAAGAAATGTTTCATTCACGGAGGAGGCTGCATATACATCTACACATGCAAAAGAACATGGCTACCAGCTAAGAGACCATAAGTGGAGGAATAAAAGATTCCAAATTACAATAGTGTCCTCCATAAGGATATACAAACACACCCACACGCTCATCGCATCTACCAACCAACTTGTGCACGGTGCTTCCGCCAAGCAGGCTGCTCATCAAAGCTGCATCACAGTTTTAGGAACGGAATAGCACGCACACACACACACAAACACTCACACACTCGACATAGACAAACGCCACCGCTCTGAAAACAAACAGGTGAAAATCCTTTATTTGCTATAGCTGAGTGACTTTTGGTGTTCAACTTAAAATCATCTTAAATAATTAACCGAGGAAACGACGACAAACAAAAGGTTATTGCACTTTTTATCTTTTGTCTATTTCCAAACGAGGTCAGCTTAAAAAGACTCATGCCTCGGTTAAGACGACACGTGACGTCACTTCTAGAGTACAATTCACACGGTTATTAACACTGCACACCGGCTACTACTGCAACCCTACTTGTACTCGGTCTAGTCTAAACGCCACGCAAATCAAAACACAACAGTAACTCTGCTTCGCCAAGTGTGTTGCGGAGCCGGAAATCGGCAACGGATACCGAAAAGGCGAGAAGACTCCGAAGGTGCTCAGAGAGTCCACACGGTTGTCTTTCTACAGTTTGTGTTTAGGGACAGTCAAGCTTGGGATGCACCGATTGGACCTGTTTTTGGTGCCACGGTTCGCTGTCCCCCAACATAAGTGTTGTTCATGCTATCCTTCAATGATAGGACACCTTGGACGAAGACCTTGTTCTCCGAACACCAATATGTTTCTTCAAGATGTCTTGGTTATGCTACTATACCCTTGGTGCTTAAGGTATCAATGCATCCCATAGTCAAATCCACTCTGTATTGAAACGGATCCTCAAAGCTCCTTAAAACGAGGTTTCGGAAGGGTGAACACAACTTTGGATTCGTGCTTTCATCGCGTTTGATTCCAATCCATTTGCATGCTGCACGTGCCCAAAAGATTTCCCAGAAATGTGCAATTTACACCACCCTCAATGTAGTGTAGCTAAAATCAAAACCAAACAGATCTGATGGCAGAGTGTGAACGATGAGGGTTGGATGAACTGCAAGCCTGCGGTTCAGTGAAATTTCATTTTTCTATTGTATGTATAAGGCTTCCGGGAAGTATAAATGGAAGACCATACCTTTCGGTAGTGACAAATAAAAGGCACTGTGCCACCGCTTTGCTTGATAGTACACAGGTCCTACTGATAGGGAGGGGAAGGGAATGTAGTCTTGGCGAATAACGTGGTTGGCCAGTGGTGCGAAATTGTTTTTCGACAGAAATAGCTACCTTTCTACTCTATACCCTTTATCTTTTAGGACGGGCACAGGTAAACCAACTGACTGTTGACTGTTATGGGGGAAAAAAAACAAAAACTTTCTTGACCTCTCCTAGAATCAAAAGAAATCCTTCTTTCATGCTAGCGTGAATTTGCCATGCGTGAAAGGAAGACCGTTGCGAGGAAAAAGGAGCTTAGTAAAAGTTGGTGTCGCCACACGCGGGATGAGGTAAAACTGCAGGTCCGATAAAAACGACGAGAAGGTGCAGCAAGAAGTAACTTGGTAAAGGTAGGGAACGCAAGCTAGTGACAATCTGTCAATATCCATCAGTGGTTTAGGCTGGTTTAAGCACAATTACGTAAGTCTGGACTTTTCAAGTAGCTGCATTTGTTTTTCTAAATAGTTATTGATCTATTATCAATGCAAGTTATTTTATATCGGTTCTGTGTAAATAATGCGAGGCGCACTGCTAGTGGCCATTTTGCAGAAACCCAAGTTGATTGTTCACAAGTGTATACAGAATCTATTCATTCAAAATGGCAAATATGGCATTATCCTTCTCTGGGTCAATCTCTGCAACCATGGCAACCTTCAATGATGTGCTCCCTCCATAGATTTGTGTGCTTTTTGACAACAGTAGGCCAACATGCCAGTTTTAGCTGTCCCTTCCCTAACCAAACACAGCTAATGTAATGTGTCAGGTCTTTTCAGGGACCCAAATCCTTTTTTAAAAAATATTTTTTCAAAAACCTTTTTTTTAAAGCTTTTAAGGCAAAAGGCTCAACAGTGGATCAGAGTTCAATTGAAATTTGCCATTTTTTTCTCCTTAGTATATTCTTAGTAGTATTTCAAGTAACAAGTGAGACATCCAAAGAGGTAAAGAAATTCTGAAAACACCATACTTTTACCCCTCGAAATTTTTATGACATCAACAAATAATTTTGGAGACAGACACGCACCTTGATTAACACTCAACCGCTGCATTGCGTTGCCATTACAAAAAAACTAGGCTGTCCAATTCTAAAACTCTACTGACTGAGTTCTTATATCCAACTATCCCATGCAAATATTAATCATACCGCTGTCCTACACGATACAAAGACATGCAAGTCCAAACATAAATATTGTAATAATTGTGTCTATAAAGGAACAAGTTACTGACCAATTTGAGCTACATCTAAAGGCAAATAAAGGTTTCTATGGCACTAAATAGGTGTTGCGCCAATGCATTTTTTAATTCCAAACATAGGCGAGCATTTTCAATTGTAGACCTTTGTTTATCTTGTTTTGTTCCAGTTTAAAAGGCCTTCTCAATGAAATGGATGTCAAATTTCACCTCCATCAAGAGTTGGCGTCACTATAAATCGATGGAAATTCCGAGCCAACAACCTCAATGTAGCTAGCACCTCAGTTCAAGGTAGGCCACAACACAGAGTCTAAAAGAAGAAGCTTAGTGTCCAAGCTACCGTGTATTGCGCACTACTTTGAATCGCCATGCCCGAGGAAAAACCAACTCCGAGCTGACATTCATTTCAGTCGTGGCTCAGATTGGATGGTCAGACTGAAACAATCTGAACGAATGCAAAACTGTTGCTGTCGGGAGGAGAGTTTTGGCAATAGCTGGGATTGCGTAGAAATTCTCATTTGTATTTCAAATCCACGGGTGGCATCGATGACTTCGGCTAAGCGGATGGCGATGCAGTCTATCTCACACTCGTACTATTGCTACCATTGGACCATCCACATGCACAACAATTGGGCAATTACTTAATTACGAATACAAACCTACATACAAAGCATCTTTAAGAACACTACTATGTCCCAACTAAAGATTGTATAGTTGCAGGGAGGCAAAGGCTCCGTTTACTGGTCATATTTGGACATCATTAGAGGAAAAAGAAAATAAATCTTCCCTGCCAGAACAGACATCCACAAACAAATGGCCAAAGTGTGTGGCGGTTCTGTGGATCCCACTCGAGGTGTGTCGAGTCGTCTTACTTGACTTCAAGTGTCTGTCTGGCATATGAAACACAAAGTGCAGCCACTCATAGAATGCTCTCTCTCTCTCTTTCTCATACACATATTCACACTTGCACACACAAAAATGAGATGGAAAAGCCAACGGTCAGTGGACAGCGCCCCGAGTTGTCAGAGACAAATTTAGCTAATCAATGCATGGCGCGAATCACTGACTCGCCGACCGTTCCTCTAATTCAGCAGCAACACACATGCATGTAAACATAAGTACATACATTACATCTGCTCCATTTTGCACACGTAGAACCTGAATGTACGAAAGTGCGTGCTTGACGAATTAAGTGCTATGGGATTAAGGTCTAAAAGGGAATCCAATTTGATGAAACACCCTATCCACAAAATCTAATGCTAATTATCCTGCTGTATTCTGATTGGTTCTTTAAATTTGCTTGCTGCTTCAAGCACAGATCCTGAGATCACAAACGAATGATGTACCTTAAATTGATAACCAAAGAGAATAATAAAGTTCATATCATCGGCAAACTAGCAAAGGCTCCTTCGGAATGGAGTCGGCGTCACTTTTTAGTAGCCATCTAAGGGAAGGGGGGGGGGGGTATTCAGCTTGTCTTATTCCTCACCCATCTGGTCAACTAATGTGTGCAATTGTGCCACTTCACTAACAGTAGGTACTGTACAAAGTTATCACGGGGAGGAGATGAATCACATAACGACAAATTTAAAGAAAACACAATGCTAACAGCTCTGACGGTGCGATACAATCATCTTTAGTATGCATTTAGTATGTTTAGTACCGGAAATAGGAGGAAGAGACAAATTCAACAATAAAAAAAAAAAAACCCAGCAAGAACATTTTTGGATATTCGCTAATCCATAACTCAGGACTCTGGATGGGCATATTTGCGTGAAAAGGATCGTTGCCTTAACAACTCTTGAAGCACCGATGTGTGCTGTTCATTCAGTCTTATTGGAGCTGCTCTCTACCAATAAAGATGCCATGCCAAAGTAGATTTAGAACACTCCGAGGGACTGACTAAACGTAAATAATTCCTAGCGCTTCATTTTCCAAAAGAGATTCACTCAAATGCCACTTCTTTTCAACATGTGCCAGCCAAAGCAAATATGTCTCCTATTTCTGTGACCATTTTTTTTAAAACAAACTTTTGAATGTTTTTGCCCACAGTCTCTGGGACATTTTTTTTTTAAATTTATGAATGTTTTCGTCCCCAGACTGTGACTCGTGCTATCGAAAGAAGGAAATGTGGGGTATCGCCGGGTAGGAGAGGTTCATACTAATACTTTTGCCACTTTGCAGTCCAACTAAAAGAGACGGAAGGCATGGGTCGAAAAAGGCATTCCATGAGACGCCGTTAAAGGCAATCCAGTGCATTTGTGTTGACACAGACGGTTTAAAATGCCCAAAACACACAAAGCCATTCGTTTAGTCTTCAGGTCATCTGTCACAGAGTAAGACCGAAAGGAAAACCAAACACATTCCAGGGAAACAAAAGCCCTTGTGACAGTGATTGTCTATTCAATAAAATAATCGAAAAAGGCCAAAAGAAAAATATTGCTCATAAGTTGCCAAATAATAATAATGGAGGCAGTAAAATAAGCTGACGATACGCTTCAAATGAACGACCACCGAGAGCTAGAAGCTATTAAGACAAGTTCGAGAAATAATCCTTCAACACTGAACGAGACACGTACGCGAATAAAAAGAAAAAAGGCCTAAAACGCCACACTGAACTATTGCTCAGACCAGGCTAACTCTGAAATCTTTGCACAAACACTGTTCAAGAGATGGGAAAGAAATTGAAATGGCTTGTTCATTTATGTGCTCAGATATATGACGCTCTGATGAGGTGTTGTTGGCAGATATTACTTGTAAAGCCTTCATCTAATGAATAAACAAGGCCTCGGTCACTTCACTACATCCTACAGTAGTTATGCTGACCTACAAAAAAAAACAAAAAACAAAACATCAGGCCTACGGACCCTGGGCGAAGATGATGGAGCAGCTGCTAAACGAGTTGACGAGGTATATCAAGATCTATTGTCTCTCTCTGTACAGTACAGTTCATCTCAAATAAATAATTTTATAGCCATAGTAGTGTTGATCAACTTTGGTCATACAATATTCTTAGAAACATTCTAGCCTAACAAACATTTAGGATGTTTCAAATGTCAGCGTCGGCATTCGGAGCCGAAGCCGGCCGGCGTGGCCTTCCTTTGCAAGGAGGCGCGCTTAATGTACGGCTTCGGCGGCATCGCCTAATTATCTTCTGATGCCGCCAAAGTTAGGAGCCGTATGTTTCAGAAGTACACCACGGAATCTTTGTGACCCTTTTCGGATTGTACTGTCGTACACGAGCATTGCACTTTTCAGCTAATTTGATTTTCGTTTCCCTTGTGTGGTTTCCTTCATTAAAATAAAATTAATTAAAAAAACAAAACAAAAAACAACTAAGCTAATGTACAATTAAAACAAAAAAAAAGAGGGGAAGGGGGGGAAACATCTCTAAAGGAAACTCTTTGATCATTTTTTGTTTGGGAAGGCCGGGAGCTCCTCTACAAGGTCACCTACGTGATATGAGTTCACTCAACGATATGGCGGTGAGACTTGTTCCAGTGCCGTTACGTAACTGATGCTATTAAAGGGTTCGAATGACTTCCGCGTGGCCAGATTGCGGTCGTTTGGTTCTTACGTTTGATCAGCGTGGCCTTGTAGAGCAACGAGCCTCTACGTCGTAAGCACTAATCTGGGATGGAGGAATGGGGTTCTAATTGCATATTAAGTTTGACTGCACCTCAAGAGAAGACCAAACACTCACGCACACGCAGGCACAGACATACGTACGTACATACATACACAGAATAGATATGTAGGCGGGTGCTCTCCTGGTCCTCTTGGCCACATTAAAGGGAGACACCCACTGGTGGTAGATGACAGTGACAGCAGCATGACCGAGCCCGGCCGGCGCCGACGTCCGTCCCCCCCCCTCACTCGGACAGGCAGCCGTCGACGCCCACCGGTGCGCCGTGGCGATCTTTGACGTAGCCGTTGTGTAGGCCGTTGCTGGGCAGCGAGGCGCAGGTGGCCGTGATGCCGCAGTGCTTGAGCAAGTTGAGGCCCGGTGAGGGGGAAACGCCAGGGGAGGAGCAGGAGCAGGAGGAAGGGTCGAGCTGGGGGAAAGGCTTCATGGTGGAGAGGATGAGAGCCAGACAGTCAGCCACGTCTTTGTTGGGCGCGCACGCCAGGGCTGGGGTGTGGCCTGGTGAATGAGAGGCGGAGAAGAAAGTCCAGAATGAAAACCCAACCTCTACTCTTCTAAGGAAAGCTAGCTAGTGACAAATGTAAAAATCTTCCATCTCGGATGGTGGTTTATTATTTGTGAATACATTGTCAATTTTGCTATGAAATGCACATTCATTGTTTTTGTCTATTGATAGATAAAAGGGGAAAAAAACACTGTTCTTTTCTGTTTTTGTTGAATGAGTCAATAAACTTTACTGTAAAAACACCCCCACAATAGGGGAAACCCAAATTCTCATGTGACACATTGTAACTTTACAGCCTATGATGACACTCAGATTACTATTCTTGGTGTTTAAGCATCTGAACAATATGTGGTCCAATCGATGAAGGACCCAGACATGTAGATTGAGCAAAACTGCACTTGATATGATTGCGGCACCAATATGAAAAGCCTACGTCATCATGCATATAGTGCTCACCTTCCTCATCCACAGCCAAAACAGTGGCTCCCCTGCTCAGCAGTGCCTGCACCACTGTGGCCAAGCCATTACGGGCAGCGAGATGGAGGGGCCTAGAGAGTAGATCAATTACAAAATGAATAGCTCATATGTATCCTTTCAAACAGCTTGAATTAAACTAAGTTTTCACCAGTTTATCCACAACATCAATAATCTTATATTCTCACATTTGCAGAGCACTGTTGGTAGCGTTTACAAGAGTGGGACTGTGGATCTCTCCCAGAATCAGCAGAGCGCACATTTCATGGGCCTGAAGGTCAGAAAACGGATAAAAATGAGATATGCTGAGAAACATTTTTGAGAGAACCAAAGAAATCACAAGTGATGTACCTTGTTGCAGGCTAGGTGCAGGGCAGTGTTCCTATTTTCATCCAGCAGAGTGAGGTCAGCCTTCGCCCGATGAAGGAGGATGGCTAGACACCGACAATCAAAGACAAGGTATGACAATATCGTATTTGAGTATATGGCCATGTTTTTGGTGTGGGAAAACCTATTATGAAATTTCAGGTAAAATAATTTTCATGTTTTCTCCCCATTCCCCAAAATCAACCATTAGAAAAGAAATTAAAATGGAGACATTGTCATTTTACACATGCAAAACTAAACTCTCAATGCTCATACAACACGATTTCTCATTTACAATACATTCTGAAGAAAAAAATCACGAATTGTGATCTTGAGTGAACATAAGCAATCAGATTATTTATTATTATTCTTATCTTGTCTGTAAACATTTCCTCAGCTTGAACAGTCAAGAACAGAGCGGCTAACAAATTCAGTTGGGATCAGATAATTATCCCACAAGACTGCATGTTTACCCAGTACATTAAACTATGGCAGACGCATCGGGTCTATAATTGACCCTCAAATGACTCACCCACGGTGCCACTATGTCCCTTGTCAGCAGCAACCATAAGAGCAGAACGTCCATTGTTGTCCACCGCATTGATCTCCGTCCCGTGGCGAAGCACTAGCTGAAGACCTGCGACATCCTCGGCAAAAGCAGCAGCATGCAGCGGTGTCCTGCAGTTGCGCACAGCATCCTTTAAAACTGAGGTCTTAAACAGCTTTATCTATGCAACGGTTACCATTTCCTCGTTTTTCCTAATTAGTCAACACTAAAGTTAAGTATTAAAAAAGAGTAAATGGCATCATGCAAATGATTGAAAAAACAACAACATTTTTGAACATGTACTTTTATCATTAGGTTTGTTAAAAAACTGTATTTTTGGCATTGTCATGCACCACCTCATGCATAAAAAACAAAAAGGAAAAACATAGGGTTTTCATGGACTTACCTCCCTTTGGCATCTCTGGTGTTAATCATGTGGACGCCGGCACATTCAAGAAGCCGTTCTGCAGCACCGCTGTGGCCGTTCATCCTGTTTACAATGTTTATCATCGTAAAATACTCCATGAGCTTTTTTCTTATGGTGATTATCGTGACAGATTCCAGGTTATTTCTTAAACTACAATTGACAGTTTGAAATATTGTATCAAAGATTTTTCTATGCTAACTGTGTCTAAAAACATCTGTGCATGACCACAATGACACAAATCCACAAATATGTGAACTCACAGCGCACAGTGCAGGGGAGTGAAAGGGTTTCCCTCTTCATGAATAAATGTTTTGAATTCAAGTAAAACCTCCAAACAGTCTTCATGCCCTGAAACACAAGGACTTTGTGTCACAAAAAAGGAGGAATTACAGTATTTAGGTAGTTTGAACTCAGTCAAACCTTTGTATGCGGCCCAGTGCAGTGGAGTAAATTGTTTATTGTCCAGCAGTCTGTCTTGTAGTTCCGCTGTGGCCGTGACGGCCTGCACCAAATTTCCCAGGATCTCGGCGTGGCCCCTCGATGCGGCGTAGTGCATGGGCGTCCGACCCAAGGAATCTTGACACAGTGCGGAAGCTTTGTGCTCCAGCAGGGCTGACACGCAATCATCATGGCCTAACAATGCCTAAAACAAATGAGCATTGATAATAAGTGTACCAACCATGATAACAAGTGGGTACAACAGCATTTTTTAAGTAAAATAAAGTGGCTCCCCAACTTGGAATCTTTGCCTTGTAACTATATCCAACCACAATGATAATAACCTGGATGTTACTATAGTTTTAGGTCACGCTCATCCATATGTTTGGACTTACCCCTCTGTGCAATGCTGTGCTGCCTCTTTTATCCTTGGCATCTGGAACTGCCCCTTTTGCCAACAGGAATCGGACACAATCGGTGTAACCCCCGAGAACGGCGAGCATCAAAGGTGTCCTGCGTGGCATCACGAGTTAGGGAAAACAGAAGTTTTATTGTTTAACAGAGCAGAAGGAAGCGTGAAGCTGTTATTTAGAATGAAACACAGAAGAACTCACTGGCCAAACTTGTCTGCCACATTGGCGAGGTCACCCTCCTCCCCGCATTCAATCATCTTGTGCAGGCAGTCTGAATATCCGTGAGCAGCTGTAGAAAAGTAAAACATTTTACTGAGCATGATTTTGGGAAAGCTTCTGTCATTAAAATACACATACTGCATGTTATGAAGTTTTTCAACAAATACAAAATAACAAATGCATACAGCATCGGGACAATGAAAGCACTACAATTAAATGAATTGCATCAAAGACAAATAATCCCAGTAAAACAAACAGTAATCCCTCGAATATCTCGGTTAATGTAGTCCAGACAGGGCCGCGATAATTGAAAAATCGAGAAGTAAGGTCATCCCTATTATGACTACCCTTTTTAAAAAAATTGTTTCTTCAGTGCCAAGTCCTAGTAGCAAACAGAAAACAGGAAGTGGCTTCTGCTTAGGGGTCTCAGCGTGGATTTTTATGAACTTAAAAAAAATAAATGATAATAATATGAATAATATTCTTTTCTTTCAGTGCTGAAGGACAAATGAAATATTAAAAAAAAGATTTTCAACAATTAATAGCGGGAAAAAAATCGCAAAGAAGTGAATTCGCAATAGTTAAGTCGCGATAATCGAGGGAAGATTACTTTTTTGTTTTTATTAATGCAGGCCTCAGAGACCTAGCAGTGCTAATTAATTTGTCTGGCTCACTGAAATTCAATATAAATATTGATCGCAGAACTGATGCAAATGCATTCCTACCCGCAACATGAATCGGGGTCCAAATGAGGCGGTTGTCGTTAAGAAGACATGAAGCACCCTGAGCCAAGAGCACCTCCACACATCTGGCGTAGCCTTTCTGGGCAGCCAGGTAGAGCACGGAGCGGCCAGCGGCATCCTGCATATCCACATAGGCTGCCGTCTCGGTTAGTACCTGCAGTGCCTGCCAGTGACCTCTGTCAGCCTGCACGCAAAGGAGTTGTCAGGAAGGACAGTCACGTTGCTTTCATTTTAGCTGACAATGTCATGAGCCAACGTGGAAGGAATGCTCAAAAGATACTCACAGCGAGATGCAAGGGACTGACAGGAATACTGCTTTCTATGTCTCCAAGTGCATTAAAAGACATCTCCAACAGCTACAAAACAGGCTTGTGTAACTCTTGTGTGGTAAGCAACATTTTTAAAACAATTTCATTACATAAAAAAAAAAACAGGCAATGCGAAAAATGTTATTTGTACTATGTTGCACTAGTTTGGTTGGATTTTAATCCCCATTGCTGAATAAACCCCTTGACTTGGGAGGCAATGTACCTGAAATATTTGAAAGTCACTTTTTGATGATTGTCGTTTCCCTTAGCAAATGGGCATGACATTTTAGTGCCATTTCAATCAGGACAAATACAACTGAAATGTTGGTTTTGGACAGAGAAAAAAAATGGTCATACCAACTCCAGGTTCTGTGTGTTTCCATGATAAGCTGCGTAGTGAACAGCGCTGTAACCTTTAGCGTTGACCATCGAAGGATCGGCACCATTGTCCAGAAGATGCTCCAAGCAGCTGTTCATTTGCAATAAACACACAATAAGTCACTATGTTATCAACAAAACAAAGATTTTGTGGAAGAGCACTAGAAACTCACAAGTAGGATTCCTTCACTTCTTCTTCACCCTGCTGATGATTCCCATAAAAATTACCATCACCCCTGAAAAGACCAAATCAAAGCACATTTGTTTCTGCAGAAAAATACATCAAACCTGCCGCATAGCTAAAATGTTAATACTTTTGCACATTTTCACAATTTTCAAAAACCGAACACTTTAAAATGAAATAACTGTCATTCCACAGGTACAACAAAATGGAAATATGCAGTCATCTCTGCAAAGTGCGTATATAAAAAGTATGTATGCATGTTTGTAAATATAGGCCCATGCCAAGGAATATTTTCACATTCACACACACACATTTGTGTGGCTGATTGTTGTTCTCACCTGCTGAAGGCTTGAGAGGCTGCAGAGTAGTGCAGAGGGGTACAGCCAGTTTGATCAGGCTCATTGATCTCAGCCCCAGCAATCACCAGGGTCACAGTGCACTGGTACCTCCCATTAGCAGCCGCGTAGTGTAATGGTGTCCTAGGAGCGAGACAGCAAAAATGGTTAATTGCTCTTATTTCTCAGAGAGCAGATAATAATGTTGCAAAGAAATCTGACAAAGGTTGCTCGCACCTTCCCATTAGGTCCCTCCTGTTCAAATCTGTGCCGCTACTTAAGAGCAAGTTCAGACATTCAACATTTCTGGGAAGAAAAATTAGACAACCATGGAGAATTGGTGAGTATTCTTTTCAAAAATCAGCCAGCAGTGTGCATGTACATAAAATATTACTTCTTTAAAAAATAAGGAATTATGGTGGGAAAAAAAAGGTTGGACCTGTCAGAATATGCGAATGGGACATTGATACAATTTACACTACTGCAGTTAAACCTGCATGAAAAGAATAGCCTGTGGGATCACAGATAGTTAACATTTTATTGGTCAATGAACATTCCATTTGTTGAAGAAGGTTGTAAAGGGGATGCAATAGCTCGTTTAGGTCAGGAGGGTCTGTTTTGTCCAGGATGTGTTTATTTGCAGGAGCACAGATCAAAGAAGGAAAACCATTTGCACACCAAGCATTCAGAATGTGATGATGTCATTGAGATAAGAGAGAACAATAAGACCCTCTGCCTTGTCTTGGAGCCAAAGCTATGTTTAGACAACACTTTCTTACCCTCCAGAGGCAGCAGCGTGTAGACAGGTCCTCCCAAAGTTGTCAGGAGTGTTAATGTCGAACCCTGCCGACAGCACGTGTTCCTTACTCATGGAGGAGACGATACTGTACAGCTGACCTGTGAAGACAACAGATTCATAATTGGACCGTGAACATGTACAACAGTGGTTCAACTGCATGAGTTTGATTTTCTCTGTCACAAACCTGAGGACAGTAACTTGCGACAACAGTCCGAAAACCCATACAGCACTGCTAAGTGCAAGGGGAACATTCCGTGAATCCCGCGTCTAGAAAAGTCCCAAAGAAAAGAAAATTATTATTTGTCAAATACCGATTTGTCCTTTGACCAGCACATTTCATAATGTCTGGTGAGTAACATTCAACTCTCAATCACACTTGGCACTTTTGGACAACACATTACGCATTTTATTTAATGGCCTCTTTGCTACCTTGCCGTGTCTGCTCCATTGGTCATCAGCGTGCTGATCAGCAGTTCATGGCCGAACTTAGCAGCGACATGGAGAGGAGTATTGCCATATCTATCCACACAATCAATTTCACCACCTGACCACATACAAAAAGAATCGAGTTAAACAATCCGTGAATAAAACACACATCAATATTGCATGTTGCAGTAAACTCATGGATGGCATCGTATTTTCTCGCATATTAGCCGCCACCACGTTTAGGAAGCACTCTTACAATGGACTTAAAATTATTGAATTTTACAATTTCTCTCTCACAAGACGGCCCCTGATTCACATTTTGCAAATATGCGAGAAAATACAGTACATAACTAAAAAAGTAAGAAAAAGAACCCATTTATTTTTAATAATGAAGAGCCAAAAGGTAATTACCATTCTGGATGAGGATCTGAGAGCGAGTGAAGCGTCCATGAATGGCTGCCATGTGCAGGGGGCTCTTCCCTTCTTTGCTCTGTTGTAGGGGAAAATAGCATTTTTTTTCAGACACAATCAGGATCTGAACAGAATACAGTTTCAGTTTGTATTCAGTCAGCGAAGTAACCATTCAACAGGACTATTTTGTGGTTGTTGTTTTAATAGGTACGCTGTCAAGAGATATTTTATATATTGACATTAGTAAGCAGGAGTTCGGAACAATATAGCCTTAAGCTAACCGAATCGATTCTATTTTGCTGCATTTTTTTTAAAGCTTAGAGAAATGTATTTTCCTACTGTTACCAATTTTCCCAAGTAGAGCATTAAGGTGTACTTGCACCCTTATGCTGCTCTACTGTGGATGCATTCCATGACTGGAGTGATAAAGCAATAAAATAATAAAACAATCGTGTGAGTGCTATGTGGTCAGAAAAAGCCCCCCACTCTTTTGTGCATGTCTATCCCATGGAGATAAAATGTGGTACAACAGGATGGGGAAAGCTAGACTTAATAATTAGTAACTTTAAAATGATGGCATTAAAATAGGAATAGATCCAAATTAATTCAATGCATCGCTCAAGCCTAGTGAGCAGTTAAAAAAATGTCCTTCTAGAAATGGGACATTTCCGACTATAGTATTGTTACAATTCTTTCTACTTAGAAGTGTGACAGCATCAAAGGCTTAGGGTGATTATCATTAGGAAGCTGTAATCAGATTTTCTTCTTTGCGAATAAAGAAGGACAGTAAATCTATTGCAGCCTGGTTATCCTGAAGTGGATCACTTCATCTTCTATAGTTTGTTGTTTGTTTTATTACTACCCATAAACTGCAAATTCAAATAATTCAACCTGTCATTGAATCTTTTTGACTTGATCTATATCGTGCTAAACAGTGACATGCAATTTCTCTAATTTGCTTTTAAGGCAAGGCTGGTATGATGAAAAGTAGCAAGAGTTCAAAAAAAGGGTTGCTAAATATTAGTGGGCAAAAGAAACCACTTGCTTTCTCATCCCCACAAGCAGCATGATAGTTGTCATGGTAACAAAAACCGCAGTCGACATTTGACTGAGATAAAATGCCCTCCCCACAAACACATTGTAACATGCAATAATTGTTTTTTTTTGTCCCCGTGCCCCATCCCCCAACCATACCAGGCGTTCAAAATTGTATGACAAAAAATAAATACTGACTTGCTGGTTGACATCAGCCCCGTTGTTGACCAGCAACTCCAGACACAGAGCGCCATTCGTGGAAACAGCAGCCAGGTGCAGAGGCGTGTAGCCACACCTGTTGGGCTGGTTGACGTTGGCGCCATGGTTAACCAGCTCGGTGGCTACGGCTTCCTGCCCCATGTAACAAGCCATGTGGAGCGCTGTGTTCCCAAATCCGTTGGGCTCATCAATCTGAGGACGCAAAATTTGCCCCACAGGTAAGTCGCATTTTTTCAAATTGAAAGGAAAAATCCCAAATAATACAACCTTGCGGCACTATTGTTTACCTCCGCCCCCATCCTCAGCAGGTATTTTACAATGTCGATGTGGCCACTGGCGGCGGCGGCGTGAAGAGCCGTGTAGCCCTGCTTGTCCTTGCTGCTCTTGTCTGCGCCGCGTGACACCAGCAGTTTCACAACCTCCCCATGTCCTGCCATTGCATGGACATAAAGAGCACTTGATAAAGGTAAATATAGGCGGCATTGTTTATGTTTTGGCGGGTGTGACAAAAATACGGTCATCAAAACATTCATATAAACAAGTTTTTTTTTTAATATATTATATGTACTGTGCTTTCAAGAAGGCAGAAAACCAGAGTCTTCTCCTGTACAATGAAAGACTGAAAATCCAAAAGCCAGGTCCGCTGAGAATTTTGTACAGTATCCAGTATTCTGTTAAATTACCCAAGTAAGCAGCAGAGTGGATGGGCTGACGCTCCTTCTTATCGATGGCACTCAAGTTGGCTCCCTTGTTTAACAGCAGCTTCACCATCTAGCAGAGATTCTCCATTTATCTTTTCTTATTGCGAGGGCTAATGTGTGCAAAGAGCACCCAGGGTGCATGCCTCACCTCCTGGAACCCACTCTGAGCGGCGTGGTGCAGTGCAGTTCTGCCGGTGCGATCCGCCATGTTCAGGTTACTCAGCTGGCTCAGCAAAGCCTCGGCGCAGCGAGTGGCTCGGTTGGCCGCGGCCACGTGAAGCGCCGTCTGCCAGAACTTGTCTCGGGCGCTGGCCTCGGCGCCGCGTCTCAAAAGCAGACCCACGGCCCTCTGTGGACACAAAAGACAACGCAACAGGATTTTAAACTACTATTTTGTGGCTTTACAACACACACAAAAATAACTGCAGCAGGATCATATACTACAAACATTTAATTGCAAAAAACGTTACTCTTCATCAACTGGCTTAAGCAACGAAAATACTGTTATACCGTTAAGACGATAATCAATAACTAAAGTTTAAAGCTAAAGGTTTAGAGGGTTGAAAATTGAAAATATCATACTGAGAAAAAAGCTAGTGATTTATAGCAGTGCATAGAGAAAGATGTTTTTTTAGGAATAACGACGGATGCAAAAGTTATAGCACAACATTGTGGGTCTAATAAATTACTCCAAGCACTGGAATTAGGTCATGAGTCCTTTGCAAAAAAACAAAAACATCGTATTGCTTACTTCGTTCCTGGAGGCAGCTGCCCTGTGCAAGGGGGTGAGCCATACATGGTCTTTAGCGTTCACATTGGCACCTGAGGGTACAAAGGGGTTATATGGTGGCCAAATAGTATCAGCAAGTTGAACTGATTTAAAGGAATACAGTCAAATATGCAGTATTCCGAACACATTGTTACACGATTATTACACTGATAACACTTTTTTTTGCCACCCGCTGCAATGAGATGGTAATGCGTGCATCAATTTTTCAGCAGTGTCTCATAATAATTTACACATCTAAAGTCTAATATCAAAACATATTAAGCGCTTGGCAAACCTATCACAACTTATTTTGGGCCTTGAACTTCTCTCCAGTGAACTGCAGAGTACATGCAGTTTATACAGACATATTTGCGGAATGTAAGTAAAAAAAAAAACCTAAACGACGGGACGGGCTGGGGAAAATGTCAACATCCTCGACTTTCTGCTGTTCTAACGAGTTGGGCTACTTCTCAAAGTGACCTCACCATTTTGGAAAGCAGCCATTATCTCGCATTGTCATTAATATTCTATTTTGATGTTTTTGCCCATATGTTATTGGTTGTATTGGCTCATGGTCAAAAGTCACTATAAAATAGATCCGCCTTCAAAGTATAACTCACTGGCAGCAAACGACAAGATCAACGACGTCCGAGTCAATACAAAAATTCATATCTATATTTCATTTTTAAAAATAATTAGCATTTGAACCATCTCATACACTCCATACAGACATTATAATGAATTACAAAGCAGAAA
The DNA here is from genome assembly GCF_051989575.1 of Stigmatopora nigra. NCBI lineage: Eukaryota > Metazoa > Chordata > Actinopteri > Syngnathiformes > Syngnathidae > Stigmatopora > Stigmatopora nigra. The sequence continues at coordinate 13,352,986 of NC_135508.1, forward strand.
TCCATCCCGACGACGCTTTGCGAGTGGGGCGTGGTGGCAATACACGCGCTCTTATACTAAATACTCTACGTTAATGTCATGTTCAATGTTATAGTATGTGAAAGAAATAAAAACCCATGAAATTTAATGTATATAGTCACTACATTTGCGTTTTTGATTCTGGCCGGTAAGTTTAGAACAAATCCTCTACATATGTATCATTTTTAAAGGAACAACATAGCAGGTTTCTGACCTGATTCAATGAGGAGATCCATGATATGAACATCACCCATGCAGGCAGCAGCATGAAGTGGCGTACGGCGCTCTTGGTCCTGTTCAAATCCAAAATAGAATCAAAACCAGGGTCCACCCCCTTCACATTTAGCCCGTGTTAAACAGCGATGAGTCCCGTTGCTCTACAAACATACCAGTGCATTGACATCCTCCTTTTTGTGCAATAATTGTTGGACTTCTTCAGCATTACGATTGAAGATGGCCTGGACCAGAGGAGGCTGCAACATAGTACACAACTGTCACCATGGTTCTTATGTTACAGCCCAACTTCCTCGTATCAGTACCGTACAGTGACGATAAGCCTTCCCATTCTATTCAATAAGCTAAACCATATTCAAATCCAGCCGGCAGAATCTTTTTGCGATTTTGATTTGATTTTTGTTGCATCTTTTACACTTGGGCGACGTGACATGGAATATTGCAGCTACTATTTGAAATGAACGAGGCATCCAGCGAATAGACGCAGCCCACAGCGAGGCCTGCACAGGGCCCGAGTGTCGCCAGTCACCTCGCCTGATCAAAAAGAATATGATTAGCCGTGAGCTAAGGAGCGAGCCTGGAGACATGTCGGGGACATTTCTACAATGCAAATAAATGCAAGCTTCAAATCTGATACAACAACGGCGCCAACATTAATTTAAAGAAATGCTAGCATGCCCATAACTAAATATTGGAAAAAGTCAGTCTTTCTAAAGAACGCCGCGCTATGCTGCGCGGAAGAACATTCCAGCAAGTAGACGGCGATCATTGTCGGCGTACCTGGTCTGCAATGTTGAGTACTCCCATCTCCCAAACTCAGCCGGGACGGAGCTCCTTCATGGGGCTGAAACTTGGAGGTATATTGCGCCGGGGAGCTGCTGTTTCCACCTTTTACACGACATCCATCACAAGCGGAAAAGACAAACGCGACTCCCTCCCGATCTGACACTGTTGTTGTCTGCATCTGATGTCGGCTTTGACGATGCTGCCTGCCTGACTGTCGCTCGCCTAGCTTCGCGTTGGTCCGCCTACAGGCTCGGCGGGCGCCTATCGCCACGGTTGGGAAAATGGCGACACCATGTGGCCGGAACGTGCAAAGTCTCGATGAGATCCGGTCCCAGACAGAAGCAATCAATTTCGAAATGTCAACACGATGGGCATTGCGCAGAAAACCGTGGCACTTGATCGGTGGAAAATTCATGCCCTGCAGTACCAAATATTGCCCCTAAAGGTTTCAAATCATTCCATTTAGTATTTCAGTTTATATTATGTGCAATTTCATCATCAAAATAGCAGGTTTGCATCGTTTTAGCTCAAGTCATACAATAAATTAACACATCAGCTTGAAAAGAAAATCTATATTTCATTTTCTTTTTATTCAAGCAATCTTTTAAAATAGGAACAATATTCAGGAAGAGCTACCAAAAAGCTATAATCTCATTTCCATTTGATACAGTAGAAAAGAACATGTACCGCAGCATCATCACTCATTAGCGTGTGTGCAGACACAAATATTATACATATATATATATTCATATATATTATATTATTTTTATATATATGCACACATACATCTGCATAGTTGAAAAAAAAGACCAATAGAACCCCATAGTAACTATTTTTGCCTGGAGGCATACTTGCAATATGGCCCTTCTTGTGCATGTGTAGGTCAACATGTTTCCTTGGGAAAACACAAGTCAAATTACTAAAGTAAGATCAAAATGAGTTGACAGGGTTGAGGAGATGCTACAACTCGCAAATCAGACATTTTAGTGCGCGTAAGTACCTCTGAATGCCAATTCATCTGCTGACTTAAAACACAATCAGCATGTAAACATGTGCGGCGGCTGTTGGAAGATCAGCACAGTTGTTGTTGTTTTTTTCTCCATTAACAACAAATATAGGTTTCACAGAAATACATGCATAAATATTACTGCAACACAAATGTGTTTTCTTTGTAAGCACATCATTAAAAGCAATATAATTCAGAAAAGTACTGCAAAGATTAAAGTTGATTATGTATGGAGAATTGGGTGGCCACAGTGAAAAGAAAAATACAAGGAATAATAATATAAGAGTACAATTGGCATATAATAAGCAAAGAAATTGCAATGAGAAAATCGAGGTTTTCATTGCTGTTTTATATTAAACCCATTTAAAATCTTATACAAATGACTATATTCCTTGCATTATGATTTATATTCTCACATTTTGTTTGTACTATATTGTAGAAAATATTCTTTATTCATCTATTCTTTTCACATTAAGACTTCTTCCATATCATTTTTCTTTTCCACGTGGCCTTGATACACCGCGATTATGAGATGCTAAATGCAAAAAGCGTTATTTAAAAAAAGAAATAAATTATAAAAAATTACACATGTAATTATACAAATTATAAACATTCAGTATATATACAGTTGCATTTATTTAAAGATTCCAACTAATTTGTCATGCTTATGTATTTGGGAGGGCTTCTTCTTAGGCCCCTTAAAGACAAACATATCAATATTGAGTTTGAGAAGCTAGCAAGAAGCTCATTAATTCCAGTGTATGATTTTGCTAGCATTGCACAAAAAAAATAATAATCAGGGAAACATTTAGGATTCACCAACTCATGACCAGTCACTGATGGCAATAGATGACTATTCCATTTGTTATTGAAATATCATGTTTGGATCAGACGTCTGTTCTCGTCAATAGCAGTGAAATAAGTTTGACAAAAAATGACCAAAAAAAGCCACTGAAGTATCTTTTGCACAGTGGATGGGCCCATAAAAACATCATTGGCACACATTTTTTTTTGCCTCGTCTTCTCTATCCTGAGCTGAACGTTATTTTTCAGTAGCCATTTTGCCACGCTTGATTTGAGAGAAACACTTGCCTCCATTTGCGGGGTGTCAGTGCCACCCGAAAAGAAATTGTACAAGAAAGCAAAAGGTTTGTAGCTGAATTCATTCCAGCTCATTGCAGTTTGTCGAGCATAATAAAAAAAAGGAAGACAACAAGTCAGTGTTCATCAAAATATGGAGTTTCAAATTCGTAGTCCCACTTTTCGACAAGCTTTATTTTGGATGGACATCACCACCAATATAAAAGAGACCAGACTTTTCGTGATGACAAAAATTCAACAGCATAAGGGAAGCCCTCCTTTGGAACACTGTGGTCTTTCTTTGTGGCCGCCACGTTGGACAAGACTGGAAGTTGCTGCCTTTGATCCCAATTTGATCCATTCGTTTTTTGGGAGCCCGTTGCTTCACAAGTTCTCGCCAGGCTGATACTGAGGCTCAGTGGAAGTAAAGTAATCCTCCAGGAAGCTCTGGAGGTACTCAAAGGTGGGCCTTTCCTCTGGATCTTTTTTCCAGCACGTCAGCATCAAGTCGTGCAGAGATTCTGGGCACTCTGTCGGGCACGGCATCCTGTAACCGCGCTCAACCTGGTCCAGAACTTCACGGTTTACCATACCTACGTAGTAGAGAGAGCATGTAAACAAGCATAACACACACATGGATATAAAGACCTATTCCACTGAAAGCAGAATGTCACCAGAGTGAGTACACGTCTTATATTTTCATCACTTTTTTTGTAGCTTTTTTTTGGACAATGCTGGAACTTATTTTATATGTCCATATGAATAAATGCTGTTCTTCCCTCGATTATCATGACTTCATTTATCGCGAATTCACTTCTTTGTGATATTTTTTCCTGCTATTAATTATTATTATTTTTTTTAAAGTTCATAAAAATGTGATAATGATTACTGAAACTCATAAGCGGAAGCCCCTCTTGCTACTAGGACTCAGCACTGAAGGGAAAAAAAGATTTATTTTCATTTCTTCAGTTCTTTTATAGTAGTTTTCCCTCGATTATCACGACTTCACTTATCACAAATTCACTTTGCGATTTGTTTTCTGCATTAAATTATTTTAAAAATTAAGTTCATAAAATGTGAAAATCCACACTGAAACTCACAAAGGAAGCCACTAATAACAACATTTGAATAAATATGGCTTGCCTGGATATGGCACTCTTCCTTTGGTAGCCAGTTCAGTAAGCAGGATCCCGAATGACCAGACGTCAGATTTAATGGTGAAACGGCCATAGTGAGCTGCTTCTGGAGCCGTCCATTTGATGGGAAATTTGGCTCCTGCAAAACAAGTTAGCACACACTCAGCACTTCATGTGAATGCCGACATTCCCTATTTGGAAAGTAAAATTTGATGCTAGAAGAGGCCTCCTTGCTCACCTTGTCTCGCCGTGTATTCATTATCCTCGATGAGGCGAGCCAAGCCAAAATCTGCCACTTTACAAACCAGGTTATCTCCCACCAGGATGTTGGCGGCTCTCAGATCTCTGTGCACATAGTTCATCCTTTCCACATATGCCATCCCTGAAGCAATCTGACAAAGAGGAATGTTTGTATATTGAAATATACAACCAAAGGAACGGAATGATGATGAAAAAGAGGATATTTAAAATGCAAGGGATAAGAGATTGTGGCTCAGGTACCATATTGGAAAATTATATTACTAAATGACAGCATATGTTCTGACCTGTGATGCCATGTCCACCAGCTGAGGGAGGCGGAGCATCTTGCCCATTTCACCTTTTAGGAAATCCAGTAAGCTACCTGTTGTCAAGGTCACAGAAAGTGGGATATCTTCAAAACACTGGTTCAATTTTTTATGCTGTTTAATGTGGACATGTTTTATTCATCTTTTCGCTAGATTTGTTCGGTTAATCCCTGCAATGGGTGCTATTCATACATTAGTCTGAAGTCTCAAAATGATATAGTGGTAATCAACACAATATGTAGAAAAATATATTATCCAGACTTTACAAAAAGTAAAACAACCCATCATTGTATTTTGTTGCAGGCAGAGGTTAGCGGTGCCTAACAGCGTCCTCATCCCATAAGGAACTTGTGTACATTGGCCATGAAATGTGAATTTACTAATTCCTAATTGATCTACTTTGGGTGTTGTGACCCCTGCATGTTATCCTACTACGACTACTACAATTTCTATGTACATGTTAGCAAAACATCTATGAACATGTTAGCATTTTATCCAGCTACAATTGTAAAATGTCACGACTTTCGAGAAAGAATGAATCTCCTAGTCAGCAGAAAATAATTTGGGTGTTTGTGACTAAGTGTCAGAAGATCTCAGAAATGCATTGCAGAAAACAAAACCAAGCAGTCTTAGTCTGACCTTTTCCCATGTACTCAGTGACGATGTAGATGGGCTCCTCTGATACCACGGCGTAAAGCTGAACCAGCTTCTCATGCCTTAGCTTCTTCATGACCTGAGCCTCCTGGAGGAATGCCTCAGGAGACATGGTGCCAGGTTTTAGCGTCTTGATTGCCACACGGGTTGTACCATTCCATGTTCCTGATAAAAGATACACCCATGTCATGAATTACAATCAATCAATCTAACCATTTAAATGCTATTATTCTTCGACCGTGAACTTCTTGTACAGACCCAAAATTGCTCATATTTATTACTATGGCAATATCAGGCTGGCAGTCATTCTTACCCATCCAAACTTCTCCAAAGCACCCCTGTCCGAGCTTGAGGTCTAGATGAAGAGACTCTCTAGGAATTTCCCACGCATCCTTAGCTAAACCCTGAGTCTGAGGTTTCAGCACTGGACAGATGTCGCTCAGACTGTGGCAAAGCCCATCCGCATGTTCTAGAGACGCAAGGCAAAAGACAGTGTTTCAGTCACTGACAAGAGTACAATAAAGAAGATTTAATGATGCCAAGTGACTCACTGCGATAGTGATTAACAAGCTGCTGCAGAGTGCTAAACTGTGTGCGGGAAGTAATGTAAAAGCCACCACTGTCCAACTTCCTGATCTTGTAGTGTTTTACATTCAGTCCCTTGGTGTTGTCGTAGTCGAGCACAGACAAACAATAAGCACCTGCAGACAGAAATAACTAATAAGAATAAGACAAATACTTTCTCCATCACCGTTGTTGAATGAAAAACACAAATTCATGTAATACTGCTGTGCCAAGTTAAATGAAACATCGGACGACGATCCGGATTAGAGCCGAAATGGCTCAAACGAGATCGGTTTTACAAAAAAACGTACTTAAAAAAATCGTTTATAAAAGTTGTACACAATTTGAAATGATCAAAAACTTAAAATACGAGAAAAACATTTAAGTTGACAGGTTTGATACAGACCCTCCATTTGCTCTTCTAATTAAGCAACCGAATGGGAGTACATTTTCCAGTCAATTACTGAGTCCTGCAAATGAACAAACATTCAAACTCACATTCGCATCTTTTGAAAATTTAGACTCAAAGAGCCCCATTTGGTATTTTCAGAAAAAGTTCAGACTTTTTTTCGTACTAACATTGTTGAGCATGATTGCAAATCAGATGTGCAACTCCATGAAGCAACAACATGTTGCAGGATAGAACTAGACAGAAAAAAATGAGTTGTTGGATGACCGCATGGAAAATGAAAGCAATTAGAACTCATCAGAAGTTGCCATTTTAGAATAGCTTGCATTTAACGTCCACTATGCTACTATAAATCCTACAGGCAATGAAGTCTTAATGCCACCAGAGGGCGATCCTCATTAAGTCAAATGTTTGAATAACAGCACTCCACTGGCTCTGGGCACTGCCCCTGGCATGTATAAATGTGGGCAAGATTGGTCGGTGGTTGTATAGACCTCATCTCCACACTGACCTAATTCCGTCTAGATAAGCCAGCCAGCCAGCCAGCCAGGACCTCCACATGGCTCCTTCTCACATAGTCACTGTCCCCCCTGATGTCCATAAACTGTCCCTGTTCTGTTTTTCATTTTAAACTCAGCCTAATAACCAGAAATAGGACACATATCCACAAGCAGCTGAAACCCAAAGGAAGAACGCAGCCTATCGGAAGCATCTTCAAACATATCCGAGAGGCATCTCGTCGGACATTTTCCCATCTGCTTAAGTTAGCCCGGGACAGCTGACAAAAAAAGCATTAAGTTTCACCCTTCTTCTTAGAGCAACACATTCGGAGAAATGTGTTACGGAATTCGAGCATTTCAGCAGTAACAAAAAAGAGCGTAGATATCAACAGCTCCAACAATTCAATTCTTAGTATTTAAGATTTTTTTTTGCTAGCATTTTTCCTTCCAAATACGTCTCTTAATAAGGGGGCATTAACATGGCGACTAGTGGCAAATTATAACTTTCATTTGTAAGCAAATATGACCTTTCTAGAAATAGAGAGAAATTAAGATAGGTGGAACAGTTGAATAAATTGTTTACGTTTCATTTAGTTACGTAGCTGGGATAAGCTCCAGCACCCCCGGCGGCCCTTGTGGATAAGCAGTACGGAAAATGTATGAATGAAAAGTTGGTATTGTGAGTTATTCTGCAGTTCCTTCCTTTCCATAGTAGGGGACGTTAAACTCACCTTTGGTGGTCTCGCTTTCTCTCACCAGGAATGTTCCTCTTCTGTTCTCCAAACTGAGCAGGAGCCTCTCTGAGTCGCGGCGAGTAATCTTGCCAAAGTACCACCTGATTAAGTCGAAGAGGGTGGGGGTGGGCAAAGGAAGGAACAGGTTGGTGAAGGCCTAGCCAATGTTTGTTAAAGAAAAGAAGAAGCAAACATGTAAAGGCACTAATCTCTATGAAAACAGCTTCTTACCTGGACTCTGCAGTCAGTCTGAGATGACTGCAGAAGAAGGAAGGCAAAAGGTGAGACAAAGAGATGTTAAAGAAGGTTAGTAAAGCATATCAAGACTGATTTGAGCATTCTGTGAAAGGAGGAAGGAAACATACTCCATGCATAAATTTACTAGGACATGATGAAGCTACAAAAAGCAAAAAGTGGCGGGATGTGGAGTTATTTCCCTTTTACACGCAAAACAGCTTCCAATGATCTAGGAATTATTTTTCAAGATGGAGTACTAAAATGGGAATTTTGGTCCATTGTGAGCTAAGAAGCAACCGATAATGGACCTAACAGAAGTTCTGCTGGAACTACTTCAATCTTTGTAATCCAAAGGTCTTTGATGGTTGTGTTCTTCCTCAGAAAAGTGCCTTTCCCAAAGCGGTCAAAAGAAAAGTACAAAGGTTTGGATATTATTACCAAGTAAATTTACATTTAAGACTACCATTGAGCACCAGTACTGACCAGTTCAAATGTGAAAGACCCATCCTTAGTGCCAACTGAGTATGGCAAGCATGAATGATTAAAGTGATGATAGAAATTAAGGGAAAATACTGTACTCTTCTGCTTGGATAGAGTCCGATGGGGCCACGTAATTGCTGGGAATATATCCATTCTCACCGGTGGTCAGGGATCGTGCTAGCCACCAATCACCCTCTCTGCAACGAAAACACATGTAGAATGAGGTACAGAAACACAATATGGGCACTTTGAATGTTTGGGGAATTGTTTGGGGCAGCAAAATTAGGATTATTGTGAACTGCCAGGGATGGGCATGATCAACCGTTTTTCGGAAAATGAACAGATATTGCGGCTACCAAAATAATTCTGATAATTGTCTCCACATATTTTTATGCTAATATATAGAGTACTTAATCCACTATGTTGCATGATGGTCCTCATCCTTGTTGGTATCATAAAAACAACTACCATATTTACTCACATATGTTATCACTTTTGAACAAGAAATACAATTTAAAAAAAAAAACAAAGTTGAATTTTGTTTTATTTCTGAATTAAGGCTACTCACGTTTGGCCAGTTAGAGCACGTTTAACTAAGTTTAGACAGCAGCGCCCTAGGTAAGATGGCCGCGCCCTGATCTAGGTAAGATGGCCGTGCCCCGAGGGAGCAGTGATGGGAAGGTGAGTTTTTTCACGTTTTATGCAAGAGATTTTTTAATTACATTCATAGATGTGAAAAATACATTTCGCTTAGCATTTTATCTCGTCTTCAACTTGCATTTTCCTGCATGTTGCGTTTTTATGCACATATAAGCCGTATCCTCGATTCAGTCATCATTTTTTTGTTCCGACAAAAGTGGCTTATATGCGGGTAAATACAGTTATTCTAAATATGGGTCAACATTTATTTTAATGCCCATCCCTAATTTATTCACAATTAAGATAACATGCAAATATGGGTATGACAATGGGGTGTGATTTTGTTTGTATGCTTAGTAATAATAGGGAATATCTGCTGAAGTTTTGCAACATTGTAACAACCATCTAAAACGCTGAAAAACCTCAGACAGATGTGACTAGACTAAAGAGGGTCAAGGCCGGTTCTGTTTGGATTTACTGCAAACATCGGGTAACGCAAGCAAACGCCTTTTGTAGGGCAGCACATTTAGGATGCTTTCACACCAAGATTTGTCAATTGGGTTCCTAACTTGGTTGAGTATGCCAAGTGAACCAGAATATGCAGTCATGAAATATATAAGTAGAAAAATGTATGTTTTTGGAAACACCGAATAAAAGATTGCCAATTTACACATCACTTTGTAACATTGTGATAACATCAAATTATGAGTAATCTTTCAGCAAATAATAAAGTCAACAGTCCAATTATTAGACTTCACATGGTAAATGGGGACATGCTACAATGCTAGCATACATCTGTGTCATTGAATAATCATCACAGTGTATATTTCAGTTGGTTTCAGCTGCACTCTGCTCTCGAGTTGGAGAACTGCGTTTAAACTTCACATCAAGGAGGACATGAAGAGATTGATTAAAAGAGATAAAATGGCACTTGTGTGAAAGCACCCTTGAATGCAATTTCATCGCAGTTTCACAAACCTGCAGTTCACCTTTCTCCTAGAAAAACGTGATGGACGAAGAAAAGAAAAAGTAGGGGGTTTGAGAGTAGGGAGGAAAAGCAATAGTTATAAGCAGTGGTAGAGTAGCAAGGCGGATCAATCGGATATTGGATTCTTTCGTCATGACTCGGGGGGCAAACAATATCAATCTGACAACCTGTAGGTCATTAAGCAGAGCAACAATCTGGGGAGGAGAATTAGGAGCTTGACTCTTACTCAATTGGTGGATCATGAAAACTGCGTGAATGTAACCCGATACCATACAATTTTTTAGATGTTAACCATAGAAGCATTGTATGTTTTATTTGAATATTTCTTACGTGTTGTTGACTATCTGCAGGCGTTCTCCTTTTCTGAATGACAGATCAGAAGCTGTTCGAGACTCGTAGTCATATAAAGCCACAAAGGTCGTCACACCCCCTGTTTGGAGAGGAAACCTTTATGAGTGTGATTCAAACAAAAGTGAGGAATGTTGATGTATCTTTTCCATAATTCATTTACTATTATCCATTTCCAAGCTTGACAATTGAAAACAGAAAGGATTATGGTACACACAATAAACACCTCAAATGATAAGACCGATGCTTTCAGCAAAAATATCTCACCTGCTAGTGTGATTCTACTTGAAGAGGAGTTGAGGCTACCACTGTCCACACCGCCAAACAGGGTTAGTTCGGCCTTATTACCCACGAGGTGATTGCCGCCGAGGCCTCCCTCCACAGTGGCGCTACGACTTGGAGTTAAAGACTGGAGGGCAGCGTTATGGTGTAAGCCACTGGAACCCCCAGAGCTGAGGTTGGCATCGAGGCTGACGGTACGTAGACCCGCCTCCTTAGGCTTACTTTTGGACACCCCCATTATGAGGCCTGGTAGGAACAGAAGTACAGGGCAGCTGGTTAGAGAAGATTAATCAAAATATTATCGACATCAAGTTGTCTTATTTGGTCCAATCCAGGGGTCCACATTTTCAATTGCTGTAATTTCTTGCATATTAGCCTCCTCTGTGTATAAGCCACACCCTTGAAATTGCCTTAATATTGTTGAATTTGACAATTTCTCTCGTATAAGACGCCCTCACGTTCACAATTTTCAGTCATCATTTTTTTGTGACAAATCCAGCATACATGCAAGAAAACATGGTGTTCTTATGTACAGATCCACATTGTCAGACACAAAAATATAGATGACGATTTAGCATATATATTATTATTTAAGTGAGGAGAAACAAGTCTACTTTAAGTCTGAAAACGAATTTAAAAAAATTAACAGCTGCAAAAGATAACCTATCAAGATTGAATGTAAAAACACCAAACAGTTCATATCACATTACTAAATAGTAAGTGCATTGGATTACACTCAAGAGTTGCCATCTTGCCTTGAAAATTCACAACCGTATAAATTCAAAGAATTTTGGATTGCGACCTTCAGTTAAGAAACAATTGCAGATCACCCCTGTCCAGATATCTGCAATTTACAAACATGGTATGTCTTTTGAAATGCTACTCATTTTCAAAAACCCATGGAAAAATTCCCAAGAGGCACAGAGCGCATTGGACATTGGCTGCATACCAAATAGCAGCTGCTTCTCCTCACTCATTAAATGTGTGTGTTGTGCGCATACACTCAGATGCACTGGCACTAAATGTCTTGACACACATATTCAGCAAATCCATGTTATCCTGCTTTTGGCACGGTAGCCATTAGTCGCCACATTCCCATGTAGCATAATAACCCTAATAATTGGATTCTGACCAATAACCTGTTTTTGTTGGTCATCTCATACTTTCAAAAATTCAAATATATGAGCATATTCTACTTTTGAAAAATCTAATTACCACCAAGATACATCATTTGAAACTAGCATTGATTCATGCTCTTTGTATGCTCCATTGGAATGTATTTTGGTCTATTTACTCTAGAAAGTAGCTAATTTTGATGCACAACGTCTTAATAAAAGCATAAGAAAAGTGAGTAGGGACTCAATGACATCCTTAGTGTGGTAAAAGATCTGAAGATGATGTCTTTTATTGGGGAGAGAAATTCCACACAACCAGGTCAGTGAAAAGTCACAAAAAGTGCGACTTGGTAGAATGGAAAAACAACGTGATTGGCATTAAGATGTTCTCTCTGTCTAATAATGTTTCCATGCATTGGAGTTTGGACAAGAGAACCCCAACTTGTTTACAACAATTGTACTCTCGAGCAATTAAATGGTTTATTCAAAATCCGTAAAATAATATTGGTGTTAACCTTAAGATTGTTGCATGTACGCACAGCCAGTTACTCAAATTCAAATAATGATTTGGATTGTTTATTCCATTGGAGAGAAAGGAGTGATAAACCCAAGGAAGGTTGGTAACTAGACACATTCAAATACAAGCTTACGCTTTTCAATTTTAATTTTGTGGAAATATCAATTTGGTGTGGTTTCACATTTTTTATCATCAAGGTTGACAGATATCGCTGGCGAACAACAAATCAGATTCATTAAATGGTTAATTTAGTGATAATAAAGATCAATGGTCTATTTTGGATCACTGTATCTTTTCCCACTTTGCTTTATATAACATCCATGAATGAGCTGTAATCACAGCTTAGTGTGGAAATATGATTACACTAAGCCAAATCGGTGCTATGGTGGACAGATATAGCCACAGGGGGTCTTCTATGAAAGGCTAATTTTCAGAGGAGGCTGATTTGGGAGCTTTTGTGACAACTGGGAAAGGGTCAGCGAGTCTAAAGGGAAGCGCCAAAATGCTCAGCTCGCTAAATACGCCATGCATTGCTCTTATTTCGTCTGGACGTCTACTTCACTCAAAAATAGCTCATACTAGATTTTAAGTAGTCTAAAGGTGCATACTTTTTAATATGGCATAATACATGGAATTGCATGACTATCGAGGATAATAACCCAAAACAAAACACACACACACACAAACAAACAAACAAACCAAAAAACAATATTGCCCAAAATGGATAGAGGCTGAGTTGCATGAAAATCCTATCGAGTGTGTGCCCGCTTGCTTGAGAAAGGGTTTGCTTAATAATGCATAATATTGGGGAAATAACTTCAAATCATTGGGGTCTTCAAGGCTTTAGTTGAATACAAACAATTATCTTTCCAATAGAGCATAATCAAAATGAACCTAAAAATGTTATCATACAATGAATATGTTTATTATGATCCAGATACGATCAAAATTCAGCCATTATCGCCAGTTCATATTTGTTTGATCTGAGCTTTAAATTTCACAGGGTCCTTTTTCAAGTCTTTTTATCTATTGGGGCATCAAAATTAGTCAAATTTGTTTCAGATGTTTTTTTAAGGCATGGAGACTTGATGAAAAGACATTCCCTGCTGTGAGGATGAAACAACTTCAACACAGACTGACAGATGGAGAAACGGATAAAGGGCAAGAATCTTGAAAGAAAAACCACAATCGTCTTCCTTCCTTCAAAATCCACTGATCCACTGTACCCTCAACATAGATTGAGACACTTAAACCTCTAAAATCGAGCGGCAACCAGGATAGGAAAATCAAATAGGGAGTTCAGTGTATATAGGTTATTCATTAGCAAGTTTTGGTTATTCTTTTGGTCATGTTTGAGTCATTCCTTGTATTTTTCCACTATCAAAATTTCTTTACACTGTGTTAAATGATAGAATCTGGTCACAGGAAATAAAAAAGATGTTGAATAACTATTGAAATTGTATTAAAAAATAAAAAAAATAATGCAGCATTGTGGTAGTGGCCCAGGTTGGTCCACCTGTGTGGAGTTTGTATGTTCTACCCGGGCCTGCGTGGGGTTTCTGCGGGTACTCTGGTTTCCTCCCACATTCCAAAGACATGGATGGTAGGCCGATTGGGCACTCTAAATTGCCTCTAGGTATGAATTTGAGCGTGAATGGTTGTTTGTCTACTTGTGCCCTGCGATTGGCTTGCCACCATTTTGGGGTGTCCCACACCCTCTGGCCTGAAGTCAGCTGGGATAGGCTTCAGCACCCGACACGACTCTAGTGTGGATAAACCGGTTCAGAAGATGAGATGAGATGAACATTGTGCTAAGGGAAGGAAAGGCCGTATGACTCAATCAATGGGTAGGTGGACAAGCAGATTTGTTATCTTTATCACGTGAGGAGTTAGAATCCAAAAGCGAAAGTGGGTCAGAGGAGGAAATAAGTCTCGAAAACATGATTCTGGGGAGATTTTATATACGCAAGTTCAAACTGGAGGCAGAATTACCATAACAAGGCGCATGTGAGAGAAAAGAGACAAAGTAGAGACCGACATCGAAGCATCTTGGGCTCCGATAACATTAGCTTTTAGGTGCCTACTCAAATGATAAATATCTTACCTTCACGACCTTCAACGAAACAAGAAATCATAGCGATTGAGATTAAGGATTTAGCATCTTAAAGGATTCAAACCGGGATTTTTTTTACTGGTGCGCTTTTGGCGATGCCAAAACGTTGGCTACAGCCTCAGCGTTTTAATTCCGATCCCGGCATGTGTAAAGTTTATATATTCTGCCCTTGCCTGCGTTGGTATTCTCCGGAGTTCTGTGGTTTCCTTCCACCTCCCCAAAACCTGAATGGTAGGCACACTGAACAATCCAAATTGTCCCTGGATCCGAATGTATGCTTGGATTGTTTCCCTGTGCCTTGCGATTGCATGGCGACTTTTTCAGGGTGTATCCTGCCTATTACCTGTAGCTAGATGGGATAGACTCCCACAGCCCGTGACCCACGTGAGGATAAGCGAAGATGAATGAAGGAATTCTAAAGACATTAGGTGCAAGTTTGTGCACCTGTCATGTCCCCCCAAAATGGATGTTCAGAGATAGATGATACATTATGAAAGTATCATTTTAGCTAGTCTTCCAAACAAATGAGCTTCCTGTAATGAGAGAAAAGGCAGTTGAAGTGAAGATAACGGTCTGGTCTCATTGCATTTATTTACACGAAGGCACATAATAAGCAGAGTAAGTTAAGTAGAAGCAGCAGATCATTTTGTTCTTAGGGTCAAAACGCAAACTGGTATCCAATTTGCTTTTGGATGACTGCATGAAGGGGAAACACATCTGGCCCTTTTTGTTTTCTACTTATCTGTGAAGTGGTCTGCAGGGGGCTGGCCAAGTCATGGGGTTCACAGATTGAGAAGTCTGTGCATGTGATCCTCATGTTAGCCCGCTGCATGCATTCCTTCATCTTAATACCCTGCGTATAATTACAACACTACTAAGGGGGGCTTCCTGGGCACCACCAGCGATTGCCACATGATCCAAACGCTTATGTTCGCGTCCTTATTATTGCCACCGTTTTTCTAAACATATTAGCCAAACCCTGCAATGATATTCCATCGCGGCCTGCAAATAAACACTGCCTTGCAATGACAAGACTGGATAGACCAGTCTGTCAGCTGTGAGAAATTCTCTTGATCAAGTCTCAACAAAGAAAAAAGAATGCAAACTACAAGCAGTTCACTTGTATTTTTGGAATCTTCACTTATTCATCTCTCCCGTCAGATAAATTAACTTTTTTTTGCCTGTTGCCTTCACCATTGTAACAGTATCCGTGCCATTTGGATTTTGTGGCAATTGTATCAATTGTAATTGTATTTCAATGTATTTCCGAGGTACAGATTATTGTTGAATATTGTTTTTCAGTATGATTAAATAATTTCCTTACGAAAATCAAATTATTGGCTTAGTATTACTAAAATTTGATTTGTAATAGAAATAAATGTCAATAAATGTAATTGTATTTCTTCGAAATAAATCAAAAGCAGGGACCTATTCTTGTTTAAATTAGTTGAGATGGAATTGTACTGGGTGAGTTCTTCCTTTCCTTCAAGAGCAAACATTCACTTCAATTGGAATTTTACTGGGTCAGTTCTTCTTTTCCTTCAAAAGCAATCTCAGATATAAGGAGGACTGTGTAAAAAAAGTCTCCATTGTAAGGAGTTCTGGGCACCAAAAGTTGAATAATCCTTCTGTCTCCATTGTCCATAATAATTTTGAAAAATTCTTTATTCTCTCACTGATGTAGAACCTTGGAGAGTCATAAAAATTTAAATAGGAAGATATGATTTAAAAAACAGCAAATGACACGCTTTAGGCAGAAGCTCAACCAGGTTTTGAAAAAAATATATATCAAGTTGCCCATTCTGCAGAACAAGGAAATTCCACACCTTCTAGCCATAATTGTTTTGTATTCTATACTAAACTGCCAACCCAGTCAAGATTTCTTATCCCTTTTTTCGAGATCCAGCAAGGATCAGTAGAGCAACAAGGTGGACACAGAACAACCAGAGGGACCACATTGCATGTAACTCCTGTATCTATTACTACCAGGAATTGAAACTCCATTGACTGAGTGGAAAAAGGATAACGAGACCCAATCACAAGCCGGACACTGCCACTCCATCGTCATGGAGTGACAATGGGATGGGGAGGAGTCAATATTTACAGCCCCGGGGACACACAAATACCCTTATGGTTGCCATGGAGGCCATTCCGAGCATTCAACACATGGCTACACTGCATCGATGAATGATGGTGGCACACGTAATTAGGAATTACGATTTTGGAAAGTGAAAGAAGGAGAGATAACTTTCAAAGATAACATTTACTGTGATGCTTCTGTCAATACCCAGAAGACAAACATTCCTGTGCCACATTCCAGCCTCTCAGGAGCCAGCAATGTTTGAGGCTGCAACATCGGATCATAGTTATTCGGGTGGATTTTTTTTTTCTTTTTGGATAGACCTATGTTCAAACCACCTTTGTGCTTGTCATCTCTAAACTGACCTTTAAATCATATGACATCCCAAAGCTTGTCAAGCAGCAGCTGTCTTAAAGCTTACTGAAGAATTTTCTGCCTACTTGCAAACAACAAACACTGCTGGCACCAACTGCAAATTCATGGATTTATTTGATCGCGGCCCACACCCAACCTTTTTAATCCGAGGATGGCACACGCAAAATATTTTTGAGTTAGAGGCTCAGAACATATACAGGCTATTTTTAAAATGTGTACTTTGCTGATTTTGCAAAGAGAAGTATTAGCGGAGAAAATGCAGAAACTTGTTTAGTCGCAAACATGTTGACCATACGGAAAATGTTGATTATTCATTTCCACAAATTAAATGGGGTGGGCAAATGTATTATTTAGATTTTTTTTAAAAAGCTAGTCTGCTCCTCAGATGGACTACAGAAAACAAAATTAACGAATCTGAACTATGTTACAATGTTTGTTTGGAAAAAAATATATCCTCAATTAAACAATGCATAAAATAATTTTACAATATTCTTTTACTTCTGTACTGAGCAATTTTCTAGCTATGATCTAGTCATTGATCAATTGATCAATTGTTGTGTTATACTGCTTTTGTAGAAGTAATGTATAGTAATCCCTCAAATACTGCGGCTTCAACTATCTCACCACATTGTGGATTTTGTTCTGGAGGAATTTTTTTAATGAATTTTTTTTGTAAGTTCATAAAAATGTGAAAATCCACGCTGAGACTCACAAGCGGAAGCCACTCCCCTGTCGTCCGCTTGCTACTAGGACTCAGCACTGAAGTAAAAAAAAATAGCAGTTTTTCGTTTATCGCGTCCATGTCTGGTCTACATTAACCGCGATAATCGAGAGATTCATATACACACATTACAGTAAATGAATGTAGCCAGTCATTTTATGCATTATTTCATTTTGAGTACATTAAAAAAATATTTTCAGCATTCATTCCTTGAGCTCAGGTATGTGCGCCATGTACTGTACGGGCAACAGAAGGGGTTCCAAACATGCTGGATCAAGGCATATAGCATCAGTCAACCAAAATAGCAGACATGTTCAGATATGTGATCCAGGTGTGCATGTGACATTCCCCAGAACGGTGCAGCAGTGACACAAAGCGTAGTCATCAGTCAGGAATGCCGAGGCGAGTTTAAACTCAACGCCTGCTCGCACATCCCAAGGTAGGAATGCACAGTGAGCAGGTATGGAGTCTGTCGGCCAACAGTGGGTGAGATTCTCTGGTTAGCCACCTCCGAAGCAATGCCAAAAAGAAGGACAAAAAATATTTAAGATCTCCACCAGATTTGTTATAACGTAACGTATTCTCAGAGATTTGAATTGGTGGACCTTTGGGTTCAGCTTTTGAGTTGTAGAAGATATGAATCAAACCGGCAAGTGGTACCTGTTGTTTTACGTTGATAATGCAGGTGATATTGTAAAAATTCAGTCCATATATTCGTAAAAGAAAAGTGAAATAGCTATTCTAAAGACGTACATTTTAGGTAGGACCCTTTGTTCTCTGGGAGAGAGAACACCAAGAAACCATAGTCAAATTTGCACTTTGTAGCAGGACATGAAGTGCTTATTCATTTCCATAAGGGATTTTATCTTATCTTTTTTAATGTGTCCCTTTGTTTTAGTAAGTCTCCATTTCAATATTCAAACCAGCAAACCAGACAGAATGACAAGCCGAACCATTGTATGGTGATATCACAATGCAAAACACAGCATTTGGAAGAAAGTGCCGAGAGTTTTAAGGGCAAAAACTCTGAACTAATGTAAAAAGAAAGATTTAGGGATTTGGGGAAAACACATTTGATGACATTCAGAAGATCTCTTTAATTGTCCTAGTCAATATTCATGCACCACAATTTACTGACAGCTAGTCTTGGCTGTCGTGCGACTTTCCTCTGGAATAGACTCCAGCGCCCCGTGACAATGAAGAGGATAAATTGTACTACAGAGAATGGACAGATGGGTGGTAAGTATGTGTTTAGACCACATAAGTGGTCAGAGTGTTCATAGGTGGGTGGTTAATCCACAACTAAACTCCTGACCTGATGATGACATGGAAAGATGGATTTAGATTTTTTTGGGGGGGCATGTTTGATTGCTACTATTCGTGAGGAAAGATAATAGAAGCATAGTGTGAGAGGATGCACAACCTAATGCGAAACATGTCATCGTCCCGACCAAGCTGGTCCAGCTGCGCTGGAGCAAAGCAACACAGAGGCATCTTTCTTTGTGCTAAACACGCCTTTTCCGGTCACCAAAGCCACACAGAATGATGGGAACCAAGGTGATAGCTTTGCTACAGAGAGTGGATTGAGTCGAGATGAGTGGCCTCTGTCACACTGGACTATTTCCAACACTGCGGGAAAGGAAGTGGCCAGGGACGCTGGGATGGACACAAGTCCTCCACTGTTTGTCTGCATCAATCATCTATCAGATAGAGCATTCAAATCCACGCCAGAGCGACTCAATTGACTGCTGTTAGAGATCCTGTTTCCTTCAGGTACTCAGTTATTAGACACAATCTTTGCAATAATGGACACACAAACCCTAGTTAAGTTAAGTTAATGACTACTAAAGTTAGAGAACTTGGTTCAAGTGTTTACATTCTTTTTCCTGTCATATTTCATGCTAGCTAGGTTATCATCGGGCCAAAACATGAACAGAATCTGAACTTGGTGAACCATGATAAACATAAAAGGCTAGTTTCAAATCAAATTCCAACTTAAGCAAACAGATGGATAAAGATTGTCTGAGAAACGACACGCTAATTGCAAAAGACAGAAAGTCAAAGGAGTCTGAAGTGGCAAGTTACCATATTTTCTCGCATATAAGCCGCCTCCGCGTATAAAATGTACCCTTAAAAGCTTTGAGTTTTACAATTTCCTTTGCATAAGAGACTCCCTGATTAATAATTTTCATTGTCATTTTTTGAGCAACAAATATGGTGAGAAAATATGGTAAAAAAATTACAATAACTATAGAACAGAAGAGGAGACTGGCAAAATAAAAACCCAAGGTTGCGGAAAATATTCCTCATCATTAATAATGGATACATCAACTTATCATGATAGAGATGAAGAGTTCGGCATATAAACTACGGCAAAAGTAGGCCGCTGACAAAATGACGGAAATAAGTTGAACGGATGGAAGTTCTCTGAACAGGTGGTGCTTTCGTTCTCACGACTGGCCACTAATTAGCACAAAACTGGGCCAGACTGTCATTTGTTTCATATGAGTCTCATAAAAAATTAACAAGTCATCCCCAAGGATTATATCGCACATCTTTTTGCCAAACCTAAAAGGTCCGGATTAAATACAGCCACATGAAGACAGAGAGCATTTTCATTATGTTTCTAATAAGAAAAACACAAAAATGAATATAGTAGTAGTTAACAGTGGGCTTAGTCCTTTCCTCTGTCCAAGAAACTTCCTAATGTATATAAAATCTGAAATAATTGCAATGTACATCCTTCCAGGTGGTACCAATTACTCAATTTAATTTGTCCGAAATTTGGGACAACAGCAGGATAAAAACAATGCCATTTTAATTTTTTTTAGCTATTTTGTTGCTAAAACATTCAGGCCATTTGGATAAAAACTATTGTTTTTGTTGTTGTTGTGTTTTTAATGCAATGATGAGGATCAATGTTTTGCATTTCCAATTACTTTATTTGATTGTTGCACAATCAATGCATCAATTTGAATAGATGAATCATGACACCACACTTAAAACCATATATTTTTTGCACATAGTCATGTAAAAACATTACCATAAACTGTGCTCGGATGGATTTTTCGGTTTACATGTTAGAAATTCATTCATTCATTTTCTGAACCTCTTTATCCTTACTAGGGTCACTGGGGGTGCTGGAGCATATCCCAGCTGACTTCGGGCCAGAGGCGGGGGACACCCTGTATTGTAGATGGACAACCATTCACACTCACACCCATACCTAGGGGCAATTTAGAGTGTCCAATCAGCTCCAATCAGCCTAGCATACATGTTTTTGGAATGTGGTAGGAAACCGGAGTTCCCGGGAAAAAACCCACGTAGGCCGGTACAACATGAGAACTCCAAACAGCTGGATCGCCCCAAATTTGAAGCCAGGCCCGTTGAGCCAAGAGTCCAATTTGCCAACCACTTGAGCCGCCGGGCCACCCCATGTTAGAAACCATTTTCTGTTATTCTTCCAACAAGGCAAGCTAATTTCCAGGAGCTTGACAAACTTACAGTAAGATCCTCCCTCATATAGTATTGTGTGTCAATTGCGGAGCTCATTTTTTCCATAACTCTTGTTGCTGTAACCAAATGAGCGTCACAGAAGCTCCCTCGAGAGAATTCAAGTGTGGGCGCTCGTTTTGTTATGTGAAAACAGTCGAGAATGTTGTGTGATACGACATGCCACAACATGAGTACAAGTCTCTGGCAGGACTGCTTCTAAATAATTCTGCTTTCACATCCCCGAGTCGGTGCACAAAAGCAATTTTAAAAGTGGAAGTGACTCGTCCTGAAGCCGCAGGGTCCGGATGGCCGTGGAAACAAGCAGCACATTGATGCCAGCCAGGCCCAGTGTATCAGCCTGACAGGCAGACCGAACCACTATACGGAAGAACAAAAGCCTCCAGTCCAAAGCCATACTGCCAATTAGCAGGAATTTTAGCCCCCAGAACGCCTTCCCACCAATCTCCATTTGAGGCTTTTCACTGAATGGCATTCATTGGATTCCAAGACGCATTAGGAAAAGCCAAAATATGCATGCGATCAAGCGTCTTGCAACTGAGGAACGCTCAATCCAACATTTGAGGCTGTGTTTGCCTGCTGTCAAAATGCTGTAATTCTATCAGAAAATACAAAAATAACTACTATGATAATCTGAGGAGGATTAGACTAATGCGCTACTGAAAAGCGGATGGGAGCATGAGCTATGTTGATTGAAAATGTATTGACTCTCCTCTGATATGTGTCACTGAGAAAAAGAAGCAAAAAGAAAATACTTTTCATATTCCAAGAGGATTACCGGGAGGAAAACATGCCAGAGTTTTAGGGCGGGTCAACTTCAGAAAGCTTCTAAAGCATGTGGCGTTCCCAAGTCGCAAAACCAGGTCGGTTTGTTGCGGACGCGGCCGTCCTTCCTCAAATTACAGGGTTTGCGATTTACGTACGCCGACGTCTGGGCGAACCTCGTTGTTTCCATTAGCGCCACATTAAAGGCAACACTTTGTCCTTGGAGTCACGCTCTATGGAAGAGGGACTAATCCTTGGCTGCATGACAACAGATGATTTAAGGCAGCCTCACCCAAATTTATAGGCATGAATCTGTCAGAAGAGAAAACTAAGTTGCTCCGCTAAAGAGTTTAGTTTCAATCGGAAAATATGCTTGAGTGTGGCTGTGGGATTTTTTTTCTTTTCTAAATGAAATGTCACAAGTCAGTGTTCATTCTGAAGGGAGAAAATTTGTTGAATAGGTTTGTTTCTCCACATCTAACTTTAGAAAAGCTTTTGTCAACCTTGTTTTGTCAACTGGGAACAAAAGAAGGCCTTCCCTTAAACTGTTCCCAAAAACGTGAATTTAGAGAATTTGTCCTTCTCGCCAATATCAAGAATGTTGTCCCCAACTGATAGCTGAGGAGTTTGCAGACATTCTTAAAGGCTCTTATTTGATACTTCTAAAAGTAGTTTACTATGCTGAAACTTTTCAGGTTGAACAATTATTATTTTTTGACCCGCCCAGAAAACCAGTTAACCTTAAAATTGTTTGGATTGTGGAATTTTCCCCTTTCAGGAAAACATGTCATTTAATAGGGTGAAAATGCTGCTTTAATGTGTTTATTTCACAAAATAGCACAAGAATATTGTTATTTTTCTCTCGCTTCAAAGTGAATATTCTTGTGAAAGCTTATACTCCTTTTCTAATCATTTTTAAAAACTAAATTACAAAACAGGCAAAGGTATGCAACGTTTATTTTGTTCTCTTGCTGAGATTTGCACAATATAACAAAACAATATAAAATGACAGCAGATTCATTGAGCTTGATTTTTAGCCCAATGATAAATCGATTAATTATGTATAAGCAGTTTTTTCTTTAGGGCACAGTGTTAGTATATACTGGTTTTGGTACTAAGGCCAATACCAACACACAAATAAATCCATCAAGTTTTATTTGGTGTTTGGTATTGGTCTGGTTCTGGAACCAAGATATGCTGGATTTCTTATCAACCATTTGCTCAAAAGTCTACTTGGGGTCAAAATCAAACCCCCCTCAGATACCATAAATACAGGTGGTCTTGGGTTTTAATTTGAAGTTCCCTTCCAGTGACAGACCATAACCCGTAATTTAAGAAGTCGGGAAGATATTTGCCTCGTGTGTCACTAAAGCACGATGCTATCCTAAAGTCATAATTATCGTGATATCTCAATTATACTCGTTTCCATGCCATAGATTAGGGCAACAAAAAAAACATTGACAGGGGAAAAATACAAATCTGGCAGTAATTTATCGTCCCATCTGTTGACGTAAATGTTACGTAACGCCCAAACGTCGTATGTAGGTAAACGGAGGACCCCCTGCGGGGTCGCATATGGCAACGCATCACGTTACAGTAAATTTGAATTATAATGCAGAGATTTGTGTCTATTTTTTGACGCAGTGATGAGCTGTAGTGAAGTGAGCAGATTCGAACACGAGCAAGTTTACTCACCCAAGCCACTCGTGGAGGTATGTGGTGGTCCTTTCTGCTTCCGGTCACGTCTTCAAATCAAAACATGAATTTACGCGATTAGAAATGAGAGAAACAGAGGCCCAAAAAACGTCCTAGCTCCGCAAATTTGGCTTTTTTGTGAGGGGGAAAAGGGTTGGGAATGGGGGGTGTACAACAACAGCTACTCCCCGTGCCACGATTGAAAGTCGACAAGGGGGCGCCGGTGGGTTGAAGTCATAGCGCATACGAAGATCCCAGATGGCGGAATAATTTTCACGCAGTCAAAAGAAAATAAAAATAGATTCCAAATAATAAAGAGTTCATACCTGTCAACCTCGAACCATTTGTGATCTTACCAAATTTTGTTTTCGCCCTTACATATATGTATAAATACATGGAAAATCTTACCACTTTACTTTTTTGTAAAAAATCACGAACTTGACTTGTAAACAGACCAGAAACAGCTGATCAAATGAAAGTAAACATAAACAAGGGAACAGGAAACGGAAATCACATGGTGAAAGTGTTACAAAACGAAATGTTTATCATGATCTTTTTTTTTTAGCCAATCAGAGGCGCCGGTACATATATCACTTGGCAGACATGCGTTTCCGGGAAGAAACAATGGCGGATGGTGAAAAATGGCTAGAAAGTGCCTTAATTTATTTTTTTTTCTCAAAATCACCGTTTAGCGTACCATTTTCATGTGTACAGCGTACCAATATAAAAATGGGCTTTCAGTTGTACCAATTACGGCGAGAACGTACCAGTTGACAGGTATGAGAGTTTGGTGAAAAGCCGTCGGCGTGTCAGCCAGGGAAGAGCCAGTTCCGTCCAAAACACCGGGATGTGTCAGAGTAAGGGGAGAAAGGGGCGTGGTTTCAGAGGAGTACTCAGCACTGATTGGTGGAGCTCTCTCATGCATAATTTAACCCAAGATTGCGTTTAATGATGGCCTTCAGGGAGGATGGAGACCCCCGGACCGAGACCACCTAGAATTATGATAATTTAATCAAATAAACTTGAAATATTTCTCATTTCATTGTGGTAAGTGGTAAGAACATTGTTGTCTGTGGGTAGTTGAGACTGTATTCCACTGAAATAATTAATTTGAATTAAAAAGAAATAAAGTGGAAAATTATCTAAACTATTGCTTATGGATGGAGTTTTTATTAGGAAGGTGTTGTACTCTTAAACACTGCAATCATGATCAATGCTGCCCTCTGCTGTTCAGTGGTAGTACCAATAGCAAATGTGACTTTTTATGTTCCGAGTTCTTCGGGGACCAATTCAGACCCAGTCATAAGGCTCCTTGAATTCAAGATGATGGAGGCCATGTTGTGCTTCATTCAAGACAAAACATCGGCTATTTTCATATTTTTTTCTGTAGCTACGCACGCTCAAAATCCCTGCACGGCATGTTTTTGGAAAGTGCTGTTGAGGTTGCCCTGTGATTGGCTGGTGACCAGGTGGCCAGGTGTGTTCCACCTAATGAATAAATATATCTATTCACTTAGATATAGTGCATGCAAAAGGTAAGGCAACATAATGTAGCACTGATTTGGGTAAATTCCTTTTTTAACAAAACATATCTAGGGCTTAAGTAGAGCTTCCATCTAAATGTAGGGTTCTCAAGTAGGGTCGAAAACCAAGGTCAGTTTTTCAACATTTCAATGTCAAGTTAGAACAAGACAAACACATTCACCTCTCTCATTGTTCACATCAATGCAGAGTAAATGGTTACACAATGACGATGCAGAAACAAGTTCAAAATCCATACTAAGCAAACACACTCAAAGAGGACAATGGCGGCCGTAAAGATAAGCGTAATCTTCAAAGTGTCCATAAATTGTGAAAAATTGCATACATACGTATCCTCAGGCACAAGAATTAGTTTAAGTCATATTTGTGGGTTGGTACAGCATACAATAATTAAGAGAATTTTATAACACGCATTAGCAAATAATGCAGGTGTCCTTTGAGTCTTACAATATGTTTTCATGACGAGTTTCTTCACCGGTTAAGGAAAGTTAAGCTTCATCCACCACTTCGATGCTACATAGAAAGGCTATAGTACCTCTGGGAAGATCTCCTGTCTACCACAGTTTCAGTCGTCCAAGTCGCGGTTGTCGGGGGGCCCGACGGGGAACAGCACGTCGCTTTCCAGGGAGAGATTGCTCCCCAGGACAGGCATGTGACCCCGCAGCATGAAGTGTGTCCTCCTCTGCAGGATCCTTTGCTGTTCCTGCTTGAGTTCCATGTAGGAACGCGAGAAGGTGTGGAAGATGGAGGTCACGGGGAAAGCCATGAGGAGGATGCCACTCAGGATGCTGCTCAGGGCCACCACCTGACCCGGGATGCTACGGGGCACCATGTCACCGTAGCCCACGGTCGTCATGGTGATGACCGCCCACCAGTAGGTGGCGGGGATGCTGGTGAACTCCTGCGTATTGGCCATTTCGTTCTCAATCAGGTAGACCAGCGGGGAGTACAGGGCGATGGCCACGCATAAGAAGAGCAAGAGCAGGCCAAACTCGCGGGTGCAGCGACGTGCCGTCAAGCCCAAGGTCTGCAGGCCTAGGGAGTGGCGAGCCAGTCTCATCACGTAGAGGATTCGTAGAGCTCGGAGCACACGCAGCACCAAGCCCACCTTGTCCAGGTAGCTGCTGCCCGAGCCCGGGCGCCTCTCGCCGTTGGAGGTGGTGTCCACCAGCAGGGTGATGTAGTAGGGCAAGATGGCGAGAATGTCGATGAGGTTGAGGGGTTGTCTCAGAAAACTCAGCTTAGAGCGATCCTGGATGAAACGCAAGGAGAACTCCAAGGAGAACCAGGCCACACACACCGTCTCCACGATGAAGACGTTGTAGCACATTTGGGAACACGTGCCCTGTGAGAAGAGAAAAGACACAACATTTGCTTGATGGCCACCAGGTGGAGACTCTGCATTGTCAACGCTACTACGGAGATGATGTTTCAGACAAAATTTATGATCTCTCATCTCATTTTTGGAACTGCTTTATCCTCTCTAGGGTCGTGGGGGTGCTGGAGCCTATCCCAGCTGATTTTGAGCCAGTAGTGGGCGACAACTTGAATTGGTGGCCAGCCAATCGCAGGGCACGAGGAGACGGACGACCATTCACACTTGCACTCATACCTAGGGGCAATTTTGAGTGTCCAAACAGTCTACCATGCATGTGTTTGGAATGTGGGAGGAAACCAGAGTACCCAGAGAAATCCCACACAGGCCTAGGGAGAACATGCAAACTCCACACAGGTGGACTGACCTGGATTTGAACCCAGAACTCCCACTGTGAGGCCGATGCGCAAATCAATCAGCCGCTGGGCCGTCCCTTAAACCAATTAGACTTACAAACTAGTTCATGAAAGTGATTCCAAACAAATCCATCCATAGACATTATTAACATTTCAAACCAATGGATGCAGGATATAAAAATCTACACACCCTTTTTCCAAACCAAAAGATGCAGGATATAAACGTCTACAAACCCCTTTCCAAATGAAACTTTTTCAGAATTGAAAAAATATTCTGTTAGGCCTGGTGTTGGCATACATTCCAGAACATTTGACATTGAGTTTTAATTTTTTGTTAACCGCAGGCCACATTCTAATCAATAACTTTCTTCCCATAACCATCATGGGCTGCTCATTTGTGGCCCACTGCTCATCTTGTATGATCCAGAGGATGGTTACATTGTTTGGATAGTTGGTGCACTCTTGGTGGACGTACCCCAAGACCACTTTGGTTGTGTTCAAAAATTGCAATGTTGATATGCCTATTTTGGCACTTTGCATTCATTTAAAACTCTTCTAAACTGCATCATCTGCGAATGTTGGTGTTTTTCAACCTAGAATCAATCCCACTCAGTATAAATTTGCTTGAATATACTTAGGAAAATATTAAAAAATAATATTCTGGTTAGGTTTTTTTCCAATCCAGTTTATAATTTCAGTTTAAATATTATTAGCAGAATGTTGAATGTTTGGAGGACAACTCACCGCCTCCTCTTCCTCCCTCAAGGCAGGCATGGTGCTAATGGAGAGGTTGACAGCCGTGATGGTGACAAACAACACAGATAGACACGCAAAGATCTTCCCGGGCAGTCCAGAATGGGGTCTCTCCACCATGTCCCTCAGCTGGGTCATGAAACGACTCAAGCGGGACTCCGCCGGTCCTCCCCCGCCCTCGGAATCGGACAAATCCCGCAAGAGATCCTCCTCCTCTTCCTCGGCGGCCCGTTCCATGGCCTCAAACTCTTCCAGACGTCGGAGCAGGCGTCGGCGACAGCACCACTCCAAGCTCTCCTCCGGGACACCCCAGTAAAGCATCTCCTCCCTGAACGAGAGGGCGCACATCTCCCTGAGGGAGCGTAGTTTGCCAGCCCTCAAGAAAGTCAGTATGGTGCGGAAGGCGCACGGGTTGCGGTCGAAAAAGAACTCGTTGCGTGCCACGTCGTAATCGTCGCAAATGCCCATGATTTCGTCGAAGCTGCTGCAAAGGTGCAACTGGCCCAGGCGGGATAAGGGAAAGTCTTCCAGAGTGGTCCAAGGTAGCTGGTAGCGCACACCGCCCACGTTGATGATGGCGTGGAGTTTGCGTCCGTTAGACGGCGATGCGGGGTGGAGCTCGGGGGCCGTCTGGGCCCTTTTGTAGAAAGCTCCTTTGCGGGCTTCGCGCTCCTGCAGGGGTGGAGGTTGAAGGAGTGGATGGCTGAAGGATGTGTCGGAGGTGCAGCTCAGGGCGCTGTAGTCGTAGTCAGAGCCATCGCCTGCCAGCAGGGTCATGTTTACTGACCTGCTCACATCCCGAGCTTCCACTTGCCACCCGGATGCCGTCACCTGTGACCAGACACAGAGCAAACCCACAGTGAGCTTTGTTGGAGAATAAAAAAAACGGTTTGAGATATTGAACTCTCGTTAGTGTTTAACCTATAATCAACAGAATCATTACTAACGAAGGTTGCTGGACAACAGATTGAAAATTCTTATTTGCAAAATGTTTACAAAAACACATGGTTCTCTAAAGACTAAATTGTTTTTATATTTTAGAACAAAAGGGGGATGTCAGGTATATTCATTCATTCATTTTCTGAATGGTTTATCCCCACAAGGGTCGCAGAGGGTGCTGGACCATCACAATAAAATAAAAATACATATATACTCTATTGAAAGCCATAATGTTGTTGGTGGAAAAGAAAAAGAAAGATGTTCATGGTTGCATCTGTGGCCGATGCCCAAGCAAATTCAATCATTCCAACAATTTAATTGGATTTCCAGCAATTAAAATGTCAGCGGCTGCATCGGCTCAAAGTAACAATTGTGCTGCTTCACCGAAGAAGGTGTCAACTTTGAAAAGAGTGAAATTGGAGGAAGTGAATGCTTATTAGACATCTGCACTGTCACACTCTGATTACCGTCTTCTGAATGTTACACCCACTGATAAAATTAGCCTTAGCCAAGGACGTTTTTCATTTGTTGAAAAGCTATTTACGAGTCAGCAATACTATTGTATTCATTTTGCGAAGGAAAAATTAGTTATTTGTGTTTATATTTTTTTGAAAAAAGCAGTTTGTTTCCACAACAGTATTGCAAGTTCAATTACAAATCTGTACTTAATCGTCCCACTTGTGTGGTGTTTGCATCTTCACTCCAGGCTTGCGTGGGTTTTCTCCGGGTACTCCGGTGTCCTTCTACATTCCAAAAACAAGGCTGATTAGACACTCTAAATTACCACTAGGTATCAGTGTGAATGGTTGTTCATCTTCTTATACCCTGTGATTGGCTGGCCCTAAAGTCAGCTGGGAAAGGCTCAAGCACCCCCCACAACCCTAGTGAAGATAAAGCGGTTCAGAAAATGAATGATTAATTGACTGCGTGCACAAATATACAAATCTATACACATGCCAGCAACAAAAGTTCTTGAACTAAACAAAAAAAAACATATTTGGACCTCTGCAATTATGACTTCATGATTTCTAAAATCTTGGTAATCACCACCAAGGCACATTTTCTTTCTCGACAGGAAAAACCCTTTAAATCCGAAGAAATATTCATGACTTAAAGTGGATAGCAAAGTTGTTGTAGCAAAGGTTATCAATACGCCCACAGTGCTTCACCAGTATAGATATGCGCAGGCCTCCACCACACTTGGAGAGCATTAAATCATACTCAAGCCCTCCAGGCTGTTCAATTCCTCACTTTAACTGACTGTGCTTTTGCCTCCCCGCACTAACTGGAGGATTTTTGTGGGTATTTTGAAAGTCTACTCTTGGCAGAAGAATACCGAATGGGAACGTGAAGGCTGTTCCCTCCACCAGATCGGCGGCGGTCTGGCCTCTCCGTGTGCCAGTGTGATCACAGGCAGGCCGCAGGGCATGTTCTCCAGATTGCCTGGTGACTCATTGGCTTGTGTTTTGCATCCCATAGTGCCCTCTTTATATCATCAGTGAAGGAAGAAAATTTGGCAATTCGAACAAAAAAACCTGAGTAATTTCGGATCATGCCATGTGTCTTTCCGAACACATAAACTTGTCTTTATTTGTGACCAGAGTCTAAAAATAGAAGATGTTGATAAACTTTCCAAAATTGCAGAAATTTGAACATTGATTTGAATTGAAAAAAAAAATGTTTTCAAAGCATGAAGTTCAGAATTAATAACATTAATTAGAGTACAGCTAACGGATATGCCACATTTTTGTTTTGTTTTTCACAATGTTTCATTAAATCTCACCTTTTTTTGCATAATATATAGAAAATGGGCTGAACCATTTGGGTGGTCGGGGTAAAGCAAAAACAACAAAAAAGTGGCAACTGACAACAAGATATCAGAATTAAACCATTGATGTTAAAGTTTCTGAGGTGAGAGTTTGTTCTTCAATCATTTCAAATAGATTCAAAAAGAGCATTTAAAAAAAATACATATTTCAATCTTGTCTGATTCAATGGAATGGCTTAGAATTTAGAATGACTTAATTTGTGGCTGTATCTGCTTGAAAGGCACTACTATATGTTGGTTGATCCAGAAGAAGATCAGATTCAGTTTCAGACCAATAAAGTATCGAGATGCTTTACCAAGTCACCTTAACAAGAACCAAACAGTTTTTGACAATTAATGACTAACACGTTGGTTATGAAATAATACTGGAGCTTGCTGAAGGTTATTTTCAGTCTTTTCGTGTGTCAAGAATTTTCATTTGGCTCCCTTATTGCATGCATGAGTTAACAGTGGGGTCAACTTGTTTCACAGCCTTGTTTTTCTTGCCTTTTACTGCGCCATGTCATCAAAATGTTTAGGTCAGGACGTCCCTCAGGTAAAATGACCAGCCTTACCACTCCAAATCCATTTCCTGTTCCCTGTTAACAGCTCATTGTCTCGTCTAATGGACTCTTACGGGAGATTTCTTTCCAGAAATGAGTTCAAAGCTGCCAGTTAATGTTGCTGTTTCTAATAGCTTTTCTTGCTGGTTCATCTAGAAGTACTTTCAATTGCTAAAAGAAGAGCCTCTCAGTGGTGTCAAAGGTGAGGCCCGAGGGCTGGAAATGGCCTGCTGAGGAGTCCGATCTGGTCAGTGGATTTTATTTTAATGATAAGGGAGCTGCCAACTAGGAGTTTGTGAATTGTTTGATCAAGTATGGCATTACCGCACTTAGCTTAATTTCCTATTCACAATCACATTTGTTCCTTTTTTCCCCTGTCCTCAAAACAGCACCTTCAATGGCAGCAAATGAGTTAATCCAGGACCTTGAAATGCCCCAAACCAAAAGGAAGTACCCTGGAAATGCCCCCAAATCGGCAGAAACCAACAAACGAACAAAAAGCATCCAGGATAGACCCAAAATTCACCAGAAGTGGCCTGCAAGTACCCTAAATTCAATCCAATTCACTTAAACTGACTGTGGATGATCACCTTTTAGTAGCATTGATGTCGGCAAGTAAATTAACTTTTTACGCCCATATGAGTCTTCATAATCCAGGATTTTTTTCCATATTTTACAACCTATACTGTCCAATGTGACGCTTTTCCTATTGATACCAGCCGACAGATGCAGACGACATCTCGGGCCAAGTCCTACACAGGGTACATTTAGGCAGACAGCCATTCACACTCATTTTCACACTCATGTCACGGAGCAGAAATTGATCCCATATTGCCACGTCTAAAGTCAGTCTTGTGAATCCCAGTGCTACCAGTGACCTAGTAAAGGTTGGGTCGCTCAGTATTTCAATCAGTCGGACGTCTCTTGATATCGGCCCTTTACTTCCAATACATTTCTTCCAACCAATTGGAAAAAGTTCAAGTTAAGATTGTTTGCATTCAACCATATCCAAACATTATCAGACGCCTTAAGTACATTGAGGATAAATAGATTTTACCATGTTGTATTGATCCATGATCAACAGTTTTATATTTACATTACATTTTATATCAGACCTTCCAAGGAAACCAAACATAATGAGGGAAGGTGTTTGGTTAACATTGTTAACTGGCCTACTATGTGTGATACAGCTAAATATTAAAATAAATTCAATGCCAGCCTTAAAAAAACGGCAATCACTTTACGTGATGACATCTAGGAATAGCACATTTTAATGAACTTGTAATTTATTTTTTTTAATATACAGGAGAATCAGAGATTACAAGTTAAAACTGGAACGTCATTAGTTGGCCTGATTATAGACGTAATTACCTGCAGAAAGGAGAGCAAATGATCGATTGCATGTCATCTATCTTGGCTTCAAACTTTGACAAGTGTGTTTTCTGTGGAGGACACAATATCCAATATTTCTTTCTAGTGTGAAAATACCAATAAATCTTCCCAGTTCTCATTCTGCTCGTGCTTTCACGGAGGTCACAAATGTAATCCATGAAAACATCTTTAATAAAAAAAAAAAACCCCGAAGATCCATAAGCTGAGATTTGGCCATTGAGCTGCAAATAACGGCGCAACCTCAATAAAATGCTTCAGCGTTTTACTTTGTGTGCATTTCCAATAAAGCACTAGCATGGCAGGCACTTCTTTTGAGTGTACAGAATCATTTCATTCAAATGATTCCAAGTGTACTTCAAAGCCTTTTATCTTTACTATCCAAATGTACAAATACTAATAAGTGGCAATGAAGATTTCATGAAACATTCAACTACAACAACTCAAACTATAAGAGGACATGAAGATTTCATGGTTTCATTGAAGTAGAAACTCATCATTACCAAGTGCAAAATAGGCTCTTGTTGACATTTTCAATACCCGATCAAATTAAACAACAGAAGGAAGAGAAACGACATTAAACTTGACTTTTTCAGCGAACAGACTGAACACCACGGCTGAGCATGGGTGAGATAATATGCATGTAAATATGTTATCATGCCATACTTGCCTACTACACCCAGTATGCAAATAAATGTGATGAGAATATAGGACATGTCAGATGCCACATCAAAAATTGCAGTCACTTTTGCCTCTCAGGGTGGCCTTATTGCCCAAAAAGGCAAACGTGTGTGCCCAAAAGTCTAATGGTGCCAACTTGTGACTTTGTGAGCACACCATCTGATGCAAAAACATATTATAATCCAAGCCAGGGCACACAAAACCAAAAATATTCAAAAATCCATACTTACTGTGTTTTCTGAATCCAAGCAGCTGGTGCTGAACTGGTGAGGATGTTTTACAGCAGCTTCGCTGAAGGTGATGAGCAACAGGCGATGTAGTCGCCTGCTTCTCTACAGCAGCGCCCCACTCTCTTCTCTCTATATCGAATGCTGACATCAGAAGTGGGATGTGCCATTGTACAGCAAGCTTTTGGACAGAAATCCATGGCAACCGCCTTCTCGAGAGCGGAGACACTTCCGCTCCACCTTCTCATTAAGAATAATCGCATGCTTTTGATTGTGGCTTCTCACAAAAAGGTCTGTGATGCTGGGAAATACCAAGGAGGGAAACAATTCCGTGTCACCAAGGGGTCCATTTTTTTTTGGACCAAATTGAGTTCTCTAATCCCAGTATTGATGGGAAGTAAACATGCATTACAAGTCATTCAGAGGACAAAGTTCTGCAAATAATGTTTCAATGCAAGACAATTAAATGATTTCAAGCAGACCTATGTGAATACATCTATACTTTCTACACTGAAAATTCTAATTAATTACAATAACAATTATTTTTTGATACGTGACAACCAAGGAGAAGAAATAATAATACGTGTACGGCTACTTGGTGTTCGACTGCTAAGTACATTTGCCAAATGGTTTGATGGTTTCAATTATAATTTTTTAATTGGATTTTAAATGTGTTTTATAAGCAAAGAGAAGCTAAAAGTGTGAAAAATTTCCCATCCATCCATCCATCCATCCATCCATCTCCAATACCACTTCCTTTGTGCAGTGTCATCAGATGCTAAACCCTGAACTGGTCGCCAACAGGCCACAAAAAAGAGAACTATTCTCACTCTCATTCATACCGTTGCTGAGTGCAAACTGAAGCCACACTGCCCACAAAGAAGTCGGATGGAAGTACCACTACATCATCCGTGACTTCCTTGAAGCCCATTATGACAAAATGTGGTCAAAACGGCACTATATCAAATGAGTTAAAAGTGAGGATGTGAGTGTGGGCCCAAATGTCAAGTGGTTCTGTTGGAGAGCCAGAGAGGAGGAGGAGAATAACATCCTTTCAAATACTGTAAAGCCATTAACAGAAACATTTTTGTCCGATTTGTTCACAAGTACAAAAGGAAAATATCATGCCGACATTAATTCAATTTAATGCGTTTATTGTCATTATACAAGTACAGTAATCCCTCAAATATCACAGATATTGTACTATAAATGTTTTCGCACCTATATAAAAAATAAAAGCACCATACAGTGATACCTTGAGATACGAGCTTAATGCGTGCCAGGACTGGGGTCGTATGTCGATTTACTCGTAACTCGAATTACAAATCTTCTCAAAATAGGATAACTTGCCAACTTGTCAGGTTGCTCCTCTCGTATAGGCGAGCCGGCTTCGTCACGCATACAACACATTTTTTTTTATTATTTCGTTCCCTTAATTCTGCAATGACTAACCGGAAGAAGAGAAACAACGTAAAAAATACAACGCTCCGCCCAGTGCTCGTAGATATCACACAGAGGAGGTGAAACGACAAGACAAACCCAAACCTAACAAGTAACAGTTCCGCAACAATTGTTTGTCCCAAATTTAGTTTGTTTAATGAATAATATCAAAAGATTTTTCCTCATATAATGTCTTAGTTGTGCAAAAATCTTGTGGTTAAATCTGTGGGACCGAGCTATCTCCATCAGTCTAATGGTATTTCCTGGAAGGAGTGAATAAACAGGCGAAATGTACCCACATTTTTTGGATATACTCCCACCTACAGAAGTTATATCAAGCATCATGAGCAGGTTTGAAAACACACTGTTAAAAATGTGCACAAGGTCACATTGTTCAACTTGTGTAAACGTGGGCCTGAAGTTGCATTATTGCCATGACACGGTTTCCATTAGCACTTGTGGAGGATCAAGTAGAACAACAATGCAAATGCCCTTTTTGTCACCGCATTAGTGAGCATGAACAGCCACAATGCCAACTTTACGTGGGAGGCCTTTCTTTAAAATCATATAAATAACTTTCCACAGAGATGGTAAAATAACAACAATGTACCAAGGCTGCCAGAAGCTGCGTTGTGGGCTCCTTTGTCCTCGCTGCGAATCAATCGAAATCTTTATAAAGAGAATTCAGCCTTGGCAGCATATGATTTGAGCATTGCGAGTTTTAGTAGAGAATGGGGTTATTTTATATTCTTATTTCTGTCCTTGGTTGAGAGTCTGGCTTAATTAACCAACTTTATTCAAATATATTCCATTTCTAACAGATATCCCATTCAAGGTCAAATTGAAACTGGATCATATCCCAGCTATGGGACATCTTGGATTGGCACATACTGTTATTTAAAAAGCAATGAAGTTTTGACCTACAGTGTCAATGCCTGTGAAAATGCTATACAAGTATAAATCCACTTATCATCAAACTTACAATAACTGACCATTTAACCTGACAATATTGATTGATGTCTGATAATATTTTCCTGCAGTTCAGAAGTATTTGAGTCTGTTGAGGTGCTTGAGCAAAATATTCTTGCTTGCTACTCTCCCGCTGTCGTGCGTCACAGGTCATTACTTTGATTTCTAATGTTCCATTTCCTAATTAAAGCTGCTGAGAATTTTTTTAAAAAGGTGCTTTCACAGGTATATCATGTGAAGACGTGCAGCCTGAAACAAAACAAAGCAGGAGGGAGAAAATACTGTTGGCATGGTAATATCACAGCTTTAGCTCGGCACATTCACATGTCGCAAGTTCGCACGACTCTAAACCAAAAATAGCTTGACTGCCTGATCCCTGCAAGTGTTTTGTAAAATATAGCATGCTGATGGGTATCTTTTTGCAATACTGACTGACAAGTCTGGCGGAAGAAAACTCACTTTGGAAACACTTGGCAGCTTTTCGTCAAGCCACACAAACCAGAACAAAACCTATCTGCATTGCCACAGTTAAAAGTAGCTCTTATCATATTAATATGCTTAGAGCGCATGGAGCGGATGTGACTATCCACTCACTGGTGGTGCCAGTGAACACAGACTGGTAAAGTAGAAAAAACTGTACATAAGGAGTACAGTAAAATGAGCCCACAAAATGTTTACTTGAGAGTATAAATCAAATCACTGTACGCCAGGCGAGTATCACGTGAAATATTTCTTTTAATTATAGTACAAAAGTTAAATAGAACAAAATACTTCAGAGGAATGTGCAAAAACCTTCAGAATGACGAATGCATCTAGCGGATGTATAACACCACTACTACTACTACTACTACTACCACCATTACTACCACTACTACTACTGCTGCTGCTGCAACTACTACCACTACTACCACTGCTGCTGCTACTATTACCATTACTACCACTACTACTACTGATGCTACTACTACTTCCACTACTACCACTGCTGCTGCTACTATTACCATTACTACCACTACTACTACTTCCACTACTACCACTGCTACTGCTACTATTACCATTACTACCACTACTACTACCATTACTACCACTACTACTGCTGCAGCTACTACTACCTTTACTACCACTACTACTGCTGCTGCAACTACTACCATTACTACCACTACTACTGCTGCTGAGTCTCTATGGTTACTGTGTGGTTGCTATGTTATGACGATAGATTAGAAGATGGAGGGTGGATATATTACAAGTGAGAACTGCATGTTTTGTGCATGTACAGGGCAAAACAGTAACTGTTGACAAGTTAAAGCTTTAAAGTTAATGGAGGAATTAAACAATTGTCTTTAGGTGACCACTGTTTGTTTGAGTTTAGATGAATTCAATACCCAATTAGTGCTGGCTCATTCACTTGTTCAGGGGGCGGGGGGCAGGGTGCTGCTGTAACACAGTGATTACAGAAGAATAATTATCATGGGATTAGACTTTTTGTCTTTTTGTCCCGTCTCTTGTTCTTTTTGTCAGTGTCAACGAAAAAAGGTCGAAGTTTCTAACTCTGCAGGATGGCTGATTACAAAACGCTGGCTCGTTTCTCTGCAGTGGCCCTGATAATGAGGTCCGCCTCCTGGTGATTATTATTATTACTTGAGACGTCTTCCAGAAATATTTTTTTCCACCTGCTATTATTAATGATCTAGCAATTTGGAGTTCTGGCATTCATGCTGGAAGCCTTCCTGCATTTTCTAATTCAGTGTGGAAACAGATACAGTAACAGATGATTAATCATTATGATTCTCATTTAGACTTCTAACCAGAAAGAGCATTCACTTAAGAATAAAATATCTTGAAATGTATTTAAAATTAACAGCAAAATAAAACATTTAAATATGCTTTCTATTAATATTCACGCTTCCCGACACCAGTTGTCAGATTGTAAATGTGTTCCTTGGCACTAAAGCAGGAAGCTTTGTTGACAGATGGCTGACACTTTCACACTTCTTTCCAAAAGACAATATGGAGCTTTAGTGAAAGCTAATGAGGGTTGAGCGGAACCTCTGATGTAGAACATCTGCTCAATAATGTGACGGTACCATCTTGGGGGAAAAGGGGGGGAAAAAAAGAAAAATTATGAAATATCTAATATGAGATTTTTACCAATTATATTATAATGGGGCTCGCCTCTCCAATGATGTCACAAAAAGTGGTGAACATATGTTAAGTAAAGACTTAATGCAGCTGATGTTTTAAGTAGGAGGCATTAACTCTTAACCACTTCTTGAGTAAATGTGCAAAATGTGATATGGGACTCTAACAGGGAAACAGCACCCTCATGCACCCAATCACGTTTACAACATGCAAACAATTCATTGGGTAGTCAGCAGAGCTTTTTCAGCTGTGTGCTGATAACTAGTGGATGGTAGTGGAACTGCAGCCAAATATTGTTTATTTTTGCCTAAAAAAAGGTGGTTGGTTTAAGATGAATTTTGAATTGATGCGAGAATTGTTCGACATTTTGCTGAATCGACACTTTTGCTTGGCATTGTTGTAGGCATGATGGTTTACATCGGAGCCAATGAACAGTCACCCTAACCTCACCTTTAAAGTCATTGAAATGTTGTAAAATGACCTGGCTTTCTAGGGTTAGTGAGCAAGAAGATGGACGTCATAGAAAAAGTAGACCTCCACAGGCAGATTATGTGATTTTTTTGTGTAGTGGGCACACCAGCAGGTTAATTTTAAGAGATGATAATTGCTACAACGTGTTCATGGATTTCTTTCCACAACAATTCCTGCATTTCGCAAGATTTCTAATGAAACGCACACCCACAGATTTTGCTTATCCAGCCTGCTCAATGATCAAACCCACTAAAATGCTTTGAGATCAACATTGGACGGACCCTGAAGCAACGCTTTCATGCAGGAAAGAATTGACTAATTAACAATGACTCACAAATTCCAGGCCCTCTATGTCACCTGATGTGACATAACGTTTCCAAAAGTGATTTCCTTCAATGCGCTAATGTAACAAAGACCCTCATGATTGTTTCCTTTCAAATCAAACTGACTGAACTATTCATATACATGAGATGAATAATTCGACGGCATTTTTGTTTCGAGGCCTCCACACGGTTAACAAGCCACTCGAAAGCAAAGAAAAAGTGGCTGTCAGATAAGAAGATTCCCTCTTCGCTGTGTGCAGAATAGATGAACGACATGCGGAAAATCTAATTTCGGACACGAAACCACTGATGCCACTCATTCGGTCCTCCGAGATGTCCCCCACTGTAGCTGTCAAATGCAGCCAAGTAATTTGATTTACATGGGCAGGGGCGGGGCAAACAGTCCGCCTTTGACCTGAGTTCCATCAAGTCTCTTTAAAAATGAACTGAAACGACAAGCTTAGCTTCTAGGCATCATCCTAAATCAGATAAGATGTCATCCAATTATTATGTTTTCCCAGAATTTGAAAGACTGTTGCAATCTATGAAGCAATTTGTATCCTAAAACACTTCCTGC
This sequence comes from Stigmatopora nigra, assembly GCF_051989575.1. Taxonomy (NCBI): domain Eukaryota; kingdom Metazoa; phylum Chordata; class Actinopteri; order Syngnathiformes; family Syngnathidae; genus Stigmatopora; species Stigmatopora nigra. The sequence continues at coordinate 13,392,089 of NC_135508.1, forward strand.
TCAAGTAGAAGAATTCCATATTTACATATTAATATAGAGCAACTCAGTTGAAAACATTAACCGGCTGGTGCAAACCAAATTAGACCGTTCCGATTCTACTACAAGTAAACAGACCTTGTGGGAAAGGGAGATAGAAAAGATGGAAAAATAAAAAAGAAATTTACTTTTATCAGAATGTTTAGAGGTTGTGAAGAAACTGCATGGCAAAGCAATTCCATAATTATTGAGAATGTTACAAGACATTTGTTGCACCATTTAAAAAAAAAGATCTATTGAAAATGGACGTTTAACAAATAAAAGATTGATAATTCAATCGTCTATTAGGATCCGACAGCCGTTTCTGGCCACCATAAAAATATTCAACTCTCTACGTTGCATCGTTTGGGCAAAGATAGCGAGAGAATCTTAACATACACACCCACACACACACTCATAAATCACGCTTTATAAAGATTAAAGAAAACTTTCATATGTGAGATCAATTTACACTCACTTTGTGCATTGTGATTGAAATGGAATCTGTGTGTGTACCCTACCTTTGACTGGCGACCAATTTAAGCTGTAGTCCGCCTTTCTCCTCGGGTCAGCTGGGTTAGGTTCCCTCATTCCGTGACCTTGACAAGGATAAGCAGTGTTGAAAATGCAAAAAAACTTGAGAAACTAAGTGAACCTTTTAAAAGCAATTTAGCAGCAGTATAAAGCAGGGGTGTCAACCGGGGGGCCCTCTAGGGGGTCTCATCCAATCCACAGGGTTTTTCTGCCTGATGAGAACTTTACAGTTTATTCGAGCTGCATACTGCATAAAACAGCATATTCAATGGAAATGATTAAATAAGGAAGTAACATCCCTGCTAAAAAGCCACCATATGAAATATTACGTCCTTATTACGTACATTTGTCAATATTATTTTCTAAGGGTTAAATACATTTAATATAACTAGAATAGTGGTGAACAAGTGTGTGCGAAAAGTTACAATGAATATAGTCATCCATCCTCAAATAAGATTACTATTGTATTGTTGTCATTAACACAATACAGTTTGCAAACCAGTTCATCATCATTTTTTCAGCCCATGTTCACCCACCTGAGATGCTGGGTGATTAATCATTACATCTTTAAAGCAATAGATAAGAGAAGAATGTAGGAAAGTCCTCTAAGAGTCCTTGATTTAGATTAAGTCAATAAATAAGAGTGAAGGCAAACTTGACTTGCCTGCCACTTATTAAACTATGATCGTGTGACTCATAACTGTGCAACTCTGAATTATTCTAATTAAAGCTTGCTTACTTGCATACAGAAAGCAAAAAAAAAAACCCTTTTCAGAAAGAAAAAAAAAGGCAAAATAGCCTGGTCCTAGTTTAAAATGATATGTATACCCACACAGAAGCAGCTATTAAAGAAATAGAATTGCCTACTAAATACATTCATTTATTCACGCTTGCGAGCCGGAACAATTGCATAAAATCAAATACTTTGACCTCAACGTTGGTGGGGACCAGTGTACTGTTACTGGTGGTGGGCGGCAGTGTTTGTTACTGATATATATTATTTTATATTCATGTTTTTTCTCTGTTTAATGAGCCACCATCTCCAACCAACTTGATTGAGGGTGTTTTCAACAATGACTTGTTACAATGTCACATTTGTGATTTTTTTTCTACCACAAAAATAAAACAAAAACATGTACATTTGACTACAAAAGTGGAAATTGCTGTTATTTGCACAACTATATTTTCATGATACAGTGATTTTGTGATATTTGAGTGTAATGATTATTAAATTAAAGCAAATCAGAAAAGGAAGAATTGAAAATGGAAAAACAATCATTCAAGTGGCAGCTCATACAGGTTACAAAAAATACCTTAACACATTAATAAAGTAATGAACCTTGATTTGTCCACTTTAGTGCTTAAGGAAACAGTGAAACTCATTCTCAATGGAACAAAGACAGTGTAACATTTACATGGTATGCTATTGTTTGTATTAGAATCAAGTAATAGCTTCATGTCAATGTAGTAAAAACTGTCTTGAAGGGTTTTTTTGTGCTGACATAATGGATCAGCGCTTCAGGGCAATTACTTTTGTAGAAATCCTGATTTTCTATTTGCGATAACATTTGTTTTTGAAGCCGACGGAACAATCCCGTCAGTTTCATTTGGTTTCGTCAGCAATATGCCTTTACATTTTCCAATTGTCACATAGAAGTGATACTTGAGAATAAAGAGCAAATGTCAAATATGTTTGTTTCTAAGTGTGATTCAATAATGCTGATTTTCATGAAGATTGTTTTATTCTTTTTTTGTTGTTGCTCAGTTAATGTATAGTTCATGATTCTGCTTTAAGGCCCATTGTCTCCCTCTATTGTTAGATTTTAAACCAACACTCCTCTATAATAGATAGCCATCTATTTTGTGCATTTTTTAAAAACATTTAAATGTAGTAAATGTTTCAGTATTTTTTTTTAATTCAGGCTGTAGTCTGACTTTGGCAAGAAGGCCTTTTAAAAAAAAATCTAATCTCCACTTAACTAACCTTGAACAAGATATTGGTCATGCACTATGATGTTTATATCTTTTAAAATAATAAAACGTGTTAATGGACAATTGTTTTGTAACGTGCATATATATTTGAATGGAGTAAAATGTCAGCAAAATTGTCGTTTTCAATAGCTTGGAGTCAAAGATGCAGTCAGGTCAATATGATTTTCTTTTATATAAATGGAATCCTTTTGAAAATAACTGAAAACATTCGAACAAGTGAGTTTTAAATCTCTGACTCATGGGCAGAAACTCACTAGAACTTTTTTAAAATGAATTTTTAATTAAAATTCATGCAGGTTTACTTTACTTTCACCCAATCCAACAATTTGTCTTTAAAAAGGCGACAACAAAACTGAAAAATTGAATAAACTTACATGTAAAAAACAGCGAGGAGGCAACCACGCAAGGTAGTGACATCAACTTGAAATAAACATATAATCTAAAAAACAAAAAGAGGCAAAACCGACAACAAGTTTCAAGAGACAATAAGGAACAGGTGGCAGAAGTAAAAGGGGGTGTGGCCCAACAGGTGAAACCAATGGCAAATCAGAATCACTTGCTGCACAAAAAAAAAACAATAACAAGATAATCATTCATTCATTCATTTTCTGCAGTGCTTTATCCCCACAAGGCTCATGGGGGGATCAAACCCTCAACTCCAGAAATGTGAGGCCGACTCACTATCCACTGGGCTGCCGGATCGCCACAAGATAATGTAAGACCCAATAGACCACCCCTCTAAAACTATGAGGTAGGAACCTATTGAATTATAATGAATACAATAAATAACCATACCATCAGTGGTGGAATCATAAGCGTGAAACCAATTTGGGATTCTGTTTTGATGATTATTGAAAGCCAAATGAATAAAAATGTCAAGTTCTCTATATTCCCTTCATGTGGGTTTTTAAAGCGTAAAATTCCAAACGGAAAAGGCCACATGACTCACGCAGATGCACACGCGTGAGCTTGTGTGCGTGCATGTGTGAGGCGGATGTAGACCAGAGTCAGCTCATTTATGCGGCAAGACCCACGTGCCGTCTATTTTGGAGGGCGGCGGGCTGTCGTCATAAGCCAAATACTTCCTGAACAAAAAGCTTCATTCACAAAGAGAGTGCCAAACGAACCCATCTCCATGGCAACCGTTACCAACCGAGTACTCTATTGCCACACCGCCTCACCCACCCATGTCGTCTTTTGACAACTTGTATAATTTAGTTCATTTAAGGATCCATTAATGCTCAAGTCAAATTCATGTATATAGCTTTAAATCAGGGGTGTCCAAACTACTGCATGAACGCTCACTTACGGCCTGCTGCCCAGTTTTATTAGCAAATTATGAAAATATCATTGAGGGGCCATAATATGAGCTTGAGTTTAGCCTCGCACTTCTCAGTTGTAACACCAGATGGAGCTAGATTGGATTGGATGGCCACATTCAATGGCAGGCACAGAGTTAATTATTGAAGATGAAAATACATCAATAAATTTTATAGACCAATAATTCAATTGAAATGTAAAAAAAATAAATTAATAAAATAAAAATATTTGTGTGACAAAATACCAACTGATAAGGCAAAGTGGATTGAGTAACGATATAGTTTATTGTTGCTTTTGAGAATACAAAAATATCCTGACCTACAGTTTAACATACAGAATGTAAACCTCAATAAAATCAACACACGAATAAAATTCCAGATATTAAATGAGTTCTAACTTTCTTCAGTTTTTCCTGGTAAAAAAAACAACAAAATTAATGATATGGTGCACAATACAATATTAACAATAAAGACAATGTAGCATTATATGCAGAGATAAAAATAGCACTTTTTGGTTCATTACACAAAAAAGGGGCAATTACATTCAATATAAGGCAGCTGCAATTGTGCTGTTCTGGCTCAATAGGGGAAATAAATCAATCAATATTACAAAATAAAACGTGCTCTATTGTCTATTAAAACTTCCGCCTCGGATTGCATTTTATGCTAGATATATGTAGATTTTATCCATTTGTAGCATTTGAAACAAGAGCATTCAAATTATCAACATGTAATGGAAATAACTTTAAGTCAGGCCAATTATTATTGAACAAAATTGATTAAAAAAACAAAAATGGAATAATTAGAAAATCAAAAACTAGAAAAAAAAATTGAAAACCAACCCCAGAAAATAAAATACCCTTTTTTTTGTAAAACAGTTTTCAAAAATAATTCAAAAAATAACCCCAAAACTAAATTAATTTTGAAAAGAAAAATAATTCAAAAAAGCCCAAAACAAAAAAATGAAAAATAATTTTCAAAAACTACACCAGAAAATTAATTAATTTGAAAAGTTTCCAAAATAACTCTAAAAACAACCCCAAACAAATTAATTTCTGACTTTTTTTTTTAAAGATAAATGCAATAAGCTTCCATATATCTGAGCACGTGTGTACGTTAATAAAGTACAAAAATAATAAGGTACTGTCGCTCCAGTACCCTGTTTCAAACGGGCTTCAAGAATCTTGTGCATAGGCAAGACTTTGGCATTGAATATATTGTCATTCTATATAGGCTGAAAAATAAAAAAAAATCTGCTATGTACAAGAAAAGGTTGAAGAACTGCAAGTCAAATTGGTCCACTTGTAATTCCCTAAGGTCACTTAAAATGGTGTCAAAGTGCAGATTGTTTCTTAATTTAGAACTCAGAATGGAAACTACAATCATGAATGCAGCATCACAGGCTTGGCAAAGACACTTTTCATTTAAAAAAATGAAGTAAAATGAACAATGTCTCCATGAGCCAAACACATGTGGAAATTAGATGATCTACTCTTTTTCAGATGAAAAAAAATGGAGCTCATTTTTATTTCGAAATTGACTTTAACACTTCAGATTTTGATTCACTGAATAAAATTGATTTAGAAAACTAAGATTGTCATTCTGTGCAAATTTTCAGCTGCCGGTGGGAAAAATAAAGCTTGTGAATAATAACATTTAAAAGGAAAACATGTCTAGTTTTTAGCTAGTTAATCCCATTTATAATGTTAAATTTCCTTAAGGCACCGGATCATTCTTCAATCTCTTTGGCATTGTAAGTATGTATAAGTCAAATATACATTTTAACTAGAAGGATTTAAAAATAAAGTAGAAATAACAAAACTGCCCTTTTGAGATGATTGACCAGTTAAGTTAAGGATATTCTTCATTCATCATTGACATCACTGGTAAACAAACATAGGTGCTTTTCTTGATAAGCAAAATAATAAGTTACCTTTAGTTTTTGTGCTTCCTTCATAAAGAGCATCTACCATATGTAGGTTTTGGGTTAAAAGTATTGGAACACAAAACCTACAATGTCAGATGGTGTTGCTGTCGGAGATTCTTCAAAGTGGACCTGGTCCAGAATACTTCTTTGGGCATGTCCTCTAGGACTGTCCTTGAGTTGGACCACCGGTTAGGTCCTTGCATATGATCTCATTCACTGTAAAAAAAATAAAAAAACATTTGAAATTATTAATACAAAAAAATGAAGGGGGAAAAACAGTATCCAAATGAGAACACACATTTTTGTTAACAATCCCATTTGGAGAAACCATTCATTGTAACTTCATATATAGTCAATTGTGACTGTGCATAACATTGTCTGTCCAACAGTCATTTTGATCTGATTTTACACTACACGCATTACTTCTACAGTTCATTATGTGTCCTAAATAAAACTCGAAAACATGGAAAAATTCACAGAATTTGACAGAAAATGTGACAAACTCCATTGTAAAGTGGATTGGTGGTGATTGCAGCCCATTTGAATGAAACTGTTGGCAGGGGGTCTGTTCTATCACATCACCTTAAAGGGGAACCACTGGGTGTCGGTTAACCTTAACTACTTGGGAGTCGCAGCACACTTTATCGGCACTGAGTGGAAAATGAGGTCTTTTGCATTAAGTGAGAGCAAAAACGGCCTCTGTTTGTTTAAAGAAGAGTGACTGACATTTGAAGGGATCGACATTTCTATGGGTCTAAAACATGGGCAGAATTTAAATTCTTAGTTTTGTGACCATATGAGGATATTAGATTCAAATGGGATGAATTAAATGAGGCTTTTCCTGGGTTTGAATCCAGGTTAGTCCATGTGTGTGGGGTTCGTATGTTCTCTTAGGGCCGGTGTGGGTTTTCTCTTGGTACTTCAGAAAACGAATGAATGAAATGACAAAATAACCCTGGTTCATATCAGAATAGACGCATCTTAAGGTTTCCATTAAAAATGAATGGAAAATAAAAGTGCACAACGTCACAACAAGCAGAAGAGGGAGCTATTGATTTGGTCTCAATTAGGATAAGGTCTTAAAGCCTAAGGTTATGAATGAAGATTTGTGCGCCATTTTTTAACATTACATTATACAAATACATAGTCATTAAAAACATGACACAAAAACTTGTTTGGTGTGTAACATTGAGATAATTGTTCACATCATACACATTCACATAAAGCAATGTGATCATTTCAAAATCAAACTTGATTTGAAAAAAGTGATTATTTCTGAGAGAAACCAGAAGCAACAGTGAAATTAAGCAGAAAAAAAAATCTAGCAAGTGTACAATGACAAGGATTTGTGCAGTCAACCTGACGAACTCAAAAAAAGGTCAAGTGTGCAGTTGTCATTTTGGGTCGGTCGGAAGTAGAGGAGACCAACTGGCTGTCAAAATAAATAAGCAACGTAATCACTAGTCTAGCATGTGTGTGTGTGTGTGTGTGTGTATGTGTGTGTACATTGGCGCTTAGCGATGTTCCGGACCGCCACAGCTTCCACTGTGTCACTGGCGACTCATTAAGTCCAATGACTAATGTGAACGTTTCAAAATGGGCCAAAATCCCTCTTTGCTTTCTACACGGGCAATTACATTGAATGTTGTGTCTGTGCCTGTTGTAGTCATGGCAACCCACCGCTTTGCTTTGTTATCTGAAATCATTGAAATACAAAGCGGTGAGCAGTTGAGCCATGTTTCACTACTTTCATTCAGCCAAGTAATCAAACGCCAACCAACACGTCACTACTATAAATATTGAAATCATACCATGACTTTCTAATGGCATTATTTATGCTTAAAAATGAAGATGAATAAAAAGCATTACATGTGGGAGGAGCATTTTCCAAACGTGGAATGGCAGCTTTTGATAAGAATGATGGAAGTCAACAAGTTCATTCCAAGTAAACTGCTTTTTTTTGAACAAAGCGACATCATTCAGCCCTGTGCTTGACATAGTGGTGAGTCAAAGGGTGTAACGAACAAAAAAATAAATAAAAAACAAACAAAAACAAACAAACAACTCCATAACAGCTCACTGTATAAATAGCCATCGTTTCATAAAGCAAATAAGCAAATGTAGCTTAGACTTTTCAATGGCTTGCATGCACATTTTTGGTCCTTCTGCAGAAGCCACTCACCCGTCAATTGCCACATTAAAAAGAACCAAGTAAGCTTTTTATCAAAGGCCTATTTCGGAAAGTCTGCCTGTGGGCGAGCCCTTCTGAAATTCTCTTGTCTACTGTTATGTTACAATGGGCCTCATACAGCATGGAATAAGGGCCCAAAGACACAATGCAATTTACCAGCGACAGTCTGACACAATTCGTGTCGCAATGCAATTTACTAGCGACAGTCTGACACAATTCGTGTCACACAAATAGATGAGGAGATAGATAGAAAATATGCTAGTCTTTTTTCTGCAAAAGTCCAACAAAGTGATATCTAAGCACATTTTTAACATTGCTAGCAACCAAACACGATTCTGTGCCTTTCTCACCACATCTGTTTATTTTAAGCATGCGTTGGAATTTGCTTGATCATCTCGTGCCTTCGGGCGGCTTTTATCTCCCCACTGCAGCCACAAGCCCGAATCCCCTCTCTCAAAAAAAAATGTTCGAAGACGGCAAAACACAGAGTAGCGTTCAACTTGATCTAATGAAGGCTTGGCACCCTTCAATAGGAGAGTGTCTTGCCCTCGACGCCGGTGCCAGCGGGGCGGAGAGTTGGAGTTGCCGACCTGCACAGTAGCTGAGTAAAGTCAAAGAAACACGCCTGCTGACGTCTGGAATTAAAGTGCGTTTGCGTGCTTATGGTTGCACTGCACAGGTGTGAAGCAACTTGGAACAGCTTTAGTATTGGAAGTGTGTCACAAATTCCATCAGTTTTCTTCAGCAATTGCTCCGACTAGAAGGGGGGGTGGGGGGTGTACATGCTGGACAAATTGCCTGTAGACAACCTTTAACTGAAAACTGGAATGAACTTATATTTATAAAATAGGCAGCCAGCCAACAAATACTGACTTGAAGTAAAAATAAATAAATGATCGAATTGGACGCGAGTATTTATTGTGGTCAAGCTACAATATCCCAATTTGACTCAATTCAAGTCTGAAATAATCCTTCACAAGAATGTGGTTTGAGAGTATTACCTTAAGGGATATTTCATCACCACTGAAAGAAATAACAATGTGAACAGTCCTCTAAAATAGGCTTTACAACACCCTGGCATGTGCTATGTACGCCCAAGTTGTCACTGTGTGCTTTATCTTCTCTGCCCAGCCATATCTTTACCTGATGGAGGCCTTTCACCTGCTTCATTGCCTCTGACCATTTTGTTCCACAGCCCCACTTTCCTGCTTCTTTTCAACTAAACACACTGAAGAAAGTGGACAACACTTTGTCTCGTTTGAACAAGCACATGCACCATGGAAACAATAGGAGGGAAAAGATATAGCAGGTTTCAAAGAGGAAAAACCTGACTTTCGTCTGACGCTGTCAGTTGACGTTATGCAAAGTGAATGGGCTCCCGTTCCGTAACAGACGAGCAAGGCCCAATATAATAAAAAGCGTGTATATGTCACCTTAATGTCTCAACATTATCAAAAGAAAAATAACATGGTTTGAATTCATTCATTCATTCTCTGAACCACTTTATCCTCCCTAGGGTCGCAGGGGGTGCTGGAGCCTATCCCTAACCCTTATGTAAAATGGCCTCCAGGTTACATTAACATACAGCGAGTTCACCAACATTTTTACAATCAGGCAGCAGACTGATTATTTAAATGCACACTTGATGGATATATAGGCATTCAAGTAACCCAACTCATCTCATTATCTGAACGGCTTTATCCTCACGAGGGTCACGGGGGGTGCTGGATCCTATCCCAGCTGACTTTGGGCCAGAGGCGGGGAACACCCTGAATTGGTGGCCAGCCAATCGCAGGGCACACAACACAAACAACCATTCACTCACACACCCATACCTTGGGGCAATTTAGAGTGTCCAATCAGCAGCTTACATGCATGTTTTTGGAATGTGGGAGGAAACCAGAGTACCCAGAGAAAACCCACACACTCCCGAGAAGAACATGCAAACTCCACATAGGTGGGCCGACCTGGATTTGAATCCAGGTCCTCTACTGTGAGGCCGACGCGCTAACCACTCAATGACTTCAATCAATCTTATACCACCAGAGAAAAAGCCACTCGTACCACACTTTAACCTCCTATTTTGGTATATTGTGACATGATACTTACTATCCATAAAGATACAGTTTACTTCATTTTGGAGGCAAATGGAAAGTAAACTTGACGTCACACCCAAAAATTGTAAAAAAAATAAATTAATAAATAAATCTGACCAAACACTCATGGACACTTGGCATTCACAAATTGAAAAGACAGGAATCAAACTGCATAAGTGTTCTCCCAAGAGTTAATTTAAAAAGTCACAAGCCTGTTGCTGTTTACTGTGGAGGGAAACCCTGAGAGCGCCATCCAAAAAACACAAATTCCATCGCTGCTTTAATATTTTCCATTGACTCCACATATAAAACCCACCCGCCCCCACACGCAACCCTTTCCGTTCCCCCCCACCCCCAAAAAATAAACCTCCATTCTCCGCTCTATCTTACACACACCTTGCTGGATTTTTTAGTACAGCAGCTGCAAACAGGAATTTCTGGAGCCAGATTGGCCGAATTCTGCGGTCAGGAAAAAAGCTAATGCTCTGGTGGGTTCCCCCCGTACGATCTGGGAAGGGGGCGTGGGGGGGATATGGGGCCAAGGAGAATCCCCGGCCAAATACAACAAACAAAGAGGCTTTCCCCGGCTCTCCCAGGCAGGCCGTTCCGCGCTTTGACAATGGTTGCCATGGAAGTTGTTTTTCCATCATAACACTCGCTGTCAATGTGTCGGTGGTCCGCAGCAACACATTCTAAATGAAAAAATTCATTTGCATGCTAACGTTTCACCTGAATGTCCAACCTATTTTGGAAAAGCCATTGCTCTAAAATTGGAAATGGCACATCCCGCCTACTGCTGCTTGTCAATTCTGTTCGAAGGTGATAGGGCGGACGGGCCAAAGTACAAACATATGAGTCATAATCTGTGTTATTTCCACCTTGCTTGGCGTATCATAACCCCATGTTTGAAAAGAATGAGTTCATTGATCAAAGCGTCTCCTACAAAGAGACGGAGATGATATTGTAAATATCCTTTGATTGTTTGAAAGGGAGAGATAAGAAAGCCATCTGTGTCTTAGTTGATAAAAGCTATCGCATGCCCTCGGAGTATGAAAAAAAAACACTAACTTACACTCACCATCATCTAAGTAGACCTGATCCAGGTTCTCCTCCTTCACCGTCACCCTCCGGGCTCCGTCTGTTGGCGTCCCTCCGGTTGACGCTGGTTCTTTCGGCGGCTGCTCCTTGTCAACATATGTTTGCTGCTGGATCACGGTTGGGTATTGCTGAGGGGGATTCCCAGGCGGGGGCGGAGATCGCTGGGTCCCCTGCGGGGAGTAGTCGTCGCAGAAAACCATATCGTGGTCGTCAAGCTGCGTCGGGTCGCCTGCACGAAGCAGGTGTTGGTTGTTGGGGGAAAACTGGATGATGGATGTGTGCTTGCCGGCATTCATATTTGCGGCAGGCGGCGCCTGAGAGCCTGCGTGAACCAGGACGGAACGTTGGGGCTCCGGGGTCAACGGCACGGGGTGCTGATAGGGCGCCGGGCTGCCGCTCAGCCCTTTCCCTGCACGAGAGAAGACAATGGCCGGGCTCTGGTTCGGGAAGCGGGATTCTTGTGCTGGGAGGCCGGAGCCCAGGCGCTGGCACGAGGCCATGTTGGAAACGAGGCCCTGATCGGGGTGGAGTATGCCGTGTGTGTTGTGGTAGTGGGAATGAGGGACGATGCCCATGATGGGGGACATGGGGAAGCTCATGCGGTTGTATTCATACTCGTCTAGGGGCTCGGTCTTGATGGGTGGAGCTAGACAAGAAGAAAAAATGTTGAGTTTTTCTCAGTGTGCGTAACATCAATTTGGAGATGTTAAATGGTGTGTTTACATTCGCGTGTATGTATGTTTTCTCAGCTGCTACTCGCAATTGAGTAATTCTTATTTTAATGGGTTAATGAATCATTTTTCTCCTCCATACATACATATCATACAAAATTGGTATAGTTTTATAATTTTCTTCAAAAAGTTCAGCAGGTAGTATTAAAGAACAAATTATGCAAAGTTGTTGTAAAATATGTCTCTACCTATGAACAATTGAACGTTATGAAACATCTTCTGCTGAGCTTACATGGCAGTGGTGTGTAGGTGAAGTGGCGGGGCTGACTACGTTTTCGTTTCCCGTTGACCACACAGAAGGTCACTTTGACAGGATGGCAGACGGACGAGTCGCGGTAGGCCGGCGCCTCCACAAACAGCATGCTCTATGAGACCACAGTAAATATAAATAACGTCAAACTGGGTCCAGCTATTACTGTGTTGTCATCTACTTACCGGCTGGCTCTTGTCTTTGTCCACAGTCGCTTCCATTTCCCAAATTTGCATCCCATCTGAGAGGAAAAGAAGCAGTTTGTCACTCGTCTACTCGTACTTTTTAACTGTGTTAATCGTATGTCTTTGGGTGACAATTTCATTGGAGTTCACAACTGACAAGGCCAGATTGTTAAAAAGTCGGAAACAACATTGGAATGTAGTATTTGTGTTTGACTCAGCAGGATTCTTCCTTACTGGAGGATATATAAAAAAAACAACGCACACTCAAAGTGGGAACTAGTGAAATACACCAAAGCAGATTTCTTTCGAGTTGAAGATTTAGCAAAAAAAAAATCATTTCTCTTGTGAAGTACAATTAATGTCTTGTAAATCTATTTTAGGGTTACTTGAAGGGGTTTTCTCCGGGTATTCCGGTTTCCTCCCATATTCCAAACACACGCATGGTAGGCTGATTGGACACTATAAATTGCTCCTAGGTATGAGTGTGAGAGCAAATGGTTGTCTGTCTTCTTGTGCCCTGCGATTGGCTGTCCACCAATTCAGGGTGTGCCTCGCCTCTGGCCCGAAGTCAGCTGGGATAGGCTCCAGCACCCCCCGTGACCTTTGTGAGGATAAAGCCGTTCAGATAATGAGATGAGTTGGGTTACTTGACTGCCTATATATCCATCAAGTGTACATTTAAATAATCAGTCTGCTGCCTGATTGTAAAAATGTTGGTGAACTAGTTGTATGTTAATGTCACCTGGAGGCCATTTTACATAAGATTGAAGCACCTCCCACATACATACTTTTTCGTCACAGCTCGCCAAAAATCACAATTCATGCGCCGCATTACACTCGAATCCAAAGTTTCCCCAAAATTCCACAACAATTGGGTGGTAAAAGTAATACAAATGGTAACATTTGGGCTCATTCTTGAATTTTCAGGTAGTTGGATTCAAAGAAATGTTATTCAGAACATGGCAATTGCTTTAATGCTGACAAAACCTCCGGAATAAAAAGTATGGGCGGAGGTATTTAACGTGCCAACAACCATTAGAATTTTCACAAGCCATTACAATTTGACTTCCACCGTGCCATGAAGAATAAAGGAGAGCGATTCTATGCAAGTATGTTCATGAAAACTTGGCACTCCCAAAATAATTTGTCATTTATACAGCTGGAAAAGACTTTTGGCAGTGTTAAAAAGCACACTACTTCATTAAGTCAGAAGGGGGAAAAGAGCATTTGGGGCTGGGGGTGGAGAGAGGGGGGTATGGCTAGGGTTTGGGGGGGGGGGATTCCACACGTCGCCAACCTTCTACCATCATTTTTACTCCACTCCTCCTCAATGATTGCTCTCTTGGCATTGTGTTTGTTTACACAGTGTTTCTAATCCACTCTAAGGGAGACCCCGACATGAGTTCACCCCTCTGGACATGATTATGAGAGGAAGTGGAAATCAGAAGGGGAGGGGAGGGTGGGGGGCAGTGGTGACATTGCACAAGCCGGCAGAGCTCCAGACAGACACAGCTGTCTTCCATTCAGTTGGATTTCACGGTTATAGTGTCCACAACGTTGCAATTCTCCAAAACACTAACAATCCTTTTCCGAAAGATTTCCTTTTCCATGTCGGCCTCGCTCCCCGTCACTGCCACGTTTCGTAACAGCAGAAGGGAAACCCGACGGGTGGCGAGAGCTTGGAAGAGGATTGGTGGCTCTGCTTCACTTTTAGTGGACAGACTTTTTGCAGTGCAAACTTTTAGGGTGACATTGCCAAAGCACAAAGCATATTTATATATTTCTATATATTTCTATTTATATATATATATATATGTATATATATATATATATATATATATATATATATATATATATATATATATATATATATATATATATATATATATATATATATATATATATATATATATATATATATATATATATATATATAAATAAATATATATATATTTTTTTTTTAATTAATACTGGAAATTTATCAAAAAGAGTATTTTGACTTTTGTGATTGTACAGTTTTACTCAACCAAAGAAACAAAAATGCTATTACTATTATGTTTGCTTTTTTCTTAAAAAATCTTCTTGTGGACCTATATTAGCTTCACCCATTCTTGCAATTCTCAATCAATCATCTCCATAATGAATCATTGAATAACCTCTATTTAGCTGATGGAGCAACTTTTATACTATAGTACTACCCTTTTGATTCCTCTATTATTTCACTGCTTAATTCTAAATCCTATACTAAAAAAGCACAGAAATGGGAACGGCTCCTGAGAAAGATTACATAGAAAAAAACTGAAAAAAATTCAAAAATGTCATTTTACAAGCACTCACTTTTTGCCTTCCATACTTCTTATACAACAAAAAACATTATTAAAACATCCACACATTATCAAGACTCACAACAACTGAATGGCTTCTTAATTGGCTAACGTCCCATTGCGTTACAAAATGTATTTTTTTGTATACTCCCGTTAAACCTAAACCTGTGTTAAATACGGGCACACCCGCTGTGAAAAAGCTCATTAAAACAACATAATCTTGACTAACATTTTGTCCAGTCGTAAAAACGGGAAACAAAGGAACATTATGCCATTTACGAAAGAAAAACAAAAACAGATCCAGTAAAAAGATGTCAAAATAAAGCCTAATACATTCTGAAAACCACATTGACAACTCATGAAGAAGAAACTGGCAAAAGGAAGTGAGGACGTAATGTAGACAAGTTACTATATAGCCAAAATGTTAGCTTGATAGTGGCTTTCTGAGTCAGAAGTCACTTTCTTGTTGCGGTTTCTGGAGAACTTGCTAGCATATGTGGAAATTCACTCCAAAAAAGTCAAAGATGCCACTCACCCTGTGTTTTTTCCATGAAAACCACTTTGGAATCGGCGCTGAAGTTGTGTCCGCTCAGGATCATCTGTTGGCCTCCCAGAACAGAGCAGCAGTCAGAGTCCTGCTTCTCAACGATGGGAAGTTCATGTGCTGAACGCTGAGCTGTAAGGGAAAAAGATTCATCAGTTATCCCAATAATGAGAAGAAAATAATTGATTTTCTGCCCACACTTCATCATTTTTAGTTTGTACCTTGTCTAAGGCTTTAGTTAAAGTTCTAAAGAAAACAAACAAACAATATGAGCACCACTTTGCGTTATAATTAGGTGCTTTGTTCCATAGAAAGCAAAATCTACGTTGAAGAGGGTGTGCACACTTGTGTAACCACATTTTTAGTTTAATTTTACAAACTGTTATACAACGCGCAGATGTGTATTTGAATAACCATTATGAAATATGATCGTCAATCAATAATGTTCATATTCAAGTATTAATTGGGGTTATGTTGCCACAAAAAAACCTTATAAACAATCCCCTGATGAAGGCAACTCCGGCTCCCATTGGCAAAAAAATCTATACTTTTTTTACAATATCATAGATGGCATTTCATAAAAGGGTGTCGCACTACTGCTTCCTCCTCAACTGCAAGCCAAGGAAGCAACCTGTGATCTTTACACTTTGGCGCACCCGGGAGAACACCTACGACGACGCCTCGCGTGCAGACAGGTAGCGACGGCAGGAATATGAACCGAAATGACGCCTCGTCAAGGGGAATTTTTGCCGTGGTAATTTGCATAAAGAGGAATGTTGTGTTCCAAGCAAAACTGCATCAAAAAAGAAGCTCTTGTTTGAGCTTTGATTACAGCCCAAGCTTTAATAAGACTGTGTACACATACTTGGATGGAGCCAAGCTGCACTCACAGTTAGGTACACACGTAGTAAATCTCGCTGCCATATGAGCATAAAGACATCTTTGAGTGGTGGACGCCGCGCTGAACTCATTTGAATGTCAGTGGAAGATTAAGAAAAAATACAAAAATAAAACGATGGCTAACTGAAAGCAAAGTGTGTGATTGTATTGTGCTTACAACACTCAACGGGATGCGAGGCCACTTGGAGTGAAACGTGCTGTCCTCCGGGCTGAGGTATGTGCACCCGGAACACCAGGCGAACACGGGTGTTCTTTCGCCCAACGTCCGTCTCGCCTTTCCGAAGCTCGATGTCGGCATTTCGCAGCTTCAGGATCCCGGCGCAGTCGATTCTGTCAAGCGGAACGATTGAGGTCAATGTTCGATAAAGGTAGGCGCCTTGGCATGCTAAAGCTAACGTTGAAATAGTCGAAACCGGACAAAATTTGGATTCTCTGATTTCAATTCAGTCTTCACTTTTAGAACCCAAAATGTAAGAGTCTTGTATTATTCTCACATTGCTCTCATGTTGTTCTTTGGTTCTAGCGGCATCTCCAGGACCTTGGTGCCACTGACAATCTTCTCAAAACTGTTTGTTGTCACGGTCTTTCCGGTAATGCGGTGCACTTGGTAAAAAGCGTGTGGCTTCAGAATGCGCTCGTCTGCCGTGCCGATAAAGATTTGCAGACCCAGCGCCTCTTTGCCTTTGTAGCCACGCAACTGCGGAGAAGACAAAAGCGACACAGGGATTAATGACCAAATGCCACGTGAAAGCCAGCATATGGGGCACGTTTAACCGGTTGTCTGTGTGGCATTGATGGCTTGCCAACAGCAATTGTGTTGAGCTTACACGCTGCCAACTGCGCTAACTTTAGATCTGTGCACTATAATAAGAAAGCAAACTTGCCAATTGACAGATCCACCCCATCGCGGCTACTCGTAGTTCCGCCAAATATAGTAATTGTTGCGCTATTAAAAAAATTCTCTTTGGAAATAACATTGAGTTTACATACTTTACACACAGAAGGCGAAGGATCCGAAAGCCGTTTCTGGTCGCCGTAAAAAAATTCAACTCTCTACGTTGCACGGTTTGGACAAACATAGCGAGAATATCTTAACATACACACATAAATCAGGCTTTATATGGATTGATAGATTGATGAAAAGTTTATAATGTAGGAAGAAAAATACAAACATGAAAGGGGGGGGCACAGTCAAGTCGCAATTGGAGATTTTACTCGCCAGTAGAAGGCTGTGTCTAACTTTAGGAGTTAAGGAATAAGAACAGAGTGAGTTTAGACATATTTAATATTAAACAGACAATAAAAACACTGACCCTAGATCACGATTATTCACCTATTGCGGCAGGTCTTAAACCTATTAACCGCTGTAAACGAGGTATTACTGTAATATGTTTGGCTTTGGTATTTGCAGTATTTTCATTTCTGTGCTTGGCAGTTTTTATCTTCTCTTATATTTGTATGACAGTCTCTATTTGAATGTCTTGTATTTTGAAGAAATGGTCACGAAAAGAACATATAATGTAACTGAAAAAGCACTTCACTTCTTTTATTAATGTTAACATTTTTTCATCCATAATATAATTGAGATGTCTGCCTAAAAGACGAGAGAATTTACTTTTTTTAATCCTCATCAACACTTTGTAACATCTTTGAGGACGACCCGTCGCTATGGCAACTAAAGGGAGTGGACAAAGGGGAAAGCGAGTGCAAACATTAGTAGTGGACCGGTTGTCACGGCGACATGCAGGAGCAGTGAGTCATGACTGAGCTCAAAGTAGGAAAAGTAAAGCACGGAGCCAGTCACATGGAGGAAAGGCTGCACGGACGCCAGGCGCTAGGAGTGACAACGGGTAGGAGTGCAGCTGTGTCCAGCCAGGCAGAACCAAGCAGCCAACCGGAGGCCTTCCTTCCAAGAGTGTGGAAAAGATGCAAGAACAACACAAAGAGTCCCCACTGTGAAAAGCAGAATATGACTTGGTGGCGCTTGGACTTTCAAATAAGTGGCTGAAAAAGGTGATTAAAAAGAGTAAATCTGGTCGCCAGCCAAATGCATGGGAAATGTGAACAAAACTGCTATTCACGCTCAAAATCCACACCTGTCGACAATTTTAGGTTAGTTTGCTGTATTATATGTATTTTTTCAGTCTACCAGACATAGCAGCTTGTGAAAAGTGCCAATGAATGGAACAACCCTACTTCTGATCTTCTTATTCAGACCCAAATCATGATTTTATTTATTTACAAAATGGCAATTTAGTTTTAAAGGTACTGCTGTAAGACCAGCTTGAATTAGAAAAACTCTTCAGGGATAACAGTTGACATTTTTTTTTTCCTTTGCAGTTCTGTACTGTTATTTTATACAATCATTTGTACTGAATGGTCTGAATTACTATATTTATTGTAACCAATTTTCATAGAAACTAAATGTAGTTAGTTTCGGCTTTAACTTGGTGACATAGCATAACTTCTATCAAGATTTTTTGACGTACAGCGTTGACAGAAATGCAAGCAACAAAAGAGAAGCAGAGGAAGTGAGCTTGTTTGTGTGGTAGCACCATTTTAATGGCGTGTGGCGGATATTTAAAAAAAGAATATATGCGGTTGTCTTTCTAGTCCAGCCTCAAAAGCACTTTAGCACTGCGCCGTGAAGAGTAAACACACAGGAAATAAAATGACATGAACGTCACCCTGAAGCTTAGGATAACAGCTTTTCGGCCGATGAAAAGGACATATATATATATATATATTCGGATCGTTCCCCAGCGGTCTTTCACACACGTACTTAATTTGGTTAACTGACGAAAAACAATCATCAACAACCAAAAGTAATCATTAGACTAGTAAAAAAAAAGTTGCTAGACTAGTATTTTTTTTTTAAATACTCACTGGAATAGAAAAAATACCGCTCTACAGTCGGTATGGTCGCCGGGGGTGCTGGAGCCTATCCCAGATGACTCTGGGCCTAGCCCTGATTCGGTGGGCAGCCGATCACAGGGCATGAGACGACGGAAAACTATTGTGGGAGGAAACCGGAGTACCTAGCGAAAACCCATGCAGGCCCGGGGAGAACATGCAAACTCCACACAGGTGGACCGACCTGGACTTGAAGCCACTTGTAAAAATAAATAATCGCTAGAGTAGTCAAAATAACTTCGTGCTAGGCTCGTCTCCCCCACCATGTTTGATATTAACCATTTAATAAGATTATCACTTACGATTTGATTGGCTGTGCCTCGCTCTAAACTAGGTGACAAGGTTTAGTGGCCGTACCTGCACAACTGGGTGTCCTCCCGTGTGGGCCTTGACGGCGCCCCTGCTTCCCTCCGTCTCGTAGTGAGCTCTGTGGTGCGCTTTTGGCTGGACTTCGATGTGGAGCTCGTAGTGGTCTGTGCGATTGGGCATGGGCCATTCCAGAGGTGGGAGGGACGCCAACGGGATGCTATGGGGGACAAAGGACATGCGTGAGATTATTGAATGAACATGTGGCGTGCGTGTGTGGCTTCTTCTGCCAAACGGACCTGCAAATGCTGGAAACCAGTGGCTTGGACCAGATGGGAGGGATGACAAAGAACGGTTCTGGAACAGCTTTGCTCTTGGAGTCCTGGTCGCAAGACACCAGGTAGTTCCCCTCGGTGTGATGCTCCGGGTACAGAGTGTACACCTGGTTGGACGTCTTGACTAGTTTTGGGGGCAAATTAAAACCGTTGGTGGTATCGGGCAAGGTGCAGTGCGGATAGTGGGGTGCCGCGTTGTGATCCTCGTGCCCGCCAAGTGGGGAGGGGCTACGGGATCGGATGTTGGGAACCAAATTGGCATTCCTGTACATGTCGTAGGTGCGTTTGCCCTGCGGGGAGGCGGAGCGGGAGCCGGGTCGCGGGGAGGGCGAGCACGTCCCCAGGAAGCCGTCCTCGGTCACGCCGGCGCTGGGCGAGGTGCTCGGAGAGGTGCGCGGGGAGCCAGCGTGGATGTTCTGCAACCGGGGGCACAGGTCTCCAGGGGTGTGGGCACTACTGGGGGACACGCAGGGGGACGCCCAAGGGGAGTAGCTCTCCGAATGCCAACTGGTGGAAGAGTTGCTGCTGGCCGGGCTCAGGCACTGAGGCTCGCGGTAGGAGAGGCTCTCGTGGCCGGGGACGGTCAAGGTGGGTCGGGGGCTGTTGACGTTCGTCTGCTGGTTCTGCAGGGAGTCGCGACAGTGGCTGTAGTGCTCTCGGGATGGCGTGATTTCGATGCGGGGGCTCAGGGCTAAACTCGGGGGGCGGCCGCCGTCCAGGTAGTTGAGTGCCGGCTGGGTGCCGTATCCCGCCAGAACATCTGTCTGTTGTTCGATGTAGGACCGACTGCAGGACTTGATGGAGTAAGGGGAGACCTCTTCCAAGGGGAACGCCGGCTCCGACTCGGGATTGAGGACGTGGTGAGATGCGAGGTTGGGCTCATCTGCAAAACAAGGGAAAACAAATCACAATTTGTATTTTCAACATCACAGTAACGTGCTTCCAAGCGATCACTATTGAAGACTGTACAGGCCATCACATTCATAAGTCCTTACCATTACTGGCTGCTCATTCTTTGATTGACAGGAGACCAGTCAATGTTTGAATTGAATAGTAAAATAATAATAATCTATGTGTGCCATTTTTTGATGCTTTGCAACCCATTCAATGGCTATATGAACCCTGTAATTGACAGAAATCCATTCCCAATCTGACTGGTGCCCATTTTTTTCTGCATAAATGTATCCCGTGATTGACATGGTGACCAATCAATCTACAGTTAACTGTTTTCAAATATAACTCAGTCGAAATACTCAATGGAGTGTACCTTTTAATTACATTACTGTTGCATTGAAACTTTAAGAATGGTTTGCTTGCTTGAACTTTTTGCAAAGCGTTTCCTTACTTTTTTTTCTGTACCGCTGTTGGCTTTTGTTCAGATAAAGAAAAAAAAGGGAAATAAATGAGCACACAGTGGTGAATTGGGCTGTCCACTTGTTACAAAGTTTTAACCACAAGATAAGTGGTAGCGAACTCGTTAGACACAAAGAGCCACACCTTATGTCAAAAGCAGCATAAAACATCCATGCTGCCAATTTTTTTAATATACTCTATTATTTGTTTTAATGAGCCTTGATTAATTTGAGTGTGAATAAAAATAAAAGAAAGATCAAACGAGGTAAATTGCCACAGTATATACAAAAAATATGATCATCAGCAAAGAGCCGCATGTGGCTCGAGAGCTGTGTTCGCCACTCCTGCTCAAGAGGGTCTTAAAAAAAATAATATGGCTTACTCAACTGTTTTTGAATTTAGCTAGGATGGAAATACTGAGGGGATGTAAATAAATAAAAATACAAATATTGACAACCGGTCTTTTGAGCCTATTTTGGAAGAAAATGCATTCAGAAACCCTAAATTTTGAATCAAAAACTCACATCTTGTTGTCACGTACAAATAAATCACCCCCAATTCTTTGGGGTTCTGCCCCCCATAAAAAAAGAGGACAGGAAGGTTGGTGAAAATTGCTCACAAACCTTGACATCCTCCCTCATTGTCAGTCTTGCAGTTACAAGGTGCTTCATATTCAAACAAGTACTCAAAGGGCAGATCGTCGTCGGTACAGTCGGCCCGGTTCAGATCCTCCTCCCGTCGCTTCTGGTCGCACAAGGAGCTCATCTGTCTGATGTCAAATCCGGGCTCCGCTTGAGGAGGGGGCGCAGACATCAAGTGCGCCCACCAGTCGATATCGTCAAAAAATACAAATCGCCCTTTCGCGAGAGAGAGGAGGACGAGTGCGCATGTTTCCTTTCTCGCTTGTTTGCGTGTGTGAAGGCGGAACTATTGTTAAATCGCATTTCGCATCATGGGTACACACCCCGCCTTTCCGTGTATGTCACATAACTGTCAATTTATAAGTTTTTTCCCCGTATTTAGACTTTATTTTACAGTATGACAACTTTTGAACGAGATTTTTTTCAAGTACATTTTTTAAAACTCAAACTCGGTCACCTGCAGCAGACGAAAACGTCATCGTCGACTGCTAATTGTTATGCTTTAAGCATGATATGCTTCCACCCTTTTCACGATTTAAATATAGCGCGTCAGCAAGCAATGTACCCAGACAGTTAAACTGTCCGTGTCATACAGCGACGTTTACACAGACTTGAAATTAGTGCGTCCTGACTGACCACACCGTCCACTTAGGCGGATTTTTTAATAGACTTTTAAGTGTGATGTCATTAAATATGGACCTTGTTGCATTTTTTAAAATCGCTTAATAAGGGAAATTGCAATGATTAATAAGGGGAGCAATTGTCCGAGGTTGACAGGTATGGATGTCCTTATATTATTATCAACTTATTTATCATTGAGTCATTAATTCATTTTGTCAACTCCTTATCCTCACAAGGCTCGCAGGGGGTGCTGGAGCCTATCCCGCCAGTCAACCAAAAGGCACAATGAGACAAACAACCACTCATAGCTCGGGGACTATTTAGAGTGTTCAACTAGCCTACCCAGCAAATTTTGGGGATGTGGGAGGAAACCGGAGTACCCGGAGAAAACCCACGCAAGCCCAGTGGCAACATGAAAATCCCACACAGTGAGGACCCACCTGGGAATGAACCAACGGGAGTCCATGGCGCTAACCACATGTAAAACATCATTGGAATTATTAATTTATTATAATATGATTAATTTTTATCATTTTAACTCATTTAGACCCGAGCAAATATGTCTGGCTGATATTCAAATCTATCATATTTATTGACATTCCATACAAAGGCTTTGCCATTCTATTTGACATGGATTATAATTTTGTATCTTTAAATTTTGGATGACATTTTAAAATACCATTGCCCGGGTGCGTTTAAAATCTGGTCCCAGCAGCCCCATGACTCTCGTGAGGAGAAGCACCAGGGAGAACAGATGCATTTTAATTGGCTGTTGTTAACAGAGCACATTGTACTGCTGCACCCTGGAGTCTGAAACGCTCCCCTGACACTTTGTAACATGGACGGCAGAGCATAAAGTCAGTTCAATTCTTCAGTTTAAAATAAAATTGAATTTAGGATAAAACTGTTAAAGAGAACCTCTGGTGTCGTGTCCCAATGGACCAGAAAACTTCACAAGCATGCCCACTTTTGCCGTACATTCAATAGGAAACAAATGTGAGATGTCACAAGGCGCTCTGCTTGTTTGATAAGGTTTTCTCATCAAATTTTCTGAACCATTCTATCCTCATTAGGGTCGCGGGGGGTGCTGGAGCCAATTCCAGCTGTCTCCCGGTCAGAGCCGGTGGCAAAGGACAACCATGCACAATCACACCCATACCTAGGGGCAATTTAGAGTGTCCAATCAGCCAACCATGCATGCTTTTGAAATGTAGGAGGAAACCGGAGTACCCGGAGGAAACCCACGCATGAAAACATGCAAACTCCACACAGATGTACATGACCTGGATTTGAACCCAGGACGCCAAAGATGTGATCCCGACACGATAAACACTCGCCCATTTGATAAGGTTTAAATGCCCAAAAAAAGTCCTAATTGAATTTAAATCACTCTAATGTGGCAATGTTCCTTAAACATTGATATAGTTCAAAACATGGACATGTATATTAAAGACCAGTTAGAGGTTTGCATGTATTTAGCGAAAAGAAATAAATATGATTAAAATCAGTTGATTACCATAGAATCACAACACTTGAGCAGTACCTTGATCCATGGACCTCATGGTATGGTACTGGGCCAGCCTCCACGTCCCTCTAAACATCAGGACTCCGAAGAAAGTGCAAAAAAAAAGAGGAGAGAGAAAAAAAAGTTAAAAAAAATAAGTACAATTTAGATCACTCTGGTCTTAGAAGACTGGGCACATTTTTCGTTTCTCAGTTTAAAAATGCTTTAAAAAGAGGGAAACAAAAGTCCAAGTTGTAAAAAAAAATGTCTGGTCCGAGTTCTGTGGAAGGAATAGCGGTGGTAGAGGTCCGGCTGGGCGGCCGACGGTTCTTCGGACTAGCTAGAACGGCTTCCCTCTCCTGCTCTGAGTGTTTATAATGGTGCAATGCTGTAAAATAACGGGATTCCCTCAGTGTTTCCTCCTGTTTGCGCTCCCTCGCCATGGAAACCTGGAGCCGCTCCATGTTGGGAGACTCAGGGCTTTTCCTGCAAAGACCCACACTCAGGAATCTATGACGTCTCCTGCTCCCCAGCCAGAGCATTTCTGTGGCTTTCTCTCAGACAGTAGCGCACAAGAACCTCATTGTGGGGCCCAAGAAGTCTCCGAGGGAGCGTGACCACTCAGTAGTGACAAGAGACGGATGCTCTTGCTTGGATGACATGATACTTTAGTCCATTAAATTAGACACAAAACAGAAAAAAAATAAACTGGGACAGTCTAAGAGCCACACCATGCAGTGACCTGCCCAAATAGACAAACACACACAAACAAACACAAATTAAAACTACATTATTCACCCTAATACTTTGTTCCCCTTACTTATTATTTGTTTTTAATAGACTCTGATGAAAGTGTGCACGAATAAAAATAAGAGAAACATGAAACAAAGCAAAGAGTCCCATTCATTCATTCATTTTCTGAAACGCTTTATCCTCACTAGGGTCGTGGGGGTGCTGGAGCTTATCCCAGCTAACTTCGGGCCAGAGCGGAAGAGGACACCTTGAATCAGTGGATAGCCAATCGCAGGACACGAGGAAACGGACAACCATTCACGCTCACGCTCATACCTAGGGACAATTTAGTGTCCTCATCAGCCTACCATGCATGTTTTTTGGAATGGGGGAGGAAACCGGCCGGAGTACCCGGAAAAAAAACACGCAGGCCCAGGAAGAACATTGATTTGGACCCAGACGTGCTAACCACTAAAGCTACCGGGCTGCCCATCAAAGAGACACAGTAAATACAAAATATAAGAAGCCGGGAGCCGCATTTGGCTCGAGAGCCACGTGTTTGCCACCACTGCTCTAGTCTTTGGTTGTTACAGACTGTATGTGAGAGTTGCTGAAACCACTTCCTGTCAAACAAACATGGCATACAGTATTGCAGTTGATTACAAATTGGCTACCAATTCAATAGGGTTAACATAAATACATTTTTCTCATAATTAGTCCTTATCGGTCACTAATATTTAGCTATAGTCGGTACAAATTAAACTTTGTGTTGATCCATCATTATTATTCCATCAATGCCTAATCAGGCATGCTTAATTTGAAGCTTGATTAATACAATGTGACAGTAAAGATTTATTATCGTCAAAATAAACCTTGTTGCAGCAGAATAAACATATTCAATCTTTTGTTTGTGTGCTTACTATGTCAGAGTTATATAATGTGCACAATGAAAGGCTAAATGGATTTGTCCCACATTTGAGAAAGGAAAAGTGATGACCTCCAGACAGTTTGTGCTTCCGCATCTTTTTTTCCTGAAAGAGTGTCTCAAAAGAAGCAAATTTTCCAAACGCAAGCGCCACTTTCCATCACTGCAAAACTTACTCAAACTAAGGTGGACGTGTCTGGGTTACGCTGTTGCCCTCTTTGACTTTTCCGAATGTAACATGTGGAGCTTTGCTCTTCGATTTAAATCGCTGAAAATATGAAATGGAAATTGTGTCTACTGGAATTATTTTGGAAGAATCAAGAGTGGAAAAAATAAGCGTTTTCATCCATTTGTTTCTCTTATTCATATCTGCATATGATCCATGGGTCAGATTTATGAATCAAGTCAAAAACTACTTAATTCCAGGATGTTTTCATCTTCATATTCCTTCTAATTTGTATCTTTTTTAAAGATCATGAACAATTCTACTGCCTTTTTCCATTTGTTTTAAAGAAACCTACAGTGTGAAATCTTTCACAAATCCTCCCTTTCCCTTCTGTTTAGCATTCCATAAATTCCTTAATATGGTCACTGACATGTTTAAAAAAAAAAAAAAAGAAGAAGAATTTCCAAGTAGGTTGTGCTAGCACGTCCTGGTACAAGAAGGAATTAGATTTCCTTCCTGTCACAACTGGCGATCCTATCAGAACATTTTCCGTCTAGTTTTTCCAAAGTGTCTGAAGTCAAATGTTCCATCAACATGGAAAGGCCATACATCCTGAAAGGAATCCGCCTACTTATGTAACTGGATTCTGATCGATCCTCACTTGTCGGAAAAAATAATTTGAGAGTCTGGGCTTCCAGTGGAAAAGTGGCAGGCTTGCTTGTGGATTTTCCCCCTCTGGAGTAAAATCTTCATCCACTTTACACCCCCCCCCCCCCTATTTCCCCCCCCCCTATAAGCTCCAGGTTTCCATAATCCATTCAAAAGTATTTCAAAACCTGGACACATCGGTAAGGAAGTCACAAACGGTATTCTGTTGTCAAAACAATATGGCCTAACTAGAATAAACATTGTTATTATTGTCATGTAATGGTTGTGATCAACTGAATTAAAAACATTCATAGCCATTAATAGAAATGTATGTAATGTATGTACAAATGAGCCTTGGTCGCTATATCGTGAACATGAACTCTTTAAACATAGTAATTGAGAGTGATTTGTATAATAAGTGTTTAAAAAAATAGAATGGTTCCATGCTATCATCACTACAAACTTCAGTCAAGACCACAAGATACTTTGCGGTACGTTGGCGCTTTCTCTTCCACCGGGAATGCAAAAAACTGTTTCCGAGCTGAATGGAAAATTCAACCTAGTCTTGACATGAAGAGCCAAAGATGAAACGAATCAACCTGCTTGGATTGTTATGTAACGTGTTCCTCGTGTGAGTCCACACCATTTGTCCTCAACATCTTGGACAAAGTGTCTCTCGGTGGAGCGAGAATGATTTTTCAAGACTTTACCCACATTTTTGGAAGGCTTTTGAGCGCAGAAGCAATTTTTTTTTGTCTGGCTTCAAAATGACCTGTCGTTCTCCCTAAAAGTGTAAGAAGAGCTTGATCTTTGACATCAATGAATGTCTTGAGGGATTTTGCCTAAAGCATTGGGATGAAAAAGGGGCCCAAAATGTAATGGCAAGTAGGAGGAATCAATTTCTTTATAACTTTCTGCTTTGATTTCCAAATTAGCCTCTCTCAATTGTACATACGCAGAGGTTACCACCCAATTTCCAATTAAGAGCTGCCAAAGGAGTGTTGATTAATGCAAAGGGTTAGCAGATAAAACCACTCTTCTAACATAACATGAATCTAAATGTTTTTTTAACTTTAAAATTATATTTAAATAAAGAACATTTACCATCAACAATGGTTAACATTGTGTCTTACCTGATGGCTTGTAGGTTTTCTAACAATGACTTCTTGGAAATCACAATGTCCGATCACTGGTGAGATATTTTTAGAACATGTCATCAAGCTGTTCACATTTTGGTTACATTTTGATCATTTGGCACCCAGAAAAATACTCAACCTTTTATTCTACATCGGAATTACTGTAGAAAATAAAAAGAAGATAGCTGATAATCTGCAAAAAGTCAAAAGTGAAATAGAAATAATTATTAGACATTGGATCAGACAATTCAATATTCATTATTAATTTTGAGCATAACAGTTGCTTACCATGAAACAAAACATGACCCAGAATAACAAAGCAAAAGATTTATTACCCATCAGCACAATAACATATTTTTGTTCAGCTTGTCCCTTTCCACGCAACAGTATTTAAAAAAAGGTAAGTACATAAACATAAAAATAAGTTATTTACAAGCACCCAACCAATCATGCTTTTCACTTTAATGGCCACATAATAAATAACTTGTTTAGTTTTAAATAATAATTTCATAAAACACAAAAAGGTCAATAAGATTCACTGCATTACCCGGTAAGAGAAAATAATTAAACATATTGACAACATTAACAGGGTATTCCACATAGTGATAATTTTTTTTGTAAAGGCCAGCAAAAAAAGCCGCTCGGCATTTTCTTTTATGGCTTTGAGGTCAGTACCACATGAAAAGTGGCAAAGGGCCCACAATAACCGACCCTACTGGGTTTGAGGGGGCAGTATTAAAAGACGTGAGGCCCAAATTAGCTTCAGACTCCGCCCCCGCGGCCTGACACATAAACCTACGTGACGTTTAACGGCCGCTTCACTTGTTGAAAAGTGTATAATTCTGGAACTCGATTTAGAAATCACATTTTGGGCATAGTGAATCAATCAAGTCCAGCAATAAACTCTGACTAAAGTTGGTGAATGATAGCTTTGAAAATGGCCACCCACCTCCAGGGGATTTTTTTTTTTAAGGAACACTATAGCGCATGAATAAATGAGCAAAACGTGTGATATTTATTACAGACGGGCAAAAACTCACATTTGTTTAGAATGGAGGATTTTGACGTTAGTGTTAAGTGTGTCCATGTCACATGATGGAGGTTTTGCACAGGTAAGAATGATGGCGGTCACCCACCGGGATAAGGACTCTAGGAGGTGAGCTTGGAGTAGCTGGGTGGGGAGAAGCGTCGGCGTAGGTACTTGAGGATGTACAGGGGTAGGCAGCTGACCAGCGTGATGGCCGTCACCTTCCACAGGAACGACGGAGTTGTGATGAAGTACACATCTGATGAAAATTGAAAAAGAATCATTGTGATTTCCCTGTCCGGTTCCATTCAATACACTGTTTACAGTGATCCCTCGGTTATCGCGGTTAATGGGGACCGGGACCACCCGCGATAAGTGAATTTCCGCAAAGTAGGGATGCCCCTTCAAAAATGCTTAATTTTGATTTAATTGAAAAAAAAAATTTATTTTTTATTTTTTTACCCCCCTGTATACAGTACAGCATATAGCATACGGCTAGAGAGAGTGAAATTTATGTTATGACAAAAAAAACCTGTAAAATATGTTGTCTCAATGTAATATTTGTATTTTTTTCCCCCCAAAAAACCTGCGAAGCTCTGAATCTGCGGTGGCTGAACCGCGATGTAGCGGGCGACCACTGTACATGAAAAATGTAACACACAGGAAAGCCAAAGTGACCTTGTTCGTTACCTCACTTTACTTTAATACTCAATATTGAAAAGGGACCACCAAGACATATTATGCTAACACATTGAAATATTAACGTTAATCATTTGTATTGCTTTGTACCTTTGCAAAAGGTTGGTTTGATGCTAATGTCCCTTAAAATAATTATTCTATGTATAGAATCACATCCGTACCACGCATCCATTATACTTGCACAATCTACCAATTCAACAAAGAAAAAAACAGCCTTTTCTAACAAAACAAGAGAAGACTAACCTTTAAAATCTATTCCTGTGCGCCTAAATACAGAACAGTGTCTCAAAAAAGGCTATATGTACTTTACCACATGGTAGTCATGGTTTACAGTGGTCGATATGACAGGCTTAAAATGGAACTCCACAGGCCACATAAAACTCAAAATAAAGACTGGTAGCCTTTTGGGTGCAACTGGTCAACACAAGTCAATGTGCCAACTCATCACAAACCAATTGTTGTGGCCCTTTTCTTTTTGAAACACTACGGAAAGCACACTTTTTTTTTGTCAAGCCTATGTAGGATGCCAGTCATAAAGTTAAGATTAGTTTGAAATGTCTTGCTGTTGTGGTCTTATTGCTCTTTGCTACTAGACCAATAATAATTACTGTATTTTTTTTGTACTATAAAATGCATCCACCAGATTTTACAAGAAAAATATTTCTTCATATATATAAGATTTACTCGCTCGTGAGGATAGGTGTGAAGGAAAATAAATGAATGAAAAAGATGGAGTAGACTATAAGCCACAAGTGTCAACTTTGTCCGATGGGTAAATGAGGCCAAATTACACTTTATAAAAATCCATAAATAAGGCACAGTTGACTATAAGGTGAATCTGAAAAAAGTAGGGTGTTATAGTCTGGAAATTACAGAAATCTTTTATCTGGAGCGACCAACAATCCCTAGCAACTCTGTTTGCTGGTTGGATGAAGCCACAATTAAAATTGAAATTTTCTACGCTTCAAATGTCCTCTGGTGTATCTTGCATTTTCCAATTGGTTCAACTAAACCGCCCTCAATAACGGCATTTGAGTTTAAAGCATGTTGAAAAGTTTACCCTTATAAAATAGACCAGCACAGACTCACCAATGAAGTCGTGCAGGAAGACGAGCGATGCTACGTAACAGGCCAAACTGAGGAGCTCGGCGACCATCATGAGCCAGTGCCACGTCTGAATGGTCAGTGCCACCATGAGAAGCTCGGTGAGAATGAGCGACGTGAAGGAAATGGCAACGATGTGCACAAACTCCGACTCAAAGAGCAGCAAGGCGCCGTACATGATAATGCTGCCTGTGAGGGGACAGCACGTTCATGGTCACCCAAGTTGACAATAGCCATTTAGCTAGGATTATTACGTATTTTAAAATTAAAACAAACATGTCAAAATCAGCAAAATTGTGGCTAGAAGTCGATTTTTAAAATAAAAAAAATTACACAATTTAACAAAACGACGAGCTCGCTGATGAAATTCTTACCTTGATAAATACTTATTAAAACCCATATTAGAAACGTCTTAAAGGACAGCGGTCTACCCTGGGGAAGAAAAACATGGCAAGATTTAAGACACGGTACTCCGATAAGTCTGACATCTCTGTGAGGATTTATGAATACCTTCAACAGGTCTTTGTACAACTCAGGATACAACATGGCCACTTCGGATTTGACATCTTTGTCCAACACCAAAGAGAAGACGGGGAACATTGTGTAGAGGGAGGAATAGCTGAAACATGTGGAACGTGATCGTGATGACTCAGGTCAAGTACTTGGAGAGTTCCATTGCTATATCTTAGGTTATGTCTTATTATATCTCACCCAATAATGAGGAATCCTTGATAAAGTGGCACTGAGGCAAAATAGAAGACGGATGAGAAGACAGCCTGTAGCAAAAATAGAAATTTGTTATTTACAAACATCCATATTCGCTTGTTGTGTTAATGACATTCACATAAGACTCTGCTTGTCCATCCTTTTGCAGGAATAATTCCTTTTCCCAAAAGGTCAGCTCTGAAAAGAAGGCCCAATTTCAGCGATTGGACAAGAAGATGAATCTTCCACATGAACATTCTTGGCCTAAATGCGACACGTCGACCGACCGCCAAGCCCTCGCAACTAAATTTGGCATGGCTGATGCAGTATTGAGTTGTCAAGCACCCCGCTTTGCAGCTCACAGCTGTGGTTGTGGTCGTCCAGACATGTGGAGGAGCCCCCCTCCGCCCACACGGTAGTGAGTCATGGGCTCGCCCTCCGTGGCAGACCCCAAGGTTGGACTCAGACAGTAGCGGCGGTGTGGGGGTGTCTGACTCACGAACTCGCCTTCATGCCCCAAATTGGATGCTTGCGCTATGCTAACTTCATTTGATATTGTTATTGTTTGTGGAATTAAACTAGAGAAACTAACACTGAGTAACATTTCTTTCTCTCAGTGTAACAATTAGATTCTGTACTGATGGTTATTAGATATGATGATCATTTGCAGTTTTAGGCAACAAATTATAATAAGATGCTAAGAAATTGAAACTATCCCATCCCCGGATTTATCAATTTAACTTAAAATAATATAATTATTATTATTATTACTTTTAAAGTTCATAAAAAGGTGAAAATCCACGCTGAAACCACTCTTTCTACTAAGACTAAGCAATGAAGGTAAAATAAATAAATATTTTTTAATAATTAATAGTAGAAAAAAATCACAAACTAGTGAATTCGCGAAAAGTGAAGTCGCGATAATCGAGGGATTACTGTGGTCGGATGTAATCAAAGGCATCATTGTAAAATGGTTTTAAACTTCATACCTGCATGGTGCTGATGCAAAGGCTCCTGTGGATAACAAACTGGCTGAGGGCTGCAGATCTTTTGTAGCTGTTGCGTCCGTGAACCATCAGGAGACGGCCTAAATGTTTGAACTGAGTCACAGAGAAGTCTGCGGCCAAGGAGGCCTGTTTGCCTTCCTGTCAAACACAGGCAAGCCAGTGAGGACTGAATCTTACTGTAAAACAATGATCTTATTTGTGCTTGTCCAACGGTAATTAGGATTTCCCAAAACACAGTTGTTGTATCTAAGAAACATTACACGTAAGAGTCTGCTAACTCTAGCAGAACCAATTATACCAGTAACATTGATTTTTTTTTTTAACTAATAAGAAACTCAGAACATAAGGTCACAATAGTGTTCGTGCCTAGTAATGTAATCTACTTTGTTTTTCCCTCAACGTAAATAAACCATTGCACACAAACAATGAAAATGGACTCATGCGTGTGCACACGAGTCCGCACAATGTGAACGCGCGAGGGCTTTTGACAGGAAAGGAGAGCTGTGAGAGAAGTTTGGTGGGTACAAATCTCACTTTTCCCTCCACTCCCACGCCACAGTCGGCTTCCTGGATCATGCTGACATCGTTTCCTCCATCTCCTAAGAGAAAACAAAAGCCATAGAGGTGTCAGGATTCACATCGGTGGCACTCCAATACGATGGCTTCTTAAGGCACATCCATAATCACAGACCAGAAACCTGGCAAATGTGAATTTGAAAACAAACTATACACACATTTCTACTTGAAACACACAACTGTGATAGTTAGTTACAAGCTTATTTAGAGCCAAGCCAGTTCTTTTCCTCCTTACCTACTGCACATGTGAGTTTGCCCGTACGCTCCTGCAAGAGCCGGATGATCTGAGCCTTCTGGGTGGGGGCACACCGGCAGCAGACCACAGCGGGACACTGACACGCCAGCTCCATGAACTCGTATTCGTAGTATTTTAGACAAACCTGCAGCGGGGATGACAGTTCAACAACGCAACCTAGATTTGTTTGCATTGTCCAATCCTTAACACCGTGGAGCTGTTACTGATGCTCTAAATGAATTTTTGCCTCCAAGATTCAATTTTCATCCTCAGTTGTTTCAATTTCTTCAAAGTGACAAACCAAATCCCTCCCCCAAAAAATGAATTACCTCCAGTGAGTCCCCAGATATCACCAATGCACAGTCATGTTTCCTCCGGAATGCGTTGAGTTCTAGATGGGCTTCTCCTCGCGTGGTCACCTGTCGTCGTGTCAAAAGCATTAACAACTGCATGCATCTGACCAATTAACTCTTGACTTGTGCACCCTCAGCCTAGTCAATACAGATCATTCAAAATCAGTAAGGTTCTTAATTTAACCAATTCTTAATCCAACAAAAGGCAGTCAATCTAACCTCAAATTCTGATGCGCTGACAGAATAACAACAGGCAATATATTTTTGACCCAGATAATAATCATTCCCATTTTTAGACTCCCCATTTGCTTGCAAACAATAAAAAAAAATGTTGCAAAGGCTCCGTGAACAAACATATTTACTGGACATTATAATCTAAAATCTCAGGCTTTACAAACTAGACGTAGGCTAGCCTGACTGAGGAAACGGTGTCAGCTTCCAATTGAGACAAAAAAAGTGCAAGAATTCATCCCTGACAGCGCGTGGAGTTAATCTGTCATCGCGAGTTACGCTCATGCCAGAACATCCGCCAGCCGCTGACTCTTCAGACGTCAGCGCGCACCAGGACTTCAGTGACGACCAGGAAACTAATCCAGATGTGCTCGTCGCAGGCCCAGTCAGCATTCACGCCGTGTCCACCGGGACTCGGGTTTTCAAGGCGTGCCAACCATTGTTATTCTCTTCCAGTAAGCACGGTTGTACGCAAACGCTAACCTTAAGTGGTCAGCTCGCTCTCTGAGGTGGCTCGGCGCCAGGCGAGGCGCCGCGAGGGGACCATAGAAGCCCGAAGGCTGAAAAACAAATTAGGAAACGAGGCCTCAGCAGGCTCTCAGCGGGAGTGCTGTGCTTGTTTTCTCGCTCAATTTATTTCGACTGACAGTGGCTTGGATGCCTTTACCAGTGGGAAGTGATTAATGCTTCACGGACGCTAGCTGGGCCCGCGCAGGCGGGCGAGCGCTCGCTAACGGGCCCCCGGAGGAGACTTGACGTCTGACCTGGAATGAACCGACACCTCCCGACCCTTGCTCGCACACTTACAGGTCTGAAGATGTGGATGTCTTGGTTACGGGTGATGAGGTGAGCATTCTTGGCGGTACATGTAGCCGTTTCCAGCTTGTCTCCTGTCAGCATCCAAACCTTTCCAAAAATTCAGTACATAAATACATTTAAAAATGTGCACATATTATTGATTGATATAACAAACAGAAAACCTTATTAACAGAAACATAAGATGTCTTCATTTTAAGAAGGCAGGGAAAGTTAGCAATCACATGGACGATGTAATCATTTATCCGACTAAATATATGTAAGTTTAAAATAAAATATTAAAAAGTGAATAATCATGCTGCCAAGCCTCAAGGCCAAGTGTCATTAGCAGTAAATTACTTAGTGAAATAAACACACAATCGCATATACACAAGTAAAGCTGTGACTAAGTTACAACACATATTAGCATAATAAGTTTTAATGATCTGGTTGAAAGTTTGATCTACCTTGATGCCTGCATTGCGAAGGATCTCCAAAGTAGGCCTGACGTCAGCCTGCAGCTGGTCCTCCACACCCGTCAAACACAGGAGCTCCATCTCCATTTCCAGACTTTCGATCACCGTGGCAACTTTCAAAGAGCGGTCGTGCACGCTGAGTTTAGCCTGGACGTAGCGTGCCTGAAAGAGCGAAGATCGAGACGTATAGTGTTAGGTTTGTTTGCAAGTCTTTCTATTGTTTCCCGAATTTCATCTGTTATAACTCAAGCATTAAAAAAAATCCACTTTTGCAATGCAGTAATACCCCGATACTTCACAGATCTATTATTGCAGATTCACCACATTACGGTCTGGATGTGCCAAATATACATGAAAGGTTTATAGTGTAGGAACAAAAATACAAACAGAGGTAGTTTCTACCTTCGGGATTTAAATAATAGTACATAAAGGGTTTTAAAAGGTCCAAGTATTATTAAATAGACACCATAAAAACACTGTCCCTACATCGTGGCAGGTCCTATTAACTGTGATAAGGAGGTAGTATTACTGTATCGTGTTTTTGGTCCAAAATGTAATTGTTTTGAAGATGGGATATGTAAAAATCAATATTCCTTTTTAAATATCGGAACGTGAAAACAGACAAAATTTTACCCAAATGTAATACAAAGGCCAGCCGCAGTAGAAGGAAGAAAATTAAATAAAAATATGACATGAGGTGCATTACACACATACGCTGTCCTATGAAAACATTTGAACTATTTATCTTCAAATTAAATCAACTAGAACCCTAAGAGTTTCAAACGGCTTCCGAAGCCACTTCAGCAAGTGCGTAAACAAACGCCTGTCTTTTTGCCGTTGCGGCTTTGGGGTCGCTCGCCAATGAGATAACGCAAAAACAATCTGCCGGTGACTCAGACAGGAAATACAAAGTATGTGTGCCTGTGTGTTTGTGACTCATTGCTGCCCACCAGCTCAAATGCGCGATTATTCAGATCACAAACTGCAGCCTGCGGGGGAGTGACCTCGCCCTTCTTGAACAATGAGTGGGGGGGGTGGGGTGACAAGGGGGTTCAAAGGTTAATCTAATCTCCCAGCAACAATCGTATTCATGAGGACTGTACGTCTGAAGGCAAAAATGTAATATTTGTACTTTGAGTTTCCTCTACCATGGCAACGGTTTAAAAAAATAAATAAAGAATACAATTCATTATTATGTTTTGTTGTACTGTACACTGGGAGACTAAATTTCTGAAAGAAGGTTCTAGAGTGGACACAGGTTTTGCATGTTTTGGACCCAGAAGTGCACACTTTCAGACTTGATATAGTAAGCAATATTGGTGCTTTGCAACACTATTGAGAACGAGCATAAATATCCTTTAAAACTTACCTCAAAGTCTTGATACTGTTCCTCAGTCAGGGACTTCTTGGAAACAACAAGAACACGAAGACCTTCTCTCGCCATGTTCCCACACTATAAAAACAACCAACAAGATTTAGAGAAATTCCCAATATTAATTCAACTACAGTAAAAACATCTGGAAAAAAATATGCATAAATTACTGGAGATGACAAAACCCCATACAAATTCATTAATTGACCACTCATTGAGATTTTTAGTACTAAATCTGCTTTAAAATAACAGGATTAATCACCAAAATACTATTTTAGTGTTTCTGGAATAGTTAATGAACTTCTTTACATGGACTGATTTATATTTTAATTGCAAAATCTAATCATTATTGCACTCAATAAATATTCAAATAAGATTCTAACTTTTGTGTGGAGTTTGGAAAACCCTGAAACAGCAATTGATTTTGTGATTCTATAAATTTGGTTGTTGATGGTAAGATTTTGAACACATGTTCTCATTTGAATAATGTGGGTTAAGTATACAAATGAGTTTGACACACTAGTTTAATTTACTGAATGATGAGACAAAACATGAATATGTATATGTTCATGTTCATTAATAGATTAAAAGAGGTATAAAAAGATGAAACTATGCTTTAAATGGATAAATGACCTGGGACTGTAACAAAAATGACCAAAAAAAAAGTGACTACCTCTTCTTCCAGCCAATCATTATACTGGACAATGCCAGCCATCACCACATCAGCACCTTTCATGTAGAATGTGATCTCTCCAGTCGATTCATCCTGTTGGAAATAATACATTTCAAATAAAGTGAGTTCTAGTACTAATCATAAATGTGTTTCAGAGCCATGGATTTAACAAAGTGCATTTTGAGTTTGAGCTAAAAAAAAAAAAAAAGGCCAATGCACCCCCCCCCCCCCTCAAAAAGACAGCCAGTAACTTGGTCATTTAATCTCTCGCTAACTCATCCGCAGTTTTTCCTCAGAGAAACACGTAAATTCCAAATGGACACATGCTTTGGTCTGTATCTGAACTAGCATGTTGTAAAGCTTCATGGAAAAACAACAGGGATCTTGGCACTCACTCGCACGATGATGCCCATCCTCTTGCTCTCATACGTAAAGGGGAAAATCTGCAGGATAGTGAAATTCATAATTTGCCCAGTAGGAGTTCTGAGTTGCATGGAGGACTGGTCTCTCCCAACCAGTGTCAGGCCAACACTCTCTGTCCACTGCACCAGTGACACCTGCAGACAGTCGGTGGGAATGAAGTTGGTATGAGAGTTTATTGATCGCAATACCATTATGGCACATTATTTCTCCATTACTTGAATTGTGAAGTGAACAGAATCCCTACCCTGAACAGACTCTTTCAGGATGAATCAATGACCGGAGAATCGGAGCACTACACACTATTGATTTGTGAACTGGAGTGTGATTAAAAGGATCTTTGACAGCGTAAAAGGATAGAGGGGGGGACAACCACTTCTAATACTCAAGAACATTTTGTGGAGGAAATTTAAGGAGATGAATCAATCAATACCTGAGGTTGTGGATCAAACAACTAATGGAGTTTGTGTATCTCAGCCAATTGCAGTGAAATACAATATGTACATAACTATATCAATGTAAACTACAGTCTTGATTGCTGTTACTTAAAGTATTATTTTATCACAATACTGGAATTGATTTGGCCCGAGCAAAACAAACAGGGAATAGGTGGATTTTCAACAAATAGACGGGGCCACAAAAAGCAGCAAAATCCAAACCCCAAAAGAGTGACGTTTTACTGTGGCTACAACTGAATTGTATTGTGTAATCGTGAATTGATTTTTCTTTGACTCTTGTTCTTTTTAGTGAGTTGGAGTCTTTTATGGATTGTACTGAGTAGCTTTTTGAGTTTACATTTTTATTTTTTTAAAGCAGCTGCTTACAGCACTATAGTGGCTGACAGGTGTGTATGCATGCCCTCTACTGGCTACATCGTGAACTACAGGGAACCCAGGCACCAATAAGTCCACAAATAATTAATCAATTCTCCTTGAAAAAAAGGTTTGGAGGATCAATAAGCTGCATGGCTACTAACTATCAAGATGATCGGTTAATGCACAACAGAGAGCAGTATTTTACAGTGAAGATTCCAAAAGTAGAACAACAACAACTACATATACACCATCACAAGCCTTCAGCCTGTAAAAATACTAAAATTAACTCACGGATCTGTTCGAAAAATAGCTCAGCACTCACAAGCCATGGTGATTTTCTAGTAAGAATTAGTTATCATTTATTCTCTTTAATGTTTCATATAAATTGTCTAATAATCTAAATGACGTTTGTGAATCAGCTCTCTATTAGGACTTCCTGGCGGCAGGTGGGAAAGCGAAACCAGCCTATACTGTTGAGCTCAGGAATGTGCATGGTGTTACACATTTCTCATTAGCGTCACATCCAAAGATTCAAAGGGAGTCGTTTCCTCCGAACAACAAAGGGTGGTGGGTTCCTCAATGACAAAAGCAGTGACCTGTGAAACATGTTCAGAGGAAACCCAAAAGGGGATAAGTGCAGGAGACTTGGGAGCACATAAAGGAAATCCGTATTTATGCTGCAGGAAACGCATCGTGTCGAATTTAGGAGACCTTTTCCTGGTGTTCAAAGAACGCGTACCATCGAGGACGCAAATGTGGGATGACATTTGGCTTGTGACACTTCAAGGAGGAAAGCAATCCGAGGGAAGACCCGGCAGTAACAAACACACCACGGTCCTTGTTAGGATGGTTTGACCATATTACACAATAAAAGTTGAGAAACCAGCAAATCACTCATCGTGGCTGGATGTGTGAAAACACCCAACACCAGGAGTTGGTGTGGGAATTTCAACTTTGGTGTTTTTCTTTCCTACGGTGTGCGCAATAAAACACAGTGAGACCTCGACTCTTGCACACCATATAAGTATGGAGTCAATGCCAGTACACACAGACTAATAGAACGGCATATGTAGCCCAAAAGGTAGACATTTTCAGAGAATGTAGTGAAAATTTAGCAGAATAATTACATGATGGTGCGCTTACCTCGTCTGGGCTGGCGGCCTGGTAAACCCTGCAGGTGTCTTCATAGTGCTGCTCCGCCTCGGCCTGGTCCGTCACGCCGTTAGACTCGTATGCCGGTGTGACATTGTGCACCAACGCGATGGCTTTCACCGCCTCGTGAACTCTACTGCTGATGGTTTTGCGAACCTTTGTGGCTGCTGGGGTCCTGGAGGCCGGAAGGTCATGGGTGGGCTGAAGCGCACACACGGGGACACAGATGAAGACAAATGGGTTTTGAAAGAGACTGTGTTTCTTGTGAATATTTACATTTTCTAATCTAGAGATGGTTGTCATTTGATTATTGAGTGATTAGGGGTAAAGAGAGAGTTAGATTGCTTCAATTGAGTCGTTTAGGCTTCGATGAATCGTAATTCTTTATGTGGAGCATTACTGATTATGTCAATATGTGGCAAGTGACTGCAAACAGCTACTGCAGTTTTCCACCATACCAAACTGTAAATCACAAAGAAGCTATTTGATGTATTTAAACAACTTTGGGCACCTTGCAAACATTTATTGTAATCTGGTAGACTAATCTGCTTTCAAATGTGGATTTGTTCATTAATTTAATGAAGAGTGAGTCTTAATTGCCACTGCCTACAGCCTATTTAAGAAAAAAACAATCATTTCATTCGCTCTCTGTCACTCATGCCGCCACACCCAACACATCCGAAAATTCTAGTTGTAATCACCGGTGAGAGAGTTACGGCATATAAAAATAACCATATGTTTTCAACTAAACGTGAACACGCTGCGTTTGCACTGTGGCCTTTCTATTATTAGCCATTTGCATGTTGCAGAGGTTAATGGCAACATCATTAAACATGTTGGGGCAGCGCATGGCGATTAAGGTTAATCCCGTTTCCTGCTTCGCTAACCTCTGGTGTCAAAGGGGGACAACGACTATGATCAGAGGCCAAAGAGAATTGAGAGGTACAAACAATCACAAACGGATGTCAAAAAATATTGTGGTTTTTTTTTCCACCTTAAGAGTTTCAGGATGACTTTTTGTGCCTGAAATATGAGCAATAACATTTTGTTTCTTATGTTCTCTACCTGTGTGTAGGCACTGAACACATGGCTCTGCACTTCATCCATAGAGTCCATCCCGTATGCCACAGTCCCAAGGTGAAGGCGCCGGAACACCATCTCATTTTGGGTAAGCGTCCCTAGCGTTCAAAATGAAAAAAAATATTATAATGTAGGCATCTAAGTGACATATTTGATTTGAATCAAGTAGGAAATTTGTAAGGACATGAGGTCTGTGAGGCTGAACAAAAATTCTATTCAAGAGCAGGAAAGGCAGCCTTGTGGATAAGTGGATAGCACGTCGGCCTCGCAGTTCTGAGATGGACCATCATGTGTGAGGTTTGTATGGATTTTCCCCGGGTGCTCCGGTTCCCTGGTTGAGCCCTCTAAATTTCCCCTACGTATAAGTGAGCATGAATGGTTGTCAGGCTCCTTGTGCCCTGTGATTGGCTGATTACAGATTCAGCGTATCCCCCGTCTAGTGCCCGGAGTCAGCTGGGATAGCCTCCAGCACCCCCAGCAAGACTGGTGAGGATAAGCGGTTCAGAAAATGAATACATTAATTAGTAAGATTTTTTTAACTTTGACCCTTTTAGGTAAATGTTGGTAAATGTTGTGTCATCTTATCTCCACTCAAACCTGTTTTGTCAGTCAGCAGGTAGGAGATGCGGCCCAACTGTTCGGGTATGGTGCTAGCTCTAACGACTGTGCCAGGTATCTTGGAGTCCTTTTTGATCATCCAACTGAAAACCATCTTTCCCATATCCAGATTGACACGCAGGCTACATCCCATGAAGCAAGAGGATAAAGAGGGTACACGTTAAATAAATTCATGTGTATAGCATGACTAACATCTCATTAAGGTGCAAGTTTGTTCCGTGTAACCCACCTGATAGGCACAATGTTTGAGAAGAGCAGTAAAAAACGAAGGATCTGCAAGTACCATCGTCCAGCAAAGTGCTGCAATGCCACCATGACCAATGACACGACCACCAATGCCCCAAAGAGGATCTTGGTCAAACAGTTCACCTCCAGGTCAAACAAGCCCACCTGACACGATCCCAACAAAAGACAAATTCACGTCAGAAATACTACAGTTTATAGGCCGCAAAGTTCTGCACTAGATTAATCCGCAATTATAGAACAATGTTACTTTGACTCAGTATTGTTCAGCACAAACAACAATTCTGTTCCAAAAAGGTCTTGTAAACACATACCTTGTGTCTTGGGTTGGAAGTATTCATGACGCTACGCAGCTCCTTGCCAGTATAAATCACCACTCCCACGACTGTTCCTATGATGAGAGCAACACATTTGACCACTGTTAACTTCAACTCAACATGTAAAACTACGGGTGGGAGCAAACAATGTCAAAAAATAAGGACCATAATGTGTGCTATTTTCAGCTTGTTAGGTATTTACCTGAGGCGACCACTGTGCTGGCCCAAAGTGTGTTTTCAATGCTGAGACTTTCGTTGATAGGGGGGTCGCCATCCTCCTGTAATCAAATGCCATGTTTAAAAACGATTTACATAAGAGTCGGAAATTAGGTTTGAAGCTTGTCATTCAAGTTTGCTTTAAAATGGGAAAAAATGTGTTGGAGTTTGGAGTCAAACTTCCAAACTGATCTTTAGAGCCAAGTAGACAAGAGACAAAACGCAACATTTCCATGATGAGGTAAGGCACTTTCTATCTGAGTCATACCAAATCCCATACAAAAAAAATAAATAAAAAAGATTAAATTATAAACATCCACTCACTCTGGTGAAAGTTCCAATAAAGTTATGGATGTCGATGTTTGGCTCTTCTGCATACACGTAGGATCGGATTTGTAGAAGGTCCTGGAGACATGGACAATAGTACTTGGATTTTTCAAAG
Source organism: Stigmatopora nigra (assembly GCF_051989575.1). NCBI lineage: Eukaryota > Metazoa > Chordata > Actinopteri > Syngnathiformes > Syngnathidae > Stigmatopora > Stigmatopora nigra. Next base: position 13,434,031 of record NC_135508.1, read on the forward strand.
ATTCAACGTGGATTTGAATGAACACAGTAATTCACATGACTGTCTAAAAGATTTAAGAGCGAGCAAATTATTATCCAACGTCACGGAAATATATTTAAAATGGTCTTTTAATGACTTGTTCCTTCACACCAAACTTTTCCAAGCATGCCTTCATGCAATTTACTTGACTTTGTGACTAGGAACATAAAACCTCATTTTCCCTGTTTCCATTAAGATGCAAGAATACAAACATTAAGATCGTTTTAATAGGGTTAAGGATGGGGGAGGGGTCATCTAATTGATTATGAATGTGCTTCAGTATAAAATATCGCCCTCTCTTCATCATGTACTCACTGCAGCAGTCGGTAACCTCTGCGTGCATGCCACCGGGAGGCGCAGCTTCCAGTCTGTTTCTCCATCCAACTGGTCAGTGCGAAGGAAACAGGAACCTGAGTGGGAAAGAACAAACATTTATATTAGTGACAAGCATTCACCACCAGGGGGTGACAAAAACAAATTTGTCATATCAATGAGTAGTAATGTCTCTAGTCATGTGGGGGTGGGGGATTTGAAGTCTAATAGCAGTCATCCGTTGAAAAAAGAAAGTTTTCCCACAAATTGGACCTTTCATGTACAAGTTTGATTAAATAAACAAGTGGCAAATAAACTTGCCATTACTGTCATTCAACTTAACCAATAAGAACCCACGGTGACACCAGTGTCATAAAACACCATAAACACCCCAGTCTCCTGCTTAGGAAGCATTATGTCTGTTACGCCACATAATTTCCTTTTTTGGGGGGGGAAAAGGGGGGGATTGGCTTCTTATAGGCTAAACCGTGTCTGCATGAGTCAGTCACATGGCTCCAAAAAACTAGACAAAAAGAAATCTGTCTCAAGCTATGCATAATTGACCTAATGGCCTCCACATGGAATGGAGATAACGATACACTATTTCCAGTAAAACAAAAGTGTCCTTTTTTCCACAAGATACTAAGGCACAAAAATATGCATGCTAGTTGGAACCTGGAATGCGGTGGCATTAGCAATTTATCCTGTAATCAGTCAAATATTGTACATCTTCCTTTGTACAGTGGAAACTTTTAGAGTTTAACATTCTAGTTTGCAATTATAGAAGACATTTCTTCCATAATATTTTGTCTTAATGGAACATTGGCACCTCATTTCCAGAAGGTAGGGAGATAGTGTTAAAGTTGGTTTGAAAAATCTAAATACTTTAAAAGAGTACTAGACTTAAATGCAGTATTTATATTGGTTTTAATATTTTTATTTTAATAATTATAAAAACAAAAGCTACCTGTCAGTTGTGTTTTCCAATGCTTGAAGTTTGATTTAACAACACATGATCTTAATTTACAAAATTACAGTCAACAGCAACAAACTGTGATAGACCTTAAAAATTCAGCCGTATGTAAATTGTTATTAATAATCATTTTTATCATAATCAACAATTTTTATCTGCAAAACTAGCATGGAGTACCGAACCCTATGTTGATTTACTCGGTTTCTATTTTACAAATGGAAGCAGCACCCTCCCACTTCTAAGCACATCAACTTTGACTGATAGTATAGTACTGGACCCAATTACAATTTAGACATTATAAGACTTCCTGTCCAGGCTCAGGGCTAATCCCTGCACCTCAGCGCCTTTTTTAAACAAGTCATTTCCCCAGCCAGATCTGGGGTGAATGACCAGCAGATGTTTACCATTTCTCTCAGAGGTCCTTAAAAAGATCATGTCAGCAGGAACACGCTGGTTCTACAAAGAAAGGCAGAAAGAAAAACATCACTTCAGCATCACTTCCTGCTCTTGCACCCCTTTCCCCTCCTGCTTTTAAAAATCTTTGACTTATAGCTTTGTGCCATATTAATAACGCTCATGAAAAAACATTAAAAAAAACAACTGTAAGTCTTCCTCTCAAAATGTGACCCCATTTGACTTGGTACAACCCCCAAACTGATGCAGTTCTTCTAGATTACAAAAGCATGCTCTCAGCGACCTAACATTTCCAGACGTCTTACAATCAGTCAGACATGTTGACAAAATGCGCGACCTTTCCTTCGGCCGCTCCACGACTTGTGATTCAGAAAGACAGGAGTGCAGTTCTCAAGTTTCATGTCCAAGTACTCAATAGAGCTTTGATAGGAACCGCTACATGTGTAATACCAATGAAAACCTATTTAGAAAGATGCTGTGGCTACTAAAAAAACGTCCACTTAGAAGATTACATTTGATTGGAAGCATGACCATTACTTTCATGTAAAAGGAAATGATTTACAGATGATTCAACCAACCTTTTCAACTATTATGAGATCTCCCACTTGAATGTTGCTGCTTTTGACCTTTGTTGTGCCTAATGAGGAAAAACAAAGGAAAACAAAAGCATTACAGGGGAAAATATTTAGGTTTTTTTTAATTCCACGCAATTAAAAACAGCCTGGCCAAGAGATTTAATCTGCAAACATATCTTGTATATCAAATTGTAATCGTGCCAGCTGGTTTCCCGCCCGCACGCTTCACCGGTCGCCTCAACTGCAGCAACTGCAGATTGGGGGGGGGGGGGGGGGGGGGGGGGGGTCATTTTGTCCATGCAGATCTGAAGGAATGCTGGGGGAGTTGAGCTTCTCTCTCTCATTCCATTTGGAATTAACAGGCAAATTTGTTTGGAGGAGATCGCTGACCTCTGACCTCTGTCATGACCTCTGGCCAATGCATATGCAAGACATTAAGGCGCATATAATATCACTCTGCGTTGGGTTCATGGGAATTCACATATCTGCTTTGTCCTATTGTCATAACGGCATTAAGCAGAGACATGTGAAGATAGATGCCCATTATATCCAAAATGAAAATAATTAAGATTTTTGGACTAAAGGGGGTTTGGTAGTGTCGCGCACATTTTAGAGACAACAGCGGAACTGGTGTGCGTGCGTTGGGCCCACTATCATGGCGGTGGCCGGTCACTGGCTTTATGGCTGAAACAAGCTGCCAGATCAAAGCGAGCCAGTGATTGAAACCACAAGAGGACTCCTGCCTTTTTATTGCCGCTCGCACTTTATGCCGTGGCCTTGTATGCTCACTTTTACGTTCCTGCTTTGAATTACACAGCGTTTCCCTTCGCCTCAAAAAAGCTTTAAAAAGGCCACGCTTCCTTAAGTTATTACATAGAAAAGGGGGCTCAGGTGGCAGAACTGACACAAACATGAGCAACCGATGCATATCAATGGGTAATGTTCTCGTTTTTATTGTATAGAAAGATTTTTAGGACTACTTCTTTGTACGTATGCTTTCGGGTAAAGCTTTAAATCTTATTGTAGTTGTATACCGTATTTTCACGACTATAAGGCGCACCGGATTATAAGGCGCACCCTCAATGAATTACATTTTTTCCATATACAAGGCGTATTATAAGGCGGACTGTATTATAAGGCGCACTCTCTATTTTGGAGAAAATGTAAGACTTTTAAGTGAGCCTTATAGTCGTGAAAATACGGTAATTGCTATTGACTTCCAGGTATGAAACACTCACTACAAAGTCACCTCTAGAGCCAGCCATTGTTGGTCTTTTGGATTTTTTTTGTATAAAATCTTCCAGTGGGGGAGGAGCTATATGATGGAAGATTTTGTAAACTAAGATGGCATCTGCATATTTAACAGAATTGTTTCAGTTATGGCGTTTGTGCTTTTTTAATATCCGACAGTGGTGATTTTTCGTTTTTGGTGTTCTGTTTTTTCCATGTATAAGGCGCACTGGATTATAAGGCACACTGTCTATTTTGGAGAAAATTGAAGACTTTTAAGTGCGCCTTATAGTCGTGAAAGTACGGTAATAAAAATAAAGGATTTCAATTCATTCCAGCTTGGGGTCCTCACACACAGACACAAAAACACTTTAATATCTCAATCTAGTGCTGCATCAGGCTAAAATTGACAGATTCCCATGCATACCTCTTGTTGTCAGCTTGCTGTAGATCTGTGAGTTCACTTCTTTGTCACGAATGTAGCATCTTATTTCATCGACAGCCTCTCTAATGATAGTGATGGTCAAGACTAGACCCTGCAATGAAAATGTTATGTCAAAATGGACTAGTTAGAATGTCATTAAATGTAATAATGAACTGAGATATTTGGAAATGTGAGGGCAGATACCAAAGGGACCCAGTAGGTGTAGAGGTCACCTAATCGTAGTTCATCCACAAACTGAGAGCAGGCCAGTAACAAGAAGTACAGGTTGAAGAAGTACTTGAACTGATTAAAAAGCACCTGCCAAGAGAAATGACATTGTTGTTTTTTAAAATCCTAATTACAAATATTATTGCTTTTTGTATGTATTGTATTTATTCATTTTGTCTTCAAAGAGCACAGTAGTGACTATTTTTTTACGGAAATTGATTGCATTTCAGCTCCGAAATTGCGTTATATAGATTGCAGAAATGTTAAACGCAGACAACTAAATGTTACACTTTTTATTTAGGAACTACAGAAGAAGCTTCCACTCATATCAATGTGAAATTTAACTGTCAAGTTATAACCTCTCTCAGTTCCATTACCACTAATGTGTGAGATTATTAGCACAACAAAGCCAGCGTGTTCAGTCGAGAAACTGCAGTCTAACACTACACACTACAAACACAAAAAGACAACCAACTAAGAAAATAAAAAAGGATTTCAGTTTGCATTGCAAAAACTCTTTGCTCTTGTCTTTTGTTTGGCAAACAAGGATGAGTGAATTTCACCAGCCGACTGAAGATCCTAAGACAACTGCATATATCTGGAAAGCAAATGTTTATGCAAAATACCCCAAATAATCACTTGAACAAACTGCCATCCCCGTCTGTCCTCACTTACTCAGATTTACAACCTAAGTATTAATGTGAGTTATATAAACCTGCTCACCATAATTCCAAGTACATGAATGGGAAAATGAGTCTTTCATTCCAATATAATTTTCTATTTCATTTTAAAATACTTTGCAACTCAAAATAAAAGATCTTAATTCTGTACATTTGTATAATCTATTTTTTAACATATTGGAGTGATTATGAAATTGACTGAGCCACTGATAATTTAAATAAATACATTCATGACTCTCGTTGTTAATAACAGTTTACAGTAATCCCTCGAACATCATGGTTAATGTAGACCAGACATGACCGCAATAATCGAAAAATCGCGAATTAGGGTCATCCCTGTTATAACTTGTTTTTTTCTTCAGTGCTGAATCCTAGTAGCAAAAGTGGCCTGCGCTTACGAGTTTCAGCGTGGATTTTCCCATTTTTAGGAACTTTAAAAAATAATAATATTAAAAAAAAATTAATAGCGAGGGAAAAAAAACGCAAAAAAACCCTTGTTATATATATATATATATATATATATATATATATATATATATATATATATATATATATATATATATATATATATATATATATATATATATATATATATATATATATATATATATATATATATATATATATATATATATATATATATATATATATATATATATATATATATATATATATATATATATATATATATATATATATATATATATATATATATATATATATATATATATATATATATACATACACACACACACACACACACAACAAGGGTGTACCTCATCTGCTCACATCTGACCCCACATATCATTATCTTCATATTTACATTTGTTATTTTGGAATTTAGCAAATGTCATTTTTGCTTTCAACTGTCTTTCTGCATTGTAATATACTGAAACACCCCTAAAGATCCACATTCAATTTTGACTTAAGATGGTTTATTGTTGTACAATTTAAATATTTACCTGGTTTCTGAATGATGCACAGGGAATAATATAGCTTGTAGTTAGTAGGTTAATAAATGGAGACCTCAGTGTGATACTTACCCCAGGCAGGAAGGTGAAGAAGTTGTACTTCTGGTTGTTAATGACATTCCGAGGGTACCTCTGCTCCCGCTTTTCCGGATGGCCGAGCCACACTGTGCGGGGACGGAAGTCGCACATGCCACAACATTTGGACCATGGACAGCACCTGCAATGAATGGTTCAAATCAAACATTTTGTGGCAGGTTAATAAATTGCCATTTGAAACCGCTGCAATTAAAATTATTTTCTTTGGAATGAGGACGCTATAAAATGTATTCAAAATGACAGTGATAAGCATTGAGTTATCTAGACCCCTACTGAGGAAAAACTTGATTTTCGTGTTTGTGGCCATTAGAAAAACATTTATTGGGTCATAATCAAGAGCGGACTTGTTCTTTTCATATTAAATAATCTGAATGTTTTAAATTTTCAATAATCCATAAAACAACCATCTTCAAATTCATATATCAGACATCTCAGTACTTCTCTTGCAAACACCAAACACAATAGTAACCAAAACTCAAAAGTTTAAAATTGACAATGGATTAATAGTGAATTCTTTCTATTTGTTTTGCTTTACATTCTGTGTGGTTTAACTCCAGACCTGCTTTGAAAGAATTCAACATCACATCTCGAGTTAATGTGTTACCACAAACGTAAACCACACAGATTGTTAACCCGCTGTCCATAAATAGGAGAAAAAAAAAAGTTATTTAATCAGGAAATGGGTGACTACTCGTAAAGTTCAATCCAGGCCAACATTCTGCACCAATGAACTCAGTGACCTGATGTTTAATTAATAACTACACTGAGTTACAATGAAACATCATCACTTCCAAGTTGAAATAGATTGGATGTCTACACATGTATGTGAAAAGAAGTTAAATCAAGGATACTGCAAAATCAGGCAGCCTGAGTGGTTAGCATGTCTCCCTCACATCTTTGGGGTCCTGGCTTCCAATCCAGGTCGGTCCACCGGTGTGGAGTTTGCATGTTCTCTCCGGGCCTGCGTGGGTTTTCTACGGGTACTCCGGGTTCCTCCCACATTCCAAAAACATGCATGGTAGGCTGATTGGACACTCTAAATTGCCCCTAGGTATGAGTGTGAGTGTGAATGGTTGTCCGTCTCCTCGTGCCATGCGATTGGCTGGCCACTGATTTAGGGTGTGTCCCCCGCCTCTGGCCCAAAATCAGCTGGGATGGGCTCCAGCACCCCCCCCCCCCCGTGACTCTAGTGAAGATAATGCGGTTCAGAAAATGAATGAATGAATATATTTATATAAACATCATCTATTTTCAACCTAATTTTGTGCTGCACAATTGATTTGGAAAAAAAGTGATTTGTGATTTTTTCTGTCCACTTTGTTAAAATCACAAGGTATTTAAACGTATATAATTTTGGGATAAGTTCGTACATACCCCACCTTAATACATTTCCAAGGTATTGGTGACAAAGACTTATGTCAACATATACATGATATCGGGCATCCCTAGTTAGTAGTTCCTGTTTAAAATTAGAAATTGTGGGAAAAATGGAACGCAATAGAACCACGGTTTGAGTGAATTTTTTGATCCTTATTTATAACTACATTTCATATTTTGGTGCTAGGCCACTGTAAAAGCTCAATGGGCTGCTGCCTTAAGAGGCTATCACTGCTATAAGATCAAGAAGGGCATTTTACAAATATACTCCATCGCACAACGGTACGCCTGTCTTCTTTATTCAAAGGGTTAGCCTGATTCATTTATTAAAAACCAGATCTATTCGTTTTAAATGAAGAAAAACACAGCTCGGGGCCTGCACTGCTGCGACGTGAATACGAATAGGCAAATAATGACGTTGTCAAGTGCACTTGCTGCACGCTGTCACCGGAACAAGGATGTAAGCTAAAGATAAAGCTAACTACTAAAGATCGCAACTAGAACAACACTCGAATCTAATAACAATGTACATAATATGATCAATAACCAAATAACGTAGGGCTTGATGGTGCATGTATCTCCTCTCCGGCTATTGAATTCGGCGACACAAAGCCAGCGATTGTAATGATTGGAGATTGACGGCCGAATGGCTAAAGCGATCGAGGCTCCCTTTTGAATAGGTGCGTCATCTAAACAAGGCTTACCCATGCCTGTGTTTGCTGTTGTTTCTCTTTGGGCGCCGGACGGGTTGCAGGGGGATATTGTCGGCCATTCCGCCGGAGCGAAGCCGAAGCCGCCGCTTGGTCGCAGCTTGGCTGGCTGAGGCGTTTCGGAGATTCTGGGGCGGAGGCTGCCTGACACTTCGCACTCCGCCGTTGACAGCGAGCTGAGTGGGACACACTTGGGGAGAGGAAATGGGGGGCGACTCATCCTTTTTGATGGAACTTTATTTCGTTTCTTTAAACGCGTTTATTTCTTCAATATGAATAAACATCTCCTTGAATGTATCAATTAAAATTAAAATGTTTCTTTATTATCTTTTAAAAATCACTCTTTCAACATTCTTTCATTTTGTGAACCGCTTATTCTCGCAAAGGTCGCAGAGGGTGCTGGATCATATTCCAGCTAACTATGGGGAACAGGCGGGGGACACCCTGAATTGGTGGCCAGCCAATCGCAGGGCACAAGGAGGCGGATAACCAATAATAGCTAGGGGAGATTTAATGTGTTTGACCAACTCAACCTGCATGTTTTTTTGAATGTGGGAGGAAATTGGAGGATCCATAGAAAACCCACACAAACCCAGAGAGAACATGCAAACTCCACACAGGGAGGACTAACTAAGGATTGAACCCTTGACCCCACAGCTGTGAGTCAGATGCGCTAACCACTCGTACCCGATACTCAGCAGATGTACAAATTACAAAAGTCAAAAAAAAGTATTTAGGCATAATGTATATTGCCTACGAAGTATAGGGCCAAATACAATGGTTAAATGCAGTTCTAAGCAATGGCAGAAGTAACACCTGTATTTAAATAATCAACCAGTGGCAGAACTAATCCGATTTGGGCCCCGGTGCGAGGAATACAACCAAAGCCCCCACAGCAAACCCATGCAGGTGTAAAGTTACTACTAGATGAGTTATCCTCGCATTACCTTACTTGCCACATTGTAACTGACTTAAGATACATGCACCCGCTTTAACTCACTAATAAAATCTAGCGCAGCACAAAACCAAGTCCCCTAGATTCCATATTTATAAAATAAACAGCAATGCATGTATGAAAAAAGTGAATATTTTATTTTTCAAAACCAGCAAATACAGTTGAAGGAAACTTTGGGGAGCAAAAAAAAGAAAAAAACACAACGTACAATGTAAACAAGCCACACTGGCTCAACATTGAATTGTAGAGACATCATCGAAAGCATTTTTGACATGGTTTCCTGACAAAAGGCACAACTTGGCAAATGCATAATAGATAAGGAATGTACAGCAGGGGCCTTCAAAGGAACTCTGGGGATTGTGACATGTGTAAAGTGTCCCGTTATACATTCATTGAAGTCCAACACAGCAGATTGAGAGTGGAAAATAAAACATTTGGGCGTGCGAATGTATGGGGGCGGGGCTACAGCGGCAACAGTAAGGGAAGGATGGAGCTCTAAAATCTAAATGAGGTAGAGTTTACCCCCATAATCCAAGCCTTGTCTATTATAAATAAATTAAGAATGCTACAAATTGAAGACTCTGTGATATCTGAGCAGTGGGATACCCTCTGAGACACAATTGTAAGTTTGTCCTTTGTCCCAGAGAGGCCATAAGGCAAGGAGACTGAGATGCAACGACATATGTAACCATAGAAACCTTAAATAAAGTGCAGGCTGGACAATATTTTGCATTTGGAGCTCAGCCAACAAAATATGACACTGCTTTCCAAGTGAAACATTAAACAGCAGACAGAGTTCTGGGTGTGATAAAGATTGATACACAACCAATGCTACATGGTACAAATAATTCCACCAGAGCCTTTAAAATAACCCTCTGGTGCACTGAAAGACAACAGTGACACACATACAATTCAAGTTAGGCACTTGTCAAGTAGAACCATTAATCCTTTTCAATACTTAGATCTTCAAAAATTCAAATGTATGCAACAGGCAGGACACTTCAAATATACTACTACACTACAAAAACATACAATGTCAAAATTGATGGCACACAATCAAAGGGAAAGTAGTCATTTTTAGAACAGTACGGTTTACTACACCAACATTCTGAGCGCTGAGACGCGGACCTTAAAAGTCAACTCATTAAAGTCCAAATCCTTCAAAAAGTATAAAAAAGGAGACTGTTGGAATTAAAGCTGCGTTTCAAGTAAAGTTATACATTCAAACTTTTGGATAGACAGCATGACAAGTGTTACAGGAAGAAAAGAAAAAAATACCCGTATATATATTTATATAAAATAAAATACAACTACAGTAGTCAACTAAGAAGCAACACTATAGGATCAATTGAATGAGTGAAGGGAAAATACCCACATTTCATGATTGTACCTTTTTTTGCAAGAAGACATTCAGGATTTAGTGTTCAGGTGATGGCCCATTCATTGATTAATTGACCGCAATTTTCCCCTCCTCCATGAAATGTGGAAACTGGGATTTGGGCACACTGTCAGAGGTGTTTTTTTCAATTTCCACCATGGACGCTGGCAGGCCAGAGTGGGACGCGTCCATCTTCATGAGGCCGCCGGTGGATCCAATCAACGGGGCGCCGCCAGCAGGGCTCCCGGGGAGGGGGATGCCTCCCCCTTGGATGACAGAGATCTCATTCGTCTTCATGGTCAGACCGCCGCTATAGGCGGTGGGGTACTGGTTCCACATGGATGGGTCAAAGTTCATGGGCGGAGCAGCGAGTTCTTTGGGGGCTTGCATCATTTCTGGTAACATCTTTGGCTCAGAGTTCATTGCCATAAGAGCCATGGGATTATCCAGGGATAGACGCTGACCACGTCTCGAGGAGTTGTTCCACATATGAGTACCAATATGTACCTAAAGGGGGTGCGGAAGAAAAAAAAAGGTCTTCAGAGAAAATGTACTGAAAGCATATCTTTGACAATATTTTTCCTTATTTTAACAGAGTTGGTATATGCTTGTCAAGTGGAAAGACATGTTTTTAAGTTTGGAAGTTGGCAGGATTCACATTTAGAGTACGCCAAACATACCTTTAGATTTCCCTTGGTGGTAAATGCCCTGCCGCAGATGTTACAGGCAAAAGGCTTCTCGCCTGTGTGAGTGCGCTCGTGAATCTGCAAGGCGCTGGCAGACGAGAAATTCTTCCCGCAGACGTTACAAACGTGCTGTTTGGAAGACCGACGCGGTGCCGTGGGGACTTGCAAATGTATGGGTCCCCCTGCGGACATTTGAGAGGTGAACAAACTGTGGTTGCCCAACGGGTTCTCTTGAGGAATCTTCATCTCCAGACCAGCCAGACCAGAAGGAATTCTCATGAAAGGCATGTTACTTGCAGCTGTTGATGTAAATACGAAAAAACAAATTCAGATCCAATCTAAATCAAAACAATTACAACACCTTTTAGATGATGGGCTCACTCACCGTATTCTACAGTTGTGAATGGAAGGCAAGGCTCTTCTTTGATGGCTTTTGGAGTAAAGCTGCTTGAAGCAGTGAGGTCAAGGGCCCCGCTCGATTCTATTCCATCTTGACTCACCTCATCACGGTCTGTTTTGGTCCCAATCAGAGGAAACTCTTCCAGGCCACATTCGGGAGACTTGAGACTACTTGTATTGTTCACAGGAGAGGTGGAATGAAATGACATGGCAGAATCCGAAGCACCCGGACTGCAGCCGTTCTGATAATCCGGCTCTCTGGAGGCAGGCGGCGATTCTTTGGGTATCCCCTCATTCTCTGACGGAGTGCTACTCTGTCGCAGTGCAAGAGCAGAGGTGAGATTCTTCAAGACATCGAGGCTGGAAAACATTGAGGGCCCAGCATGCTCCTGTTCGTCTGTAGGGGTCGGAAGATCGCAGGAGCTCTCGGTGGGCTTCTGACAGTTCACGTCGAGTTCTCGATCTTCTACGTTTGCTTCGAAATGATTGAGTTCAACAGACTTCTCGGCTGGTGGCGAGGACTCCAATGGATCGCCCGCTTCAAAGTGACTTTCAGCCACCGGGGTGTTAGGGATTTGCCCGCCCATGTGCATGCGAATGTGCTGCTGCAGAACCACGGCGTTGGTAAATTTCTTTTGACAGATGGGACAAGAGTGCTGCATTTTAAGAGGGGTGTTGGCCCTGTGCACCCCGTAATGTGCCTTCAGATTGCCCTTGGTGGAAAAAGCGCGGCCACAGATCTTACATTTGTACGGCCTTTCCCCGGTGTGCGTACGGTAATGCATCTTCAACGAGCTCTGGCAGCTGAGAATCCTGTGGCAGATGACGCACTCGTTGGGATCGTTTGTCTTTTTTTCCAAGCCGTCCACCATCTGCTGAAGCTTTGCAGTTCCAGAGCTTTGCTCTCCAGACATGCCATTACCGTTCACGTGATGCAGGGTTCCCAGGGGCTCCTTCGTGTCCTTCTGAGTCGCATCCACGGCCGCCTCTTGGCCAAATACGTTGGAAGAAACAGAAGGAGAGCTATCGCTGGTTGATGGCGAGGGTCTTTGGGCAAACGGCTCGCCGCCAAAGCCTTCAAATGATTTGAATCCCGAGAGTGACGAAGAATGGAACCCTGGGGTGGGATGATTAAGTATTGACTTAATTTCATTGGCTTCTTCCATGGGCACGGACATGCCAAAGGGTATGCCGGTGCTGGTGGGAATATTGTCAAGGTGTTCAGGCACAGGATGAGGGTTCATGGTGATGTTGGGGTACTTTTCTTTGTGCCTTTGGAAATGCACTTTGAGGTTTCCTTTAGTGGTAAAGCGGTTTCCGCAGATGTTGCATTTGAAGGGCCTCTCGCCAGTGTGCGAACGCAGGTGAATCTGGAGTGCGCTGTCATTGCCGAAGGTCTTGCCACAGTATTTACACTTGTGCTTATATAACGAGTCCCCATTTTTTGACTCTACTGGCAGATTGAGCAACTTTCCCTTTGCTTTTTTCGATTCAATCCCCGCCTGGATACCGCTGAAGGTGCCCGGGAACCCTACAATGCCCGCCGACTCTGGTAGTAGTGTCGGCAAACGGCTGCCGAGATCCGGAATGCCCTTCAAAACATCCATTTTAGAGCTCATTGCACTCAGTCCCGTAGGCACAGTGTTTTGGATTCCAGAGGGCAAAGATGGTTTACCTGGCTTCACTGCCTCCATTGACATGTTCTGGCTACCAGACCTTTTCCCAATCAAGGCTGCTGCAGCAGATAGCTGCTGGGAGAGATGGGCACCAAGGGCTTTCAGGGGGTCCATTGATGCCCCCATTGATGATCGCAGACTCTGTGGGGTCATCATGGCCACTTGGATTCTTATCTGTTCTGTAATCTGGATTTGCTGGAGCTGCTGTTGCTGGAGGCACACCAACTGTTCCAATATCATGGGAATGACCTGGAGGGCCTCCGACGACGACAGAGTTGTCGCATTTGAAGAATTCTGGGAGATGGAAATTCGAGCGTCAGTAGTCATCGTCTCAAAAGTGTTTGGATCCTGCGCCTCAGGGGAATGTCGAAAGTGTGCCTCCGGACTGGCAGGGACATCTTCTTGGATGTTGGATTCATCCTCAGTTCTTTCCATATGATCAGCAATGGCAGCCGATAGGGAATGGATACTTGACTGGCTATCATCGTGGTCACTAGTTCCGCCTTCAGGAGAACCCTGCGAGTATTCCTCTGGTACCTCATTGCAGTCACCCTCTTTCATGATGAGCACTCTCTGGCTTTTGGCACAGGTACTTTCATGCTCAAGAAATTCTGCTTCATCGAAGAATTCAGCACAGCACTTGTTGCAGATCCGGGTTCGGTCCATTCGGAACCTTTTTACTTCTGCATTTGTCTCCTGCTCCGGATCACCTCGAAGAATGCCTTGGTGAAAGAAAATGGCAGAAGATTGATTTGAAATTAGTTTTGAGACATATGACAGTGCCATCAAAAATTGTGTGTTGATTTTATTTCTCCCAAATGGGTCCCTGTAATCTATTGATTCATGTCGCAAATATAATCCTGATAAATCGGAAAGTGGGCAGCCCGGCGGATGAGTGATTAGCGCATCGGCCTCACAGTGGGGGGGCCTGGGTTTAAATCCAGGTTGGTCCACCTGTGTGGAGTTTGCATGTTCTCCCAGGGCCTGCATGGGTTTTCTCGGGGTAATGCGGTTTCCTCCCACATTCCAAGGACATGCATGGTAGGCTTATTGGACACTCTAAATTGCCCCTTTGTACGAGTCTGGGCGTGAGTGGTTGTTTGCGGTTGGCTGGCCACCGATTCAGGGTGTCCCCCACAATTGGCCCGAAGTCAGCTGGGATTGGCTCCAGCACCCCCCGGGACTCTAGTGAGGATAAAGCGATTGAAAAAAAATGAGGTTGAGGCGAATTGGAAAGTGCCAAGCAAGCTTTATTGTAACAATTCAAAAAAACAACAAAAACAACAATAGCAATGATACTGATAGAACACAAAAACTAGCAAGAGACCTTAGGCAACTTAGAAATAACCTTTTGTCCCTAAAACCAGCAGGGGGCAACCAACTACCTTCATCATGTACCAGAACAAAGCACATTAACATAAGGAAGCATTGCTCTTTAAAAAAAATCATCCTAAATTTACACCTTTAACTTATCTATATATGTACACATTTAAAAACATGATTGTCGAGGCTGAAAAAAAGTTTCTGCAATTGCCTAACCAAGTAAAAAAAAAAAAGAAATCTAGACCCGGATTTGCCATAAGGACTAAACTAATACATACACCCACCCACCCATTCATTCATTCATCTATCCATTCATTCTAGTAGTACAATCTATTTTGTCTTGGCTTGTGGGTCTACTGCAGCCCATCCCGGGTAACATCAGTCAAGAGTCGGAATGTGCATTTTTAACTTTTAACTCTCCATTTCCCAACAACTGGGCGTACTGTTAAATGCTAATGCTTTTGAGTTTGGAGAGAAAGAGGTCAGACCACCTGTTTGCATTCGCCTAAAGAAACTGCTAGACTTGATAATTGCGCAGCAGGAGGTACTGGAACAGTGTCACACAACACACTACATTACAATACTTATCTGAAGGGGAAGACTACACTAAACAAAGTGAAATACTATATTAATGACTACAATCGGAAGACCACCACTCAGTCCTTCACTCAGCGATTGTATTTCTTGGTTATTTTTGATTGACTAAATGTGGACTTCGACTGAACCCAATAAAGTCATTTCAAGTTTTTCATTCGGGGGGGAAAGGGTGAGCGCTCTACTATTAAAAGGTAGGGGGAGGGCGAGCGCCCCCCACCCAACAGGCTCCACTAAAAGGGCCACTGCTCCATCCCCCACCTTCACGTACGTACCAAAGGAAACAGTCATGCATTAAACTGGGGGATTTATTGCCTTTGGGTCAGCTTACTCACAGTTCTATTTGCCTTTATACAGGTTTTTTTTTTGTTATTGCTGAGAAGTCGATCTCTGAAAAGTTACAATATTTGAGCGGGAGCTCAATATTTATAGATTTTTTTTAAATTAAATGAGTATGATCACATACATCAAGTTAAAAGGCAACTTCAGATTCACCAGCGCAGATTCGACACGGTGAGACGTCCATAGTATTAACCTAACAAACTTTCATTGATCAAATAATTCTACGCTACCATATTACAGAAGAACCGGCTTTTAAAGTGAAATCTCACGCCCGCTCAACTTTTACCACCACACCCACTCCCATTCAAATAAATATATCAACAGGTATTTTTGAATGGAATAAGTCGAAGCAGCATCAAAACCATTTGGGTCGAAAGTTGCATCATATTTGGACCCACTCCTGAGTCGAGTTTCGTTCTGGGTCCTAAACTCCTGACCAGGATCGTCACGCGGGTCAAAGTGCGCGAGCGGAACCATTAAAACAATTATTTGGAAGTCGAACTCACCATTTTGTGCGGACACGGGTTCGTCCGAGTTGATGTGCTGCGGTTTGGCTTGCTTGCGCCTCGACATGCTGCAACCATCTGGGCCAAAAAGAGTTCCGCACAATTATCCTCCTCTTCTTCTACAAATTCTTTTGGGCTTAAAAAAAATAGTCCCCCCACCACCGCTCTCCTGCTCCTCAAGTAGAAATGCGCATGTCAACGTAATTATTATTATCAATAATGCATTGCGAGTTATCGCCGGGCTGCGACAGCTGATTGGCTCCAGTCCAAGTGCTCGCACATTATTCAAATGAGGAAGCCCACTACCTCATCGATGAAGGGGGCGGGGAGATGGCTGCTAGTGGCCGGCCGCGAGGCCCCGCGGCACGGAGGCCGGCCCAACAACGCCCCGCTCATTCGCCAGATCCCGCCTGGGTCGTGGGAAATAATAACAGTACAGTATACACAACACTCTGAAAATTATTTTTCATACACACGAGGAATCCAGCCTATCATATGAGCACATGCTCATGACCTTTAACCCCTTGAGGAGCAAGTGATTATTTTTGGTCATTTAAAAATGGTCTTATAAGACCTTAAACATACATGTCTATATTTGGTCATTGAAAATAAAATGTATATATGACCATTTATCAATATTATACTGTATTATTGATCATCATGGTAATTTTATTATATTTTTATAGGATTATAAACATATTTAGACATTTATGTGGGGTTTAGAAATCCATAACTAATCAAATCAAAACAAATAAACTCAGTAAAGTTGATTTTACCATTTAACTCCTTGCATGCCATTGACGGCCATAGACGTCCAATTATTTTACACTTAGAAGAGTGGTTGTGAATGCTCATGTTTTGTATTCGTTCATCCATTTCTCAAAGTCGAAATTGATTGGACGTCAACCGCTGTCAAAGGCAGCCAATGAGAGCCCTGCAACGGTAAAAAAAAATCAGAATTTATGCATAAAGTAATAGATTTTTTGATATTTTGCCCTGAAAAATATGTATGCACACAATCAGATACATGTACCACTATTGCACAGATAAATTTAGTGGAAAGAAGAAGAATCATGACCGTCTGTATACAATATGATACATTTAAGAAAAAATAAAAGTATGAAATTATATTTTCATTTATTTAAAGATACCAATAAAGGATCCAAGTACAAAGAATCTCAATTCTCTGTCAACTTTTCAACGGATTGGAATTTACAGGGTTAATAATTTACGAAACTAATAAGTATCACCATTGCCGCAGCAAAAATAAACAAATGCCGGATTTACGCTGCTGTGTCTTAATAGCTTTTACCTTGTGAGTGTAGACACAAAAAAAACCTAAAAACCTACTAAAAGATTTTTATTTAAACTTTTATTATTGATGTATTTATTTATTTTTTCTAAAGCTTTCTTTACTATTGTTTCAAACACATCAATCGCTATGCGGAAGTCGTCCTAAATCTTTTCTTTACGCACTTCCAGTCTGTCCATGCACACAGAAAAGAATTTATTTTTGGCATACCAGTGGCATTCCAAGCCGGTCCAAACTCTGCAGCACAGACACTCGAGAGGTCAGCTGAGATCAACATGTCGCGTGGGAACTTTGGGGAATGGCCATTGTTTTATCACCAGACCAAAAAGAGGGAAAGGCCTCCTCCTTTGGAACCCTCAAAGCTCAGTGCTCATACTGTATAGGATGATCATATATCTCCTTCAAAATTGTTTAAATGGGAATGTACACTTAAAAAATATTAACTTCTCAGAAGTTTGTGCTAATCTAATTTTCATGTTTTTGTCAGAAACTTCTTATTTTGAGTTTTTGATCCAATCGGGTTTTGCTGACTTGAATTATCAAAGTTTAAATTACAAAAGTGGCAGCCCAGGGGCCAAAACTGGCCTGCCATATCACAGGGAATATTTCCTATTATTCCTGTTGTTCTGAATTTAAAAGGCACTTTTCAAAATCGGTTTTAGATTCTACAATAAACTGAATATTTAGGACTCTTGAGCCAGTTCTTTTATTCTGTTTTTTTCTTCCAATTATTATATCCAAAATGTTTCCTCTTTCCTTTTTTTCACTGTGTAAATGAACAGATTATTAAAAAAGTGCATTATTTACTCTTTTTCCTTCTTTAATAAAAAAAACTCAAGTTTAAAACATAATATAGATTAAACAGTTGTCCTATTTTCGGATTAAATAATTCTAAATAAGTGTAAGAAAATCCACTACAAGAGAATAGTTGCTATTAAGAGGCTCAAAGAGAATTTTTTTATTAATTTTAACATCCAAAGATGATCTAGCACAATCGGAAAACCTGTCAATTCATTAATCCATTAATTTTGGCAGTTCAATTGGAAGACATAATAAAATCGAAAACTACGATATGGCTGGCGACGAAAAATGATTTTGACACCCCTGGACTTTAAATGTCAGCAGTGCTAATTTGAAATGTTAACTTCTGTCATTTATGGTCATGCTACCTTCATTTTAGTTTTGACATGGCATAGTTTTTCCTTTGTTTTGTCTCAAATATGGACGAGTGCGACTCTCTCTGGGGCAGTTTTGGACAAAACCATTTTATGGTTACGCATTTTTCAGTTCCTTCTTTAAAAATGACCTTAGGCATACAAAAACTTGTGTGTGGGTCTTAAACCTGATGTGTTACGTAACGACCCGGCAGACAAAGAGTAGTCCAAACACATGGAAGACCAAATGCTCTTTGAGGGTCTCGGCTGAAGGTGAAAAAGAAGGGAGTGCTGTCTAGACGCTTTATGACCCCAATAAGAAAGTATGCTTGAATACGCTGTTTTGTTTCTTCATCTGCGACTTTGTGCACTCATACAACCGTGACCCCCCTGCCATCTATAGGAAATACTTAATAGTAACTGGAACAAAAATACTAGAGTGAAATATTACCCTTGTAAAATGCAAATCAATTACTTTTATCCAGCAAGTCATTTTTATAAATTGGAGGTGCATTGAAAATATACTGTATAATACAAAATATTGTCAAAAGTTTTTAATCTTTTTTTAAATTTCTTCATTTTTTGATGGGCAAAAAACAGTTTGCATACGATATTCGGGGAATATGCTTATTAAATGCTAAATTGACTGACTAAACAGGAAGGCTGACATAGTGGTAGGGCGGGCAAGACAACAGGACTGGATGAAACCCGAGGAAATTTTGAAGAAACAAAAAATTGTGACAAAAATCCAGACAAAGTGAGTTTCTTCCTTTAAGCCAGAGATTCGGCACGCTGTGTTTTTAACACAGTTTTAAATTGGTTTATAGTCTCTCTAAATCAGGAGTCTGGAACCTTTTTTGACAAACAGAGCCATAAACAATTCATATTTTCAAACATTATTCCCTGAGAGCCATACTCAGAATTTAAAAGTAAAAATACATGAAAATGTGAGCATTTATTATTCATTTCACCACTTCGAAAGTAATAAAAAAGTCTGAATTCTTTTGAGAACATTATTTCACTGTTGCTAATCAATGAGTATCAATGAGATAATGCATCCAGATGAGTCTAATGAAGAAAAAATATGATTTAAAAAGGCGGAGAGCCATATACACCCATCAAAAGAGCCACATATGGCTCTAGAGCCATTGGTTCCCTACCCCCGCTCTAAATGATCACAAATGAGAACACTTAATTTTCCATTGTGGCCTCTTACAATGAATGAGTCAGATTGTTACAGCAAATTCACTTCATTTCAGCGGAATCCAAAAAATAAACAGGCATGACCTCATAGCTGAGTCACACACGGCATGTGAAAGTTGGCAAAGTACATAAATAAGTACAAGTAAATTTGCCCCTAATGTAAATGCGGCTAAACGGGTAAAGAACCAGTACATAGACTAAATCTAAAAGGCACAAGCCAGTAGATTCCAGGTCACACTACTGGCTAATGTTCCCATATATGATTTCTGAAAACAGTTTTGGAGTCCTGTGTATTCATTCATTCAACGCACAAGTTGACTTTTTCACCAAAAGTTGCTCATAAAGCGAGTGGTGCGAAAATGACAGGTAGTTTTTGTAGAGTTAGTGTGGCCCATTGGGAGCCCCAGAGGGGCATTTTGACCAATCAGAAGAAGTTGTTTAAATTCTTAAACCTAAACTCTACCTGATAGAGGGCTATAATTAAAACTCCCAATGTAAAGCTCAGACATGGGGGGTGAAAAATGTCATCTGTAGGACACAGAGGATTACTGTTAACAGTGTTTGGAGAATGAATACACAGCACTTGTGACTCTTAGCAGTCAAATTCTATGACTATAAATTTTATTTTTCACTAACACAAGTTTAAATTGAAAGAAATACAAGGTTTCTTTGCTTCAGCTACAAGTCTTTTTTTAATGATTTTTGGGGGGGACAATTGCAATTTGCTCTGGCTACAACAACAATATGACTCTTTTTCATTCATTCATTTTCAACGACGCTTATCCAATCGGGGTCGCAGGGCGCTGAAGCCAATCACAGACGACATCCTTAATGGGTTGTCAGTTACAATCGCACTGCGTGAAGTCAGGCAGATGAACCACTACACCATCAGTGAATAAGTACAACATGTTTTTCACCAAATGTACCTCCATGCCATATTATTGTCTGCTCATTGGGTGCAAAAAGACAGTGTTTCTGCCTACAGTGACACCTGTCTGCACGCGTCCACCAAATGACCAACATTGGGTCTGACATTCCTCCGTGTTGAGTGCAAGAATGTGCAAGAGTAGCTCTGAAAATACCATAAATAGTACCTTGAGTGGTTCATTATTTTTATTGCGTTAAGAGTAAGTGCTTAATCTTGTTCCTTCAGGTTAAAATGTGAAATAAATGAAGTATCAAAAATGTTATGATGGCTAGTTTGACCTTGTGGTGGAATTGTTCTATTTTTCAGAAGAGAATGAAAGTTTTAAAATGCGAATCAAATCAAACTGAAATATATTTGTCACTTAAGCAAATAAGCATTTCCACGATCAAGGACTTGAAAATATTTGCAATATTTGATTTGTTTCTTCTATTTCAATTCATAATGTATTCTTCTAACCTTTAGTAATTCATCTTCTAAAATATTTGCTCAATAGTTAAGCCCAAATCTAATAAACCAATTTACAACTGCATTTAACATTATTTCATTTGCTTAAATTATTTAAATGACTTTAATCTGTTCCTGCACAAAAGCGTTACAAAGCAATCATTTTACTCAAATGTCAATTCATCCCTGCCAGTCAAAATGAATTGGATATCTCGCACCATCTGACACATTTCAGCATTTACCGCCAGTCTTCCTAGTTTAAGTAAATTGGACATGTATCACTAAGGACATGCAAAAAGTTAAATTATAAAGTAAACTAAAACAATGACTCAAATTCACTCGGTAAAAGCGAACCGATTTGACAGATCCCCCCCCCCCCCCCCCCTCTCTTTTCTTGCCCACAATCCACTTCTCTTAATCGAATGTGGCCCTTGAGCACAACCCCTCCCCCTGCTTTGAGCAAAATTCTTCGTCCACCCTTAGATTTGTTATTTTAGCAGTGCTGTAATAGAATGTCACTCAGTCATGCAGACCTCCGCCCGAGCAGGACTGTTAACAAGTGTTTGTTTGTCCATCTGGTTGCTGAAAATAAATTCCTGTATATCCAGTTTCTTACCAAAATATAATAGTGAACAATCCACTAGGACTTCCCCTCAATAATTTCCACAAAATACCAAAAAAAAAAAAGAAAAAAAAATAACCAACAAATAGTGAAAACTTGGTTGACGACATGAAGCAAACAGAAAAAAAATCCTTGGACATGTTTTTTTCATCACTAAAAGAAGTTGTGTGCTTTATGACATTAGAGAAAAATAACAATTGGCATCAAAGTTGCTTCAAGGCCAAGAAACAACCTCGACAAGGTCATATGTTGGAAAATAGTTCATTCACATTGGCCATGATGAGTGGACAATGTCAGTCACATGGTTGTGAAGATAACATGTTTTTTTTTTCTCCAAGAGAGTAAAAGATGAAAGGAGGTGCTGCACTTTCACATTGCTGTGAGAAGTAAGGCGAGAATTTAGGGGGAAAGTCTTGCATGTCCATTTTTATTTGTAAAACACTTGCTTAACCTGTTTTGTGCGTGTGCGTGTGTGTGTGTGTGTGTGTGTGTGTGTGTGTGTGTGTGTGTGTGTGTGTGTGTGAGAGAGTGTGTGTGTGTGTGTGTGTGTGTGAGAGTGTGTGTGTGTGTGTGTGTGTGTGTGTGTGTGTGTGTGTGTGTGTGTGTGTGTGTGTGTGTGTGTGTGTGTGTGTGTGTGTGTGTGTGTGTGTGTGTGTGTGTGTGTGTGTGTGTGTGTGATAAATATTCAAATGGTGATACTTGAGAAACAATCCAACAACTTTCCAGCTATTATGTTCATTCATTTTTTTGAGAATGGCTATACTTATATTGCTTTTAATTAGCATAGGCAAGCTGTGATTGGTTCAGATTGAGCAAATTTAAGTGGCTCATAACCACATGAAGGATGACACATGAAGAAAATTTGTCAGTTTTTCAGCATTTAAAAAGTATGAGTAAGAATGACATAACCCTCATTTTGAGTGTCTTGTTGTCTCTTGGTTTGGAATCCCCAAAGTTTTGGACTTGTCTCAGTTTCGGACTGGTCGGACTTGTCAAGACCAGCACTTCAACTTCATTGTAATGTGATTTTGAAAGAAAAATACTTGTTAAAAAGTAGATATACATTGTTTTATGTGTTATTAATATTCCACTACACGTGCAAATGATTAGAATTCAACAATTAAAAAAATATTTCTATGTTCTTGGTTTTTCTCTTTCAAAAATTTAGGTCTTGCGCTGTTTTTTGAGTCGTGGTACTGAACTAAATACTCTCTAAAATTTTGCCTTCAATAGTTAATTACAGTGGTTCTTCATGTGGCTTTGTAGTTTGTTGTTTGCTTTCTTTACATCGAGAATTGAACATCACAGACTATTTTCCAGCAAACAGCAAAATAGTACGAATGCTAGAGCGATCGATTTGTGTACTCCTTTTTTTATGTTGAACAAATGCTCTGCTTTTTCTGATTCCATCCTTTTGTTAATTCATGGGAATGCAGCGAGAGGGCACCGGGGATGCGCAAGGAGCAATTGGATGTTTGTGCTCATCCTCATTGAAAACACTCCTACGTTTCAAATATAAATGCCACAGGCGGACAATCAATGCCCTGGAGGCGGCCAATTGAATAGCTAAAGTTGAGTAGTATTCTATATACCGTATTTTCACGACTATAAGGCGCACTTAAAAGTCTTAAATTTTCTCCAAAATAGACAGTGTGCCTTATAATCCAGTGCGCCTTATATATGAAAAAAAAACAAAAACCAAAAACCACCACTGTCGGATATTAAAAAAACACAAACGCCTGAACTGAAACAATACTGTTAAATATGCAGAAGCCATCTTAGTTTACAAAATCTTCCATCATATAGCTCCTCCCTCACTGCAAGATTTTATACAAAAAAATCCAAAACATCAACAATGGCTGGCTCTAGAGGTGACTGTGTAGTGAGTGCTTCATACCTAGAAGTCAATAGCAATTACCGTATTTTCACGGCTATAAGGCGCACTTAAAAGTCTTAAATTTTCTCCAAAATAGACAGTGCGCCTTATACATGGAAAAAATGTCATTCATTGAGGGTGCGCCTAATAATGCGGTGCGCCTTATAGTCGTGAAAATACGGTACAGTACAAAAATCCACCACGACGATATAAAACAAAAAACAGTAGGACATATCTTCAGCATGTATGATAAAGAATACAAAAAACAATATATGCAAATATTTCCTATGGCACTTTTCATAGCACTGATTCCATCAAACAAGCACCAGACTCGTTACTGGGAGAGGAGATTTCCCCTTTTCCTGGCTAGTGTCTTTCACTGTTGCGTCTGTTACGCATGCGTTTTGGAAAAAGCACTTTTTATTGCCTTGTTTAATGCAGAGCAAAATATATTACTGGACTTTTCACCTCTGGATTCAGTTCTTTCTCTAGCTTACTTCTAATGTAATGACTTACTGACTTATTCCGGTGACGCATTACGTGACTCCAGTTTGGCTCATTTGTTGATGGAACGCCAACTGCTGTTTGGAAAGGATGGGAAATGAAACAATAAACGAGCCTTCCCCATCTTTTAGTAAAATACGGGGACCAAATTACAAATGGGAATACAACACGTAGTTTTTGGTTTACGCCACTTTGATGAACCTTGGTTCATCTGTGCGCCAACGATCATGACATAAGGACGATAAAATAAATCGAACAGCGGCCCAATTTGAGAAATCCCGCGCCTTAAACATTCCTAACACATTAAACAGGAAGTATGAACGTATGTCTTTGAGCCAGATCTGAGTTCTTAGAGATAACAAGACGACTGCTTATTTGTCTCACACCATTAACAGAAAGCCTTGGAGGAGGCCAAAGGGGGTTGGGTTGAAATAGATGTATGTAAGGGGGGGGGGGGGGGGCATTCCAAAATCGGGTGAGCTAAAAACTACATTACCTTGACAGGTTTTGCAAAATATACATTTATAGTTTTCCAAATATTTGACTCGCCTACATTATGGTTACGAACAAACGATGGATTTCATTGAAGGTGGGTCAGGGGCTAGTGCTTACATTTATGGGTTGTGCCTTCAGCTGAAAAAGTTTGTGTCGCTGATGGTGTTTTTTGCGGGCGGGTGAGGGGCGGGTGAGACATCAGTGGGCCACACATGGCTGTAATTTAATGGAGAATTGCCTAGTGGTTCCTGTGCAGAGGTAAACACACCAATAGTCAGGCTTTTGTTATTGCAGGACTATGACAACTGCCTGCATCAATAAACAATAGAGTGTTGTGCTGTGGGGCAGTGGCACAAAGAGTCACTGTATGAAGAGAAGTCACCTGTGTCCACCTCTCGCTTTCACTTATGGTCACACTCGCATTCTACATTGTTTTCAAAATTCAACAAGCGCTGCCATTAATGAGTACAAATCCAGCAGTTTGCGTGACCCTTCAGTACAGAATTTCCACAAAAACATTTCTAAAAAAACAACAAAAACTCCATGCACAGAAATATTGTCCCGATTGGTGGTTTAGAGTTGACCATGATTTCATGACACCTTGAGTTAATGGATTTGTTGGAACAAACATGAACACTACACAAATCACCAGTAAGAAAGAACTATAATGATCCAGCATTTACTGTGACTGTTACATAATAACTTTTTGAATGCAGGAGCCATAATGTTTTAAATTGAGAGGGAAATTAAGGTTGTTGATTGGATTGATTATTCATTCATCCATTTGTTATTCGCTTCCTACTGTTCTGGGTACGGCAATCAAAGTTGCCATGTTTACAATTCATGTTGGCAAAGCCCAAAAGGGGGTATTTGGGTGGATACATTGCATGTGTTACTTAATTGAAAAGCTGCACTGTCTTTAAAGTTCGTTCAGCCATATGTTCAAGCTTTTGATTAAAAAAATGGAAATTTAAAAACTTATTTCCTACTTCTGAAATGTTGAATTCATTTAAAAAAACACAATATCCCATTTGGGTTTGGGTTAAAAAGTTGTACGCTTTGACAATAAATGACTACTGCGCAGCCCCTGCAACACAAACACACAAAAAGAGACACTCGTATGTACCAGGCTTGAAACAGATTAATTTTGATGGTGAAATGATGTTTTATATTAGCAATGAATAGGGGACTGCTTGATTCGGAAGCCAGGCTCCTTAAGATTGTTACACCAGCAGAATATGGCCCTAAATTAATATGTAAAATGAAATGCAAAACTGCTTCTTGAGCATAATCAAAGTATGCAAGCTCCACACTGGATGGCCGAAGCTGGGATTCAAACCCAACCCTGCAACACGATGCCTCCCAAAATTTCTGGTCATAGAGAGTGGCATAAAAAGAAGAGTGGTGGTGAAATTGTCAGAATTGGCCCAACAAAACAATGAGACCGAAAGAAGTGGGCAGTCCCCATCAAGCTGTGAGTCAACAGGGGGGCAATCCCTCCATCCACAGATGCAATCTGCTGCTGGGTCATAAACATTTACAGGGTGGGAAATGCTGCGGAGACAACGCTGCCCTCTCCTTCTAATTAGCTCACCAGAATGCACAATGGACGCTGTAAGATGCTTTATTTCAAGCCAAGCCTGCAAAACGACCAACTGGATGATGAGCGTATCGTAAGATGGATCCATATGGAATTGGAAGAGCCCACTTCCTGCAGATATAATACAGAAAACAATGATGAAAATGTTGCAAAAAAACGACTGCGTTAATTTTTTTCCAGACAACATCATCATCAATATTTCTCTAATCAAGCCTTAAAAACATTGGCCTTACACTTCCATGTACAGTACTCGTACAGTAATGGGGAAAATCTATAATAGACAAAAGAATTTTAATATATATTTGCATATAAGATACGTGGTAACCAAGACAATTTTTAAATCAGTATAAAGAATGAAAAAAATAGATTTACTGTATTTTTTTTAACAAGGAGGCACACCTGTCTATTAAAACGGTATTCACTAAATCTCACAAAAAAACCCAGATTTCTTGATGTATAAGAATACATTATATTATGGGACTTTTAGACCAAAAAGCAATGCAGTTAGCTCACCAGGCTTTAAAAACCCACATGGAAGCCACAAATAATTAAAATTTAGTGTCCAACTGGGGGGGAAAGCATCTTATAGTATGAAAATAACGGGATGGAATAAGCAAGTAGACATTAAATTAAGATGCAAACCAATATACGCCGATTAATTAATAATTTCAGTGATAATAAAAAAGTGACTAAAATTAGAAGCACAAAAGCATAGTGGCAATGGGGCAAAAGGTCAGGAATAATTTGAAAAAAAAAAAAAATCAAAATGTGGATCTAAATGTTAGGTTGAAAATAAATTTGTGAAAATAATAATGAACCAAAGCGCAAGTCAGACTTTGCGTATTAGAGGATTGAGCCAAGTGTTTCCAATGTTAGCGAGAGTGCGTCGGGGGTTGAACCTGCCTGTCACACAAAAGCCACACAAAGCAACATAAAGCCCTTCATGTGCTTGAAAAAAGAAGAGAGACACCTGGTGGGTTTTCAGCCTCTTCAATGCTTTACAGCAGCCACCATTGAGAGCCCCCTGAAAGCAAGTCTTAATCCCTACTGCTGTAGCTCGCTCGGATCATTCAAGAGCCGCTTCACTTGATTTCAAATGAAAGAAATATCCTCAAAATGTTGCGCATCACTTTTTTGGGCCAACATCGGTGACTGGAAGAATTTTTGCCTCTTTTTCCACTCAAGTTCAAAGAGTTGATGTCAGCGTGAGTGGCACAGCCACACAGAGGAAGTAAGTGTACTGGGGTCGTCATAGCAACCGCAGAAACGCTTCAAAACGGAACAATAGTTAGGATGGAGGGGCGGGGGCGAGTCAAAAACATGCACATCTGCTGTGCCCCCAGAAGCCCTTTACGCCGGTATTATAGGGATGTTCTGCCAATTACTTTTCCTGTCCTTTTAAGGAACTGACAGGTTGGGAAGAAGGGAAGGAAATCACAAATCCTCAAAACATCTGTCTGGCCAGGAAGTTGGTGAATCTCCTCAAAAAATGTGAACACATTCTAATTCATGGCCATGTTTTTCGGGAGGTGAACAACACGTCCTTTCTTAAAATACATACTCAGTCACTCAATTTTAAAGGCATTTGAAGGGGGAAGATGACTTCCTGAATAACTGGTTACTCAAAACTAGAAGGAAAATGTCAAATACTGAGATTAATCTAAACTGTATAAGGAGAGAAAAGCATACAGTTTGGATACCTAGGCTGCTTGCATACAGTGGTCCTGTTTTAGTAGATTATCGTTGAATGAAATGAAAATTTTTCTTCATTTAGACAACATTTTACACCGTGACCCATTGTTAAAAGTGACATTGAACTGGTCACCGCAGGTAGGCATAGACATCCAAAGACAAATTCAAACTTTTCATTCATTTTATAACGTAAGAATAGAGTAGGGAACAAGATTACCCAGGGAAAATCCATGCCTTAATCTGAAATGCTCATGGGAATGACTGTATTTTCTCCATTTGAGGTTATCTCATTCATATCACTACAGAGGACTTTGCACATAAGAAAACAAATACATTAAATTCTCCCCCTCTATTCCCATTTATTTCCAAAATCATGACAACATCTACCAAGGTTGAAAAATATTTTCAAGAAAATCATAACACATAGAAAATGTGTCATCAACTACAGGACATCTCCCTGAAATATCTCCAAAGTACACTAATGAGTTATTTGTATTCTGTGACTTCCCAACAGTGGTCAAAAAGCACACAATAGTCACTTTTAAGATAGAGTATAGATATGTAAGGAGGGGCAGGAGAGTGATGAGACCCTCCTCCACGACTGAGTGGCGTCATAAAGAACAAGTTCTTTGTCCTCCCTTTTGTGTCCGAACCTGTGTGACTTGTTTGAATGGCTGATCAATAACCTTCTTTGCTGTCAGCTACGACGACTAAACACTGAGCATTCGTGCACGCGCAGGCAACTGACTTAACAGCTGAGAGGGTGACACCCCCCACCCTCATATCTACGTATATTGATTAAACTAATCTTCCACAAATCATATTACAAACGCTTGGCAGGGGGCCTATAGAGGCCTGTGGAATCAAGCCCATTCCTGGATGTCACCCCCGACTGGTGTTGTGACTTATTTAACCCTTTCATGAATGAGTTATGACTATTAAAAACAAAAAATAGGAAATTAAAATCATTGAAATCATGGCCTGGCATTATCTGTACTAACTGTCTAAGTCATTTAGACTGGGAGGGATGCATAAACATTTGTTCATTTAAAATGCACTTTGTGCAATTCTATATTGACAATGTTCCTCTTACCATAATTTACTTTAACGCCCAAAGAAATGTATGGATTTCTGAACAACTCACTGTGTTGTTAGCATACTGTACTCACATATTGAAACATTTTGATTATATTCATTTACAGATAACAAATCGTATAGAACAGAAAAAGTATTTTCCTAATGTGTTTTAAGATATGGTGTTCCATATTGAGCTTACTCATGGTGATAAAAATAAGATATTACAACATTTAATGGCATGTTTTTTTACGTCACATTTGTAAAAAGAGAAACACTGTGTGAGCTGAGAAGAATGCAAATGTGAATTATAACAACTATATAAATGGTAGGAATATGCTCCAGTTTACCCCCTCCCCAAATAAGGGCATTCAATTTTGAAAATGGTCAGATTCATGATAAAAATATCAATGATAATTCTCAAAACTCCCCCCAAAAACATTCAATCATATGTTGAGTGGATTTCCAACCCAATACAAATATTAAGGTTAAAGAAAAATAACACGCAAAATAATAGTTATGACTTTTAACTACACCAAAACGCAGCAGGAAAAAAATAATTAAAACAATGTGGTTACACAAGTTTGCAAACCATAATAAATGGCAATGTAGCTGTGTAAAAAAAAACAACAACCAAAAATCACACGTGTTGTTAGATTCAGCACTCATTGCTAACATTTACATGTGCTCGATTAACTGTAAATCAATCCTGGGAGTTTAAACGCTCTACGTGGGTTTTCTTCGGGTACTCCGATTTTCTCCCACTTCCGCAAAACATGCAGGGTTGGCTAGTTGGACCCACTAAATTGCCCCTAACTCTGATTGGTTGTCCTTTGACTCCTGGTGCCCTGCGATTGGCTGCCCACCAATTCGGGTTGTTTCCTGCCTGGTGCCTACAGTTAGCTAGGATAGGCTCCAGCACCCCCGTGACCTTTGTGAAGATAAGCATTTTGGAAAATTAAGTAAAATTAATCAAGTTAATTAATTAAGTCAAAGTAATCATATAAAAGGATTTGAAAAAATGCCAAGTTCCATGTGAATACAATAATCTGCGGTGAAATTTATGTTATTAATGATTGTTGTTGAATACCTTTGAATAAGCAGACAAGTGGGGGTGGGCCAGTCCAGAAAAAAAAACTTTAGGGGGCTTCTCCACATAAAATGATATAAATACACCAAATACTCTTTCCTGCAGATTTTTCTCATAAAATAAACCTTTGATAGTTTAGCCATCTGGTCCAACCGCAGAAAAGGTCCCCATAAAGGAAGCCCAAATAAGGTCAAAGGTTACTCTCTCCTGAGGTCAGGGCCCCTGGAAGGTTGTTATAGTGGACTTTACTAAAGCTGTCAGCTCAGTTCCTTTTTGACGAATTAAAGTGCATTCTTCTCGTCTAACAAGTATTTCTTTACAGTGAGCAGATTGCTTAAAAGAGGAGGGCCTTAAGAATAAAAATCCCAATATCCTGTAAAGTGTAAACCATACAATTCTTACTTTAAAAAAAAACCCATAGCATTTACAGAGCTTTGCATATTAAATAGTCTGCTGCATTAAGTATAATGAGCTTTGTTTTACACTGTCTGATATCATGGCACACAAAATCGTTTGTTTGCTGTATAATTTTTAAAAAGGCTGAAACCATCATGTTGAACAATTTGAAAAAAAAAGTTTTGTGGCGGAATATGTCAGTACAAGGTGATATTTCAACATTTTTAAATCTAGAAGCATTTTAACCAGTCAAATTTGACAATTGAACTACTTTTGATATAGTCAGGCATTACTATGCTATTGGTTATAAACACAATTTCATAGGTCTTTGCAATTTGGTTTTGAAATTGTCATATATAGAGTACACAGACATATTTTTTTTTATACTCATAGGTTGGTCTATGCTGGTTCGGTGTGGCATAGCTCTTGTACTCCCAGTATGTAGTATTTAGTCATTCCAGACGCGGTTCTACTTCGGTTGTACGAAAAGGATGAACGGCAATTACAATATTCCACTAAACATTTCCTTACACTCTTTGTCGGGAAGTGGTTAAAATAATGCCTACAAAAGCCGCCAAAGTCTGTAAGATACATTTTCTGCCCAACAGGAACTAAAAAAGTCAGGTGGAAAAAAAGACAACGTGTTTGAAAGCAAATTTCCCGATGTGAACGAACTTTCATCTGCATCCAAAATGGGACAAAATTATTCTAATGGAATTTCCATGTCTAAGTGTAAAATGTTAGGTTTTTAAAAATAATCATAAAGAATTTCTAACGTTGTGAGGCAGAGTTATTCATGATGAAGTAGTTCCACAGACTTAAAGTGAGTCAGGTATTTAGGGTCCATGAATTTTGACATACAGTAAGTGGCTAAACTTGCCATAATGATTAAAGCTTTTTCTCAGGACAAAAGCATGGGCTGTACATGGGTGAGCAGGAAGCCTTTTACTTAACACATACTATATTAAAGGTGCAATGGCAGCCTGTCATTAACCCTGACCCGTCTCTGTGTCTGCTCTAGTGTCCACAGGATGAAAGGCTACTGACCAACTTATCTCATTTAGTGGGCTGCACGCTGGATCAGCACTCAAAACAAGCTTGCTAACAGAATAAAGACGGTGTGAAAAGTTCTCACCGAGCGAAACGAGCTTGAAAATAGAGTTGAAGGAAAATGATGACCATTTGCAATATGATTATCAATAACAATGTCATATATACCACGGTGAATCAGCAATTGTATATCGATAAGATACGGCCATTAAACTAGCTCCTTGAGGCAATCTATAACAACAATATGGTCCAGGATAAAGATTAATTTGATACTCCTGCAATGAATTTAGGGATATGGGGACATTGTTATTGGGTTATTGGGACAATGTAGAGACATCCTATGGTAAAGGACATATAAAGATAAGACAAATTTTAGTACATGAAAAGTGCACATAAACAGAATAGCAGTTTTCTCCACTAAAAGTGGACTTTTCAACATCCAAAAGTTCCTTTGGTTGTGAAACATTTGCACTCAAAGAACCATTTTGTATATGACAATCTTTATGAAACAAAACAATATCGGGCAGATACCTCACAGGCCAAATTGGACCGGCTTTCGGACCCCGGGCCGTATGTTTGACACCGTATATGTATGTATTTGGCACAGTTGCAAATCTGTCCATTGTGCGACTTCCGAGGAGACACGTTAACGCTCCATGCTCCACTCGCTTCCCAGAAAAGGTTCTGCCGGCTGATACACGGGAACAAGTGTCCAATTACAACAGAAAACCACCAAGACAATAGTTGGGGGGTTGGGGGGTACATGAGCTCCATTAAACACATCTGAACAGGTCGCCCCGCCAATAGGCCATCGATACCGAACACGCCAAAGGTGGAAACCGTGAACAAAAGTTGAATGAGAAATACACCATTGGGGACAACCTTGATGTTTCCCCAAGTATTTCATTATTAAGTGTTTATTGGCATAAAGTCAAATCCATTTAGAGAAGTAACACAAGTGGGAGAATTTTAAATAAAAACATTTTTGGTTGTGTTTTTCTTTGTTAAAAAAAAACACAGATATATTGGATCAAGTCACTCAAGTGCAAGTTTGAAGCAAGTCCCAAGTCATTTTGTCTTCTGCCAATCAAGTCATAGGTTATCTAAAGTTAAGTCGTATAGTAAAACAGGTCAAGTCTTCCTAATAGTGCACTTTGCTTAGTGTCTGGTCTTCTTCAAAAGACAGAAACAAACCATACGACAAAATATGATATTGGAACACAAAAGAATAGCCTTCAATTCAACAACAGCTTCATTAGTTATCATGTACAAAAGTTGATCAAAGCAGCCTAAATAGTGCGAACAGGCTTATTCAGTTGAATGCGCATCAATGCCTCAATAATTTGGAGGATTTTCAGATCCAAAATGGTGTTGCGTGGAAATGCAGCGGCTCTCCCGATTTGTACTCTTTTAATGTGTTTTGTTGTGTTGCTCGTCATAACCGGACCTAATTATTATGTATGTATTATTATTTGTTATTATTTATTGATTATTTATTTAATATCATTCATTATTATTGCTTCATTATTGATTTTTTTTCTTTGTTATTATTTATGTATCATTTATTTATTATTATCTGTCATCATGTAATAATTATTTGTTGTTTTTATTTATTTATTATTATTTGTTATTATTTATTGATTATTTGTATATTTGTTGTTGTTATTTGTACACTTTGTGGTGAAATTTTAAATCTCATTATACTTGTATGATAATGACAATAAAAGCATTCAAATGAATTTAATCCCAGTAAAAATTCATGCTATATTAAATTAAGTCAATTACATGTGCTTATTGTTTCCTGAGCAAAATATGACAATGACATACAAGTGTTTGAACTCAGAACCAATTTTGAATGACACTGCAGTTTTGACAAAACACACCCTAGTTTCTAGTCAACTCTAATTATTCTTGGCACACTAAAAGGCCATAAAAAGCAGCCTTCTTTTTCAATATTTCAAACTCTTTGTTTTCAACTTTCATAATGTCCAATATCAAATGTTTTTTTTTTTATTGTATTCGAGACTACAATTAAAACAAAGGCAGGACATGTAAAATAAATCACATATGTTCCCATACAGCAGAAGGAAAACGACCCTTGTCTGATTCTGTTGTCAAGTTTTGCTCACTTTGGGAGCCAAAAAGAATGCCAAGACTCTAATGACTTATAATCAGCATGACTATGAAAGGAGAAAACAAAAAGAGTGGTGCCTTGGGGGTCACATTAAGGAGGGGCTTCATTTTAGCACACTGTTATTAATCTCAGCTAATTGCGGCCTCTTCTATTCAGACGTCCTGCAGCTGTACTTTTGGTGACTAAGCTTACGTTTATACTGCCAGGAACTTCCACAAATCAACAACAAAGTTTTTTTTTTTATATTTCTACTCAGAATAAGCCATTTTTCTCAGGTGACCACCTGCTCTGATTGGCAGGAAGTGACGAGAAGATGGGATGAAATTTGCATTCCAGGAGGTGAACCGATGATGTTCTCCTCTTTGGAAGAAGGAATGCATCATGGTGAAATAATTGGCGTCTCACTCCTCTCTGACTACTAGTTAAAAGGGATTCAGATGCTTTGGGATGGCTGTGTGCAAGCACCCCTCCTCCCATGGGGCAGGAGAACATGAGAATTGGGGGATGGGGTTTGTTTGACTTGGGAAGGTTGAATTTGGAAGTTGCTGGAAGCATTTACATACAGAGGTCAGCCTACACGTGCTTATCTATGCCATTAAAATATATTTCATTTCTTCTTTTTTGGAACCCCCTCCCTCCAAAGTTAATGGGAGAAAATCACCAGTAAATTATAATAATTAATTGTTTTTACCATACGCATGGAATTAATATATACAGCAAAAAGTGGTGCAATACAAAAGCGCCATTATCACACGAAGACGTGATAACAACGGAATAGAAATTGCTCAAAGGTAAAACGTGAATAGGGGGGTGGGGGGATTGAGAATACAATTTGCTGTGGGGGGGATTTAGTCATCGGAAAATGTTACATTGATTATTCACTCATAGTGTCGTCTTTGTTACAAGATGTAATAGTTTCTGCCAATTAGATAGCGGCCTTTGTGTTAAACCTAGGAGGAGCGTGTTCATTCTTAGAGATGCAATTTATTATTATTGTTTTCAATACCTTTTTTTATGGTGCAGCACATTATATCTTCATGTGAAATATGTTCATGACGCGAGACGCTTTTGGATCACAATTTTAGCCGTTAGTTGTAGACGAACTGTATACAAATGAGTAATTTAAGTTGAATTTGTCTACTTGAAATTATTCATGAGATGGAATATTAGAATACAATACTTTTTTTCTATTAGTAGTAGTCCTATTTTTATCACGAGATAGATTTATAAAGGTAAATTGATTACAGCTTTTGTGGTGTGTGTGATAATGATCAATCCTTTTGACTGTTTGCAGCCACGCCCCTGCAAGCGGGGTAATTCAAACAATTTCAAACCGAGGAGGAGGAGGAGGAGGAGGACAAGGTGGGGGTGACGTGGCTTTGAGAGGAGGTTTGGGGGGGGAGTTATTAGATATCAAAACAAGGAGCAATGCAACAGCTTTGCTCCAACAAGGACACACTAGTGGAGGATTAGCGCCCCCTGAGGAGGGGCACTCGGATGAGTCAGCAATCTCACATGTTGGTGTGAGCAAGACAAACGCTAACAAATGGAACACTAGTCAGATTGTGAGCGGGGGAAAGTCATCGTCGTCAATTTGCTGCTGCTAATAAAACATTTATCGAACCAATAAGAGTTATTGTTTTCTGATTTGCATTTTTATGTAACCAGCCCCCGACTCCTTGGATGACAAAGCATCCCTTTACCAGTTAAATATCATATTTCTTTGAGGATTGTAACGACATTTAAGTGTCACGATAGATTCCAATTCGACCCCAAAATTGGTCACATTTGAATAGTATTTAGACTTTTCTGCATGTCTGAAAACGACTTAATTAATTTCTTATATCTGCAATTTTGAAAACTCAGGATGGAATCACTGATTTTTTTTTTTTGACGTTCTGCTTGGCGAAAACTGACAACCTAGACAAACTGGTGCCTTTTTCCTCAAAGTGGGAAATCTACTGGAAATGCCCCTTAAGGAATCTTCCTGCCTTACAAAGCTGAGTCGTGTTACAATCTGACAAAATTTATCACATCCTCCAAGAAGCACACACTCTGAATAACACTACTTTAGGTCCGGATCATGTTCACCCCACCGAGGACCAAGTGGAATAATTCCGAGCGGACGTGTCGACAGCCGACGTCTCATCCCGGCCCGGCTCTTAGTGCCGTTCTCTTATCTCCCAAACCAGACCAGATTTATCTTCCCGGGAGGAACTGAATGTGAGCAGAAACAATCAGGCTGATTGAGAACATTCCCTGAAAGGAGTCGAGTTACCAGGGGTGCAATTAATAGATGAAATCTGTCTTGCAATATGATCTTTGTCACTTGAAGAATAATGCATCAAATCCATAACCCAATTATTTATCTGCCGTGGAAATGTTAAAACGGGAAGTGACCCCAGGGTATTTTGGGTCAAATCCTGACAAAAGAGTGTAAGAGGTAAAAGGGATCTCTTTTTCTATTTGGAGGAATAATCACATTTGGCCTTCACCAACCTCCTCCTCCTCCTCCCCCGAAAAAAATGGCTCATTTCCATTTGAAGCCTCTCACCCATAAATGAATGTACAACCATACACAGGCTCACCTCCCCCACAAAGATGCAATTAGCCTAACAAAGGCGATGCTAATCCAGCAACCGGTATGAGTGCATGGGTGGGATGCATGTTTAATGAAGACCTCTCACATTCGTACTGGTCACAGAGAACATTCACAAACGTCACACCTTAAAAGAAAAAAGATGGCTTCCTGTGCCTCTAAGACCCTGCTTGTCACCCCCACTTTGCACCCGCTGGTTTGTGTGAAAATATGATTAGGAGCCATTCATCAAGTTTGCAAACTGATGTAATCTGAGGGCCGTTATCAGACCACCAGCAGATTCATAGCCGGGGGCGGAAACACAAATGCGAATAAAAGAGATGTCTGCAAAACATTCCAGGCAGCCAAAAAAAAAAAAAGAAAAGAAAACAATACCAGACCCCCATATGGGAAAGAAGCTCCATAGAAATTAACAATCACATTAAGAGGTACAATGTTTTCATCAGATTAATGATTGAATTTGACCACAAGGTGCCTGTCAATCTTACTGCATGTGTTTACAAATTGTATGTTTGCCAAACATCATTACTATAACTTAAAAATACTAATATGCATGTTTCTATAATGTGAGCGGAATCCGGAGTAAAAGCTATAGAAACCCTTCAAAAGACTTCTAAGTTGCAGTATTATTTATTAAACATGGTAGTATTGTTATTTTAGGGCCTTATAATTTATTCTTTTATATGCTTGGATAAAGTCAGTATGTAAAACTAAAGTTTGAATATGTATTTTCCACAGCACTGCGACATTGTCACATTTTAAGATTGATTATTGTGAGTTTGTTCAGTGCAATTGCTCAATATCCATTGAATAGCTCATTCGGTAGTCACATTCATCAAAATCAGCCCTATTTTGTTTTAAAATGTTTTTTTTTCCCCGTGTTCCATCACTTTGTTTCATTGTCGCCATGTGGTCATAGTAGGTTTCCATCAATCCAAAATGTAAATGCACCTTAAAATTGGTTTTCAGTCGTTGTTCCCATACTGTTATTATAATCAAAGATTGCAATTATTGAATTAAAAATAAAGCATTCATTCGTAGCACCACTTATATCTTTGTCAGGCGTGCAATAACAATGTAAAATATCTTAGATTGTGCAATATTTTAGAATTTATCTTGCCAGGATGTGACTTTTTATATTTTTATATGACTTATTTATGTTTTTTTTCCCTGGGAAAACACACTTTGTGGAGTAGCACCACCAATTTTGTTATACACAGCTGTGTATGATGACATTAAAGGCTTTAGATTTTCTTTTTAAACTTTCTTCATTTTAGGGAGATTTTAAAATTATTATTATTTTTTTTTAACCAAGTTATGAATCCTTTTTTTTGGAACTTTTCACCTAAACGCAAGTTTCGGGTGTCGCTGTCTTTCAGTCTGCCTAACTAACTGTGCTGGAGTCTCACAGAATTCATCAGCTATTGTTTCCCAAGCGCAGGCATTTTATGATGTCACTGCAAACATAAGCTTTGTCCTCCGATGAAGGATCAGCCGGCGCTTGTGCCCCGCTGGGGTCAAACAAACAGCAAATATGACTCGATGACACAGAAGGGGGTTGGGTGCATGCAGGGACAGATTCCAGCTATTTGGGATACATAAGTTAGAACTATACAACCAATGTTAAGAAAAACATGTCATAGCTTAACACAGATCATGGAATTCTACACGCAATAAAATATTAATCGTGCAGCAACTTTTGGTGTAAAACTCCTTTGTAGCGCTCGCTGTAGCATCAGTTCATAAGTGTCAAACGGCGAAACATGATATAAAGAACATTTTAACTGCTTGTGTACAAATCGTAAAGTCTCTGACATCCCTGTCCATCTCCAAGGACAGAATCAGAAAAAAAATCTAAAGATTACTGTGACAGCATATCATATGGCGCTAGCTAGCACCTGTGCAAGTCTTTCCTTACACAATTGAGACCAGACCAAATAAGACATGCCACTTTTGGGTTCTCTTATCACAGTTGGGAGAAGAGCCCCAAATTTTTATCTCTACCTCTACCCCTAATCACTAACCCACTGCCCCATTCATCAAAATGATCCTATCACAATGAAAACAAGGATATTTCCACCTACGCCTCAACAAAAAGTTCTCCAAACTATCATAAAGTTCTAACAATATAGTTCCTTATTCCCAACAAAGATGCAGTGTCCACTATTGTTGTTAAATCTTTAGCATAAACACATGAGTAACATATCCAAATAAAGTGAATACACAATGCAGTCCACTCCACCCCAGTTTAACTGCTTTTTTTGTGGCTTTTTAGAAGAAGCCCTGAAGGAATTTTGCTAACACTGATACTATTTGGAACTGGTCATATTCCTTCCGGCCTAAGGCACAAACTAAAAAAAAAAAAAAACAACTAAAAAAAAAACACTAAGTATGGGGATATTATACTGTTCAATAGTGTTTTTTTCACCAAACAACTTTTAGAATTACGTTAAAAAGCTTCAGTCTTGGTTACATTGTTTCTTAGACATTGTATAAATGTTTGGGAGAATTTTTTTGTTGTTGTTCTCAAATAATTACAAAGTATCTAATCACATTTTTTGACGTTATCTTTGTACTACTCAGAGTGCTGCGAAGGTCAATTTGTCTAGTACTATAATGGATATATTGCTTGGTGTCATTCAAAAGACAGGCAACATTGCATATTCATTCATTCATCTTCAACACCCCCCCCCCCCCACACACACACATGCACACAATGGCTTGCATCTGTAAAGATCAGATTTCCATCATGTTTGTTTTCTTAGGATAAGGCATGCGAGAACAAAGACAATATTTTCCTTGCTAATAGCCATCTGTTGAAACATGAGGAATTCCTAGCATTGTTTTTTTTTTTAATTTTGTTTTTCTTTTTAAAAGAGGACTTTTTGTTGACCAAACAACAAATTTAACATAAGTATAATTGACAGTGTTGCATATTAATTTAAAGCAATTGTACACGGCACATGTACGCTACAATATTTACTGAGAAACAAATATTTTTGTGTTAAAAGGAACAAGTCCATTTATCTGTCTGTCAATAGGACACAACTTCTAATAAGAACCAGATTTTATTATCTCAGAGAAGAAGAGTAAATCCAAAGAATGGATTAGTGGTGGCTGCTGGAACGGCTGGAGTAATTGTCCTCCAAATGTGAGCATGGAAAAGACAAAGAAACATGCTGACAAGCCACAACGACATGACTAGGTAACACCTACAACACTCCATTTGTGTCCTGCCAAAATATGAAATAAAAGACGATTGTTTTCCAAACATAACAATGCACCGCCTTTTGGTGAAGCGCAAAACCTGAAACATTTGAACCAAAATATACAAAATGGTAGGACCATAAAATCATTGCGTGCCTCTGACAATCATACAAATCCAACTCATTAAAACCAGAAGGACTAGTTGTCAATACTAATTTGGCATTGTCATTGGGAGTCCAATCATAATTGAATGGAAGCCCAGGTCCGTCAATGGCAGCCATTTAGTCAAGGAGCCCACTGGGTAGCACACACGCTAGATACTGTAGCATTCTTTTGTCTATTAAAGGACTTTTATCAGTGTTTCTGTTCCCACCAAGGCACTGCCTATTGTCTGACTCCTAGAATTTCGCCGAACAACCCCCAAACTTTTCCAATTGCTGTTTTTAGTCTTAAATCAGCAACAACAACAAGTCAGAACATCAGGATAATGCTTCCTGACAAGTTGGCTGAGGTAAAAAGACAAAGACAAAACGTTGAAAGAGGCTACTCGACATTTTTGGATTAAAAACCCTGAATTATATATAAAAAAAAGTCCTTCCTTCCCGGGAAAGCGGATGTGGACATTTATGTTGTTTCAAGAGTATCAGCATTGAAGGACGTACGCGTCATAAAAGCCAAATTGCAAACAACAAGGAGAGAAAATGGGATAAAAACCCAAAATTGACCTTATTAGGTGGCATACTTGTCAAGTATCAAGTTACCATACAGAAGTAGGTTAAACAATAGCAGTATGTCGCCTTAGTGTTTAACACAGTCCTTCAATCAAGCCTTCATCCTGAGTTTGCATGTTCTCTCATGTTTCTGCGGCTATTCTGGCTTTTCTTCACATTTCAAAACACTCTCGATAGCTGCACTAAATAGTATAAATAGTGAATGTGAGCGTGAATGGTTGTTTGTAATTGTATGGCGACCAGTCCAGAGAATACAACCTCATCTCTGTGAAAACTAGAAGGAGCTGAACAGCAGTTGATTTGCATCAATATTAGCAGTTATGAATGTGAAAAATGTAATGGCCACATTTTGACAAATCTTGTCTCACAAAATTCTACATCATCAAAAGGGGCATTGTTTCAATTCTTTTACATTTTCTCATTCAGCAGTAACTACTTTTTATACTTGTCTAACAACAACGACAACCAGAATAAACAACAATGAAAGAAGTGCTTTTTTGATGTAAATCAACTTCGCTGTTACGTTTTTGTCATTTAAGTTAAAGCCCAGCACTTTGTTTCGAGGTTTCAACATTAACTTTCCTTTTCATAGTGCTAGTAAAAAGTTGACAGAAACTGGAGCAAGTGAATGAAATCACAGAAAATAAAAGGGCCAAAGAATAGTGGAAAACCAGAAGGGACATTTGAACCAGAGCTTGAGCAGGGTTTGAATTTTTTTTAAATTTT
This sequence comes from Stigmatopora nigra, assembly GCF_051989575.1. Taxonomy (NCBI): domain Eukaryota; kingdom Metazoa; phylum Chordata; class Actinopteri; order Syngnathiformes; family Syngnathidae; genus Stigmatopora; species Stigmatopora nigra. Next base: position 13,474,735 of record NC_135508.1, read on the forward strand.
TTTTAATCCAATTTCCTTAGATGTAAATATGTTAATATGCGGTTAGAGTTTTTGATTTCATGATGGTGACAATTGAACTGTATAAAAGGTATTAATTCTATTGAGATTACCTAGATTTCTAAAATATATGTAGTACTTTGTTTTGCACAAAATTAAAGGGTTCACTCAATAAGTTGTAAAAAACTAACAAACAAAATAATGGTGTTTCCTTTAGTCCATCCATCCAATTTTTCTTATTTTGTCATTCATGCTCAAAATAACCAATGTAACCTACAGAAAAAAAACAATAATTGATTTTCATAAATAATTATTAATAAATAATTGAATAAATCCTTTTAGTGACAGTGCTCAATAACAATGGACAGCTCTTCGAGAATAGTTTTTCCACTCCAAGATGAGCAAAAAGTAATATAATCCTATATTTTTGTAAAAATTGGACATAAAAATGTTACGATTACAAAATATAATCATAATTGTCATATCATAAAGGCTCATTGTGTCGTATTACATTGATAGTCGAGCAAAGATATAGTGTCACTGCCATCAATATGTCAACAATCACTTAATTTCATTAGTGGCATTTAGTGGCTAGATGGCGCATTGTGTGCATACAAAGCAAAGGTCACAATGGTGGAGTTAAAGTTGTCACATGCAAACACACATGATCAGTCATTCTGCATCAAGACATGTTGACACTTTTTTCAATGGCGTGCTTGTGCTCGTTATTTATGTCCGGGAGGAATGCATCTCGCAAAACTTACGATTTCTTTAAGCAGCTGGAGAGTGGAAATGGCTTTTTTTTTGGGAAGGGGGTGGCATTTATGACCCCACTCAAACACAGGAAGGAAGGAAGTAAAGACGTGCCAAAACAATATCAAACTGCAGCAACCTTCAAGAGGAACACACACGCGCGCTTTCATGCACACAAACGTCAATTGCCAAGATTCCTCTGGAATAGACAAATCAAATAATGAATGCTAGAGGTAGAAAAACAATTGACTGGAATTATAGTCAGGACCACTGAATACACATTTCACAGAGGAGGAAAAATTCATATCATAGTGTAGTAGTTCCTAAAGAGTACTGTTCTGGTTTGGAAGAATACAAGTTCAAAGATTGGTAAAAGTAACTGAGAAAAAATGAATAAATATGCTAAACCAATCTTTTGGCATGAGGTGACTTAATATGAATGGAAATAAACCAACAACAAACTATTCAGTTAATTTAACTTTGACATTGTTATCATAGTGATTAACTCAGCTATGCAAACCCATGACTCCTAAAAATTATTGTCAATAATCAAATAAGAAACAGAAGTTATTACATAAAAAAACAAGGATGGTGCTATTTTTAGAGCAGGTCCACCAGCAACTCCTGTGGACCTTCTGGGCTGCCCTTGAGCACCTTATCAGTGATCGCTATGCTAAAGTATCACATATAACATTTTGCCACCTCTCAGATACTTATAGTATGTCTCCATTTTCTAAGAAATTCCTTTCTAAGTGGTCAGAATTCTTGTACAATCCAGATTAGCTGCCAGTCCATTGCAGGCAAAATATAGCCAATCATTGGAGTTTGTATTCCCTCACGATGGACAATTTAGTACAAGAGTGGATAAGGGCCAAATTTCAATTTTCAAACAGTCGGATAGACCTAACCAAATTGGTCATCCATTCATTTTCCTTTTGACTTATCCTCACGAGGGCGGCAGAATTGCTGGAGCCAATCCCAGCTAACTATGGGCAAGACCAAAATTATTCCATGAATTTTGATTGTAGCAGATTAAGAGCCCAAACAAAACACGAACCTCAGCACTTTGATGCAGAAATGTTAACAACTGTGCATCACTATTTTGAAGAATAGATAGAAAAGACAGAATACTGACCTCATAAAAGGACAATTATCTAAATATAACTTATTCAACTTGTATTCGAACTGTTCTTTTGTACCAAGGTTATGTTGAAATGATTTTATTAGCCTTCCCTACAAACTACCAGATTAGAAAGAAAAGAAATAAAAATCCCCTGCCAAGTTCAAGTGCAACCTTAACCTTTTAAAAACAAAAATAAATATCTATATGAAGTCAAGAGATGAACAAGAAGCCAAAAGATGGGAGGCTAGAAGAACAGCACTTTATTGAAAAATCAATCAGTGCAGAGAAACAAGGCTTTTAAGGAAGTCGGGCCATTGTGTGCATTAGAAGATTTTCTATTTGCGAGACGCACAAAGAAAAGGACCTGAATGGATTCATCTGAGGAAAAAAGAAATCAATATTAAAAGCCTGCATTTGAGGACTCTATTAGGGGAAATGTGTCAATCTATCTGCTGCCTTCTTCTGGACTATCTGGCCAACTGCAGTCCAGCTATTCCATTCAAGAAATTTATGAAGGAAAAAAATAAAAATCACACTGCAAAGAGCTAATTTTTTTTCCAGTTTTTTTAGTTGTAGATGTTTTTAAAAACATCTCAGTCAAACTGCTTTTGGGTATGGGGAGCAATTGTAGTACAGTGTTCCCTCGGTCATCGCGGTTAATGGGGACCGGGACCACCCGCGATAAGTGAATTTCTGCGAAGTAGGGGTTCCCCTTCAAAAATGCTTAATTTGAATCCTCCCCCTGTATACAGTACACCATTAAGAATGCGGGTAGAGAGAGTGAAATTCCTGTTATAACAAAAAAAGGACACTAAAATATGTTGTCTCAATGTAATATTTGTATTTTTTTTCCCAAAGAAATCCGTGAAGCTCTGAGTCCGCGGTGGCTGAACCGCGAAGTAGCGAGGGAACACTGTATATCCATGTAGCAATACACTTTTTGCCTCATTAGTCAAATTAAGTTACATTATGGAGAAATGTTGTTGTCTAGGTGAGGACAAAAAGTGTACTGTACGATTACAAATAATTTATAAATAGCCCTTGATGGTCAAAGACAAAAAAAAAGCCCCCGGGCCCCACTGGCATGAATGAGTACATGGGTCCACATGGTCTATTTTCACAGCACCTCTTAATCAATTGGTTATTCTAAAAGCTTTAAAAAATCAATCATCATAGCAAGAAAACGAAGGTGAACAATTGACTTCCAAATAGTTCTTTACTGTACACTGCAAAACCTAACATCTTCTCATTCTACAAATAAATAAACATAACTTAACCTTGTAAAACAGAGTCACTCTTTCCAATCTAAAACACATTTTGTAGTCCTAACTCATTTAATGTTAGTACAATAACATTTTGGAGCATTTGAAGAAGAACTGTTAATAGAATCAAATGCTTCCTCAATAACTTGATTTACTTTGTTAACAATAATCATTTTAAAAAGGGGGAATTACATAAACAAGCTACTGTTGAGTTATTATTTTTAAATCTCAAAGAATGTGGTTTTGAATTATGAAGGGAACAACTAAAACATGTAGCTTAAATGACGCCTCCAATGAAAATGTTGCGGTGGTCACATGCTAAGGCACTGCCCTCGACCGTCCCCACCTGCCTGGGCCGGCCCGGTCGGACATGTTGAGTTCACTGTGCTAACGTTCCCTTCTGTCACCACTGTCACCTCTGCACCACCCTCTTGAACCAAGGTGCCCAATTCCTCCAGTTCAGTACAGGACGTAATGAAAGCTTGGGGGAGGACGCCAGATGCCTGAGCGCCTATCGTCGGGTGAACTAAGGTCTGCTGCAGAGGGCTATCACTGTCCTCGGTGGAGTACAACGGCGTCAAAAGGACCGTCTGGGGTACCAAAGTGGCGTCTGTGCTTTCAGACAATCTGGGGGGCTGCAAAGGTGCCAGCAGATTGACCTGCTGGATCACAGAGTTCACCACCACATCCTGGTGTTCGGGACTCAAAAGAACCATTTTGTTGGGACTTTCCGCAGAGGAGACGATTATTTTTAGCTGTGTGCTATTGTAAGGGACCAAGGAATCCACGTGAACAGGGACTTCCGCCAGAGGGGACGTCAAGGGGGTCCCTTGCACTCTCGGTGGATTGACACTCTCCTTGTGCTGTTTTCGGTGGCTCCTGAGGGAGTCCTCTCTCACAAACGAAGCGCTGCATGAGTCACAGCTGAAGGCTCGGGCAGCTTCAAGTTTGGCCCGGTATCGAGAGCTGATGGGTTTCGGGGGTTCGTCGCTCGCCCTTTTTACGCCGGCCTTCTCGGGCGTGCCGGAATGGAACCTTTTCCTGTGGATGACCAAATTGCTCCGCTGTTTGGAGGCGTAGTTGCACGAGTCGCACTTAAAGGGACGCTCCTCCGAGTGGATCCTTTCGTGAACTTTGAGGGCGCCTCGACTGGCGCAAGAGTACGTGCACTTTGGGCACTGAACGGGCTGAACGGGCCTGTGCTGGCGTGAGTGCTGCCGGAGCGCCATTTTGCTGGCGCACGCAAACTCGCAGTGAGCGCATTGGAAGGCGTTCTCGGTGCAGTGTTTGATCTGAATGTGAGACTTGAGGTTACCTTTCATGGCGCAGCGGTACTCGCAGAGGTCGCATTTGTAAGGCTTCTCTCCAGAGTGCACCCGAACGTGTCTTTTCAAGTCGGAGTTGATTTTGAACTTGGCCTGGCATTGCTGGCACTGAAAAGGTGCGTCTCCTTGGGGAAGAGACAACACGAGACGTCAAAAAGGATGGCCTCTCAATCCGTTGCCTTACTCCAGTTCCAATCACGGTTCTCTTTCATTCAACACCAAAGCAGTTGACGTCAATTTCTTCTCATATTGCTCAAAGAAAGCTTTACCACCAAGGCTTGGTTACATGACAATGACAACCAAGTCAACTGTACCACATTTAGGTTCAAATCTTTTTTTACTGGTTCATCCAGTATGCGTTTGAATCGGACCACTGTGTTTACACTCGACTAAACAAAGCGCCTCGAGAAAAACTGCAGCTTGCAAGTGTACATGCTGATAAATCATAAGTGTTGAGGAAGGATGAGAAAGGACAGCTATGTAAACGATGTAAATAGCGGGATGATGTGATTTAAAACACCAAAGCGTTCAATAAGCAAGAGGAAATCCGGTGGATACAATTGAGCTTTTTTTTCTTGATTTGGAGCTTTACCAAAAAGAAGAAAAACAATATCCGATTTTTTGTTTTTGTCTTTTTAAAAGCATTTTATCGGGGTGTAGGAGGTTTCAAGATGGCTGGTGTTTGACGAATTCTCACCAGGCATCACAGGTAGTCCTAATTTTGAGTTACCTCAAAATTTTGTGCGGCTCCAGAAAGTAAATCACGAGTGCCAACTTTCGGTATGAGGATCAAATTTAAGTGAAGAATATAAATAGATGTATATTGTATTTCCTGATTTTCTCCGCTTATTTCAATCAATAATTGCAATTTTTAATCCATTTTTTTCTTTTTGTGTTTCTAGTTCAAAAATCATTTCGTAAAATCTAAAATTAAATATAAAAATATGTTCTGTTTTCCACTTTAATATTGAATATCATTAAAAAATATATTTTGGCACAAATAAACATTGTTTTAGATTTTTAAACAAAATATATAGAGCTATTGATCAATTTCTTTTTATCCGATTACAAAACAAAATCTAAATATTATTAATAAAATGGTCCGTCCCACAGTTTGACACCCTTGCCTTAAAGCGTCTTCATAAATCCAAAAATCTAAAAAGCGAGACTGATGTGTATTAAAATTAAAAAATACCAATTTTTAAAGACGTTTCAAAATTGTGATTAAGACCTTTTATGAGATTTTAGGAGGATTTTTAGAAATTTGGCTTTGGTCTTCAATTGAAATTGTTGGATTTAAGACCTTTTGAGTCTTTTTTAGTTTGACATTTTGTGGCTAAAATGTAGTTGTCCGTTGTGGTTGACAGTGTCTCGTGCAAATGAGCAACCCACCGGTGTGCGAGCGGAGGTGCACGGTGAGCTGGCTGGAGTTACGGCTGGCGTAGGGACAGATCTGGCACTTGAAGGGCCGTTCGTCGTAATGGATTCGCATGTGCTTTTTGAGGCTGCTGCTGTCGGCCGCCGCATAGGAGCACAGTTTGCACTTGTGAGGCTTCTCGCCCGTATGCGAGCGGCTGTGCATGTTGAGCTTGTCCCGCCGGCTGAAACGTTTGTGGCAGAGCTCGCACTCAAACGGCTTTTCGCCTGAAAGTGTCGATGAAGAAAAAAGACAGCTTGACGAACAGGTGCAAACACTCTGATCGCTTTTAAAAGTGAGGGAGAGACAAAAACGTACCTGTGTGGGTTTTAAGGTGGCGTTCCATGTCTTTTTGGCCATACTGCGTCTTAAACGTGCACCCTGAAGAAGAGGAAAGGATACATGTGATACACTTAAGGCCACCTTGAATATTTTATTTTTATTTCATAAATAATTGCCACCTAATTGCAAGAAAATGGAAATGTTTTGGGAATTTTTTTGTTATCATTACTTTTTTTATTCATGCTTTGTTTTATTTTAGGTGCATTGTTTTGGGGCTTTTTTTGTATATGCAAGTTATATCCCCCAAAAGTTGGGACAATGTGAATGAATAGAAATAATAATTCATGGTAAGTAGTCTTTTCAGCTGAGTTTATTTTATGTTTTGTTCTAATGGGATAAGACATGATGACCCACCTGAGAAACAGCAACTGTGCCTCTTTGATGTCAGCGTGTCTTTGAGCTTTTTGGTCTTCTGGGGTTTTGTCAGGATCTTCTTAACACCTCTCAAAACACACGACTGGAAGGTCTCCTCCAAAACCACCTCAATACTGGCACCTTAATAGGATGGCAAGATAATTTGTGATTCATCACTTTTTTTTAACATGCTCAAAAGTCAGTGGAAACTGTGGGAGACGACTAAAATGTTACCTTTCCATGATAAACTGTGGTTAAAGGATATTGGAAAAAACTGAGATTGCAGCTTTTTGGGTGTTTGCGACCTTGCAATTAAAATACATGTTTGTTTTTTTCACCGATGACTTTAATAACTACTTTAATAGTTTTCCCAAACTATGGCTGACTCACATTTTATACCATTGAGGTCAGAGCAGGTCACGGACAAATAAATGATGAAAGAAAAGGTGAAGGAATAAAGCCAGGATGAAGAACCTGGGATGATATTCACCTGACAGCAAGGGAGCTGCTGATGTTGCAGTGGTTGAGGTGTCACGAGGAGGTAGTGAGCATCCATTCTGCTTATGGGCCAGAAACACTTCGAAATTGTTGTATTGCTGCTTGCAGAATCCACAGATGTGGATGTCAGGGCTCATTTCCACCACTACAGATTGTCCTTCCAGAGGTTAAAATCAAGTTATCAAACACGTACATGCTAGATCCACTGGTAAGAAGACATGAGAAAATTGATGTTTATTTACTTGATCATGTTTTTTTTTCTTACCTTCTGTGTCGTATGCTGCCATTGTGGGGATACTTTTGCGACAAAGAAAGTCATCTTCTGGCTCCTCTTTGGCAAATCACGTTTGTTACTGGCCGGTCCGGAACACAAACTAGCCTCCTCATTTTGGATTTTAAATTGCGAATTGTAAATTACAATATCGGAGCAAATAAACAACAGTACAGAAGGCAAAACGTCGGCTTGGCTGCGTTTTGCGACGAGCTCACTGTGTTTACGGCTGCATCGCACGCGCGTGCGTACACAAACTCCAGCTTCCGCGGACGGTGACGTCACGAGACATCGGTCATTTAAATTATTTTATTTTGTGTTTTCATCACTAGTTTCAATTTGAGTTGACTTTAATCTATAAGACAATATAAAAAAAACAACATAACGACATAATGCAAAGCAAAATGCATCCTCTTTGCATATTATATTCACACTTGATCAGTTATTGTGACTCTATATGAGGAATTAGTTTGGAAAAATACTTCAGGGCATTGTTGGTCTCTAATATAAATCTGAAATAATAAAAATAAAAATAAAAAACAGTATGTTGTAATATGTCCATTTTATTGGTACTTTATTATTGAAGTGTTTATACCTCAATTTCTCTCATATATTTGAATTTAAAATAAAAATTAAAAACCCAAACAATCTTTATAATGTAGTGGTTAATTTATCCTGACTTTGATGTGAGAAAACTCGGATTGATTACCTCCCAGTCGATAAATGAAATAAAAATATTATAATATATAAAAGAAAATGACAGGTAATGTCAAATTAGAACTAGAACACATCTTGACAGATTTTCTGATTGATCAATACAACTAACACACATCACCCTAGTGTACATTATGCCAATGCAGAAAGAACTTTTAATTTTGCAGGTATCTATCCGTTTATAAAACTAATATACTCCATGAGTAGTTTGCATTTGAAGTCATTTATTTGACCAGTTGACGTGTTCACCGACAACTACTGATGTCTACAAGGCCCAAACAACACATGTCAGCAAATGGGCCTGAAATATAGCACTTACACATTTAAACACATACACACACATGCTTCCATCTCTCAAGTTATGTCATTTTAGTGGCTTGTTGGGGCGAGTGAATGAGAAAAGCCTCGTTATGCGCTGCTGGTGTGAATAAGCCGTGAACGTGACTGACGCGCGGTGCTATTTTCACTGGCAGCTCCTTAACTGGTTCATTGCTACTGGGAGGCTGAAGACTTTGGCCTGATTCCCACCCTGCTGAAACAGCACAATCAGGCAAACAAGAAGTCCACACACACACACACACACACACAGAAATATAGAACATAGTAGCTTTTAACACGTCAGACTTGGACACATAGATTTCGTCTCCATGGATACACGTGTGGCAAAGACACATTGCGTCAATCAAGGAATTAATAGTTTGGCGGACCAAAAATTTGATGACAAAGCACAAAAAGGCAGCGACCAGAAAGGCGCTTGAGCAAATAAATAATTAGACGAGTGTGAGTGAACGGCGTGGAAATCTCATCCATATAAATCTGCTGTGGTTAAATGTGCATCAAAAGAGCACATTTAGACGTGGCATACGAGGGACCCACAGACAAACTCATTAGAAATGATGAGTGACATTTGACTAAAATAGAGAGCGGGGCTTTAATACTGTTCTTTGATCAATTTCTTCCAGTGTTGATTAACTTGCCTATGCCAACATTGTCAGTAGTGGTTGTAACTCCTGCCTCACAGTCCAAAGATTCTGGGTTCAGAGCTTCCTGTTAGGATTTGGCATGGTCTTCACAGACATGCGTCCATTTTCATCAGGCAAAAAGGTTAATAGAAGACTAATTTGTGATTGGTGGATGTTTGACTATATTTATCTAAACACTGATTTGCAGGGGAACCAGTCCAGTCCATGGTTTATTATGTTATTGTCGGTACAAGACTGTTCAGGAGGCTAAAAACCTGAACACTTATATTGTATTCATAAGTATATGCATAACATTGTCAATTTCTATGATAGACTCATCCCACAAAACAAAGCAGTTCAGATTTGAGGAAATTGTGGTTGTTCTTAGCTGCTCAGCTACATACCTGTCAACCTCGAACCATTTGTGATCTTACCAAATTTTGTTTTCGCCCTTACATATATGTATAAATACATGGAAAATCTTACCACTTTACTTTTTTGTAAAAAATCACGAACAACAAGTAGAAAATGTATGTTTATGTGTTTATTGCTTTCAAATGAAAGTAAACATAAACAAGGGAACAGGAAACGGAAATCACATGGTGAAAGTGTTACAAAACGAAATGTTTATCATGATCTTTTTTTTTTAGCCAATCAGAGGCGCCGGTACATATATCACTTGGCAGACATGCGTTTCCGGGAAGAAACAATGGCGGATGGTGAAAAATGGCTAGAAAGTGCCTTAATTTTTTTTTTTTCTCAAAATCACCGTTTAGCGTACCATTTTCATGTGTACAGCGTACCAATATAAAAATGGGCTTTCAGTTGTACCAATTACGGCGAGAACGTACCAGTTGACAGGTATGCAGCTAACTTTTCTCTTCTTGTATATGTCCCGCAAAGATAAAAGGATGAGAGAACAGTGTACAGTAATACCTCGTTTATGGCGGTTAATAGATTCCCAGACCTGCCGCAATTGGTGAATAACCACAATGGAGGGACAGTGTTTTTATTTAATATTATTTGGACTTTTAAAAGCCTCTTTGTACTATTATTTAACTCCTGGAGGGAGACACTTGCTCCTACTAGCCAGTGAAATACTGGATGTCTATCTCCATTGATTGTCATTATTAGGATTAGTTAAATGACGAACTTTATCATATACTATTTTTGTATTTCACGGAATGTTAATTATTCACAGTGACTGTTAAGGGCACATTTTTTTTAAGCCAATTTGCATTGGTAGATAGAGCTCACATCTTTTTTATATATATATTATAACTTCACTCAACGGTCAGAAAAATGCAATTTTCAATCGATTTAATGACGATTGAACACTGGGCGAATTATCACATTTTCAGAAGATATCCTTAGGGGCCTTCAAACGTATTCATTATCGGGAAATCAGCCAAAAACTCTTACAAAATGAACCTTGGGTGATTACTTAGCAGACATTACGCTCCCAGTCCAAATCGGGCACAATGGTGGGGCAGGATAGTGATTTGGAAGGTGTGTGCAAGTTTGCGTCCATCGCATGATTTTCTCCAGTGGAGGTGTGCCAGCTGCTTACATTTGCTTAATGGCTCCAGGCTGTCATCAGACATCAAGGCCTGCTGCCACACACGCTTTTATTGTCCACTGACTTGTAGGGCAACAAGAGCAATTATACCTGGCCTCCACCTGAGGGCACCCCAATAACATCCAGTCTGCTTTACACTGTGTGTCCTCACAGTGTCTTTTTTTAACCCCCACTTCAAAACTGCTCCCATCATATTTAGGCATCAAATATTAATCCAGCTTTGTCACTTAAGGGCACGCTGCTGCAGGTTTGGCTTTGAGTCATTTTGCTCATTATTATTTGATGTCATTCAGGAGAGCCTCATTTAAGATGATTAGGAGTTAAAGGAGACGCATCAAGTCAATGAGTGCAAAAATAGTGCACTTTGAGTTTATTTGGGTGGGTTTAGTGCATCCACAAATATGAACTTTATTCTTGGATAGAATTTGTGAAATGTTATTTTATTAATATATATTATAACTGTTGACATAGGTGACAATTTGGGGTATTTTTTCATTGTCTTGGAATGGGTATGAAATCTCCATCTTTGGTTTTGGACAAAATTGACTAGTTTGTGAATTTTGAATAGAAGACATTAGTATCCTATTTTTTCAAAGAGACCCTAGTATCTTTGCTAGTTTGTGTTAATAACAATTTTCTATTATTATTATTATACTATTATTATTTTAAATGAAATTTGACCATTAGTGGATGATTTTGTTTATCCTATATATAAATTATAACTATTATAAGAAAATTAAATGTCCATAAAAAATCAGTTAGTACCATTAAAATACACAAGAAAACGCAAAATAAGTACATAAATGAACACAGAAAAGTTACGAACAAAATTCTAAACTACTCTCGAAAGAATGCTATCTGCAAAATGGAGACCAGTCAATAGTGACAAATTCACAAAATGTAAACATTAAAAAAGTCTAGCCAATCACAACGCAATAATTTGTATAAAATGTGCCCTAAAAAAATGTCAAAGCAGAAACAGCCGGTGTCAACAAATTCAGCCAGTTTCACTTGACAAATACAAGATAACAAAGAAAAACCAATTTGAGTTAAATCCAAAGGTCATTCCTGAACCAGGAGTTGAAGTCAAATAAGCTTCTCTTTTGGCCTCAGTTCAAACAGAAAACAGATCAGGCATTTCAGACCTTTCAAAACGCAAACCAGTCATCAATGCCTTTCCTTATTCCATATTTACAACTGGCACTGCTTCTTTTCTAAACAAAATAACCAATCGCAATCGACCACTTTGTGGCCTGCAGTCTGCAATGGCATATTATTTGATGTTCCATAGTTACTTCCTAAGCATCAGGTGCCTCTTAGGTAAAAGGTTTACATGCTGTCAGCAGCCTCCACACACTTTATCATCCTTCTGACTTGCACACATGAGCAAAGCGCAGTCATGGCATGTAGAAAAACCACACGTGCTCACAAGCTATGGTCTTTGTATGCGTGAAGTGATGCGGATGATATAGCTGCGGAACACATAAGAGCTATTAATGTGCCCATACAGAAATTATAAAATCAATTCAAGAAGCAAAAGGACGCCACGTTTAACAATACCTATCCTTATGTCATCATAGATCCTGTAACAAGTCAATTAAATTTCACATTTTGTCATTCATTGTTATAGAAACAGCTATTTTGGCTGGTGTTTTTCGCGCAGCCAATAGAGGGCCTGCTACATCAGATCAGCAGATCGAGTCGTTTTGAGGCCTGTAAACTAGTGCTCCACTTTGCTGCCGCTGACATTTTGGAAGTAGCGGGTCAGCAAAATGAAGAAAGCCAATTGAAGAATATAAAGCACTGACATTTCTTATCACGGAGCACCCCCCCCCCCCTCTATTTACATGGGTTTTAATTAGCACCATTGCTCTGGGATGTCAACGTTTTTGGGTTTCAGGTGTCTGTATTATGAGGACACCAGAAAATGAGGCCAGGAGTTGATCCAAAACTATAATGCACGTGGGCAATTACTATGGCCCACATGAAAATTCGACCTTCAAAATGTATATATCATTAGCTTTACACTATTTCCTTTTCTGAAACAGACAATATACAGCAAGAAGCCACTGATTTCATCTTGGACACACTTGGAATTGAATCTATTGCCAGATTAAAACCAAAAAAGCAAAGAAACAGTACGACAACAATTCTATAAATATGTAAAATGAGTTATTTAATGAGGGATGTTTTCAATAGTAGTTTATTTGTACTAATCTGAGTGACATCATGACTAATTGAATAAGAAAAACACTACTAGAATGTCAGCAGTGGTGACAAATGCGTGGAATATGTGGAAAATGTATTGTAATTTGGGTGGTCCTAAAAAATTGGTGGAAAAATGACTTTCAATTGTCTTCTCAATGTAATTTACTGTAGTTCAAACTCAAAAGTCATATTATGACTCCATCGATTTAAATTTTATTGATCTCTCTCTGCACACAGCGTAAAAAAGGTTAGATTTTTAAAAAGTGTCTATAAATTGGTGATCATTTGACCAGTGTTTTTGTCATCTTTCCAAAATTTAAAGGGAGTTGCTGCACAAGGAAGCAACTCAAGGTACTCTAACTCATAACCTATGAGCAATGATAAATCCACAATTGATTAAATAGCTCTGAAACAAAAAATTATTAAAGATCCAAAATGGACCTCCAAGGAACGATTTCATTGTGATCTGTCCTGTCCACAAATAATACAGGAAAGACTTAAAATGATAGTGTACACACCAACAACTACAACAACATCAGTGGAGAATTTAGCGGCCTTTTGACCTGGAAAAAAAAATTGGTTGAAAGGAGACTAGTGAGGCTTTGGAAAATGATACACGGATAGCGTTAAGGAGATTGTGATCCAGCATCAACTCATGTCATGCTGACTTATGACATTGTAGGTCAGGCATGTCCAAAGTCCGGCCCGCGGGCCAAATAAGGCCCGAGGACAAATTTTGACCGGCCCACGGCCTCTATCATGAAATCAATAATACACGGCCCGCCAGCACTGTTGACCACAGTATAAAATAAATGTGTACAAAAAGCTATTTTTCACTTCACCAGAAGATGGCAGTAGCCCCGTGGCCGCACTCTGGCCGCCGTGACCCTTGCGTCATTGTTTCAGCCCAGCCCATTTCTAACATGTAAACAAAAAAAGGAAAGTTGACCGGGAGGGCCGCCGCATCCAGGAGAAGTGGAAATTTGAGTATTTTTTCACTGAAATACGAAACAACTGTGTCTGCCTAATTTGCCAAGAGACTGTGGCTGTTTTCAAGGAATTCAACATTAAGAGGCACTACCAGACGAAACATGCTAGCTACGACAAGCTAACTGGGAACGAACGCGGTGAAAAAGTGAAGCAACTGGAAGCTGTTTTAACGGCACAGCAAAGCTTTTTCACAAGAGCCCGTGAGTCAAATGAAAATGCCACGAAGGCAAGCTACGAAGTGGCAACGCTAATTGCAAAGCACTGCAAACCTTTCAGTGACGGTGAATTTATTAAAGACTGTGTAATGAAAATGGTTGAGAAAATTTGTCCCGCGAAGAAGCAAGAGTTTGCCAATATTTGCCTGGCTCGTAATACTGTGGCACGGAGAATTGAAGACGTTTCATTAGATATTAAGAGACAGTTAGAGGCAAAAGGAACTGAGTTTGACTTTTTCTCGTTAGCGTGCGATGAAGACCTGGACTACATACTGCAGTCAAGATCCCAGTATCACCCTTCACATTAGTGCAGGCAAGATATTTGTTAAGTCCTCTGAGTTGAATAAATTCTTAAATCTCAGTTCATTATTTTTTTTGTGATGGTCAAAATCACAGTTTGAATATGCAGTGATCATTGTTTTGTTTTCAGCACTGTTCCTACAGTGAGCATATAATAGTGAATAATATGTGATGTTTCACATGAACTTAGATATCCTTGATAGTTTTCTTAATTTTTTGTGGTTTGCGATTTCGGTAAAAACCTAAATGTAAAAAAAATGTAAAAGTAAAAGTATGCCATTTGTAATTAAAAAAAATCCCAAAAAGTTAATTTGCATTTAATGTTAATGGTTCAAAGAATGTCAGGCTAAAAGTCGGCCCGCACACATTTTCACCTTACCAAATCTGGCCCTCTTTGCAAAAAGTTTGGACACCCCTGTTGTAGGTCATTAGATGCAATATTTCCTCATTCCCACTGTGGCCAGAATCTGGGGTTTTGGATTACCAGTCCCTGAAACCTCTGGTTTGGGTTGCCTAGGACGGGAAAAAGTCTTTAAGGGCTTTGAATTTGGGGATGTTATTGAAGCAGATCCTTGAAAGTCCTTTAATAGAGTATATGTATTGTAAGCTATGTATATACTGTACAAGTAAATTTGCACGATAGTCGGCAAATACTGTCAATTCTCTGTATATAGATCCCATAATACAGGTAGGATGGAGTACACAACCATTCAAAAATATGAAATAAAGGAAATATTTTCTGGATGGTTGCACAACAAATAATAAGCTTAGACACCATCACAGGTGGCGTCCCAATGTCAGGCGAATGAAGCTTTGCTCATAATGACTGGTAAGAGGTATTCGGAGATAATAATGCCAGACCTCACAACTGCCAAATTTTGACTGCCCATTTAAATCTCCCTATCTTAGCCATGCAAGAAAAAGAATAAGGGAGGAAACTAAAGGGAGGGTCCCTGTCATGGCCTTCCCCCACTCACTTCACTCCACTGGAAATCCTCTCGTGTCAAGGATTTGAGACCGAAAACGATGAAATGCTGCAGCAGCTATTTTGTTTCAAACTCTCCAAAATAGTTGCGAGCCGTCTCCTGTGACAGCGTGCGGCGCCAGCTCTTAGCGGCATGTCACACACTTGCTGTGCCAAGAGAGCGGGAAATCACGTTGACGCTTCAAGAGAGAAGCGTTCACCTGACAGTCAGCGCCCGAGTTGTGACGACGCAAACGGCGTTAGCAAAAAGCAACGTCAATTAGGGACGGAGCTCAAAACCTCAACCATTCATCACCAAAGACAAAAAATGGACTATTTTCAATAGTACCATAGAAATAGTTTCTTCTCATTCCTCAAAACAGAAGAGACAACCCGTAGTCGTCTTTCTTGGCTTACAGTCAGTCATTCATTTTCATCATTTTATTCTCAATGCTAAATGCTAATCAAATATTTTGTTAAATTCAAACACACACGCGTACACACAGATGTATTTAGACATATACAGTGTTCCCTCGCTACTTTGCGGTTCAGCTACCGCGGACTCAGAGCTTCGCAGATTTTTTTTTGGAAAAAAAAATACAAATATTACATTGAAACAACATATTTTACAATTTTTTTTGTTAGAACATGAATTTCACTCTCTCTACCCGTATTCTATATGGTGTACTGTATACAGAGGGGGTAAAAAAAATAAATAAATTAAAAAAAAAATTAAATTCAAATTAAGCATTTTTGAAGGGGAATCCCTCACTTATCGCGGGTGGTCCCGGTCCCCATTAACCGCGATGACCGAGGGAACACTGTATTCACATGCCGTCCATAGTTGAATTGGCAATAATAATAATGATTGCATTTTTTTGCAGGTTTGAAACCACCTATGATTAGATTTCATTTTTGAATAAAGAAACCCACATCAAGTTCCAGTACTTTGTTCAATTTTGCACATTTCTATAGCTCAGTGTTTTTTTTTTCATGGAACGCTAAATAATAATATTAGTGAAACTTGATTTATAAGAATATGTTTGATTATTTCCAGTGCATTGTTTCATCTGATTGACACTTGAATGAGTGTCTCTTTTGTTCATTTGGAACACAGTTTGCTGCTGTTCAAGCACCACCGCCTTTAGTGGGCCATGTTCAAAATGGCCCAAGACAATTCTGCTTTTATCCGATACGCTGTCAAACGGACTGTTTTGTAGTGAAACGGTTATGGCTCAATGAAGGCTAAGTGCAATGCAAGGTAATGTGGTCCAACGGAAAATGTCTGGTGGCTGCAATCATCTCCTGTGCGGTGCCAGTAGTCACTGTGTTAATTTTACCTTCAATTTTACGCTTTTGGATTATTACACTTTGATGGATCTGTCTTTGTTACCATATCTGCTCAGAAGTGGTCATCCAGTTGGTATTGTTGTGTGAAATTGGCAGTGAATATTATCATTAAAGGGAGCTTGTTTGTAGCACTGGTATGTTAGGCAACTATTGTGTGCTTATGTCTGTTTTAAGTATTACAATAGAAGCACTTAACATTTGAGAGCTCAAAATCAAGTCTAATTTTTTTTCTTGCATTTAAAATAAGAAACAAATTGGAAATTTAAATCCATAAAAGTATTTTAAAAAACTCATGGCTTGAATGTACACTAAGTATAGAACACAGAGGATGGAAAAGCACAATTGTTTGCAAATTAGGAGAAAATTTCCCTCAACATTCGTCAAGACAGAATATTCTATTATAATAATTTTTCAAAACTTTACATCCTCCAGCGTTGCTTAGGATGAGAAGGGTACATCCTGATTATCTGTGTGTGTGTGGCTGACTTAACTTTCTCGAATAAGGATCCCTTTGCACGTCTACAAAGATAAGCAGTATTGAAACTAAATAACATGGAAAGCAAAAGCTTATCAAGATGAAACAAAGCACAACAGTACAAAAATCATCCATCAACATGCATCATGTACTGTATTTGTTTGCAGGGCACAGCGCGCTCACCTCATGATTGAAATATTATTTTACCGTCATTTGAATTATTTATGGAAACTGGATTCATTGTTTGCTAAATGTGTTTTTTGCCATATATTATTCAAAGGGGAGGTTCACAATCTTTGGTAGTGAAGTTATCTGAGGGACTTGAGAGATCTTTATTTTCATGTTCTTGTGTGTTTTTGTCCTGGATGAACACGTTGCTGAATTCGTCACTACTAACTCCTTTCACACCAAATGAGCAGGTAGATTCACATTCCCCATAAATGTGGTACAGCGTTCCCTCGCTACTTCGCGGCTCAGCCACCGCGGACTCAGAGCTTTGCAGATTTTTTTTGGAAAAAAAATACAAATATTGCATTGAAACAACATATTTTACAGTTTTTTTCTGTTATAACATGAATTCCACTCTCTCTACCCGTATTATATATGGTATACTGTATACAGGGGGGGTAAAAATTAAAACAAATAAAAAAAATAAAAAATAAAAAAAAGTTTTTTTTGAATTTAATTCAAATTAAGCATTTTTGAAGGGGAATCCCTACTTCGCGTAAATTCACTTATCGCGAGTGGTCTCGGTCCCCCTTAACCGCGATAACCGAGGGAACACTGTATTCTGACGAGACATTGTCTCTCCGTGAATTAGAAACTGATCTGAAATCATTCATACAATCACCTTCCCATTCTACCTATCCTCATGAAGTTTGCATGGGTGCTGGAATCTATTCCAGCTAACAATGGGCAATAAGGTGTACCCCGGATACACCCTGAACTGGTTGCTAGCCAATCGCAGGGCACAAGGTGACAAACAAACAACCACACAAACGCACACATACCTAAAGACAATTTTGAAATGGTCTATCAGGGATGTCGGAAGAAACCAGAGTACCCGGACAAAACTAAAGAATGTACTCAAGATCCACAGAGGAAGGGATGAGCTGAGATCAAACCATTGATCACAGAACTGTGAGACTCATCTGATAACCACTCATTCACTGTGCCACTCATTATTTAAAATGAAAATGAAAATTCCCAGCGTTTATGATCAAGTGGAGTTTCCGCGCTTAAGAATTTCAAGCCCAGCGTCCCTCTCGGAGACATTTGACTGGAAATCTGGCGGCCAGAGCGAAGCCATCCGTTAGCCTTGTGTCACTAATGTGACGGGGGTGGGGGGTAACATTGAAAGCGGTGGGCTAGCTGTCAACTGCTAGGTGATGTTTTAGGACTAAGCAGTGATACTTCGTTAATTAACCTTCACATTCTATGTAGATCCGCTCATCAAGATGCAGTTAATTAAAGAAAGGTCATTCCAAGGGCTGCGTATTATTACAATGGAGGGATGGCACTGCTTTGAGCCAGATAACACCAGGGAAAAAGGACGCAAGAGAGGAGGCCTTCCGTTGCGGTTTGAAATGGCAGACAACTCGCCAAAGCCATTTTCTGACCCCTGATCGCGTTGCACACAAAAAGGGTTTCAAAGGTGGCTTTTTTTTGGTGTGTTTTTACAAAGAAGCATCTTGACTAGAGACTCTAATGGAAGAAACTACTGTAAAATATTCAGTGCACTCAATCGACAGCATCTATCTTTTAACATCTCCACAGTTTATTCCAGTCATCTTTCAACTTTTAGATGGACAGCCTCTCTCTAAAACTTTAGTCCATCTTGTTGATAAAACTCAGAGTTAATAATTAAGATAATAAAGGACTATTCATCAAAAACCTATTTTGCGAACCCTGCTCTTTGATTCTAATCATGTAAACTTTCCCAATTTACTCAATGGTAAACAATGGGTGTTTTTTTCTTGTTCCTTCTTTTCTTGGGCCTCATAGTCAGTTTCAGAACTTTTCTTTTGTTTAGAACATATATTGAGTGCATGTGTGTTAATTTTTCAGAGATGGAGGACCACATCCTGGAGCTACACTTTGGGTGGCAATAAGCCGTGTTTTACCATGGCCACTGCAATGGGATCACCATGTGTGCTCCATTTGTGGATAATGACTCTCACCATGGTGCAGTGGAGTCCAAGAACTATTAGGAAACATAGCGTTGGATGCGACCTTATGCAATGTTTTCTATTTTCTCCTCGCCTTCGATGGCAACTGAGTGGACAATTCTGTAAAATGTGGAAGTAATTGTGCATTTGGACACTGCTACATGGATCATTCCCACCTACCTACACACCAGAACTGTTAACTAGGCGTCATTATGGCGGCCCCCGGCAGTGGCTGGTTGCTAGGTGTTAGAGGTTAGCTCAAACCCTGCAAGTAATTGAGTGTGGCGAGGCGCCACGTCTCCTTCGGCGTACCGCCACAGCATCGGGCCGCCTGCGAGTCAGACGTATGTGGGTGTGCGAGCCACAATGTTGCAGACACTAATAATTTGCAAACTTGCTGATGGATACCGTACCGACACACACATTAGAACGTTACACCAACCGCGTATGTGTTAATTAATGTCTGTCAAATGAAGAAATGTAGACATGTTTGTGTTATGTGTGGTCAAAGTGAGGGAATATTCAGTCAATTATTCACATGTGATTTAGTGTTGGTCAATAGTACAGTTCAATCTAGGCTGTAAACCAGAATCATACCCACAGATATGCATTGTGAACTTTGATAATCCAAAAAAGATCATGAACTTGTTGAATGCACTTTGTTTTTGTTGCACCTGCTCATGTTTTTAAATACAAATTGCATATGGTGTATAACCACGAGACGTAGCTCCAGTTGTAGTTTCACCTGGGTTTCTTTGTAATGTTTTCTTGTATGTACATATCTTCCAATATGGTGGCACATTTCTTTTTCTAGTATTCATTACTGTACAAATCCTTTTTAATGTATTCTGGAAGCACACTGCCCCTTTACCTCTAATATTGAAATGCCTATAGTCGAGATTATTCAGTAAACTTGAATTTCTTCACTCAACATTTTATTTGCTTCTTACTTTTTAGATGAAAGCCAGTCAAAAATTCAAATCGAGTACTTAAGTTAAAGCAGCTTGGCCCCTGTGATATTGAGGACAAATTTGTTATGACAAAGTCTCAAATTTTGCATCACAGTGTACATAAAAACGGAGATGGAAGGTTTTAAAGGGTCCTTCAATCCTATTGAAAATTCACCCAAATGCTATTTCAATGCAAGCTTGAAGACGAATACATTGAGGTCCTCTCTCCATAAAGATATGAAATGTAACCCCGCATCCGTGCACTAGTATCTTTTCATCAAACATATTTACTTTTATTCTATTCACGGCTCCCCATCCAATCAAAGTGAATGGCGTCCCTCTCTAAATTGTATTCTTGGTCGTTTGCCGGCTGTGTGCACAAAGGAGAGCAATGTCCCATCCAACAATGCCCGTGCCATTTGTGCCACTCAGCTCTGGAATGTCATTGGCTCGAGTGTGACAGTCCGACACAACTCTACCTTTTTCCCCAACAACACAGCCCCCAATTATTCAGCTCCGAATTCAATAGCAATTTTCCGCTCAATGAAATAGTGGTTTCAATCTCGAGAGTAATGTCACTTTAAAGATGTTTCTGCGAATGGCGTGTCTGCCGGCGGATGGATGGACGCGGGCGAGGGTTCATTTCGAGCCGAGGAAATGATAGTCGCCTGGTCGAGCTTGTCATTTATCGATGAGACGCTCTGTGGGGATGTTTGGGCCGTGGAGTGCTACTTCTAAAAAAAGTGCACTTGTCAGCTTTCAGTCAGAGCCGCTAGAGAACAAAAAGATAACAAAAACCCCAGTTTGTCGTCATGTTGGACAAAGATCTCTGACCAGGTTGGAATGTTAGATAAATGAAATGAAAAGTTTTCATTGCCATCCGTATGATAAAGGTAGGAGTGATGGATAAAAGAAAAAAAACGCGAGTATGCACAAACTTTGCCGCAAAACTCAAAATGCATCTCATTCAGGTGAAACATGGTTCCACTATTGGAGTCCAGCTGTGGTAAATTCAGTTGACTGGAGATGATTTTCGGGGGAAAAAAAGCAAAACACACCTATCTAAGTAAGATCTTGCAATTGACAGTCCAACTTTAAGCACAATCAAAGCAGAAAGTCAAAAAGAAATATCTGTGGACCTCCACGAGAAGCTTTTATTGAGATTTGAAGAAGGAAACATTTCTGATACTTGATTCCCAACAGAAGCCGCTCTTTAGTGAAAGGCACATGGCAGCAGCCCACCTGTCGTTTTCATAAAGTCACCTCAAGGATTTGGTTGTGAAAAAAATAAAATAAAACTCTGGCATGAATGCTTGGCGTCAAGGTAAAAGGAAACCAGGCTCAAAAGATAAAATAAATGACTTAATAGGAAAATATATAATAAAAAGCAAAAACACCTTTCGAACTGTGATTTAAAACGTGGCAATGTGTATACTAGTTGCATATAGTTTACATAGTTTTCAATCTAAGGCCACTCATTTCACAAACATTCAAATGTATATTGTCTGTATATTTTTCTGGACACCAATTATTGAAAAACTAACTGACTAACCAACGAGCTAACCAACCAACCAACTAACGAACGAACTAACCACCCACCCAACGAACCAACTGAATAACGAACGTAAGGACCAAACAACCAACGAACCAACTGACTAACGAATGTACGAACCAACCAATCAACCTACCAACCAAACAACCTACCAACCAAACAACTGACTTGCTATCTGGCCACCTGGCTAACTAACTAACTAGCTAACTATCAACCTAACAAACCAATCGACCCATCCAGAACAACACCTTTCCTTTTCTCAGTCGATGGAGGTAAAAGAATAAAAAAAAGCAAGCAGATGCAGAATCCCGTGATTGCGTTTGATCACAGTCCGCTCGTTTTGCTTCAGTGCAGCATTTAAAGTAGCACACAACAATAATAATGAAGAAAAAAATGCAATTATAAGCAGTGTTTGTGCGTAATATATCAGCGGCCCATCCAGGGGCCCCCGTAATGAATGCGATGCAACGTGCGAGCACTGAGCCGTGAGTGTGCCCCGCTCGGTGTGCGTCTGTGGAAATAAACAGAGCAATGGAAATGCTTCTCATTAGTGTTGTTTTCATATGAAGTCCCTCGCACAAGCGAGACAAAGCCGACTCCTCGCGCCGATCTCCTCCGGGACTGCCGCGCCAATACGGTGGGGGGCGAATCGCGCCGAGCCCTACCGACACCATTACAACCTTATGTAGTTGCTTATACTTAACCCCACCCCCTCCAAAACACTCTACTACTTCTCTCTGTGGACTACTGTGATGTGTGTAGGTAAAGGACAGCAAAGCACATTAAGATTTTCCACAAAGACTTCTTTCATTTGTCACCATTACCGGAGCTCTAAAAGGGACAAATGTCTCCATTGTTATCGTTTCGTGTTTTTTATAGCGTGTTATTTTATCATTTTTTTGTGTAGATGTCTATGTTTAAGAGTATATATGTTGTTCTACTTTTTATAATGAATACTGTATGTGTGTGTGTTAAATCCATTTGTGTGTTTAAGAGTATATGCTGTACTGCATGGTCGCCCGGTGAGCGAGTGGTTAGTGCGTCGGCCTCACGCTTTGGGGTCGAGGGTTCGATCCCAGGTGGGACCTCATTGTGATGTTCTTTACGGGCTGCGTGGGTTTTCTCCAGCTTCTGCAGTTTCCCGCCACATCCCCAAAATCATTGCCCCTCGGTATGAGTGTGAGCGTAAATGGTTGTCCATCTGCTCTTTCCCTGAGATTGTGGGTGTTAGAGTATGTGTGAGTGTCATAGAGTTTTAAAGGAGAAGAGAGTGGTTGAGGGAATCTACTGTAGTCAGAAGAAGGGAGGTAAGTGGGGGGAACAGGTGTGTCGAGCTTCTGGCCTACAGCATGTGTTCTATTTGTTTCATGTGCACCTGTTTACCTTTTGACTCCTGAACTACAAAGCAGGCCGACACACATCGCTCAGCTAAAAACACAACTAACATACAAATGAATTTTAAACCTCAGAGACATACATTATCACATTAAAATGGAAAAAAACAACCGCGCTGAAATGACGCTTACAGCTCGTAGTAGACCAGCCAATTGATGACCATTAAAGTATATCCAATAAAATGGCTTCTCCTAAAAATATCGCCTTAAGAAAAACAACAATGATCTGATTAACGGGTATCAAAATTATCTCGATTTAGTTACTTTTTCCAAAAAGCCATTATTTCTTTATATGAACAATATATCTATACTAATCGATCTATTCCAGTGGCTTATGTATGTATATATTTGAATGTAGACAAATTAATTTGCGCTTTAACTAAAAGGCAGAAGGCCCAACTTTTAAATGTTAACTTTCAGCAATGTTTTTTTAGTTTTTATTTTTATTTTTTATGTTTGCTCTCAACATTTGTTTTTGCAAACATAAACCTTGACAAAATTAAAGTTGGGGAACACCACATTTGACCGTCATGCATAACCTCAAGACCTCTTCCTGACCTACTCAATCCTCTTAACATGCTACGTATTACACAGTTGCTGCCGGTGATCAGAAATATCACCTTTCTCGCTTTCCTGTGCTTTTCCAGTAAAAAGGGGCCACGAAAGTTGATCTGGAGCGTGCTGCTGTGATTTGCTCTCAGAAGGTGACATGAACAGTGGCTCCTGAATGCACTTGGGGATTAATAAGTAATGCTGCAGAAAAGAGGATAGTTGCACTCCGATATCTCTGAATGTGCTTTATCATGGGGAAAGTGGTCATTCTAAACCAGAGGAAACTGAAAACTGCACCATGATTGCAGAGTAGATCTGGGTAACTTCAAACTTTATTACTGAGGCTATTATAGAGGAGGATAAAACGTTCAGGTGTAATGCAATCGGACATTTGTATTGAGGTTATAAGTACAGCTATGTCTGAAAGCAATGGCAACAATTCAGGGTTCAATACTTGGCAGAGGGCACAGTTAATTCAAGGCTAAACTTCTTTAGTCCCTTAAAATGCATTAAATAAGAAGTTCAGCACATTTAGGCTTTTGGGAATAAATTTATAGTCGTGTCTTGAAGCTCCCATTACATTTTAATAGAAAAAACTTCAAGCAACGTTTTTATCTATACAAATAATGAATGATTATGAGTGCAATATTCAGACTATTTATGTTGGTTATGGGGATCTATTCAACAAGAAATTATAAATATTCCTTTTTATTGGTTTTACAATTTTATATGTCATTTGAAAGCAGATAGATCGTTATAAGATAGCCAGGTATGTTTGTATCTTATAAGGGAAGAGTATAGCAGATGGGAAAAGTGGTTGAAATTAGTGTATGGAGAGTCTTAATGTTGATATCATTGCCTAAATCAGCATTTCTATAGAATGAGCAGAACTTAGCGTAACATGTTAACGTAACTTCAACCTTATGTTATGCTAGTTGGCGCCTTAATTGCTGACAAAACTACTCTCACGTGTCTGGAAGGCCAGAAATGAAATCTGAATGCTCAATCCAAGAAGTGTGAGGCCAGCACGCCAGAGTAGAAGACATTTTTTTTTTTTCGCACGACACGTGACCACAGCATCTAATCTTCGGTCTAGCAAGAAGTTGCCAGTTGGCACAGTCTGACTTTGAGCAGAGAAAATGAAAAGGTATTTTGGTCGTCTTTGCAATACTATTGTTGTTCCCACTGGCATTTTGTAATTTCTCGCCAGGTTTCTACTTTTTCCACACCTTAATATTGCTCTATTGGTTCAATTTGAGTTGCAGGATCATGTTGTGTTTCATTTTTGGGGGGGATTAACTTAGCGAGCGGAACACGTCTCAAGGTATTTGTTGTGTTTTGTTTTATCTATGAATTATTTAAAAGCCTCAAAAATAGCGAGTGGGTCGGAAGCCTGGATGTCCCGTCTTTGCTTGCAATTCCACCTAGATTTGTTTAATATGTTCCTTGACACATGTGGGGTTAGGCTCTTTAATTTCCCTTAAGGAGACCCCCTGTTGAATTGAATTGTAATGATGAAAAGCAGGAACTGAATGTTGTGTTTGAAGTTGATTTTAGCTAGAGTATGAAATATTCTGCCTTAGTTATTGCCTACTCCAAAGGAGGTTATGTTTTATTTTTCCATTTTTGTTCCGGTTGCCGATTACGGTAGTATTTATTATTATTATTTTTTTGAAATATTCATTTGTAAGCATCTTTGCAACTACAGTCCCAGTAAAAGAAAAACGCTTACATAAAATATGCTGTAAAAAGTTCAAAAGTTCATAAAATGTGAACAAATATTTAAAAATGTATCTCATGAATTAACAAAGTGAATAGGTAATGTAACCTCATGACTCAATTATTGCAATTTGTAGTTTCTGTTTGTTTTTCCAATCTGGTTTGAGAACCCTACTTTGAAATAACATTTTTATTTTAGAAATGTTACCCTGCAAAGTCACTATAGGTGATTTTGAAGATGCCCAGCTGTTTCAATGCTATATTACTCCTCCGTTGGGTCATTTTTCATCATTTAGTGAACACGCTAAAGTTCACTGGGTCTATTAATGAAAGACTCCTGCTTTTTCTTTACACACCATAGCACTTTTTAAAAATGCTAATGGACTTCAGCTAGCACCTGAGCAGGGAAGAATGTGCCCTAATTCTTGCTCTAAAGGTCACCGGGATGAGTTATGGCGCTTTGAGCACCTGAGAGCTATTCCCTTGTTACATTTGACAAAGGGAAGCTGCCATTTACTCCCTTTAAAAATAGTGTGCTCTAATAAATGATCACTTGAGGAATGTGGGCACTACAAGGCGGTGACTTTTCCTCGGGTAGAACTTTTCTTGGGCCTCTTTTCCATCCCGAAAAATCGAACCCTCCAAATTTGGATTCATTTTATCATGAATTTCTCCCAAATTAATTTGGTCAATGTGGACCCCTGCAGCAAAAAAACTAAATAACACAACCTATATAGCTTATAAAAACAAAACTGAATATATTAGGATTCATTCCTTGTTTGGGAAATAATTAAACATATATATCAAATTCATATATATTTTTATACCTTGCACTATAAACACCATTCTTGTCCTCTGCCACAACATACCGGAAATTATCTTCTATGCAGGATTCCACAATATTTCATGGTAAATTTAAAAAAAAATCTCCTACAAAGCTGAAAAAGTGCTGCTGAAACAAATAATTGTTTTTTATGATGTTTTTAAGACCATTTCTTGGACCGTGTTGTCATTACATCAATGAGTAAATTAGTTTTAAACATTAATACAACTTTTGACCCAGGTTAGGCATCCCTGCTGTGTGCTAGAGGCACTGCACACCCACATATGGGAAAGTTGCGCTGGGTGGCCCCTGAAAGGTGTTCATTGTCAGGGGTGCAAGAGCAGTGGGATGTAGGTGACAGTTTGAGGTGGGTGAGGCTATTAATAGTTTTACCTCTCAGCCTGAGCACTCTATCATTTTTGGTGTCTGAGGGTTTCTTGCGCAAAAAATAAAAAGTGAGTCAAGCTATACTATCATAATTCATGTGGCTGAGGATTTTGAATAAACGGATGGAGCCGTTTTGAATGCCTTTTGTAAAAAAATTAGATGAAAAAAACAACAACTGAATGGCTACAAAAATGTAGAATACATGTGACTGAAGTACAGTAGATGACGAACACTTTTCACCGTTACATAGAAAGTCTTATGAGAGGGAGCTGTTATAGCCTTCAATGCATTGGATCAAAATGCGCCATCCTGTTGTCTCGCTCACTTTTGAAGACGGAACAATAAGACAGAGTGCTTGGAGTAACAGCCTCAGGGCCACAAGGAGCTATGAGCATCAGAAGGAGGCCAATTCTTGCAGATGGTAGTAAAATTAAAACCTTTATTGCCATCTTTATGGCTTCATTCTCGATGGCAATGACATTATCTATGGAAAATGGACGCCTTTTCATCATAATATCAGTGAAATCCATCGCAAAGAGGGTGTGAAGGGCAGCAAATGAAAGTGATGCATGTCCTCTTAGTCTAAATGGTTGTCAGGCCGTGAACCATATTTGGTGACATATTTCATCTCTTCCAGTTTACCATCATTCAATATAAGGCAACAATAATAATGTAAAAGATCATTATAAGATCGTTAATGAACCATGATTGTGATTTAACTCCTTGTCTGCCATTGAACAGAAGGTTATAACAAAAGCTGAAAAGTTCAAATTGTACTCATTTACAAGCCTAATTTAATTCTATTGACGCAAAACATTACCTTGTTTACACATTGGTACTGAATTCTTAAAATTACAAATTCTACTTTTCCAGTTTTTACTCTAAATAGTTCTAGAGTACCTAAACAAGGACCAAAAAAATAAAAAATAAAAAAAGAATCAAATAATGGAATGTGCTTGCCCATCAGAGCACTGCCATAATTTCCTGACTGACATTGCGTGCATAAAATTAATGATTTTCCTTTCAGTCGCCAACGAGCTCAAACCACACACATTGCATATTGCAACACATCCATTTTTTAATTGCACTCGTTTTTACCTGGGTCCCACCGGGCCGGCGGCGGTGGTCGTTGTCATCTGTCTGGTCTGACAGGGAAGAGAGTGTGTGTGGCAGGACGCCACTTCGCCGGCCCCCCCAAACCACCCCCACCCACCCCCACAATCTGATGTGTCAGGCATATCACACGGGCGAGCGATCGCGAGGTGACATCCTCCACTGAATCAGTGACATTTCACGGACGGTGCAAATCTATCCATCTTTGTCAAGCATTCCGCCTTCATTTGAGCATTTCCCGGGTTAGCATATTGATCAGCATCAGGCGTTTGACTGAGGACTTGTTGTTTTCTACCCCTTGAATAGAGAGCCTTCTGTGAAGGGTTTCTGCTAGCTGGAGCCCCCTCTCTTCTCCATCATGTTGCCACAAAAAAAAAACGGGGTTAAAACCCTCATCATGCCAGTACCAAATAAACACAATTAGCACAAGTGCTAATGAATGTGATTGGAATCGTGTCATTTAAACAAAATGCCTCAGCTAAAACATTCCCACACTGTTTTAGAGACAGAATTAAATCGTTCTCGGTTTCTAATAACAAAACGTTAGTGGACAGAAAACTGTAATTTTGCAAAAAGCAAATTGTCTTCAACCTAACAAATGATTCATTCATTCATTTCTGACCCGCTTTATCCTGACAAGGGTCGCGAGGGGCGCTGGAACCTATCCCAGCTGACTTCGGGTCTGAGGCGGGGGACACCCTGAGTCGGTGGCCAGCCAATCGCAGGGCACAAGGAGACGAACAACCATTCACTCATCCCTAGGGGCAATTTAGAGTGTCCAATCAGCCTACCATTCATGTTTTTGGAATGTAAGAGGAAACCAGAGTACCTGGAGAAAACTAAACTAAATGATTGCATATTATGTTTCCAACAGCCAACTCACAGATTTCCAAAGGCAGCGTGGTTTGAGAACTACTGCTACTCTAAACCTCCTACCACAAATCAAGCGGAAAACTTTCAAGTTTTGCTCTTTGAGTGATCATTTACTATTAGCCTTGGCGTTCTTTAAATTGAACTGTATTTGCCATCTGCGTCAAGGGCAGCCATTCAGTCACCAATTTCACTTAGTTGACCTCATGGCTACAAGCTCGTTTAACGCATTTGTAGCTTCATGGTACCATACAAATTGTAGCTACCGTACGTTCAAAGCATTTTAAAAAGGGTGAGCGTTTGGTACACAGCATTTTCATGTGTTAAGCAAGATGGTGCTTCCGCTTAACTAAACAACAATGGATCTTTGTCTCCTCGCTTAAACTGCAGTGGCGTATCAAGCCAAAAAAAAAAAAAAAAAAAGCATTCACAGGCTAATCCTGTTTGGGGTGAGCAAAGCAGCATCTGCGAAACTACAGGAGCGTGTGTTGTTTGTTTTTTAGCACAACAATTGAATAATAATGCAAAAGAGAGACACAACCAAGACACCCTTGCCATGAAGAATGAACACAGCAGCCTTATTGGGGGGGATTCAAAGATCTGCACTGGAGGTCAATGTGTTTCCTGGTGACAAAATCTGTGTTGTCACCCGGAGAGAGTGGGACGATGGCCATACCGTCTTTAGCAATGACTCTTCGACCCCCTTCAGAGGTCCGTTTGCGTGAAACCATGAATGGATGGAGACACGATAATGTGTTGAGTTTATCCAGTGCGGACTGACATGTTCTCAGTGTAATCTCTTGTATTGTGCTCTGAGCGGGAAGATTATCCTCCTCTGACTGGCTGTTAAAAGGTTGCTAGGCTGTACTTCATGTCTGCGTGATAGGAGGGTGGGGGGGAGCATATGCCTCTGTGTAAACGATGCTGGCTGCCCCGCCTCCTCCCTCACATGCTGGATTATGTCCAACATTATCCACACCCCCCCCACCACTTCTCACACCAGATTCTAGCAATAAAAGCCTTCCTCTTCCGTCACACTTTCAAAAAAATGATAACCACGTGTGACAGTGGCTTTCAGAAACATTCCATAAGATTCCCAAGCAGGCAGAAGGATTAGAAAACAAGCAAGGCCACGGAAGTGTCTCAATGCGTACGTGCATCAAACAAGAAAACCATGTTATTTTTGTTGTCAAATAAATATCATTAGGAAGTCATGTGAGCAGTACAACCAGGAAGTGTGTCCGGAAGGGTCTGGTTTGTCATCCCTAGGT
This sequence comes from Stigmatopora nigra, assembly GCF_051989575.1. NCBI lineage: Eukaryota > Metazoa > Chordata > Actinopteri > Syngnathiformes > Syngnathidae > Stigmatopora > Stigmatopora nigra. The sequence goes on from NC_135508.1 coordinate 13,504,633, forward strand.
AAGATGGTGGCATCCGAGCAATGGCAAGCAAAAAAAGTGTTTTTTTTTACGTATTATGCACGATCCGGTTGATTTTTTTCTTGAATTTCATTCATAGACGTCAAAATGCATTTGTCCTGCGTTATGGCGTTTCGTCCTTGTCACCTTACAGTTTTGTGCATGTTAATTGTAATTTGTGCGCATATAAGCCAAAGCCTCGATTCAGTCGTCATTTTTTTTAGCGACGAATACGGCTTATATGCGAGAAAATACGCTACCCGAGTCTGTACCGCCCAACGTGATTGCAGATTTCAAGTTGTTGGGGTGGTTTTGATATCTTTCTTTCTTCCGTTTGTGTGTGTTTGTGTGTGAGTGAGAGAAAGATAAAGAGAAAGGAGCTGAGGAAGAAATAACAAGTCTGTAGGTATGCTTGTTTTAGTGAGCATAAGAAAGCAAAGGTACAGAGCAGACAATGCTCGCTTAATAGAGCCTCAAACAACTCCCGACTCTGTCCTTGGAGATCACTTATAGGCAAGCAGCTATCACAAAGTGGTGCAGATATAATTTGTCATCAGGGATTTCCCTTCTGTAGGATCATAGAGAAGATGCAGGCCAATCAATACTATGGATTTTGCGCCGCACTGGCTGATTGTCCAATTGCTGTGAAACATGTGGCGAGATAAAGGGGCGCGCCTGGCATTTTTTTTCCTTTTTTTAAACAGACCGCCAAGTCAGCATGAGGCTTGTCACATGCTCAAAGGCCCGCAGTGACAGAAAATGATCACGTCGCAGTATCCGCTTAACAAATGTTCTTTCCCTGTCATGTAATTCATCAAAAATGCTACATAAGCATCCGCGTACCCCTTTTCTAACCCCGCTTTTATATGTTATCAACTTAGAGCAGAAATTTCTTCATTTATATAAAAATACGACCATCATTTGCGAAACTGAACACAGAGTAAATGTTTAGTGAGCTTTCTGAAAATATTTGTGCATCACGGTTACAAAACAGCAGGACTTTTAGCTTTAAAAGGAAACTGGACAAGAACACCAATATTCCAATATTCATCTTTAAGCATTCGGGGGGAGGACATTTCCTTATTTACTACCATCCTCATACTCAAATGAGTCTGGGGTCATTTCTCTACGCACTTAGCCGGTTTACACGCCGTGGGTGTGTCAGAGGTCCGGACTGTGGCGACCCTTAGATATGTGCAAGCCAGGCACATTAAATGAGTGGCAGAATATGTCCCCCAGGTGAACAATCTTTAATCCAAGTTAAGAGTTTCATCCCAACCTCCACTTTCACATCCAGCTGAGCAAAGGCTGGCAATGTGGGCGTATCAAAGCACTCAAAACGGGCGCAAGGGCTGTCGTTCCCGTGAACTAAAGGCAAGTGGCAGTACTCCGAACAAACGGAGAGGTAATTGAATCGGTGTCTTGGTCCATTCCCACAGGCGGCCAAGTTTAAAAAAGGTCAAGCCTAGGGGATCTGTGGGGGGGGGGGGAAGGGGAAAACTGGTACCCCTGACCTCTCCCAATTACAGGCACTCCAGCAGAACATATCACAGCGTTGTCCGCTGTGACAGTCATTTAGCACCAACTCATCCAAGGGCTCGGATTGGGAGATGGATGATCAGGAAATAAGAAATGATTTGCCGGGACCCGTTAAGCTCTTTTTCGCTATCCCTCCACCCATCGATGTCGTCCCACCGCCTCCTGCTACCATCTCCTCTCTTCCTCCACACAAACACACACACACAAAGACCCCCGCCCCAGACACATACACGTGATACTGCCGCCGCATGATTATTGGCGCAATCACTCATGTAACAGCCCGGCACGGCTTTGTGTGGGGGCTCCAGTATTTGTCACTGTCACTTTCTCCCAGTGCTCCGCCATTGTCTTGGAAATTGTATGTGTAAGGCAAGAGATGCCTGTGACCCACTTCGACAAGCGGGCCGGCTCTCACGCAAGCACCCCCGTGCACACATACACAAACAGCAGCTTGATGTGTCCTATTATGTGTCTCAGCGAGAGCCATAAATAATTGTGACAAGTTTTTTTGTTGCGCGTGAAAGTCCTTGACTCTACCTCCTGTTCCAGCACCTCCTCTCTTGTATGGATGCAGTGTCAGACCACCAGACCCCCCCACAAACCAACCCCAACTCCTCCCCCCTGCCCCCCTACTCCCCTCACTCTCCTTTCCCTGGCCTGATGATAGATGGCACGGTGCAGCAACTGACAACGGGATAGATTTTTAGTTTGTGCTTTGGAAGGGATCAGTAATGGTGCTTTGCTGTACGGAGTAATAAAGAAGGAAGACGGAGTGGGAAACAACAATACCAGAAAAAAAAGAAAGAAAGAAAATGATTGGACAATGGCAAGGACGGTAGAATTGATGCTTGATGACGAGTGATTGTCAGCCACATGAGCTCTTAGAAAAATGACTTGCGCGGATAAAATGCTGCAGTCTACCTTTTCACTTCAAATAGAAGACGTGGATTGCCTCATTGTTGATTTGATTTTTTTTTGAGCGGCACAGGTCATCCTTTGTAGGAAATGCATTATTACACTCTTTACATCGGAGATAAACTAATCCTCTAACTTTGAAGATGGCATTCTTTCTGTCAAGAAAAGGAATCTATTGTGTTTTTGAATAATGGGCCACAGGCAAAGATCTGATCTAAAAAAATGAAGTTTGACTTACTCCTGCATCCTCACAACAGTCATGACCAGTTTTTCACAGTTTACTAACTAACTTGTCCAGCCACGATATAAATAGTCTTCTCGTTTGATTTGAGAATGTTTTCCCGCCCGGCGTCAAAAACCCAAAAGAAACATTTGCAATCCCAAATGTTTGGTGAACACCAAAAAAGTTGCGTGAGACAGAATACTAAATAGAATAAAATTAAAATCAGTACTTGGGGAAATCACTTTTGTAGCGTGCATACCTTGCATTTTCATTCAGTTTCTATCTAGAAAAAAGTAAATCACACACAGGGCCTGTAAGTATATATTAAATGAAGTTAGTAAAATATTGGCGCTAGAGTTATAGTTATATTAGATACCAGGGATCATTTATTACAAGTTGTATCTTTTTTTGCCCTGAATTTGCAGGCTGCCATGTAAAAACAGACATCCTGGAATGTTTACGCTTGGCTTTACACAGTCATTTTTAACGCTTTCTGCTTCCAAACAACATCGTCCATGAAAAATGAACCTCGGCATTAGATAGAGTACCTCCTGCAGGTTTCAGTGCCAGGCAGCCAGGATGTTCACTGACATCATTATCAGTCATGAAAATGAGCACTGGGCTTGCATGCAAAACGGCTTTTGAATTATGGCACTTGAAGCCATTCTACAACCTAAAAACGTGACTATAGTTGAACTGTTACGCCAACCTGAGGGAGCTTGAGCTTCGCCCTGTTTGTACATTGCGATTAGGTAATGTAAAATGCTCAAAGTGTAGCTATCTTCAACATCACCTGCTTGATTGACAAATGAAGAAGGGCAACGCTGCAATATTCTAGTCCATTTCTGTCGGTTTAACCTAATCTTCTTAGTCTAGTGACGGCACTTTGCTCTAAAATCTTGTACATGTCTTTGCACCTTTTACTCAGCAAATCCTCAAACATGACTAGCTCCTTCCTACAAACAGATTTTTCCCTCACTCAGCTGAAGAAAGAACTAAGCTAAATAATCAGTTTTACATTGCTTTCAAATTATTTGGCAAGACTCTTTTGCTCCAATCCTCTAGGTGGTGGTAATGAGAATTATGTTGCTGGATTTGTTGGCTTATTGCGCGATCTCAAAGCTGGAACAAAGAAATTAAAAGGTCACCTTTTTTTTCCAAACTTATGGTAGTAAAGGACTACTAACTACAACACAATACTAGTCCCAAGTGAAATTACAATAAAATAATCACTGGCCTTTTTACCTAGCGATACTATCGTACACATTGGTGGCTTTGTCTTCTTTATTTGACCGCAGATGCATCTGCTAATTGCATTTTGCTCTCTCCATCAACGACCATGATCATTCATGTCGCCGCATCCGATAGTTAAGGAGCGGGCTTCCGTAAAAATCCATCACGTACATCAATGCGCATTACGGAGGTAATTAAACAGGAGGTAACGCCGCCAGATATTAAAATATCACGGGGTGATCGTACGCCCCCTCAGGCTATGCAGCCTCAGCACTTACTGCAGTGGAAGAGAAATCAGCTGTAGGATTAAAAAAAAAAAAATCCAAATGGAAATGTAATTTGTCTGCTTTAGAATATCACTTCCTTTCCTGATGAAAAATGATTAGGAATATAGAGATTGCGCTGTACTGAGAAAGCGGCATTAAAATAATTACTGGCAAACCCTCTCTGAGTTTGTACATTTAGCAATGCAGCACCATTAGGAATAATCTGTCCAATTAAAGGTTGTGTAATTAATTAAACGCGCGTCGTGTGAAGTGGAGCAAAAGGAGGGAGACAATTTATCAAGTTGCTGAATTACGACCTATCTTGTCCAAAAGACTAATATGTTTAAACAAAAGATGAAAATGGATGACAGCATTATTTGTAACAAAATGCTCAATGCGCAACTGTGATGCATCTGCACTTGGATTGTCCTCATAAAAACTGTGATGTATTGAGCCCGACCGCGTTCAGTGAAGGGCGCCGAGCTCGAAACACTCGTTGACGTCATTTTTGCCTCAAAATTACGGCTTGTTTTCCGTCATTTGACCTGCAAAAACCAAAGCTTTTCAGGCCTTTTTTCAGACTGCCAACCAGACTGAACCACGTTCTGGGCAAGGACCTGGTTCTTGTTTGGCATGGAACAAATGACCTGATCACGTCACCTAGAAGAGCAGTGGAGCAGAAAATGTCTGGCTGTGCAAAAGCTGTCTGTTCATTTGTGCTATTGTAAGTAAATGTGAGCCTTTCTCTCACCTGTCGATGTAGACGGCTGCCAACTCCAGGTCAGTCAATAGAACTTACATTACATACCACCCCCAAATGCAAATAACTTTGGTACAAAACACGTGTGTGTGTGTGTCCTGAGTAGCCAACATTTACCGTATTTTCTCACATAGAAGCCATATTTGTAAGAACAAAAAAAAGGAATGAATCAAGGTACGGTTTATATGTGCATAATTCAGACTTAATGTACACAAAACTGCAAGGTCACAAAGACAAAACGCCATAACGCAAGACAATGCGGCCGATACGGTCATTTATTTCAAATAGAGAATAGATAAACAGATATTACGCCAAACTAAATTAATTTTGACATCTATGAATGAAATTGATACATGTGCTCGTAGTGTTTAGCATGTCAGCACTTCCCAATAGTTGTTAAGGCTGATTGAAGGTCTTGCGTTCGGTCATTAAAATATCTGCCTTGATACCTGCGTCGTGTGTATTTCATGCTATTATTGCACCCAGAGAATTGGTGATTAGGGACAAAACTAGACTGCTACAGAAATACTTCCTGGTTGTAGTGCTCATGTGACTTATTTTTTAAAATTTAACTTGCTTATGATATTGACCCAAATATTGTGTTTTAACACATGCAATGATTTTTATTGAGATTTTCCCTTCAAAGTAATGCATTTGCACTCCCCATTAAAACCATGAATTGTGAATCAGGGGGCGTCTTATTCGAGAGAAATAGTAAAATTCTACCATTTTAAGGCAATTTTAAGGGTACGGCTTATACGCAGAGGTGGACAATATGCGAAAAATACAGAAATCGTGCTTCTTACCAGCTGGTGGCTTTTAACTCGAACAAGCACTAAACTTCACTTCACAGAGAGAGAGGTTATTGTTTAAGCTACATAATTTCCTTGTGGCCCATGTGCCAAAAGGTGGAAGGTTGTGCTCCTTCAACAAACCAAAGTGTCATTCAATCAATTTCTTTTTTTGCCCAATGTTGGCAGTGTAAAGGACCGAGGGGAGAGGAGACATAAATCCCGAGTCGCCTATAAAAAGGAATACTCTGTGTGTCAAGCAAACTTGAAATGCCTTAAAATGAATGATAACAGTCTCATTAAAGTAACCGCCTACTAAATGATGAATAAATCACCTCTTGAAAGCTGCCCAGGACAACAGATTTTAGAAATTAAGACAGTAGAACACTGTGACCATATAAACATGCAGTCAATCATATCCAGTAGTGCTTTACCCCCATGTTGTGGCATCAATAGGCAATTGGAAATTTTAGAGGGCAGTCTGTCGATGACTTATAGCTGTTCACCCATTGGTCTTTGCCCACTGAACAAAATAACTGCTGGTCAAATTTCATTATTTCCCTTTCTTGCATCTAAAGCGAACAAATACATTTTGCCAGATTAAGTTTGGCTTCTACCTTGTTTTTACTTTTTTTACCAATCCGTTGCATTATATAGGGATTGAGAACGGGGTGAGACATTTTTATGTATTACTTTGCACAACTTCTAAACTAGACTAAGCTCAGATCAAATCGAAGTTACGATTGCATGACACAAAAATGTATGTGCAAAACGGTTTCTAACATTCTGAATGATGCCAGTAAACATATACACACATCTAGCATCATAGTGTAGTCCTTTTTCAGTCATTTAAAAAAAAAAGAAGCAACAAGCGTAAACATTTACATCTGCGTGATATAAACACATCCCATCAGTGTAAATAGTTCCGAGAAGAGACAGAAGTCTGGCCTGTCACAGCGAATGAAAATGAGAAATGGATGAGTCGTGCGAGGAGCGGAGTTCCAAACTGATAGACGTCCACTCCCAAACAGGCTTGACGTGTCCGCCAGTGCACCCCTACGCTGTCTCTTCTCTAAACACTGACATTCCGCATGGATGAGATGTGCTTTTTGAAGAAAGGCCCTCTGCCATTTCAGCATTCAAGAGCACTATTTATAAAAAAAAATATAGAAAAAAGACGCACACACGTTTTGACATGTATAGACTTGTAATTCTGAGAATAGTTTCTGTTGTTGCCGTGGCGATTTGTATCACCTATTTAACCCTTTGCCTATCATTGACAAGGATAGACGTCCATTGTGACTTCTGAGGCTGGAAGTATTCATTTGCTGACTCAAACATGAACATTTTTACTGTCAGCAGTTAGTTATCTATAGAGATGGTGTTTTGATAAAAATCACTAAATGATTCTTACATTTTTCAGTCCTACTTTTCTGTGAATGATAATTTAGTGATTAAGTGCTCGCTTAGGGCGTCGGCATCTTACCTAGGGCGCCGCCGTCTTACCTAGTAAAAACGTGTGCTGACTGGCCAGGCACAAGAAGCCTTGGTACATGCATTCGTATCATTTGGCGGTCAATTGCCTTGATAGCTGCGTAATGATATTATTGTGCTTACGTTACTTCCTTTTTGAGAGGGAATTATAGTACATTTGTGATTATGAAATAAAAATAAATTCCACTTTGATTTCTTTCCTTTTTATTTCTTGTTATAAAGTGATATGAACCATGAAAAAAAACATGAATATGGGGGTGAAAATTGTGAATCAGGGGTGGCTTATATGCGAGAAATTGTAAAATTCAACAATTTTAAGGCAATTTTAAGGGTGTGGGTAAATAAGGTATTTATTTTACTATTTAAAACAATGTTTCTTGTTTGAGTTTCTCCCTGAGGCCATGTGCTTTTTGTTTGAGTTTTATTCATAGCAAACCAGGTAGGTACATTAAGAGCAGCTACAATTTGTAATGGTTCATTCCAACTGCAAATTTAACAAAGCAGCACATTTCATGAAGTTGCACATGCCGAGAGTTTTCAAGCATTTTGTTGCTCGATTATATACCACCACAAGGCAACATGACTTCATTGTCATGTATACGTCGTCTATGCCATATGGACGTGCCAAATGGGGATCACAGACTGGTAAAAGGCAATCAGCTTTTTAATTAAGAGAATTAACAGTGCGATGTCAACGCATAATGACAGTAGTAAAAAAAAAGGTTGATGTAACAATCAAAAGTGTACCATAAACAATCACACATCCAAGTTTCATTCGCCACCAATGAATATAAAAGGAAAAAAAGAAACACAATCTGTTTCATATTACTCTAAAATATCTTGTAACCAAGATTTCAAAATGGTTGACTTTACCTCTGATTTCTCTTGTTTAAGACGTCCGCTAATTTATAATTTTCACCTCAATATTTATGGTTTTAATAGGGAGTACAAATGTATTACTTTGGAGGGAGATACCATATGAATTGAAAAGACTGTCTGCTGGATTTTCAAAAGGGTGTTACCTGCATGTGGACGAATTAAAAAATAAAGTCATGTGAGCAGTAGAACCAGGAAGCATGTCCATAGCAGTCTTGTTTTGTCATACCATTGTTAATCACCAAGTCTCTGGGTGCAATAATAGCATGAGATAAACATTACGCACATATCAATGCTGATATTTTAATGATGGACCGCAAGACCTTCGATCAGCCTTAACTATTGGGATATTCTGAGATGGTAAATACTATGAACACATGTACCAAGAATACTCGTGTCTGGCCAGTTAGAGCACGTTTCACTATTGGTAAATGGTAAGATGGTGACGCCCTAAGCGAGCAATGCCAAGCACAAGTAAGTGAGTTTTATGCAAGATACGTCTTTTTTCTTGTATTTCATTGGCTGCATTGTCCGTCACATTGGATTTTTCTACATGTCTAATTTGTGCATAGACAAGCAGTACCCTTGATTCAGTCATCATTTTTTTGATTATAAATAAGGCTTATACGCGAGAAAATACGGTATATGTTTTTTGGTTGCTCTGCGATTGACTGACAACCAAAGGTGTTCCTCGTCTACTACGCAATGTCTGTTGGAATGAGTTCCAGTGCCCTTTTTGAGAGGACAAACAGAAAATGAATGAAAAAATATATTCTTGTTCCTCCCCATCGTTGCAGCAGCAACTACAACAAAAAGCATGGTTTTCTATGTTTGCTTTGGTAAAGCGGAATGAGAAAAAAAACAGATAATTCTGACCTCTGTGAAAGCACAAAAGCCAGACATTTTCTGTGAGAGCTGATTGTCTATTAGTTGAATTGTTTGTTCCCATCCAGCACAAAGTCCTCCACCGTACTTGAGCACCATGCAATTGGTAGTACTAGACCCAAGCAGGAAAAAAAGGTGTTTATTGTCCATAAAGCACGTCGTACAAAGAGCCACAGATGGCGAGATGGACTCAGTGAGCACCATCCCCTCTCGTCTCGTCCCACCCCCCGGCACGCGGCCCAACAAAAGAAAGTCAAATTATTAGAAATAATGAAAAGCCATCAATATGAATTCAGCAGAGACTCATTCCATTCTGTTTTCGCCGGTGCTTTTCAGCCCATTATTTTCTGTAAATGTTAACACGGCCGAGCTCGCCTATTGATTCTATTATTTTTGACCTTGCATTAGTGTCGGCTAATCTCGCGTGCTATAAAATTTCATTTCATGCTGAAAAATGCTGCGGGGCCCTCAGGGTGAGTTATACGCAGGTTGGGGGCGCCCCTGGGATTCATAAGTGCACATGCGGGTAAACAAACGGCACATTTAATGTTTCTTAGATGAGTGAGCAGCGCCCGCACTTTCATTTTTTCCTTTTTTGTTTTTTTTCTTTCACAGCGAGGGTCAGGTCGAGAAGCTCATTCCAAGACGAATGTGAGCATCTTTTGGAACATTGCTGTATTTTTTTGTTGCTGATCCCGAGTGAGCATTGTGCGAGGCACTGCTTGAAGAATATATCTTCTCCACGCATTTAATATTACGCTGAGACGTGACCTGGGCCTGACCTGGATTAGAAAACAACGAGTTTGCATCTACCATGTTTACGATGCAATTGAAACATTCTCCAGCGGTCAAGTTAATCTGATGCACAGGAAGATTCATGCGAATGCTACATAATCAAAAGGAATTGACCAATGGACATGAAGTGACCCACAAATGCCTTAACCCAACAAGAACTAACTTTTGTAGGGCACTTTTTACATTTGTAAGTTTTTTGTAAAACCGATCTCGTTTGACCCATTTCGTCTTGGTCACTGATAGCAGATGAAAACGTCATCGTCGACTACTAATTGTCATGCTTTAAGCATGATATGCGCACATGCACTCCCCCTTTTGCCCGTCCGGTTTTTCACTATCTAAATATAGCACCTCAGCAAGCAATGTACTAAGACAGCCAATCTGTCAGCGTCATACAGCAACATCTACAGAATCTTGAATATAGTGCGTTCTGATTGGGCACTCTGTCCACTTTGGAGAACATTTTAGACTTTTAAGTCTACACTATGAGTTGTAAATATGTGGCACATTTTTTTTTACTTCAATTGCCATAGGTTGACAGGTATGCAACAGGAAGAGACAAATGGACAAGATCCGCAACCACCTTAACCTAAAAAGAAACAATCCGAAATGTTCTGGAAGAACCCCCAAAATGCATAGGGAGTAACTCAAAATGCACAAGAAGTTTACTGGGAAAAGACCAATGGATAGGAAATGACCCACAAATTCCTCAACCCAACAAGAAGTGCTCCGAGAATGAATCATGAAAGCATTGACATTCATAGAAATCTGAGCAGTATATGGGCAATGAATCCTGTTTTTGAAGAAATGAGGATTTTATGATGCAATCTAGGGCCAGTGATTGACAAGCGACTTATCCAGGAGGCCTTTCACCCAAAGTCAGCTGGGGATAGGCTCATTATTACTATTATTTTGTCCTCACCACTAAGCTCTACTTATGTCCTGTTTAGCCTTGCCTTCTTGCGAAATGAGTCTGTAATTACTTCCTTTGTTTCAGTTCACTTCTCTTGACGTTGTGTGTTATTTGGCTGCCTGTAGTTCCACGTAGCGCTCCACTACATCTCACAGTCATTCTCCTGTCTTTGGAGAAAAAAAAAAAATCTACCATTTGTCCTATGAGAAAGCTGAAAGAAATCAATGGGGTACCGCTGATGCATCTTTACATGCAAGACGAGACCCAATAAGTCATGATGTGTGGTTCCTGATCCGCCCACAACAGGGTTTAATTAGTAACCTAATTCTAATCTTTCAACTGGGCTGTGCGATGGGGGCGCTCCAGAGCGTGAAAACATCTGGTTGTTTGGGGATCCTTTGCCGTCCATGATGGGAATGTCACACAAGTCAGTCGTGTTGATGTCTTAATTTCAAGCCCTACCTCGAGCCTAATCATGCAAAACAACACAGTTTGGTTACGCCAAAGTTGCAAATACCATTAGATTCAATTCAATTCAATTTCTTGGTAGAAAATAATGACCATATACGTAACTACAATTCCACTTATCACAGAAAGTATTTGATGTCCAGTTATTAACAATAGAAAATAAATATTGGAGACTATTTTCGAACAACTAGTATTATACTTATTTTCGTTTTTCATTGTTTTCGTGGGTCATGTCATAATTTCGATTTGATCCAGAGGGCTGTTAAGTCTTCCAACTAGGTTGCCAAAATTAATCGATTAATGAATTGTCACCTTTTCTTATCATGCTGATTGATAAATCAGTTTTGGACATTCAAATTAGTACAAATCTTCGACAATCATTGATTCAAAAAGGAGAAACATGGGAAATATTACCTATATATGTATAATCTTTATTTGAATTTGATCATAAAAACAGAAAGTCGGCACTCATCATTTACTTTCTCGGGCCGCACAAAATGAGGCGGGGGCCAGATTTAGCCAGCGTGCCGCCAAAATCAATGCAAACTTTTGTTCTGGATAATGGTTCAGAAACTTGCTAAAAACACATTTAAGAAATAGTTCTAGAAAATTAGCTTCTTCTTTTGTTAACAACTGCAAGTCATCCATCACACTCATCATCATAGATAGATAGATCAAATATTAGAGAAGGAAAATAACACTTTGTGGGAGGGTCACCAAAGCAGAGGCAAATAGGAATGCTGTATGAACCATCACACTTTGTGTGCGTGTGTGATTGTGTCTATGTGTGCTGGGGCACATGTTTTTAAACGCAAGTTGGGAGTTAGATTTGGCAATGTCCATTGGGGCGCTCATCCAACTTTAAGCAAGCACCAAGGAGCTGCTCTTATGGAGAATGTCATGAATAAATGAGCAGACAAGTTTGGCCCCGACAAGTGAGGGACATGGCACTTCCCTATGCATTTTTGATAGTGATCTAATTCATGTGGCAGGCGTGGATGTTGATTAAATCACAATGTCAGCCACTTGACGGGACAAGACGCCTCAACCTGTTTGAACAGCCGTGAGCCGCGCAAGATGGCCGGGGAGATTCGCCACGCCGCCGCCGCCAAAGTAGGCCTGCTGCCCTCTTATCGCTTTCTGCAACGTGTCTGCAGAGACAGACTGATGGACGCCCACCAAGCCGCCTCTTCTGTTCTCTCTCGGCGTGACATCGGGCCAACGTGACACTCGTGGTAAACAGGAGTGTGTAATGGCACCTATGTGCCATGTCTCCGTCAAATGTGGCTGTCGTTTACAAAGCCCAACAGACTGACCTCACAGGGTAGAAAAAAGCACGCAATACTCAAGAAAAAGTACTATCACGTTGATCAAATGGGCGGCCCGGTGACGCAAGTGGTTAGCGCTCCGGCCTAACAGTGGGAGACCCGGGTTCAAATCCAGATTGGTCCACCTGTGTGGAGTTTGCATGTTCTACCCGGGCCGGCGTGGGTTTTCTCCGGGTACTCTGGCTTTCTCCCACATTCCAAAGACATGCATGATAGGCTGATGCGCATGAATGGTTGGTTGTCTCCTTGTGCCATGCAGTATAATTCCCTGACCCTGTCCCGAAATCCTTTGGGAAAGGCTCCAGCACCCCCCGCAACCCTAGTGAGGATAAAGTGGTTCAGAAAATGAGATGATATGAGAGTAAAATGACTGTGTCGGTCTATTTTTATTTTTTCCTATTTATTAATTATTTTTGTCTCTGTTAGTTGTGCACTGTGGTGAAAGCTTTAAATCTCATTATATTTGTATAATGACAATAAAAGCATCCAATTTAATTCAATATGGAAAAGATAAACAAAAATGTGGTTGAAATTATTAATAATATGAGCACAATTTGTAAAAACGTTGTAAGGGCCTAATTCAAATTTATGTAAATGTAAGTCATATTCAACTAAATGTAAAATTCAAATGATTGATATAAAAACAGTAACCGTTACTTTATACACCTTACATTTGTAGCTTCAAAAACCTTGTTACACAACATCCTTCGAAAACACGGTGAGGAATGATTTTTCCAAAGTAGGTTGAGAAATGAACCTTAATGACATTAGAGTGAAGATAGATTGAAGTTAATCTAATGCAAATTGCAGGTCAACTTCCAGCATGTTAATATTGTATTTCCCCCTCCTAAAAAGACTCACGTGGTTATAATGGAAATACAGATAATCATATATCGAGTCTGTACTGAACGGCAGCTCTGCTTCCTTATTCCTGACATGGCGCTTCCGCTTAGCCCGTCTTCTCGATTGAAAATTGCCAGTTTGCCCTTGACCTTCTTGCTAGACAGAGGAATACAGAAAGGGGGTGGTACTATGTGTATAATATGGCCAGCTGGGCAAAACTCAGAATGACTGACATTTTTTGAAAAGACAGAAAAGTTCAGGTCTACTAAAGCGGTTGTTCATTTCCACAGTTGAAATGGCGAGCAGCCATCCCAGAAACAAAACATACCTGGACACATTATTTAAGTGAATTCTCCCATTTGTCATTTCAACACCTTTGACTCATTTTCATTTAGGTCTCAAGAGAATTGAATTTGCATTAACAAGAAAAGTTACAAGACTCCATCCATCAACATCTACAGTAAATATGAGCATATTTCACTGATTTGACATTGGGTTTAATCACACAACTTCCTGATAACCATTTAAACACTATTTTTTGAAGTATTTATCTACTGTGTGCATTTTGGTACTGTTAAAATAGCTGTGGCATGATATTTCAACAATTATTATCATTATCAACCACTACAGGTGTGAACAACAAAAGTTGTGTATCAGGAATGATCACAATAATAATAATAATGACCAAAATAGGTCATTGGGTGTATTTTCTCCCATTCTCTGTGCATGTGCAGCCCCACGAAGGTCAAAGTTGCATGTAGAAAGTCACTTTACTAATCTCCTTTGTCACTCATAAAATTTACACAACATGTCCCTCATGGAGGCCTGTCAGTTTGCCACTTGCCCGTGGCTGTCACACACAACACAGATAATGACTCGCAGGAATCAGCCAAGGCCTTGATTATTTATGGTGAGCCATGTCTGAAAAGAAAGACAAGCACTAGATATGGCTTTGAATGATTCCTTGTCAGTAATAATACAAGATGGGCTTTTATAATAAATCAAGCTGAAAAAATAAAGTTAAAAAATTGAATCTTCATTTGATTCTTTGATGTTCTCTAACATAAATCCATCAGGATAAAGCTCAAGTTGCTTTTAATACTAAATGCATGATATGCAGATGAGCTTTTTCAAAATAGTTTGTGCAATTTTAAATGTTTTCTGTATTGCTTTTCACCCAACTTTTAACACCGAGTCAATTATTGCCCAAAAATGTGTTTGCATAAAATGACCGTTGTTTGTTTTCACCAACAATTCACTAAGTTTTCATGTTCTCATCATGTCTGCTTGGGTTTCCACTCAAATCCTAAAAATCATGGATGCCAAGCTAAATTGCCACTAGGTATGAATGTTATGTGACCTTTAATAATTCTTCGTTTCAGATTGTCTGGTTGCATGTCAATAAATTCAAGATTGACATCACCGTCCATAGTTGGCCAAGATAGGCGACTGTTGTGAACATGTATGCAGTATGAAAAAAAATGAATAAATGAACACTTCACTAAGTGAAACTAGACCACTACTGCATTAAATCAACTGCTCAAAACATTGTATTTATGAACCAACACTGTCAACACTTGACTCATCATTGCAAATTTAGAAGAACATAGTATGTTAGAGAGGTAAGTTCTACAGACTGAATGTTTGAGGGACATTTAGCTACTTGGCGATGCAACAATATGACGCTCATATGCCACAGTTTTTCATGTATGGCTATGCGATTGTTCCTGCTAATCCGCACTAAACAAAACAGAAAAAAAATACATCTTGTTTCATAGACCTGAGCAGAAAATGTGGGCCCAACCATGCCTTGGGAACTGCTGCCTTGGGATGTGCGCCAGCTTTACCCAAAAAGCCCCAGGAGAAGGAAGCTGTGATCTTGCTTGGAATTTTGCCTTTTCTCTTTGTATGAAATCATCTCCCACGATAGCATCGTGAAATTCAGATAAAAAGAAACAAACAGCTCTTGATTTCCTGATCACTTGGTAAGATCTTTGAAATGTCACAGAAGACAATGCTGCCATGTACTGTTTTTTTTTTTTTAATTATTCTTTTCGTCTTTAGCAGGAAAAATAGCTCCCGGTCTGTCTTTTGGAGTGTGACACATTCAGCACTTGGAATGATGATTTGAAACCACATGCAACAAACGCTTAAAAGGAACTTTTTTTTGGTTTTGCTCAATTTATTCTGACCTGAAAGAGAATGAAACCATCGCTGTCTCACAATATTGGCTTTATATAAGTACTCATCTTGCAACAATAAGTCTTTAGGCAGGTAATAGCAATATGTGAACTAAAAAGTACAATTATGGAAGTCAAAAGTTAAAAGGCTCTTACAAAAATGTATAACATCTTGCTAGTTGTGAACAGAGTGGAAGAGGTCTTTTTGGGCAGGGAGAGGGAGCAATGAAGGGGTGATATGAATGTACAATTATATTCTCGTCCTGAGCTGGGTGACAGTTGTACGCTCTCCAACTGTAGGCCGTAAAAGCCATGAATTTCCTGCGACAGGCTCGGGCAGCATAGAGGGGAGCACTCGGGGAGGATAACTACTACGGCGCAGTATAATCTGACATTTGGACCACGGGGGAGTCATAGCGCATTGCTCACAAATAACAGTGTCACTGTTGGTTTGCATCCCCGGCGGAGTAGGTTAAAGAGAACAAAACATGTTTTTGCGCTGAAGTGCCATACTGTGAGACAGACCCAATAAAATTGAATTGGATGGTGGCCGCTTTGATCAGGCGGGCACTGGCGCTGGAGAGTGAAGACCACCAATTCCTCACGCCCAAAGAAGCATTAGCATGCACGGAAAAAAATGAAAGCACGACGCCATTCATCTAAAACACACTTTTATGTCATTTAATTGAAAATCAGGTTCGATCTGCGGTCGGTTTTCACTGTATGGAGTTTGCACGGTGCGTGGGTTTTCTCTGGGTATTCCATTTTCCTCCCAAATCCCAAAGACAGGCATGGTAGGCTGGTTTAACACACTAAATTGCCCCTAGCTATGATTGGTTGTCCGTCTATTTGTGCCCTGCGATTGGCTGACCACCGATTCAGGGCCTGTACATAGTTGGGATATCCTCCAGCACCCCTGAGCCTTGAGGATAAGCGTACGGAAAATTAATGAATGAGTTTATAATTGAAAATCATAGTTCCATTTCAAAACAGGTTTGTTTACTCATAGCAAATTTCCCTCCCCACTAAAAGCAAAAGACTTATTTGATCAACATTTTCACATAAAACCATATGAATTGATGCCACACCAGTTTGATTGGAGATGATATTTTCCGTCCTCCAACATTACGTCATAAAGAAGACAAAGGACTTTAAAGATTTCAACATGACCGCTGAAAACAGTTAACTTCCCAACTCTCCAATTTGAGGGCCCCCCGCGTGCTAGCATCCTGCGCTATCCAACTCCCGAACCTCATTTTCAAGCGTCTCATAATGAATAAACATCTGGTGAATCAAGCCACAATCCTCAATTTGTTCATGCCGCACCTCGCTTAAATGATAACACCGGCTGCGATATTTGAGTCCCTGTCAAACCTTCTTAAAGACGACAAGCGTGTTGTCATTTTGTGTCTGATGAAAGGGTCCAAGGAGGGCCTTGCCAACGTCGATTGGGAGAACGGACTGCAGCCAAAATGCGCCAGGCGAGATCTTGTTGGCCGCTAAGTAATTGGCCGCGAGGAAAGAATGACATCACACTTGATTTCTTTAAAACAAAGTGACAAGTACTCAAGTAGTTTTGTTTGTGGCCTTTGTGGAATGAAAATCTTACAAAATCCATCTCGCAAAACAGTTTGCTGGACTGAATCCTACAAATGTTCGTTAATTCGAGGTACTACAGTAATTAAACCATTATGATTACAAGAATTTCAAATGATGACATCAGATGGAGAGGTTTCAGGTTCAACAACATAACATACAAGCAACAATTATAAAGTACCTAATCGTAATGTTGTCATGGGTGGACTCTGCTTGCACTTAAACGATGGCATTTCTACACATGACTCAATTCGTCAAAAACTGAAATAGTTTTGCTTATTTCATGATGAACACTCCTGTAAATTAGTATATTTAGTTCATAATTAATCCTCTGTTTTTCTTGCAAGTTTGCTTTGCAACAATGCTTGTAATGCATTTTTTAACTGTATCAGTTATCAGTTTAAGAGTCCGGTGTGTTTACACTGCACTTGCACTAGCAGATACTTAAGAATTCAGTGACTGAATTCAATCTGGGCCTTCTTATCAAATTACAATCCACATTTGGAAGACGCTTGATTGTGGTGTGATTCTCTGTTTTTTTTTTCTCCATTCCACTTATCCTCATTTTGCCACTTATATCAAAAAATGGGTTTTAAATCTAGCCTCAGGTGCATTAACTCGACATTTGCTCGTGTCTTTTACTTTCATGTACCTTTCATTTTTTTCCAAAGACAACAAATCTGATGTCATTCCCAAAATCCTTTTCATTATGGCTGTTGAGAACTTGTCCTTTCACAGTTTAGTCGCAGTTCATCGTCCCCGCAGACACCCCCGTCACCCCCAAGAGGGCATCGCGGACGCCAAGGTGACAACGCCCTCGTCATTGTCCAACACCTGCCTCCACTCTGGGAAAGCGGGCGACAAAGCCGCAATCCTCAATCACGGTGCACGGGAGCCACGTGCACACTGGGGAGTTTGTTTAGCTGTGAATGCTGCATCAGCTGATTGATGCACACCCGTATTCTCACCACTTAGACACCGTAGTGCTCGAGCGGGTTTTACGGCAGCATGCATTTTCTTTGCATACTCCTCCCAAAGTGCCTTTGAAGAGAGAGGGGTGCCAGTGCTAATAAATAGACTTATGGAATATGAAGGTGGGGGACATCTTTACTAGGCGACAGTAAAGCTACGCTAACTGTGGCCAGGAGAGCGGATGAGGTGCTCAGTGGAGATTTGGGCATCAGCAATGTGCAGGCAGTTTTCCCCCCCCAATGATATCTTTGAATTATTTCTTATGGGGGTGCATAATGGCAATATAAATCTTTCTGGGTGTGCAATTACAAAGACTGGCATGGTCTATTCCCCGCTGGGTGATCGCCTGAGAACAATGACATATTAGCAGCCGGCCTGCAGTGGTCATTAAGAGCTGATATGGGATTTATGGCCAGTCTTTACACACGAGATGGCATTAAGGAGATTTGAATGCAGTGAAAATGGCACAAAGAGTCGGACTTGAGCAAGGCGGAGCTAATGAAGTGTGCTTGGAAAGCAGGAGGACATCCAGTTATTTTTGGGTGAAGTCGTTTTCCCGCTTGGTGAGCATCGGATTGTCCATAACAAGCTAAGCATACTAAAACACTGTCATTTTTTTATGTGTAGGGGGGTTGGGGCAGATACATTGGATTTCTTCTTCTTCATTTTGCTTGTTTTTGCAATAGTAACATGAGATTCCTGAGTGCTTTACTTATATGACATTGCTTACTTTATCCATAGTTATTTTTCATTGTGTGTGTAACAATAGTTGACAGCTATAAAGAAATATATGTATATTGTTTTTTTTAAACCTCATAAAAAATGAGAGGCTATCCCATTGTATTCATCACCACTCATAGTTCAAATGGATTGGACGCTGATTGTGACCAATCATTTAGACTTGGCTGTCAAGGATGTATGTACACATTGCATCTTGGTAATGATGATTTGAATTCAGTCATCAACCAAGAGGCTGCATAAAGAACAGACATGCAGAAATACTGTATATATTTATGTGTTATAATGTATAGTCAACCCTTTTTAGGGTCACAGGTACCTTCACTCTATTTTCCAGCTGAGCAAAAGCAAAAAAAATCACCCCAGATTGCTTGCCACTCAATCCCAAGGCAGTACAATATAAAAAATTCTGTTAACTGCAGAGTAAACCGTGTTGGCTAGAATTTAAAAGCAATGTTACAAATTCTGTTGAGTTTATCTATTTAAGATTTGTTCTCTTTAAAATTTCGGTCCTATGTCTCAAGTGACGGAAAGTTAGAAAGGGTGAATTATAACATTGCCTAAAGGTAGTTTAACCATGCCAAATTTGGCTTAAAGCTCCATTGTTTCCCAAGTAAAAAAAGTTGGACATTGCAAGGTCTAGTAAGACAGCTCCAATTTAAATTCTGTGTGAAAAAGCGATTACAGTACATATGATGATGATGAGGTGTGGAAATCAGTGTTAGTAGACTTGGGAATGATCACTGTAGAGTGACCGTAAGCAGCTTAAGTATCAGGTGTGTTCACTGTGAACGTGACAAACAAAGGCTTGGCTTCGTCATATTAACCAACGTCTGCCCTTTAAAGTAATTGTGCACCTCGTGGAGTTTTTAATGAGCTGTCTGTTGGAGTGTAATTCCAATTAGTAAGCCCGTCTCCAATAACGGCATGATTACCTTGCTAGGTTGACATTTTATTTCTGAAGCCATCTTCGACGTTGACGTTTCCAAGCAGTGTCCTCTCTTAGAATCACAGCAATGACAGAGCTCCCAAGAAAATGATAATTAACAAGCAAACAATTTGCACCACTAGTTCTAATGCCTGAAATGTAAGATATTGAGTAACAAGGAGAGCTCCAATTGACCAATGTTGGTCATGTCTTAAGTCAGGGGTGAGGAAACTATTCCAGAAAAGACCGCAGTGGGTGTGGCTTTTTGTTTTAACTTACAAGAGAAAGCCATTCCACCAATCTGGTGTCTTAGAAGTGCAATCAGTGGAATGCAGTCAGGTGCTTCTTGATTTCTTCATAAATCTCATTGGTTAAAGTGCCTTTGTTGGATTGGTTGCAACAAAAACCTGCACCAACAGCGGCCCTTGAGGACCTGTTTTCCCACCCCTGTTAAGAGCTGTAAGCATATGACAACCTTTGAATTACAGTGTCTGAAATTTCAAATATTGTTGAAAATTGATCGGAAATATGTACCAATCATTTTAATATAACTCAAATAAGACTATATGTCCTCATGAGAATATTTCATTTACCTGTTCATCGTTTAAGTGGCTAGAGAAGTCTGTCTTTTTGATTTAATCACTTGGCCGTGCCCACAGATCAGTGACAATATTGGTTAATTAAAATAGGCTGATATTAATACGCTCGAGAAAAAAAAAACCTAGAACTAGATTCTGATCTTTTCTTTGATTTAAAACTATCCGATCTCAAAGAAAAACATCTTGGTACGTGTCTAAGATGCCACTTCATTCAGTACTCTGATTCCAAATGGTCTTTCTTTGCGGCTGACAGGTGGACTCGGCCCCTAACTGCACTTTTTGAAAGTGTCTGACAGAAGTATTGCATTAATTAAGTCATTGCTGGACTTTAATTGTGCAAAGAAATATATATATTTTTAAAAATAGGTGAGTGAGTCCTCGCCGGTGTCAGTTTTCTTCTTACTATGAATATTAATGTGCTTAATGAAGACAATTGTCGCTTCATCTCACCAGCCTGCCCTGTGCAGGTGCCAAATAATTTCAACTATACTGATTTGTTGTTCAAGAACAAATATGTCACGGGAAAAAATGCCTGCAATGTCTTTTATCTGATTGCCATCAAGGAGAAACCTTTTCCTTGCTCTTTTTTTTTTACTAAAGTGAAGAAGTTGTCAAGGCGTTTTTTTTGTGAGTTAATTAATAATTATTTTTAGAGGAAGGATGAAAATCATATTTTGATTGTATTTGTAACATAGTTAGGAAGAAAATTATTTTTAATTTCTGTAGTAGGTACAAACCTTGTTTTTGCTTAGAAGAAACCAATTTAAACCGAAATAGTTGTGCTTATACTAGTCTGGCTCCTGAGTGTGCTGAAGATTATTCCATGTGACATTGGGGAAAAATTCCAGCCAAGGTATTGTACTCTCTGAACTGATTGCCTGGCACTTATATTCTGTTCAAGTCATAACTCAGAAAAAAAATCCAATATTTCACCTGTCTGCCATGGTATATCAAATTATGAACACAACTGCATATATTGGCAGTCATACATAGTATATGTTCAATAGAAAAATGTCAATAGGATTCTGAATTGTACTGAATTGGTTTTACGTGACTGAAGTATTGATCACATGAACATGTGAACACGAGGAATAGGACAATTAAACATAGAATATCAAAATAAATAGGCAGACGTTGTGATGGTATATTTCGTTTGGGAAGCCAGCTTTTGCAAGGAGTTTGTGCTTCCAAAATTCTTTAAAACTCCTTATTTTCATATAAAAAAGAAAATCACTCACTGGATGTCATCATCGTATTGCAGATGTTCAGCGGGGACACACACAAAAGTTATACAGTGTTCCCTCGATTTCCGCATTAATCCGTTCCACCACCACCCGTATTAAGTGATTAAATACTCTACATTTTTGTGGGCCTACCGGGAAATGTTTTGTAGGCTAGTATTTCCATGTTTTATCAAATGTGTTTGACATACTGTACACTGTACATTACACTATCTATCATATCATAGGGGTACTGTCTCAGGCTGTAAATTTTTTTGTGGGCCATCACAGTAAATGTTATGCAAGCTAGTACTTATTTTACCGTAATTACCTATTTACAGAGTAAATCCGCAATGCAGCAAGGATGCAAAAGTCAAACTGCAAAATGGCGAGGGAACACGCCATTGAGAAACTGGGAAAAGCAACAGAAAGTCGCTAAAAAAAAGTTGAGCAAAGGTGTGGTCCAGGCTTACGACCATCTTATACATGAAACAGTGCCAAATATTGAAAAAAAAATGACGTTAGTTCCACTTTAAGATGAGCATAAGTCCAAAACCGAGAGGGAGATGTCTTGACATGTTCTTCAGGCGTGCCTCGGAGCCTGAGGGGACCGGTGAGAGGACGCCAACACCGAGCGGATGCAATATTAAGTGGTCACGATGATTGCCAGGCATATTGAAGAGACAGAAATTCAAATTAACCTCAGTGCCCGTGATAAGACCTGAGCGCTCGTGAAAGATGAGCTGGGGCTATTTTGGGAGAACGAGTTCTCTCGCCACGGGGCAAACCCTGAATAGCCTCACTCGGAATTATTACTTGAAGAGAAGGACTGAATGATGTACTTGGCACTTGTCATTGAAAGAGCACCTTTTGTTCTGGCTGATGCCATAGATCATCTGACGGGACCGTACAAAAATGGTTCCTGTATTTGTCAATCCTTTTGTGAAAAATGAAAAAGACGGCTGCCGAGCAGGGGGAGGGCCTTACAATGAATACTGCAACAATTGGATTTACTTTTAGGGAACCTTCTGAGACGCTAGTCCTCACCAAATATTGGATGGCGGCCTTAAAAGGGCATTGTCAGCATTGCTAATTGATGCGCTAAGACGACTGCTGTGGGCGACGCATCGGGACCAATGTGCATGACGGTCCGACTTGATTGCATCTGACTGAGATGACTTCTTTCTGATGTAAGCCTTCAGTCATTTGGGACACACACACTGCTTTGATGCTTTCACTTGGAATCTTTATTTTAAAGTTCATTCCAATAACTTTTGTTTTATAAGAAATAAATACATATATTAAGCAAATGAAGCATCAAGACAACTTGTAAAAATGATAGAATAGAAAATGAAGGGAAAAAACAGTTTTGTATGTTTTTCATTTTCTATACATCGTCTCAAATGTTTTATAGATCCCCTTGGTGACAATATATTTAAAAAATAAACTAATTTCCCATATTATACAGTGCAAAAAAAGGATGCAACACAAAGTAAAAGCTTAATACTTCATTGCACTGTGTATGGGTTCGTCTATTTATTTTTGACTCAATACAATCACTCTTTTGGAAGTTACTTTGCACAAAAGAGAATAAAATAGGTTGGATAGCTTTTGATAATAGTCTTTAATAATAAAATTTGGATTTTCTGAGTTGTAGCCTTGTGAGTATCAATAGCAGAAAAGATAACACAATGATTACATTCTATTTTTAGTCCAACCACTATTGCTACAACACTGTCAATTGTGAAGAAAACATGTTAAGATGCCCCCTGACCTCAGATGCCACCATCATTCCACTTCAGGAATTTTTTCGTGCATATTCTCCATCATTCAAGTAATTCAAAGTACTAATCTGTAAAGGTCAAATGGAAAAAAAACCCAGAACTGTTCTCGTACATTACAAACATTCAACCTTTGATCCAAAAGGCATTGGGCGGGTCAACAATAGATTGTTATTGTTATTCTTGTTCAGCTTCCTGAAAGAAAATAACTTTCTGCCTTCAGAGTTGATGTATTCAGTAAATAAATACACAACACAGGCTTTTATCTTCAGGCTGAGTGGACTTGGCTCGTCTCAAGAAGGCAACTAACACACACACACACACACACACTTCTTCCATATACATATCTTGGTCACAATGACAGCACCTTCAGTTGATCTCATGACACACATGTTTTTGAAGTAGGGCGGATCTGTTGAAAATTTATAGGCGAGATCAAACTGTGGCTGCTGGAATGGCGTAAAGTTAGAAACACTTTTAAGGTTACTACCAACGTCAGTTTATTTTGATTCTTCTTTTGCTGCTACATGACAAATGATCTTGATTTCATCTGTATTTTCAATGACGACAAAATGAAGGACCAATATAAAAAAAAAAACAATGAAATATTATCTTTTCTGCCGTCCTTCAGACTAGTTGGGGACACCTATTAACATTCACTCTAAATTATTCATCCTGATGGATAAAACACCTCGGCTATTAATTACACCAGCAAAAAGAGAAAAAAAATCGAGGAATGAATCTCAAAGATTCTAATTATTCAATTAAAAGGAGTGATGATATTTGTAGGACAGAGTCCATTTTTCCCTTCGTTTTCAGTTGTTTTCATTGATCCAAGGCAGCTTTGATGCCCTAAATCCTTCACTTTTTTCAAATGTTGTCATGACTATTCATCAAGAATTGTCATTTGGGTGCAATGTGACAAGTTTTCTTTAATTTACATGTATACTCATCTATAACAGGCAATATCTAATATCCATAGCAGCAGGCACGAGCACAGATGGACCCCTAGTGGTGCTCAAGCAACTGCTGTTTGCCACGGATGAGGAAAGTGCCCTTTCTGCTAGAGCCCAAGTTTTTTTTCATCATTTATCAATATTTAAACAATAAAAGTCACCTTCTCTGTCATCAACTCCCCCCAAAGTGTTTTGATATCTGCACACAAGCTCTCCCTCCTTCTCCCCCAAAGTCTACGCTGCTGGTGGGTCCCTGCTCATGGTTGTTGTGTTTTGAGACACTTCACTATTCAGTAGGATGAGAATGTGTCTCAAAACTTTTGACTGGAGGTGTCCAAGCTCAACACTAATTTGTGAGGCCCTTGTCGTTTACATTTCACTCATGAATGCCAGCAAAGGTATATTACTAGGTTTACTACTAGTTATTTATTTAGTATTAATTACATATGTATTTATGGATTATTTATTTGTCTGTTTGTTGTTGTTATTTTTTCACTTCATGGTGAAAGCTTTAAATCTCATTATACTTGTATAATGAAAATAAAAACATTTAATTCAATTCAATTCAATACAATATATACTATATATAGTATTCACAGAGCTTGTCATGAGCTCATTGGAAAAAGAAGAAAATATGTACATTTAAAAAAAGGGATTTAAAAAATCCTTCAGTTTTTTCCTCTTTTTTGGTTTTTTTTGTTAAACTCAAATCATTTAAAACCCAACATGTATCTAGTTTTTACACATTAAACATAATTATTTATCCAATCTAATCATTTGAGTTCTGTTTGATTCTGTTAAAAATATTCTATTGTGTTTTACCACCCAATTTTAGAAATAGCTTTACTCAAGATGATTTTTTTTTTTGCAAAAAATGCCTTGGCATGCCAGGATAGGCAAATTCACTTGCCGTTTTGCGATGCGTTGGAATTTTTCGGCACGCATTTTCATGTCCAGAACTATAAAATAATTGGCAATGTTCGGCCTTTTGAGAGGACGCTTAAATCATTTCCCGTCACGATTGAATAAAGTATGATAAAAATATTTGCTGAAATGTCATTTTCACTCTCGGATGGTGGAAGGTGCAAACATGAAGGAACTTTAGTCACTGTCAACATTGACATTTACAGAACACTTGAAAAAGTGCAAACTAAAGAGTTACTGAATGAAAATGCATTGCGGTAAACAAAAGGACCAAACGAGCGTTGTGTTGTTGCTCGCCTATTTATTTGCCTCTGAGCTCAAACGGCTTCTAGTCATCTGGGAGATTGTTAGGCATCCGTGAAAACTACGGAAATATGGAGGAAATGGATGAGCAACACTTCATAACAATTAATCAGAGGAGGCTGATGAATAAAGTTCGTTTTTTTTATTCCGCATGATTCAGGGAATTATCAAAAGGACACTGTCCTTGTCAGTTTGATTAACACGCCTGGGATGTTGGGAAGCACTGAAGGGAGACGCATTATTTTGCCCATAAAATAAATATATTGAATGAGAATATTAACTCGTTAACCTTGACAAGTATTTGTAATTTTCATAAGGGGGCTAAACTAGCGGATTCAGCACAAAAACGCTGTGGGGGCTGGAGAGAATGAAGAATGCTATTGCATGAATCCTGTCATCTTTATGGGCTGCGATGATTAATTTGTTTGTTCAAATTCTCAATTAAGCCGCTTGGACCTGGCAGAACTAGAAGAAGAAAAGGGATGCGGAATGGCATTCATTGTCTTCGAAGCCAGTGGGACTCTCGGGAATCGTGACCCTAGCTTGCTGCTACCAGGTCATGAGGCCCCTATGCAAACTGATTTATTCTTCGTACATCTCGAGGTGGATTACAATACACCTACCACGCCCAATTCAAATTTTATCCCTCCCATATGGCACGGTTAAGACATTTGTCAACGTAGTGTAAGCCAAACCAATCCCGGCACCATTTTACCGTCCAAATTTGTGACTGACTTTGGTAAATTGTCTTTCTGAACTTTATCTTTGCTACTGCTTTATTTGAAATGGCAAATGATTCCGATCCAAAGGAGCTGGAAATTAATTATCGTAATCGGAAACTTTACCATCCAAACAACGCTAACGTTTCAAACAAACTACATTTCGGATTAAAAGATTGCAATTGGGAAAGCATCATTAGAAAAGTGCCTGGATTTAATGTGGATGGAAATGAGATATGAGTAAGACATCTGCCAATAGTATTGGAATGTAACACATTTTCTATATTGCTGATCAATGACAAGGATATCAACACAAACAATGCAACCACTGTAAATCAAAATGGCCGTCAATGCTCAGAGGTTAGAATGCCAATAAATGTGAGATACACGTCTAGAACTAGATTGTATTATAAATTCAGTTCATACATTGACCTTTACAGATGATATATAGTCTGCATGTAACATTACCGAACAAATATTTTGATGCAAATTTTATACAGATCATTAAAACGATGAAGACAAAGTGTGATAACTATAAATTCAGACTAATTCAGATGGAAAATTCCTATAGATTTATTTTTCTATGGAGTCTTTAGTCTTAATATTTATTTAAATATCAAAATCAAATAAACCCAATTAAAGCTTAAGACTCCCGGCATAAATCCACACTTGATCCCTCTAGAAATGCACCTACAGGAACAATCTAAATTGAAATATATTTTGCCAAGTGTCTTGATAAATCACTTTGCCTTTTCTTTCATTTTGTCCAGGTCGCCTTGTCAAGGGTAATGCCCTTAAAATGTCAATTGTCAATGTGAGCATGCATTGCATTACATGTAAATTACACACTCGCTCTCCCCAGAAAGAAATAAAATATGGAGCTTGCACTTCTCATTCCCCCCTTGAGGCCCTGTGTTTTTATTATTTGTCAGAGTGACAGATGTTTCTCACGTGTTGAACTTCTAGCACCAATTTGACCATCAGGGACTGCAGGACGTTCTGCGCCAGCACACAGCATAACTTTCCAGAGTCCAGATCCTCATACACGGACAAGGGAGGGGACGGGGAGGTCAAAAAGTCAGTGTAAGGTCAGTTAGGAGAGGGACTAGATATTTAAAATGAGCTCGTCATTTTTAGTTTACTAATTTGCACAAACCAATTTTCTCTATTGAAAGTACCATATTAGTTTCTTAGCCATTAAAAACACAGTCATTTTTTCCCATTTGAGAAAAATAGCACCTTACTAAATACAATTAAATATATATATATACATTTCGTGGGACTTTTTACATGGAAAACCAAATTTTCATTCATTCATCTACTGTACTGCTTATCCTTACAAGAGTCAATTGCAGGAGCCAATCCCATCGCATTATGGGCAATAGGAAGGGTACACACTCCACTGGCTGCCAGCCAATTGTAGGGGATGAAGATACACACTCAGACAATTTGGAGTGTTGACTCAGCCTTATCAAGAATGTTGTGGCATATGGGAAGAAACCTGAGTAAAGCCACACAAGCGTAGGGAATACATGCAAACTCCACACATAAACCCCTGATTTCAGAACTGTGAGGCGGATGTACTTACCACTCAAATACTGGATCGCTGCCACCCAAACCTGTGCATGTTGTTCCCATACTACAATAAAGTGTAATTGCACACCCATTAAACACACAGGTGTCATACTGGGCCAAGAGAGTGCAGGTTTTCCTCCCTACTGAAACAGCGCAGACGGTTAGACCAATGAGGAGGTCTGCTGGAAGAAGCAGCACCTGATGCAATCAACTGAATACAGCTGTAAGAGAACAGATTGGTGAAAACGTGTCGTCTTTATGGGTTGGAAGCAAAACCTGCACCTACTCGGCCCTTTCTGAAATGAGTTTGACACCACTTCATTAAAGCATTGTCATTGTCATAGTGCAGGGACTATTTATTAACTCTGTGAGTAAGGTTTCAAAATCTCAAAAAACAAACTTCCTCTCAAATGTATACACACTTCCTGTATTTTCTTTTTAAATTGGCATGATTGATTCTCATTGGCTACCTCTCAACACCTCACTGTGCTCCCATTGGCTGTCTCCCAACACCTACTAACCAGGGGGGGTCGTGTCTTCATTTCCATTGAAATAGCTATACATTGCTCAGTTCCCAATGAAGCCTCAAGCACTTTTTTTATTTTTGTTTTAACGATAGATGGAGTAAATTAACAACATAATTCAAAATAATTATGAAGGTATTTCTATCCAGCCTGAATTATAGCCACAATTATTTGGTTTGTTACAAACAAAACTATTTCTAAATCTCAGCGAATACAAGCATTTTATTGGAGGAAATAACTCAATTCAGGCCTCCCGACCCCTGATGGCCAGCAGTTAATTATTCTACCGACTCGGCCTTCAGCTTTCTAGCTGCATCAGTATATGAAATCTATGGTGGAAAGAAAACATGCACTATGGAAAGAGGGCGGGGCATGCTGGTAGTCAGCATGAACACCACCTGTACCCTTGAACCAATCACTAAGGGAAATGCAACATGCAAGTCTTCTTTAACCACTTTTTTTTACGATTTGTCTCATTTCACTTGATCTCTACTGAAATTGCGTATTAGCTAAATGCTACCCGAGGCATAAGTGAATAATAGCTGATTGTGAAATGTGACACAAAGTCACAGACTCTCCTGATTTAATTCATCATCACAGTTTACCCGTCTTTAAGAGTCTCGGTCATTAGCGAGTAAACCTTCTCAAAATAAATTCCAATCCCAATAAATCCACCTATGAAGGAACCTGCGCCGTTGGCAAAGTGACAGCCAGTGACCTTGAGATTTATTTTTGTCGTGCCGCAAAACTGTCTCGCTCAGCAGCGAGCGACGTGCCTGTCCAGATGGTTTTGTGTGGCGGCGTCTTGCTAATTGTCAGTGATGCCATCAAAAGGACATAGCGGACCTGACAAGTTAGCTGATGAGCAATAAGAGCAGCATGGGGGTGCGCGGTATTAGAGCCAAAAACATGTGACAGTTATTTTGTGCGGCCCACCTAAGCTTTCAAGTCATTTACATCACTAACTTTGCCTTCTTTTGCAGTTTATGGGCTGTGAAAAGCACACATGTTAACCTAGCTGTACCATGAATTGCATCCTGACATTATACTGATCCATCCGTCCATCATCTATCCATCTATCCAATCATCCTCTATAGTCTAGGTGACATTGTGTCCCTGTTTTCCATAAAGAACTTCAAATAATGATTCATCTGACCACAGAACACTTTTTCACCTTGCCAAACTCCATTTTTCATTTGTGATTACAAAAGTTTGAACAAATTTGCCTTTGCAGGTTCATCAAGACTAGACAAAGACCATTATAATATTTTACATGACATTGGTGGAATCCAAGCCGAGCTGCCTGGCAGATTGCTATGTAATGTGCTTTGGACAAATGAAAATGAGTGGTGGTTTAGGTGTGTAGGGATAGAAAGATAAGTAAATAAGAAACAAAAACTCACTCTTCTTCAGGGAAAGGTAAATGTTAATTAGAAAAAATCTTGAGGCTGAACCTTTTGATGATATTATGGACTTTAAATGAACAAATCTCTGTATTACTAACAACTGCATATTGGGGAGCATTGTCACTAAACTTTTCAATTATTCTTTTAACGCACTTTATCCTATCATTTCAGCAATTAAAGGGAAGCTCCTTTTTTTACACAAACATTGTTTATAAGACTGTAAACATGAACCATTCGTGTTTTAAAAAAACAAAAAAAACCAACAACTAAGCATATCATCTTGAAGACATGAAAGTGTAAAGTTCACTGACTTCAGTTAGTTTTTTTATTTGTATAGATATTGACATTATATTCCATATTTACTGGACAAATATTACAAACTGTGTATGTATGAATTTCAATGCCCATGAAACAACAGTATTTTCCAATAAATTGCCTAATTCGACCACTTACAAGTTTTTGGTCGGACCAAAGTCCCTCAAAAACCGACATGTGTCTAGCTAAGCTCATTGGTATGTGACATAGTTTATTAAAAAGGACCCCTGTCAAGCATCCCGGGAGCAATAAAACACAGTTTTTGAATCTTATCACCTGTCTTAAGTGGAATTTCAAGTCAAATCGACGGCAGCGGAAAAGACATGACGTGGCTCCCCAGTGAGAGTAAAACATGTACGACAAAGCATATGACACGAGCGGGGAGACTGACACGTGCTCAAGTCCATTACAGTCATCGCCTGAATAAAGGTCACATTGGCTGCTGCTCTAAATTGGACAGGACAGCCCGGCCATACAGCTAGTGTCAAATGGAACGAGGGCTGAAGAAAAATCCTTTGGTTGATTTGGGACATGCACGCACCACGTCTCTCTCACACTTGAAATTAGCCGCACACTTAATCATCACGTTAAAGGGAAATGTGCACTGTCACTAAAATTGCAATCATTATTTGAAATAAAATGGCAGCACCCAAAGTTATCTGGAAAAATTCTGCAAGGTAAAAACCAATATTACACCGTTTTATCGATTCTTTCATTTTTAACAACGCTTACATTGTCAGGGTTGTGGGGTGCTGGAGCTGAGCTAAGCTGACTCCGGGCTAAAGGCGGACCACACCCTCAACTGGTTACCAGTCCAGACGACTCCCATAGAGACAAGAACCACTACAGTTAGGCTGAAGTGTTACAAATGTTTCAAATTATTACTCAAGATTTTCTTTGACATCCATTAAGCATACACTATATTACAAAAACTTTTTTAAAACCAGTTTTTTTCTTCAAATGGTGGTTAGCTACCTGTGTTCAAAACTCTAAGATATAACCACGTTAAAATATTGCAACAATATGAAATTCAATCTTTTGCACAGGAGTTTGATTTACAAAAGTGATTGCATTCAAATCAAAAAGCTGAACTTAAACCGGGTCACACATTCACATCTCGAGCTAAAGATCCTGATATGGACAGACTGAAAACCCCCAAATTGGAATCCACTAATTGCAAATAAAAGCAAACTGAATGATCAAAGCAAGGTCTTCTTTGTAAGAGAGAATGTTTAGATGGGCACACACGTCATTTTCAAAACCGAACATACCTTTTTACGTTAATAACACCTCTCCAGATGCTGCTCATGCCACACACACTCAGGCAACCCCAATACCATCACAGATGAAGGCTTCTGAACTGAGCACTGATACCAACTAGCCTTGTCCTGATCCTCTTTATTCTTCATTCCAATTTTCCAGGAATTTGAATCACGATTGGTCTGACTACAGAACAGTTTTCCACTTTGACATACATAGTCCATCTAAAATGAGCTGTGGCCCAGAGAAAACTTTTAGATCTTCTTCTGGATCTTGCTTAGAAAAGCTAAATTTCAGTATTTCAGCCGCCAAACGCTGATAAGACGGTGGATCGGAATCACCAAAAATGGTGTCTAAAACTAGCGATGAGCTCATTCTGCGATTCCTTTTACATTTTTATGAGGTACATGGCCCTCTCAGTGTACAAAGATCATGGGCATCCACTGTTAGTTTTCAGCCTTGAATCTTAACCATGGGAAGTTGAATGTCTGGGTGGATAACGTAGTCTTTGAATCGTGGTTTTTACCTGTTATCAATTGTGCATAGGTGGAGCAATTCTATGGCAATGGCGACATTTCTGCCCAAACTTCTCATTGCACAAAAACAACAACCTATTCAAGTTTATTAGTGGCAAAATAAATGTTTGACAAAGAAGACTCAAGCAGTCTTGGAGTAGAGTAGCGAGCAGAAGAGCAGATTCTTTGCTCTCAGATCCAAAGGGAAACAACTTGAAAGGAAAGAAGCAAATGACTGCGATGCCTCATTAGGTGGGTTTCATTTGACCGTAGCCAATTAGAGCGCATCTGTAATTTAAAATAGTCAACCTAAAAAAGACTCAACAAAGAGCACGTTTCTCTCGTGGGAATGAACCCTTTTCCCTTGTTCCATTCCTTCTTTTTTCCTTTTTTTCAAGTCTTCACAGTGCTATTTTTTCTACATAAATATAAATAAGACCTTCACGTGTGCATATCATCAAGCTTTAGAAGTTAGCAGGGGTCCTGTGGTGTTTGAATACATTTGTGACAAATATATACACATTTTATTTTGGGGTCAATCAGATTACTTAAACTTAAGTCGAAAGTGGATGAATTGAATAATAATGAAAATAATAGTAATAATAATCACAGGGAAAAATAGGAAATGTTATTTAAAGGCTCCTCCGGGACTGCAATTTAAGATAAACAAAGGAAAGGGAAGTAAAAAGCAAGACATTTGAAATTCTCAAATGGTCAATTTCACCTTAATAGCTGCTCAGAAACATCCTGTTTGGAGATGGTGTAAGGTTCTAGAAGAATATCTTTTCCCAGCCAGCATAAGGAAGCCACATCCCAAATGTGAAGAAAATTGAAGAGGTCTGAACTCTTTGAAGACACCATCATAACACCTGTACGGCTTATCCTGGTTGTTAAGCATTGGAATAAAATTTTGTGCAATATGCATCACCAAATGTTGGAATAATGAGCCATCTGCACGCGTGAGGTCCCTTCCTCGGAGATGCCGAGAACGATGCCATCTGCGAAGCCTCTACCAGCTGTTTTCTTTCTTATTACGTGTTTATTAAAAGCTGAACTTGTCCTCTTCAGGAGGAAGGGGAGGGTGCAATGTAGGGCCCTCAATCGCCATTGGAAAAAAACAAACAAACAAAAAACACACACATGCTACATAAAACAGTTTGGGCAGAACAGAGGGAGCGCTAATTAAATAGTGCGTCTTTCTCTTCACAGGCTAGCAACAAATTAAGAGAACAAACATGAGATGAAGTAGGCTGCAAAGCAACAAACATAAAAGCTTTTCAAGTGAATCTAAACTAGCCTGACAGCAAATAAATAAATAAGCCATGGCCCAAAGCCCCAGCTTCACTTTACCCTCTGGGGCAGGATTTGAAAATAAGAACCTTAAAAAAAAAAAAAAAAGAAAAATCCCATGGCGACTATTTTACTCGTCCTTCTCCTCGCATTGTTTTCAATTTTCAAAACCTATTAGCAAGAGATCGATCGACCGCAATTGAGCATTTATGCACAGCAGGCAACCTGCATCCCTCCCGTCAAGATCCAGCCCCGTCTGGCGTAATGGAGGCTGACACAAGTGCAGACCACCCTCTGCAGCTGTCAACAGATTTCAGGAACTCAAAGGAAGACGCGTCAAGTGAACGTCCCGAGCCGAGTGATGGACACCGGGAAGAAGCGCTGGAAACGTCCATCAGTATCCGGCTGATGATCCGGCCTTGTGCTCCAAGCAGACAGATCAGGTCGGAACAGACGCTGACAAACCCAACATGGGCGCACTGTCCGGACACACGGAATGCAATACGGAGCGACAACTGACAGGCTGCTGTCATAACAGCATCCGGACGCTCGCCACATTCCTCGCATTTGAATCCCTACGCACCATGATTGCCTGGGTTCGGCCCTGGGTCGGGCAACAACGTTGTATTGGGTTTGGAATGGGTTTCCAATCTGTTATGTATGTAGGACCCAAATTCAAGAGAAGCAGTCAAGGACTTGTGGAAGGAGTGCTCTATTACCTTAAGGGCAGAAATCTTCAGAAAATAACAAGGACTCAGAAATCAAATCACAAAATCAAACCTGAAAAGGAAGACATGGTGATACGAGGAAAATGGAACATGAAACAAAACTAAACCGACGATCCGACCAAGGACTAACCAACACACAGAGTTTAAATAGACAGACAAGGGTTGATTACAAAATACACGCAGCTGTTTACGAGAGGAAGGGAAGCCCGGAGGGACACAAGAGCCAAAAAGCAAACAAACCAACCCCAACTAACCCTAACAGAAATCTGTCTAGATTAGTGTAAGGAAAGTCAGGAAAACACCGACAGAGGATGAAAACTCTGCTGAGATTGTTAAGATTGTGTGGTTCAGCGATTGGTCGGCAGCGATTTATTCCTCTCTGGAATTTGGACCTCGTTTTTGGGATACTTGACAACAGCGTTTCCTGTCATACAGAAAGTTGTCAACAAGCATCAGGAAAAATGTTTTTTTTGTCTTCAAATACGACAGTGGATACTTCTACATTGTTGGTGAAAATGTTCTTTGCTCAGTTCAATGTTCAATAAAAGCAAACAAAAGGCCTTGCAATTTTGCTTCTGTAAAAACAATTACCTGTCATGGATTTGCAACCTTATTGGATCCAGTGGAATGTTTGAAATAAATCATTAAAGGCGCTGACAGAGCATTTATCTTCACTTGTACTTTAATGCGCTCTGCACAAAACTGGGTGTGTGTACGGATGTGTGTGTGTGTGTGTGTGTGTGTGTGTGTGTTCATCTCTGTGCATTGCGTGTGTCGATCCTCCCGTGGAGCCATGTTCTCAAAGCTCTTCATTCTGAAATCAAGCATGAATAATTAAGCGTTTTCACAAGGCTGCTTTAACGATACATTACACGAGAGGAAATAGGTCAAGCAGCAGTGCGAGTGCGATCGCTGGCGTGTTTTTTTATTGTATTTTATTTTATTATTATTGCCTTCAGTCAATAGCCAACATTACCTCTTTACAATTGGTGACACCTTAGTTCAATTAAAAGCAAATAAGATACACTACAGGGTTACAACTGGGACATTCTGACCCAACTTTAACATTTTTACCTGTTTTGTGCCAAAATCTGTCATTGTACAGTGTAACTATTAAAGCGAAGTACACTCTAGAAACTGATAATCGACAAATTTACCTCATTTGATCAATGTCAGGAAGACTTCATCATCAGATGTCTATCCAAGACTGTCTTTTGCATTTAGAAGCGTGTGTGTATGTGTATTGAGCAATGTATGCGCTCCGATCTGCTGGGAATTTAGTTGGGGTTAACAGGGGGTCATTTTAAATCTAATCTCCATTATGTCTTCTATTCTCTGTTGACGCCAACACAGCTGGCTTTGGACAAGAGGTAGAGTTTGCCAACCAATGGACAAACAGCCATTGAAACTTCCCCATGGACATATTCGGGTCTCAAATTAATGTCGCCTGTTTTACATGCATACTTGGAGAAAAAAATGCTGTCTAACGATGCGCCAACTGTGTTTGAAAGAAAAATGGGCACAACTAAAGTTACATGGGTAATATCTGCAACATCGTATGGAAAAAAAACACTAATTATCGGCATAAAATATAAAGAATATACGGTAAAAATAAGCACCATCATTTCTTAATGTAATGTACAGAGAAAGAATATGATCAGGTTGTGAGTTGTATTGAGGATAAAATAACTGTAATGATCTCAGTCATCTGTTCCATTCAGCCCTGAGGACATACCACCGCGTGGAGCACAAAGCTGCTTTTACTGCTTTCAACCACAAACAGCAGCGACACTCACGTCAATTCGATCCACCTCTTCGCCAGCGCGCAAATGTGATGTGCCCTTTTTGTAAAAATGTGCTCAACTCTGACCCCTTTGCTCTTTAAATGCCTTGCAGAAAAGAAACTACAAGCAGAGAGGTGTCATGAGTGTTGTTTACATAATCCCATGTAGTGGCTGATGTAAGGCTGGCATTGTTTCATTTTCAAGTGCTTGTCAATCAGGTGCCATGTTTTGTTATATGCTTTTGAATTTGTAGGATCAGTTTTTCGTTCTCGGAAAAGCACATGAGTGAAAGTCAAGCAGACGTTTTGACCAGAGTTCCTCTTTGAACAGAATCAAACTCAATTTAAATACATCAGTTAAATAAACAGCCTGTGGTTTGCCTTGATGCCATCTTCAAATAATAGCACAGAATTCTGATTGAAGTACTTTTTTTAACTCTTTTTAAAACTATCCAGATTAAGATGCCTTTGACCACTTCATTTTTATGCCTACATAAAATTGATACTACTGTACTCATCAGGTAAATGTTAACACTACCTTATTTGTTTACATAATGAAAATATTTAATTTGAAAGATCAAGTATTCTCAGTTTACAGTTTTGCTGAAATCAGAGGATTGCCAAAGTTTTTGTCATGCAATACTACTTTTTAAAAAAATAAAACTATTTCAATGGATCTGAACAAGTAACATATGCCAAAGATCAAGAATTGTAGTGCAATTTACACATTTTTGCTGAAATCAAAGTGTTTTGAGGTGCTACCCTTGTGATACAGCACTTATCTAAGAAAATGATACAATGAAGGGAAGGGATTTTCTCACCATGACAACTATGCATGGCGCAGTGGTCTCAAACCGGTTCTCAAAGGGGCGCAGTGATCTCAAACCGGTTCTCAAAGGGCCGCAGTGGGTGCAGATTTTCCTTCCAACTCACCAAGGAGACCATTTTCAAGTGCAATCAGTTAATTAGAGTCAGGTGCTACTTATTTTAAAGACACCTGATTGGTTAAAATGTCGGCACTGGATTGGTTGGAACAAAAACCAGGACCCACTGCGGCCCTATGTGGAACTGGTTTGAGACCACTGCTCTAGAGGCTGCCCTCTGTGACCCAAATATAAAAAAAGCAATGGTGGATCATTTGCGGGCTGCCACAAAGACAACAAAAGTAGGGACTACGTTTCAGAACTTCATCACTGAAGGGAAAGTGCTAAGACACAAATTAAATCCCAAAAGAATACAACCCCAACAATTTGGTTGAATTTTTGTAGGACTGTAGTTATCTGTTGTGACCACGTACTTCCAAGAAAGACATCAATCTGCCGTCGACATCTGCATTGCTCCAAACACTGGATCTCAAAGAAGTTCTTGAGATGTGGGCACCAGCAGTAAATGCTCCAAGTGATAAGGTGCATGTCTGTGTTGGGGTGAGGGTGGCGGTTGCATAAACATAAGGTGCTTCCAACTGTCAGACAGGTACAACTCAGACCTGATCTGAGGATTGATTGATCGCTCGAGTTCAGGTGGAGTTCAGGGGAGGTCTCTGGTATCGGCTTCAGTGTGAGTGAGTGAGTGACAGACACAAAATAGGCTGATGGAATATTATCAGGAAGCCATTTGTAACGTGGGCTGAGCCTGGATCTCTGAGGGGTGTTGTCTCTCTGGTATCAAGTCATCCATCACCTTGGCTTCAAGTTGGATGAAGTCATGAACGGCTTTTGAGGAAAGACAGACACTTCTCAAATATTCCTGGACAAGATATTTAAACTGCCAATTTGTACTAGGTACATACAGAAACAAGACTCCATTGATTTTATTTCAGATGGAAAAAAATGCTCCAGTTTTGTCTTACTGTCCACTGGACATTTTCCAAGAAGTTTATTTATTTATTTTTATTACTATTATTGGATAGCTTAATCTTTCTTCATGTAAATGTGCAGCCATTTATTTATCCTCTTTTATAAAGTTGATTAATATGACAATATTTTTCAAAATTCTTTGTCCCAGAGTGAGGACCAACCTGGGATTGAACCCCCGACCCCAGAAATGCAAGGCCAGTGGGCTAACCACTTGCCCACCAGGCTATAGATAAAAAAGAAAAAAGGCCACTCGAATACAGATGTGATCAAAACCTTAAGATTTGTTAAAACTGTTTTTCAGCTTCATGAAGTTTTAAGTAGAGCTTCAATATGCAAAAAAAGCAAGAAGGGGCTGAGACAAAAAGTTTTAAATCAGGGATTAGATTCAGCACAGTATGACAGGTACATATTTTAACTATAAAAATGTGCCCAGAAAAAGGCTGCAAACTATTTGACACTAGCAACTACAATATAGGAGTCTCTGTTCCTTTAATAAACTGATGCTTATCTATTCCCACAAATGTCTCCTTACCATCATCGTCGTCGTCAGGTCCAGCCCGGTAGAAGGAGGGAGAGAAGGGAGAGAGAGTGAGAGAGATTGAGAGAGGGAGAGAAAGACAGAGGGACGGAGAGAGGGAGGGTAGGCGGCTGGGATTGGAGGGAGGAGTTTTCAATGTTCAGTTTCTCGCGTGGATGTCTCCGCGTTGACATCGCTTCTCTTCTCTGCGCGTCCCCCCGGCACCCGACAGTCCGCGAAAAAAAACCATATACTATATATATAAAAAACAAGAAAAATTGTATTCCCCGTCCATCTCCATGCCATCTTCTCAAAAGAGTCCACGGAGGGAGAACCGGACTCGCACACACGCGGGGGACATCGATCAGATGGACAAGAAGAGGAGATCACCCCGTCCCGCTTAGAAGACGGAAGAAACCCCGATTTGATTTCTCTTTTTTTAAAATTCTACTTGATTTTTTATTGCTAGATTTTTTTTCTTTGACTCTAGTGTATATCGCGTCTCATCGCGAACTGGATTCTGCTTAAGAGCCACGAGCGACATCCGGAAAGAAATATCCAAACAAACCCAAAACACAACAACGAAGAAAAAAAAAGAGAAAGCACGCACTCCGCGCGCGTGTGCGCTCTCTATGCACGTGCGCGAGCGCAAGCCCGCATCGTGGTTGCACCTGGGCACGCGCGTGAAAAGACACCCGGCGGAGGCGGAACCAACACCGGCGGAGGCACCGGCGTCACCGGCGTCACCGGCACCGGCACCGTCACCGGCACCATGCCGCGCAGGAAGCAGCAGGCTCCCCGACGGGCTGCGGGTAAGAAGTCCCTTCTTCTTTTTCTTCATTAGGGACATTGTTAGGCTTGTTTTGCCTTTGTTACCATGGTCACCGCCTCACCTCCATTCATGCACTCCCCTCTCCAGCACGCCTTTTTCTTCCTCCCTGCAAACTTTTTGCACTTGTTTTCATACAAAATGTATGTTGCAGGCATATTTATTCTGCTGTAATAAGTTTTGGAAAAGTCATCTTACACAAGGGACACCTGATTACATAGTCTTCATTCGTGTTATACTTTACTTTATCCCACCCAGAAAGTGGTGGGGTGCATTCTGGACTGACTGGATAATGACTCATGCAATGATAGTACCTTTAAATGTAAATATTGCTACGTTTGTCTTTTTTATATGTTCATTGTTGGTAGGCGTAAACAGTCTGGGGTATACCCCGCCTCCTGCAGCTCAGTTCCATCACCCCTGTAACCCTTGTGAAGATAAACGATGAATAAATGTTCAATGTTGTAGCTTTGGGAGAACATGGAAATAAAATGTTACTAATAAAAGACGCTATATGTGTATACATATTTATCGGGTATTTGTTAAATCAAAGGAGAAAGAACTCAATTTGTTTATTTAACTCAGCAGCTCCTTCAAAGCAAAAAATAAATTAAAAAAAATCCCATTTTGGATCATCATCAAGTTGTAAACCTCCAATGATCCACACTTTCCGCCTCAAAGTGAATTAGTAGCAAATAATTTGCAAGTCCCTCATGGCTGCACGATGAGCTGCTGTATCCTGCTCGTGAACTCTCGGTGAACTCTTCGTCATCTTCCGGACAGAAATACATTTTTGGTCCGCTGTAATCTGGATCTGTTACAATTTTGCATTTTAGCCTTTAGGGATTCCGAGTTTACTTTACAATAGGTGTCATAATCAGCAGCCTCCGCCCCCATCCCTTCAACCTTTAGGCCGTCAAAGAATGCCATGTCTGTTTGCTTGTTTTTTTTCAATTTCTTTTTCTTGCGTATTTGGCTGCGTGAAGTTATCAGTCTTTATTATGGCTGCGGATGCTGTGAGCAGATGGCGATTATTTTCTCCGCCAATAATAGCGCAGCATTTCTACGTGAGGAAGATACTGAGTTTTCCACAAACACACACACACACAAGTGGGGGCTCGCACATACACAAAAGCACCTGCTGAGAGATGTACGAAAATATTTACCCACATATTAATTTGTAATTGTCGTTTCTCTCGTTCCTCCAATAAATTCGAACAAGTTCTTGAAAATAAATTTGTGTTCAAACCACTGAGAGCACACACTTCAATCTCCATAATTTGTTCCTTAGTTAAGCATGATTGTTTATACCGTCATTGGCTATTCATGCATGTCAATCATAAAAGAAGCAGTATTGATTGGTTGTGTGTCAATCATTACCGCCTGTGTTATGACAACCATTGTATAGACAAGTGGCATCGTCATTGCAGCTGTAAGTTTAGAGAACTCGTTTTAGTATAACTATTTGGAATACGTTTGTGAAGCTTTGTTCGTATACGCATTATATATTTATCTTTTCTATATATAAATTTATATATCTCTATAGTATGTGTGTGTTCTAACGATCTCATCATTGTTTTTAATCTTAAGTCTAAACAGTAACTACACAACATATTTTGATTCTTACAGCGATTTAGACGTTAAAAATGCATTAAAATAGCCCCATTTTAATAATTGGAATTTCATTGTTTTTTACTGAACTTCCCCTGAAAAGCTTTTGTGTTTTTCCCATTGTTGTTTCTTTCAGTGTCGAAAGAGTCTATTGGGACTCGTATTCAATTTTGTGATGTGAAAAAGAACACGTTATTTTACTATTTATGTTTGTCTTGGTAGTGTTAAAGTCAAATTCTTTATTTCCCTCCAGC
Source organism: Stigmatopora nigra (assembly GCF_051989575.1). Lineage (NCBI taxonomy): Eukaryota > Metazoa > Chordata > Actinopteri > Syngnathiformes > Syngnathidae > Stigmatopora > Stigmatopora nigra. The sequence continues at coordinate 13,545,338 of NC_135508.1, forward strand.
ACACACACACACACACACCACTCGATTTCTTTGGCTTTCTATGTTTTGAGTTTCAAAATCTAGTCACCCTGCTCCTTTAGGCACAGTATTTTTCCCACATTTCGAAATAAAATTTAAAAAAAAACAATGCTCTTGCTTTTATCATTTGGAAAGGGGGTTGGGCCAACTTTTTGGACGGTGCCTAAGTGATCCTTTTACACGCTCCCTAAATGTGTCGGGCCTGTGCAAGCGTACAAATAAGCCCTCCAGAAGAGTTTCTTCATTGTTGAGGTAATTGTCTCCTGGCTGACAGGCACATTCATCAGTGGCTTAATGGTCAATCAAAAGTTGGCAGGCAGAGTGTTTTCATTCTTTCCTATCCACTACATTAGGAATACTTCATCAAAATGTCGGCCCGCTAATGGCTGTGAAGAGTTCATGACTGACTGATCCCTTGTCTGCTAGCCCCCCCTACCTCCCCTTTCCCAACCCCCTCTGCTTGAAAATTAACAGCTTTGTGCTTGTGAGATGTGGGCTCACAGATAAACAAATTGTGCATTAATATTTCATCTTCAAGACCTGCGCCGGTGCCGCAGAATATTCTCTCGGCCGTGGTTGTCATTTTTCTTATTTTTCCGTGCCCCCTCCTCCTCGGGTATTCTTGAAGGCTCTTTGCAGCTGTAACTCATTTCACTTGATGACTTTACTGAGGTTACAGAGAGTGACGACAAATTGATTACCTGGCAGAGCAAGAATAGAGCGAGCGGAGACGGCGGCTGACAGTCATGTTATAATAATATGTTTAATGATGTGTGCAGAGGGAACAAGGAGAAAGTAGGATGGAAATAAGCACAGGCAAGATGCAAAGGAATATATTTTTAAGTGTGTTCATTGTCAATGCGGGGGCTCTTAAAGACGCCCTGTCCCTCTTTTTGCAGTTCTTTTTTTTTTAAAACTAGTCAAGATTCTCCTCTGGGAATTGTAGCATTTATTAATAGGTGCTTATGGAAATGTCAGCTCATAGATAACCCCCACTGGACATTACATTAAGCATACCTGCTTACTATACTGATATCTAATATGAAAGTACTATAAAAAAAAAATTCTAAATACTACAATAGAACCAGTTGAGATGATATCCCCCCAAAAGGCCTAACATTTCTGAATTCAATTTCCATCCCTGCAGACAATGAATTTGAATAGGTTCATATGCCATAGATTCATGCATGATTTGCTTAGTAATTTCGTCTGTGGACCTTCACGAGTCGTTATCAAATCGGCACGAGTCGCATCAAATAATCAATGTATAGGGCACGCCTTTACTACTGCATATACGTGTAGAGTATGCATATATCAGATTTTCTGTCTGTCAATCTATTCGGGCTTCAGGGGGGAGGAGAGGGATGGGTTATTTTACAAAAAAAATCAGATCAGCTTTCAGATGCATAGAAAACACATTGAATTAATTCATCTTCCATGCACTAAGGTCGCCGGGGTGCTGGATATTTTCCCAGCTAACCAACCCTGGGTAGTAAATAGGCAGGGTTTACCCTGAATTAGTAGCTAGCCAGTCACAAAGCCCAAGGAGAAAAACAACCATTTACAAATATAGTGTCATTTTTTCTCATTTAAAAAAAATGAGAAAAAATGACACTCGGCTGCACCCAATCAAAAAAAAAAAACTAAAAACACAAATAAACAACATTGGTATGAGAGCTGCAATGATCAAATCCATAGAACATTAGCTGCTTATGGTATAGTCTTAAAATGACCAAAACCTATAATATTTGGGGATTTTTATGTTAAAATGTAAAAAAAAAATCGGCTGATAAAATGTGTTAATCTAGGCAACTTTGAGCATTCGAATGAAACATCAGTCACGTTGTCCATTTACGCAGTTTAAGGGTGCCGTAATAGCGCAAGGTTCACGTTTGAGTGAAAGGAGCCATATGTTACCGTGCAACCCGTGGGAGGATCCCTTTCGCTGTTGTTGTTTTTAATTTTTACAATAGCGCTGTGCCTGTAACCCAATTTGCTGTTAACAAGATGAATTGGGGAGTAGACAAAGGCATTAAATGTTGCAGCGCCAGCTCGTGACTGACAGCAGCTTGTGGGAATGGCCTTGCAGAAATTCCTCCTAAGTGGTTACTTCAGAAAACATCCTAGCATCACGACAGATGTTGTTGATCTGCTCAAGTTGGGAAAAGGTTCAAAACGGAAAAACAAGGCATGTCTATTTCTTTTCTTTAAACTAGGAAATATTTTGTGTGTGTAAATTGAGCTTTTGTTAGCATAACTACTAACATCAAAGCTGTGGTAAAGCTAAAACATAGGTTTTTCGAGCACTTAAATATCGGTCTCTATTCAAGATGCTTTTCTTGACGACCTGACTTTTCTACCATATTTTTCGGACAATAAGTCGCACCAGCCAAACAATGCACACGGAAGTGGAAAAAAAATAAATCGCATTTTTGGGAGGGCAATTTTTTATTTGATCAGATATCAAGAACAAACGAACATCAAAATAACAATTGTGAAATGGAGAACAACCGGGGAAATAGGCACCTGTTAGCATAACAGTTTTCCAGATTTAAACAGCCTAAAAACACGGGAAATACATATATAATTCGCACTTGAGTCCCAGTTGAAGGTCCATCCAAATGATGAAAAAATGTGAAACTTGTATTTCTGTAATACGGTAAATTAAATTTAAAATTTGTATTTAAAAATGAGGCCGAAAAGTATTGGGCCCGCAAAATTAATGGCTTCTAACTTTGGCCTAGTTCCCAAAGTTTGTGGGAAAGCAATTAATGCGTTATCCAGCCAATAAACAAACAGCAATGCGCGTGACCTATATTTACTGATCTAAAATAAATTACGCTCCATTTTGTCATCCTTCTGTTCGAGTAGCAAGCATAGCGGTGTGATACCTAAAATTTGATGACGTCTCGTGAGTTGATTCGAGAGCATAAAATGCTTACTCTCAGAATAGGGGCAACCATCGTAAAAACAAAAACAAAACTTTTTTTATAAGCAAAAATGCCATTTCGATTTATTTTGACGGTAATACGAGCAAAACTTTAGCGTGTTTTGGGGGGCGGGGGGACCAAAGTTTGGCTCCAGGTCTAGGAAGTTGCATAGTGATGCAATCATTAGCGAGCATTAAATCTTTTTCTGTGCGACGAGGTTGCGTCAACAAATGTTTTGATCAAATGCAGTCTCCTGAGCACCGCGCATTTCGCTGCAGCGTTCGCAGTTTTCGGCTTTCCACCCGTAGAGATTTCTGGTAATAAACTTCCTCTTCATCAGCGACTTTTTACTGTAAAATCACGTGGAGAAATTTGAAGTCAGGTGAGATGATGGCAGGTGCCGCTAGCTGTGTGCTCTAGCTGTTGCAACTTTGCGTGCACGCGGGGATGATGGAGTTGTTTTCTACATGATGAGAAGCGAAAGTCCTGTGCGTGACTGGATGTTTCCATTATGTGCGAGTGGACAGCTAGATTGCGGACATACCGTATTTTCACGACTATAAGGCGCACCGCATTATAAGGCGCACCCTCAATGAATGACATTTCTTCCATATATAAGGCGCACTGTATTATGAGGCGCACTGTGTTATAAGGCGCACTGTATTATAAGGCGCACTGTCTATTTTGGAGAAAATTTAAGACTTTTAAGTGTACCTTATAGTCGTGAAAATACGGTAATTGCTATTGAATTCCAGGTATGAAGCACTCACTACACAGTCACCTCTAGAGCCAGCCATTGTTGATGTTTTGGATTTTTTTGTATAAAATCTTGCAGTGGGGGAGGAGCTATATGATGGAAGATTTTGTAAACTAAGATGGCATCTGCATATTTAACAATATTGTTTCAGTTCAGGCGTTTGTGTTTTTTTTAATATCCGACAGTGGTGGTTTTTGGTTTTCAGTTGTTTCCATATATAAGGCGCACTGGATTATAAGGCGCACTGTCTATTTTGGAGAAAATTTAAGACTTTTAAGTGCGCCTTATAGTCGTGAAAATACAGTACTATATGCACACGGACACAAATGCTTATATCGTTTGAATAATTGACAATTTTTTCCGACGATATATTAATACTAGTCGTGTACATTATGTCAATAGACATTTACTGAATCCTATACATTGAATCTGAATGTGAGAGGACAGAGTGTATAATGAGTATGTCAATGGATAAATACTGTGTAAATCACCTCTCATGCTTTGTTTATATTCATGGAAAAACTATATTTACATTGTGTCTGCAACTTATGGACTTACATACTATCTATATTCAGGTGTGTATGTGAACAGATGTTGACATTGTCTGTATGTATGTAAATTGACAAAAAATGTTTATATTATATTGTAAACGGACAGACAGATGTTTTGTATGCGTGGATGGATGGATGTTTATATGATCTGGATCTGAATAGATGGACAGATGTTCTCATTTTCTGTATAAATGTAGTGTAGTGTAGTGTAGTGTGTATGAAATTGATGAACTGAATTTTAAAAAAATAGATTTACAGATTTTTACATTGTGTTTATATGAATTGCAGGATTTCACTTGGTCAATAGTTTTGTAAAATATGTTATCATTCCTTCGGTGAGTCATTTTTGTAGTAGTAAAAAAACATCAGTACACCTTTTCTCATGACCTTTTGACCCCTGCACTCATTGAGAGACCTGGAAGTTCCAAATTGTAACTTTAAGCAGTATATCATTGCTGTTTATTATCTTTGAGAAACCACAAAAAACTGCTTGTTACTCAATGTAAGCATTTGGTATTATTATCATCTCACATCACCGAATGTGGTTTCTCGGATATCTGTACAAAAAATATATGTACAGGTATTTGTATACATATGGATTGATCAGCTGAAAAATCAGGAAAACTCTTCAAGACATAAGAAAATGCCCATCTGTCTCTGTGCCAGCATTAGCGTTCATTTACCTCGCCGTCCCTCTTGAGACGTGCGCTAGTTTCCGAGCAAATGACACCATTTGATTCATGTATTGTATATACCATGCAGCAAATAGACAATTACTTGTAGCGGTGTCTATTTTTCACCTATTTCTCTTTAGGTCTGAGAACAAGTTTGTAAATTCAAAGCAAGCCAGGGAAATTTGATCATGTCCGTATGACATGCCATGCAAGAAAAAACTATAAACCAACCAAAAAAATAAAACGAGAATGATACAATGGCAAAGGGGACCCTGCTATCGATTACAAAGTGCTGGTGGGGTTGTGTGTTTTATGTTTCTTGCTCTGAAACCAACACTTCCTCGTGTGCCTTGTATTACTTTTACGACGCACATTCTTCCAGAGCTTTCGTCTTGTAATTTATACTTTGTGTCGCACGTCATCTCCGTCTTTTTCATGCAGAGATTTAGACCTTCCTCTTGTACTTGTTGACCTACATGTGTTCTATCGGGAGGTGGGAAGTTGGGGGAGGGGCTTGTTGGCCATATGGAGGCAAATTACAAATGAATTATGTTCTGCTTTCATTCAGCAGCACTTTGAAAATCTAAAAAAGGAACAGTTTTATCATTTTACTGGATTTTGACCATTTTTCCACAACATCGCTGAGAAATTGAAACATTCGTTCTCAGTCAAAACCTGAATCGTTATTATAATTCCCATTGATTAGTCATTCTTGGATTCCTACCAGACGCTAGCTGCATGTCCATGATCACATCCCAGAAGTGCAGTCTGATGCTGTTCACTGCCAATGCACCTCCAATAACATCCAAAATGTAAACCGACAGTTAATTCGGACTGCGAGCAACTTCTATATTCTCCAACCAGTCACTAAATCTCCCAAATAAACCAACCTCAAGAGTACTTTTTTCAAGTGCTGAATCAAATTTAGCTCAAGAGCAAATAGACCGACAACTGTATGCCAAGATAGCCAAATGACTGTTAAAAATGGGTATGAAATTAACAAAAGGGAATGTTTATTTTATCCGTGTAGGCCTAAAACGGGGATTCCCAGTGAATTGTTTTTGTGACAATTTCCGATTTCTTTTTGTATGCTTGCCGATTTTTTGATAATGAAGTACCAAATGATCCACCACGTCACTTTTGCACATTTTCACCGAGTGAAATCTTTATATTTATGTTTAACTATCCCTGAATTTCTCTATGTGACTTTCTATTTATTTTTCTACTCCAGATCCTATTTTGTTGTAAGTGAAAATCATTCAGAAACAATCATTCCATTGGTCAGATAATATACTATATTTCTTTTATTAAATATCCTACATAGAAATACATGCTCTAAATAATAGCAGTAAAAAAACATCCATCTTAAGGTATCTTATCTGCTTCTTATCAAACTCTTAATGAGTTATAATTCTGATGAATTATGCAAATTAACCTTTGACTGCTCATGATGGCAGGAGAGATGACAACATTAGTGCTAATTCTTCAAGAGCTTGGTAGTACGTAATTGCAAAGAAAAATCAGCGTTACACATTGACGGCAATACATACTTGATTCTTCATGAGTAGAAAAATGTGGTTACTTGACTGGGTGTTAAGAATTGACAACATATTTTGATAAAATAAAACATTATGTCAAAGAAAGAAAACTTTCAAAGTCTACTTGAAATATCGTGGTTATAGTAAAATGTGCTTTTGGTTTTCAGTGTTCGTTTAATGACTGGCAGTGTCGTCAACTGATATTTTCAAAAAATATGAATGATTGTTGAGCAGAATGGAACATTATTTAGGGATCATTTGATATCTGGTGACGGGAACGAGTGTATATCGTTAATATTAGTGGTTTAAATTAGATTTTTTAGCTCGAGGGGAGTTTTTGAGAGATTTTTTTCATTTTTTGGGGGAAACACTGTCCGAAAGCATCTCCCTTGTCTTAAAACAGTGGCTACAGGCTCTTAAGGATACTTTGCCCAAAGCCCCTTGGTAACGGCGAGCATGTGATCAGACGACGTGTTGCCAGACACGTTCCCGCGGCACTGTATGAAGTGCTGAACTTTGCACCTTTGGTAACTTCGTTTACCGCCAGCTTGATGGCGCCCCGACAGCTTTATGTGCCCCGTGTTTTATGAGTCGTCATGTGAGGCAATTACGCACCATCTAATTTGATGAATCAAGTCAATGCTCAGCTGCCATCGTTGACCTTGCTGGACCGCTATATTCCATCTCCCAGCGCAGGTCAAACCGAGGTCTTGTGCATCACTGATGAGATTTTGGTAACTAGCCCTCGTTGGCGTCTTTTGGATGCAGTTGCTCGTGCCGCTAAATATTTCCATTTCATATCTTTTGTGTGCGGTCATAAAACAAGCTGATATATTATGTGAACAGTATAATGTAATAATAATAATACCCAGAGTCGCAAGAGCGGAAGCAAAAACAAAAGCACAAGAAAGGAATTTAAGCGACGTGTCTTTTGGACTTATTTAGCCTCGCTAAAATAAAATTTATTTGTCGAAAGAAAAACATAACAATCCAAAGAGGGTAGGTACTGAAAACAAAAAAATTAAAAACCAATAGCATACATTGTGATAATAGCTTTTCATACCTTGATGAAGACGCATCATCTTGCGAAGTCTAATGGTGTCGTTTTGTGTGTATTCCCAGTCACCTGTAATTCCATGGATAGTGCAATTATTTTCTGCATAGCTTCTTTAAGAAGAGCTTGCTGTTTGCCTGTATGACGGACACAGATTCCAACAAGAAAGTAAGAACAGAAGCTTTGAAAAACAGATTAAATCAAGTCTAAAATGGACTTTATTGACTGACGGCCCAAGTTTAATCAAATCAACGTTAGCTGTCAACCGAGTTACATAGACTACTCTAAATTTAATGCCCACTGTGGGTAATAATTGCAGTATTTCATTGCAAAAGACAATTTTAGATTTACTTCTCCATTTTAAGCCTAAGTCAATTAATGTATTTCTAGCGCAAACAGTGTGGATCTTCATTGCAATATACTCATTTTGTTGCTTTTTGCCTACTTGATGTAAAGCACAACTTGAAAACATTTATCTTGACACAGTACAGTACTTATTTGCATTCAGTGTTTTAAACCTAACTAGAACTGAAGTCTTTAATTCCTCTTTATGCCCATTTCCATCATTCTATTACTCATTCAGTTGTTTCTATAAAATCAAACAAAACCAAATTTTGAGCCCAAAATATGCAATTCATATCCTATGAACTGGCCTTCTCTGTTGGATTCCAGGGACATTGTGTTTATAGTATGCACATTTTTTCTTATTGTTTTGCCATCTTTTCAGCCTTGCATTTGGGTTTAGCCAATTACCTGTTTTGTTGTGATGACTCAGGTCAAGAATAACTCTGAAGTGATTATTTTAGCTTTTAACATCCAATAGTAACCATCGACTTAAACCTTCTACTTCACATCTAATTGTATCCAATTATTTTTTAAATTTCAAAGAGTGGGGAGAGTGATGTAGTTGTTGTATATCCCTTCACAAAACTTTCAAATGGAGCCGTTATTTCATGACAAAATGACGACATATTGTCGCATTAAGATCATTGTGCCTGAAGGTCTTTTGTGTTTGGAGGTCGTCCTGCTTGTGTCTTCTCAACGTGCTGAGCGAGTCAGTTGAAACGACTTAATTGATACTCATTAAACAGCGGTGACAGCTTCAGTGTCCGTGATGGATGTGGAATAATTGTGTTGTGCTCACAACTTGATTAAGAGAAGCAACAACAGCGGCTGACGAGTCTGTCGGGCCGCCGCGCCCGCGGGACGTCCTGAAATATCGTCAAGCTTAGGGAGTCGTATCATTTATTGGACTGAATTGGAATTTCTCGGGATTGCATCTGATGTTGAAAGATGCATGAATTTAAAGTTAATTTATATATATTTTTAATCATTGTAGGTTAGCCATGAATACATTACATTACTGTAGTGTTTTAATTAGTTATTAAAAAGCCTGAAATGGGCATATGTATGTGAATGGGAGCATGAATTATTTTATCAAGACATTCCCTGCAAGTCTAGCTATCGTGATTGTTTCATATATGATATTTTTGCATCCCATAACGTTGTTTAATCTCAGCCAGATGACAAATGTGCTCCTCGTGTGATTTGAGTTTGATAATACAAGCATTTGGAATCGACTGTCGGACTAATAACTCCATGAAAAATGGTGCCATTTAAAAGAGAAAATGAATGCGGGGGAAACTCATTATTATCATTTTTTTTATTGTACTTGCTTTAGATTGTCAATATTCTATGAATCTGCCCTGGTAAAATTCATCAAATCTTTCCCTGATACTTTTTTTGCAAGCTCAGTTGGTATCAGGAGGGGGAAAAAAGCAAGTTTGTCACTTTGACATTCTAAGACACTTACAGCTGATTAAAGCCACACCCCTCGTAGACATTAATGCAAGTAGGATTTACAACTTTATCCCCACATGATTAATATTAGACAGGGAGGTCTTTGTACGGGAAGCAGCTCGCATGTCTGTCGTAGAGCAACGGCCGCTGGTGGGAACCGTGCTGACACGTCACGCGCACGCTTCCCGTGGGTGCGGCAGCTGATGTCATTGCCGCTATTCGCTACGTTGAGCAATTGAGCAAAGGCAGAGGCCTTTTCCAGATCTTAGTAAGCTTTGACGCCTCTCTTTTTTTCTCTCTTTTTACCTTGATTTCCCTCCTCTAGAATTAATATATCACCAAGTAAAAAAAGCAGATTTCTGTCAAACCTATTCAAGGTTGTTTTGTAATCATATGGTAGATACTAGTACACAGACTGTGTTTGTAAATCTATTTATGTTTTTATGAGGCTTGATGGAAAACAAAGGTAAAAAATAGTCTTGAAAGATTGACTCTTTTATTGGCAAAATTAAATAAATGATTGCTTTTTGATGCTATTTCATATAAAATTTGAATAGTCAAAATGCAAAATTTTTTTTTACTCTAAAACCACTGCCCCATTAAAGGGAATGCAGCCTGGTTTATAAACCTACTAGTTATAATACTATATTTTTTCCAAATTCCTTTTTGTGGCCCCATTTCAAAACCCACTGTATCTTGGGTAATTTTGGCAATGACCCAGGCAGAAATTGCCGTGCTGTCCAGTCATTTCCGCAGTGTTTTTCAACCTTTTTTGAGCCAAGGCACATTTTTTACATTGGAAAAAATTTGTGGCACACCACTAACCAAAAATTTTACAAAATGACACTCTGTATAGTATATTTACTACAGCACGGACACTGGACAATGACATCATATTTGCAGAAAACTATTAATAAATGTTAATTTTAAAAAAAAGGATATTGGATAATTTCTCACGGCACACCTGACGATCTCTCACGGCACACTAGTGTGCCACGGCACAGTGGTTGAAAATCACTGCCTTAAGGGACCTCATCAACCCCTCAACGGCCCGAGGACATCCATATTCATTTCCTTCTCCCATTTGGCTGAAATGATGAAAAGCCGCCTTGGCTCCCGCCCCCCGCCCCTCTTATTTCCTGCCATAGGTCGCCCGCATTTCAATCGGTGGCAAAACCTCAAGAGCTCCCGCTAAAACACAAGCTGTGTCAGCTGCCGTCAAGAGGAAAATAGAAGGTTACTTTTCAGATCAGCTCCGCACAGCATGCGGGCGCTCCGTTCATAAACACTGTTATTGTAGTCAAGTTGGCCCATTGTCTTGTGCACATGACTGCTTCCTCTGCCTGTCTCTTCCCAGACATCTACCACCACCTCCCCATAAAATAAATATGGCATTCAGTGTCAAGTCACGAGGGCGGGGTGATATCACAGAGAGAGATAACTGCACTGTGATTATACTTGTGGGTGGCTGTTTACTCTTTCAGCCTAGACGGGAAGTGAATGTTCATCAAAATAACATATGGCCGTAACTCAGCTCTCTAATTATCGCTAGTGTTTGATGACGAACCTCAGTTAGCCTATTCGCTCTGCTCCGCCCGGCACCACACTCGCCAAGGTGTGGATATGTTCGCAGTAGTCACGGCAACGCCAAACACCTAAGTACACAAAGGGAAAGGCCTTGCCGGGGGTGTGGATCATCTCCACCTCATGCCGGATAAAAAGCTGGAATGTAGTTAGAGGCGTGTACAGCAGAGGGTTTTAGAGCAAGCGACTGTGATTGACATCTCACTACTCTTATCTATACATGGCCAGTCGATTTATTTTGTTTCTGTTTTGAGCCCTACCCAAAGAATTAATCCACATCACTGTGAGGGAAAGGCTTGCGTCCACCTTTTTTTTTTTAGCATCATCATGAAGTTTTAGCAGACCAAAAGGGCAGAACTAGAAAGAGCAATGCTCTCAAACTAGAGCTGTGCTATAGTGAGCTAAGCGGAATGCGGCTGCCTGGTGGCTTTAGGGGTGTCTCGCACAGATTTATGTCCCTCGGAACCTTGTGTGTCTATTGTTGGCATGTGAATCTGGGCCACATGTGATAACAGCATTATCCTTTTGTGCAGTAAGCTTGTGGAGGTTCACACTTTCAAATGTTAGGAGGCTGAAAAAGGAAACATGTTGTGTGTAGTACTAGTTTGTTTTCTGAAACGGAGGACACACACTGATTTTTAACAAATGGCTCATAAAATGTGGGGGAGCACACAGTAAAGAAACCTTGTAGCGCTTCCTGACTGTTTTCGTGGCTTGTGTTGTAGTTGAAATGGCCATCACGGCACAAAATAAATAAGGATATCAATGTCGACAATCTTGAGTGTTTTCTTGTAGATTTATGTGATAGCACCGGACAGTAGAATTTCTCCTTACTTTATAGGAATGAACTTGTTTAATTTTATTTTAGTGAAAGATAACCAGTTGTTTCTCGGACGTTTCCATGATCAGAGCAAGGTTAAGCTCATTTCCAAAGGGAATATTGTTCTTTGTATTCCACATCATTGCTACAGAATCAGTGACACCACCCAACTATCTGGTTACCACATAGTGTACATAACGATTTGTGACTATAAACATCAAACAGGTTTAATGTTGGAGAGAATATGATTCATTTTGACTGATTATTGGCATGTCATATCACGCAACACACTGAATTAGATTCCAGTTAAAACATGACACAGCTTTATAATGTGTTTAAAAATCATTTGGAGTCTTACGGTTTGAAAATGGAAAACCAATTCTATAAACCGCAAGTAAAAACTTCTCAGGGAAACTATCCAGCTAACTGTTAACACATATAGTTGAGGTGACTCATCAGATGGTCAGTACTTGAAAACAATTACATTTGGCAGCGAAAACAAATGCAAATCTCTAATTAGATGAAAAGCAGGATTTGAACCACTGGTGTTATCCTGTTTTACACCTCAAAGAAGTATTTTATTTTCAGGATGAGGGTGACTACATTGAATCATGTTTCGATTGGAGAAGATGTGATATTTCTTACGGAGTTCCATAAGTAAGCAAGCAAGCCAAACATTTTTTTTTTAATTAGAGAAGAGCTGGTTGAACGTATGGTTATCTTCTGGAGCAAACTAGAGGTGGTGAGGAGGATTTATGGGCACGTGCCACTCAGCTCTAAGTCTGGTCATCATTGACCCACTTTGAAGGGTCGTGAATGACAATGTAGAGGCTTTAGCCTCAGTCACTGGCAAATGTGCTAGAGTAAGAAATGCTCCTCAATGTCATTTATTTATGACAATGGAACGAATGAGACGGAAAACATATTCGTGCAGCTTAAGGAACTTGAAATTGGCAAAAACATGGCTAATATCGGATAAATAAAGTTATCTAATCTAATTACATGTCTGCCCTGAGGCATTTAGATTCCTAGTGTTCGGCAAAAAATGCAAACGTATGATCACTTAATGCAAGACAAGTATGTAGCAGGCCATGCCACTTATTTGGACAATGCGTTTATTATGTAATGTACACATTGCAGTTTGTGTTGACGATCAAATTTACAAACTTGAAGAATATGTCGTCGAAACACAAAAACAATATAGGCCACCATTGTCGTTTTGTTTGGAAAACACTTTTTAAGCTTCAAAGTGCAGAAGAATAAGCAGAAATGAGAGAATAAACAAAAATGAGAGCGTTTGTACTCATTTTTAGTCAAAAACCTTGTCGTGTAAGGCTCACCTCACACCGCCAAGCGAGCATTCTAACCGGGAAACAATAGAAAACCCTCCTCTTTTAGAATATAGCCATCCATCACTTAAAATGTCTTTAGTAAAACCGGCAGGAAAGTTTTGGTGATTTGATCCACATCTTTCGACAAAGCAATCTTTGATAGTGTGGCCCTGTCACTGACTTTAGATTCCCTGAGTGAGACATGGGAAGCTAAGAGGGCCACAAACAACTGGGGTGTGCTTAGAGGTTGGAAATGAGGAGGAGATGAACTACACAGTTCCAGCACACAGTTTATCATCAAGTGTGTGTATGTGTGCGTATGCGTGTTCATTCCACTCATAAATATCTACCACAGGAGCACACAACACCCCCTTCCAAAAGGGCCTCTCTGATAGTGATGGCTAAAGGATGTCGCTGTCCGGGTGATTGAGTGCTGCCCTGGGCACATCTCGCTGGGATGGCCCAATGCTCAATGCTGCATCGATGGGTGGGGGGGCCGTGAAGTGTGGGTGGTGGGAATGGGGGGATGGTTGTGTTTGGGCATGCAGTTGGAGGTGCCGTCTACCCTGGTCTTGGGGTGTTGTATGTATTGACCCAATTTAATGAGTATACTCTAGATCACTGGTGTCAAAGTGGTGTCCGGGGGGCCAGATCTAGCTTGCTACATCACTTTCTGCGGCCCACGGAAGTAAATTAAAATATATATATATTAATGCTTTCAAAATTTTTGATTGAGATTAATCGCATGCAGTGGTCAAATAATTTTGGCAACTTATTTGGCAGACAAAAATAATGCGATACTGTCTATAACATGCAATAATAATTCCCAATCTGTATTTAAGTAAAGCCGCCTGATGGCGGAGGGGTTAACTTGCCTGACTTTGGTGCCCACAGGTTCGGGTTTGAGTCTCACTGGCTGACTAGCGACCAGTCTAGGATGTAGCTTGCCTTTTCCCCCGAAGTCAGCTGGGATAGGCCACGGTAACCCTTTGAGTACGGCAGTACGGAAGATGTATTAAAGTGACTTGATTATAATGATACTTACATAATGGAAAGTGGATTTTTTTTTCTGAAGAGAAAAGCTGGAGTCATTTTCTGTACGCTTAAACTGTGCTTTGAAACCAGTTAAGCCAAACTATATAAATATAACTGTATTCTTCATGCCATTTATGTTTTTCCGTTTGGGACGCAAGTCAAGCACTACTAAAGGTCACCCCAGATTTGGACATTAAGAAACATAGTCTATAATTAGCACATTTTGTTTTAAAGAAATGTCTATGGTCACATTGGATCTGTGCGAGTTCTTTCTCAAATCAATGACTCGCTAATTAGCCCTGCTCACTGCAGTCTAATTGGGGGCAGATGGAGGTTGCAAGTTCTTGTTTTTTTTGTTTTCAATCCCCCCCAACCCTCCGACCTTGCTTTTGTTTTATTTTCGAGGCTTGTGTGTCTTTCATCAGCGGTTAGAAGTATTTTAGACCTGCCGTTTATTCCCTTTTTGGTCTTCAGGAGGACCCAACCCGCACGCCTCCCTCCCTACTGCTTCTTCCCCGAGAGTTTGACGCTGTCCAGGTCCGTTCTACTTGGCGAGCGGGAATACTGCACTGAAGGGCCGAGTTTATTTCCTGTTCTTGTGAATCATATATCAGTACAATTCCCCTCTGTACTGTTTGGCAGCAGTGGAATGACGTGTGTCATTTATCATGCCGACTGAAAGAGGCTGTGGGAAAAGGGATTTGAACCCTCTTGGAAGCAAGTGGATGCTCTTCGTGGTGAATCATTAAACGGAGGCAGGATATGAGTAACTCTTCACTTTGCTGTGAAGACTGGCTGCGTTGTTAATGGTCTCAAAGATACAATTTTCGGATTTGAAATGAACAGTTAAACTTTGATTTGTCCTCTTGAATCCTTCCAATCCTTGTTGGCAATTGCAAGGTTCCGTGGTTAGTTGATTAGCACTGTTTTTGTCATATCCTTGTCTGTCTTTTATCAACACTTTTTTGCTTCTTTTGGTCTTTCAAATTGTGCTTTATAAACATTTTGTGTACCTTTTGCTTTCTCTTTTCACTTGTCAGCAATGGTTACTCTTCCCAACCCCCTGCATTTTTTTGAGTCGGCTGATCAAAGCAGTCGACTGATGACAAGCTGTCGCCAACGACTCAGCTGTGATGGCAGCAAATAAATGGGTGAAACTTTAACGTGTCCTCCAAAAACAGATTCCTAAGCTCATAGTGTTCTAATTGACTGACATGTCTTGAAAACTCCTTTATTCTGTTATTCGTTGACTGGTGTGACTTAAACTCAGTCCAAAATATACCATATAGTAAATATAGACCCAATTTTGATGCTTGTGCATTAGCCTCAATTACCGGCCTGATGGCTTTAGCAAGTCATCTCCACTCTGTCTTGCACAAAGTTCTACTTACATTGTGGTTTCCCAAACCAAGAGTTTGTGACCCTTCCTGGTGCTACCACTGCAGAGTGCAGATGCCCCTGAGGTAAATGAAAACATTTGCTTGTTGCCAGAGCAGCTCACGTCCGAGTTCATATGGGACAACACGACTTGGCAGGTGACGCGTGTACCAAGCAGAACTGGCGACCACGGCGGTGGCCTACTTATTTTCTTGCAGCACAGGCCAGCACAACCCAAAAAACACATCTGTTTCTTCCTGACAAAGACTGCATTCAGGTGAAACTCAGCGTCTGCCGCACTAACAGGCAATCAACCCCTAGCTCCTCCTCCCGATGGTTCTTTTTTTTTAAGTTCTGCATTTTAACTTAACATGGCGACACCATCATCTCATTTCAACATCTGCAATTACCAGACAAGCCTCACTCAGTTCTCACGGGTGTCTGTGATTGCAATTAAATCCATCGGGCAAATGTTAATTAAGAAAACTACTTAAGACCAGAGAGGGGCGATGTTGTGAATGTTTGTCACTTTTGACCTCCATCTGCTTTTTAAAATTATAGCTAATTTATACTGGAGCAGATTACAACACTATTTTTTGTTCTTGGTGTTGAGTTGTCCGTCATTAAGAACATACATTGTCTTAGAAGGGTTCTTTTGATTACCAACCTGATAGGCTCTCACACTTCCATTTCGTTTAGTAATTAAAAAGTTGTAGTTACTCTAAACTTTTTCTGTCCTTTAAGCCTAATGCTTGTCAGTTAACCTTGACATTGCGGCTTCACAATTAGAGTCATTTATCAGCACTGTGTGCCTTTTTTCTCCTACTGTGAATACTCCTGTGATACAAATACTATGGTCAGGAAATGATTTATTAGTAAAGGCTTCACCTGAACAGGATGTTGTAAATTTTGTGTTGGGATTGTGTGCATTTTCTCCAATTCAAGTTTAATCAGTACGCCGTACATGCATAGGTCAACGCTTGTTAAGAGTCTGTGTACTTTTTATTGCAAGTACCTAGAGACAACGGTACAATCAATTAATTGACTTGAAACAATTATTTTGGCTGTGCGAAATTGATTGTTGGCTAATTGCGTCTTAAAGCATTTGAGACCAAAAAGCATGCATAACAGAAGTGCAACCAGCAGAGGCACTTTTCACACAGTTAATCTGCTGTTTAAAGAACTCCAAAGTATCATTAGCTGTGGAATGATGGGATATAGAAATGCGACCTTGGTCTTGCTCAGCTCCGTGAAGCATTTTTTAATGAATCAATCAATTTTACACACATGTAATGTCATGGTAAAAAAAGTCATGTTTTAAAATGTCATTGCTTTTGATCTAAAAGTTTTAGGGCTAGGAAACCACAAAGTAATCCAATTGGCAGAAAGAACAACAAAAAATATGCATTTTCTAATACACAAACCACTGGGAAACCCATGCAAGGATGATAATACTTCCAGGTGGCAAATCATTTACTTTTCAGGCTTTATTTTTCACTTAAAATTGGCTCCCCTCGCCACGAACATACGTGTAATCGTGCTGATTTGGAAACCCATGCATGAGTTGAGTGCGCCAACTAATAGCTAAACAAACCACTAGCCTTGGCCTTTGCCTCCATTGAATTCTCACTGAGGCTCGCCTGGAGTGCAACGCCGCCAGACCCTCTTGAGAGAAGGTGGGAGCCCTGAGGCAGGTGCTTCTGTAACCATGCCCGTGAAGTCTACGCTTCACTAGGCTGTGCCTAGCAGCTGGCAAACAGGCCATTCTTAGAAAGCTACTAAAAATGATTACACACTGAAAAGGAAAGAAGTGGAAAACCTCAGAGTCAGTCATCTTTTCAAATGAAAGTTATTGAGGTGCTGATGTTTTACTTGCACCAGCACTTACTACAGCTACAAGTTTGTTTGGTGCCACGTTAATAACAGTGGTTGGAATCGAAACGTGGTTGGGGATGCTATGTTATAAGACTAAGTTGCAGCACTAAAAGAATAAGAATATTTACTCCGAGTATTATGACTACAATCACATGATCAGGCACAGGGTGCTTTTAAAGCAGCATGTAAAAAATACTT
Source organism: Stigmatopora nigra (assembly GCF_051989575.1). Classification (NCBI taxonomy): domain Eukaryota; kingdom Metazoa; phylum Chordata; class Actinopteri; order Syngnathiformes; family Syngnathidae; genus Stigmatopora; species Stigmatopora nigra. The sequence goes on from NC_135508.1 coordinate 13,562,880, forward strand.
TTAAAAAATTTCTTTCTTTATCACCAGATCGTCAAAATGAGTCGACTCAAACTCAGATTTAACATTTTGTCATCTGATGCCCAAATTTCCTAGAGTGTAAGGAAATGTAGTCAAATTTTCATTAATAATAGTATGGGAATACAAACCGTTCTGGCAAAAGACAGCCTAAAATACCTCCTCTTAATGTTCTCCATAAGATATTTACATTTGGAGCTCCCGGACACAAAATGCTAGAGGAATGTTCACCAGCTGACACTACTACAGTTCATCGGGTTATTAAATCAGAGCCAATACGAGGCCGACTTGCGGCCATTGTGTTGATTGATGAGCCAAGGTTTATTTGCTGAGGCGGTGCGTTTGTTCTGCCGTAATTGTCTACCAGATGGCTAAGCTAACTGCTCTTCAACGCCTTCAGACCAGCAGGGGTGTGAACATCTCTTCTCGTACTAATGACATCATGTCCCGGAACAACATCGGCTTGCTTTTTTAAGATTCCTTATTTTCAAGATGGCTTCTTTTGACTCTGTTGGAATCCGCTTTTGATTTATATTTTTTAAGTCAGAACAGAACACTTGAACGTGAGCTCAGTTTTGAGATTTACCTGTGACTAGTCAAATTGGAATAGAAAAAGGATGGAGATGGTTGCGGGAGTCATCCATCATGGGCCCTCAAGGGGAGCTGGAGCTAAAGCTGCCCTGAAGTGCGATCTGTCAGCTGCTCTTGTGGTTTTGAGGTGGGGGTTTGTAGCTTAGCATTTTCTGTCTGGTTTTAATAACGGGGTCATGTACACATAGCGAATTGTTCTTGTCGGACTAACCCGTATCTAGCTTCTCATTGGGTGAATCCACCCCCCATCCTCTATTTAATAGAAGCATTTTCGGGGTAACTTCTACTTGGCCCCGCCCACCGCATTGAAACCTCCAAGCGCATCTCGCAGATGTTGAGCCACATCTGTCGATACGTCCCAAGATGGATTGTTGTTCTGAATGCTTATTGATTCGGCACAGGCCACAGATATAAGTATCATTAGTCATTTCTGGAAATATTTGGAGCCCTAGTTAAAGCCCAGAGTGGGAGGTGCATTGGGCCTTGAGGGGAGTGGGTGGGTTGTCGGCTGTTGGGGGTATTTTTGGACTTTGATGAATGACTGTGCGGCTTTTGTTTTTTACTGCGAGCGCTGCGGCCCTTTAACTGCGATTTGCTTTCAGCGTCCTCCAAGAAAAACAATGCGACGGCTCTGAGCTCTGAGCAGCAGCATCCTGTCATGTGGCGCAACCCGGTCAGCAGGGTGGTCCCGGCAGAAGCGTCAGTAGTGGGGGAGAGAAGGGAGGGCTTAGAATTTCGGACAGAAAGTGCTGCAAGACATTGTGAGTCGGCCTGCGGGTTCTTTTTACGACCAGAAACATGCTTTGAATTAGAATGCCTAGATGTCAAAACCAACGTTTTTATTGTTCACAATAAATCCTCTCAAACCCAAACAAAATAATCTGTTTCTGTGTTGAACCTCTGATTTGTTCGGATAAAAATGCTGGGAAAAAAACTCAAGTAGCTCATGAGCGTGCTTGCAGAGTAGTAACTGTAAGTGACGCTTTCCTTTATTTGACCTCGTCCTGTCTGCTGCCTACAGTTTATAACACAGTAAATACACCAGGTCTTTCCTCGTCTCCTGCCATAGTCCCAGTGAAGCAGAGTGCTACATAAGATCCGTCATATTTCATCAGGTTAGCTACAGGTTGACTTTTTTGTCTCAGTATATCCCTCTCTTTGGAGCTTACCCTAGCCAACCGAGTTCAATTCATAAAAACTCTTCACCAACAGCAAATAGTAATTCCCGCACATCATCCGACAACGAGAGCTTTACGGACATCTTTAATGCAATGCATGTTTCGTCACACTTTTTTCTAATGCGGCACAAATGTATGTTCTCGCACCCAAACATTGCACCACACCACCCAAATTGGGCCGCTCTAACATATGAGAAGATCTGCTTTGGAGTCTTGTCACATTAAGACTAAACATAGCTCACTAGAGTGTCCGGTGTGCATTCCCTTCTTCTATTGTTATTGGTTACGTATTTGTTGCCTAGGAAGAAACCCCTAGAGACATGTTACTACATCACAATCAGTTCCACTTCCTGAACATTTGAAAGACAAACACAAAATAAACCACACTAAAAGACTTTATTTATTTATATCTAATCTTCAAACGAACCCTGAGCTTCTCATTGCAAATCATACAAAGTAATATCGCACATGATTATAAAACTGAAGATCAGTGGAAGACAGAGTTCCATTTTTAAGTGAAAAGGCAACATATGGCATCATTAAAGACATTGCTTCAGGCTGAAATAAATACATGCAAAAATTAACAGTAAAATTGAAAATGAAGTCTTCCGACGGAGCTATTTTTATTGTAATCTCATAATATCATTAACTTAAGTGTTGCAAACCCACGAACCCTGCACCTTAAAAGGTCAAAAATCAAGAAAGTGCCCTAGAAGCCTCCCGCATCCCTCGAGAATTTGAGCAGTTACCATTTTGGGCCCTGAGCCAACGTCAGAGCTAGCTCTATTACAGTATGGATCATCTTTTAAGACAGTTAAACATCAGCAGGAACTGCAGTGTGCTAATGACTTGGAAGACTTCATTACTTTGCAGACCTTTGACTCGCTGAGCTCAACAGTCAATGAGCGACTTGGGTTTGAGTGTTTTGAGCAACCAAAAGTAACGAGAAAAAAATACAACAAAATACAAGAAAGTAAGACATTTGATTGACACCTTATTATTTGCCTTGTCTATCAAAGTGTGTTTTGATGTAGAGATGCGATCAAACATGAACCAAGCAACTTCAAGCCTTCAAATGGGAATGATTTCTTTAATGCGCACACACTCACACACACACACACACAGGTCTGATTGTATCAGCACAGATTCTCAACGCTCGATGGCCATTGTCTATTCATTTTCATTCCGGTCTGCCAACATGTCTACTCACAGCGGGATGGCGGGAGAACCATTTCCCCCTTTCTAGATCTCCTCTCATAGCACACAAACCCACTCTGAAATCAAAGACAAATTATTGCTACACTGTTGTTTTTATCCACAGAAAAACACTATTGTATTTATATTGAAACATACCCATATATATATTTTCAGTCTGCAACATGTTCAAATTTGTAAGAATCATTTTTATTTCTCCTTGAAATCCATTGTCAGATTAGTACTATAATTCTAATGTGTTGTTTCTACTGTCTTTCTTCTCATTTTAGTATGGCTATATGGCAGATAAATGCAAATACACCAATTTGAACGCAAATTGGAGCACTTTATACATGTTTAGAAATTATTCATGATATCTCAATCTTTTTGAATGTTTTGGTTATTTTTACTTTTTTTCAAAATGAAGCCCAGTTCATTTTGTCAGGCTCAGACATGTCACTCAAATATTCATTCATATTTCGAATTATATGTCAATTTCGGTGGTTCCAAATCAAATTTGGTTCCATCAATCTGATGCAATTGTTACATCGATCCTCCAGTCTCATGATTGACAAGAATCTTGATGGACAAAAATCAATTTCGGTTGATTCATTCCACTTGTCCTTATGCATTTTTTATTCAAGTATGCTTCAACGGATGCACGTTTTGTTTGTCAGAACAGAGCGAGGAGGGACATCAGAAGCTTAATCCCTCTGGAGGCTCGAGCATGAACTGATATCTCTAACAGCCCCTCCATCAACCCCACCCCCACGTTCGAGTGTCTTTCCTAGAACTTGAACAAACGGCCTGTGCGTGTCAGACCCAGCAGACAGATGTTTAGGATTACTTTCACCTCGTTGCTCTATTGTGTGCACGTAAAGCGAGCTCAGCTGATGTGAAATGCCACTCATTCAGGCTCCTGCAGGGCTCCTCCAGTTTATCCAGGTGCCATCTGCACTCAAGGCGCTCTGACGCCATCTTTAAGAGGAGCCCGGTGCAAAGATGGAGGCACTACTTGTGCATTTGTTTATTTTAAGAAAAGACATCAGATAAGCTAACGCATTTCCACACTCTTCTCCATAAACCCTTCATGCAAAAACATTGTGGCCAGTGAACAATGTGCAAACAGTACAAGACGTGGATGCAGGAAAAGAATGAAAGAAATGGGGGCACTCATTTAGCCATTGACAGATGGCACGCTCAGCAATGGAAAGGCATGCAACTAGGGCTGAGATAATGTACAAGTTTGCTTTTTGTTGGGCAGAGCTAGCTCTTTTGCTTATTTGTATCAATCCATTACCTACATTAATGTTACTACTACTCATACAATAAAGAAATGTCAGGCATTGTGAACATACGACAGAAACTTTCATCTCGTCACGACAATCACATAACTGTCAACCTTGGCCAATTGCTCATTAACAATTGCAATTCCCCTTATTAAGTGATAAAAAATGTACAAATAAAACATATTTACTTACATAGGACGCACTTTCAGGACTGTCAGGGTGCATTGCTTGCAGATGCACTACATTTATATGCACTTAGATGCACATATCATGCTTAAAGAATGACAATACTAGCAGTAGACAATGACCTTTTCAGTTGCTATCAGTGACCGAGGCGATCCGGAAAACGTATAAGTTGCCAGGTCGGCAATTGTCTTAGAATGTTACCATCATCTAAAACACATTTTTAGCTCTTCGCCCTTATGTCACTATCACGAAAAAAAATGTTCTTCAACGAAACGTTTCCGTTCCCGTCGTCGTCAATGACACCGACTCCTGTTGTGCATGCATATATGCGTTGAATAAATTAAGTTAGTCGAAAATATGATTTGTTTTCCAAGACTGCAAACGTTTTAGCGTGCAGCCCGGATGAAACAATGAAGCTCTATGCAAAACCCTATAAACAATTGGGTCAGATCTTGTTTAAGGAGGAAGTGCTATGGACATTATCTTTTGGCACGGCATTAATCTTGCGTGGCGGAAGTGTCTTTGGGCCAAGGATGCTGCATCTTTAATTACCATTGATAAGGCAATACAGAAGGCTGGGGGAGGACAACCGGAGGGGGAGTGTTGAGGGACCATGGGGCAGTGGTGGTGTGGGGGTGTGAGGCAGTAGGGGGTTGCTGGGGGAACCCATGTTCACTTTTTAATTAAGGCTCTGTAGTGTAACTCGTCAATGTACATTATTGGAAGAATGAACGTCAATGCCGTTGCTTTTTCTCGCCCTCCTTTATCTCTGTCAATGATACCCAGACATGATTTATGGTTCGTCTCCGTCTTTCAGTATCATCCATCAAGTGCCGCCTCTGCCGCAGCGCCACCCGTTGTAAATCATTCTGAAAGCCTGTCACTCATTTCCATTAAGCGTTCCTCTGTCGCACTGGTCGGCACAACCCCTCGCCCCCCGAACCCCCTGTTACCAGCCTTCTTCCCTCCACCCCCTCCCTCCGTGCACAATCTACAGCCGTGCAAGGTATCAGTTCCGTGCCGCTGCTTCGTCCGCCTACCTTCTTTTCAATAAATTAACGACTCTCCACTCGTGCCGTGCGTGAACAAAGAAGTAAAGTCCACGACCTACTCCTCCTTTCTTACCTAGCAAATTTCACATAGGGAAAATATTGTTGTGCCACTGACTTCTAGAGGCAACATTTGAAGAGCTGACACGTGTTTACGGCCACGACTGTTGGTTTGCAAGCTAAGATGGAGGCTATGCCTCTTGTTGCAAAGTCAAGACCTCCACAGCAAGCTAGTGAAAATATCTTGTAGCCCCATGAGATTAAGAATTAAGCATATATTATGAACTTGGTGTGTATTGCACACTGTATATTGCGAGGGAAGACAAAGAGGCATCCATTTTTCAACATAGGTGGGTTCAGTCTTCTAGTGGTTAAGATTTGCTCTAAAAGCTTGGTATTTTAATGACATATCTTTACGGCAATCCCTGTATGTTGTCTGAATATGTAATGCATGTCTTGTCAGGTATGTAGTGATGAACACTGAGTCCTCAAATCTTTCCATGATGTATATCAAACCTAAACCAGCTAAAAATGTGATCAAAGTATTTGCAGTTTAAGTCAAGATAATTTTTAATGACTGCCATTTGGTTTAGTGGTTGATATAACAAAAGATGCAAAGCGTATATCGCTTCTATATTGTTGGTCTCCTTTATCAATGTATTATTGTATTGTTGGTCCCCTTCATCAAAGTAAATCTATCGGGGTCGGTCTGTAATGGACCTAAAATCATTGGTCAGACAAAGGTATATACAGTATTTTCCGGAGTATAAGTCACTTTTCGTAATTTAACTAGGCCTGCGAATTTTACTCAAGTGCGACTTATACTATTTATATTTTTAAAATGCAGTAAACAGTTCCAGCCAGTTGATTATTGCAACAGCTTCAACTTGTTTTAATTAATTCCAAACCAGTAGTTTTTCAAGAAGCTTTGGAAACAAAAATAGCTGGTGTGATTGTCAATAGAAGACAATAGCTGATTTGTTGCCCCTAAATGCCCAGATTCAATGTGTTTTTTTAATTTTTTATTCTCTGTTCCAATTATTACTGCTGAATACCCACACACAATGAATGGCCTGTTTGGAAAAAGGGGAAATATCAAACTGCTGCCTGCCAACACCTTTATTTGGGAAGCCTTGTTAAATGGGGCTGTCAGAATGACAAAGCCCTATTGAGATTTTGCACTAGACATGATCATTTTATGAAGGGGAGGGGGGGGGGGGTTGCTCTTATGAAAATCTATATTCAATACCCCCCTGTCTTTCTGCATTTTTCTCCTGTAAGAATCAACAGGGCGACACACACTTGCAGCTGTACCTTCCACAGCCTCCTCATTGTATTTAATGAAGGGAAAAAGTGGTAATCTACTATTAATGAAGTGGGAATGTTAAAAAAAGTGCCTCCCTTTGCTGAAAACTTAAAAGTGCTTGTATGAGGAAAGCTGTGGCTGGAGCACATCCAACAGCCTCGTAAAAAAGGGAGACAGGAGGAGTAGACACATGCAGATTGTTTTTAATAGGATACACACAGCTGCACTATCACATTCATCAGGCCCGACCTTGATGGAAAGCACTTTTTTGGGGGAGGGCAAGTCATTGTTTTGGGTTCACATGAAGTTGATGTTGCCGGGCGAGAGTGCTCTCAGGGGGAGTTTTTAAAGATCCCGTTGGGGAAGAGAGGGGTCCACTTAATGAAATAACAAGTGACTTCACAAGGGCGTGCAAGATCGGATTATTACTGATCCATTGGTAAAGATCTTGATTGCTTCAACATTTTCTTAGTCTGTGATTTTTAAGAGCCTTTGTCATTGGGACAATTAGTCGGCATTTTTGCACTTCTGGTATTATGTTGAGCTTTTTACGTAATATTTCAGATTATATAGTTTGAAGTACGCACAGCATGCCCCTTCTTACTGTGCCACGGACGATGCAGAAGAGCGCCCGGTGTTTCTTTAAAATAATGGGACAACAATCTCTGTTCCGAACAGGAGCCCTTGCACATGGATGTGTTTGACCAAAGAAGTAAAACAGAAGACTACCTTTATTCACCATGTCTTATGCAGTAAAATGAAACCAATTAGAAGGAGATCTTAAAAGCATGCACTAGCACAAATGCAATTAAACAGTGATTTGACTTGCTCATGTTTAAAAAAATGATCGATGTGAGCCAGTAGCAAAGCTATGTGTCATTCAAAAACAATAGTAGTCCACATCTTTGTGATTTGTCAAAGAAACAACATGGATTGCCAATCCTCACGAGCTACTTACGTATACACCTGCTTCTCCAACGGCCATTCAGAGAAAAGTGTTGGAATTGGAATATCAACTATTCAAATGGAATCCAGTTAGCTGAAAATAAATGAAAATAATTTCATCTCCATTCAGAAAACCTATTTGTGGACTGTCTTAATGTAGTGTGTGTAGCAATAGCGCTGGATTGGAAAAAGAAGGCAATTTTTGGGGATGTAGCACAGCGTTAGTGTGCATGCTCATCTCTCATCATTCACACAGTGAGTGAAATGAGGCGTTCAGTGTCTCCTAACCAGAACAAAGGCCTCATGTGTTGCGAGGTCCTTTAAACGGCTGCCCACTTCCCTGGCGGTCGCCACGCAAACATTCCTGACTGACACTCCATCAGGGAAATCTGAAGGGGAGCAGGATGCTCTTTTATTAGCGCCGCCCTGTTTGCTGGAGCGGTCAGCTCCAATATACGCGCCACTTTTTGAGTGGCGTGCGGCGAGATGATGGCTCCCCCTACTCTGATAAGGGTGAACGAGGGGTAAAGTGCTGTTCTGCGGAAAGAAAGTATCGAACCTCATCATGTTTCTGCGGAGGAGCTGTGTCACAAGCATGGCCGGCCCGGTTAAGCCAATAGACTGGAAATGAGAGGCTGACTCAGTGGATCAGCCAGGGTTGGGCGGGGGGAAAAAATCATCCATAATCTGACAAATAGACACTAGAGCTTTTTGGCTTCCTCTCTTCCTGCAAGCTTGTGACGATGACTTATTTTTTTGTCTTTGCCTGTTCGCAGTGAAATGCGTTGGTATTAGTTGTTTTCTGATAGCCTAACAAACTTGATTTGGGTCGGCACCAGATTGTCTAGTACTTTTGTAAAGGAGATAGTATACACTTCATGTGCAGAGGCGGCCCTAATAGGAGTCTATAGGGGACTCGGGTGGGCAAAGGTATGCTTTAAAAATCATGTATGACAATACACACGCTATAATACAGTGTTAAAGTGGGCGTACATATCATGCTGACATCTTGCACCCCAACCCCGCTCAGCTTAGCGGGTGCTATCAAAAATCAGCAATGATTACATATACATGTAAGAGGTATAAATGTTTATCAATAACCGCCCAATTTTGCGCCTGGTAGTTGTGGTAGCTAGCCAGACTTCTCGCTTCTTGTAACTGCCGACTGGAAAAAGAAAAAAAATTCTAGCTGGATTTTTTAAATTATTTTTTAGGGTAACCTATTCTGTCTCACAATGTGATTTTTTGTTGATATACTCCATTCTGAAAATTAATTAAAAATCGTGCCTGAGTTTGTCTAAAAGTGTGTGTAGCGCTCCAATTTATCATAATCCGTGGGCAGAAAAATGCCAATATCATCTCGAGCATGATTGAAGGCATAAGAGTGCTGAATATATGTAAACGTGATTGGATCTATTAGGAAACATTATTATTATAGCATGTATGTATGCTACGTCAGTACTCGAGATGTTAAATAAAATAATAGTATAGTCCATTTACATTGATTGGATTTCTCCTCAGGGGCTCATTATTATTATTATTATTATTTCCTACATTTGGTTCTTTGTTGTTCATTCAATACAAAGTTTGTGTTACCAAAACATTGATATCAGTTTGAGTTGGATCCATTTCAAAAGCTGTGTTGGTAAGATAAAATGATCTCTATGCAGTCTCTATTTTAATAAATATTTTTAAATGACGTTGGAACAAAAAGATATTCACAGTATTGCACCATTCTTTTGGTCGAATATGTATTAAATTGAAGAATGTCAGCAACGGGACATTATGGGCATGTGTCAAAATATGCATATATATATATATATACTATGCCGGTGTAAAAGTGTGTGTGTGTGTGTAGTGCATGACCAGCGTCTGGATCTCTCGGTGCAACCTCGCGTGATGCATCCATGGCTGGTTCAAAGTGATGACTCCCGCTTCTCAGGAGCAGATTGTGCCGCTCTCGGACAGTTCGCTTCCAATTAGGCTTTTGGGCCGAACCATGTGGAATGTTCTATCATCAAAAGGGGGAGTATGCAGAAATATATGGCATTAGGAGCTGAGGGGAGGCTGGTCAAATTTGCTCATTAGCGTTAGATATACTCCATTTTTTTGGTTTTTAAACTTTCGGAATGTGGGCCCCGTGAAAACATTTTTTTTTATTAATTGCCTTTATCATTGTGATCCTTTTTGGCCAAATGAAGAACCAGATGGCAGGAGATGGTGTCGCGTCCGCCATCCCGTCGAATTAATCTGGCTACGGGTCCATCTGAGCGTCATTTGCTGCGTTCACAATCTGTTGTTCTCTTTTGAGCCGTAAGTTTCCATGTGATTATATTAGGGCATCAAATATTCAGGTTGAGGGTGTACAAGAACGAGGCATTTATCTGCATGAATAACTTGTGTTTAGTGGAGGGCGTAATGTGCTGAAAGTAGCATCTCCTTCATGCATACAGAAGTCAAGATGGGCTTTTTCTACACTGCTCCTTTTTCAAGGCTAAAACTGCACAAGCATGCTTCTTTTTTAAAGACATTTTATGGTCTTATTTTAGGATGTGCACGAGAAGTCCACGAATATGCCTTTGATTTGCGCGGATTGTGGTGACCATGCAGATTTTTAAATTGAGATGACTGGTCACATAATATTCTGAAAAGATAATCTTTCACTGAATGGGTATTTTATTGCTGTAAGATATAACCCTTTATCTCAAAATGTCAATTGTGTAATTTTATTAGCAATGCTAACACATTGGCATCTGTATAACAATAATAATTCTGTAGTTTCTCAAATCATTTTAAGATAATAATGCCAAGTGATTACAATTTGAATTGCCCATTCATCTTTCATTCAGCTTCTAACTATGAGCAGAAGGCCAATTTCAAGGCACTCTTCTAGATAAACAACCACTCACACACACACAATCACACATATGGGGAATTTATTGTGATCAGGTAGCTTGCCATGCATGTTTGTGATTTAGGAACAATACCTGCAAATATGCAATCTGAACAATTTTGTGAAATTGGGATATGTAGTTCTAGCATAACCAAAGACTACAGAATTATTGCAATTGACTTTCCACTAGGGTCAGTGAGAGTTGATTTTCTTACAAATCCAAAAGAAAACAAGTCCTTGTCCCCATCTCGAAAGTGCTTATAGCCACACTCTCCCCCTAGCTAAATCCCTGAAAATATCAGTCGTAGCATGTCAGAGTCGCTGAAGTCCCCCGAGGGCACCATCAGAACCGCTTGACTCAAGTTTTTGCGAGGAAATAATGGGTCAGAAGGGAGGTAATGACACACTGTTGTTTAAAGGAAAATCAAACAGTTTTTCATCCAGTGATGTCAATTAACCTGAAGACATATTTTGTCAAAAGGAGGCAAGCCGAGCTTGATTGTTCTGTCTGCGTCCTCACGTGCAGCAAGCTGTTTCCTGACAGGAAACGGTGACGAGGGAAAGCATTCACAGATATTTACAGATGGCTGCAGGGCTCGGAATTAACACTTTGCCATCTTTTTTTTTTGCCTGCATTTTTGTGACTGTATTCGGAATTAACTTCAGACGTCAAGCGTGTCATCAAGTCTGTCATCGCGATGTCTGACAGCGTCGCCGTTTGATCGTGATTCGCACACGTCGTCAGATATCAAGATGTCAAATTTTGCACCTTGTGGCGGGTGTGCACCGCCTTCTAATCATAGCTCACTGAGGACATGACTTTTATTTTGCTTGTTCTCCACACAAAAAGAATGCCTGAACTTTGTTTGCAACCCAACTTTTTTTGTCTTTTTACTGAGGCTGCCACAATTAATTTAAGTCTTTTGAAATTGACACACATCATTAATTGGTACTTTCATGTGAGGTAGTGGGTGATGGTTAAAGGAGCAACCCACAGAATGTTCACGGGTGCTTTTACGTGGCATAAATCTAGAAGATGAAAATGTCACGGGGCAGGTTCATTTTGCAAAGAGGTTTTGATTGCCATGCACATGTAATTGATTGTTGCAAGGACAGCGGGAAATCTCGAAATGTCATAACAGTCCTGCTTAGGTCGCTCCCACCGCTAAGCAATCAATAAGAAGTTAAAAAAAAAAAAATATCGACTGGCGGGAAGCAAAAGTGAAGCCTGAGAAAGCCTGAGAGGATTCACGGGTGTGGTTGCGGGTGCGGGAGTTGATTGTATGTGGGGGGCAATAGTTGAGGATTAAGGGTTGCAAACACAGTCATACCGGTATGTCATAGAAACTGTAAATGAACCAGAATATACTCTTACTGTTGCTGCAGCATGTTTTCTTAAGTAAAGAATACAACTTGGTATGTTGGACCTGAAACCAGATTCATGGTCCACAGTCTTTGTAACAAAGGCTATCTTTGATGTGACTTTATATTATCTATCTACACCTAGTTTTATTGAAGAACTAAACTGAATTAATGAGATTGCACAAATACATAAATGCTAGAGATTTTTTTTAAATCTTCCCATCATGATTAAAAATCCAGTATTTGGTGTTGTATAATGAGTTTGGCTAACGATTTGAACTTGTGAAGTCTTAAATTGCCACCCACACTTGTCCTACATGGCGCTAATGTTCATGAGGGACTAATTTCTCACACGCTTAGCAAAAATCAATAATCAGTAGTGTTAAATTTTACTTTGTCAACACTGAAAAATTTGAAAACATAATGTTCTGTCTCATGCTTGAGAGCTGTAACAAGCATTTCTACTGTTAATTTAATGAAGTGCATTTTGACCTTTGGTGGGTTAACCATTCTTGCATGCCGGCGTGTTGAAACAGGAAATTCCTCAAATGATTGACACATCCTGAGACTCGTCTCTGGAAAAGACAAGCGAGCACTCTGAATTTGCTAACGTTGCAGACTAACTATTTGGTAATGCATTCTTTTCGCACCTATCGGCTTGGACATCTCGCTGCCATTGGGTGCATGCAGCTATAAAAGTAATCTAGTATGGCCAAAGCACTTAGCTGCTTTCTGTAGACGTGAGGAAAAGAGCGCGTTGGCTGACAAACAGGCAGCTGCCTCTGTAAATCTAGGCCTCCCTATGCCAAGCGCCTGCTTTCACGGATAAAGGTTCTAAACACTTCAGTCGCTTGATTAACGATGGACACCTCGGCTTTTTTGACCTTTGCATATCTCAGTCTGAAGATATATAAATTTGCGTTGACACAGATTGGAGGCTTTAACAGCGGTTTATGAAGTGCTAAATCTCTGGTAAGCTCTGCCAGCTTCTTGTTTTGCAAGCTAGGTAGTCAGGTTGCCTTCTTTCTTCCGTGGCAGTATTTTGAGGGTAATCATTGAGTTGCTATCGGCTTTCAGGTTGTTGTTTTTTTTTAGTAGCTGTGACACTTGGGTGAAGGCAGCGGGTTAGCAGATTTACAGGACATTATCCAACTTCAGAAAAGTGTTTATTTCCCACATTTACAGTGTATGAGGACATCCATCTGTGCTAACGATGTATAGTGAAAATCCGAACAGTTGAATGTTTTCCTGCAGCAGGGTAGAAGTTAAGCTATTAAATCGACAAAAAGCAATTCAACCTGGTATCTGTTTGTGAAAGATACACGCAAGCTCCTCAATAGATACAAAATCTGCCATTAATCTTGAGGAACATTGATTTTTGAGCTGTGCTATTGTCAACCTAGTAGTTTGGAATACGAGGTTTCATTTGTTTTCCTGTTTTAAAACACTTTAGGCGCACCGATGTAGATATACTAACAAGGGTTTTATTTTTTTATTTTTTACAAACATTGTGACAGTTTTAAGGGGAGTTGTAGGGGAGTTTTACTGAGTTCCTGCCATCTCTCTTTTAAATGCATCGTCATTATGAGTCAGGATTATAGAATTTGGCAGTAATCATTGTAGCCTGGAGACTCTGCCCAAGACTTGACATGGCCAGAAAACAGAATTTTAGCAACTGCATTAACCTCCATATCTCATTTTTTTTTTGTCATTGCTGCAATATAATCCGTTGCCTCAACTATAGTGGAGTGCAGCATCAGCTCTCTTGGACAAATGCAATCCTTATCGAGGTAGAAAAAAGGTGGTGTCACTATGCAGGTGTTAACATCTGGACCAGAGTGTTACAAAACATACATAGTCAGTCGTGAGTTATCAGAAAATACCGGTCAAAGGAAGACAGATGTTGAATCGTAAATCTTGTTGGCACTCACAATAATAAGATTATATACTCATTAGAACCATTTGTGTGTGAAATAAATGTCTCCTTTTTCAATAGCTGGTTATTGAATTGAATGCCTTTATCTATGTTTGTGTGTGCACATAGTACGCGAGTGTGTGTAAATTTAAACCCCTAGGCATTTTCGCCCTTGAATCCCAATTTAAATTAAAGACTGCAAAGAAAATTTTGAGTTACAAACGTCAAGTGAGAGGCAAAAGTCAGACATTCTGTCAATGCCAGCCCGAAGGTTAATTGGTGCCTGTGGAAGTTTGCTACTCTGGGCATCTGATAGGAGCACACAGAAAAACGCGGAGGCCAAGCTGTTAATCTCCCACAATTCCTCCCACTGTGATAAGACGGACCTTCATATTAAGTTTGATGTAACAGTGGTGAGACTATCTTGGGGGATGCACTTTCTTTTTTCCAAAAAAGGGATTCTTAAGTGGAATTTTGGAAATTTAAAAACTAGCCAGTGTTCAGTTTCCCCTGGCCCAAAAAAAACGCTAATAGCTCCACTTTGACGTTTGTTCTTGCCAGTCGAGCTTGTCAGAGCCGCCGGTGTTTTCTAACCTCTAAATAAAACATACATCCGCACTCCCTTAGCATCAAGGGTGTTTTAGAGGCCATCACAGATGTCGGCCAGCCAATCAAAATGTCGCTTTTACGATGGATCAAGGTCACAGTGTGTTCGGGGCTTCTTGTGTGTGTTCATGATGCTGCATTCTCTATATTTGTTCAAGATGTCCAAAGCACATCTCCATCTTGTGTCCATTAGCTGGCAAGCAACTCACCTCCAGGCTTTCTCTGGAGGCACTTGTGAAATATTGATTTAAAAAGGGAAAAGTTTTATTTTCAGAAAGCGAAAAGGCGAGCCATTCCTGGAGCCGCCCAATGTGGGACCGTCAAACGCTGCTCGGCAGAGGGAGGAAATATTAACCACGAGAAAGGCATAAGTGCACCCGGACACGGCTGTTATGTCCCATTCATTTTTAAGTGAGAGCACATCTGCCAAGTTAGTTTTTTTCCTCCCAAAATGCACATTTTCCTCACATGGCTGTGAGGTTGAAAACATCTCTGATTTGTGCCTGACAAACTTGATTTAGGGCAAAGTGCCTACTGAAAGGGATGCTGTTTCTGATCTTGTTGACAGACGTTTATGGAAGATGTTTTTTCCTGCGTAAATTCTCCGTGCTGAGTCAGACACAATTGCGTGACGGGAAGTGGGCCAATTAGTGATACTGTTGTTTAATTATCTGTTAATGAAAGCAATAATGTTTGTGCAGTATGAGTTGGGGGAAGGAAACAGGTGAATAATGAAAGATGTAATTACTGTTTATGAGGCTGTCGGGGGGAATATAAAGACCTGACAGATTGCCCGTAATCTCTCGAAAGTTGTTATTTATGTACAGTTTCATTGCGCTTCATCATCGCTCACATTTGCGACATAATTCTGCTTCACCGTCAGCAAAATCAGTTTCCTGATGTCGAACTGCTCACAAACCATCTGCTGAAGTCATGTTTCCCGAACGTCTTCTAATTTGTGGCTGGTGTGTGCTCCGACATTAGTACGTCAAATTTTTGTGTTGGCCAGGGTGGAGGCAGAAATGGGACTAAGAAGTACAAGACTCGCATTTTCACAGCACTTTCCAGCCTCCTTAATCACTTTGGAATAGGTCATTTGCAATAACAGTTAACAGGGCTCAGAAGAATCAATTTGCTTTTGTCACTCAGTCGCCAATGACTGTTGTAAACACATCAAGTTGAGGCCTGAAAAGCCATGGACGCAGCACTCAGTCGATGGCCCATCATGAATCACATAGTGCAGCAGTGTGTTAGTAAAGACATTGTGTCCAGCGCCAGTCTTCCAAGGCACAAATTTTGTTTACAATGTGTCTGGATTTTTCCTTTATTAGGAATGAACTTTTGCAAAAAGTAGCACCTAATTCATGATGGAAAATGAACCTAATTCACAAGCTGTAGTGCGTTATGTACAATTAAACGACTTCTCTTGTGCCTGATGCACTTAAGGCACATGACAAGTCTAACTTTTTCTTTTTAATGTGTGATTTAAGTCACAGTTAACACTTCTCCCTAAACATTTTGTCATTTCCATAACTGACAAGAGTTGACAAAAAAGTAGTAGGCAAATTTGAACATGACATGCAAGGATGAAGCTTTTTTAAAAACGAATGAAATTAGAGGTCACTAATTTCTCAATGTCTTTGATTTGTTGTTTTAGTATACATGCCTGATGACGAAGACGTCGAACTTCACGACTCCATCATCGAGGAGGATGGTGAGAACGACACCCAGACGGAAGAGGAATCCTCAGAGAAGGCGAGCCCAAAAGTGCTTGAGGACCGCGAGCTGGACATCAAGAGCACCAATAGCTACAGCAACCAGAACTCTCCCGCCAGCTTCCTCTCGAACCAAGAGGCAGAGCTGGAGTCGCATTTGAGCGACACATGTGAAAGACTTTCTGACTTTAAGACCTCCTCGCCAAGCGAGCCCCACCCGGAGGACGATAGCTCTAAACGTAAAGATGAGTCGGGCAACAGCTTGCAGAAAATGAAGGCGGCATATGCAAACTTTCTTTCAGATTCCTACTGGACGGGAGTGGGAATGGAATTAAAATTAGGCAAAAGCACCAGCAAAGCCAACTGTGACAGTACTAATGGAAGTGCCAAGAATGAGTTTGACTGGCACCAGGATGCTCTGTCAAAGACGCTGCAACCGACAGCCTCCCAAAAGCCGATGTCCAAACCTAACCTCTTCAGTTCTGTCCACTTGTACCGACAAAGCAGCAAACCTTGCGGCTCAGTATTCACGGGTGCCAGCCGCTTCCGTTGCAAGGACTGTAGTGCCGCATATGACACGCTTGTGGAATTGACGGTCCACATGAACAAGAGTGGCCACTACCAGGACAACAACCTCAGCAAACACGGTAATTCGGCAGCCTCCTCTTCGAAATCGAAGAAACGCAGTTTGCAGGATCTGGAAGGGAAAGAGGACGCGCAAAAAGTTCTTAAGTGCATGTTCTGTGGTCATTCTTTCGACTCACTCCAAGATTTGAGCGTCCATATGATCAAAACGAAGCATTACCAAAAAGTGCCTTTAAAGGAGCCTATACCAGTCATCACACCCAAACTACTGCCACCAGCAAAGAAGCGCGCCTTTGAAAGCGCCAGGCCATGCTCCCCAGACTCCACTACCGGGGTTTCCGGGTACAGTGACAGTCAACGCGCTGGTGCCGTTTCCAATGCTAATAATAATCGCTATGGCTATCAGAACGGGGCTAGTTACACGTGGCAGTTTGAGACCTGCAAGTCGCAGATTTTAAAGTGCATGGAGTGCGGAAGCTCCCATGACACCCTGCAGCAACTCACTACACATATGATGGTGACCGGGCACTTCATCAAGGTTACCAATTCTGCTTCCAAGAAAGGTAAACAGCTCGCACTGGACCCGCTGGCCGTAGAAAAGATCCAGGGATTAGCCGAGCCCAATGCCGGTGAGCAAGAGGGAGAAAAGTTGTCTCCTAAGAATGTCTCGCCTGTCAGCAGCGAAAGGGACAGCCAAGGCGAGCTCGCATCAGAAAAAATGGAAGAAACGGAGGCAAAAGATGACAAGCAAGAGAGTGAAGATCAAAAGACAGGAAACGGGGAATTGAAGTACCCTTATCTCCGGGAGGAAGATCTAGAGCAGGACTCTGGTGGAGGGGGGGACATTCTTAAATCTTTAGCCAACACAGTGGCCTCTGCCATCAATAAAGCTCAAACGGGGACGCCAAGTTGGAGTGCCTACCCAAGCATTCACGCGGCCTATCAGATCTCTGGCATTATCAAAAGCACCCCTGTCACAGCTGTGTCACCCCCTGCTCAGCTGAAGCATACATTCAACCAAAAGCTTAGGTCGCTGGCCCCAAAGGGGAAGCACCACGGCGCCACCACGGGCCTCGAAAGTCCCGAGGGCTCTCACAAAAACCTGGACATCAAACAAGAAATGGTTGTGATTAGTGACGGCAAAGAAAGTCAAAGTGTAAAGCTTGATCTGATGGAGACAGATGACAGCGATTGTCAGGATGATTCCTCTTTCTCTTCAAAGCCCGATGCCGAATGTGGGAACGACGTGAGCGAGCCGATCAAAGGGAAGCTGAGCCCGGATTTTTCTGACAGGGGCAAAACTCCCAGCCCTTCTGCCAGCGCCACAGAGCCTCTCAAAGACACTCTGGATCTCTTCACTGTGAACCCTCTAAGTGCTCTGCAGTCTGTTCTGAACAATCATTTGGGAAAGGCAAATAAGAACCATCACTTGCGAGCAGACAAACTATCTTCTCACATCCGGTCAATTTTTGCTAACGCTAACAATTGCGGTGACAAGCCCTCGTTGGCCCTCGCTAATCCACCGAGGAATAAGATAAAAGAGACCTTCCGTTATGCACCGGCTGACCAACCAATAGACCTGACTAAATCGAAACACGCCAAGCCCAAGTCTTCGCTGCTCCAGCCATCCGCCCCGATGCCACAGAAGTACGCGCTGTCCGACATCGCCGACATGGTTAAGGTTCTTCCCAAAGCCACCACGCCAAAACCCCCCGTAGTACCCAGACTCCCGCCCGTGAAACTGGAATCGGACGTCAGGCGCTTCGAGGACGTGTCCGCCGAGGTCTACTCCGTCCACAAGCGCAAAGGACGCCAGTCCAACTGGAATCCTCGCCATCTTCTCATCCTTCAAGCTCAGTTTGCCTCTAGTCTCTTCCTCACCTCTGAGGGGAAGTATCTCCTTTCTGACCTTGGCCCCCAGGAGCGAATGCACATCTCTAAATTCACGGGACTCTCCATGACCACCATAAGCCATTGGTTAGCAAACGTCAAGTACCAGTTGCGGAAAACGGGAGGCACCAAATTCCTCAAGAACATGGACACGGGCCACCCGGTCTTCTACTGCAATGACTGCGCTTCCCAGTTCAGGTCGCCAATCACCTTCATCTCCCACCTGGAGTCCCATCTGGGCTTCCAAATCAAAGACATGTGTAAAATGCCTGTGGAGCATCAGATTAAGGTGGACGAGGCAGAGCTTCCCAAAGTCCTCGGCGTCCGGGCCTCGGAAACGTTGGTCCCGGAGGAGGACGTTGACTCCAAGTTTAAATGCAAGCTGTGTTGTCGGACATTCGCCAGCAATCACGCCGTCAAACTCCACTTGAGTAAAACTCATAGCAAATCCCCTGACAACCATTCACAGTACGTGGAGATGGACAAGGAATAGTTTTTCACGCTTCTCTTTTAACACACGGGTCGGACATTTCAACAGTTTTTCCCCAGTTAGCGTTGTGTAGTACTGTATATTTGATGAAGTGGCTGCAAAGACACACTGGTTAGAAACCGTTAGGAGACACTACGACAAATGTTTGCACCCTGCTCCGATGCATAACCAGTAATGGATTCTATTACTGCTTGAAGAAACATAAATGCTGATGTTTGCATGCGTAGCCACGGCTTTGACTACTATTTATTATTTGTATGATATGTCAAGTTTCAATTGTATTTCCAAGGCAAAATGATTAAAAGATGAAAATTGTACTTTGCGGCTTTTGAATACAGAACACCTGAATACATGCGCGGCAGGTGCAAATCTGTACAGTCTATTTCTATTTAAACGTGGTTTCTGTCGCCAACATAGATGCAAAATAGTCGAGAGAGGAAACAAGTGAAAGCACTTTAAAGTTTAATCAGCAATCTGGATTCTGTAAAAGTTTCAAAATTGAGTCGAGCATTTCGAAAGCAAAACTCTTCCATGTGTAAATTATGTTTTAAATGAAAAAAAAAAAATCACATGCAATGAGGACGAACTGCAAGACAAATGATATCTGTGATCCCTGCACCTTTTTTTACTCATTGAAATAAAGAGTTAACATTTGATAAAAGCTTGCATTGTTATTTTATTCTTTGACTGAAAAATAGTTATAGAAAAATAAAACATCAATACCATTGTTGTTTCTAAGTCATTTTTAATTCACTAAAGGAACGTGTTTTCGATGCATATAATTTGATTCCCGTCAAACACATACAGAATAATGATATCTACCAAAATAGCTCAAAAGAATTTAATTTAAGAACGGAGATCTAGCAGTTTTCCATGGATTTATTGACAGCAAAAACACAGTTCTTTGTCCAAGTTCTTCCATTAATAGCTTTGTACAGGCAAGAAACGGGGCTTTCAGGCTTGTCATGTTTTCTTTTCTGTCTTTTAATCGATTGAAACACCTTTAGTGGCACCAGGAATTAAAAATGAGCTACATATTGAATAAAGCAAGACGGCCTATTTTTTTTTCTGACTATACTGAATGTTAATGCTTGCAATGTTGTACCAATTACGGTGTTAACAAACATATGTTTCAATGGTGGAATTTGTACCTTTGATAGCTTCAGTGGTTATCACAGGAGACAGTGGCAGCACGTTCATAGCTCAACATTTTTTCCTTTTTTTACATCAAACGATAAATGTAACGTGCTATGACGTGACAGCAAATAAGAGAGATACAGTACTGTATTCTATTTTGGATGTATTTGTTTTTTTTCCTCGACTACTTTATAAATAACTCCATTAACTGTCACCTCTCGGTCTGCTTATATGAATAATCCAAATTATTTTACAGTAAAATTTTTCGAGACCTTGTAAATATTCAACATGTGTATGATGAAGTTGGAAACGAGATAGGGCGTGTGAATATATATTTTTTTTAAATGTGGTATACTCGGTCCAATACAGCTGGATTTTCAGTACAAATATTTTATGTATGTACCCAATCATTTTGTAAACCACTTGTATATTTCAAGGAAGCAAAGAGGCGGAGCTGACGACAGCTGACTTTGACGAAAAGAACGGGACTGGCCGCCAGCCAATCACAACGCAAACAAAAATAGACAACAAAACCATTCCAACCAGGCAAGAAAGAAATGCAACATCGAACGAATGAATGAAATATATTAGTGCAAGAGATTAAGTAGATTAAATGAATCTAAGTGTTTGATTCATTATTATTATTATTATTTTTAATACGATATGCTCATCATGATGCAACAAGGGAAACCCCAAAAATTGTTGTGACAACCGTTGGACTTTCAGTGACAGTATTCAGCATGCTATTCCTTCATGACAAATGTGTTTTATCACTTGTAAAAACGCTTTTATAATTGAATGCCTTGTTTCTAATTTTTCAACAACATTGATATTTATTGGGTGATTTTTTTCTTTAGTTTCCGATTAGCACAGAAATAAATGGACTCTTCTTTGCCCCTATTTGACGACTCACCCAAAAACGGCCTCGATGGCAAACGGCGATGGTGTAAACAACATCTAATAGTGATGAATATTGCCCTGGACTTAAAGTACCACGTTTTCTCTGAGGACATTATTAGGAAATGATGGAGCTGCAGGATGCATCTAATTCAATTGTGGGAACAGGAACATGCTTTAATCCCACAGTAAGAAGCAATGTGAGATAAAGGACAACCAGGCTGTACTGTACAATATACTTCCTCATCTCCACATAATGGCGTTTAGATGCGGCGCCCAGATATTCCTCAGCCTTTATTGCTTTCCTGCAAGATGGTATCATAACAATTAAACATATTTCCTCCAGCTCTATTATTTCAAGGCTATTAAAATATAATTGCCTCCTAAATTCATAAACATTTTATGCAATTCATCTCTTTTTTTTTGCGCAGCAATCAAGTCCTCAATTAACTCCAGCCATCAAATCTCTATTTTATAACAGGCGAGTGACATTTGATGGCAAATGAGGGGAAAGCGCCGGCCATTTCAATGTGTGTGACACCGACGTGGCCCCCATTGTTAGAAATGAGTCGGCAATCACCTCTTTCATCAGATGACTCCTAATGCAGTTAAAGTATTCCGCTATAATTTTTGCATGCATTTATAATTACTGTCAAAGAGCCCACACCTCGCTGAGCAGATTAAAGCGATCAATTATTTAAAGCCTTTTTCTGATTGGTCCACAAGGCCATTATGTTAGAGAGCCAGCGCCGCTCTTAGGACGCCCTTTGTACGGGAACAACCAACATAGAAACGTGGTGACAAAATCCAGATGCTTTTACTCAAGTAAATAGATAGTATACATATATATTCACTGTCTACATGTATTTACTGAAATTATATATACAATAGCTTTTTATAAATACTGTATTATATGTAGTGCACTGTTTTATTTTGCTACATGCATATTTTATGAGTATTTATCAAGACAGTTTCCCTGATAATCCATTTAAATATTTCTACTATATTTGCAATTATTTTTTTTTTCTTTTGTAGGTCCCAAACAATTATCATCACTAAGTGTAATTTAATGATTCTGCATTTTTCACTGCGGCTTGTGTAAAAAATATCTGCAGAAATAAGCAGCTAACACATTATTTACCTGATTGCCTTTTTACATTTAAGTCATCAAATTGTGTCATTTTTTTAATTTTATTTCAATGTTGCCTTGGAAGAAGAGTCCCCTCATCAAAATTAGCATAGATTCTTGACAACAGTAGAATTTTTGAACCATCCCATAAAAGTGCACATCTACGCCATTTATTTTTTTTCAATTTGAAAAAAACACTTATTTAGACACTTGTCATTATGCATACAAAGAAATTGTGATCAGATGACACCTATGTGGCACTATAATGCTGCCCAAAAGCCATCGCTAGGCTCGACAACAAGCTTTTGTGTGTGTGACTTTGCCCCCGCGCCACACAATAAGGGGTCCTCTGCATCATCAAGACTAAAACGGAGGAAAAGAAGGCGATTGGCTAGTGTGAGGTGGGCGGAGAATGTTCATCAAGTCTGCAGCAGGGTAATGACTAGCTCATGTGTTTAATGAAGGCCTTTAGAACTTGGAGCCATAATGACCCACATCCTGACTCCCTTTCCTCCAATTTATCCTCCCTGTGCAGGTTATTACATTCCTTTTCACAAAATATCCTGCCGAGAGCCTCGCATCGTTCTTTTTTCTAAGAGATGATTTCATTTTCCTCTCAGCACACTGTTGAAAAACCACAACAGATTAATGTGCACAGGAATATGAAGGTCAAACACAAACCACTGTGATGCTCAATGACCTCCAATTTGTTATGATTTTAAAATCAATTCTACAATAGACAATCATAGAAAAATAGTCCATCAGCTTTAGACAAAACGTGACGTCAAATCATTTGTATTTTTTTCCATAATTGCATTATAACAATATCCTTTCAAAAGTAAAGTGTGAAAACATTAAGTTATTTAGGCTAACATTTGCATGAATGGCAAAAGTGGAATGTGAAGGTGAGTCACACGCATCAATCAGATATCTAATTATCTTAAAATTCTTCAATAACCAATCAGCAATATCCCAGGTTGTGAGTAAAAATGCCATTTCCTCTGTTACGTCTCAAATGTGTTTACTATAGAGGATCTCATTGAATATAAATATACATAAGGGCACATCCGCCTCACAGTTCAGCGATCAAGGGTTCAATCCCAGGTTACAGATTTCCTGTGTGGAGTTTGTGTTCTCCCTGTGTCTGTGTAGGTTTTATCTGGGTACTTTGGTTTTCTCATGCATCCTAAAAACATGCTGGTTGAATTTCATGGTTGTTTGTCTGTATCCTGCAATTGGCGACAACCAATTTAGGGTGTCCCCCGTCCAACTACCCCTAATTGGCTAGGATAGGCTCCATCTCTACCGTGAATCTTGTGAGGATTAGGAAATGAATGAGCAAATATATACCAATATACACCGGAGTAAAATTTGTATCAGAATTTCAAAAACAAGTGTAAAATAAATGCCTTGTACAGTAACTTTCATACTTTTTTTTTGCTAGGAAACAAACCAAACAATGATTATAAAAAAAAATGTATATATACGTAGACTGAGGTAGCAATAGCGTTGTGGAATAAATTATATTTGATCTCAGACTGGCAGGAGTGATTTCTTGCTTGTGATGATAGAGAACCCTACTAGACAAAGAGGAATGTCTACTCATCTGCATATATACATCATATCTCCCAAATAGCCCATAGTGCTGCACTCTTAATGGTGTTGCCTCAAATATGCTAATTAAGCACAAAATGTGTGATGAATGGAATACATTTGATCAATCAAGTATCGGCCCAAGCCGCCGGTGCTGCATATTCATTGAGCATCATGAATATGAAAGCCCAGTCATTTATCAAGTATCCGTTGCACATTTGTATCTTATTAATCATACACGCTGAAACTAGTGTCTCGTCTAGGGGGGGAGGGGGTTGCTGAAGGTTGATGAAGCGCTTGGAAGATGGATTAAATCCATGGAAGTCTGAGTAATGTTTCATTGAGCATACACACCCAACTGTAGGTAAGGTTGTGTTTTTAACATAGGTATTGACTGTAGTGGGCTGGTTTCATTTTTGTAGGAAATATGAAGACACATTTTAGGACTGCAATGTGATGGTTGGTATTCAACAAAAAGAGCATTTACAAAACATCCATTTAGCATGGTGGTTGACTCCTTACCATGTTTGTGAATCCATTACTGCACTCTTAAAATTCCACTGAGCATGTTTGTACATCATTAATAGAAATTAAAGCTTGGCTTTTGACTTTGACTGAGATGACAACAGTCAGTGGTTGAAATTGATTGATGTACTTGGGAAGTTTAACTCCAAAATCTTTGCATGAGATTCAAAAGTACAAACTTTGAAAAGCAACAGAATCAAAAAACCAAAGAGAGCTTAAACGCCCAACTCACATTGACGAGGACACATCAAGAAAGGACCAAGCAAAGCGAACTTAAATACACTGACATGGGTTAATGAGCTATTGAGAACAGGTGGGTGAGACACGAGGAAGCCAAATGAGAAGTCAGGTGAAAACAATGACCAATCACAATGACAAGTTACAGAGAGGGAAAAAGCCACCTAAAAAACACAAAAAAACACCAAATATATCCCAAAAGAATATAAACCTAATGCCACAAAAAATATCAGAAGTCTCAAAATTTGCACAGTAATTTGGCCCTAAAAAAGTTGATGAAAAGGTACCAAGTAAAATATAATAATAATTAAAATAATAATAATAAATCTGCCTAATGTGAGCAAATGTAAAAAGATGTGACTTCATTCAAGCAATCACAAATGGCTGTTTTGAATAGAATTTCAAAGAATCTGCATATGATGTCTGCTTTCTGACAATCCAAATTACTTGTATTGCTCCACAGGGAAATTTCATTTAAAAATAAAGTCAGACATCTGGTGTAAAATGAGCAAAATGGGGGATATTTTGTGTCCGTGCGTTTGTTTGTGTGAAGAGATTGTTTAACTATCAAACTTTTTTTGCGATGTTTTCTTGGAAGATTTGAAAAGCTGCTGAGGTCTGACAATTATGAAAGTTTTGGGGAAAGATTGCCAGAACCGTTCAAGGTCGCCCTTGCTTTCAACTAACTAGCGGAATTGAAGGCAATTGGATTTGGACCTCTTAGATTGTGTCAGGAGATTTGCTGGTTTGTTGGCTTGGTTGCAACCGACAAGGACACGTGAACACTTTACTTTTCTATGGGTAAGGCTGAATAATTGCCCTTCACTCCTTTTTTAGAGATGAGTCACAATAGGAGGCCACACCCATTTAAAAAGAATATCTTAAACATTAATATTGTACACAGCACAAACACAATATTCACCTGTTTTGTTATTTCAGCTTTGCCATTGTTGCTGAAATAAAAACTGAGCATTTTGTACAAATGTGCAACGTCTTACAGAATG
Source organism: Stigmatopora nigra (assembly GCF_051989575.1). Lineage (NCBI taxonomy): Eukaryota > Metazoa > Chordata > Actinopteri > Syngnathiformes > Syngnathidae > Stigmatopora > Stigmatopora nigra. The sequence continues at coordinate 13,588,611 of NC_135508.1, forward strand.
TTTTTTTTAGCTTTAATGTGGGGACAAAACAAAACTATAAACCCATTATTAGACTCTGAAATTCCAGTCATATGAACAGCAAGATGACACGTTTACCTTTCAAATGTGATTCCTTTTACATGGTTCGCTCTGGTTTAGCAGCCAGCTAGGGTAGATGTTGGCCAAAAAAGGGCTGGGTGATGGATGGAAGTGGGGGGCCACCACCTCTTGGCCCCGGCCCTCCCGCTTGCCCCCTCCCACGTTGTCATCATGCTGCCTCACAGCAGGCCAGGGGTTATGTGCATTTAGCTGCCTTGTAATCCGTCTGAGTGTCTGGCTGCGAGCTCTCAGGTCAGCTGTCACTCAACGTGACACGAATCAGCATTGACGCCGGCGTGTTCAAATGCACGTAAACACACACACGCAGGTCCGGTGGCCTCAAAGCAAACGTAAATAAAAAAAAGAAATAAAAAAACAGGCCGATGTTGCCCTGCCCACAACAGAAGGACTTTGGTGAATGACGACAGCCAAAGTAGGTTGTTGCAGGTTATTTGCGAAACAGCTAGGTTCTAATGTGAAATGACAGGCAGCTAATGTGACATGATGTGCAGCTGCTATGCTCAGATTCAGCCTCTCATCAAAGTGACACGTTTTGACGACCTATCACAAGGCCATGTGTGAACAAAAACTTGGCTCATTGCTTAGCTAATTATTTCTTTTTTTATTGGGCAAAAGGAAAACTTGGGTTTCAGATCAAATGAAAAGGCCTCACACTATTTCAAACCTTCAAAACTCTCCTTGGGCACTGGTTGTAGGTAAACTACCATATTTTCCCGCATATTGACCGCCTCTGTGTGTAAGCTGCACCCTTAAAATTGCCTTAAAATCGTTGAAATTTACCATTTCGACACTCTTATTCGTGGGCTTTCTTAGTAATTTCCATAGTTTACCTCACAGGTTAGCGGAGAGCCATATGCACCCATCAAAAGAGCCATATGTGGCTCCTGAGCCATAGGTTCCCTACATCTGGTTTTGTGAATTGAATTGAATGATTTCATTGTCATTGTACAAGTGTAATGAGATTTAAAGTAATAAATAAAGATTTAAAGTGATTCAATGCTTTGCGTTTCTTGCATGTCATGGTCGTTTTTCTTACATGAATGATATTGAACCATGTAGTTGAAAATAGGTGGATTGAAAGGTACTATATATGTTTTTTAAGCTACAAGAGAGGGCAGAGAATGGTCAAGAAGAATATTTAAATTAAAAAAAAAGGTTTTTCACTGCAAAGGCAAAAAAAGATGCAAATTGTGTATTTATTGGTCTGAAAGGGTTTTGATGGCGTATGCACAGTTATGGCAATAGCCTGCCGAGCACCGGTTCTGATTTGGCAGGATGGTGGTAGCACTATTCCCGTCTCGAAGGAGAGGCCAAGGGTTTCAATCTCAGCTCGAACCCGCTTGTGAGTTTTCTCGAGGCTTCTTCCCACATTGCCGGCAGATCTCAACATAAGTGTCAACTATTGCTTCTCTTGACGGATGTGCACTGCAATAGGCAAGGAACTAGTGCAGTGTTTAAACACCTGCATTATAATAATGCCACTTCAGACCAATCCCTCCCCCCAAAAAAGCAATCAAATCAAGCCTTGTAAATTCAACGCAAACTTTAAATGATGTGAGCCAACCAGATTATCAAATAGAAGTCAAATAGACACGAAGCTCGAGGATCGAGGAACGGCGAGAAACAGCTTCCGAGCCTTAAAGTTGTGTTTTTCCTGGAGTAGCCGATTAGCATGCAGAACGCGGCGCTAATGTCGAGCAAGCAAATGGATCTAATGATGCAAATGTAAGCAACGACGACGGTGACGGGCGAGGCACTTGTCACTGTGGTCAAAATTCAGACGTGGAGTCTTAAAAAGGCAGCCGCATGTTGGACAGGGAAATCAATAGCGCATTTTGTTATCCATCTCTATCTTATGAGCTAAAAGAGAAGGATGATGTGTCATAGAGTGAGCCCAGGCAGACTTGGACGGAGATCTATCATTGTAGAGAGTCACAGGCCTCTTCCTGTGTAAATCATGTGTCACATGGGCGGCAGGTTCATTCTCTGGCCATGGAATACATTTAGGCCTTGGACACCCACTTCCATTTTTCTCTTTTGATCGAGTTGGCCCCTGCAGTGGTGCACCTGAAAGTGGATTATTTTGCGACAGGGAGCTTTTCATTGTTCGTTTTGTTACTGTCGTCCACACCCGATGGATCAAGTGGGGAGGAAAAATGGCGTTGCTGAGCGACTGATTGATACATTTTAATTAGCTCTCTTCTCGCAGGAGCACACCTGTCACAGCTCCCGAGGTTTTAATGTGACAAACGCTCGACGGCGAGACGTGAGAGCGGAATGACAACACCTGTGGTAAACTTTAGCAGGCACTCAATTTCTCCCGGGTGAGAACTCCGTCCTGCATATATCAGAGGGTCAAATTTAAAATGGACAGTTTCATTTTGCCAATTCGTGATTTCGTACTAATTACCTGACAATCTGACGACTGACACACACACACACACACACACACACACACACACACACACACACACACAGCATAAAACATTGACGCTCACATTTGAATGAATGAATCATTCATTTATTTTACTTTGCAATCAGTCTTCCAATGGGTGTGATTTTGTGACAAACCAAGAAAATGAAAAGGCTATTATTAAACTGATGTGAGCCACCTGACGGTGTCGTGGTTCGTGATCCTGACTTTGGTGCAGGCAGTTTGGGTTCGATTCCCAATCAGTGGCGGTGTGAACGAATGAATGGCTGGAGACCAGTTTAGGGTATAGACTGCCTGGTCAACTGGCATTGGCTCCAGCACCCTGCGACCAGAATAAGCGATTTTGATAATGAATGAATAGATTACATGCTTAGTTACTGTACTTATGATCAAGTAGGGTCATTGGTGACCCCAACGACTTTATAATAGAATATTTAGATATTAGTTATATATCACTTTCTCAATTAAAATGTATTTTTCCAACATCTTAACCCGAGTTAGCAATTTTTAGAATTTTGCAATGTGTTCAAAACATTGGCATAAAATACAAAAACTCCTTTGTATCAAGTAGGAAAAGAAATACAGGCTGTCCTCGACAATGTGTGAAAATGGGTTGAGGAATAAGATAGGAATGGGCCGCCTATGTATATTTACATACACACACCCACGTTTTCATTGATTAGTTGAAAAGTGACTAAAGCCAGTGTTCAGTGTTACCTTATACATAAAAAAGATTGCATGAAAAGCAGCGATAAAAAGCCACCTGCACTTCTGAATCGTTTTTTTTCTTCTTCCCAACAGAAAACAGACAATTTTGTGTCCCTTCCTAGTACATTACTGAAAGGAAATCTTGTTATCAAATTATAATAGCCAGGTCGAGATTGATTTTACAAGACAGACCGTTATACCGCAAAGCGTAAAGACATAAAGTAATTGATCCCTCGCTGCAGGCGCATGATGATAGCAGAGGTCTCGTCCTATGCGGTTAGCATAAAAAGACAATCTTGTGGTTCAGCTAGCGAGGTGGGAGGTGCAAAGACAAAGCAAGCAGCAGGTAGTCAGTCATCGGCGACATCTATATTACATCTGTGAGATGAGCTCTCCGAGAGGCAATCATTGCTACCATTCACATTCGCCACAAAAGAATCATCTGGTGTCATCAAAGTGTGTGAAATTGTCAGAGAGCTCCCACCTCAAGCTTTCATCATGTCGTCCCAGAACGTTTGAATTTAATGGGGGTGCGCCGCCAAGTCTTCTCATTCCGTTTTAATGAACTTTTTAAAGTTGCCGGATCGCTTATGTATGAATGTCACAGGATGCATTATAATAATACATTCTCCGTCTATATACTCTATCTAATCATCCAGCCGAGTAATTCAATCTTATTTACCCAGCTACAAAGTCATACTTGATCTAATCTCCTTTTAACGAGGGCGGTGTGGTCGTAGAGTGGTTAGCAAGCCTGCCTTGCTCTTGGAGGGTTAGTGTTCGAAACTTGACTTTGGGCTGCCCTTGTATATGGACTTTGTATTTGCTTTTGTCATAAAGAACCATTAAGACCTACCATGTCCAAAGGATTTTTCAGGGGGAAAAAACCCATGCAATCGCAGAGAGAAGTACTACGTTATCATTGAAACAATGGCCAAACACAGCCTTCCATTTCCCCAAACATAACCTTCCTAATCATCTACTAATCCTCACTAGATGAACTTTAAAATGTTGGAAACTGGTGATAATTCATAACAAGGCTAAGGATGATATGAGAATTTCAGTTATTAGCCATAAGTGTGGGAATTTGTCGGGTTAAATCCAACGTGTTTGAAGATTAGGTGAAACAAAGAGGCGGCAAATGGCGTACACTTCGCAACGGCAACGAGATGTTGGGAAAATTGAAACAAAGAAGGAAATAAAAGACAAGATCAGCTCAGAAATGGAGCTGGGACCGAAGCAAGGCATCAGAACGGAGAGAGAAAAGCATCGAATTGGAGAGCCCGAAGGCTTAATACAAAAAGTCTAATCAGACTAACAATCCCTGATGTTAATGAAGGTGTCACACATTGCACAAAGAAAGTTGTGGCTGGCAATCTTCCATTTTTCGGCTGCCTACACCAGTGACATTTCATCTCACATTCAAAGAGCGCCGAGGCCCCTTAATGAAATGCATAATTAACATATTCTAATTGTGCTGAGCACAGTGATGGTTTTGACAGAGCTCACTTTCCATGTCTAATTCAATGCTAATTTAATCTGTTCTTTTCCCGCCGACATGACCTTTCTTGATTGAGTTTCACCGCAAAGAATTTTTTGATGGATTGATTTATCAAGCCCTCGCAAGGCGACAAAAGTGCCACTTTTAGAACGACAGAAATCTGACCACTACCAAGAAAAACAATCTATTATTTTCAAATACCATTAAACAGAGACTGCCACTCTATATGCCATACTGTAAGTCTGACATTATAGTGTCGCATTGAGAACATTTGCCACAACATAACTACAATTTTTACTGCAATAGCATATATACAGTATAGCTGGAGTCAATTAAATGAGATGCCCACTGAACACAATGACAATTTACTACTTATATGTGTGAACTTTAGGGTGAAGCTCTCATTGTACTTGTATAATGACAATAAAGACATTCAAATCAATCCAATTCAATTTTTTATCTCTTGCGCTTTAGTCATTAGGCTGCAAAAATGTGCTGACATGCTTAGTTATGACTTATTTTTTTACCTGAGGAGTTCATTTCTGAGCCTCAGGTAGCGCAACAGCCTTTCCAATGCCCTAGGATGGATGATGGTGGAATATTTTGCTTTTATTTTTTCGTGGAACAACAATTGTACAAGAAATACAAAGACCTACTAGTATAGAAAATACCATAGATTGAAAAAAAACCAATGGAGCAACTCTGAATCTAGCATAGAATGAGTTAACCCATTCATCTTTTATGTAAGGATTAGGAGGCATCTTCAGAGTACAAGGAGCAAATAGAAAAAGGCATTGGCTCACTTCCCAGATTCTCTTAATTTGTCACGTTTCCAAAGGTTTGTTACCATATGTGCAGCACAGACACCGTCATCTTCTGTCTTTTAAAAAGGAGAACATTGTTTGCCCAAGAATGTTGCATGTTTAGGCCCAATATTTCCTTGGAGCAGATTCACCTAAATCCACGTTAACCTTTTAGCTAGTATTTCTTAGTTGGGCTATATATTCCAAATATTGAAGTGACATAAATCTCCCCACACCCTTTTCCGTCTATAAGGAAACAACCAAGTCAGGAAAATTAGAGGGGAAAGTCTACGTTGAGTAGAAACGCGGAGCTGTCAGTCCGTCCGTCAGCGGGAAAGGGGATTATGCCGAGCTCAGAGGCGTAATTGAACACCGTCGAGCCCGCCCTCATTTACATCTCTCCCTTCCGCTGCCTTTGATTGGCAGCTGTACATGAAATGCCACATCGGTTGAAAGTATGTCGTGAGCTGGCACTAACAATCCCGTGGCTCCGGGGAGACCTGCCATATTGTAATTTGGTTATCAGGCATGAAGGAAATAATTCCAAGTGCCAGGAAATGTGAGGCAGAGTAAACGCTTCGTCGCTGCAACTCGCCCAGGGTGACAGTTCTTATTTAATGTACCACAAAGCGTCCCGTCGCCTGTAGATTTAGGCTGCGGAACAAGGGAAGGTGGGCGGAAGTGTAAAAAACTGAAAGATCATTAAGGAAACTAATAGGGTGTCTTTTGCTGTCAGTTTCAAACCTGTTTTTATCATCACCAGGGAGACGGATCTTTTGGTTTTGGTTTTAATTTTAGGTTAGAGAAAATTTGGGGAGGTGGAAGATATGATGGAAAAAAAGATAAATCATTTGTTTGTTATATAATGTGTTTGAAGATACATGCTGAAAATATATGCAAAAACAATTGAGTGTAGAATCTCTTGAGTCATAGCAAGAAACGGGATGTGTGTATTGCCTCATATCTGGCCATACGATTCATTTCACAATTCGAACCAGATTAATCTCAATAATGCACTTTAAGATGGTTATTGCATTTTTTTCTGTATCACTTTGGAAAAAAAACATTTAAAAAGGGAGATAAAAGTACATTTAAATAATTAATGAATTCACAAGTTATCCTAGTTTCTTTTCTCTAAAAGTGCAATTTGCCTTCCTCCAGGGGCAAATTGTGCCACAAAACCGCTTTTTTTTCAAGCTATATTTCACACAGTTCATTTGCAATATAAATTATGCTTATTCCTTATTACACCCTATATATATATATATATACCAATTTCAGTTGGAGCAATTACTGGAATGATCTTGTTTTCAGTAAAAACTGTCTCAACTTACCCTACTCTCCTTTACATGCAAGACTATGCTTACCGTATTTTCTGCACTATAAGTTGCAATTAAAAGACTTTTTTTTCTCAAAAGCAGGCTGTGCGTCATAGTCTGCTGTGTCTTTTTTATTGACCAAGATTGGTTAATCATTGTATGAAATTCCCTTTAGCACAGTTCAATCTTGTCGATGTATAACCCAACTCCTAACCGTTACATCTAGTGGATGTATAACACAATCCCCTACTACTACTACAACTACCACCACCACTACTACTAAAGCATCCTATCATCCAGAACGCTTTATATACAAAACACATTTTAAGATAGCATTCGTTGAATGTGCACCTTCCAATCTGGTGCACTTTTAGTACAGAAAAATACTTCTTCCAGAAACCAGAGTTAACATTGCTTATCCACTAAAGCACGACATCTGTAACAAAGTGCTGTATATGTAAATATTGAGCCAGCCCATTGAGTAGAAAGCACAGCCAATAATTGCTAGCATAGTATATCAATGGCATGATCAATGTGCTCACAGTTTGAGTTTGTCGATTCCCATGACTGGAGTTAGAGTGGTCTGTGACAGGAGCAGCCGACGGGAGGGAGCCGAGAGAAACCAAATAGGGAGGAAGACAAAGCTTCCATTGCCACTGAGTCTCATGGTGATATACAAACTGCCTATGTGAATGTGAAATTTCAATGTAGTCACAGTACAGTGGTAAATACGTTTAAATCAAAATCTGTGAACTTTCCGCTTGGCACCTGGATGTGTTCGCAAAGAAGCTATCACTAGGTTTTAAATAAGATTAAAAAAAAACATTTGGACCTCCAATTACCAGCACCAAATAATTGTCAAACCCTTTGTGATGATAGAATTTTAAAAAATCAAGTCAGTCATTATTTCTGTAGATCTTTTGTTACATTATTACTGAAAGTTTGTTCTTTTATTTTATTATTATATTTGTTTCGACTCTGTTAGTGTAATATTAAAAGTGAAAAACATGTTTATTAGATACTGAGTGAAAACAAAATGACTTAAGTACAATATTTACATTTAATAATTGGAGCAAAATGTACGGATTACTGGATTGTCAAATAGATAGCAAAAAGCAAAAAGAATATGCTGTTAAAGGGAATGATTATTTTGAATTTGGCTTGTTTTTAATGCATAGAAGTTGGAGACAAATGCATAATGAGCACAGAAGCAAAGCACATTCGGGCATGCTGCTGTCTCATTTGCCTGACGTGGTGAAAATGGGTCTTGAACGCAGCCACTTCACTTAAGTGGCCCAGGCCTTATTTGTTATGATGCACTGTTTTTGCATGGGGAATCTTTTCTCTTGAGATGGAGCTGTCACGTTAAAAAAAAAAAAAAAAAAAAAGGAAAAAAAGAAGAAGAAGCGACGCCTCTGACGCTGGCAGCAGCCCCCGGGCAAAATGAAAACAAGTAAGTGGCATAGATAAATCATGCCAGGCAACGTCTTGTTGATGGATCAGATAAGACCAGAGCATCTCAGGAACACTGCACTTAATGGGGGTCCCAGTGGCAGCTGTGGGTGGCTTCATCATGACTGACTGTAAGAGTGCTCCTTTTGTTTATGTGCCATTGCTAAACAACTACTTCGATTTACTGTAGATATGCAGTATGGAGCAGAAATCCTATATACAGGCAGGGATGGAGATTTTAATTCATGTCTCAATGCAATTCTCCAACAGATTTGGAATACGAAAAACAGCCTAAAGGCCATTTAATTGTGGACCGTTTCACATCCAGTGTTTCTCTATTAAAATAAAAACTACCGTATTTTCACAACTATAAGGCGCACCCTCAACGAATGACACATTTTATATTTTTTCCATATATGAAGCACACTGGATTATAAGACGCCCTGTCTATTTTGGAGAAAATTTCAGACTTTTAAGTGCGCCTTATAGTCGTGAAAATACGGTAAGCTATTTTCAAGCATACGTCTTCGGACAAGGAGACTTTTGAGGAAATGGGCGAAACTTTATTATCCGTTTTTGACCGAAACACTGAATCCTGATTATGTCTTAAATGGCCGTATCTGTGCATGAGTCGAAATAAATAAAATAACAGCTTTATATTCACAGTATATCTGTTTAAATTTGATTTTTTGCTTTTTTCCACAGCTCTGGGGACGAGGGTTCGATTCCAGATCGGTCCTCACTATGTGTAACTTGCATGTTCGCTCTGGGCTTTTGTGGGTTTTCTCCGGATTCTCCGGTTTCCACCCACATCCCCAAAACATGCATGCTAAGCTATTTGATCACTCTAAATTGCTCCCAGGCACGAATGTGAGCATGAATGGTCGTCCTTTCGCTCCTTGTCCCTTGTAATTGGCTGGCCATCGATTCAGGTAGGGCTCCAGCACCCCCTGCAAGCAGTTCATAAAACAAATGAACGTTATTTCTATTTTCTAAAGCACCCGTAGTGTTTTGTTGTAGCATCTGAAATAGTGTTGTTTAGAGGGTCATTTTACTCTTTCTGATAATTATTCATCAACTTGTCAAGGGCTCGCTACGTGAACTAAGTGACAGTGAGTTGATGACTGACATTCCCTGGCAGAGTGACCATCATTTGTCCGCCGGAAGAGCGGCAAATGCCACGGTGCGGGGGTGTTCAAACAATGGGCTCGCTGCTGGGCCAGTCGGCTCTCTTGTCAACAAGGATTGGCCCCATTTGGAATAGGTCCGCTCGGTCGACATCCACGCCCACTTGGTGGAGCATCATTAGGCGCGCCTGCCAATTTACGGACTCGGGTTATCCGGATGCCGTGAATACCAGGCATCGTTCCCCCTTATGTTTGCATCCATCCCGCTGCTTGATGAATTCACAGTTTGGATGACAAGAATCGTTGCTAATGACATATTTGTCATTTTGGCCAGCCTGACGGACAATCTGATTGTAACGAATGGCTTCACATTTTTGTTCTGCTAAACTTGGCTGGCTCTCAAATAGGTAAACATGGTTTAAGATAGTGTACATTTACCCTAACTTGAGAGTGCATTTGTTTAGTGGCTGTGAAGGGCCGAGACAGGTTTAGAGCATCATTACTCCACTGGGAGTTTGCAGACCCCTCGTAGCCACGCGCTAGCATGGCTAAATTGGCTGCATGTCAGTCTCCTTGGCTGTTGTAAGGCACTAAAGAGCCTAATGATGTCTAGTCCGGGCAGCTCCACTGTTTGGACATTTGATCTTCGCCTGAAAGTTCCGTAAGGGTTGACCTGTTGCCACTGAGTTATCGCCAATAAGTTTCCTCCAAATGTATCTTATGTGTCCCAGTGGACTGCGAAGGAAAAGAAATGGAATGGTAATTTAAAGTTGTGCTATTTAGTTTGTTGTGGGATGCACTTTGTTCAGAGTTTTGGCTTTTCCAAAATTCTGTGCATTTTCCTGAAACAATATGTAAAGTATAATCTTAAATTTAGGAATGGATTTTTTAATTTAGTCATTCTTTGAAAAGAAATATATGCTTGTAAACCAAAACAATCATTGTAGGATTGTTGTAGAATACGGTGAAAATGATCCATAGGTATGAATCTGACCGTCAATATTTGTTTGTTGTTTATTATTTTAATAGAGTGAGAAATCAAGCTATCTAAATCATGTGCTAAATCAAGTGAACTTGACTGTGTCCCTAAAAAAATCATTAAAGACTCAAGATCATAAAGTAAAGACAGTAGTACGAGACATGGAATTTAGGCTCTACTTAAACATGATCAAACAAAAAAAAAGCTAACACTCAAAGTGATTCCTTTATTTTATTAGGAGGTTTTTTTTTAGATGTTATGGATCCAAGTGAACAGACGTGCAGGATTTATGGACTTTAAAACTAAACCCACGCTTTTTTTTCCAGGCTATGATAGAATTTCCTCAGTAGCCTTGACACCTTTGACAATTGGGACAAGAGGGAACCTTCAGAACTTTCAAGAGTGCATAAAACTTAGATCAGTTGTATTTTATTCTAAAGTGCAAAAGGGGCGAAGCGGCTCACCATTGGATCAACATTTCAAAGTCTTCCCGGAGCCTTTGACTCGTGCTGCAAATCATAGCAGAAGACTCATTTACATTGTTGGGTCATGTACAAAAAAAACGTGAAAAATGCTTTGTTTATTTTAAAATGCTAGTTTATATAAAGTGGAACTGATTTGAAATCTCTCTTGATTCATATTAAATGTAAGTTTGGGGTAAAAAAAATGTGTTGCCAGGTGAATGATCATCCTTTGCTTAATCAAATGTTAAAACGGGGCATTACATACTTAAAATCATTTTAAATGAACTTTTGATTGACATTAAAAAGTCACTTAAACATCACCATAATTGTCACAAAAGCAGCTTTTGAATGTATAATTCTTGTAATAAAGTAAGTGAATAAAGTCAACCATCCAAAGCAATGATCCATTAGAAGAAATTCCTGTGTTGACCAGCCAATCAAACGTCACACAGATCCCTATCCCGTTTTATCATTTAAATTAGCATTAAGTTCTGTTAGAGTTCATCTTAAACTCCCGCAAAGTTGACCAAGTTTTCTACTTGACGTGAGTTAAAGAAATAAGACAAAAAAATAGACTCCCTGAGTGAGCTGTCAGTTGATTAGTCGCCTTGATTAGCATTCTTAAAAGACGCAGGCGCTTCATATTATTTGCATTCCCATTTAGCAGCGATTTTGCGGCAGGCGCACCGTGATTAAACTTGTCAAGAGGCTTGATTGACAGGGTCAAATCTCTACCCAAATGAGAAGGGGGAGGGAGGAAAAGACAAGGAAAATGGACACTCTATGTGTCAGCTTGCATTTCCTTTGCCGCCGTAACACTCCTTCAACCAGTCTAGCTCAGGAATGTTTTAATTTTACGACTTAGATTCCGCCTGTCAAGTCGAGATGGGCCTTAGTTCAACTGAGGAGATGTGATGAGTGTAAAAAACAATAAAAATGGAGAAGATTAGGAGATGGGTGAGGACAAAAAGGAAAAGCGACCCCTTTATTGGACAGATTTAATTACAGCGAATAGAGATCATGGCGGGCGCTCCACTGAAGTGTGAAATTAACCCTTGATTACTGATGGAGGCTGAAAACAAGCGTTGAGATTGACCACTTGCTGGTGCAATTACTTGTAAGTATATTGCAGATCACCTTTTTTTTTTTTTGTACGCTCACTCGGATAGGTAATGTGACCGCACATAAATGAATAGCGAAAGGTACTCGCGTTGTTAAGCGCTCAGCTGGGACGACAAAGATGGTGGTCGGCTGATATTGAGCAGCATCTGAGTTTGTAATCCCTCTGTTATGATGGACCAGCACATGCAAATCAAGAGAATAACCAACAAAAAAATGGATGCCATTTGCTCGCTATTAAAGCACATCTAACAAAAACTCACTGGCCTGCATCACTTAACACAGAGGATTGTTATGAAATACAAATTAGAATTATATATGCCAATCAGACAGTCATTGTTTGACGCGTTGCTGTTAAAGTACTAAAAGCTATTTCTGTATCTACTGGACCTCCAAGTAAGGTTAAAAACATTGTTTATAAGGCTGGTTTTGATGAAAAACTTATACATTCAATTGCATTGTACGTATAGTAGTTACAGTACACCAGCATTCAATAAATTAGTGTAATTAGAGTTAGATGGAAATCTTCTTACCTTTAAAAACATATGAGATTGGTATTGTTGTTTTACTACTTTCTAATGAATGGGAGTGTATGTGTGTGCGTGTGTGTGCGTGTGTATGAGAGAGAGAGTGTGTGTGTGTGAATGAGAGAGAGAGTGTGTGTGTGTGTGTGTGTATGTGTATGTGTGTGTGTGTGTTTGTGTGTGTGTGTGTGTATGAGAGAGAGAGTGTGTGTGTGTGTGTGTGTGTGTGTTTGTGTGTGTGTGTCTGTATCTGTGTTGTGTGTGTGTGTGTGTGTGTGTGTGTGTGTGTGTGTGTGTGTGTGTGTGTGTGTGTGTGTGTGTGTGTGTGTGTGTGTGTGTGTGTGTGTGTGTGTGTGTGCAGGTGTGTGTGCAGGTGTGTGTGCAGGTGTGTGTGCAGGTGTGTGTGCAGGTGTGCCTCTCGATTTTAAGTATACGGTATAATCAAAGCAAAAAAAATGTTTTTCCAAATTTTACAAGCTTTATTATACATAAGTACAAAAAGATTTTAAATATAATATATCATAGCTGCCAAACATGTATTTTGAAGTTACTTTAGTATTTGTGATTTGACAGTAGACAAAAAAAGCAATATAAAAAAACTAAAACTAGAAATGTGTACCCCCACCAAGGCTTGCCTAAACAAATACGAGCAAAGATTTAAATACAAAGAAGTCAAATGGGTTTTATAGTAGCATCAATATAGGTTATTTGTCAGGAGCTTTCTATTAAAAAGTGTACAAATAAAGATTATAATTCAAGAGAAGGAAAACCTCCTTTTTTGGAAGTAACTGATGACAAATGTAATGGAGAGCTATTGAAGTGGTCAAAATCTCCCTACCCGGCCGGCTTCTGCTTCTTTGCATCCCACACATTAGCAGTCATTCATCCAGAAGGGAAATGTGCACATCCGCTAGTTCAGACCTGATGTTCACAACTCAGAGACAGCCAAATGCTCTTCCCCCCGCCAAGGCTGTAGCTGTTTTGTATAATTAGCAGTAATTAATGAGCACAAAGTCAGGAGTCGTTTGTGTTTTAAATCATCTTAAACGATCCCATTAGCACTTGTCATAGTCGCGTACACCCAACAGCGTGAGATCAATTAGATTTTTGTCAAATTAAAGTGGTTTCACGACGCCTTATTGTGAGTCTTCTCGCAGCGGGCCTCTTCTTCCACGTTGAACCCCACCTTAGCAGAAGAAGGAGAAAGTCCGTGTTGAAATCCGATTTCTTTCATGGAAATTGAACAAGCAATAATAAAGAGAAGGAAAGTATTATTTGGGCCCAAAATCTGAAGAAAAACAATCAAAAATCAGTGTATAGGTGCTCACAGATTTTTTTTGTATGGCCATTTTCTTTTGCACAATTTAAGAGGTAGGCTATTTATGAAAATGGCGTGAATTTGTGCTTTATACCGTGAGTAGTCGTTCTTGTTTCCAGGTTGCATGTGCGTGACAGGGTGCGTACTATAAAATATGTAGCCTGTCTTGTACATTTCATTGCTGCAAGCTGAGCAGACAAGGGGGGAGGACATAGAGGAGAAATAAGGTGCCATAATGAATCTAAAAGGCATAATTCATTCAGATCAAGCGCGCTCTGGGATGAGTCATGCACCGGCGAGCCTCCCCACCCCCCCCCCCCCCCCTAGACGCCCCTCCAGACCAACCCAGAGGTCTGAAGACAGTGGACGAGACGATGAAGGCGGGATTGATGAGCACACATAAATTCTAATTATTCCCAATGCTTGACATGCTGCAAATGGCCGCCCTCGCAGTGGTGGCCCACAAAACCTTTCCTTAACAAACTCAAGGCTTCTTTTCAAAATGTCTCCTCGGACCATTTTATGACGGAGTTGGACAGAAAGAAGGAGGGGGACGAAAGGAGTATCAGCAAGGGTTGAGAAAATAAGGCAGGGCGTTCAATTAATCCTGCTTGGTAATTGGGCGAGTGTGTACTACATAAGGCAGTAATGTTGTAATGAAAGTCATCTATTGTGCACGTTCATTCCCTCTCTGGCCAGTGAACCCTCCCCCCCTTAATACCCCCACCCACATCATCCTCTGGATCTCAGGTGCTTAGCCATGCAAATCTGTCTGACAGCCTAGTACATCTCTGTCTGCCTAATTGGACAGTATGGAGTTGTTTATGGATATCGCAGACATTTAGGGCTCAGTCGGGGGCTGCTCAAAAATCATTAGCAAGCGGCCCCCGTTACTGGCCTGTCAGCTTCGCTTCACCCACGTCAAAGACGTGCGATAAAAAATGTTTATCTCTTGCAGTGGCTGGGGGAGCGCTTCTTAAACTCGGCAAAAGAACTTGATCAAAATTCAAGCAAAACCGTATAGATATAGTCAAATAAGCAAAAATAAGCATCAAGATGGTTCACGTTTAGTACTAAGTACACTTATATTGTATTTAAAATCCCACTGTCAGCATCTTTCAATACTAATAAAATGATTGAATCTATTCAAAAGGTATTAAAAAGACCTATTGCAAAAATGCACGCAGATGGATATAATTATTGAAATTGTGCGATAAAAATCCTTTTTGTAACAGTTAGTCTCTGCATAGTTGAAACCAAAGACGTATTTTTAGGGAGATCTTCCGCCTCGGGGCAGCTGAGTCAATTCAAGTAGTTAGGCCGTCTAGACTCGTTGACTTTATCGTGTGATGAAATACAAAAATGAAAGTGGCTCCCAATAATTCCCAATAGATTTTATAATATAGATTAAAACTGGAGCAAGCTGTATAAAAAATAATCACAAAAACTTTTAATATCCATTTTTTATTTTATTTATTTTCTCAATTGAAACTTACACTCTATTTTTGCGGGCTGAGTCCATTTGTTATTCACTGTTAGCAGCCCACTCCTCTTTTCCTGAAAATGGCTAACTGGCTGCCTTTGCCCTATTGGATTGTTGGATTGATTGACATGTCAGGTTTGATGGGATTTAGAGAAGACGACCACTTCTTTCTATAGCCAAGGATGGGACTAATGGAATGCATTATTAGTTCAGGTCACAGCACAAAAAACAGGGCCTTATGCAAGCTTTAATGACAATTATTTTTATGTTTTACAGGTATTGTAACCCTGGCCTATCGATGGCTGAACCCCGAGTTCAAGTGTATCATCCCATCACTTGTACATGATATAACAAAGTCATCTCAAAGATAAACCAGATCATACCGTCGTCATTGCCATCGCATCATCAAAGAAATGATTGATTGGACACATTTCCGAAGACTTGACGCAATGCACAAAAACAGGTGATGGGGACAAGGGTAAGATCCAAGTTCAGTCATGCTGGCTCCATTTCCCAATGCCCCCCACCCCACCCCACCCGGCAATCTCCATCCACTCTTAAAGCCATTCTGTCTTTATAGTTGTAGCAATCAATGGCAAAATGTCTATTGTGTGTTCTGTACTCGGACCACTGGCCTCCTTTTGCACCCGACCATTATAGAAATGTTTCTTCCCATCAGTGCTTTTACTTATCACTTCCCAGGTGACATTGAACTTCCGATGCCCCCGCCGCCGAGACACATCTCTGAACTGGCACAATCACTCTTCATCCCCCACTAACAATTTAGTAATGAAGTATTGATTTCCAGATTCCCTCTCTTATGGATGATATTAGATTTTGTTTGATAAACTGTGCCCAGGCCTCTAATCTGCACGCTCCCTTTTCCCACTGTCTGTAAAACAAAGTGCCACTGGAGGGATAATGACCGAGGAACATCGATGAACTCATTTCATCAATTTGTAACACTTGACAATGAAAAAGGGCAGGCATTTTTCAAATGGCAATGTCAAAGTTTATTGCTCTGGGTACAGTCTTATTGGAAGCTAGACATCTTGAGCGGCGTTGGGTCCTTAATTTATAGGCCCCTGTGTGCCAGTTCCTTTTAAGGGAAATGTTTGGATACTGCCAGGATATTACAGCTACACCTGCTTCATTTGATTCTGACTGGCTCTCCGGGGTATTGGCGTGCCATGTTAGAAAATAAGGACAAAAAAAGCACAGGCGAGTTTGGTTACTCGCAATGCAACACAATGCTGCTTTGGGGACATAAATCAGGGTAATATGCATATGTGGCTTTCACGGTTGCAGCAAACACGAACACTTGCAAGGCGCGCCGCGATGACTATTGTAACGTACTGCGTTCAACGTCAAGCACTTTACAAAGTCAACCTTGCTTTGGCTTTTAATGGCCGTTTTCACAGTCGTCTTGACATAATGAAATAGTACCTTAAACATTAGACATAAAAATACAAAACTGAATAGACATCGCCCATTTAAAGAATCCATTACGTCTGGATCTAGATAAAGGTGCAGACAGAGGATTTAATTTGCCCTGGCTTCCAAGAAGGCATTTAAACCAGTTGAACATTAATCAAATACAATTTACCAGTCTCATGAAAGATGTTGAACAATGACAAATTGAAACTGACCCAAAGCTAAAATAGCAAACATACAAATGCCTAAATTAGACAAGAGTTTAGCTAAGAAAAGGATGCTTTTCTTGTTTACTTTGTTCTTGGTGGACAATTTATAGCACAGCAAAACTGGACCTGAATCTCCTTTTTAACTGCTTCCACAGATCGCTATTTTACACTCGCGTGGCATTCAAGAATGGATAAAAAAAGAAAAGAAAAAATGTGTTTGATGCGATAATGACAGAGTGATCACTGCCAATGGCAGAGACTGAGTAAAGCCGGCAGTAAAACAGCCAACGCTACACGACAAGTATTGTTTGTTTCCAGTTGGAGCGGGGAATCGAACCGCGGAGCTCGCGATCGCCGTCCGTCCCTAGCTACTACATCTTTTTTTTTTGTTGCAGCTGGCCCGAGGCATATCAGAGTACGAGAATGCTGACGCTAGCGTTCAGCTCGGTGCCTTCCCTCCCGAGTGCTCATAAACTGGTCCCGTTAAACCAAGGGACCGGAATCTCATTAGCCCCAGTCGGCTTCAGGAAAGGGATTAATCTTTGCCTTCGCTTGCCGACTGTTAGTCTTTGTTATTCAATAAAGAAACATTGAGAAAGTTTGTCTTTCCCCCTACTTGCGTTTCTATCTACAGCAGGTAGGATACATCTAAATTGGTGTCTCTAAATTGGAGTCCTCAGAGGCGTTACATGAAACATGAAACCTATTTGCACATTTGTAACTTTCCAACACACGTGCAGTTCTGCGCGTTTGCCTGCTCGTGAGCCTCGGGCGGTTTATCTGGTGCAAAGTCAAATCATTTGTTTCCCTTCAATCATCCTGATACAATGAGGGACCCAAGGAACAACAGCCAATTTAGGCGGAAAATCCCAGTTCGGTAAGGACTAATCTGATTGCTCTGCTCCCCTGAAATCTACATGTATAGTGCTTATCAAGTGGATTACTGGCAGGTAGGAAGAATAACCCAATTTCAGGATACTTGTTTCGTGCTGTGTAGTATTCAGTGTCACAATGAATTAGCAGACAGAAGATATTGCTTTCTCTGGGATGGATGTCTAACTTCCTTGCTCAGGTTGTAGTGGCTCATTTGCTCTTTTTTCTTTTTTTTTTGCAGTACGGGTGGAACAAACGGCTAAATGTAAATGTTCTGCAATCAGATAATGGTTTAGAGTGAAGCATTTAAGAGCAGGATACAAGCTTATGTGTGAACATATATAAGCGCTTAGATTTTTCACTTGTGAAGGCAGTTTTGTGGTGGCTTTACAGGCCTGGCTACCGTTTTACAATGTCTCCATCCATTCTAGTACCGGCATTTATCATGCTGTGTGAAACACAATGGATACTTGGTGCAAATTGCACCATTTGTGATGTTTATGATTCCGTGTCACCCAATCAAAAGAGTACAAAGCGCTTTGCTTCACTATCCCATTAATGTTGGGCTCGCCAGAAGTGTAGGAACCTGAATCATTTACGAAAAGAAAAAAATGCTAAAAATGAAATACATCTGGACAAATTGCCACAGTAATTGTCGTGTATTCTTACATGTCACGTCAATGATGTTGTGTTGGTTCAATTTCTGGTCTACAGGTTTGAGATTGTTCACATGATATACTTTGGAAAGACACACACCCAGTTTTATCAGGTATTTGTACCGTAGTTGACATGGCATGTATGAGCTCAAACCAAGCGCAACATCAAAGGAATGTTGCGTTTGACCTGTATGACTGTAGGAATAGATTTTGGAAGCAAGCCATTTTGTATTTATCTACCTCTTTGAAGATCTCACTTAGCTCAGTGGCCTCCATCAGCTCTAAGTCAGAATGTTTGGAACCACCAGGACTTTTCCTTGAGCTGGCTGTCCATCTAAATAGAGTCACTGTCAATTTCATTCGAAAGACATCAAGACTACTCCAAACAAAATTCTGGTTTGGTGAGACAAATATCGAATGATTTTGCTTGTTTGAAATAAACCATGGAGGCAGCCCCTTATCATCTGGCTATGGCATAACAATCGATCAATATTAGGCCTAAGAAGCAGGCACTCTTGAACTGGTACTTGGTTTTGTTAAAATATTTACAGAGTACACATTCCGACTCTAGTACATATTTCAAGTACATAGGTCTGAAACACAACCCAAGCCAAAGAAGACCCCTAATAATTGGAATTAATCAAAACATTGACCATTCTCGAGTGGAACCAGGAATCATACAGTGTAAAATTGGCTGTAAAGATGCCTCTTTATTTGTACTCTACTATATAGACTGTTATCAATTACCATGCTTGGCTTGATTCAAAATAATCAATGATTAAAAAGTTTAAAACACCTTAAACCCAAGTAAGATAAGAGTCCCTGAACAAAACTGCGGTGGTTTGTGTGACTGAGGTAACGGATGACATACAATCGCACCTGCCCTCCCTTACCCATGGACCATAAGTACAGAAGTCAATTGCCCTTGAGCAAGAGCAACAGTACTCCCAAAGGTGGTTTATGGGTGACACACCAATGTAGGCATGAGCGATATCACCCTCGGCTCCAATCACTTCTCCTTCCACATGTAGACAGGGAGACCTTGCTTAATGTACAAACATTGTGGTGAGACACAATTCCCTCACCTAGTGAGTGACCATAAAAGAAACGGAGTGGAAACCATTAGGGATGCAGAGACCGTGCAAGTTCATCCACGTGTCTCGCTCGACTGGTCATATTTCCGGATCAACTTCACACTAATGCACATTGAATGCATCACAGGGACAACTCTTGGTTGATGTTTTTACCTTACGGCAGATTTTTACACTCGAAACATCGTAATAACACTTTTATTTTAAGTAGTGTTTCTTTTCTTGTGACTGGTTTCATCTGTTGACTAGAAGATTGCGGCAAGGGCCATTTTGAACGATGTTTTTAAAGGTCGACATTTGCATGAGACAAAATAAATGTATTATGGAAAATGAATCAAACAGAACTATTTTTTATTGTCATTTGTGGTAAATTGATAGTCAATCTGATGACCGAGCCAATTAAGAGAAAGAGGCGGAGCTTCACGTTTGACCAGGAAGCAACTAACAGGTTGTAAACATCTGGTAGATGTCAAAAGTTTGGTCTGTGAAATATACTTAATTTTCTCAGTAAAAGAGAAGCAAAGAATTCAGTTAAATGCAGCACAACATTTTTTTCTGACAGAAAATTAATGTTTTCCCCGCTTCTTCTAGACCAATCAGTGGCTTAATATGGATTGGTCGAAGATGACGAAAAGAGCCACCATCCAATCAGCAGCCATGTATTTTTTTAAGCCCCTAAACCCCCAAGAAAAAGATCTCAATTGGATGTTTCCCAGATGGATCTGTGTAATATCTTTTCAGCGTATATCTGGATCAATCAATCTGGCGTGCCATCTTAGGAAAGTGGAGTACCTGGAGAAAACCCTCCATGATCCATGCTCTCACAACGCTGAGGTGCACCTGCTAACTCCTCAGCCATGACACATGATTATTTTCCAAATATCAATTGGAAAATATTGACCGGACACATTTGATTTGTCATCCTCATTTAAACTGTAGCTAGAAACGTATTCTCGTGTCCCACTACAAACTGTAAAGCGTAGCAAGTCAGCACAGACAACATTTGCTTCTGTCGGAGGTTCCGATGTCACCCGAGGGGGAATCACATGGCTGCCATCCCAGAAAACCTCCCTGCCGCAGTGATGCCTGCTTACCATCTGCTCCCCATATGAGCAAAAAAGGCACCTCCATCACGCTGTCATTGAACTATCACACCAAACATGTTCTCTGCCTTTGGACCACATCTCGGGAGAATACGCGACAGAGCTATTTGGTCAGCGCAGATAAGCCCAGAGCGATTGTGCCAGAATGTAAAAGCCACGTAGCGCGTACACCATTGTCCCGCCCCTTCTTCTGACACGCCATCTCAACTGGAAGCCTTTGGACTCTTGTAAATAACCCCTCCATGCCTTGGGTTTTATGGTTCCCTGACAAAAATTATCCAATACCCCTCCAGAGTCGATGAGAAATAGCATTACTTTATGGCACGGAAAAAGGGAGGAGATAAAAAAAAGAGCAGCCGGGGAGAGTAAAATGGAGATGGGGCTAAAAGAAAGGTCCTTCAGGGAATGTGGTGTAAATGAAGTTCCAGGAATGACACAGGCGTGCAATGAGGCGTGGATTGAAAATATACGCTACACATCATCAGATAGAAATGCCGGTGGAAATAGCTTCATTGGTGTGTCAACCCTCATCCATCAATCAATCATCCGCGAGAAACAATAACGCTGCAGTGGTGGCGGTTCGGCTTTTATGGGGCTCACTCATGGGTATCGGAAACAGCACTTAAGTGTGGTTCTGACACTGTGCGGGAAACAGAGGTCTACTGTCGAGCTTATTCCACATGCAGGTAGGAGGAGCATATACACGCCGGGAAGAGGACTTAGTCATGTATACTGGAACCCCTGGCCTTAGGGCACTGGACACCAGTGGGAACGCGTCATGGGCTCAACTCACTTTGCAAAACAAAACTGTGTGGTATGTGAAATCTTTCAGTGAGTATCAAAATGTGAACTTTTACAAATGAAAACATCAAACAAAGGCTGTAAAGAAAAGTAAAACATTTGGTCCAATGAGTACACTACTAAATTCAAAATACTAAACAGGTAATTATAGAGGGTCTGGCATTTTTCCATTCATTTTTCATGCCTCAGAGGGGTCGTGAGGGTGCTGGAGCCTACCCAAGCTAGGGACATCCTGAATAGGTGGTTATCTAATCTCAAAACTTTTGAAGCCGAAATTCTAACCACTCTAATCCTTTTATTCAACACGCTACATGCTCTGAATCTTTTGCATGACCGTTAATTCAACATGCACCTAGATACACAGAAAAAACAATATCTTTAAAGCCACAACAGTTTGATAACAGTGTGTTTCAGTTGAGTTGAAAAGTGATACAATTGGGCAAAAAGTGATAAAATGAGATATTTCAATCAGATTTCAGCTTGCCAATCTCCCAAACCAATCACAACTGTGATGCCATGAAAATTGTTTGACTGCAGGCTGACAATGACAATGTTGATATAATCTTGCATCTAGACTTTAGTAGTCTAATTGGCTGGTTGGTGGCACTTTGCTAAAATGGGTCAATAGAGGAAAGAATTTTAGCCATTATTAAAAAAGAAATGAATGAAGAGAGATAAAGAGGTAAATCCCATTCAAATTTACCTGAAGGCATTAAGACTAAGCTATAAGATCAGCACCCTGACAACATGAAAATAAGTGCCCGAAAAGCCTAATGGTCCAACAGTCACTTTTGCTGTATATGAGTCTTTTGAATTCCCCAAACCGAGTCTCTTGATGGCTTCTGGGCATCATGAAACATGACACATCATCCATTATTCTGTACATGTGCCCTGCTATCTCAGCTCACTCCATATGGCCTCTGTTGTCTCCAGACACCCAAATCCCTTTCCTGAGGCCAGGGGCTGTTTTTGCGGGAACCACTACATCGTTCCTCTTCCTCAGAGGAACGGCGCAGGCTGAAGATGATGAGCTATCACAGCCAGAGCCCAGATTCTGCCTCGATATCCTTGACAGCATGTGCGACAATCGACTCGACTGCCTTTTATTTGGCCCAATTGCTAATTCATGCAAGTTGACAATCTGGAGGCAACAATTAGGAGTGATGAAAGCGGCAGTTTGACGATCACAAGAGTTGAGAGGAAGAAAACGGAAGACTCCCCATCAAAATGTGGATCCACCTTTGACCAGACCTCACATGTGAAATGGACAAGGACACTATCGCCAAATGGACAAGGAGACTATATAACTCTAAACCTCAACCAATTGCTCCCCTTACTAACAATTACAATTTCTCTTATTAAGCAATAACAAACCATACAAACACAACATGGTACATCTTTACTCACGTAGGGCCTACTTACAAGTCTAAAACAATTCCCCAAAGTGAACGGGGTGCCCAATCAGTCGATGCACCTTTTGTATGCATTAAATTCAAGATTCTACAGATGTCGCTGACAACTTGACTGTTTGAGTACATTGCTTGCTGATGCGCTATATTTAAATAGTGAAAAGGAAGACTTGACTGACGCTCGACGCATGAAAAAATTAGCAATCGACGATGTCGTTTTGTCTACCAGTGACTGAAACGATCCAGATTAGAGCCAAAATGGGGAAGACGAGATTGGTTTTACAAAAAAAAACATTTTTTAAACAATTTTTTCCTGTACAAAAGATATTATACAGTGTACGCAATTTTTTTAGATTAGATTCGAATTTTATTTCATCCCGTATACGGGAAATTTCCTTGGTTGCAGTAGCAAGACAGACACAGAAGACATTGTAGAGCTAGGTAAAAAATTAAAATGATCAAAAAATGTATAAAATATAGGGAAATTGACAGGTATGAGACTAGCATAACGCGAGTATGAAACTTTTTATTACTGTTCAAAGCCAGTGTGTTCTCCCTCATTTCAAATTATTTACGTTCACAGACACTTCTCAGACATCCACATACGGTGAATAAAAATGTAACTGCAGAGCTTTTTTCTGAATCAAATGCTAACCAAAACAGCCGCACCGACAAAAGTGTAAAAACAGTCCCTCAAATGAATTTCAAAGTAGATTTTTTGTCACGCTGTGAACAAATTCCTTGAAGAGTCGTAAAGGTGATGCATTCAAGTTTTCCCAGTTACAGTAACTGACGCCATCGCTCCACCATGTTTTG
The DNA here is from genome assembly GCF_051989575.1 of Stigmatopora nigra. Classification (NCBI taxonomy): domain Eukaryota; kingdom Metazoa; phylum Chordata; class Actinopteri; order Syngnathiformes; family Syngnathidae; genus Stigmatopora; species Stigmatopora nigra. Next base: position 13,612,333 of record NC_135508.1, read on the forward strand.
TAAAGCTACGAGCCTCGGTTATTGCCAATGCACTACAATTCTCCATAATAGTTGTCTTTATTTAGTCTCCGAATTCCCTCGGCATAAAAAGTAATAGAGTGGCAACATTGTTGAATATTTCAAACACGCATTCCTCTAAATAAGGATTCTCATCTCACTCGGAAGTTCAGTAAATAAGCAAGCACTTCTTCCAGAAAAACACTAATTAAGGTTTATGACTCTGATGATCATGAAAAGAGGGCCTGTCATGTTGTCTTCTTGTTGGGTCTTAAGATGGAGGTAAACATCTGGCACAATCTGTTGTTCCTGATGTTCCTGTATTCCAGCAAATAAACTATCTTCAGCTGTTTATCGTCAAAACCACCATTAAAGAAATAACCTAAAACATATCCTGGCAGGCCCAGAGACAGACAAAAAAAACAAAAAAGTCAGCGGACGGATGTCATAAGCTGTTGTCGACTGGCGACGGCCGCTGCGTGTTTGCGCAATGCGGGGGAATATGAGGGTGATGCTAAGTGAAATGCTCATTTTGCGTCCGTGATTGCCGAGGCCCATGGGCAATATGCACTAATGTGAGCTAATGCAATAGATTACACAGTGCTGGCCCAGGGGAGCAGACAGCAAACAGATGTGGTCTGCTCAAAGGGGAGGGAGCGAGGGAAGGGACAAGAAAAAAGCCCAAAGTTGAAAGTCTTCAATCTACTAGACAGAGCAATTTTTCATTTGCTCCACATCAACAGTCAAAAAAAAATCAAAGTCCGAGGATCAAACAGACCTCATTATGATAGTATGTATATACTCTCCCTCATATACAGTACATTTATTTATTCATTTGTTGGGGGTGATGGAGCCTATCCCAGCCAACTACAAGCACCAATTGGTGTCTATTTATAGTCTTCAAAATGAAAAAAAAGATGTAAACTGAAAAGCATTGATAATGATCGCCTTCTAGACATGTGGTGCTTTTTTTAATCCTGCTGCTGTAGATTTAAATTCTTTGATAACTAGTAGATGTCCATTTTGGGAGGTTTGGCATCAAAATGTAAAGTTTACTTTTTTAGTCGATGAGAGGGTTGGCAATGGATTGGACGTATATCGCTTTCAATGGCAGCCATTGAGTTCATGTCCAAATTGTTTTGAACAAAATACAAACAATTGCCGAGTAAAACTAACAGGTCTACTGAGTTTACCAAGTGTTTTGTTTCACAACCCGAGTGAACCTTTACAATGTGATTGCTCTCCGTTGTGGCACTTTCATGTCATACGTGGTGCCTTCGGGAAATGATTCCACCCACGGTAAAATGCTTTCTAGCTGGAGTTCGTTGGTCATCGTGCTGCGGTTCCGCTTATATGGATTTGCATTTCTGACACTCGGCCTGTTTAAGGTGGTAAAATATAGCCATTGTGCTGCTACAGGCCAGAAAAGGGCATTCTCTTGACCCACGTGTCGACTCGAGCCAGAAGGACTTCTGAAGGACGACATATTTATATTCATATGTGCATAAGTTTCACTTTCTTAAGATTTTGTTATATAGTTATCGGAATGTAATTGCGTGTGTTTAGTAGTATATTATTTTTAAATGAAGTTTGACTTAACAGCCCCTCGAAAACATTGCTGTATATTTTATAGTTCAGGATTGAAATATTATCTGCAGAAATATACTATTTTTTCAAGTTTGATTTTTGAAGATATTCAAAAAATTGTAGAACATTAATTGTAATGTTTTCAGTCTATTGTTCATCCAGTGCAATGTTCTTTAATCATTATTTCTGTCATTATGTTCAGCATTATGAGTAAATATAAATCGCCTGAGAATCCATCTATTGATGCTGTTGAATGGTCAAGCGGTCTCAGATGTTTCAGTCTTGTTTTGCTCACATTTGACCCAAATACAAAATCCCAGTTTAGTCAGGGGAGGCTTGCCTAAACATTTTGTTGTGCTTGACAAGTAAAGCTTGAAAAAAAACTTCAAGTAAATGAAGCCAACTCAACCTGCAATTGGGGATGATTATTAAACAGATCATAAGATAAAGGCTGGGCCTCAAATAGACTTCTTTCTTTTTTAACTGTCAGTGACTTCATAATTGCAATTGACAATACGTCTCTCAAGTTATAGGTCAAATAAATAAATGAATAATTGTCTGATTTACAAATTAAGATAGTCTGGAACTTTAGTCATTTATAACAAAAAAACAATGCATTTAATGTAATATTTCATTAACCTAGCCAATACCTCAATGATCATGTTAACAGAATCAATCTATAGAATTAGTCTACCTTTTGAAAAACAAATGAAATCGCCCGACAAAGTTCTACATCCTCTCTCGTGAAATTATACCCCAAAAAGTGTGGGTTAAAAAAATGGTAATAAAAGTCAAAGAATCCTGGTAGAGAAGGTGGCTCTACACAAAATACACGTTTAGAGCTTCAGGTTATTTCCTCAATTGTTCTACCTTAGTCCAACCACACCAACATTTTTGTTTTCTGGTGGTACCATTGAAGTACTTTTGCCACCTGGAAGAAAGCGAAGTATTTTAGCAAGGTGCAGTATATATTCCCAAGGACATAAAATTGTTGGCAACAATTTTGGTTGCTTCGAATTACATCACAAGGATAGAGAACCTTTTCAAGCCTATTAGAAGCCTGACGACAATGATCTGTAGCCAAACTATGAGTATTCTTCCCGGAGACGACTGTTACTCACAACATACCAAACTGAGCATGAGCCAAATGTTTAGTTTTAATCCAGACAAACAATGTAATCAAATTTAACATGTCTGCACAGTTCTTATTGGTGGCAAAGGAGTGCATATTGAGTTGGCCAGGTTCATAGAGCTTCAGTCAACACAGAACTTTGTAAATATTACCCTCTAGTGGTAGAGGTTTAAAAGCATTGTGGAGCACAATATTCAGTAGTACAGTGCTTGCACAACCCTAAATGAAATGTAACCTAGTGCATTTTGTATTCAAAATGACAGTAATGTACTGGATTTTTTATTTGATTTTTACGGTCAGTCCTCTAATCAGATGAAAGGGCTTAAAATATTTAAAAAAATACAAGACATGTACGCAAATGGGACTGTGCTTTAATCACATTTGCAAAATCTGACTAACAGCCAATATCAATAGCCATAGCAATAGCCTATATCAAAAAAGCAATTCAGAATGCACCTCTTTTCCTCTCTTTATTTCATGTGTAATACTAATCTCAAACAGAATTAATAATTTTAATTACACATGTTCTCCAAAAAATAACAAATAACTTAACACAATTTTTCAAAGTGGCACAAATCCGGCTCATGGTTTATTCACATTGACCCCGAGACTTCAATCATTTGAAAGCTAACAACTACCTTGTGAAATTAAATAGCATTTTCAAGTCTGAAAAGTGACAGAAAATGTGCCATAGAGAAACAACCCAAAGCACTAATAACCACCAAATCTGAGTACCACTTTAAAAAAACAATCCACCCTCAGTCAAACGCACACAAAAAACAAGCCAGGTAATTCTACCGCAACTTATAAATTCCATCTTGCGCTTCAAGGTTTGGTATTACAATCTCTGAGCTCCAAATAATGAACATAGTAGTAAAATTTCACACAGGATAGGTTCGCCAGACTTAAACAACCAGACAAATGTGGTCCATTCAGATGAACATTTGTGTGGGTAAACAAATGAAAGCTTCTGGTTCACAAATAGAAGAGTATATGTTTTTTTCTCTTGGTCTCTGGTGCAAAGGGGGCATAATGGCCCCAAATGTATTTCCAAAATAATGTAGCAGCATAAGAAAAAGATTTCAGATCATCAAAATAATTCATTTGTCTGACACGCATGAAAAGAAGATTCTTTAGAAGTCCTTCAGTGTGTTTTGAACTTTTAAAGTGTGTTTTCAGAGGTCTTGTAGGGTTGATTGGATATGGGGGATACTTGTTCTCGCTTTGGCAGGATGGGAATAGACGGTAAATGTTGGAACAGCATACTTCTTCCACCTGAAGAAGACATTCCACCACATTAGGGTCCGCAACACTTTGCCATGGAGTTGCCTCAGAGTGCTTTCACACAAACACATTTCAGCATTTGAATCTGCCCAATTAGATTCCTCTCTTTGGTACAGCTAATTGATTAGGCGTTAACGTACTTTCAAACGCGACATTGCGCTTACGACTGGTCAACACCTGACGAACTCTCATGAGAACAGTTAACCGTTAGCATTACGATAGGAGGCTCTCGACAAAGGAAATGGACTTTGCACCTTTGGGCACAATGTGCTATTTTCTTTGTTATGCGTGTTAAATTTCATAGTTCAGTTCCAGTGAAATAAGCCAATAGAAAACCATCCATCCCAATTGGACTCTATTTTTTTTAGGCCCTGTTCAAAATCTGCCCAAACAATCTGCCCCAACTGGGAAATCAGACAATCGATCATTATATGAGAGTTAATACTAATTGTAATGATGTACCAAAAAAGGAAAGAGAACTGTGTGGAAAAAGTTCAAGTTTACAAATCCACATTAGATTCAACACATGTAGGTCTGAAAGCACCCGACATTATCCCCCAACCCCAACCTTTGATCGCTTATTTACATACCTGCTCTTGGGTTAGCCTGCCCCATGCGGTTTTGGCTCACTGGCACGCCATGGTAGAGTGATGCCAGGTTGTTGGGGGTGCAGGCATGCAAGAGGTTCATCATGTTCCACTCGGCCGCCAAGCCTACTCCGACATTCAGGGACGTGCTCTTTCTTGGAGCCAAGTGCTCCGCAGATGGATGCAATCCCCGTGACGTTGCTTTTACACTATCCCTGGGAAGATGCAGCCGATGTGGTCCATTGCTAGCGGACGATCCGCTAACAGCGGCGGCGGTGGCCGCACCCCTTGCGGGCTGACTTGGCTTTAACCTCTTCCCGGACGGCTCACCCATCCTGGACAAGTTCCCAAACTGACTCGACAGGAAGAGGTGGGCAGCATCCGATTTCCACATGGCGGCACTTCTTTCCGGGAAACTCCTCTCGGCGGCCGCCAGTGCGGTTAAGGTACTCGTCGGTTGCTCCGTCCGGTGGTACATGCCTAACACGCTTGACTTTCTCAAGCGAGTGGAATCTTTGATGGGCTTGGGCTCCTTATTGTCTGTTAAACCTTGTTTCTCGTGGGGACCCACGTAAAGAGGTGCATGAATCCGCTTTGGAGCATGGGGCAGGTTGGTATTTTGAATTTCTTTGGCTTTTGCAGGCTGAGGTGGCGGCGACTTGGTTCGGCGAGGGTGACACTGGTCTATCATGGTAAGTGGGGCCACGTCTTTTCCCAAGAGCGCAGGTGGGCAACCCGTGAGGCGTTTCCGCTTGCCGCAAGTGTTCTTCCTTGCACGGTTGCACTCGTCTTTGTGAGTCAGCCTTTTGTGCATAATCAGAACCTCTGGGTAAATGGTTTTATACGTGCAAAATGAACACACAGACGAAATTAATGCGTTTCTGCCTTGCGTGCTGGCAGGGACGGCGAGGGACATTTTTAAGGACAGATTTAATGGAGCCTCGCAGTCTTCCTCTTTAATCTCCTCATGTTCCACCTTCAGATTAACGGCTACGGGGCACTCTATGCTCACATTTTTAGTTGGGTTGAAAGCTTGATTAAGAATTACTTTCTCAAGCTCTTCTTTATTCTCCGCAGTCTTTTTGTCGAGCTCACCCTCGGGGTTTGGTAAGTCATCCTGTGTTTCTTCCTTGGCCCCAGGCAGCCAGAGTTTGGATCTTTTCGCTGCAGAATTTCCTTTCCCGTCACCCGGGGAGGGCACCGGAGGAACGGGTTTGGTCGGGACGTCCACGAAAGGTTTGTCTTTGTGACGTCGTTCCAGGTGATATTTCAGGGATGTCCTCTGGGCGGCAGCGTAATCGCAATACACGCACTCGTAGGGTTTTTCACCTGGTACAGCGGAAGGTGGATAAGAAAGAAAATAAAGCAAAGTGTGATTTAAATTGGAGCTGTCGTAAAAACGTCATGTGATTGTTAATGAAACTCTGAACACATTTCCAGAGAATAAAACAGGACAGTGTGAAACTTGACGGTAAAACCGGCGTGCATGTCAGCTGGCCTTTTTCCCACGAATATGATAAAGAAAAAATATGCTGACAGAATCAAACAAACTCAAACTGTACCATAAAGAAGCACTAGCCATCAGTCACAATTTAGATCGCAAATTACACTATAATCAAAGCCGATCACAAGGGGGATGGACTTAAGTCAGAAAAAGCTGCATACTTTTTAAGATGTGCAGATTCTCCATCTATTGAAATGTGTCATTTACATGCTTTGATCGATGTAAACATTGTGTGTGGAGTAACACTTAAATGAGTACATTTCTATTCAAATCTTCCCTCAATAGCTTTCTACCAAAGACTTAAGTACCGCAAGTGCTTAGCGGTGACGGACAGTGCACAGCAGGGAACAATTGGCCCATCTAGGCTTAGTGACTGGCCAACTGAGCTGTAATGTCTCCTGACCACAATGAAACAATGCACTAAAAACCACAAATCGTATTCATTGGTGGGCGGTTTCTGCATTCCATAGCGCATTAAAGGTTTTAAGATATTCATATACTGTATACAACTTTTTTTTTTTATATAGTACTTCATAGATTTGGCCATTTTCACACTACTGCATATGAATGGTGTGGTAAAGTCAGTCATTGAAAGCGATACTGGCTAAAGTCTGTACCTGTGACTAATTTTTTTTCCAATAGAAGCTGAATTGAAAACATTTCAAACTTCCAAGAAATAGTCCAAGTAACTTTCTATGTTAAACTTCAGAGGTTTCACTAGAAAAATATAGAAATATATATATAAAATTTACCTGTATGAGTTCTCAAGTGCACTGTGAGGTAATAATTTGAGCGAAAAGATTTTCCACAGTAGGTGCACTGTTTTGAACGGTCTTTCAATGAAAAGAATCCATCCTCACCTGAAACAAAAATGCACAGGGATGGGAATAATGACAATAAGAGAAGGACATTAAGTGTCAACTCGGCAAATATCGGTAAGTTGAATATGTATGAATACATACCCGTTTCGAAGCCTTCCTCAGCCTCATCATCGACGCGGGGTGCTGAACCCGCTCTGGACAACGTTCCCTCGGTGGACGGGGCGGGACTCTCCTCTACGCCTCCCTCCCGCTTATGCACTCTGGAGTGAAGCACTAACTGGTGGTAAGTCTTAAAGGTGCGCTGGCACTCCTCGCATGTGGTTGGCCTCTCAGTCTCTTTGCTCTTTTGCATCAGGGATCTCCGCTGCGAGACTGGTGAATTGTTTTGCAGGATCGTCGCCACAGCCTGCCGCTGAGATCTCAGCTCCCTGCCCAGAACCTCTTTAATACTTTTGTCTGCTTGACAATCGGCCCAGGTAGAGTTCATCTGCTCCCTATCAGAGACACCATCCTCATTGTCTGTGGTGGGCTCTGGGCCTGAATCTTTGGCAGTGACGGGACCGACAGCAATTTTGCCCCTTGTGGCCAATTGCCAGGCCTGAAATGTGTTATAAGGATCCAGTTGAGGAATCCATTTGGACAGTCTCTGAGGTTCCGAGGATTTGCCTGCCACACAAGGAGTGAGATTGAGACTGTGCAAAAAACTTTCTCTGGTCAACGATTCAGGAGTGGCGTCCTTTGACTCTGACTCCTCTTTGATTGGCAAAGACTCTCGATTGTGTACTTTACTGTGTTCTACCAAGCTGTCGTGGTCCGGGAAGAAAAACCCACAAACCATGCACATTTTATAGGCGGTTGTCACAGGCTCAGACGCGGTCTCTTGAACAACCCCATTGACGGTGATGGGGAGCTCCTGGTCTTGCATGGCTTTGCTCTTGGCTCCTGACTTTCCATGCATCTTCATGTGGCTTTTCAGGAACCAGGGCTCCCGGAAACGCCGTCCACACACATTACAGCCGTAGGTGAAGTAGTCCTTGTGTTTCCTCAGGTGGGTCTCCAGCTCTGCGCCATCTTGCAACACCAGGCCGCAGACGACACAGGCGTGGACATCCTCTTTGTCAAGCGCAAAGCTGCTCGGTTTGGGCTGAAGTGTCTGCCCCGGGATCCGAAATTCTGCTTCGATTTTGAGCACGGCCGGCTCAAAAAAAGTCGTGGGGTGCTGTGTTAGAACATGGACCCCCACCTCATCTTGGTGGTCGAAGGTCTTGTCGCAAAACATGCACGAAGGCACCTCGTTTGCTCCGCACTGCGCAACTGTCTTTGAGGGATAGGGGGCGTGAGGCGTCATGATGGAGCCTGACCCCGGGATGCTGGAACGGTTGGTAATCAAACTTTCTTGGGTGGATCCCTCTGGGTTCTCCACATACGGCAGCAGAGACCGAGTTGGCATTGTAGGCTAGCGCAACAGTCCAGTGAAAACTACTGACAGCCTGTGAGCAAATGAAACAAGTGCTTTGGTCAGAGATGATACACAACTTTGATCACAACTGTTCATGTCATGAAGAAAATGTCTGAACATTGTAGCGAAAAAAAAAGCTTTTTAATAATTAACAAGCTTAAATAATGAACTAATGATATTTTCTCAAGTAAATAAAACTTTAAAACAGGGATTAAGACATTTGTCATTTTCAGATAGTTGTTCAAAGTTTACAAATTCTGCTTGTTCCTTTATTATTCTAAAATTGTATAATTGTTATAATGTATTTATTTTATGATCTCAGGGTTTAATTTATTTGGAATACCAACCAATAGAATGTCTCCCATTTACAAAAGTACTACTTTTAAAAAATATATATATTTTTTTACTTACCAAGATCCTCTAATAGCAATCACTTGTGGTCTCTCTGAAATTATCTAGCTCACAAGTCAAAAACTGATAAAGACTAAAAAAAAGTTCATGGTACTATTCTCTATGAAGCTTCAACACATGCATGTGTTTCTTTGGAATGTATTATATAGTTTTATGCACTTACTTTAAAATATTTGAGTTTTACACACAGGCCTATACACACCTACCTCATTTGCGCTTCTTTTCCAATGACCATTTACAATCAAAGAGTCTCGCTTAAGGTATATAAACAATGAATGAACAATGTGAATTATGTACTCAGCAAAGAAAAAAAAACTTGTATTCTAGTTTCTTCAACATAGCAACACTTTGCTCAGATGATCCCTTTTGCAAACTGCTGGCATTCTCTTGAGCTTCAAGAGATTGTCAGTTGGAATGGTCTTCACTTCACAGGTATGCCTTATCAGGCTTGATTAGTTATCAATAGAGTGGGGGCCATTATTTCTGTTGCATTTGCTGCTCACAATTAGCCATCAAAGATTTTCAACAATATGGCTTCTATAAAGTAAAATTAACTGTCTCTCAACTTTTGTAAGGCTGAATAGATTGATAATTTGATGAAAGAACACAATGATTTCACAAGATGAAAGCAAATCAAATTGAGAATTGCTCCGGGCCATGATCACTAAAACTTTGTAGTTAGTTAGTGTACTTTATAATATAAGAATATCTATGTTCTCTTCCTTAATTACTGTGAATAACCTTTTGCAGATGACAACACAACCACACTTACGATCCTGAATGACTGATTAATTAATTGATTGGCAGACTAACTCTGGGGAACGAATGAGATTAAAACACATGATTTCAATGTAATTACTATAGGGAAATATACAAATCCCAATATACATTTATAAAATGAACTCAATCAAGAGTGGGACTTTTTCTAATATAATTGACAGTTAACCATTTTCAGTGGCCTCAACAAGGACGGATGTCCAATCATGTTTCTCTTTTCATACTTCTGCTGTGAATTTGAATTTGTTTGTCACTAGTAAATGTCCAATCCATTTGAACAAGGAAAGTATCCAGAAACTAAACAAATGTTCATTGAATAGCAGTTTTTCTATTATGTCAATGGAGGCCTTTGAAAAAAAATGACTAGTACACATTGATTTCAATCCCTTTTTTTTTTAACAGTGATTATGTAACTTCTACCAAATTACAACTGAATCGTCCATCCTGGCTGCCGGAAAATGTCTTTAAATCATCAAAAGCGAACAAAGCAACGAGACACTCAGTTCCATTTAAATAACTGATGGTTTAAATGAATGGGTGACGTCATCACTTGTGGCACTAGGTAAATCGCTCGCTAAGCGATCAAGACTCGCGAAAACTCACCTAATCCTCCGTTTTAAAGTCCAAAACTCGTTGCCATCACGTGATCCACACTAAACACTCTCCCAGAACCTTGTCAATCACAAGCCAAACTATCCTGATGAAAGTAAAAGGTGAACAAAAGTGAATAACTGCCAATTTAGCCAGCGTCCCATCCAGGAAGCTCGTCTTCTTTTGCTAACGTTATCATTCGCTTCCCGAGATCCGACTTAAGTTAAGAAACGTCCTATTACAATTCTATTATCTTCCTCTCGCGCACATGCTTTCAAAATAAATTGGATTTCCTCCACATTCAGAAGACAAACTTTTTCCCTTTTCTGCGGGACGTGTAGTACTTACTTCGGGCGTATCTGTCGTGCGCTCTCAGTCCAAACATCGACTTAACAGTCAACAAGTTACTGCTTTTTTTTTGCTTTTTTTTATCAAGAAGGAAGAAAGCAAACCGAAGCACTCTCATCTCCCGTTTCCGGTTTAATAACATCGACTTTTGTTGGCATTTGCTTTGTTGTTTCTCGGGAGGTGATCTCTGATCTTGAGCAAGTTTTTCTATGATAACTTGTATCCTGCTCGCCCCAACTCACCTTTCCGCCCCCAACAAATTGTTCCAATCATTTTAGTCAGCCGTTGGGAAGAAGATGAGACGCGTGCACGACACTCCCCCACACACACACACTAACCTCGCTTTACGTGCACGCGCGTCCTCTCTCCGAAGACGAGGGATGTCACGTGGTGGCGACAAACAGCTGAGATGAAAGTAAAAAGATAACTCCCGACTCATTTTTTTTCCAACATGCAATTTACTAATTGTTGACGGAACTGGCAATTTAGTTACCCGGCGCTTGTTGCCATGTCGACGTCACGATAATCATCAGCTGCGAAAAAGCGATTTGATCACGTCTGTCTATGCTTAAGTGCCCCCCTCCCAATCCCCCCTGAACCATCACACCCCCGCACATATTCAATCATAATTTTATTCATTATGAACAATACGTGGGCATTAATAACTCACTTAAAGTCGGTGTTAACCACCTTTTCAGCTCAGTTACTTCTTCCTCTTTTTTTTTCTTAAACCACAATGTGTGGGTGGAGGAGGGGCCATCTCCAACTTTTTCACAGTTACATGAGGAGTTTTTTTGTTTTTTTGTTTTTTTTTCTCTCTGCAGAAGCAGGTTGGTTGAGTCAGTCGGCTTCCTCTTATTTCAAGAGATTGGGGCAACCATCCCCTCCTTAAAATACATAAATGAAACTACAACTGAGTTAATAAAAACTGGAGTTTACTGGAGTGGTGTCAAAGGTACGGCCCGTGGGCTGGAAGTGATTCGCCAGGGGACTCCGGTCCGGTCCGCGGTGTTGTTCTGCCTGACGGGCACTTTGTGGCTCATTCATAATCTATGTACGGAAATAAATACTTGTATTTTATTTTTTCATTAGAGTGGATGACTAAACTTTGCTGAATTTCCTATCCGTAACCTGAAAATGCCCCAAAATCAGCAGAAACTGACAAACCAACAAGAAGCATCCCGGAATGTCCCCGAAATACCAAGGGAAATTATTCGAGATTTACTGTAAGTGACCTGTGAATAGAAAAAAGTGACCCAAAATTAACTCCTTGCCTGTCATTGACAATGTTAAATGTCCAATTCACTTAAACTGGCAGTGAGTGCTCATCTTTCAACACCATGAATTGCGCTGGACGACCCATCCAGCTCGTTCATTCGCCCCGCCCGGTCAAAGTAAACTTGACGCCTAGCAGCGTCAATGGCGGCTAGTTAGTTAACTTTTCAGGGCAAAAAATAAACTCATCCGATTCACATGAGATCTATCGTTGGCATTAAAGTGGCCCATGAGGCAAACTGAGTTTGACACCCTTTTCCAGTTTCCAGTAAAGATGGAAGAGAGTGTGAAGAAGCCAAGCAAAGCCACCCATCCTCCACCCATCAAAGTAGCCAGACAGCAGGCATTGATAGCAGTTTAAAAGCCACACACATACAGTAGTACAATGATACAATCAATCAGTATATTCAGCTGGCCACACTACACTACTCACGGTCTGGCTGCCTAAAGTCAAAGGCAAGCTTTATGTGGAAGCACGCCCAGCTGAGGAAAATTGTAACAAAGAGCATTTGTGAGGCCAAAGTACATAAGTTTGACTACTACTACTACTACTACTACTCTGCATTCCACCTTTTGTTAGCCTCTATATTTCATTTTTCAAAAGGTGAATACAGGATATGTGTAAGAACACAACTAGTATTACTAGCATCTGTATATAAATAGACAAAAATCTGCTTTTAAACAGATTATACTTGTAAAAAAATATTTGGCAAATGCACCAAACTGAACACACAAAGAACATTAACGATTTTCATCACGTGCAATAATTGTTGGCATCTTTCAGGTGATACTGATAATAACATTCGCATATGAGAATGAGTATTAAATGGATTCAAGTTTGAACTTGTTTGTGCTATTTGATGAATTGCATGATGTGTAGGGAATTGCCAGCATGAATTTTTTTCACTTTATCTTTACAACATCAAAATATTCATTATATATATATATATATATATATATATATATATATATATATATATATATATATATATATATATATATATATATATATATATATATATATATATATATATATAGATTCAATCCTCTGCATACACAATTACACAAAAAAACTAAACTTTAGTAGTAGACTTTGTCCTTTCTTAAACACTTTGCATGTTTTACACAATACAAATATGGTTTTAATGATCCCTCCTAATTAGCATTCAGTAGTGGAAATGACGAAACATTAACTGCTGTTTACTTTCATCAGACTGGACTATTGTTCTCGTGTACTCTTGAAATTGAAATTCCTTCCAGTAAGAAAACTCTGTAACAGAGTTCTACATGTGCTGAAGAGATTGATGAATGCATAAGAGCATGTGTTTTTCTTTTTTTTTTTTTTTATCTCGCCTTGTCAGGAGCAACTGACTTCTTTGTTCTCCTCTAGTTTCATGACCCCCAACCCCCTTCTTTCATGATGGCTGTTGAAAAAAGAGAGTGATTGGATAAGGTCTCCTTCCACAACCCTTGTAGCCTTCATTGTGTTTTCGATTAAAGCCGTTTTTGAATCGTTCATCACTGGAAACATTCTCGAATTTGACTTTTCTGACTTTAGGGTTTACACATGAGATAACTGTTGATGAGTAATGGCCTCCACACAGGTTTCAAATGTTGTCATCTAGATTATCTAAAATTATGTACAGTGATGTTTTTTTTTAATTCAGAAGTATTTCTGGTTAGATTGTATTCATGCTACATTCAGCCATCAATACAATGGCCTATAAGGAATGTGAATACATTTTAATACGATATTTCATTTTTAGACTTACTTATATAAATAATATGATACTTTTACGTGTCCTGCTACATGGCTGCAGTCTGTAAAGCACTTATTTGGACTTTTGTTTTAATTAGGACCTGCTATATTCTATTATGTCGCAACTGCCATGCATCATTTATTAAAGTAATTATAAAAAAGGTTTTGTTGATTTAAAACGAGCCTCATTAAATGTCATTTTTAGGCTCATTATAGTGCTTACACAAGTCTTCTGCCAGTATCATTTTCAGATGCCTTTTGTTGAGACCTTGAGAGAGCATCTCCATAACAATGCCTTCCAAAATTCAGCCTGCAGCCGCCGATGTTTTGAATCAAGCCTGGAGAAGCACTCACTTGCTATTTGTAACTGTCATCTCCGTTTTTCATAGAAATATCCCTACACCGAGAAGCACATTTCTTTTGCTGGGTGCAGTGGGGGCGACAGGATTCCCCCACTGAGGCCTGGCCGTCCATTGAGCTTCACGTCCTGGGATGAACCTCCCTGGATGGTGCTCTATGCAGCTGCTAATCCTTTGAATGATTAATTCCATACACATAGCCGTTCCCACGAGGGCCTGCACTGAAATGTCATAACTTGTCAAATGAATATGAGAATGTGGAGATTTGATAGTTAATGCAAAATAAATGGAAGAAAATGGTGTAAACAAATGCAATGGGTTATTGTTGACCTGTAGTCTAGCTTGGGGGAAATGCTTTTTTCAGGTAAAATAGTTGGGTTGGTATTCTTCTGCGCTAAAATACTGAATGAGGTCGTGAAGACTACACAAATGGTGACTGAAAAACCAGGCAACAACTGTACAATTGAACCATGAAGGAACTCAAAAGAATGTGCCAAATGAGTAAAGATGGTGGCCAGCCAATCGCAGGGCACATAAAGACAAACAACCATTCCAGCTCAAATACCTAGAGGCAGTTTAGAGTGTTCAATCAGCCTACCACGCATTTCTTTTGGAATGTGGGAGGAAACCAGAGTACAGGGAGAAAACCCACGCAGGCCCGGGGAGAACATGTAACCTCCACACAGGTGAACTGACCTGGATTTGAACCCATGTCTCCCACTGTAAGGCCGACACGCTGTGCCTTCCTCGCCCTACTGGGCCACCAATTGTGGACATACCATGCTTAATTTTAGAATGATATTTAGAGGAGACCAAAGAAAGAAATGCATTTTGAAAATCTGTTCTTTAACTCACTATGTTGTGTTTTATAAACGGTGGAAGACAGGGTTTAAGATATTGATGAGTTAAATGGAGATTAAAAGCATATAGAGCCGAAGGGACTATTCGATTACTACATTTCTTAATACATCTGTATGGATTTCAGGTTATTTGCTAAATTGTTCAACAAATACACCCCCCCCCCCCCCGGTCCCCCAGTTCCCTCCTAAACCGAAAAGTGTGTTAAACTGTTGAGGCGATGTCGTCATTTTCTTTCCGTCATTGCTTTTGCAATTACACCGATGCTCAACTGAAAATGATCCACCTATTATGGAGGGTAACGCAAGAGGACTTTCCTTGATAACAAAGAAGTGGCGTGAGTTATGGCTGCTAGGGCCGTGACTCATCGCTTAAACAGCAACTGAACGCATTGCTCTCAGAGGATGCCATCCAAAACACATCCTTCCAAAGACTTACACCGACCGGGCTGTTAATCACAAGAATGACATCATAAAGGAAATGCATTGAAGCTTCTTTTAGCTGCAGTATATGAAACTGCAAAGCACTTCTACTATCTTAACATGCCGTTTACTCCCTTTACTCCCCTTTTCCAACAGGTCAAAAAATGACCTACTCTACCAAAGTCACCCCCAAAAAAGCAGCTTATTAGAATATTTTTTGTGCATATCATTAAATTGAATTGAACTACTTTTTTCATTTTTTTTTGCTTACCCTTTGCCTGCCCGTTGCTGGGAAGATCTATGCTAATTCTATTTTCTTATTAACGTGGCCCGGCGGCTTGAGTAGTTTGTGCATCTGCCTCACAGCTCGGGGTCCTGGGTTCAAATTCCAGGTCGTCCTGGGTTCAAAATCCAGGCCGATCCACCTGTGTAGAGTCTGCATGTTCTCCCGGGGCCTGCGTGGGTTTCCTCCGGGTACTCCAGTTTCTCTACACATTCAGAAAATAATGCATGTTATCCTGATTGGACCCTCTAAATCCAAATTCTTCCAATCATGACTGTGAAAATAGAGCAAGTGTTTGGTTGTTACACATTTTCCCACCAGTTGGTCACACCCATACTCACATTCTTAAGATTTTCCAAAACCCAATGACTCATTGCAGTTGTTTTATGAAGTGACTGTATTGATTGAAGTTGTAATATTTTGCACTAAGCACGAAACAACAAACCTTTTTATTGTCCTTAAACACTTTTTGAAGCAGACAAAAGCATCAAATTAATTGCAGAGGACAATGCCACAGGACAGCCATTAAATTAAAAGCTCACATAGACGCGACCTCATTTAGAACATAGAATAAGTCATCATTCCCATTTTGCATTCATTCCCACTTGAGTTTGTTAATATTTTTTTTAAGACTGCAAATATCTCCAGACACAATAACGATTGTGATTCATAGCAATGGCCCAATAGGTAGTGTCAATATTGATGAACATTTTACATATACATACATATGCCAATACATGTGTCAATTCCTTAAATAAACCAAAAAAACAGACCTTTTCCCACATAGTCACAAATCGCTACATTATAAATCTTCAACTAACTCCACTCTACTTGTTCACTTTCATTCCCTCCAATTTTATAGGCCTCTAAGCAGTTTAACGGATAAAAAAGTGAAGCATTAATTATTAACGAAGGCTCCACAAAATGGAGACATAAGCCAGAGAGAATCATAACGATAAGGAGCAGTCTATACAGAAGAACTTGGGAATTGATTTTGTTTTCATTTGGCTGCCGCAGCCACTTTCAGTGGCTCGGTCTGCACACCGGCGTCTGTCGAATGACGTTTCTGGCCCTGTAGATCAGTAGAACATGCATCAGATTTTTCTTAACATTGACAATGTTCTTTAGGAATATGCTTACAAACATAGTAGACTGAGGAAACCATAGAGTTATTAGATATTCAGCAACAATGAAGCATGACATCATATATATTTTGATTTGGAAACAAATATTTTGAGGTTGTTAACCCTTTCAAACATGTCAAAAACAGGGATGGAGTGCAATGGGTTCATCCAGGAATAGTTAACAACATTTTTATTCAACACATGATAAGAGAAGTTGGCAAAAGAACAGATCAAAGTCAGTTAACAGTTAGTATTGTGACTCTGAAGACCTGTCTTGGTATTAATACCAGTCCTGAAACCATATTTTGAGGGTCTTTGTCTTGTCTGAGGGGTGACTCCCAAAAGTCTGGGTCTTGTTTGTATCTTGGATTAACCGGTGGGGCACTTCATTAATATGCAGGGTTACACTTCAATTTTGAGTTACTAAAACCACTGTAAATGACTGCAATCTTAACAACCCACCATTTTTCTCATTTAACTGATTTCAATGTTCTTAGTTTCTTCTCCTGGTCAGCCCCTCATTTTTAGTAGTGTAGATAGTAGTGTGTTTTTAGGCAAAACAGGGGTTAGGCCAGTCTCCTAAATTGACTTTATCGACCAGGTGAGGTAGTCCTGCCATCTAGTGGTAACAATGCTATAACATATTATCATTGAAAATAACTTCCTTTTTTAAGTTTTGAGTTTGTAACTAATTTCGTTGACGTTTTTGTTCTTTTTTTTCAATTTACCAGGTTCTTGAAGAAGAGATGGATGGAGTTTCTCTTCTCTGGCTTCTGGGCCACACTGGGGACACCGTCGGCAGTTTTGGGGGCCAGCGAGGTCACTTTATCGTCTATGACCATCTCAAGTGACTTGACTGTCGCTTTGGGTTCCTCTTTGGCTTTCACCACGGCAGTTGCTTCTGCAGTTTTGGCAGGATCAGGTCGAGACTTTTTGGGTTCACTAGCCTGAAAGGAGTGGAGCACAACATGCATTATACCAAAGATATTTTGTTTCGTTATTTGACTGAAGTCATCTCCCTCTGCTTATTTTTGTTCCTGCTACAATACAAACACACTTTTTGACTCTAAATGGTCAAAAATTTGATAGAAAAGCGTTTCTTACCCAATGTGTGTCAAGAAAGAACATTTGTGTTATTGCCGTAAGCAAATGGGTCAAAGTCATTTTAAGAAAATAAAAATGTCATGATTTCAAAGTGGAAAATATATATATTGTCGATGTATAATTTCGCCTTGGGATTTTTAGTGATTGTCTTCCGGAAAAAAAAGTTGAATGAGTCCAATTGTTCGTTGTTATGATTTCATGAGTTTGTAGGAAAACCTTATATTTCAACCCCAGATGCAACAAAACCGTCCACAGTATATCTTTCTAAGTGACCTAGAAAATGAACACTTTTCTTACTTTAGGCTTGAAGAAAGAGAGGAAGGAGGACTTTGCTGGTGTTTTTTTCTCCTCGTGAACTGGAGGTGGTGGTTCCGGCCTGGCAGTGGCCTCCAGAGTCCCAGCTTTGGAGGCATCCACCTTTTCTCATTTAAAGAAAGCAGAAACAAACAAACAAATAATCATAAACACACAGTATTTTAAAAGAACCACAATAAGCATGCCATTAATGTGACGGAAATCTGATTTTGAAAGGGAAAAGATTGAGACTGGAAGCAAAACCCAACCAAAATCGAAAAGCAGCACACCTAGATCACCCATAACTGAAGATAGTGCTTATAGGAGTTGAAAGAAATGATCAGTTAATCATTTGAAGAAGAAAGAAGATGTCATGTTACACATTTTCAAGGTGAAATAAATTCCTTGACCTTCATGGGTCTCAGCACCGAACTGGAATGTGTTCTTTTTGAAGTTTTAGGTCAATTGGATGAATAATTGTACCCAATAACCAGACAAGCGTATAAATAAAAGACCAAGTGGACATCTGCAAATCAAAGAAGATATCAAGAAGATAAAGCGTAGATAAAAGTGCAGGTTCATTAAATGATGCAGGCTGGGGAAAAGAAGACATTTCTTCCAAAAGTTAAAATACATTTTGGAAAATCTGGAAGTGTCGTCTTTTTGATAGAAATGAGAAATACCACAACCAGATAAAACCAGTATAACAGTTCATAGTACAGTATGCATGTACTATAGGAATGTCCCACCACAAAACGTAACCTTTCTACCTCATTACCTCGTTTTCTACCTCCGTTTGCGATGCCGCTACTATCATCTGTAGAAAAAGTTTTATAGTTTTCACATCAAAGATTCAAACACTTAATGTAGCTGCTACCATAATTTTCAAACTATAAGTCACACGAGCCAAAGAGTGCACAATGAAAGAGAAAAATATCTATCAATTGCACTTCAGTATGTGTTATACAATAGTATATAGTAGAAAGTAATAGGAAAATAGTGAAAAAAGTCACAATAATCATCTGTTTATGTAACAGATCAACCATTTTATGGATAACTATAGCCTAAAAAAACACAAAATGTTGGCAATCAAAGTGAAAAGATAAAAAAAACATACTATATGTTGCAGGCCAAGAACAAACTATGAAAACAGTGCGACTTATATTCCAGACAAATACGGGACTTCCAATTAAATAGCAGTAGTGCAAGGCATATGACAGAATTGAGCAATTTCTAGAAAACTAGTTAAATGTTCTTATATTTCAGTCAAATTTTCCAAGAATTCTTGTTAATGAATGCTCATCTATACAGCTAAACACACAATTTAAAAGTCAATATCCCACACGCTACTTGAGACGTGCATTTCTTCCGCCAAAAAATCACGTCATGAGAGCAGCTGCAAAAGAAAGATAAACTGGTAGTAGCACATTTTTTGCTTATTTACCTTCTCCACTACAATCACCAGTGCTGCCTTCTTTGGTGTCTGTTGAGGTTCTTCAGCCTCATTCGCAAATTCAAATAAAAACATTATTTAAAGCTCGTTAGGATTTCTTAGCATAAATGAAAGAAGTCAAATATTTACTGTCAGTTAAATACCTCAACCTCTATTGATGCTTGTTGCACATCATTGGACGTTTCCTGCAAGTGAAATTATTGTACATTTAAGAATAAATAAGTAGAATACGCTCTTGCCGCTCAGTGTAAGTCGCTACAAATACATTTATACCCGCTTCCAGTGTTCAGCTGGATGAGTTTACCTGTTTTTCTACTATGGAAATTACTTCAACTTCTGCTGCTTGCAGCTCTGTCTCCTTGTTAGTCTGTAGCACATTGAAACATTTCTTATCAAAAGATAACGAACTATAAAGCATCAAGTTATTCAAGGCAAACCTCACCAAAAACTCCTTCCACTTTCAATAGTTGCATGAAATGCATAGTTTGCAAAATGAAATTCATTTGAAGTAACTTCAAGACATCAACGTGCAAATAAGACAATAAAAATAACCATCACTTCATGTTTAGTCACTTATAATGGTGTATATTAAAATAAAAAATATCATGAAAAATTAATCTTACAGTTAAAGGAAAAGGCTATTTGTTCTGCTAAAATAGTGAATATAAAAGTCTCACAATGCCCTACAAAAAAGAACAATATCATTTCAAGACTTATCCTGGTTGACTTTTATGTTCAGAAGATTGGAAGTAACTTAGAAATGAACAATCAAAAAATAAAAAAAAACTTAAATCCAATCGCCTGTATAGATGGTACGTGAAAAATAGCAAGGGGAAAACAAAACAAATATATAGTGAGGTGTACTAGTATCCCCGTCGCTCTATTTTGACAAGGCTAATGATGAATTTTCTTCTCAATTCACATAGACTATCACTCACCTCCTAATATCCACCATGTAAACAATTCCAAATAATGCTGAAATCCTAACTTTCTCATCTTATTCCTATCTTGTCCAGAATGTTGCTCTTGAATGATGATACTAAGTGAATCTTTTTGTATAAAGAGGCCAATGGCATATACTGTTATGGGGTGTTGATTGTGCCTTCATCTCATACACTTCGAGAACATTGTCACAAACAGATACAGTGTGTGATATATAAAGCAATATTATTCATTTACCTTTGGACGGAAGAATTTGCTCAGAACATCTTTGGCTGATTTGGGGGATTCGGCACTCTTTGCCACAGCTTTTGTTTTTTCTTTGGAGGTGGTGGTGGGCTTTGCTGATTTGGTACTTGGCTCTGCTTTGACTTCCACTTTTGGAAGCTCTGGAGGAGGAGGTGGTGGGATTAACATTCCCTTGGAAGCTGCCGGAGGATCAGAAATTTGTGCAACCTTGGGAGGAAAACTGAGTCAGAATTCAGGTTTTTATTGGAAATTAAACACGATTTTCTATCGGGTTTTTCATCAGTTTCTAGCCAATCAATCACTGGGTACTTTATGATAAACAATTATATTCATTCACACCAATTTAGAAGCTTAGGTTCACCTTTTTTTCCAAATACTATGTTGTATAAAAGCAAGAATACCCAAAGAAGACACACAAAAGCGATTCAAGATTATCCAACTGAGACTTCAATTAGTTTCCCCAGACCATAACCACTATGTCATGTACTCATGAGCTAGAATAAATGGGTGATTGCAAGGTGTTAAACTGTCCCTTTACAGTCAGAAACATCAAGATTGTGTAAGAATCTGTCAAGACAAAAGAGCTTTAACAGAAGGTGAACCCAAGACAAACAAAAAAGAGCCCTTTGGCTTTAGGATGAAATAGACAATATGCTCACAGTGGTGGTTGTCGCTGACTGGTTCTCCCTCTGCCTCTGTTAAGCAACAAAAAAGGCAGCAGTTTAGAGTCGAGAAACAAAAATGACCACAAGCCAAAATAATCTATTCAGCCGCAGCAAAAAGAAGGCTTGTCTGACCAAAGTCGCTGGATTCGATATATATTATTGACCACAACTCGTTTACTGATTTCAATGTTGCTGTCTTATGAAAGGCAACACTACTCCATTCATATTCTAACATTACTTTTAAGTCTGAGAGCACTTTCTTGTTGTTTATTTATAGCTGCATTTTATTTGGGATCAAATTTGCATATTTGGTGACTGGCAGTAAATAAGGTCGACATCTGTTTTGAATCAATGCATTGGCTCACGAGTTTGATTTATCTAATGAGAGACAGCACATATTAATGAATATATATATATATATATATATATATATATATATATATATATATATATATATATATATATATATATATATATATATGCATAAGCAATCGATGTCGGCAATAACCATTTTGCATCATTATAGCTGCTGCAAAAAATTAGCTCATATAAATGACAGAATCACCTAGCCACTATGCAACATTTAAAATGTGAAAATTATGAAATATGAAAATGATTATGAGGAAGTACACTCATGAAGTTGCCATCAGACAGTGATATAAATAAAAAATAAGTAAATAAATGATTGGATTAATATTAAATGGATGTCGAGTAGAAAACTAAAAGCAAATGATTTACGTTGGACCATTAGTATTTTGTAAATTTGTGGAATAAAATGTGAAATATACTCAATTTAGACATAAGAGGTTTCTGCTCGACAATGATGTATGACAGTAAATTATGACCAAGCATTGGCTGATGTCCTGTTTGTTCCATTGTGATCATCTATGATTATTCAATGATTAAAATATATTGGTCACCTGATCCTTTGGGACTTCAGGAGTTTCCTTTTTGGATGTTTTAGTGGGAGACATCTGCCGAACAACGGAAGGGACAGTCAGCGTTAAATTCTGTCATAAAAGAAAAACATGAAATAGAGTAACATTGTGCCCAAGTGCTAAAAATACAGATGCCAAGCAATTTAAAACGATGAGGCTGCACATATGGTACGTAAAGAAAATGACAGTGTACAAAATAAGAATGAGTCTTTAGAATAAAATAAGTGTGGCCATGTTTGGACACTGCGTATGCTGACAAAGTGGCCACCATTGTACTAAGGAGATGGCGTAGGCCTGCACTGGCTCTATCTTTCCCAATCTAAACTTCCAGGCGCACAGGCCTCCCTTGTGAGCTCAAGCGATGGCTCCAACAATGTGCCACCACATTCCCGCATGTTCTAAGCCTTGATTATCCTGGCACGAGGGCACTGAAACTCTTTAAAACGCCACACGTTCCAAACAACGGCATGATGAAGAGGAAACACAATGGCTGCCTGTTGTACATCAGAGGAGAGTTTGTTAGACGGTAGATACAGTATCATTGCTGTTATTGCTAATTATTATAATTTAATTCAATATTAGCAAGCTGAAGCCATTCACATGACAATATTGTTTTTGAATAGCGAGATCAAGATGAATTGAGACACCAATATTTACCATATTTAGCCTAGTTTTGAAAAAAAAGAACAGTCAAAATTCCCCAAATTCACACATGATCATAATCCTGATGAATTTTTAAAATGGATAACTTACTAAATTTTTGAAGAAATTCATAACTGGACTCTCTTCTGAGTTAGCCTCCGTTTCAGCAGATGTGCTGTTAGCGTTGTCAGTGTGGTCTGTAGTCTCGACCTCAGCTTCTGTCAGTGCCTCTTGCTTTTGGTTAGCTGTCTCCTAAGCACCATCACACAGAGTTAGCCTTTGGGGGGGGGTTATGGACAAGCAAAGCAATGCAGCAGCGTCTTCTTAATAACAGCATTGAGATGGGAGCACAATTCCAACCATGCCTCTGCCTACTCTGCACATTGTAAACAATAACCCCATTATGATTGCGTATAACCCCCCCTTCAACCCTACTCATTGATATTCAACTATGTCAGACGGTCGTGTCTCAAGAATTGTCAGAAGATCCAAAACCTTGGTGTGTCTCAATGGCGAGGCCCTATGAAGTGTCAAATATTAATTTCTTTTTTACTTTATCTAATAGTGTTGTAAGGCTTAAGACCGAGAGTCATTGTGTCATCTTGTTCTCTAGTTGAGAATTGGGGTCGCTTGTGGCCAGCAATTTGTTAGCTTCATTTAGGAGATGATTAGTAAAAGGTCAAACTAATAATTCCAATAAATATTAGTTGGATCTCATTTTATCTCACGGTGTCACTCGGGCCAACTTGAGCTCTTATTGTGTCCAAGCAAATCGTTTTTTTCCTCTTTATCCCATTGCGTCTCAGTTAAAACAGGCTCTTGATCTCACATATTAATTTGGTTTTGAGCACAACACTAGAACCTATAAGAGATAAGGTGGAGAATTATTTATTTTCCCTTGAGATAAAATTAAACAAATCTACAGGTAGTGAATTTTTAGTGACAAGGACTCGGCTTCAGCAGCTCTGCTTGGAGTTTAAGTCTTAGGTTTTTTTTTGCTGATTATTAAGCCTTTGAATGGATAAATTTGTGTGCGGAATCACAGTGTAGTGCGCGAATGCAACAATATAGGTGGGAAGAACAAAGCCTCATTTCACCAATCAGAATCAGAAAGAAAGGACGAAACATTGTCAAGGAAGAAACAGAGAGTGTCGGCCTACTGGCTTTTGTGGGTAAAAGGAGCTGATTTCATGCTGTTGCTGTTTCTGCCGATGTTGGTAAACCATGATGTAGGGACAGTGTTTTTAATGGTGTCATTTTAATATTATTTGGATTTTAACTCTTAACTTTCCATTATTATTTACCCCTTAAAGGTAGAGACTTCCCTTTAGTTTCCAGTGAAATAATCTTCAATTGTTAAAATATAGGAAAAAGTCAACACAGAAAGATCCCGTCAGAGATTCAAACAAGAGGTGCCAACTCAGATATGTTTTAGAAACTTTATGCTAGAAAAGAAAAATATTTCCTCACAGGACACACACAGTCACATTTCATGTACTTGTAACAGTACATACACGGCATAAGAAAAAAACAGTATTATAACAATGAGTCCAATAAAATGATCACAGCAGAAAATAGGATTTGTATTGCACTCCTACTATAATCGATTGACAAAATATAATATGTTCAACTGTCAAGTCTGGAGAGAGACTTTGTTTCTAATGCGGCTATCTCTGATGCTGATTCTGGTATCAACGGGCTCAAGAATTGTCTTAAAAATATCTTGAGCTGCTCTCAATCTTCTCTAACAGGTCACCAGAAAAAGGTAAGAAAAAATATTTTGTTCCTGGTTTTCCTTAGTTTGAGTAATGTTCTCTTCAACTGGCTCCTCTTCGACTGAGCTTCTTAAAACCAGCTCCTCTTGGTTCTGCTGTCAAATCACACCATTTTACAAACGTTAGGGTTCTTGGACATTCCCTCAACAATAGTCTCCAAAACCACAACAGATTCATCCTCATGTGAACTTTCATTATCCTAGGAGAGACACCTTAGCTTGTTTTAGGTACTGTTAGGATTTGGATGAGCGCTTCTGAGTGTTTTGGTACAGTTTCAGCAGATCCTTCGGTAACTTCACTTTGGGGAGAGGATTCTCGGATAGGTGTACGTATTGTCTTCAATACTTTCCAGTACTCCGCCGGTTTATGCGTATATCAGTTTTCCAGAGTTTAGCTCAAATTTAAGAAGAATATTGGTCTCTAAGAAGGGCGGGTCGGAATCAGCAGCATTGTTTATGTAGATTTCACTTCTGGGTTTCTGAAATGTAACAAACTCATCATTCATCTTCAGGAACTTCATCAATGGTTGACAACTCTTGGTTCCAAGCAGCATAATTTTTCGAAGAGTCTTCAAGCACCATATCTTCTTGAGAAATATTGGTACCTTTTCCGTAGACCTGCTCCATTTTGACTAGAATGAACTGTTCTTCCTCTTCTGAGATTGTTTCCATCACCGTGATCAGCGGCTCAAAGTAGACGCATGGCGCGTCATTTATTGTCCTTCTGACCTCAGCCTCCCTAACTAGTGTTTCATCTGATGAGCCTCCTTCTCCATCCTGAAGCCAAAATATTTCATAAGAATTTGAGGACTAAAGTTAAAAATGAAGCCAAAAGCCTGGCCTTAAAATTGACCCACACTTACAAACACATTAGATCAGCTCAACTCAAATCTCATTACCCAGACCCAAACCCTAAAAGGAAAATACTCACCAGTTGTGTTTCGTTGGCAGGGACACAGGACACGTTCGAAACATTCTCATTCTTCTCGGCAACACTCTCTGTATTAACCGTGGCCTCAAGATCCTTCTTTGTAAAAATTCTGTCAAAAAATGGCACCTTTTCCTCCTGTTTTACGTCTTCTTTCTCGGGGTTGTCTTCCGCTTCAAAATGTTGACTTCCCGATTCGACCAAGTCAGTGTTTAAGATTGGCGCATTGCCATTTATTTGCTTTGGCAGCAAACTGTCCACTACATGAATAGAAGAGGGATAAATAAACAGAGATTCGAGGTCGGGATTCCACAATCCATAGATTAAGACCTTTACAACCTGATTCATTTATTCTTTAAACAGGAGGAGCCAATTGCATGTTTACATATGTGGATTGTACACTGGATTGATTTAATGAAACTGAATTCTTGCTGTAGAAGGGTTGGTTAGTTGCATTTTTAAGTTATTGGAGTAGGCGTAGCATAGTATGATACAGCAATTTTCATTTTAAAGGCCAATCCTCCCAGAAGTAAACATAGGTTGGTCTGCCCATGACCACGAGATTAGCTCGATCAGCAGTGTGTCAATATCTACTCCTGAGATAATTCTCATTGCAGGGACAATAACTGCACCATGACAGATTAAATAGTCCATTTCAGCGACAACGCCTATAGATCATAATAGAGAGCAAAAGAAACATTCATTGTATAAACAGCATTGCAAAGTCCAAAGGATTCACTCTGAAAATAGAAGATTGATTGGTCACCTAACGATAGGTTTTAGATAAGAAATTGGTTTTAGATAAGTAAAAGTTTTCAGTTTTTAACAAGTTACAATTATAAAGTAAAAGGAGGAATGCTACAATGATCTTGACAAGTCATAGTAAACCAAAAGTATGGAAGACATGATTCTAAAGAAATGTGTGATATCATAAAAATGTTATTTTGCACTTTTTTTAAAAGTTCCAGAAAATACAATCGTAAATGTTTTGACTTTTTTGACATGATACATTATATCATATTTTCATGAATTAATACATTTATTGATTTTTTGTCCAATGACACTAACCATAAAAATACAATCTTTAGCAAGTTTTATTTCCAACCAATATGTCATGTACTGTAGTTAAGAAAGTTATTCTTCATATACTCAGGAAGTCAGCTAACATTTAAGTTTTTTCACATGGTATAGCTCATATAACACATTAGAGAACCATTTCCAAATCCCTGAAAAATTGTTGTATGGACCAAACATGTCAAAAACTTACCATCAATATCAGATCCATTGAATGTGATGTTCACTGCCTGGCCATTTAACTCTCCATGTTTATCATCTTGAGTAATCTATGAACAAATAGCAGAGAATAGTAATTAACAACAACTGTAAAAACAAATATCTCGACAATTGGGTACATATCCAAATACACCAAATAATTGCTGTAATATAGCGTGAATGGTTTTCCCGTATTATTACCATCATACACTTCATTATCAGTACTATTAAATTGCCCTCAAATGAATTTCAGCATTTTACCTGGCTTGGATCTTTGGTGTTGGAATGGTCATTGCCCATACTTGAGATTTAAATATTCAGCGTTACTGAAGCCAAGAGAACATAAGCACACAAATGGTCATATACTTTGTAGCCTAGCATTTAATAGTAAGTAATTATCAGTTTCCTTACCCAAGCTGCTCTTCAAGTCTTCAAGTATGGGAAATCCTTACTCTGGAAGTCAACCACAGGTGGAGTGTCACCCTAACAAAGGGGTGGATTCACTGCTCCTGCCCAAGTTTGTTTGCGACTATTGCTGACAGGCCATTATATGTGTGCTTTGCAGATGGGTGTGACTATTAAAGAACCAAAATCAATGGGATTTCCTCCTCTTGAAAAACCCAAAAGATGGACAACGGCACATGATTAGTTCAAACTGATCCTTCTGTGAGCCTACTTCATCAAGAGCACAGTATATTGTGAAGCAACAGGATGTGTATTGAGGATGTTTACATGGCAAGCCGCACACAAAGCATGTTTTTGGGTTTCACCGTGAGTGAATTAAAAGGTAAAGACAATACAGTACTTTAAAAATATGGCAAAATGTTAGAACGGATTGGCTTTATCGGCATTAAGTCACCCCTTTTAGTTGTGTTTTAGGAGAGAATTAGTACTCTTTTAGAAACTCAATTAGTAATCTTTGTTGTTATATATGAAATAAGTATATATTCTAGCATTAAAAGTGACCAATCACTACAATGGAGAGTAAAAGTTGCCATTCAACTTAACCTTTTGAATTAATTAATAATTATTGAGGTCCATTAAAAAAAAAGAAAAAGACTTCATTCCTCCCTCCAATAAAAAATACTGCTAGAATCCTATTTCAAAGTTTAGTGTATGAACATTCTTGCCTTTTTGGCTTTTTGCGCAACTGACTGACATTCTGACTGTTCTTGTTGTTGATGCTGTTTTCAAAGTAGGACTACTGTTCCATGGAATCAAAATTGACATGTGGCTTAAAATATCTAAAATCACAATATTTCCTCTCAAAGCAAATAGTTTTGCAGATTGTCAAGAGCAAGTAATGGCTCTTTTTGATCAGCGCTCATCAGAAAAGACAGAGAGCCCTGTGATGAGATCATCTAGCAATGCATCCGTAGCACAATACTTCCCTGAGGGCACACAGTGGGGCATCAGCACATCAATACTGCCAACCTTTCAGCTGTCAAAGACGTCAACTCATCAACTCTTTCCTCCCTTTCATCACTCTTTGTTTTTGCAATGGAAATGTGTCATGATTATAGGGACAAAAGATCCTGAATGTTTGTGTTTGTTCTGCTTAAAAGCAAACATCCACGTCAGTTACACTGGGAAAAATAAACATTTTATTTAAATGAACACTAAATGTGCTGTATTGATGGTAATTGTTGGAATGTTTGAGTACAAAGAAAGGATTGTGGAATGTGCTATGTACAAGAAGGTGGGAGTTGGATTCCCCGCCTTTTGGATTTTTTCTACACTTTATATAGGTTAACATAATGACAGTGTATGCCAGTGACGGTAATTGCTTTTGTAAATAAAACTTTTGTTTTGTACTCAAGCATTTTAAGAAAAAAAATGTTTATTTGCAATTTTACAGACCAATGATAGAATTTAAGTTGCAGTGCAAATCTTGCATGTAAAAACCTGAAAAAGAAAATGACATACAGTCCAAATATTACAAGTTATCAATATATTAAAGTGGCTCCTTTTATTTTAATCTTTGAAATTATTATTATTTGTGTAATTTTAAAAATTACTACATTTAAAAACTACAAAAACATTGCATTGACTTTAAAAACTAAAAATAAAAGTCTGGTGGTTTTTCAAATTCTGTGATATATACATATAATACATATATAATTGTAATTTATAAACAACTTTGTATAACAAAAAAAGTGAAAAATAATAGGTTCATCAAATTGTGATTTTTCTTAGACTAATAAATTATTTAATTGTTCATAAAAATAAAATTTAAAACTTGCACTTAGAAAGAAATATGTTGAACTTTGAGAGTTTCACTTCATATATTTATTATTATATCATTGCCTTGATGCCAAGCACATATTTTAGAATGAATTAATGATGCTGTTACAGATGTGTTCAGTAAATATTTGAGTTTGGGTGCGGTACTGTTTGCTGGAGAAATATTGACAATGCACTCATTCTGTAACACCTGAGACATTTTTTTCCAGCAACGTATGTACCGTTTCTGCGAGGGATAGTTGACGATACCGAAATCGATCGAACACAAGTTTATTTGAGGAGGTGTAATGATGGATGAAGTCTGACATGTGTTGTAGGGACAGGTTTTGTTGAGCTTTGAAGGTAAAGAAAGACGAGCATTTCGAAGTTATTGGAAGTGCAAAGTGGTTGGCAATGTATTCATGGGCCACAATGATGCTTTCATTGTCCAGGGCGGTTGCTTTCCAATTTCTTGGCTGTGCGTCAGAATACATGAGCAGCATCCTGCCATTGCTTGTCATTCTGACAGGAGTCCTATTACCATTGGCCAAGCAGAACTGTATGGTGGGCATGATGAAAAGTGTCACACTGTGGGGTGGTCAAACCAGCCACTGTTCCATTGTTGCACTCCTTTCTAGGCTTAATGGCACAAACACATTGAATTGCAGGGTAAAGTGATGCTGGCATGTACTGCATTAAGAATAGAGGGGGAAACAAATGATGACAGATGATAAATTAACAACCAAAAATGAGAAAGGATCCGTTTTAAAAATGAATTTAGACTACAGAACAAGCAAATTTATTAATCTTTGGAACATTTCCCCAGGTATTTTCTTCTATTTTTTTTACCTGTGTTGGAAATGCATAGTTGACATAATCAGTAAAGTATTTTGTTAGATTTTGTTTGTTTTGGAGGCATTTTTTTTCCAGGGGAGAAAGCTGTGGTCTTCCGTACGCTAGGGGAGCTGTGTGGCTTTATTGTGGCAAACGGGATAGACGAGGTACAAATGATGGCTGCAACCATGAAGTGTGCCGTGGTAAGTCTACATTCAAAACGACGATTGTCTCTCTTTTACATATTTAGATTAGCGGTGGATCGGTTGTTATAAACAAGAACTTTACACGATAGACAAGACCGAGCTTCGAATATTTCTAAATCGCAGTCACACCCTCATGTCAATCACAATAGTTAATCGTCAATTTGCTGCCTCGCCTTTCGTATTTCGCCTTATTTAGACATTCAGAGCTGATTTTCCATCTATTCTTCTAGAGATAAATTTGCTCATCGTCATTCTGGGAGATCTAGACAAATCAACATTTACTTTTGCCTTAATTTTTCCTTTTTTATATTGATTGCAGTGTTTTATTATCTAATTCCATCTTCTCGTGGATGCAGATAAGCTATAACCGTCCTTTAAATGCATAGGGATGCACCACCAATACTACCAGTACCCATACTGTCTATAATATATTTTTAAAAAAGTATATTTGCAAGATCTTGGGGCCATATTGTAATACCAGTTACTTTAAAAATAATTGCATAATGCTCAGTATTTTAAGGGTAGAGTCCGCATTAGGAGCCTACATAAAGAAAATGTAAGACTACTGACAATTTTGCAAAATTGATGCAAGCTACAGCAAAGCCAAGCTGACAGTGTTTATTGTTCAGACTGCACCAAAGCCATCTCTCTCTATCCTGCAGGGAGTCGAAGATGTCAATGTCACTTTCGAGGACCAGCAGAAGATCAACAAGTTCGCCAGGAGCACGAATCAAATGACAGAGCTTAAAAAAGAAATTGAGTTAAAGAAGGTGAGTTTTTTTCCATTTTTACCCTCATAAAGCTTAGTTAGTATTTGTTCTTTTGTGCTTAAATCTTAAAGGGCCGGATAATCATATTTACCTGAAATTTTTGTATAACTGTTCAACAATTATCCTGTGTCAAGAGAGCATTCATTCATTCATTTTCTGAACTGCTTCATTCAAATGCACACTGGAAAGAAATGAATAGTTTTTAAATTGTAAAACTGAAATATATTGTTAGCTATTTTCCAATTCCCATCACTGATGCATGCTTGTGCTTTGCAGAAGTCATTGCAGAACTTGCAGGATGCTTCCGATGACATAATGATGTTTGATGACGACTCACTGTTGGTTCCATATCAAATTGGCGACGTATTTATTAGTCACACGCAAGAAGAAACACAAGAAATGCTGGAGGTCGCTAAGGTAGGTTCAAAACTGAGCTACGGTACATGTAAGATGAAAAAAATATATATAATGAATGCAATTCGGTTCTTATTGTTTTATGTACACTGTTTCATCAAAAGTAATCGCTCAGCGTTCCAAATAATTACATTCAGGTGTTAAAATCATATTAAACCTTACAGCCTAAGAATAAGTTAGACAGGTTAGCAAATACTTTTGACAATGGACACCACATTTAGGGAAACCACATTTAGGAAGCTCATATTCATTTGTTAAGATTCATGCGGTTTCTCCCAATGTGCCCTCAAAATTTATTTTGTTAAAATGAACAATTGGAAGATAAAATGACATACGGCCATAGCTTGAAAATTGCATTTGGACCCCAACGTGGGTAATTCTAGTCCTGTGGTTCTGTGAACAGGAAGAATTGGAGCTGGAGGTCAAAAAACTAGAAGAGCGAGTGTCAGCCATCCTGCAACTACTTTCAGAACTGAAGGTGCAGCTCTATGCCAAATTTGGCAATAACATCAACTTGGAAGCGGACGAAAGCTGAAGTGGAATTTTGGACAAACCCCCAGTTCAGGACTTTTACAGAACATTTGACACCAATAGGAGGTCATTTTGGAGCCGACCTGCAATGTTAACACAAAGAATAACAAGGACAATGATGGAAGAAAAAGAGCAGGAATGAATAAATGCCTT
This sequence comes from Stigmatopora nigra, assembly GCF_051989575.1. Classification (NCBI taxonomy): domain Eukaryota; kingdom Metazoa; phylum Chordata; class Actinopteri; order Syngnathiformes; family Syngnathidae; genus Stigmatopora; species Stigmatopora nigra. The sequence continues at coordinate 13,644,300 of NC_135508.1, forward strand.
TCAACTGTATTTCTTTCAGTCTGTCTTCCTCTATTTTCTCTAACCTAACAGAAAACATCTTGATTTATACAATGAATTTATCTTCAAATTAGTGAACAAAAATGTCAATGAAATCCAGTATTCTCAGGAAGTGACCATCATGAGTGGAGGCATCCTTCAAATTCAAGTATCCTGTCTCTCAACCTCTTCCTCCTGACGTCATTAATACCCATCTCGACCCCAGTGAAGATAAGCGATACGGAAAATAAATGAATAAATGCACCCCCTGAACTTCAACGAATTTGACAGCCTTCGTTTATATATGCCATTCTCATTTAAGTGACGGTGGCTGCAAAAATACACCACATGGCGACGCTGTTTCTCCAGCGGTGAATCCTAAACAAGTGACAGTCAAATAAAATAAAACTAGTGGTATATGTATAGCTACTTTCATAGTACATCCAAATACCACACAATGTGCTTCAAATAATGAGATAAAACGAACACGCATCATATATATATATCATATATAACATATATATATATATATATATATCTATATATATATATATATATATATATATATATATATATATATATATATATATATATATATATATATATATATATATATATATATATATATATATATATATATATATATATATATATATATATATATATATATATATATATATATATATATTGTACAATGACACAAAAAATATTCTTTAAAAAAACAATTTGAAGCTAATATAACAACAACAAAAACATTTTGAGAAAGGTGACCTCACTGTTTTAGGGGTGTTTTTCTTTAAAACTGTCAGCAGTAAAACATGATTAGCGAAACTGCAAAACATAAGGAAAATGAATTGTGACAACAGAAATACGAGTGTGGAGGTCATTTTATTTTTTTTATGTTCCTCAGTATTAGCTGCATGCTCTTTGTTGGGATGCTACACTGAAAGAACATTATTGTGTTTGCCCTTTGCTTTTAGACGCACATTCAAAATGTCAAGATGGTCAAACAAATCCACGTAGAGAACTACTGTTTACTGATTTCATGCTGTGCCTTACATTCATGGAAAGGCACCAGCCTTGAGACTTTTTCATTCATTCATTCCTTCATCTTACGTTCCACATATTCTGACAAATGGTCGCAGGGATGCTGGAGCCTATTCCAGCCAACTATGGGCAGTTGGCGAAGGACACCTTCACTTTGTTGCCAGCCAATCACAGGGGCACAACGAAATACTAACCATTTACACTTAACTCATACTTATGGACAATTTAGAGTGTAAAATTATCTTAGCATGCATGTTTTTGGAATGTGGAAGGAAACCAAAGTATCCACAACAACCTGGGCCGGAGTTTGGATGTTCTCCCGGGGCTTGCGTGGGTTTTCTTTGCGTATTTCGGTTTCCTCCCATGTCCCAAAATCATGCAGAGTAGGCTGTTTGGACACTCTAAATTGCTCCAAAGTACCAGCGTGCGTAATTGGTTCTCTGTCTCCTTGGGCCCTGCGATTGATTGGCCACCATTTCAGGTGGTCTCCCGCCTGGTGCCAACAGTTACTTGGGATAGGTTCCAGCACCCCCTGCAACCCTTGTGAGGATAATAAATGAATGAGATTCATACAACGTGTGCAAAACTCATACATAGTACCATGAAACTGAGGTTGTTGATAGATCCTGGAACAATATTACCATTTCTGGGGGTGTAAAAGTCATAACAACCCTAAAATGAGCTGCCATATGTAAAGAATTCGTAAGACCTCAGCAAGTTTTGAAGGCGCTGGATGAATAGATTTCTCAAAGAATCTCAGTCCGGCTATTTTTTTGCAAATGTACTGTATATTTGGTCACAAATGTTCATTGCCACCAGGAATGGTTCCTCCCGCACAAACAATGAGTCGGTTTCTGTGCGTAAATCCACCAAATCAAAGACGTCTAAGTGCTTCGAGTTGCATCGCGCCAATATACCTTCATTCACCGGGTATCTGATTTTGGTCGTGTTTGTCAGTGAAAGAAGCGTTTTGGACCAAAATCATATGTTCAATCACTTTTGAACAGACCATTTTCAGTCACCAAATTTTTATTCATCTCACATGAGCTGAAAAGCAATTGTTTTTTAGATTGGTGGCCAGAAAGGAACAAGATTGGGGATTGCTTGTTGTCTAAAATCTGAGGTAGTAGCGTGCTCTTGTTGTATTACACCTGCTTTGACTCGATGATAAACCTCACTGAGGTTCTGAGTGATAACACAGAGACCGATGATCTGAGGTATGATGCATGAAAAGATTAAGTCGTGCGAGCTGTGTAGTGATTTGAAATTTGAAATGTATCAAGCCTGCTGTGTGCGATCATTTAAGACAAATGCAAATGACACACACACAGTTGGAAGAAGATATATTATGCTTGAAACTTTTATTAGTTTGTCTATAATGAGGTCAGTCCCTCTGCTTTCAATGAACATCTACAGTGGTCTGTTGAGATGCTGTTCATTTTATTTCCATCTGTCATGTTGATCAGGCAAGACTAAAAACAAACATAACACTGCGACACAAAGCATCGCGACCATTGAGACAAGTCTGTGTGTGTATTTGCAATAAAAAATGGCGAGTACACTGGGAACGTGTTGCGGTCCCCAAGCTAAAAGCTTGTGGTTTATTTAAAGATTTCTTTATCTTCATTTATGAAGGACTTGAAGGAAAATCAAGGGAAGCCAGAGTTTTTAATTCCCACTCTAACAATCATATACCCCTTGTGCAACATAAAGTCTTGCCTGCATTTCCATTTGTGTCACAGAACAACTGAGCAAGTAAGTGCCGGTATGAAAGAACTGCAATTATTTTGAACATTTTTATGTCTACGTTTCATTGTGTAAACTTTGCTTAGAATATAAGAGTGAGCAAATACTGGGGTTGGGGTTGTCTGACTGAGGAAAACACCTGCATGAATTACCCCTTGTTTTCCATAAATGTCCTATCCAAAATCCATGAATTGGATTTACAAATGAAAAAAAATGGTTGTTATAATTGTGTCATTTTGGAAAGGTGTATGAATTTGAAGGTCCAAAATTAAACTACTCAATGAGCAGGTATTTTTTTTCCATCAGAAAAATAACTTCATTGGTCATAGAGCCAATTAGTGGCACCAGTAAATGACTGGAATTTGGATAATTAAAAATGTTCCTCATTTTGAATTTTAATTGATGAGTGTTTAGTGCATTGGCCTCACAGTTCTGGAGTGATGGGTTCAATCCCAGGTTTGTTCTCTTGTGTGAAGTTTGTGTGTTCTCCCTGGGCTTGTGTGGGTTTTCTCAGTTTCCTCACATATTCCAAAAAACATGCATGGTAGGCTTGTGAACACTCTAAATTGCCCCTAGCTATACGTAAATGTTTTTTTTTCATATCCTTATGCCCTGCGATTGGCTGACCAAAAATTCAAGGTGTCCCCCGCCTATGGCCCGAACTCAGCTGGGATAGGCTCCATCACCCCCCGCAACCCTTGTAAGGATAAGCGGTACAGAAAATGAAAAAGTCCATTCTCCAAACTTTGCAAAATGTCATTGATGTGGACAATGCCGGTGACAATCAGTAGGGCCACATTGGCCAAGCTGACGACCTCTGGGTGGCTCTAGCGAGCCAATTTAATGTGTGCATGTTGTTACGCAGTGTTCCTGCGATGGCATTTACTTGCGAAGGATAAATACTCTGCATTCAACCCAGCAGGGTTATGTTCTAGAAAACATTTAAAAGAGCAGATCAGTCATATTAGCGCGCACCGACTCAGCTCTGCTGTCAGCCAATTAGCCTCAATTGATGTTGCAGCAACACGTAGCGTCGTCGTTCTCACGAGGGCACGCTTTTTACAGCGTACTTGTACATTACAACCCAGGGATAACAAGGAGAAATTATGACTTGTTTGTTTGTTTAAATCAAAATTTCCACTCCACATTGTAGCAAAAAGCATCTCCACTGTGGCTTTAACATATGTTTACAATTTGCTAGGCAGAGAATCAGTATGGCTCTGTTTTTCTGCTATGCAAATTTTATTTAGCAGAGAGAACAACTAAAAGTGCACCAGTACACGGTGTATGGATTCTACTATGTATTCCGCCAACAGGGCCCTAGTTGTTGAGTGAGAGGCGAGCAATAATTTAGTGTTTTAGTGTTACTATATTGCACAATTAAGCAACTGCACTGCACTCAGTACTCATTGCATGAACACATTTTTTGGGGGATCGAAAGTTGACTTCAGCTAAGCTTTTAGCAACATCATTCCACCACCACTTGTTGAGAAATTATCCTTTAATGCTATTCCATGCTTTGGATTTTTAACACAGTCACCACAGCCGAGCCATGTTGGTCAGAATGACGTCAAGACTCAATCCCCCTGATTACTGGCCCCCACTCGGCTCTTTTTTTAAGCTCCCTGCCTTTCACACTATTTCACACTACTTCTGTGCCAGATTCCGGGAAAATAGGATTACATTTTTTTTAAAATGCCATTACAGTAGTGGCACTCATAAGTGAATGTGAGAAATCAAAATTTTTGTGTAAAAAAGACAACCTGGAACCGAAAATTGACCGGAATAGAAAATTGACCCCCAAGAAGTAGCAACCTGAACACACCTCACCACATTAGTGGCACTGCAATGGTGAAAACAACAAGTTCCTTAGAATAAAGAGCATGCACACAATCTTCATCCTATCAGCCAGACAGCTAAGCGATCTTGTTTTGGAATTGTTGGCTGTGTTGCTCTGTCACTTTTATCTGCATCTACCCCACGATTGCATCATGAACTGTCAGGGGTTCTTCCCTTTCCATGTTCAAGCTCAGCCGGGCTCCACTGCTGTCAGATATGCTGCTATGTATTGCCAAAACAATATTAAAATGAATATTGTCATCATTTTTGTTATCTATAACTACTACCATCACATATTAAGCATTTACCATGTCTGGGTAAAAATTCAGGTTCTGATCATAAGACTCCATAAATCTTTATGACTGGCTACGCTCGGGTAGAACATGCAAACTCCACACAGCCAGGATCGACCTAGAATCGAACCCACGGCCCCAGAACTGTGAGGCGCGAACCACTCATCCGCTGATCCGCCTGTGTTGGAAATTGTTTATATCAGCCAGCAGTATCGAAATTTGATAAACAGGTATAAACAATATTTATTCACACAAGCACTCAAGCAACCCCTCAGCTTAATCTGCATTCCTCTCCCCTCATCAAAGGTGACCCAGAGTCAGGCTTTTATGGAAAGCTGAGTGCATTATAGTTGTTACATTAGATATAATGAGTTGATGCATAGAAAACTTGGCACTTAATTTTTGCATCAATAAAGTTAGGGACTCTGCCAGAGTTTGACAGATTATGCATTGAATTAAAATGCTCTCAGTCAAATGATAGTAGATGTTTAAAAGGAATATTGAATACCGTCAGGTAATGGAAGTTCTAAATAAATAACAATAATAATTTCCCCTACAGCCTTGCTGCTACTGAAATGTGTTTAAGATTGTTCAGGATTGTACTGTTATAAACAAAATATTGAACTAGAAGGATTGGCGCTCGTGTTTTAGTATTATTGACGCAAATAGATGTCCAATCTATGTTGAGCGGGGGGCTTGGTCGCTACCATTCGCAAGCAGCGTCTCCCAATCAAAATGGATTGAAAGTCGAATTGTGTCAATGTGTTCAGCTCCCCAAAACATTGTTCATCACTTTGACTATTTAATATATTGTATATTTGTTATGTTTCTCTTTAAATCCCTGAAACTCATTGTATTCTGTTTTTATTTATCCTTTTATTTTGACAACAAACCCCAATATATTTGAAATTCGGGGATGCCGTTGACCTTTGAGGTCACTTTTATTCCAGCATATTCCAAAAATCACCTTAAGTAAAAAAAAAAAAAAAGTACCCTCCCTGCCTCAATTAGCTTTGACGAGCACTCACAGATAAAAAGCTTTCCTTTAGAGCCCAAACATTTCTTTGAACGTGGAGAAATGGGTTCATAAAATAATGAAAGGCATTTGGACTAAATGGATATTTATGCAGTATTTTTTTGCACGACATATGTATATCCACTTTAGAGGCAAGTTGGGTCCAATTCCAAAGTTTTGGGAAAGTGGGCTGGAGTTTGTTTAAATGATGCCTGCATATGAGGAGGACTTTAATGGTTTGCACTCTTAATGCATCTTCAATGTGTCAAGCATACCAAGCAGTGTGAACGCATACAGTGGCTTGTTTCCACAGCAACATACTGACCCGAACTTTGCTCAAGACAATATCAAATTACCCAAGTACTTTTGAATCATTTTAAGCAAAAGAATTGAAGTACATATGTAAATAAGCCTGATTAATGCTTTCTAACCACTGTAATCATAGCAGGAATGTTATAAGCAGAGTCAAATCAAGCCACAAGGCATTAACTCCAACTCTGCATTTTTTAGACCTCGGACAATAGAGAGAAAATGCCTAAGCTAAAAAAACAAAAAACAAAAAAAAAAAAACTAAATTCAATTGCCTATCAACCAATTCAGGACAAAGCCCACCTTCTGCACACAAAAATGGGAAAAGGAAAAAGTTTGTGAATGGCCCGCTCATTGTTTTAGTTGTTGATAAACAGAAGATCATGCACGTGTCTGTTAAGTGTTCAGTTGTATTTTTCAACCAAAACAGCAAATCTGGATCTCAGATTTATTGCGTCCACTGAGGTTATATGGAAATAATATTTCAAACAGACTCACTCGCCTTTCAAACGTAAATAAACAAAGATAATGTACCGTATTTTCACGACTATAAGGCACACTTAAAAATCTTAAATTTTCTCCAAATTAGACAGTGTGCCTTATAATCCAGTGCGCTTTATATATGGAAAAAACAGAAAACCAAAAACGAAAAACCACCACTGTCGGATATTAAAAAAACACAAACGCCTGAACTGAAACAATACTCTTTAATATGCTGATGCCATCTTAGTTTACAAAATATTCCATCATATAGCTCCTCCCCCACTGCAAGATTTTATACAAAAAAAATCCAAAAGATCAACAATGGCTGGCTCTAGAGGTGACTTTGTAGTGAGTGCTTCATACCTGGAAGTCAATAGCAATTACCGTATTTTCACGACTATAAGGCGCACTTAAAAGTCTTAAATTTTCTCCAAAATAGACAGTCCGCCTTATAATACAGTGCGCCTTATATATGGAAAAAATGTCATTCATTGAGGGTGCGCCTTATAATGCGGTGCGCCTTATAGTCGTGAAAATACGGTAGTTGTTTTTCCTCTGAAAAACCTAGCACTGTAAACATCTGGAAAAGTTGGTGAATATGAATGCCGATGAGACCTTATTGGATGGATAGGAGCTCTTAGACGTGGTTGTGTGAACCTAAGTCATTATAAGATGGCTCAAGATACAGGCTTGACCCCCTTCCAACACTTCCGCATTCATGAAGGACTCTACTGCTTTAAGCGGGTCCAAAGGCCGTTTTACTGCAGAGCAAATTAGAACACATGAGGGAGAAGCATTACTGGGCAAAACACGGACATTGCCACTGTGTCCGTTACCTTATAAGCCCTTACTTTCACTAAGGTGTGTTAAAGAAATCACGGGGGAGGACGTGACCGCAACAAACGTTCATTCATGGGGTGACGCACAGCCAAATCCAATTCAAATTAGGCTTTGCTTTAATAAGGTTTTGTGTTCATCCTCCTCGTCTGCAGAGTTTTTCAGCTGAGATAGTAATTAAGTTTGGAAAGACTTCCGTTCTTCTAAACAACACTGATTTATTTGATTTGAAGCGTGTCCACTTAGGCGGCGGATTCATTTGATGATCGCAATGTGTGTTTGTGTTTGGAGGGAGGTGTAAAAGGGATTTGTTCCAAATAACTTACATCCCCTCTGTGATTCGCTGATTAGCAATAGCTTAAGTCTGTGGGCCAAGCACAGCGTCGAAAAGTTCATAGTCCACGGAAATTGTGGAAGAAAAGCCGTCATCATGGCCCAAAAAAACAACAGTAAGTTTTTTAATTTTTTTTGAACTTTGCACACAATTGAGTTAGGCATTAGTCATCTAGTTATTCTATTATTTTTTATTGTGTGTGTGGATTTTTTTCTTCCAAACTATCTAGAATAGAAATGGCTTTGATAGAACAAGTTATTTTGGCAGCTTACATATCCATACCTATCAATTGCTCCCCTTATTAATGGTTGTAATTCTCCTTTTAAGTGATTAAAAAAAACGTACATTGGTAGATATTTACTCACATAGGGTGCACTTTAAAGTATAGAATTTTCTCCAAAGTCGACCGGGTGCCCAATCAGTATGGACTAAATTCAAGATTCTGTAGATGTCGCTGTATGACGCTGACAGCTTGACTCTCTGGGCATATTGCTTGCTGATGCGCTATATTTATATAGTGAAAAGGCAGACGTGTGAAAGAGGAATGCCCATACGCATATCATGCTGAAAGCATGACAATATATGCAGTCGAAGTTGACAAGGCTTAGAGCTGAAATGGGTAAAATGAGATCAATTTTACAACAAAAAAACATTTTTTTTTTAAATGAGTAAACCAACATCTAAAATATGGGAAAGGCATATATAAGTTGACTCATGATGAAGGTTTTTCAAGCTTTAAAGCTGACCCACTAAGTTTTGCCTCCTACTTTCCAGTCCAGCTGGCCATCAGGGAATACCGGCCTTCCGATCAAGCTATGGTCACAGAGCTATTTCTTGACAGCATCCGCGAGAACATATACCCGGCCTTCTTCAAATCCATGAGCCACTCGGACCACGTGGGGGTGGCGCTGAGCATCTCCATGGCCGGCTACGTGCTGGGAGGCAGCTCGTACTTTCAGGCGCTACTTTTCGGCGCAGCCTGGGCAGGGCTCATCTACTTTTGCTGCCATGAGATCTATGAGGGCTACATGTTGAGAAGGCTCACCACAGACATGGCTGACATCCAAGCTAACTACCTCACCAACCCAGATAATGGCTTCTGGGTTGCGGAGGTAGGAGACAACGAGACGTCCAGGGTGGTCGGCATGGTGACGGTTAGGGCGCAAAGGAGAGTGGAAGACGAGCACCACGGCAACTCGAACGGCGGTGTGGGGACGGGATCGTCGGCCGACGGAAGCGGAGATAGCGGCGAGATGTCCCACTTGGCGGTGGCTTTCCTGTGGCGTCGTAGGAAGCTGGGCTACCAACTGACCCAAAGGGCATTGGAGTTCTGCAAAGAGCGGGGCTTCGCTCGCCTTATACTGGATGTCAGCTCACCACAAACGGGGGCCATGTCCCTCCTACGAAAAAATGGCTTTATTCAGACGTCGTCCCACAGTAACACCCATGGCAATCGCTGGATCTCCAAACTGGCCAGAATCAGTGTGTTGCGCATGGAGAAATTCCTCTAAAAGACCTCTTCAAATTGGGATGGCGCAGCACATTATTTCACTTCAATGCTAAAAAAGAAAAAAAATGGTCTGTAATGGCTCAAGCAGGGTCTGCGACTCAAAGAAATGCCACGGCAAAATCAATTACCGGCCCACCGTACGAAATAAATTCCTGCTCTCAAGTAGACGCCTCTTTTTGTACGGTCGAGAAATGAATGAATGAGAAAAATCATTGGAATCTCTTTTTGTGACCATCTCAAGTTAGATCTTGTGTAGGTTTGTACAGTTGTGACTATCAGCCGCTTTTTTAAAGAGGGCGCTTTGCACTGGTGTGAGTGTAATAATAGCCCTCTCCATTGCTGCCACTCACTAGTCAACATCTCATCCCCTTAAAATGAGCGGTCGCACTGGTTGTACATCACTTGATGGAAAAGGAAACTGATTTGAAGGAGTCGAATCAAGCAAAGAATGAGGGAACTGCCAACATAGTCCAGAGTTAGGCGATATTCAGTTTTCTATGGTGGTCGTTGACCTGTGTTGTCAGTTGCCTCTCTTCCCAATAGCGGAATGATTTGAAAAATAAATCATAAAAAATAATGTTCCATTAGTTAATTTCTACAAAAACTCAAACGGTTTAATGACCTCCGTTTAAATATTAATGAACGATGAGGTGTAATTAAGCGCAAAACATCTTTTTGCACTCAATGAACAAAAAAACAAGTTTAAATGATGTCATTGATCTTTTGACAGAACTAAGATTCGATCTAAAAAGGCAATCATAATGGCCATTCCTCAAATAGAAAAATATCTTCAAGGACAAGCTGCTTCTAAGTTGTGTTCAATACATTCACAGTGGTCATAATGTGCAATTCTGCAGTTGACGGTCGAGTGTTAAGGAGAAAAAGTAGTCCTATTTGGGAAATCGAAAATAAAACAAAAGCTCTGTCAAATGTCCTCATGGACCTTTATACAGGCAGAAAAGAAAGAACACATTTATTCCATATGGAACAAACACGAGTGGTCGTGCTAAAACAAACTAAGGTGAAATTTCTTTCCCCAACACTTCAATTCATTATTTAATCACAACACCAAAAATGGTTAGATTCCACAACACTGAAAAAAATGGCACAGACTATGTATGGATAGATTTAATATACAAATTGTGCTTATTTATGATTTTTTTAATGATTTAATATATTTCACCAATAAATATGTGATGGTATTTAACATCATCAATCATTAAAAATTAAGACTTGGTCCTTACATCATATTGCACTTAGGGTATACTGTGTGCTTGATTAAGCTATTTTATTTAATTATTCATTTGATTTCTAATCTTAACAAATGTTTCAGATGTGTGTATGCACTGCAGTTGAACCCACAACCTTAGACTGCAACATTGTTGACCTTTCCCTGGACGCATTGGGTCTGACTGCAGATAAAAAAATGTTATTTCAACAAGCCACACAAAGCATTTTTTCATTCTTAACCTGTCCTGTTCAGCTTCTTAGACATGAAAATGTGTAAATCTGAATGTCTTTACAGGGAGGACCAGGTTTAATGTGCCACGTGGGAGTTTCCTGGAGTCCCGTCATTATATTGCTTTAATTATTGAGAGAATGCAGCAGGACAGAAAAGGTTTTATGTGGAGGCTCAGAGAAAGAAGGAAGAGTAATACAATGAAGATGGTGGCAAACTTGACCACTTTCTATATAAATCAATACAATTTGCAAAAGGCCAGCACTTGTAAGTTTTTACTTCCAAATCTTTTCACTTCTGCAAAGTTGATGGAATTTATTTACAAAATGTGTTCATATTCATGTTAGCATCCAGCCTTTAGATTCATAAAGGCAAAGTTGAGTCATTATCCTCTATGTAGTGGGACTTGTGTTAATTAATATCAATGCAACACTGTGATGTGTTAGCACTGTAATGAGTGTCTTTATCATTAAATATCTAGTTGCGGTCAAAAAATGTAGTGATTTATTAGATTGATTGTTCCTATCCAACCTGTCCATTAATCTGAAAATCATTCTTTTTTTTAATACAATAAATGGAGAAAAAACATGGTGGAAAAGAAAAACAACATTTAAGCATCATTTTTTTCTGGTAGGGTCTCACACGTCAATTTAGGTGTAGACTTCGGTGTCTTCTGTGTAACATCGGGGAGACCAAAATCCACAAATGTGTTCAAGTCTATGCACAACAATGCTAGTCTCTCTACAATTCATCGAACATTGAAGTGTCATTCTATTGTTCTACGGGCCAGTCAAATGTGAGAAAAGAGTAGTTCAATCATTTGGGTTGGGGGAGAACTTCATGTTAAGCCTCTTTCCAGGGAGAAGTTGAATCCATCTACCTCAGAGGAATTAATGCCAACGCTCTTTTAAGACCGCATAACTCTTTGCTTAAAATACCAATGAAAAATGCAATAGTGTCAGGACATTGGGAGGTTTAAAATTCCTTGGAGCTAAGAGAAAACCGTGTGTGTGTGTGTGAGTGTGTGTGTGTGTGTGTGTGTGTGCATACTTGTGTGAGTATGGCATACAAAGAGGATAAAGGACTGGGTATAAGACTTTGACATTGAGGTCAGTCTATGCTATGAAATACTGATATTCAGATTTAATGACAAACAAAAGGGCTACAGGTGAGTTTCTATTCGAGTCATTTTTTGACTTTGTGGGTGAATTTGATTTTTTTTTTCTTGCAGTTTTGTATTTTATTGTGTAATTGAAATTCATGTATTTGGGAGCAGAAGAAACTTTGTTCTGTGTGCTCCATAAATCACTTAATGAGGAAAGTTAGGGTTACATTGTTTGAAAATCAAAACAGCATTACAACCTTCATTACATATAATTTGCATTTATGGAAAGACATGTTCAAATAAAACTAATGATAACAGGGGAGGTTGTTGGCAGAAATTAATGCAGATGACTTGATCTAAAACTAAAACAAAAAAACCCTCTTAATACCTCATAAAAACACCATAAAATCCAAGACAAACACATCTAGCAACTAATATGAACAAAAAAATGCACAGGATGACGCATGGGCAATGGCAACAAGTAAGGCAATATTTCGACACCTTTCCCTTGGCTGGCCTGATTTTAAATGTCGTCCTGACGAGATGGGACGCAGGTGTTATACAGGGTGCTCCGCCCACTGCCACACACCTGGAGCGTGTCATGGAAAATTACAAGCAGCCAGCAGCAGAACATGACACAGATAGTACCATCCTGCATTTAATCTTTTATTTCTTTGCAGGTTTTTAATCATTCAAACAACACGTGGCACAAAGTGTTTTTTTTCTTTCACTTTTCATATCTTAAAATGTCTTATTAGACAAACTCATTGAAGGATGGAAGTTAATAATGGCTCCAAAAACAAAACAAGAAACCAAGAGGAGCTAGACACAGCCACAGCCTGTCAAATATTCTAGTAGAGAGAGGTAATGCATCAGATTATATTCTGTTTAAACAAATCATGGTTGCAGACAGTGATGCTCTCATTTAGTTTGAAAATCAAATGAATTCTCCATAAACCTACTTTCTGATAGACATTTAAGTCTCACGGCCATAATTTAGGCCAGCTGGGTCAACGTGTGAATGTCTCTTTTTCAGAATTAAAAGTATAATATAGTATATAATACAGTTAAACTTTTTCCAAATCACTTTATTGCTCTTTATTTTGAACACCTAATAATCAGGGGATGAGTTTATCATTGAATAATTCCAATGTTTTCCCATTTTATCACAATTTTTATTCTTGGTGGCGGTGTTTTTTCAATTAGGCGTCTTTTTCAGATGGCATATTTTGGTACAGGTACATACAATTGTTAAAAAAAAAAAACGTTCTCTCTCTTGACTGTTGGAGACCAACATCGAATATTTTCTGCCAAACTCTCCCAGTTCAAAGTGGATTGGGCGTTGAACAAAAATCATTTGCATTGACTTGGACATGGTCACCACAAACAATAACAAACAAAATAACAAGGAGGTAAGAAGGATTTACTGACCAGATTGTGAAGCATAGAAGCCATGATGCGGTGAGGCATATTAAAGCTTTGACAGGACCAGCTGTTTTGTTTTTCTCACCACTGGATTTGTGGTTTTCATTCATTACCCCGTACGTGCTTCACTGTATTCTTTTGAGCATGTTTCTTTTTTTAATGCTGCATGTGTCGAGGGTTGGACTTGAATGCGTTTTGACTATATTTCGACGTGTTTGTACGTATAAAAATAGAGAACTAAAGAGGGACAAGAAGAGCATTCCTAAAAAGTAAATCCTCATAAAAATTGACTATTGTGGAATGAACAAAAGGTGTTAGCATCCCATTCCTCCTATTGGATTGAAAAGGGGTGCTTTTTAAATTTTACAACTATGATTTCTCTAAGTAATTTTTGAGTGTGTCCAATTAATAATGGCTGGAAACAGTGACAGGCACAAGAAGAGTTCTGTTCTTTATTCAAGGCGATTAGTAACCTTGACTTTTACTTGGAAGAGCATTAAATAATACATTGGTATCAAGATCTTAGCGCCGACAGCATGAGCAGAACTCATCTTTCCGCTATAATGATGTGAATGATAATGATCTTGTTTACCTACAGTACGTTCCAGATACATAAAACAAAGAACCACAATAGGTTAGCACTAAACAAAAGTATTCTGTTATTGATATTTGATTTCATAGGACAACTACGATTTACACAAGTGGATGTTTCTGTATTTTGTCTGTGGATTATTTGAAATTTTACACAGGTGACATAATTTGCCCTCCCTTTCGAGGATGACAATTCCCGTGATTTGAGTTTCCAGAGAAGTCTTTTTTGTTTAAACCCTCCAGACTAAAATGGTGACACGCTGCACACAACAATAGGCGTAATGAGGAACCAGATGATCAAAAGACCGCTTGCAGGACTAGAAGAAGAAAAAAAAGCAACTCAATCCTCTCAGCAGGCATCACGGTTAGCCCTTTTTGTAATTCCTGCCGAGTCGGCCCAAAGGTTCCTTCTAATGTTGCCTGCTTGTCAACATTCCTCAGCAGCTCCTCTCACCTCATCCTGAATATAATGCTGACAATGCCCAAAACACTTTGAATCATACGATTTGCTGCTGTTTGGTTATGCGGCTAGCATTCATAATTGAAATGGATCTAGATTTTAAGCTAATGTAGAATGAGAGGACTAAACATCTCCCACGTGGCCAAAAAAAATACATTCATACTAGATAAATTGAATTCAATTTTTATTGTCATTATACAATTACAATGTGATTTAAAGCTTACATCACGAAGTGCGCAAATGACAACAACAAACAAACAAATAAATAATCAATAATAAATAAATGGGTAATCCATGCGAGATAAGCAGAGGGGAGCGGTCTTCTTTTGAGGTCCAGGATGAGTTCCATGGTTTCAAAGAGGTTCCTTAGCCAAGTTATTGAGTGCACCACTCGCTGAGTCTATAGACACAATAACAAACAAACAAACAAACACATAATGATGAAAAAGCATCAAGAAATAGTGATACATAAATAAGTGTCCTTGAGTCTGTTTGTCTTGGCTGTTATGGCTCTCTAGCGCCTTCCAGAAGGCAGCAGTTTGAAGTGGTGGAAGACAGGATGTGTTTTGTCCTTTATGATACTCTCTTCTCTTCTCATAATTGATTTTAATGTAACCATTCACGCTCACACAGAGTTTTGTTTTTGCTATGCTTTTCATAACTTGAAATGTTCAAGAATTATAACAAAACATAGATTGACAAACTGTGTTTCATTCATTGTTTGTAGTTGTACACGGAGGGTCATCGTCATCAACAACTGAATCAAGTGATCAACTCCTCAACAACCTGTCCAGAAGACTTATCATGAGCCGGATTATTTGATTCAGGTGTGTTGGACAGAAAAATATGGAAAACAGATTGGATAGTTGCTCTTGAGGACCAGAGTAAATGACAATTTTTTAAATATTTCTTCAAATTTATGAATTAGCCTGCTCACCCACTTTGCAACTTTAAAAAATAATTCAACACAAAGGGACAGACAAATGCAAAAAATCTAATTAGCTTCATTCATCAAATGTGACAAGAGTGCATTGTAAATGCCTCAACAGTTAACTGCAAAGTTACAACATCATTTTTATTCCACTTTCAACTGCAATTTGCTGGCCACACTCAAGATTTGACATTATTTTGACACCCCTTGTTGTAGGCTGTGTTTTCAAATGCAAACGTCATTGTTAAGATCAGACAATGTTTTCACCCCAGCGCGTGGAAACATGCATTATGTGTGAGCGCAATCAGAAAGTTTGAAAAGCTATCATTTGGGTAAA
This sequence comes from Stigmatopora nigra, assembly GCF_051989575.1. NCBI lineage: Eukaryota > Metazoa > Chordata > Actinopteri > Syngnathiformes > Syngnathidae > Stigmatopora > Stigmatopora nigra. Next base: position 13,660,018 of record NC_135508.1, read on the forward strand.
AGAGCTGTTCTTTGCCTTTTGAGTTATTTCCTTCTGATTTTCTGAGGCAATAAGTGAAGCTCTGCGACAATTTATCACTTGTGACAGCAATCCTGTCTTGAAGCTAGGACTTTTTTTCTTTTTAAACACATTCAGACTTGACTTTGATTTATTTTTTTCTGCTCAAACTCATGAATGCCAAAGGAAGAATTTGTTTTCATGTACACAATATTGGGATTACAATGTGAATGCCTTTTCCCTGCATAATGTTGACACAGGCGTACATGCTAAATGTTGTTTTTCATTTTTAACTTCTAAAGTGATAAAAGGGGTAAATGTGCATTACAGGCTAACCATTCAAAAATCATCACTGGTCTTATTTAATTCAGTAATTATTTTATTCCCATTAGCTCAAGCTGAAGCCATCGCTATATATTCTTTCCCAATTGAAAGACTTCTGGGGCACCTCACATGACGAGGTTTCTTATTATCCTGTTGATTCGACGAAAATGATAACATTACACAAATAACGCAACCACCGCCCTTTAATTTGTTGTAATATTGTAAAATACTGTCAATATTTTGCTATGGTTTCATTTTCTATGACCTTACATACTGACTGTGTCTGTCACAAGGTTTTTAATACTTCACTGTGAGCTAGTCATGCACCCCTTGTGACCTTAGACCACCATCTAACAAGCAAAAGTTCAATGGGGTATTGAACAAGCCGATCACGTACAAGAGCTGCTGCTAGAAAAAGGCAACACAGTGTGTCCTTTGACACTATTAACATGTACATATTTTTCCAAGTGAGGTTGTCCAACCACATCAATTAGTATATATGTCAAACTCTTCTTGATTCAATTAATGGTTAGTGTTGATGGTGTTGTTCTAGGGACGCATGCAATATATCAATAATTTGCTTTTAGTGTTTGTAAAATTACATGGCGACAGTTCCAGGGTCGAAGGTTCGATCCGCACACTCACCGAATCCAAGCGTGCTGTTTTCTCCATTTTTAAAAGCCTTATTGAAAATTCTCCTTAATTGTTTCATTCAGTCAAATTTGTCAGGGTTGTTAAAAGTGTTTCTACTTTAGCTTAATCCAACAATATATGAATTTTTACTTCAAGTTTGCTATCCTTTTCAGTATAAGCATATGTAATTGTGTAAAAAGACCCCATATAAGTTCTGGTTGAACTCTGACATAAATGTCTACACTTAAATTCATGCACAAAAGTAATAATTTTGATTTTTTTTATACCAATATTTCAGCACAGTACCCCTTTTAATAACTGGACACAATGGGGGGTGACTTTTTTGCCGACATGTTCTGTCAGAGAGCTGTGGTATTGTCCCTTAATGTCACTAATGCAGGCGTGTAATGGACTACCCTCCTCTCTTTTCTTATTACAACTATCCTTTACCAGAGAAAAATGGTCTTTATAACATGGCTTGTCACGGTGACACGCAAAAGATAATCAATGGCAGGGCGAACCCAAATGTGGGAAGACAAATCGATCAATGCCTGCTGTAATCACTGCATGATGTCCTTGTTTGGTAATCTTGCCATTTTGCCACAATTCACAGGGAATGCAACGGGTAGGTACGGACAGAGACCATAACATGACAGTCAGGTCAATTATAAATTATTTTCTTTCAGACCGTGTGCCCCAACTGGTAGCAAACTAGCTCAAACTGAACGTTGACCGTCACCTCGGCCACAGAAACAAATGCAAAGCGCCCGGGATAAATTATGTAGAAAGCCAGAACCCAGAATGTAACATCACTGCTGAAACGACATACTATTTTGACATTTTCAATCACTGAGCAACTGTCATTGATGTTGAAGGTTTCACGACCAGAGCAGCACAAAATATTTTATTTCAAAAGTTCTTGCCTTTGCATGTGCACAGAATTTCCAAGACCGACTTTGAAACACCACTCCTCCGCATTATTAAAACGTCCGATTGATAATCGGCCCCAATATTTGGCAATTTGACGGATATTGGTATCTGCCTTTTTTAATTTTGACTGGCCAATAAGGAGAAATCAATTTAAAATTGCTTCTCTTCTCTCTCCTGCCTGATGTTCCATCCTATCATAATCGACGTGTAATTAAATATAGTTATATGAAGTTCAGGGCTTACATTACTTTTTTACACCAATGTTTACACTACCGCTGCAAATGAATATCGGCCCATAATATCGGTTATCAGTCTCCTCTAACTACTACTAATAATCCTTATCAATCCTAAAAAAAACACATCAGTCGATCTCTAATCTGTAATTGTGTCAGTCATGAAAATTGAACCCATGTTCAGTCTTTCTCCAAGAAATGTTTTCAATGCTTTGATTCCATGGCAAGATACATCATCATATTTCACATGATACAGGATGTCACTGCTGAACACCTGTTAAATCTATGGAGTGATAAGATTGTCAAAAAAAACCTCTATATCCATATATTGAAGCCGTGACAACTGCAATCTCCTCTGTGTACTTACCTGCCATGCAGCCCCATATGACCAGTGAATGTGGGAAATTTGCACGCTTCCTGCATTTCATTGAAAAGACACCAAACCAAAGACTCTAGAATCATGATAACGTGGATTTATGACTCATCACTGAGCATTCATTTTGTCCTATCATCTGCGGTCCATGATTTTTTTTATTTCACCCACTGTAGCCTTGTTTTTTTTCTAATTATTAGTAGAGTAGGTGAACCTTTTTTGTATATGAAATTCCATTTCCTCTAAGTCATTTCTTACAATTCAGTCACAGGCCTTGACTTGGTAGCTGCCTGTTTGCACCTCATTTATTTTGTTGGTATTTTCAAGAAATCTCGCTTTTTCTCTCTTGAGTTGAGTTCAACAAGGTGATTGCGTTTTTTTTCTTCTCTTCACGTACTCTAATAAAATATCACTGACTGCAATGGTTTCCCTACTTGCTTTTTCCCCTCATCTAGTATTTTTTTAATGCATGAATATGGATTTTTCTCTAACCCAGTACTACAATATTTGAATGATCCTCATCCCCTACTGGGAATTCATGCCAAGGGATGACGATTACTGGAACTTTAAATATAATGAAAAACATTCCCTTGTCATCATGTACCCCAACACTTTAGCCTCGTTGGGTTTTGTTTTTCAGCTACTCAAGTCTCTTGATGTTTATAGTATAGTTGCCTTGACAGGAAACAGACCCTGCTATCCTTCAACACAGATTAGACAGTGACTTTTCAGTGTCCCTGTGGTGTCCATGTTAGCTAGCATCATCTTGACATGAAGTAACTCACTCACAGACCCACGCAAAAGTAAATAAGGAGGAATTATTCTGAAAGCAGGCAAGTCATTCGTGGTTAACGTCATGACGACGACTAAGATGAGTAAAGCAGGAGATGACTCGCCCACTCTTAAGTTCGTGTTTAATATACATATCTATATAAATGGTATTTTTCATCAACAAACAGTTGGAGTTTCTTTATTCCGCTAAGGATTAAATGAACCGTAAATCTTGTAAATATAACCACTGGAAGAAATTAAAAGATTAAATTACAATCATAACACCGTAAAAATATATTTTTAAATGCAGTAGCATGAATTATTTTCAGGGAATGGCAGAATGTCAATGAGAATATCATTATTATACTTTATAGAGCAGAACATTAACTATCTAGATTTGATTTTTAAGTTTAAATTTCATAAGGTGCACTCTGATTGGCTGGACACCAATTTGGGGTGTCACCCGCCTGGTGACCCTTGTGAGGATAATAAGTTTGGAAATAAATGATTGAATTTCCTAACCTCATTGCCTATATTGAAATCTGAATGTTAAATTAGCCTTAAAAATAAGACCATGTGTGAAAGAAACTAAGTTTATAAAAATTATCACAACTGCAAGGTTGTATTTTTTATGGAAGAATTTTACATTCTTAAGTGAACTTTTCTTATCAAACTTCTGGAGGAATCGCTCCACAAGGGAGAAAAAAAAGAAAGATAACTGCTTAGGAAAAGAAAATGATCTGCACTAGCTGTAAAATCTCTGTGATTTGATAAAACCTTACTGGAAAAAAACACACCTTCAAATGATTAAGTACAACCCCCAAAAAGTCTCTCTTATCTGTCACACTTAATTCCAAACTGTCTGAGAATAAGCTTTTAATGAAAGGATTTCTTTTTTTTTCAGTTCTTGCCATTATGTTTCAGAATTGATTTACATATTCAACTGTTACAAACCCCCTTTTTGAAATGTCATGTAATTGGTGAATCTACTGGTAAGTCAAAATGCAAATACTAAACAACATTGATCCAATATTGGGCCCTGCGTTTGGCTTGCCACCGGTTCAGGGTGCAAAGAGCTGATACTCAATTTCACAATGTGGTTGGATGTCTTACAATCCATTCATCAAATGATAAAAATCGACTGCATATAGAACCAATAAACTAATACAAATATCTTGGTGGGGGCTACCATTAATTTGAAAATGGATATTCCGAAGCATTTTTTGTCTGCATTTAATTTTACCAAACTGTATTGCATTGAAATTTCTTGACTATAGGATTAAAGTTATAGTTAGGGATGTCATTTTTATACAGTACAATGTGGACAGCTGTGGTGTATATTCCAAGAAATGAAGAAAAAATTGGTGGTTGCCTTGTAGTCCAAAAAATGACAGTACTTCTAATTTTGATAAACATTTTACTTAAAGAGAATGTTTCATAACTTGCCATGCAAGTGGCCACATTTTTAAATAGTTTATGACTTTCTTTTTCAAAACCTTACTTATGCCTTGATATGACCTAATCTTTTGTTCTTTTGGGATTACAAATGACCAACATTTTCACACAGTTTACAATGTCATCAAATGTTTACATTCATATTATTGATTCAAATAGGAATATTAAAAGAAACATTTTGTCTTCATTGCATCTCATTGGTTCAACACGTTACGAACGAATGTTATTCCCAAAAAAATCTGACGAACAAAATGAATAGGGAAATGCACTATGTAATGTACCATAAAACGTATACATTTTATTACCAATTGTTGATGAACTATAACTTTTTTTTTCATGGATATACACTCTAAATTGCCCCTTGTGCCCTGCAATTGGTTGCCCACCAACTCAGGGTGTGCCCCGACTCGGGCCTGGACTCAGTTGGGATAGGCTCCAGCACCCCCTACAACCTTAATGAGGGTAAAGCAGTTCAGAAAATGAGATGAGATATATTTTTGCATGGAAACACAGTTCTATGATAAAAATCTCTATTGACTGTACAGGAGTTGTTTAAAAAAAACATGTTTTAACATTCTCAGCTAATGTGCAAGTGGAGGGCAAAAAATCACGTCTTCAAGTTACATTCACACAATAGTATGATGTTAAATTCAGTTAAATAAGATTGTTTCTTTCAAATTAAACAAGATACATTTGTGGCAATTTCAAGATTTTTCTTTTGTACTTCAAGTACACTCAGCAAGTTCCTATGAAGGACATTCTATAATAACAGAATTATTCAAGCCTTTTCGTGGCCTCTCTGCTACACACACATTTATTTCTCACTTCTATAGCATTTTTTTTTTTTTGCCCATGACTGTATTCGGCTTTCTACCATTTATCCACCAAAGCTTTTGATTCATCCCTATTTTATCGAACAAATGTCTTTCTATAACATATGGGTCATTTCAGCATAACATGTATGGCCAAAGGATACATATATCTAATTTATGTTTACATAAGTCCAGTGATGGATTTAAAAATAAATAAATCATAGATTTGGCGTGTTGAGCAGAGCCTTCAGTTTTTTTTATAAACCCACCTCACATGCCTTTTTTTTAAACATTCTTAATTGTCATACCAGTACAAAAAAAGGTTAAAAATTGGTAAACATAGCTAATTTGGTGAACAAAATTGGTTAACACACGTTTTGCTCATTCATCCTCCTGTATACAGGAATTTTTTGGGGAAATTTTGAGCAACTTTCGAGACATTTTTTTCCCCTTGAAATCCAGTTCAATGTTGAAGGCAAAAGTTAATGATTTGAATTTTTTTTTGTTCGAGATGAAAACAAATAACGTCAGTTTACACATGCGCTGTCATATAAGTGACACAAACACCTGAAATCAAAGAGTATGGATTTGCTAACAAAAATAGCTACATTAAAAAATAATAATAAAAGGGATATTGTAAATTTTGGCCACACCACAGTAACCTTTGTCAGCAGAAAGGCAAATATACTTAGTGTTTAATTTTATGGTCAATGTGAATGACAGAATGGCACTAGCTAAAGAAAGCATTATCAAAAACATATTTTTGTATGTTGTTTGGCAGTCAGCTTTCTATATACGTTTATGGCAATGATACGTGACGAAAGAGAAGTTAGGCAGTTTACAAACTGTTGTTGTTTTCCTATTCTTTTTACAGCGGAAAGACAAGAAAACCAGAAAATGTGGAGAACTGCCATCCCCCAACCAGGTTTCCTTTCTCTAATTTCAAGTAGACTTTGTCCTCCTTCTCCAGATAGAGCAGGACTCCATTCGTGGCAGCCTCACGGGTTACGTCCTTATCCCCCGCAAAGGCGGAGATGACGGGCCTCCCATTTAACATCAAATTTACCTATCAAGCCAGAAACAAGAGTCAAAACATCTTCAAATTGTTCTGTAACACACAAAATACCGCTAAAATATGAGAGATAAAACATGAATTTGATTTTGAAAAGGCTTTTGTTCAAAACTGTGATATCATCTCATATCATTGACTCTCAGACGAGACAGTCTCTTCTTTTAATACAGCTCTTGTAATACCGTAAATTTGATAATAAGCACTTGACATATTTTCCCAGTCTCCACTCCACTCAACTAGATTCTGTTATTTAATCCAACCTTCAGTGTTTTTAGATTTGTGTTTACATTTTTCCTCTTTAAAGTAAATGTGTTTACTTACTCTATGCTAAGTAAGACAGATTTCCCCTGAGGTTAAGAACTTTTACTTGATCCAATTACTGCAACAAACTTGGAATATTTTTTCAATGTAATAATGATATCCAGATTATATATGAAGACAAGCAAATGATCAAATAAGTGGGCAAGGAATTGAATGGTTATGTCATGCTGGTAAGTACTAAGGCTTGTGATTGGTTAAAAAAAATCTTAAATCGCCTGACCGCCAGTTTGACACATGCAGTATCCAACAGCTCTAATAAGCCAGGTGGCTATAATTTTCTATTTCTTTTCAAAAAGTCACCAATCAATGCAGTATATAACTTATTTTTATATATATGTCAAAAATAAGAACAGGTATTCATCGCAACAATGATTGTACGAGAATGTTAACCGTTGCTAAGCCTACAGTAAAATATTTCTAAATAGAACAGCAAAAAACAATGAAAAGACCGTTTAAATGATAGTTTTAATGGAAACATTGGTTGCATTGGTTCGAGAGTACATCTAAGATGTGAAGGTTTCAATTCTCTTGAACCGAAATGTTCTCCTTATGTTCTTTTCCAAACTGTAATTGTTTTTGAAAGCCCAGAATATAACACACTTGTGTAATCAGGAGATTGTTGCAATTCTGACATACTTCAATTTTATGGAGTGTTCTTAAGAAAATATGAGATTAATGAATGAGTTATTTTCTTCAGACTGTGACACAATAAATACGTATTTCATTTTAATGCAGTAGAAATAGAATGTTTGTGATTCACTTTCCTAACAGGAATAGAAGTTAGGAGAATGAATGCCTGAAACATTCCCAAAAGTTAAAATGAAAAAAAAGAAGCAATGAATTGGAAAACTAAAAGAAATGGGTAAAGTAAAAACTGCATTTATTAATTCGCAGCCTACTTCAAGACAGACGACAATGCAAATGGAAACAACAAATTAGAACTTGGCTTTAACGATATATTATTATTTCGTGTACAATAATTGAAATAAATCTTTAAGAAAAATGTCCTATATTCATACCCATACCAATATTAAATTACTCTTTTGGCCATAAGGTCTGATTTACACTAAAGTTCCAAGAGTTTAATTTTAATTGAAAGTTGACATCATATATTTTTGACGGTCTTTTACCATGTACATATGGCGACACATTTCCGAATGAATACGTTTCAGCCGTTAGATAGCCAACGTTCACACTCAACATGCAATGATGACAAACTCATTGAGTTATTTATATTAGTATACTGGGGAGAGTCAACAAATAGAAGCCAGTTTTGTGTTTTAAAAGTGACGTCAACAAACACCTCACATAGGCCTGAAAAGGGTATTTGGCTATTGTGCTGTTTTGGAAGACATATTCCGATGTAACATTATCATGACTATATAGAAAGCCTTTATAAATGTGCTTTCCGCAACTTGGGGAAAGCTTTCAAAAATCCTCTCTGTCAGCTTGAGTGATATCCCCAAATTGTTTGGATGGAAATATGGGCTTAAAAATGCGAACAGGCATGCAAGTGTCGCTGTTAACCTCCTGAAATGCTTCTTTTACAGCACTGATGAATGGGGCTAACGTTTTTTTGTTGTTGTTGCTCATATTCTAGGTGCTTGCTAGTCCTCCGTAAATGTCTATACCTCACAAGCATCCATGCTAGAACATCACCTAAACAAGCATAATAAATGAAGAATACAAATGTTTTCTTTTCTCGATAAAATAGCAGTGTTGTGATATTTGTCAAAATACACCAAGGACAGTATAATGTATTTCTTGGTATGGCAAAAACGCTGCTATTTTAGTGGCAAAAATCCCATTCAGTTACAATTTCGTCATATATCGCTGGTCAAATTCCTTCTTTTAGCAGAAGCAGTTGCCAAAGAGTCAAAATGAAAGCATTCTGTGGCACAAGAGACAGATCACCCAATACAAATACACCAAACTCCCCTTCACCAATTTTGCTAAGAAAAAAAGTTCCCAATCCGACAACCACACTTAATGCTCGCATCCATCGAGATGCCGTTGCAAATATCACTTGTGACGGAAGCATTTCATCACCGAGCCACCAATTGTTGCAGTAATGTAACAAACACAAATATTCTTACCACGACTTTAAAAATTTCTTCTGAAATTGATGTAATGTTATCATCAGAAACAATTCCTGTAAACACTATCAATCAAATTTTTGGTTTTGACGTAATAGTGCATCAGGACATCATAAAAGCAGGTTGTCATGTGACTTACTGAGTAATTTTAGAATTAAGATACATGCAGAAAAATACTGGATTTATTCGTGATCAATAGATTTTATTGTTGTGAGAGACAGCCCATAGAAATAAAAAACTATACAAAACAATACAAAAAATATTACACTCCATTACATTGAGCTGACTGTTCTTCTTATTTATTTAAATGTGGCTAATATCCCTTTGAGGTTTTCTATTGCTTTTCTTCCTCGGTGAAGGACACTTTTTTTTGTGTACTAGATTTATATTTTAGTCTCAAATTGGCACAGTGAGATCTAAAGATCTGAATCCGTTTTCTCCATTCAGTAAATGACCCCAATTTGAACTGTCACATTAGCCATTCAGTGTAGCACAATTACATTTTTTTTCTTAGAGGAGCATGTTACCTGTATGGTCTGGCTCTGGTACACTTTAATGACATGGAAGTTAAAACTGTAGACTCCTTTTCTTGGGGACAAAAACACTGACTCAAATGTGAAGAAGTTTCCGATGTTAACGAGAACCTGCAAGAAGAGATAACAAAAAAAAAATCAATCAACCAATCCATCTTCACTCTATACCAGGGGTGTTGAACCTTTTGACAGAGAGAGCCATAATCGATTCATATTTTCTAATGTTAGTTCTTGAGCGCCATTTTCAGAATTGAAAATCAAAAATACCAGAAAATGTGGGATTTTTTTTGTCATTTCACCACTTTTAAATTACAAAAAGTCTGTGAATTCTTTTGTCAACATTGTTCTGCTGTTGGTAATCAATCTGTTTCAGTTAAATTATACATTCAGAAGAGTAATAAAAGACAAAATTATGATTAAAGTGGTGCTCGAGGTAATGTCAACGCCAGTGTTGATGTGACGCTCCTATTGGTGCGTTCGGAACTCAGCTCTCTCACCAGTGATTGCCGTATTTTACCTCACAGGTTAGGGGAGGGGCATATGCACTCATATAAAGAGCCACATATGGCTCCCGAGCCATAGGTTCCCTAGCTCTGCTCTATAATTTGCCGTCTAATAGAAAGGAAAATTGATTTAGATGACTCATAATAAATCCATTGAGATTTTGTTAGTCATATGAAATTTCATTGCTTATAGTTTGTATCAGGAGTAGAACTATAAAAAATTGATAAGCACATTTGTTTCATATATCCTGTGTATGGATCTGACTGTGATGTATTTTCTTCAGATATCACAATATTTCATTTTACATATTTGGACGTCGCAAGCGGCTTTTTGAATGACGTCAAAAGACACTAGTTCAGTAAACATAGAGTCATTAAATTAGTGCTTGTGAGCTTTGCTCTATTTTCGGTTTTTGAGGGAAACATTGGAAAATTGGACTTGGATAATAGCGACAGGAAGAATCCTAAACAAGGTCACAATTAAACGAAGCCAGAATATACATTGTTACTTGACATCCCAAAGTCAAAACATTCTTATAAGTTGCAGTGATATATATTCATTTTCGAAACACTTATTCCGAAACACTTATCTTCACGGCAGTCGCTAGGGTGCTGGAGCCTATCCCAGGCAAGATTGGGCAATCGGTGGGCGACACTCCGAATTGGTTGCCAGCCAATTGCAGGGAAACAGTGAGACAAATAACCATTCATACGCACACACGTACCATAGACAATTGAGAGTGCTCAACAAGCCTACCCTTCATGTTTTTCAGGTTTGGGAGGAACCTGGAGTACCCAGAGAAAACCCATGCAGGCACAGGGAGAACATGCAATCTCCACACAGCAACGTTGGGACTCTTGATCCCAGAAATGTCCGTCCGATGTGCTAACCACTGATCTTTATATATATGGATAAATATGGGTAAAACATGGAACTGGAGCAGTGGATGGATGGATGAATGCACATATGGGTGAGTAGAATGCATGGATGTCCTCCAACCTCCAATATTGATTGTTGCTATGCCTGTTTGCAGTTTAGTTTTGCTCATAATAACATAAAGAAAAGACAACTTTGCGTTGTTTGGTTAAATACCTTGAGGGTCAAAGTGATTGATCGTGATAGACCCCTCCTCCCCCAAACACAATACATGACACAGGCATCTTCACACGCACGAGAACACACACGAAATAGAGACGTTGAAGACCTGGTCGAAGTAGATGATCCTGGTTTTGTTGCTCATCTCGGAGGGCTCGTGGTTGTTGCTCCGCAGCGCCGAGAAAGCCACCTTGGAGCTGGTGGCGCGCACCGAGATGCCCAGTGGCGAGTTGGACGCTCTCCAGTCGGCGTCCGGGTTAGAGTCGCACACCACCAGACACTTGCCCTCCAGCACGATGGGCTCCGTGTCATTCTGGGCTCTCAGCGCCAAGGCAAGAGCCCAAAGCACGCTCCAGCCCAGCAACCGCATTTCCACCAGCCGTCGTCCCACTAGCGGGTCCCCACCTGCGTCGGCTCCACCAGAGACTCCCTCATCATCGATCAAGTCGAGTTCCAATTCTGATCCTGAATCTGGATTCGAAGTCTTAAGGGGTTAAAAGAAGGAATTCAAGCGTATAGCGCACGTCAAGTGATGCCGTTCCGATCCAAAGTCGCACTGGCAGACAACTTGCGCGCAGAGCTGCACTCTCTCTGCATGCGCGCACGTGCACGCGCCTCGACTCCAAATCTAGGCGTGCGTTGCATATAAACACGCACGCCCCCACTCATCCCAGATTCTAAATACATTCATTCATTCATTTACTTACCGCTTCCCCCCACAAGGGACGCCGGGGGTGCTGGAGCGTATCCCAGCTAACTATGGGAACAAGGCGATGGACACCCTGAATTGGTGGTCAGCCAATCGCATGCCACAAGGAAACAGACAAGCGATCATGGCTAGGGGCAATTTAGATGCTTCAACTGGCGTTACCTTACATGTTATGGGGATATGGGAGGAAACCAGAGTTCCCCGAAGAAAACCCACGCAAGCCCGAGAACATGCAAACTCCACACAATAAGGGATCGAACCCACAAGCCCAGAACTGTGAGGCTGATGCATGAACCACGTGCTCGCCAGGCTGCTGTAAATACATTTGAAGTCGTAATTACTTCCCTCTAATGAAACCTTTAAGGACAGCGGCAACCACAGTTCAAAAGTTATCTTATGTTTATATACGTGGTTTTGTTTGTGTGGGAAAATAATTAGAGAACTGTGCATTGCTGCGGTTTTCCTGGTAATACCTCATACTTCCCACTTGTATGTCCTTTTGTTCATGGGTTTTGTTCAGTATTCTCTTGAGTTTAAAGACTATGCATAATATGGTAAAATCATGAAGTGTATGGAGGTATTAATGCTTTTTGTCATTTTGTACCCTGCAATTAACTGGTCAGTCTCCTACGTTTATAAAGGACCATTAACCGAGGACAAAATAATTAAACGCACCTCAATATAGGAGAAAAAAAATATTGAACCCAGTTAGACAAGGACACGAGCAACCAATGTGGCACGAATCGTACGAAACAAGTTTACTTCTCTCTCTAAAATGGTGCGCATGACATAAAATGCCTAAAATGTCACTTTTAAGATATGTACATTGTGCTGTGTAGTCAACGGTAAACTCCATAGCCACTGTCATGTCTGCTTCTTTCCCCACCAAAAGCATTTCACGATTGAAATTGTAAAAACTGGGAAGCTCAAAGCAGAACTCCCACAAGCATGCGACACATTGATTATTCCACTTAACCCACATCAACCTTTCCAAATTTTGGAAATCACTGTTGGTGACCTCTAGCTGTCCAGTTGAATATTAAATAAGCCATCCATGTCCAAATCAGTGGTTAAGTACACCAGAGGAGAAGGTGACATGCTGTGGCATTCAATGCAGTCATTAATTTAAATGACCAGCGTTAACAAATATGTACCACCCAGGTATCGCTGCCCTGATTAGGCTGAACGCCACTCGCTAATTGTAAAGTAATTGGACTCGTTCCAAATGTGAGATTGTGAAGGAGGCGTTCAAATGGCCACTTCCTGTTTTCAAATGTTCGTTCATCCAAAGTTAGCTGAGATATAGTAACATTCTAATGCACATTTTACATTGTGGAACCCAGTTTACTTTTGGTATTAAAGTACATTATGGGTTAGATCAGGGAACCTTTTTGACGAAGAGAGCCACAAACAATTCATATTTTCCAATGGTATTCCTTGTGAGCCATACTACGAACTTAAAAGTCAAAATACATACATGTGAACGAGTGTCTTTTCATTTTTTTGTCATTTCACCACTTTTAAAGTGGAAAAAAATTAATATTTTTGAAAAGATTCTTACGCTGTTGCCAATCAATGAGAGGATGCGTTTCAGAAGAGTCTACTGCAAAAAAAATATCGATTAAAGCAGTTCTAGATGTAATATCTCAGTTCTGTCACCAGTGATTTCCATATTTTAGCTCACAGGTTAGCAAAGAGCCAGATGCACCCATCAAAAGAGCCACATGTGCCTCTCTAGCCATAGGTTCCCTACTCCTGGGTTAGATCAACGTTTATCAGGTACACGGATTGGTCGGCATGGTTCAAATCCCCAGACTCCCCCTCTGGTGACATTTAATGACCAAGGTGTATCAGGTAAAGATACAAAAACAAGAATCATCTTATGGAACACCTTATAAAAACTATTACAATTTTATATCCAGATATTCTTCAAAGTTTTCTTCAGCATTGAGGTAGAAAAAATAAATTGCATTCCTGACAAAATGGCTGATAACTCAGCAAGCTTGATGCACATTGGTGAAAGTAAGAACTTTTTGGACCTTTCATAATTAAAGCAATTCAGTGAGTAATTCTTCTCGTGCACTGATAAAATTGCTGAAAGTCATGAAAGGAATATTAATATTACATTAAATTAATATTAAAATGACAAACCCATCACAAACAATTGGTGCGTTATTTATTATGCTGAAGAAAATACTCTTTTTTTTTTTTATCCACTGCAGTGCTGTCTACCATATCATGCAGTGAGAAAGACACATCTTACCCGAGAGGCAACTTTCTTGGCAACAGCACACGCGTACGACTGAATAAGAAAGACAATCACTTGGATTATTGGTTTCAGGAGGATTTTAAGAGGAAGATACAAAACATCTGAGACTGAATATTTGCTGCACTTGTCTTGCAGGGACGAAACTGAGAAACCTAATTTTGGCTTCCTATTCCCCAATTGTCTGCTCTCGTAGTGCTTATAGCTCAACACTGAAGGCCTTCCGTGACTAAGTCTTATCATTGTTTGAAGAAACAGTTTGAAAAATCCTGACTTTGGGACCATTCATTTTAAATACATTTGATTTCAGATACAACGATGACCAAGAATTTTTTTTAAACTTTAAAGTCAAAATAAAACAGTACTACTGCCTTTTTTTCCTGCTCTCACAGCTACAAATTATGCCAAAATTACATGATTAAACAGAGTTTTTCATGAGTAAAAGACCTGATTTGTGTTTTTCCACTGCAACCTGGGGAACACTGGAGTGCAGTTGTGTGTTCAATCTAATCAATCTGTACTAGTCACTAATTATTCTTTCTGAATAAGACCACTTAGTTTAGCATTCCGCTTCCATATTGCTGCGTCGTGATGTTGAATGAGCTCAGTTTATTAACTTCTGGCCCACAAGGGACAAACTTTCTTTTATTGTCATACTGTATGTGACTATTACTTGACTGAGACTTATTTAGGTTATGTTGTTGTTTTTTCTCTCTCTGACCACCAATAGCCTGTTACATAAGATTCCCGTTTGTACGTTCTCCCCATGCCTGTGTGGGTTTTTCGCGGGTCCCCAGTTTTTTGCCTACATTGCAAAATCATACATGATAGGCTGGTTGAAGACTGTGAATTGTCCTTAGCTATACGTGAATGGTATTTTGTTTCATTTTGGTCTGCGATTGACTAATAACCAAATCAGGGTGTCCACTGCCTACTCTCCAAAGTTGGTTGGGATAGGCTACGGCACCCTGGGAGCCTTGTATGGATAAGCAGAACAAAAATTTATGTATATATGTCTAATCAGGGTTCAAATTAGACGTCTCTCATAAAAATTTGCAAGCAGCAAACATGGTGAACATTTTCTATCAAGGAAAAATAGTAATAGGTAATAGAAAATCAAAGACTTAACCATGCTTTACAGGGAATGCACCATTAAATTGTCGCTTTTTGTAGTTTTGGATGGACAGTATTAAGGGGCAATGTTGTTTGATTTCATAATGAGACACAATACAAGGAAAAGCTTTTTTTCTTTTAATCCAATTTACTTCAGGTCATAAAGGTCCAAGCAAATCTTAAAGTTGCCATGGGTGTGAAATTGTCAGGGTTTTCTTTTTGTTTTTTTTCTTCAATGTAGTCAGGCATTCATTTCAAAGAGTCTATCTCAGTCTATGTCAACTTAATAGCAGCACACCTCAGAAGGGAACGGAAGGCCTTGGCTTCATTAAAGCGGGTCGAGAACATTTTAGGAATGAGCCCAACACACAAGCCCTTGAAACCTCCAGTGGGGACACTTGCTCACGACAGTGGTTCAAATTAAATTTGGAACAGTTACACCTATATGTCCAACTGCTACACCAGCACAAAGCAATTTACACTTTTAGGAGAAACACACTATTCTTCAATAACCCTTGTGGATTTCAATAACTCAGCAAGACGACCACAGTAAAAAAAAGTCAAGTCTTATGGTCACGAAATTATGAGGCAATACTACATCAAGCCGCAAAAGGCTAAACTCAACAGCATTCTGAGTCCCTTTTTAATAAATGTATTATATCAAATGTTTTTAAATGATTTATGCTCTGTGATCACTTATGCTATTGGGAATTCTAAAGTAGGGCTATAGTATGACCTTTTATTTCACTGGTGTCAAATATACGGCCCGCGGGCCGGATCCGGCCCGTCTGGTGGTTTGGTACGACCCGGGGAAGGAAGCTGTATTGTATAAAAAAAATATGACTTATCTTTAAAATTTGTAGTTCTTGTATTATCCGCTATGGGCGCAGTGTTTTAGTACATGCAGACAACATGAATTGACATTTATTTATGTTCTTATGTTATTCTCCTGTTCATAATATATTGTTCATAATGTAAAAGGAAAATTCTGTTAATAAACATTTTGATAATTTATTCATTCTTTGCACTAATTATTAGTATTTGTGACTAATACAAAGGAAAGAAAGTGGGCTTATTGTTAGTTCTATGTAATTTTGCAATGAGTTTACTGGTCCGGCCCGCTTGATCTCAAATTAAGCTGTATTTGGACCGCAGACCAAAAGGAGTTTGACACCCCTTTTCTATGTTGTAATGCTATCTTATGTTACACAATCGAGTTACTACTGAGTACAAATTCACATTACGTTTGTGGGTTTGAGGGTCCAAAGTGATCACACGTTAAAATGTAAGCACCAGGGATCCGAAACAACTTGAGGGGCTTCCGCAGGAAGACCAAGAGTGGAAATGAAAAGAACTCTGACTGTGTATGTGTCAATGAGCGCCATTTTATTCGAGCTTCGCCAAATTTCAAATCATCCAACAGTAGAGTCTTACTTTAGCAAAAGATGAGAGGCCATTTCCTTTCCCGGCATTCACACTGTGGTAAATGTGACTGACCATAAGGTACTCCAGCAACAAAAAAAACAAATGAAGAAGCCATTTGCGCGTTGCCGTCTTCTAGCTAATCAACATGGAGGCAAACACAATTATTTGACTTTCTTATTTGTGGTGAAATTAATTCCCCGACACATCAAACATGCTTAAAATGCAAGTAATAAGGCAGAAAAAATTCCGTTATTTTCCCTCCTCCATTCTAACACCACCTCATTTGACCCAATGAGATGAATAATCAGGCCTGTGTTGTTGGGTGGGTTGATTATTTGATATGTAATTGTGTCAAGTGCTAATATCCCTCTGGAAAAAACATACAATGTCTCTGTTTAACAAGCACAAGGCTCAAGTGAAAGTAGGACTTTTTAACTTTTGCCAATGAAGAAATGAATGATGAGGGAATTCCTGACATGAACACAACCAGGCATCAACACACAACCACTAGAGAACTTATGTTTTCTCATTTTCTGCATACACAAATACTTCCAAATAGCTTGGAGAATGGACTTACTTTATTAATTAACTTTATAAAATGCGGAATGCAGTAGTGAGCCTTTCCATTACATTCTGGAATGGTCATTGACCTGAATGATATTAAAAATCTGGGACGATTTAAATTGGCTTTTTCTTGGTCCAAAAACTTTAAACCTGATTGGATTAGAACGGAAGATGGTCTAAAATGCCCTCATCCAAACTCCAGACCCTTATTGGAAGTTATAGAAATGGTTGTGTACCAAGTCTCTCACACACACACACACACACACACACACACACACACACACACACACACACACACACACACACACACACACACACACACACACACACACACACACACACACACACACACACACACACACACACACACACACACACACACACACACACACACACACACACACACAATGTCACATGCCAAAACATGCTGCAAAAGTGCGTGCAAAAAAAAGGTTTTCGTCTCCATTCATTTAGATTTAACGCCACCATTTGCTTTCATTGTGATACTTTTGAAATGAAATAACAGTGTGTGAAAAATTTGAAAAAAAAATGGAGCTGTTTCTGTCTGACTTCAATAACTTCACAGCCTGAAGTCGCTAAAGCCAATAAACAATGATGCCTTGTAAGACACACTGGCTAATGATGAAATATTGACATTCACTAAAGTAAAACACTAAAAAAATAGAATATTTGCTTATTTTGTATCCACCTCTCTTGTTTCATTTATCTTTATAGAGAATGGGAAATTTCCGGAGTGATGTTAAATTGCATTCTTTGAATTATTTCAACATTTCCTTAACAAAGAACACATTTAATTGGAAGAAGATCCTTTTTCGTTGTTTTACATCAATTCAAGAAGCTTTCCATCAACCCGAAGCACCTCCTACCTGAGTACACTATCCAGAAAAAGGTCAAATCTTTATTGTCAAGGGTACCTAAATGCACCCATCAATCACACTACTACTAAATGACCATATTCTTCCTTGCAAGTTCTCTAAACTGCATGCTTTTCCTCCTATTTGATTTCTAAGCTAATCAGTATGCAATTTAAGGGCATGTTTACACGCCACCCTGACAGATAGATATAAAAAGACAGCTAGATTTAAAATCACATCAATCCTATTAAATACAACAGTCACACTGGCGGAAAACAGATTAAGGGTTTTTGTGGGTGTTTGGGGGGGTGAAGCTGAAAGCGTTGGACAGCGCCAATGTAACTGAAATTCCAGGCAAACTACTCAATAGATGGCAATAGAATGAATGCACTTTTGTTTTTATTGCCAGTTTGCATTTGTCCCATCCTTCTCAGCTACTTTCTGCCAATGGCATTTATTTTTCTTCTAGTTTACTGATGTGCTTGTATGTCCTCTGAAGCAAAGTGTTTTTCCGCCTTGAATTTTAATTCCCATTCCAATGCGATTGCATTGACATTTCCGCTAAGCATCCCAACTAAATAAAAATGTTCTGAATCATCACTCATATTAGATGGAAGATTCGTTTATATATCTCTTGCATGGAAATGCAGACTCAAAATGAATATAATTTTTGACAATTTTAATGATATAACCTGAAATAAAAATAAGTATTCATGTGCAGGGTAAAGTGGGATACACTTTGGCAGGAAATGCCATCCAAAGCGGTCCTTAGAGGCTCCTGGAGGTGCACATTTTTGTTCCAACCTATCCGGTGCAGACAGTTGAACTAATGAGTTTTCTGCTGAAACAAGGAACACTTGACAGCAATCAACTGATTACACTTGTAAAACACCAGATTGGTTGGAATGAAAACCTGCACACAATGAAGCTCTTTGTGGATGTGTTTGCCCACAGTTTTATTTGGAAAAGATGGGAATTTATCAGGAAAATGTATTCATGCGGGGTAAGCTGATCCACTTCAGAACTGTTTTTTTTGTCTCAAGAAAAAGTGGATAGACATCAATCTGATTGGAATAATTTACAATTGTCAATATCTTTTTATTGTAGAAATCAAATAGGGAGTTTGGGCTATGATTTTAAAGGCAATTTGATGTTTCACTTTAGAAAACACACCATAAGCATTATGGAAGATGAATGGATGAAAGAAATAACAATAATTGCCTCAATAAACCCTCCCTAATTGAAGTTTTGTGTTGAAATTGCCAACAAAATGGTAACAAGAACAATATGCAAGGAAATTTTGAGCAGACAACAATTAAATTATATAGCTGTCTAAATGTTATAGTTGCTCGAGGAGTGATGTACTGTATCCTTATCTCTTTGTTAAATGATTCTCTCATAAAAAATACATTGGTTAAAAAAACAATTAAATATAAAACATTAGAAAGGCCTATCAAAAAAATAATTTAAAA
This sequence comes from Stigmatopora nigra, assembly GCF_051989575.1. NCBI lineage: Eukaryota > Metazoa > Chordata > Actinopteri > Syngnathiformes > Syngnathidae > Stigmatopora > Stigmatopora nigra. The sequence goes on from NC_135508.1 coordinate 13,679,591, forward strand.
AAAATAATTTAACAAGAGCAGCATTAGTTGTGTTTGCAGCTTTTACGGAAAGTAAATGTAATCACTGTTTGTTAAAACCTCCAAAATTGTTCAGTACATTTTGACATGGTTTCAAAACTGCCTTGCATTTTTAGTACTTTGCTCCCCTCTGATGGCGTTTTAGTGTAAATCCTTTCATTTCTTTTTAAATTCTATTTCATTGGAATAGGTGGATTCACCATGATTTCACTGGTTAATTTGGTGTATCAACATTGAGATCATTTGCATACATCATTTGCAGTTCATCTTTACCAGTAATTGCGCTAGGGGCCCTTTTTGCTCCATATTTGCCATTCTGTGATGCTTTTTTTTCTTCTACTGCTTGATGCCACCCAGAAACCTTCAGGAACCACCAGAGTGTTCTATTTTTCCCATTAGTATAGTGATTTATCTCATATGATATGAAGCATGGTAGGAATGTGGCATGCTATTAAGCCTCAGCTTACTTTGCTTTTTCATTCATTCATCTTCCATGCTGCCCATCCTCGAAAGGATTTCGGGGGTTGCTGCAGCCAAACCCAACTGTCTTTGGGCGAAAGGCAGATTACACCCTAGACTGGAAGCTAGGTAGTCAGTTGTAGGGCACATAGAGAGACAGACAACCACTCACACTGCCACAGAGAGGGAATCAAACCCAGACTGCCCGCACCTAAGTCAGGCAGAAGAACCACTGCACCTTCGGGTGGTCATTTTGCTTGACTTTTTATGGATTTAACAGGACCTTTAGTCCTATTTTGTAAATTCTTTACATCGATGGAAATGGATCTGAGTTAAGACTATGATTTAAGACTTTGAATGTGGTTATTTGATATTCCTTACTCTGATACCAACTTCTATCTTTCAAATGTTATGAGCGATCCGACATGTAAAAAGTCCAAACCCAAACCAGTGTCATGTTTTTGGACAAATACCACCATCATGACTGACAGTATACACTTAAAATCCAGAAAAATCTCATCCTCCACAGCATAGGTAATGGTGCTATCCATAAACTCAGCCATGAAATAGTGTAATCATTTAGACAAATAAAGCTGTAAAAAAAGAAAACTCATAGCTGTGAACCACATCTACTCAGTATATACCAAATAAAGATACTGGTAAGGTCCAGAATGCATTAAAAGGCCTCAATCTGGCAACCTAAACCATTTTTTTTAGCAAAAGAACACTATTGTATTGTGTGTCTCTGAAAATTGTACATTTGTACTGATCTCAGTGCGGTAATCCTAAATATGCACAAATGTGATAAGATTTATTCAACCCGTAGGACCAGAAAAGGAAACTTGACACACAGATTGTTTGTTACCCCCGGCCTTGACTGTTGACAAGTCTTTAAACAAGAAATCCTCTTATGTGACAATTTGTTCAATACCAATGGCTTGCTGATTGTGAACATCATTATAAAAATCCAAATGGCAATTCCAATAGCTAGCCTAAGGGTGTGAATCTTGTTCAAGGTTGTTGAAATGTAAAAAGTGGCTATATACGAGATACAGTACAGAGTGAGTGGCATGTTTTGACCAGCTGGGAAAATCTCCTCGAGACAAAGGAAATTAAATTCTTTGCTTCAGTGTGTCTCCTGTGGATAAACGGCAGGAGGTCCTCATATTGCCTTCGCAAATTCTTGATTCAACTCATCTTATTTTATTCTGAGAGCTGGGAAATGTGTGTGTGATTATATTATTCTTCTTCTGCTAAAAGAAAAAGATGCAGAAATATGAATAATATTTGAAATGGTATTTTAAAAGGCCCAAATTTCCACATAACATGAGCAAAAGTGTCGATAATTAAGAAGGACCTTCTGTCTCAAAATGTGGGCGAGCAGGCGTGGAAATGAGGGGAGGAACTTTAAAAGTTCAATTAAAGAGACTTAAAAAACTTGATGCAAATTAAGGTATGTAGTCCAAAATTACAGGTGGAAACCAATGCTAGAGTATAAAACAAATCAGGGCAATACTTTGACAGACACATTGCATTGACAAAGACAAGAAATGAGCCATGGGTTAACGAGACATAAGGAACAGGAGGCTGACACAGGTGAAAATAATGGACAATCAGATGGACAAGGCAGGTTTATTGGTAAAACAAAAAAAAAACATGACACCCTGTTTCATTCAGCTATTCAGTGGTTAACTTTGAATGACGTTGCAAATTTTCAGGAGGCCAAATTCATTTCATGTGCAGCTTAACTATAGAACTTCCTTTTTTTGTGATTGCATGCTACACTCAGATGTTATAGCAAATGTTTTTTATTAAAAAGTGCCATTGTATATGTACTTCTCTCAACCAAAAACCCAAAATGATGATAAAAAATGATTTAAAAAAATGTAACCATTGATCTGTAAACTGAGCTGGTCATTCCTAAAATACTTAATAAATATGACCTATTATTGATAAATATACAAAAGGAAATTGAGAATTTCTTTTTTCAATGAAGCCCTTATATCAATACAAAATGTCAAATTCTGTCCTAATCTATATAGTCATTTATTTATTATTTGTTTGTGCTTTGCCACCACATACGGTTCACATTGGCATTGTGTTATCCAGTCAGTTTAAACTCATCTTAGCTCCTAGTATGTCTGAGGCCATCAGGTGTATGAAAGGACTCCTGGGCCAGGTGTCATGTCACTTCCCTCAAATATTCAAAACACAGCCGAACAGATCCTTAAAATAGCTCCAGTGCATCCATAATGCACCAGCAGCAGGATTCTGCCCTCAGAGGCCTGAAACAGGCCAAAAAGACAAACTGACATGTGCACTTCATGCTTGGCAGCAGTTCCCGAAAAGGAAGCCATCTACTGTTTATCGTTGGAACCTTCATTCATTCATGTTTTATTCACGTCTTTCTACACGTGGAATAGGAATGGCAGCCTTGCTCCTTCTTTTCTCCTTGCCCCCCCCCCTCTCCTACTCTGTTTTCCTGCTGTTCTATGAATTATTAATATTTACTGGTAAATTTCACAATTGCCACAGTCATCATCTTTATTTGAGTGCCCTTCTTGATTTATATTTCAAAGTCAATTTTTGATCCATGTCTTTTATGTCATACGTCACAGTACGTAAAGCAGGGGTAGGGAACCTATGGCTCAGGAGCCATATATGGCTCTTCACTAAGCTGTGAGGTAAAATATGTATTTAAACTTCTGGTAACTGAGCCGAGTCCCAAATGCACCAATAGGAGCGTCATGTAGGCACTATGGCGCTGACACTACCTCTAACTTCTTGTTTATTCATTATACTTTTTGTATACATATTTTCATTGATTAGCAACTACGTAACAATGTTGTCAAAAGAATTCATTTAGTACTTTAAAAGTGGTAAAATGACTCCAAAAACAATCACATCCCAATTTCGTATTTTTTCTCTTAAACTCCTAGTATGGCTCTCAAGGAATAAAATTTGAAGATAGGGATTGTTTATGGCTCTCCCACAACATCTTGGATGAGGAACTGGTGGTCAATCTGTATTTTGTGCCATTCCGATTGACTGAGGTGCACTTTCATGGGTTCTAACCGCTCAGTGTGGAGTTTTCATGTTCTACCCATGCTTTTTCCAGATATTGCAGGTTCCTGTGACACTCAAAGAACATACACGTAAGGTCTGTTGAACTTTCTAAATCAGGGTTGTCTCCAAACTATTACACAAAGTGGTATACAGGATTCCATTCCAACCAAGCAAGACAATAAGTTGTTTGACAAGTGGAATCAGTTAAATGCAGTCTGGTGCTGCTTGTTTTAGCAGAAGCCCCATTGATTAAGCTGTCGGTGCTGGATCCATTGGAACAAAAGCTAGAACCCACTTTGGCCTTTGAGAACAGGTTCGTAGACCCCTACTCTGAATTAAAATCACTTCATACACACCATTGGCAATCAAGTTTACCACTGTGCAATGACGATTATGGCTAATTCGAGTTTGGCATCAACAACATGGACGCTTTACTTGAAAGCAACAAGTCGTTGGCTAGCTAGCAATGGTGCCTCAAGAGAAAACCCCCAGAGGCGGTGGCAGAACATCCAATTCCACACAGGAAAGGGAGAACCTGGTTCGAATTCAGAACGGTACAGAGGACGTGCCAATCGGCCTAACTTGAACCTGCTGGTAAATTCTTCGAAATGCCATTCAGTGTTGCAGCCGGAGATGATGCTTGTGCTGTAGTTGTGTTACTTTGGTGAGGGAGGAGAGAGGCTGAGAAGGACGATATGCAGACGAGATAGAGGCTTGCTGACGTAGCAGCACTGGAGGGCGGTGGTGCTGTGCACAAAGTCCACCAGATAGAACGTGTACACTCATGCAACGGTGCACTTGAATGTTGCCCAGGAGAGAGAGCGCACCATGACTGCTTAGCAGAGCCAGAGAAATAAAGAAAGAGAGATGCTTTCCCACCTCCCACGGAGTAAGTACTCTCTTTTTGTTCCCGTGTCTTTGCTGCATGGAATGACAACATGGGGATGGCATGTAAAGAACACTTCTACTCCTCTTACGTCGAAGGAAACTTTGTGAGGTCCACTGAGCCGCCAGCAAGCCCATTTCACGCCTGTTTGTCAGCAAAAAGTCAGCAAACGGCATTCCATGGCGTCGTGCGAGAATCTCGGATGATGCGGGTGGGCGTACTTGTTCAGGGGGAGAAGGATTGCATCTGGGACCGCCGGGCTTCCTGTGCCGGGTCAATTAAATAGTGCATGAGACGGAGCACTAAAAGCCTGTCCCGTGGGGGGCCAAGTGCTTTCTTTGTGTATGTGCGTGCATGCATCAGTGTGCAATGCCTTGATTAAAGTTGATGAAGCAGCAATGCTGAGATAGCCAAAGATTGCGTTTCTGTTTAAAAACACTGCTTATGCTGATTTTGGTGGTAGCTTGTCATCCATCCATGCAAGGAGGAGGTCCTGCTGGGGAACATGTTGGCTTGTGTGCATCGTGGGTGGTTCAAACAATTATTCCAGGGATACATCAAGAGCAGGCTCAAAGCAAATGTTCCCAGCAGCAGTTGTGATGTCTTAACGCCAGAATTGTGAGCTTGTGCGCTTATGTAGGGCGCCATTACATATTGATAAGTCTGACATTCGCTCAGTCAAGAGGCACCAATTAGGCACAACTCAAACCCAGAGCTGGAAAGAGGTCAGCTGAGCAGCAAACACGTGTCATCTTGGGGAGAGAATGCTGCAATGGGCAATTAGGTGCAGCTCCATGTGGGTTAGTTATTTGGTTAGTGTTTGCTACACAGCTCTTGGGAAATGATAGGGTGAGGCTGAATATGGAAGTGTGAGAAAGACTTTTTTTCTTCTCCTCTTTTTTTTTTAACCTATTTTTGGATTGCTTGGTGGTAAGCCAATATAGTGGCTATAGAATTCTATTCATCTTCTTATTGTTGCAGATGTTCCAGACAGACTAGAATGCATATGTTTGGTTAAATATATTAGAAATACTGTGATTTTGTCGAAACCTGATATTAAAAAGGGGAGAAAAATTGAATAAATGGCCAAACTGCAGGCAATAAATTGAACACATCTCCAAACGAAACTGTGTCGTGTCATTTTGGGTCTTCGCCAGTACTGTATTTCCTACTTCTGCCCTCACTCTCTTGGGTATAGATTTCAAAAGAGTTAGACAGCTTGCCAAAGGAATTGTTTTGACTTCTCCTTGTCAGCATCTCAAATTTGGTGGAGAGGATCATGATCTGCTAGAGTCCATCACAATTCTGGAAGTCATAGTAGTTACCTTTATTGTCATGCATGTTTCTTCTACCACATGCTTGACTGAGGTCAGGACACACTTGTTTAAGAACTCTTTACATATTCTTGACATTAACTAATGGGAATTTAGAATAGAGAAGGATTGGAGTGATACTTGTCCTCAGTTTGCTTGTCTTTAGCAGAATAGCATTTTATGGACTGACAAGCTAAATGTCGATAGTATAAGTATTTTTTGTCACAAACATATTGTGAAGATATGTCACGGCAATATGTTTGTGTTGCATGTTGCGTTCCTGAACTCGATTGGGTATGAGTCTGAGCGTGAATGGTTTTGCGTCAGCTTGTGCCTCGCGATTGGCTGGCAACTAGTTCAGAGTGTCCCCCACCTGTTTCCCCATATTTGGGAATATTCTGGGATGGGCTCCAACACCTCCGCAACCCTTGTGGGGATAAGCGCTATGGAAAATGAATGAATGTTACCGTGGTACCGTGCAAACGCACATATTACACCAAACACAGTCTTGTTACACTGTTTATACTAGTAGTACATTTAATTCACTGTCTATTATTTTAAATCATAAATAACATAGGGGAATTGTGTCTTTATGAGGCAAATTGTATGAAAGTGAAGATAGCAGTATGAATGAATACAAAATAAGACGCAACATGACCAGTGCTCACCAGTGGTTGATCGTGATGGGAGTGGCCCTGCCTTGGTCTAAGCTCAACAGCGTGAATGAAAGGCGAAGCATCTCGGCCTGGATCGCTGCTTCGTGCTCGAAGGGTGCCAGCCTTCGCATGTCAGCGTGCATCCACGTCACTGCCGTGTCCCTATTGCATCAGTAGTGTTTCTCTTTGCGGATGCCTAACCCAAGATGTCAGTGCATTCCTACCGTGTGGGATGGTCGTCTGTGGTGGCAAACAAGGCTGGTCTTCCAGTGACTTGAAATGACACACAGTGAGCCGCCTCCTTTTTTTTTTGTAGTATACAGGCAAGTCCTAATTTAGAGTTGTGCTCCTCTAGAGTATAGTAACACATTGCGCCATATCATGCTGGGCAGAATTGAGCTCTTTTGCAAGTTACAGTGCCATTTAGAGATGCAAAACGCGAAGAAAATCCCAAAGATATAAAAGATACGCCTGGATTGTTGTATTTGTGTACACTAATGCTCTCTGTGTGATCTATTAACAGCTGTTTTAAGGTTTATTTTTACATACAACCAGAAGTAAATAGCCCACCGAGTATCTTCAACACCTTAATGAATGAATTCATTCGTTTTCTGAACCACTTATGGGGTGGGAACTGTTGAAGCCTAACTACAAGCACCAGGCAGGGGATACCACTCGCCCGCTGAGCCAACCAAAACCTTAATGTTAAACGAAATATTATGATTTGCTTGAACATTTTGATGGTTGAAAACATAACATCATTTTCATTTTATTTACCCAACTGGAAAAAAGAACCATGATCTTTATTTAGGGAACTCTAAGAAATGTGAATATTCTTTTCTCCTATTACTTTATAGCAATAGAAAGAAACCTTTTAAATAATAAGTTTTGATCATTTAAAATGTGTTTAAAAGTGTACATGGAGTATATACAACTTAAATACATGGTTTCTCTTTTTTTGGTGTGTCATCTTCCCAGTTGGGCATAGAACACATACAGTACCCCACAAGGAATTGAGGGTCACTGTAAACTTGTATCTCGCATCTGCATAAGTATTCCGAGGCAATGTGAGTAGGGTGGAACAGTTCGGAATAGGGTGGAGCGTTTGTGCGGCTCTCCTATTGATCCACTCTGCCATACTCTGGTTGCATTGTCAGGGGATGCTATGATCCACCTCTGCCCGGAATGCTGCCTCAGCTTCCTTTTTGCCTCCAAATTGAAATGAGAATTTAGCAAACTCCCTTCCCAAAGCTTTTTTTACAGCTCCTTTTTGAATATGAGATGTCCACAGAAAGCTAATGAATTGATTGTTTTTTTTCCAGATGTGTGGCATTAACTCTTGACCTCTTTGTCTTAATTTTTCTCATCTGGTTCAATTGATCTTTTTGGCATGTGATCTAACACAAAGAAGCTAGCAAAAGCCAAATATTCTTATTTGACCTGGGTGTTTATCTTTGTGTTTTTTGAGTCCTCTTGTGACAAGTGCTAAAAAAAGAACCAGTCAAACAACTGCATGACAGTATCAGGAGCATAAAGTAACACTGCATAGTGTAATCATTGATCATTTTTTGTTGTTTGGGGAGGCTCTTTTGTGTTTTTCCACTTTGTCTTCTTTGTGACAGATATTTAGTTCTTAGCACTTAGTAAGATAGAGTCTGTCAAGATGGTGGAATCTGCTTTTTTTCTGGTGGGAATTCATCAAAACTCAGTAAACTTGGCAATATGTCATCTGAAAACGAGACAAACTGGTCAAATGGAGGTGGAAATTTGGAGGAGAAGGAAAAATGAAATGAATTAGAAGAAGTAGAGATGGAGAAGAGAACGGAGACAATGCAGAGCTATTATTAGACTGACTGAAGAGTATAAAAAAAATTGACAAGATTGTGCTAATCTCATTTTGTGCCATCTCCCTCTTAATCCTCTTGTCATCATTTCACTTTCTATCTTTGTTTAACATTGGATTAACGGCAAACGATTATTTCTCGGTGTTATTTTTTCTCTTTTCTCTTCTCTTTTGCCATTTCTTTCGTCTCTCGCCAATCCTTCGCTTGTTTGGAGGCACCCCCAACTCCTGCCTCATGTTCAGCCCTAATGATTAAAATAGACACTTTGTATTGTCCACTCTAAAGCATGGGTTTGTGTGTGTGTGTGTGTGTGTGTGTGTGTGTGTGTGTGTGTGTGTGTGTGTGTGTGTGTGTGTGTGTGTGTGTGTGTTCGATTCTTGTGTGCTTTTTCATTTAAAAAAACTTTTCAGGACTCAAGCCCTGAGACATGTTCTGCTAAAAGCTGTGGTGAAGTGCACTTCATTTATAGGCAGCGACCTTAAATGAGGCTGATGAGAGCATACCAACCTAATGGACGCCAAAGTAGGGTCTTCAGTGCCTAAGGCCTGCAGATGAGCCAGCCCAGCTGTGGAGGGCTTCAAGACTGCTCTTTTGCTTTAAGACAGGGATGTGCACTATTTTTTTTCTCTCTCTCTCTCTCTCTCCAAGTGCTGGCTACTGAATAATGGAAAGCTGCAAGAGCCATTTTAATATTATTCAGCTTCCATTAATGACAACCAAACTAAGACTAATGTGTTAAGCAATTTTATATTGTGGTTTTTAATATCATAGACACTCATTTTGTGTTGTGATGCAATATCAGATGCGCGGGAATGGACCTGGGAGAAAGTCCAAGATCTGCTTTGAGTGTTCTGCCAGGCAGGGACATTTTGGTTCATTATAGTGGTGCATAGTTACTTTAAAAATGCATTCATTTTGCGAACCGCTTATCCTCACAAGGGTCGTGAGGGTGCTGAAGCCTATCCCAGCTAACTTTGGACACCAGGTGGGGCACATCCGGAATTGATAGCGCGCCAATCGCAGGGCACGAGGAGACCTACAACCATTCACGCTCACACTTACACATACCTATGGGCAATTGGACGTGTCCAATCAGCCTACCCTGCATGCCTTTGAAATGTGGGAGAAAACCGGACTACCCATAGAAAACCCACACAGGCCCAGGGAGAACATGAAAAATCCAGAAGATCTAAAATGGTACTCACAGTTTGAGAAAATGTAGACGCTTCCATGAAGCTAAAATGCATGTGTTTTCTATATGTGTCGAAACTAGAAACCCAGGCAAACTCAGGACCCACTTGGAAACGTCATGTACGATTCCAGCAGACAAAAATCGTCCATCTGAAAGCTAGCTGTGCCTACCACTTGTTTACTGCGCTGTTGAGCATGGAAATCTGCCCCCTTGAATTCTAGAAGTGACACCAGAATGTCCTGAATGAGCGATTGGCTGCCACACGTAGTAGCAACGTGCGATACTGCACAGTCAGACGCTCGAGATTTTCGATCGGGGTGGAGCTGATGCTGATGCTGAGCTGTACACAGAACAGCCTTGGAGTCGCTGCATCACTTTTGTGTCGGAAATGACTGTAGGGAAGGCAGCAATGGCAGCTGTGAAGCACTTAGGCTGATGGTGCCTCCCTCCATCTCCCCCCGTACAACCTTAGGGGAGGTGGGGGGCAGTCATGTCTGACTCCAGCGCTACCGGACTGATCGTTAATAAGGTATGTTGCGATGATGCCGTCTTTGTTGCGTGGCTCTGCAGGCAGACTCACGGTCACCAATCCCCCGCTAGCTCTCTCTCGCTTCTATATATAGACCAATTCACCATGAAGTTACACTTTCTTGCAGGTGGAAAATGGCAAAGTGTTTTCTGGCGGCGACATTCGTAAAGCAGCCTTTTGACCAAACCCGAGGGATTGAGATAACGGGAAATAGCTTGGGTGATGTTCACCTTATTTTCCTCTCATTGTAGTTTTAATGGGGGGATCTTGAGGTAAACTTCTTGAATGGAAGTCCCAAAGTCTCATAATTATAATTTAGTAGTTGGTGGCAAGTCATAACCAGCTAATCCATGTGAAAAAATAATATTACAATACTGGCTGGTTGACTGTAAAAGATGCTTGTATTATCTCTTAAACTGGGCTGTGATGATAGGATTCTAAATGTTCTGTTTTATTTTGATTATTTGCATGAAAGTTCTCTTTTAAAACCTTACTTAAACGCTGATGATTTCATGAATCTTTTCATTTGAGTACAGCTTGTATTGTATTTTTTAACATGGTATAAAGGAGCTTTCCCACTATATGCAAATGCTTCAAATTAGTTCATCCAATCATAATTCAACAAATGATGACGTAGACTCAATTTTAGGTGTACATACGTTTCCATTTCCATCAAATCATGACCACTTTTGATGTCTGATAACAGCCTGCAAACCAAAGTTGGACATTTTCTGAATCTATGTATCATTATGCGTTGATGAGTATTTCAGTACAGTGACAATTAGCTTAGCTTTCCGATGAATGAAAATATAAACATGCGCCTTTACATAGTTCTTTGTGACTGCACCTAAAATTGTCTAACAAAAAATATTATGATGTATTACCTAAAATTTCCCCTTCCTGCTGCAGGAAGATCCTCACTGTCTATGCTCAACCTGTCAATGTTGTGATAAAAGCATGTAAATATGATTAGATGGAACATTTAAATGCCTGTTAGGCAGAACAAAAGCCCACAGGCCACTACTCCACATTACACGTTCGGTGTTTCTGTGATGTTTTCAATACGAAGTCATTGAAAGTCATTTGCATTCTGCCACAGGGAAGCTTACGATTACAAAATGTTTACAATTTGGAAGCTAAGCACTTCTTGGTGCTCCTAGGCTTCTTTTGGACAGCTGTCGGCTTTCGATCGGTGTCTGCTTTGGACTCCCAGGTGCTGAATTGCGTTTCGTTGCTCTCTCAGAGATAGCGCTATGCATACTTTGTACATATATAGCTGAGCTTGTATTTCATTCATCTCTATTCACTCTAAATTGAAAAGTTATGGGACAAACATTGCTACTAAAGTACTAACGTTGGTTGATTAGTGTTGCCATTTTCAGAGCTAAATGATTTTTGGTAGCATTTGCATTTTCCTCATGTTCATCTTTAAATTTAAAGTTAATCTTACTCCTTTTTAGAGTGTGAAATTTTTTTGGAAGCCATTATTGACTACGCTTTACATTGGCCATTTTTTATTACAATCTGGATGAAATAATAAGGTTACAGGTGTTTACTTTGTTCCATTATAAGAGCGGGTTGGGTAACAAAGTTGAATCCATTTGATGTCTATTACACTCACTGACAGAACTTTAAACAACCTTATTTTTGCCTTACGTGATTTGACTTTATATTAACGGCAACATGTCATACCCACTCTACTTAGTGAATTTTTCCAAATTTTCCATAGGGTTCTGCCGATTCCTACACTAGTCGACCCTCGGATTCCGACCTGTCCCTGGAGGACGACCAGGAGGCGTCTCGGCGCGAAGCCGAGCGCCAGGCTCAGCTTCAGCTGGAGAGAGCTAAGGTCAAATTTCAATTCTTGTCCTTTTCATTGGCTGAAATGTTCTCCTTTTTTGAAAATGAATTTCTTGGGAGCAGTCAAAACCAGTGGCCTTTGCCGTGAAAACCAATGTGAGTTATTGCGGGGCTCTGGATGAAGATTGTCCAGTCCAAGGCGCAGCCATTAATTTTGAAACCAAAGACTTTCTGCACATTAAAGAGGTAATCCTGATGTCTGTCATTAATATGTCTGCCTTATTTCTTTTTTAGCAAAGCGAAATAAATCTTTCTGGACACTCAAAGCCATGTGCATTGCCATCCTGCAGAAATACAACAATGACTGGTGGATCGGTCGACTGGTCAAGGAGGGAGCAGACATCACGTTCATTCCGAGTCCCGTCAAACTTGAGGCCATACGGATCAAACAGGAGCAGAAGGCAGCAGCGAGGTTGGAGGCCATGCAGACATTTACATTGCAGGAGGAAAATGGTCAAATTAAATGCAAGGTCCAATTCATAGGCAGCTTTTATAAGACATATGGACAGTGTTTTGATTTTTCCACGTTTTGGTATAGCATAGCCCTCCAAACAAAATCCTGCAGCCTTAACCTAAATACATTAATCTGTTTTGGATGATAGCCAAATGTGGATAAAGTATAAGGCACTGTATTGTTACTCGGAGAAAACCCACGCAGCCCTGGGGGAGAACATGCAAACTCCACAGAGGAAGAGCCAAATCTGGGATTGAACCCTCAGAACAAGTAAATAATAAAACAAAAACGTTTTTTAATGATGTATGGATAAAAAAAAAAATTAAAAGTCACTCCTGGATAACGACAAAAATTGTGTCTGGGGGATATGAATAATAGAGGAAGGTTTTCCCAAAAATAGGGGGAATATTATTCAATTGGGAAATAGGAAAAATATTGCAAAACACTAATGTTTCATAATATAGTTATTGCTTTGCTAGCAAGTGCCATTACCATTATCTGTCTACTATTATAGCATCTATTTCTAGCCATTTTTTGTTAAAATCAAAGAAGTAAAGGAAAAGTAGCATTTGGAATGCATGCCACAACACAGTTTGTGTGTGAGACGTCATCCACCTGCTGTCATTGGCCGGAAGCTATACATGAAGACTACCTAACTGGCACGCATACTTCTCATGTATTCCTGGCTTTTCTCTAAATTGCCACCTGAGGGTGATTCGTCCACTGACACTTTAAATATTGTCTCCCTGCAGGAAAGGAGGCAATGCATCATCCGGAGGCTGGAGATCCACACCACCATCTGCAGGTACGTAGTAGAGCTGGAGGAGTCCTGCTAATGAATCGCTCTTCCTTTGGGGACCGATTGCCTCCCAAGCGACAGCTGCTCCAGTCTTTTAACGTACGCCATGTTAACAGGAAGGAGTTTAAAAAGTTGAATGCATGTGAAGCATGAAATACATTACTTTTAACAGTGTTGTGCTGTGCTTCGTTCATGTTTTTTTATTTATTTATATATTTTTAACAAAAAATTGTCTCATGTTTGTTCTGAAAGCCAAACAGAAGCAGAAACAGGTTTGTGTTTCATGAAATACACGCAATTCATTGGATGTCTTTGCACCATTCATGACAATTACATCATACAATTAGGAGCTATGTGTTTGGGTCAACATTTCTGTGTTGAATCTTTGTCCGCTGTAGACGGAACTCCTCCCACCGTATGATGTCGTTCCTTCGATGCGGCCGGTGGTGCTGGTCGGGCCTTCGCTGAAAGGCTACGAGGTGAGACAATTCTCCGGTTGGCTCTCACTTTGCTGAGGAAATGGCATGTTCTTGCGTGGGTTTTCTCCGGGTACTTCAGTTTCCGCCCACATCCAAAAAAATATGCATGTTAACCTCATTTATCACTCTAAATTGGCGCTACATTTGAGTCTGAGCATGATTGGCTCCTTGTTGTCTGCGATCGGCTGGCCACTAGTTCAGTCAGCTGGCATAGGCTCCAGCACCCCCGCAACCCTTGTGAGCATAAGCGGCTCGGAAAATGAATGAACGAATGAATGTTCGGCTTTTCAGTCTCTGAAATGAAATTTTTCAATGTAGCTCAATGTTATGTACTTTTGTCATTACTTTAGTGTAAATGTATGTTTATACATTTTAAGCAGTATTTGAATTTGTATAATGTTGTTGTATAATTATGCAAAATTTGACATTCATTCTATCTACCTCTGGTATATGTTGTGAGGAGTAAAAAAGTTAAATTAAATCATGTTTGCAGGTGACTGACATGATGCAGAAAGCCTTGTTTGACTTTCTAAAGCACAGATTCGATGGCAGGTGCGTACAGATCATTTAAAGCCAGGAGAGATTGCATTTTTTGCTGCATAATGAAGCACAAAGGCTGGAATGTTGGTTTTATTGACGATGTTTTGGTCTGCAGGATTTCCATCACACGAGTAACTGCTGACCTGTCACTAGCCAAGCGCTCGGTGCTCAACAAGAAGGCCATCATGGAGCGATCCAACACACGTTCCAGCCTCGGTGAATAATGACAACATTGTCACCCTCTACTGTGAATGTTCATATCACCCTTCTGTCCGTGCTCTTCAGCTGAAGTTCAGAGTGAGATTGAGAGGATCTTTGAGCTTGCCAAGTCCTTGCAGCTGGTTGTCCTGGATGCAGACACCATCAACCACCCTGCGCAGCTTCTCAAAACTTCCCTGGCTCCCATCGTCGTCTACGTTAAAGTGTCCTCACCCAAAGTAAAGCACAAACCCACCACACAAACTCACCTATTCTTTTCCATCTCAAACTATGTACTCGTGTAATGTGACACTTGATGCGTGCATCCCAAAACAATTTGTATCCAACATGTTTTAAAGGGGCCTACTCCCCATACTTGGTTAAGATCCAGCACCCTCTGTGAGGATAAGAACAGAAGATGAATGAATGTTTAAAAGCCATTTTCACACCACTGATTTTTACCATTAATAGAAGTATAGTTGAGAAGCAGGACCTTGAAATCACATCGTGTGTGAATTGGTAGCTCATGCAAGTTAGCCTGTAAAAGTAAATAATAAAGCGATCAAATTTTATCATCCTTGTGGCCTTGTCGCAGCATTCTGTACCATTTGCAGGCTTTTTATATCAGACATGGGAAAACCAGAGAGCAATTTATTACAATAGTTAAGGTGGGACGGAGCAAATGCGTGAATTATTGTCTCTTTGTCACCAATGAAAACGATCAAATTTATCTTTTGGGATGTTGCAGAAATAAGAAATTGCAGTTTTAATAATATTATTTATAATGTGCAACTGGAAATAAGGATGTGGCTCACATAAAAGCCCAAGTTTTTTACTCACTTAGAGTGATAGTACCCTAATTGAACTATAAAAATAGTACTAGTGTTTTAAATATGAACGCTTTCAACACTGTTTTCCTTGTCGAAAAATGCTGGAGCCAATCCCTGCTAACTTTAGGTGAAAGGCAGAGTACACCCAAGACTGGTCGCTAGTCAGTCATAGGGCAAACGTAGAAACAGACGACCATTCGCCCTCATATTCACATCGCTACCAAAGTCAGGGGAGAAAAAAACACTGCACCGTTGTTTGGCCTTTTTCAGAATTAAGAAGCAAAAATCTACCATTTAATCCATTATTTCATCTCTAACGAGACACACCTCTTGAATGCAGTAAATCGATTGGGCTATTAAGTTTTAAGAGCACACATGATTGGGTTTCTTCTGCATAACAATGAAAGCTCATTTTCGATTTGCAAATAATACCTCCAAATGGCAGTACATATAAATTCTAAATAATAGAGGGCCAAGAACTGTTAAGTGTTAAAACTTTAATGCTGTATTTGATTTGATAATTAAATTTTTGTATCGTTGTTTGGGCTCAACACCTAGGTTCTGCAGAGGCTGATCAAATCCCGAGGGAAGTCCCAGAGCAAACATCTGAACGTCCAGATGATGGCGGGCGACAAACTTGCTCAGTGTCCCCCTGTACGTCCTTTACCTTAAGTATTATCCAATAATACATTAACATTTCACCTTTATACAAATCAATGAATCCATTTATTGGGCAAAACTGGTCATCTTCAGGCCCATAGGGAAGAACAAAAGAATTATTTTCCATGCTGCATAAAAATTAGAGGCTGCAGGGTTGGATATCAATGAATGGCAATTCCATAGAACATGAATTGAGTGAGTATTTGCTGATCTTTTGTTTGTGGGCCCACCAGGAGATGTTTGACGTGATTCTAGACGAGAACCAGCTTGAGGACGCCTGTGAACACCTGGCTGAGTATCTGGATATTTACTGGCGTGCAACCCATCTTCCTTGTTCCGCCCCTGTTAACCTGGTCCAGGACCAAAACGTGATCACCCCTCCGTCTGCGAACTCCAGTCAACAGGTCAGATCGCAAGAGCATCAACAATGTGTTCCTCTCGACATGGTACTTTGTCCGACTCCTCTACTACTACAAGTAAAATTGAAAGTCCAAGAATAGAATGTGATTTTGTAGCAATTAACGTAGCTGTCAGAAATATATTTTACATATGGTAGTGTTTTTTGTGCATTAACTGTCATTTGCTACACAAATACTTTACTAACATGTTATCTTGATTTTTTTCCCCAGTTTTCTGAGACTCAAGAGTTAATCGAGTGAGCACTTGCGGTGAGTCGTCCGCCAACTATTTTTCCACCGTTTGATGACCTAGTTTTTATTTTGCAATGTTCTCTTTTTGTCCCTTTTGTGGAAGACCAGGAAGGGACTATTGTGCCAACTTGGTGCAGTAGCAGCCAGCATCTGCGTGCTCATTGTGAATAAAGAGAAACGGCATGAGTAGCAGCACGAAGAGGATGGAATTTGAGTCATGTTCTCCCAGTGTGACATTGAGTACTGCCCCCTGCTCCCGGCGCCATGTGACAACTCAGGGTCGCTTTCTGCACACCTTCTGATCACCTTCTGCAACACACAGACACGTACGCAGTCTGGCACTGTGCGTCTCACAATGGTAAGGGGTTCCACTTTGGGTCCGTCTGTCATTCAGTATGAAGCCCACTACATACGTGAAGAACGCTCGCAACATTTCCCCTGTACTTTGCTTACACAATTAAAACAACGACTACTGTTTCTCACATTATTGTGATCATACTACCAAAGTACTATTTCTAATTCATTATATTATTCTAACCACTATTACAACTAACAGCTATGTTCAGTAACTACTAATCTCCATAATTGCACTCCAACTAAGAATGCCTCCTCATCACTAGAATTACTACTACTGTGTTACTCTTCAGTTCTATTTTTGCTACAGATTACTACCACTACTATTAAAAAGAGTACTAACTAACACACGGGCATTCAGATTACTACTCACCTCTACTATATATTGCCAATGCCAATACTACTCTTATTACTTATATCAATTACTATTAACAATACCACTAACTACCTTCATCATATTACTTATTTGGTAAGGTTCTCATCTCATCTCATTTTTTGAAACGCTTTATTGTCATTAGGGTAACCCCAAACAAGTAATAGTTGAAGTTTCAGCTTCCGACTACTATTGGCGCTGGTTGCTACTTTGACGCTATGACGAAGACGTGTGTAGCGGGCTTAATACGACAAACATATTGAAGGTTCCTTACTCTCACACATCAACCGTGAGAGAAGACATTCCAACTGAACCAAACATTTCTAGAAAATGCTCAACTAACTTCTCATATCAAGTAGCTTTTTTGTTTGTTTGTAGTACGTAGTCTCTTTCTACACTAAACATGTGTGGTAGCTGATCACGTATTTTCTGCACAAAGCCATGCATGTCAAGCACAGACTCGGACAGTGATAGGGAAACAAACCTTCATTTGTCAAGTCATGGATGTATAACTGCCAAATGCCTCACTTAGAATTCATTTCTTATCACCATATTATGCATCTTTGGTGAAATCAGTCAAACTTGAACCAGTATCATTCAAGGAAAAAAAATCAAAACACGTTCAAAGCACATTGTGATTTTATTCAGGGTTCTCCAGCAAACCGAATAAATGGACCACGTATTATGTTAGTTATAATTAAAGATTCAACAGTCAAAAATGCTTATATATATATATATATATATATATATATATATATATATATATATATATATATATATATATATATATATATATATATATATATATATATATATATATATATATATATATATATATATATATATATATATATATATATATATATATATATATATATATATATATATATATATATATATATATATATATATATATATATATATTTCCTCAGCTATAGTAATGTATTAGAGACATTTTACTCTCGTATATCAGGTAAATTACTTGAAATGTATATACTGAACATAATTATATTGTAAGGGTATGACAAATAGATTGATCATATGGCACTTGTCAGGATACATTACACACACCCATACATTTTCTCTGCATACCACCTGCCAAGGAGATGTGTAATTGTACATTTGAGTTGAAACAAATTTTTATGCATCTAAGGGAATGAATTGCAGTATATCTCTATTGAAATAGAATTTACATAAATCAAGCGAATGCACAACTTAGTCATATTGATGACTTCAAATATGTATTTACAGTGTAAACAGACATTTCATGTATTCTTTATTATTTATTCTACATCTCATCCACTGGTTGATATTGTAAATAATAGGATGTGCATGACATAAATATATTGCTGTTTAATCAGAAGGGTTCGGCAGAAGCTTCCCCATGCAGACTTGATATGTACGCAAAATCACCGCTTCATTGTACAAACTGAATGCCTAAAATGGAAATAATGTTACAATTCTGAGTTATAATGATTAGGAATATTATCCAATTGCACAACAACTGTGGGTAAGCACACAAACCACTGGAAGCACCCATTTTCATATACACGCTCCACATTAGAATACATTGGTATCTAAAGGATGGACTCTAAACAAAAATTATCATTAAGATCAATGCTATTTGAAATAATCCATTCTTTATTCATTGTAGAGTGATTCAAGTTAAATTATGACATAATTCTCATCATGCAAGTTGACATTAATCTGTTTAATGTAACTGGGTTAAAAATGAATGAGGGAAAGCAATCTGTATGTTTTCTGCAAAATGTTACTTTGCCTTTCAGGTGACATTTCAAAGTCCAGAAAAGTCAAACCATTTGTCAATAGTGACCCGGTTTTAACAAGTTAAAAAAATATAGAATTCTAGTATCTGGATACTGCCGATGATTTTTCTCCTGGGAATTTTCTCTTACACTAAAAAAGTAAGTGTAGTAACTAGATGAATTGAAAGTAGGCCATCTAACTTTTGGGGGTTTCAACTTAAGAGCACTACATTGCACCGCATTCAGGGCAAAAAGTGCAATGAGTGGTCCGGCAGGAATTGTAGAAAAAAAGTAATATTTCTATCTTCCATCTCTTAACATCAATCAACTCCTTTTTCCAAAACCCAAATGGATTCTACCAAAACCTAAAGCACACTTTGATCAAGAGGGTTGTGTATGCAATACAAAACGGAACAATTTGCAGAAATACAGGCTGAGACTATCAAGATACCTTCTCAGGTATTTAGTGGAGTATGTTTGCACTACACTGTCTTTTCCTCGTCTGCTTGATGATGAAATAAATGCACTACTTTTCGGATCTGTCGTCAGATTTTTCTTCCATGAAATATTTAACGCTGCATTCACACCATGTGTCCACCAGAGGGCAAAATGTGCTAGTGTAACAATAAAACAATAAGAAAATACTAAATAAAAAATGTATTTTTAAAGATATATATCTATATATATACACACATATACAAATTGATGTTTGATTTCATATTGAAGCATTTAACCAATCACATTTCAGCCATTATTTGTTACCAGGTCAGAAATCTCCCTCACCTGGTGACACCAAGGCCTTCTCACAGGCGTACGGATACATCAGTGCCTTTTTGCAGGTGTAGGAATACGTCATCGCTTTCACCAACTATGATTGGCTAGTCATAGAGTGGACTAGCCAGAGCTACCAAACTGTATCTGGAGCGAGCTGCACAAAGAAATATATTGTTGTGTTGATTTAATAGTGGTTTTGTCAACCCGCAATGGCTGAAGGAGGAGAAGAAATTGATTTGTTTGCAGATTTACTGTCAATGCCATGATCAAGACGGACTTTTCAAGAAGAAAAAAAAGCTGGACATCATTAAGAATGATCGGACAACCCCAAAGCAAGCAAGGCTGTCACAACCAGGAACAAACATTTTCAGCAATAATTCGAATAAAAACATAGAAGGAGGAAAGGAAGGAGGATGGATATTGTGTACAGGTAAGAAGTATTTTTGGTGAGTAAAATTTGGCTGTATATATATAAGATTTCAATTTACATAATCCTCAGCAATAATAATAATAATAATTCATGTGGAATACATTGATACATACCTATTAAAAGAAAACATTTGACTGAAAACTGGGTGTCTATATTAGATAACCAATCACTCATATCTTCATCAAGACCAATGCAAAGTTAAGATGTGATACCCTGATTTGCCAAAAGAGGGAGATACAGGCTCTTGGGTCAACAAAGGACCTTTAATAAGGAATTTGTGCTCCTGCTGTACAGGTAGGTGTACAGTGTACATGCTTAGAAATTGAAACATTAATGTCATAATTTTTACCAGTCCAGTGCTTAATGTTACATATTGCATTAACAAGATATTGTGAGTTGATTTAACTGCAAAAAAATAGTCAGTGTGAATTGGAATACCTGAGGGAGAGCACACCAGCCCTATAATCGTCGCACTTTATTATTTTTTTTAATGTGAAAAGTGTTTGATCAATTATTTTACCATTGTTTACATCACTGAAATGCACCACTAGATTTACTATACATAAAGCTGTAAAAATACAGCACATGAATGATGATTGTCTCGTAAATTTGTGATTCTCTACTCGCATCAACCTTTACAACCTGATGTAAACGAGGAGGCGTGCATGAAATTATTTGCGTTGGTTATGTTTCCCAGAGCCTTAAATGTTCCTCTAATGGAAAACAATGCGAAATGAGTTTGATTGCCGTGATTCAATTGTTAGAGAAACCTCATTATGCAACAATCAAGCCGCCCTGATTCAATTATTGTTGGAGGAACCTCATAATCCAACCATCAAATTTAATTTAAAGTCATAAAACTTTTATTATCACATATTATGTCACCGCAGCAGAGACTACCGTTGCGCCAATAGATTTCACATTGTAAAGTCACATGGCAGTCTCAGACGTGACCCTCGTCCACAAAGCTGACCTCAGTGGGGTGCTGTGCTCGGGGCCAATATTGCGACGAGCCCGGGTCAAGACTCTGCGAGGAGATAGAGGGAGACCAGGAGGGGATCGACATTAGGTTTTGCTCATGTGGAGAATTTTGAAGCGACGGTGGAGCTGAGCAAGGAGAGCCAGCTGAAAGGGGGATTTGTGAATCAGAATGTGAAAGGGGGTCGAACTCCGTTGAGCTCCTGCAACAGTCCAATCCCTTTGTGCCGAACGGGAAAGCTGACGGTTCGGTCATTGGGATGCGCCCAAAATGCTGTCCATTGCCGTGCTGTGTAAAAATCGGTGGTGCTGGTGAGGAGACGACGGGAGGTGTGCTGATGGCCCTGGCTATCAACTGGTTGTGAAAAAGTGGTTTGAGTAGTCGAGTCATTTCTTGAAGGTCCTGGCTCACGTTAGTGACATGTTGAGAGAGAACTTTCATCTGGCTCGGCCATAGGAAGGGGAAATTCAAATTAATGTTAGGTTACCACGTTTGAGTGCAGCATTCTCACCTCTTGCTTTAGCTTTGCGATAGCCTTCATTGTGTCGCTATCATCGCCATCCTCTGTGCATGGCAAGAACAGGCAAAACAACATCACTGATAATGAAAAATGCATTCAAAAACAAGGATTTAGGTTACCTGGGATTGAATCCGAGCTGGATAAGGAGCGCTGTGTTGAGCTCGAATGGGGAAAGTCAAACTTTGTGTCTTGAGTAGTACTTTTATGATCCATTTCAACGGCATCTAACAAGCTGATGCACATGTGAGGAAGGAAATAAGGAATCAGAGAGCATAAACATCACTAATTGGCATGATTGTCTGTCTCTGTGTGACTGGCAACCAGTTTAAGGTCCACGTCCTAGACAAGAATAAACAGTGTAGAACATGAATGAAAGTATAGACATCTATGATAAAAGATGTAAGTAGAGTAATTCTTCTTCTTCCTCTTCTCATTTTCTGTACTGGTTATCCTCACAAGGGTAATGCGGGGTGATGGAGCCTATCCCATTTGACTTTGGGCGCCAGGCAGGGAATCCCCTGAATTGGTTTGCAGCCAATCACAGGGCACAAGCAGACAAAGGACAACCAATCATAGCTATGGGTAATTTTGTTATTGGAATGTGGGAGGAAACTGAAGTACCCAGAGAAAACCCACATAAGCCCAGGGAGAACATGCAAACTCCATACAGTTAGGACTCACCAGGAATCAAACCCTCAACCTCAGAACTGTGACCCCAACACATTAACAACTCACCCGCCGGGCCATGCTTGTAATTATCACACACATTTTAAAGTCAAATCATTGCCTACTTTCCAATTATTACTAATCTCAAACCCAAAATAGCCAAACAAACCATCTCACATGCGACAAAAGTGTCTATACTGCCAGAAAAAGAGCTACACAACATCCTGAATAGTTCATGACCCTGTGATGTAATATTGACCGTGCACTTTGATGCATTCTGTAAGAAGTGATCGTGTGCCAATGAACACACGCTGTCAAGACACACATGTACTGGCTTCCTACCGAGGACTGAGCTCCGGCTGCAGGCAGCTGAAGCTCACCCCGGGAACCTGCAGACCGGCTGGCCGGGCGTGATCGCTCGCTGCCCTGAAGGGTCTCGGCGGGAGTAGCGGGGAACGCAAAGGGGAGCGTAGTGGAGAGCGCAGGCCTCGGCCCAGCCTGCCCGTGGGCGCCATCTTCGGGAGAGGTGAATGCTCCTCCTCAGAGTTGGACCCTTCTTCATCTTCCTTGATGGACGGAAGTTTCTTCACAAGACCTCCGTTGCTCTCGCAGTCGGCCTGATGTCGGAAAAAAAACACCGTAAAAGAAAGTTGTGCTTTTGACGGAACGTTAAACTACGACACCCCCGAGTAAAACATGGTTCCCATTCACCGCAACGGAGTTTCATTCACTTTATTGACGTGTTCAGGAGTTCTTCCATTAAGAACTGAGCACCATTCACTCCTCTAGTTTGAATCTATGAAGGGAATAATAATTCTCTCTTCTCTTCCCAGCACCCTCCAATTCCTTTCCCCAGCTCTTGAATCTTCTCCATCCAGTCCACGTGCTGGTATTTTTAGATCACAGAGGTTTAATTTTAGCTGAGGTTTTGCTCAGGGGGGGAAGGGGGAGGAGAGGGGGGGGGGGTGTTTGGGATATTTCATTCTGTGTCTCTTCTGCACGTGCCACTGCAAGTGCGTTGAGCAAATGCGTATCTCTGCAAGTGTCTGTTAGAGCATCGGAATGTGCATCGCGGCGCTAAGTGTGAGCACAAACAAGACTATTTGTGGGCCAGTGTATGCAAATGCTTGCCATTTGCACGCATGTTTGTGTGTAAACAAGAGTAAAACTCTCTTCGATATTCCCCTCTTTCCCCCGCTAGCTCTTTTCATGTTTACAATAGATTAAACCAGCTCATCAGCATGTCATTTCCATTCTATTATTATCCAGCCAGGGGTGACCCCTCCCCTGTCACTCTGAGAGGTCTATATTTAGACCCACGCTGAATGGGGGAGAAGCGCTACTGCAAGTGGAGAAAAACTACAAGCACGTGCATGCGTGCATTGAGTCACCTGGGATGAACGAGAAAAGGGTCAAGGCAAGCGTATGTGTGCAACAGCTAAGTTTATTTGTAAGTGTCTGCCAAAGGAACCGGCTGTGTTTAGCTTTTGTTTTTAACTGTTGGCTGTGAGTCAAGCACAAGACTTGTCTTGTTTGTGCTAAATCCAGATGGCTGCATTTTTTTGTTGCCGTTTTATTTAATAGTGTATGTTGCCTTCCCTGGACAAAGGTGCAAAATATTGTAATGGAGCGTAAGGATGTGACAAAAATGAGTTGAATATTAAAATATAAATGGACACAAGGCAAGATTTTTATCTTGGATTTTGTTTCAGGCGTTTCGAACAGTTGATTATTTCATCGCAGAAGTAAAATTAGATGCTTGTAAAATTTCCATTTGATTGGCAATTCACTCAAATCATCAAAGGTTGTTTGTCGGTCAAACAATACAGTTATGAAATATGATTTGGAACTATTCAGTTAATGTAATTCAGGCATATTAGCTTTAAATATATTGTTATCAAGCCTTTTGAATGCAGATGCCGACATTTTTTTAATCCCTTTATTTTCCACCTACACTTGTGACCTATTTAATGGGAAAGGACTAAAATTAAATGACAGAATATATCTATTTATCCCTCATTGCTCACTTGCAACTGATTTTGTGTAAATGCCTAGTTAATGCTACCATTTAAAGTAAATGTTTTTTTCAATACACTTTTATGGGATTTCCTATTTTCTCATCATTCTTTTTTGAAAAGCAGTATACTACATTATGAGAAACATTTATGAAGGCAATGTTTGGGAGGCTTTGGGATTTGTAGTATATAAAAATACTGTCATGTTCATTTCAAAAAGACCTTTTAGATCCCTGACATTTAAGATATGGGTTCATTCAAATACAGTGTACTATGTATACTGCATATACATATTACATAGACATGCATAAATAATAAATTTACATAGCCAGGTTCAGCCAACCCCTTCCGTTTCCCTTTGATTAGCTACGATAATTGTGGATTCCAATTAAAAAAAAAATATTCAAACTAACATAAGAAGCAGGACCAAGAGTGACAGACTCATCTTCCAAGATAATTATAGAAAATGTATCTTACTTCTGTGGAATATTGCTTCCTAAAACAGATGCAAAACGTGCCAAAGGCAAACGCCATCTGTTTGGGGAACATCTTGGGGACCCGAGGGGGGGTCTGCAGTGTGTGATTTGTTTATTCCCTCACATATCGTTTCCCAGAGTGGACCCATCGACATCACTGTACCTCCACGCTGTGTCCTTCCCTCAGGTTGTATGTTAAGTCGTGTTGGATCTCCGTGAGGAACTTCTGGGTGTAGTCAGAGTAAAGAGAGAGAACTTCGCGGAGCCCTTTAAGGCTGATGTACTGCAGGTCACAATAAGTTAGAGCCTTCACGCAGGCGTTGGTCTTAATGACTTCTTCCTGTGTAAGACAGTCCGAGCCAATCAAGTCGCCTCTTCCTAGAATGGGAAAAGAAAAGTACTTGTAGTACGGGAGTGTAAGTGTTGCTTTACTGATTCGTAGGAAGGATGTGATAGCATTGTTATTCTTCAGGGAAGAATGAATGAAGATGGAATCTTTTAAGGTGTGATGAAGTTTACTTTGTAGCACCATTTTCTCTATTTTTCTGCATCACATCCCTTCTGCTGAGCTGTAAATCCAAAGCAGGGCTGCCAAAGCAATTTGCGCTCATGCAACTGTGTCTCCTGGAGAAGAGCAACACACCTCTTGATAATTGGCGTGTGTGTGTGTGTGTGTGTGTGTGTGTGTGTGTGTGTATGTGTGTGTATGTGCTTGTGAGAGAGAGAAAGGGTGGGCATTGAATGTGGGTAGACACTTAGGCCAAAATGCTAATGAGGGTAGTGCTCAATTCATTATTCACAGGCTGAAGGTCATTAATACAACTAGCTATTTTGCATCAATCGGGGCCCAAATCCAGAATTGTTGGTCTTAATTTGGTCTGTTTTAACGATTATCTGGTTTGGAGTGTGAGTGTCGCATTGAAAAACTTGGGTGGCATT
Organism: Stigmatopora nigra; assembly: GCF_051989575.1. Lineage (NCBI taxonomy): Eukaryota > Metazoa > Chordata > Actinopteri > Syngnathiformes > Syngnathidae > Stigmatopora > Stigmatopora nigra. The sequence continues at coordinate 13,705,316 of NC_135508.1, forward strand.
TTTGGTTTATTTTTCATTCACTACATAGGATCCCTTTAAACCTGTGTCGCTGTCCAAGGTGCTGAACGTCAGTGTGTGTTTTTTTTTTTAGGATTGGGGCAGTTGAGCAGAGCAGAAGTTTTTTTTTTCTTACCTAGAATGGCGAGAACAGTGTTGTCCTTCAACACTTCCATGGAGCCGGAGCACACAAAGTAGATGGCTGGTAGGGCATCGCCCTGACGGATTAGGAATTCCCCTGGTGCACAGAAGGACGTCTTAATGATTAGGGAAAGGGAGCGCAGACATCCTCTGCTGGCTGACTCAAAAAGCGGCAGCTGCAGCAACTCCTTATTAAGGTGCATGGCAATGTCAGCCCTCAGCTCATCTGGGAAGTCCTTCAGGAGCTGTGGAGAGGAAACGGAGGAAAAACGTGCATGGGAATAAAAAAAAAGCCTAAACGAAAGGTAAATGCAAAGCATAAACATCAGTACTAAAACAATGGATGGCAGAAAACTATGCCCATCGATCCATTTCTTTTATAGTGGTAATCCTGTACTTGGTATCAATATTTGACCACACACAGTTGGGGACATTTCTGTGATTTGAATGTCAAATGTGTACTTGAACTCTATAAATGTTAGATACTGAAAGAGGGACAGAATAGTGTAGTGCAGAGTTTTAACCGTTCTTGGAAACTTTTTGACTGTGATTAATCACCGCAATATCTGATTTAAAGGCAGTGCTCGTACCTCACTGACATCGATGCCGTTATTCACCGACCAAGTTGTCTGGAAACACTCCATCATGCGCTGCTCGAGGGCTTTGGGCAGCCGGTGAACTCGGATGAAGTCTTTCAAATCCTTGGTGCGGGTGTGGTAAAGGGAGCGTCGTGAGTACATCCTCTGGATGATGGCAGTCACGTTACCAAATACTACGGCGTGCATTAATGCTACAGAGAAGACAAAAGAAACGGTGATGTCGGCGATCGAACATTTCTTATCCGTCCAACGTCAGGCTTCGCACACCTCCAATCAGCATGGTGCAGATGGAGAAGATCTTCTCAGAGTCCGTGTTTGCCGAAACATTGCCAAAGCCCACACTGGTCAAACTGCTCAGGGCAAAGTAAAGCGACGTCACGTAGGAGCTCCGCACGGACGGACCGCCGCTCAGCGACATGCCCGCGACGCCTGGGGATCTGGCACGAGACCTGCTGCTGTTCCACTGGGACGGGCCAAACAAACCATCTCCGTTCATTGGCTCCAAGCCAGAGCTGTTCCACTGACTGGCGTTAACGAGTTCCGATGCCGCGGGGCCTTGAGGTGAATCAGACACACCCAGTAGGGAGGTCAGTGGTGCCAAGAAATATGGCGTGCCAACACGTTTGGCCAGTTCGTGAAGCCAGCCTGTTTGGGGGAAAAGGGTAGAAGTTTAATGGAAAATTCTACACTAAGCCACATTGTAAAGCAGTTGATGGATTTACTGTCAACAATGTGTGTAGTCTCTGCCATGATCCTGTTGGGATTGCTGATTTACTGATTTGTCTTTGTTTTCAATTTTTCAGGGTTTGCTCAAGGCTTGCTTTGGTGAATTGTTATTACCGTACAATGTCACATATGGTCATGTTTCATCACTAATCATGGCCAAGTGGAGTGCTTTTCCTTGTGTGCGCCCTTGCTGTTACTTGTGTAATTGACTCACTGGCTGCCTTGAATGATGTTCAATCCATTTGAACTTTATTGAATGTTTTCATGAATTTGTAAGGTCCTCCTCATGTAGAAAAAAAAAGAAACTCATACGACAATTCAGATCGGATTTCTTTTGTTTTGTTATAAAACAACGGTATATCCGTGGACCTTGCGTTTTTGCGAGAATTTGTGCGTTCCCGCCCATGACCAAACTAAACTTCTCTTCTTTTCAGTATTCATACCATTACGTGGGATACCCAGGCACACTGGACTTCACATTTTGAAGCTCTTAAACACTATTTTTGAAAGGCCAGAAATAGGGTTTATAGAGACAGGAAAAAGAAAAAAATCATTTTACATGTTTGTTGTTGTTTCTGTTCATTAAAAACCTAACACACGATTTCTCTCTAACTAAAACACAGACACCTACAATACAAAGAGCCAATTTAAGCGTTAATGGAAAAACGTCCATGTGCCAGGCCAGCTGCCGTTGCCCCCTGAACCAAGTGGATGATCCCAAAAGCCATATGGTATGGAGCGTGACTCATTTTTCTCCACCCACACTCCTGGCTTCCTCACCTCCACAACCACTGTGACAGATTCATCATTTTGATAATATACCACTGGAACAAATCCATCCGAGGTATCCTCAAAACCTCAAAAATACTGGTGTCCAAACCAATACAGGCTGGATGCAAGGTTTACTTCCAACCAATCTTTTCTCCTGCAAGTGTAATCAGTTCATTGTGGTCTTTAAATCTCATGGTACTTATATCATGAGAATAAAGCCATTCATTTCAATGCAAGATGCTGCTTGTTTCAGAAAATGTATTGGTTAAACTGTCTGCTCTGTTTTCGTTGGAATAAAATCCAGTATCCTCTTGGCCCTTTGTAGAATGGGTTCGGATCCTGCCATAAAACTATGCTTAGACAATTTAGTAGCCTTCACAACTCTTCTAGTCCTCCAACATCCATTTTGTCGAAAGCCTCACAAGTATCCCATGAGGCAAATACACTGAAAAGTGGACCCCAGGGATAGATTTCCTAGAAGGAACACTGGTACAACACTCCAGATTGAGAAAAAGGTTTAAAGGTAAATCAAACACTACCTAGTGTGCTGTAGTTTAAAAGAGAAACCTCTCTCACTGACACCATGAGAAATGAACCAACCTAGTAGGCTAAAAACCCAGACTCCCAACAAAAAGCAGCACTTAATACATCACGGTATGAGGCTTACTTTGATTATTATTTATTGTTTTGTTATTGTATCTTATGGAAATGTATTCCAACCTACTATCCTACTCAGCCTGTACCAGAGCACTTAGTATAAAATTTGCTTTAATGTCCTGTCATACAGGGCTAGCTGGAATCCATTAAAAAGCAACACAACAAAAACAAATAACCAAACCCCCCTCTTATTACTCATTTCTGGCCTGAAAATAATGTGACCAAGAATAACAGGTAATGTCACAAGCATTTCACGGCATTGTTGTTATTTCCAGGAGACACTGTAGGAGGTGAGACAGATCGCTATAATAATTTCTTAAGAATGCATGCTGAATGAATGCGATCAAATTTCTGTTGCTCATCTTTGAAAGGATGGAGCTAGAATTTAAAACTAATGGAATTTCGGAAACCTTTAGCTTGCACTTAACAGTTACCGTATTTTCTCGCATATTAGATGCCTCTGTGTATAAGCCTTACCCTTAAAATTGCCGTAAAATCGTTGAATTTGACAATTTCTCTCGTATAAGACGTGACCTGATTCACAATTTTATCCTCCAATTTCATAGTTTCAATAGGGAGTGCAAATGTGTTACTTTGAAGGGCAAATCTTACGAAAAATCATCGCATGTGGTATTTCTGAGACACTATAAATCGATTACTGGGTTGCACATTCCTAAAGGGTGTTGTCTGCAAGTAGACAAATTCAAAAAGGAAGTCAGGTAGGCAGTACAACCACAGTGTATCCGTAGCGGTCTCGTTTGTCATCCCTAGGTAAGTGAGATGGCGGCGTCTTCAGTGAGCAAAGGCAGGCACAAGTAAGTGAGTTTTTCACATTTTATGCAAGATACATTGTATTTTTTTTTCTTGAATTTCATTCATAGACAAAAAAATAAATGTTGTTAATCGTTTTATCTACTTTGAAAAAAATGACAGTATTGGCCACATTGTCTGGCATGATGGCGTTTTGTGCCTGTCAAGTCTAATTTGTGCACTTAAAACCCGTAACCTCTGTAAAAAGAAGTCACAAACCTATATCCCAGGAGGCCAGACTGTTACTTTCAATCTCACTGCGGCCGATGAAGTACCAAACGCACGCCATCCAGTGAGCTAGCAGAGCAAAGGTGGACATGAGAAGGGTGAGGACCACGGCGCTGTACTGGGAATAGCGGTCCAGCTTCTGCAGAAGTCTCAAAAGACGCAGAAGACGGACCGTCTTCAACAGGTGGACGCCAAAGTTCTGGGTGATGAAAGGAACAACATGGAGGTTATGGACCAATTTCATTCATTCTTTGTTTCTCAGATTGTTAGACTCACCACACTGATATTGAAAGCGTACAGGAGGTCAAAGGGCAAAGCAGCAATCAGGTCCACAAACAGCCAGGATGTGACATAATGAATGCAAATGGAGCGAGCGTCGTACACAACCTGACCAGATGTGCTCACGTAGGTGGTTCGGAAATTTAGCACGATATCTAAAACAACAAAAATGGTAATCAAATTGCTAACAAAAAATGAAATGAATGTAACTAAAGTTTCATCCTTACCAATCATGAAGAGAATTTCTACCAAGATGTCACTGACACTGGGCGGGCTTCTTGCAGTTGAAGCGCCATCCTCTCGTACCTCGACGGCCGTGAAGCAGACATTGTAGGGAACCGTGACGGCAACGTAAAAAGTCGCCAGCAGAATCAGCCAATCCCAGCCAGCTTTAAAGGCGCCATAATGGAGAAGGATAAAGCGGGACTTTTGGATATCTGCCACTTTGTACTCAGGTACTGGGTTTGCGTTGGCTCCCAAAACACTCTTGATGAGAAACAAGGAGAAACAACCATGCTAGTCAATGAAGGAGCCGCGACTGACCAAGTAGGGAGGCCCGGTCTCAAAAACAGAGGTGGGAGTAAGTCACATGTGCAAGTATAATCTTCCAATCAAATAATAATACTAAGACTTCTGTTCACGTCAAATCAGGTTTACTAAGTTTTACCCAAGAAAAACCAAAAGATGCTAAATTGGTGATTTAAGGTCTGATGTGAGGGAGGTTTTGCAATGATCCCTCCCCGACTTGGATAAAGCCACATCACCATTTCTCACATTGTTGATGTTGAGTTTGCTCTTGGTTTTATCTTGCTTCTGGAGATGTCCAGAAAGCTGGTAAAGGACAGCGCGACTTCGGCGGCGGTCCGTACTAAAGCAAGCCGGGCGGTCGACCTGGTGTACCTCCAGTCCTGTTTTAGCATCTTAAAAAGAGAAACCAGTAAGGGATTTTGAATAGAACAAGATTTTGCTGGATCTGTTGGACATTTTATTCCATCTTTTTAGATGCTTCGCTGTTCCTTGGCTCACCAGAGTCAGACACATTGCCATGGTCGAGGTCCTTGTTCTCTGTGATGTCCTTATGCGAGACTAGGAACAAAACCACCTCGCTTTTCTCGTTCTTTATGGGCACAATGTCCAGCAGGCACCAAAACTCGGAACCTATTGGAGAATTAAAATTAATATAAAAGTCTACACATCAGCGTTCAGTCACATTGTCATAGACACAAAGCAGGAATAAAAAAATCTAAGTGGTATATCAAGTATTAAGAGTCATTCAGTTCTGTCAGATCTTAATCCCTTCACCAAATCCAGTTCTTTCAGTCCCCAAATAGCTTTTGCAATGCTACTTATAGCTAGGTAGCATATATACAGTAGTAATATACACAGAAGGAACCTGTATGTTTATTCCACCACTGTACACCATTCTTAATTTATAATGGGTTCTGCGCCATATTGAAGAAGCATGATGTTGAACTTAATATTATTAAATATGTTCTTCTTCCCCAGGTCTTACCACTCTTCTTGTACAGGATGATTTCAGTCTTGAACTCTCGCCGTTCATCCAGAGCTCTTTGCATCTGCGAAGTGAGATGGTCGCTGGTTTCTCCGCCGTATAAGAAGGTACACATACAACTCCTCTGCATTAACTCAGCACGGGCAAAGCCGGTCAGTTCGCAGAAGCCATCAGAGCAGTAGACAATCGGGTAGAGCGTTTGGACTTGCGCATTCCCCAGCACAAAGTTGCTATCTGTAAAATGTAAAGTGGACCCATTTGAAAGACAAAGATGGATTATTTAATGAGATTCTTTGATTGCATTGGTCAATCACCAGCAGAGCAGTGACATTAGCATTTTCTGCATACAAGATGAGATTCTGTTGCTTTTGCATTGTCAGCATGCGCTTAAACATTTTCATTCAAACATGATTCAAAGAACGAGGCTACTATAAACCAAGTTTTAGTGCAGCACTGTTAAAATACTATAATTTAAAGACAACTCGATTAATATTTCATGCACAGCGTTTCCCGCTTGGCAGCAGCACGCTCGTCTCAGCTCGTGGGTCGGACTCAGTGGTGATTCGCTTTCCTTTGAAGAGTTCTCCTCGGGGAAAATTTAACGTGCCCGCTGCTTTTCAATGAACTTCCTCCCATCTCCTTTCAATTCTATTCTCTTCTATTGTTCTCTCCAAACAATCTTGCCTCAACCAGTGTAGAGGCAATCTTCCAAAATAATAATGAGAGAGGGAAATGTACACGTGAACATGCTAGCACAGCAGCCAGTTATTGGGACAACTGTGCATAATTCATTTGGGAGCTGTAAACGTGAGTAAGTACGACATTCATTCCGGCAGGATCCTGAATGTCCATTCATGAGTGAATTTGGATTGAGTTGAATGGTCACTTGGAAGGCTGTGAACTGTACTGAAATAACTAAATGCAAAGAAAGAAAGAAATTGGAAAAACTCATTGACATGTGAATAAAAATCCAATATGTATTCAGATTAGAGGAGTCAAGTGGTGCCTGTAAAAGCAAATGTCTGCAATCAATTGTACCAAATTTATTTCTCTCTCTCAGAAAATAATTCGCTTTTATTTTTCCACTTTTGATCACCTGATGAATCTGTAACTGAAGTCCAATTTTAAACAGAATATGAAGTCTATAACCAAAATGAATCAATAGCCATAGACATCGCACGCTTTTTTAAAGTTAGACATTAATTAAATAATTCCCCAAACATTGCAGATTTGGCATTCATACGACCGCAATCGGATTTAAACGTATGTGAATACAATCATTTTTTTCTAAATGTCTTTTTGAGTTTAATAGCACATCTGCCAGTTTATGGATGCGGTAATTCCAAGGCAATTTTAGCAGACAAACGAGCTGGCCTATCTTTCCCTGCTTTGTATTTTGACAAGGTAATGAAGCTAGAGTGTGTTATTATGTACATGTAACAAGATTTCTCACAAGGGATGAAAATTGCGGTGAGTCAGCTGACACGTACACGTAAGCACGAAAAGATGACAGATGACAGTGCAAGTGCAGCACTATCTGATGGACCATTATTAAGACGCATTCCCAGAACTGTAGCTAAACAGTGCAATTTCGTTTTGTGCCTATATTGCTATCGATAAAGATCTGCCAATTGGGCACTTATATTCATTCTCTCACTTTGATGTATTGCACCTAAATCTGAAACACTGCACAAGGACAAAGTATGAATTGCATTACATTCCAACAGAAATATCTCAAATTGAGAGTAACTGCCGTACAAAATATTTTTTGGACTTCACTTCAAATGACTAAACTTGTCATCAATCATGATTTTTATACTTTTCACGCTTCCCCTTCTTGCTTTTCAATATTTTCGCTTTACTTAAAATCCCAATTGTGCTAAAAGTACATCTTAGCTCTTTTTTGAATGGTGTTAAGATTTTGATCAGGGCTGTACATGGTGTTGATTAATGTGAAGAGCAGTGGTTCTTAACCTTGTTGGAGCTACCGAACCCTACCAGTTTAAAATGCGCATTCACAGAATTGAACCCTACTTTAGTGTAAAATAAAATGTTTTTTATTTCAGATTCAAGATATATAAATTACTCGCAGCACTGATTGGCCAAGCAATGTTACGTGATCATCCGTAGCCAATGATGGTCAAGCATGTCATCGTGAATAGACATGATGAGTGGATGTGTCTTGACCTCCGTGGCAGAGGCTCTACCGAACTCCTGAGACCGACTCACCGAACCCCTAGGGCTAGATCGAACCCAGGTTAAGAACCATAGAGTTATATGTAATCATTATTGTTGCCCTCATAAGACTAACATCTGGCAACTGCCCGGTTGCAAACAGGAAAGGAGAAACCCTAAAACAGGGGTGGACAACTTCGGTCCTCGAGAGCCCCTATCCAGTCTGTTTTCCATAAATCCCTCCTCCATCACACCTGAATCTAATGATCAACTCATCAGAACGCTGTCTAGAAACTTGATACCAATCCAGATGATTTGATTCAGGTGTATTGGTGGAAGGAGGTATGGAAAACAGAACGGATAGGGGTTCTCGAGGACCAGACACGGCCACCCCTGCCGTAAAACTTTGCAAGATCACCCAATATTGCTGTGAATCAGATGCCCAGTCGCACAAATTGGCCAAAAGCCAGGAATGCAATTTGATAATCAACTCTTTACGTCAATGAAAACAAACACAATCCTATATATACACACACCCAAGGCGGGTCCTGGGTTCGAATCCAGGTCAGTCCACCTGTGTAGAATTTCCATGTTCTCCTTGGGCCTGCGTGGGCTTCCTCCAGATGCTCCGTTTTCCTCCCACGTTCCAAAAACATGCGTAGTAGGCTGTTTGGACACTCTAATTTGTCCCTAGGTATAGGTGTGAGTGTGCATGGTTGTCCGTCTCGTTGTGCCCTGTGATTGGCTGGCCACCAATTCCGGGTGTCCCCCGCCTCTGGCCCAGAGTCTACTGGGATCGGCTCCAGCACCCCCCGTGACCCCAATGGGGATAAAAGCGGTTCAGAAAATGACATGAGATGAAATATACAAACACACACAACTAGTTTATACTAAAATACAACCATTCATTCATTTATTTTCTGAATCACTTATCCTCACAAGGGTCACAGGATGTGCTGGAGCCTATGCCAGCCAACTATAGGCACCAGGTGGGGGACACCCTGAATCGGTGGCCAGCCAATCGCAGAGCACAAGGAGACGAAAAAAACATGGATGCATAAATAGGAACAATTTCGAGTGTTCAACCAGCTTAATCTGTATGTTTTGGGGATGTGGGAGGAAACCAGAGCACCCAGAAAAAAACCCACACAAGCCCAGTGAGAACAAGCAAACTCTACAATGTGAGGACCCACTGTGTGTGTGTGTGTGTGTTTGTGTGTGTGTGTTTGTGTGTGTGTGTTTGTGTGTGTGTGTGTGTGTTTGTGTGTGTGTGTGTGTGTGTGTGTGTGTGTTTGTGTGTGTGTGTTTGTGTGTGTGTGTTTGTGTGTGTGTGTTTGTGTGTGTGTGTGTTTGTGTGTGTGTGTTTGTGTGTGTGTGTTTGTGTGTGTGTGTTTGTGTGTTTGTGTGTGTGTGTTTGTGTGTGTGTGTTTGTGTGTGTGTGTTTGTGTGTTTGTGTGTGTGTGTTTGTGTGTGTGTGTTTGTGTGTGTGTTTGTGTGTGTGTGTGTGTGTTTGTGTGTGTGTGTTTGTGTGTGTGTGTTTGTGTGTGTGTGTTTGTGTGTGTGTTTGTGTGTGTGTGTTTGTGTGTGTGTGTTTGTGTGTGTGTGTTTGTGTGTGTTTGTGTGTGTGTGTTTGTGTGTGTGTTTGTGTGTGTGTGTGTTTGTGTTTGTGTTTGTGTGTGTGTGTGTGTGTTTGTGTGTGTTTGTGTGTTTTCATCTGTCAGTCATTTTCTGAACGACTCACGTGCTGCAAATTAAATAAGGTGCAGTACATGTCTTATCGATTCATCCATGCACATGCAAGTCACACCGGCAACACAATCGGAACTCATTGTCATTCATTGGTCGATATTTGAGGACATGCCGACCAAGAATTTTCAAACATGACGCCGTCGATATCAAACCGGATTGGCGGATCAGACTTGGAACTCACGGGTTCCGTCGAAGCGAGTAGCGATGGTATCCAAAAAGGTGTTCTGTGGTGCGATCAAGCCTCGCATCACAGGCATCCGGGACCGGGTCGAGCCGCGTCTCTCCCGGCGTTCTGAGCCATGACTCTCGCCGGAGGTGCTCACGAAACCCGGGAGAAACCTGGACGTGGTTCCGGGCGCTCCTCCTAAGCCCTGGAGGAGGGCGCCGAGCCGCGACACCTGGGACTCCACGGTCCAAATTTTGACCGGCGACCACCGAGCGCTTAATATGGGGGCTGCGGAGAATGCCTGCACCGAGAGCTTGGCGTGAACGCTCACATTTACGCACGGGGGTGCTGCACTGCAACTCCTCTCTCACTCTTCATCTTCTCCTCTAGTCGTGGACTCTGTAGTTTCCTCAGCCCAGGCAAAACACACACAGACACACACACACACACACACACACACACACACACACACACACACACACACACACACACACACACACACACACGCGCGCGCGCGCGCCTCTCTCTCTCTTACTCATTGAATTCTGTCACTCATCCTTTGGTGTGTTGATTGATGGCCGCTTAAATGACAGTGAGCACCGACTCTTAGAATTGGGGGATGTCTTTTTGCTCATTCATTAAATTAATATAATTTCAAGTCCAGCCATTCATGTTTGCACTAAACTTGTAGTCAATCAGACCAGAAATAATAATAATTCATAGGGCGAGTGACTATTTTTGCTCATTAAAAAAGGAAGAAAAAATTAATCCCAGGAAATCCTGGCCTCTATACCCTTGAGAGACATCACATTTGTGGATGCATAGGTCTCAATTATTGTCTTATATGATATATATGGTTAATAAATTAAATCATATTGAACTATTGGAGAAAAAAACTAATTTAATACAATTCATATGAATACAATTAGAAGGTGCTCTGTTTTTGACCCCCGAAAACACTAAAAAAAATTTCATAGTAGTAGTACTTTCACTCATTGCCTGCAATTGCCAAGGATACATGTCCAATTCATTTTAAGTGTAGGGCTGCTTGTAAATGTTTATGTTTTAGTGTCATGGATGCCACTATACATACAATACATTTTGTGTGTGAGAGTTGGCAGCGATGATTTGTTGGTGCATGCACTAAGAATTTTTCTAGCGAAACACTAATCTCAAAGTCAAAGGGGACACTGCATGTATGTTCATATGTCAAATGCTGCAGCAATGTTCTGTGCACTAAATAATGAAACCACTCCCAATTGATTTCACTTTCCTTTTGATCAAGATGACTGCACAAAATGCAATCCTCTCTCATCAAAACCTGTCTTGTTATTTTCACGGGACAGATCCATGTGATGAAGTGATAAAATCGATGCAATAAGACCACCCGTATATATATATAGGCCTTTTTGTGCTTAGCGGTTGAGTGTAACAGTTTTCCCTTTAAAAAAAATCAATGATGGTTGAATGAGAACTGTATTTCCCAAAGTTGCAAAACTGAAGCAGTTATGACTACTTTAGAAAAATCACACTACCCAAAGGAAAAAGATGAACTTGTCTCATTGTACTTTCAAATGAACTCACTAGTGCGAAAATGGGTGTCTTTAGGGAACAGAAAGCTTTTAGTATGAATGGCAACAGGTTGCTACATTGCACATTCTGCCATCTAGTGGAAAATCCTTTAATCGTTCAACATGACCATCTATTCATTATCCATTTATGACGTCAAAACCGTGAATAATCACACACCTGAAAATACTAACCGATCCAGCACAGACATTTTGGCCTATGAGATTTCTGCAGATAACAAGAAGCACCTGCCTGCAATTCACTGATTGCACTTGTAGGACACCAGATTGGTGAAAAGGTGTCCTTTGTATGGGTTGGAATGCAAACCCACACCCACTGTGGCCCTTTGTGGAATAGTTTGCCCACCCCTGAGCTAGACAGATGAAAGGTCAAGGCAACCAAGACAAATAAAGAATAGAGGAAGTATTGACAAAATCTATTCATTTTGAACATCTTAAGGAAAACATACTCACATTTTTCGTCGAGTCTCTGGTCAAAAAGTACCTTTTAATTATTGATTTATTTATTTCTGAAAGCTGCTCCACTGCCTCAATTTTCTTGTGTTTTTGCATGTGACGCTTCTCACCACAAGAGGTCAGTGTAGGACAACTGTCAACCACTAGGAAAACGCTTTTATTCGCAGGACCGTCCTTATTTCCTGGACGTCAGAAAATAACAATAACCCAAGGTTTCCTCAACATTGTATCTAACAATGTAGCATTACGTATGTCTACGTATGACACGGAGCAATATAGTATTTCTTATTTTTTCCTTTTGAGTTTGCGATTTTAAGTCCGCATTTTGAAGGCAGGCAAACTTTCCAATAGCCACTGAGGGCGTCATTTTCGGAGATGAACCTGCATCTCCAGCGTGGATACGGGACGCTGCCAGACGGTCTTATCCTGCGTCAACATTTCAGCCATTGACTGCTTCGAATGAACACTTGGCACCGACATCCACCGATTAAAATATAAATAAATAAATAAATGAAAACCGCGTGCGTGCATGCGCTCCATCGGCTAAACAGCATCTGGTGCGCGTCTCCGCGTCTTATCATTGAGCAGCTGGTGCGCATAGTACGATGGGAAGCCCCCCTTTCGATGGAACGGCGGCTAGACGCAGCTAGCTCAATTTCCCCCTTTTTTATGCCAAATATTTGGCTTTAGAGTCGTCTGAAAACATGGCGACGGGGACAGGCTGGCAGCCCGTGTACGGAAGCTCAACGAGCGGCTCCAGTGGCGGCGGAGCGTCCAAATACATCTCGCCGTCAACATCCAGCTTGTTCTACGATGGGAGTTTAACGCTGGAATACACGCAAGACCTCCATTTAAAGATGAGTAAGAAGATTGCGCAGCTGACTAAGGTAAGATTTGTACGATTGGTGCAGGTTTGCATTTACGGAGTGATGTGGAGAAATGTGTTTTTGTTTGTTGTTTGTTTGTTTGTTTGCTGCGGGACCTTGTTTCTTGTAAACATGCTGCCGATGATGCCATCTCAGTACTGAATGAAAGTGGCGCAGTGTGGCAGATGCTCAAGTTTGGGCAGAATTGAATTTGAAAATATGATTTTATTTGTGTCTCCATCCTACCTTGGCGTGTATGTGTGCAATGTTCTGATGTTTTTTGCAATTGCAAAAATCCACTGCCTAATCTGTGCACGTTCTCACAGAGCAGCAGCCATTGCCAGCAGAGAAAGACTAAAGGAGGGGTTGGGGGTTTACGTAATCTTGGGGGATGCAGGGGTTTTGTCAGTCTGTGTACCTGAGCGCGTACTATCGTAGTAGGAGATTGGAGTTGGCAGCAGTGTGTGAATGGCTTTGAGCCTGCAGTGCAAGACCAAAAGATGCAGCAGTGTATTTTATGTAACATTCAGAAAAAGAAGGGCAGGTTCAAACGCTGGCGGTTTTACCACACACGATGAAGCCAAATTACCTGCTCCACAGTCCATAGAAATTCAGGTCAATTGATGTGGTGGATGCGACAGCCTCACTGCTTGGCTGAGCAAATTCAACCTCCAGTTTGTTTTGGTTGTATGTCCTTATCCTCACAAGGTTCGCAGGGGGTGCCTGAGCCTATTCTAGTTGACTTCGGGCACCAAGCGGGAGGCACCCTCAATTGTTGGCCAGCCAATTGCAGGGCACAAGGAGAAGGACAATCATTCACATTCACACTCGTACAGGAAAACAGAATACCCATAGAAAACCCACACAAGCCCAGAGAGAACATGCAAATTCCACACAGTAGGGACCCACTTGGGATCGAGCCCTCGACCCCAGAATTGTGAGGCCGATGCATTAACCACACCCGAGACGGCCGGCCCTTTGTGCTTCAATGCTAACAAATGACATGACTGTAAACTGCAGGCAACAAAGACAATAATGAGGATTATTATTGTGTGGCTAAACCACATCGGCGGCTTTTGCATCCCAACTGTTCTCAAATGGGAGTTTTTTTTCCCTTACTGTTGCGTCATTGTGCTGAGATTAGCATGCCATGCTACTTTTTTTTCTCACTAATCTTGTTATACACTCCCAAATATAGGGATGGGAGACTATTTTTCTGTATACAAGAGTACTTCTTCCTCAATATTGCACAGTTACATATTTTATGTTGGAAATACACTAACAGCAAGCCCCTAAACATGTATCAAAAGAATATACAATATCAAAATGGTTCCCTACAAACACAAGTAGAAATATAACACAAAGTTACCATTCCAAATAAACATACAGTAGGGGCAGGGAATCTATGGCTCGGAAGCCACATGCGGCACTTTTGTATGGTAATTGATGTATCTTTTGGCTGGCCTGTAAACACCAGCCAGGTCAATAAACCGTTTTCCGCGACCTCATGCATTAGAGTCCAACTGGGTTCAACCCCATGGGACAGAAAAAGTGTCTCATCGGCATCATTTGCAGATTTTTTTCCTGCATCCTTATAAATGTGTGACGCATATTTCTTTCGGGGGAAAGAGGAAAGTGAGAATAAAAGAAGAGATGAAAGCACCAGGCATCATTATTATAATCATGTATAATTAAAGGCGGCTTCCATGTCTGATGGAGCGGCTGGGAATCAAAGCCTTGCACAGAACAGAAGGCTGAGATGGAACTTTCCTATGGCCTCTAAACGCTACAGATGAAGCTGGAACAAGAGATTCTCTTGATTGCATAACGCATTTAGTTGTTGTACAACACCGCCTTGAGATATATTTGCACCGACTTACATCGGTTTTCAGGTATGAGCTGTTGTCTGTCCAAATTTGTCTGTTGTTTATCAATAGCATGGAACCAATTTGACTTATATGCACCATCAACAGGCACCAACCTGGTTTCACTGCACTTAATGCAGGTGTTTGTAACATCAGCGTCGGCTTGAATGTTCAAGTAAGCAGGCAAATCAAGCTTCTGTCGTGCTTCAATGCAATTAAATTATCTTTAGCTCCTCTTCAATAATCATGGATGAGCCAGCTCCAGCAGGTTTAGCATTGCGCCAACTATGGTTAAACATTACGTGGGATATTGGCGGGGGCTTGACTTGAGAGAGGATTATCAACCTCATTCGTCCGCAGGAGCATATCACTGACTAGCAGCACTTGTAAAGGCAGATTATAGCAATTGAAGCGAATGAGCATGATTGAGAAGGTGTTGGCATTCTCATTTGAGGCTCAACATCGCTTCGTGAAGGTTTAATGCTGGAGAACATTCATAAATTTGCACATTTGTGAAGTGTTTCCTCAGGTTCAGCAGGGGAGATGTTGCAAAAATACGAATGAAACCCTGCAGCCAATAATAAACTACAGATGAACAGTCCGTCTTAGTGATGCTAGGGATGAAGTATTAGCCAGGATATTCTCATTGAATGGTGTGGGGATGAGTACAGACTTTCATTTTGGTATCAACTTTAATACCTCAACCATCATCAAAACTGTTTTCCAGCCGTTTTAGTCCAACTTCTTGGAAATGACAAATGCAGCCCCTTTAAATCGTCATGTGGGTCGTATCAAGAAAGTAATCCTTGCATGAAAATTGGGAATCCAACAATTTCAGTTACTATTGAGTTTTTAGGGAGGTGAATTGCTGACATCATTTCTTTACATGCAAACATTATAC
The DNA here is from genome assembly GCF_051989575.1 of Stigmatopora nigra. NCBI lineage: Eukaryota > Metazoa > Chordata > Actinopteri > Syngnathiformes > Syngnathidae > Stigmatopora > Stigmatopora nigra. Next base: position 13,720,804 of record NC_135508.1, read on the forward strand.
CTAAGTGTCAATGTTCCGCATCAATTGTCACTTTAGTTACGACACAAAACGGCATAAACAAAGACAGTGGGTCTATGTGCCATCAGTTAGTTTCATTATTTCTCAGTTTACAGTGTGTGGGGAATTTTCCTCGTCATTCCACAGCGACTGATCTCAGATTGACTCTTTGCATGGAAGCTACACCACCAATTCTCACACGTCCTCGTGTTTTCCAGGTTATTTACGCTCTCAACACAAAGAATGACGAACATGAAGAGGAAATTGATTCACTGAAGGAGACACATGAGGATGAGGTACTGGACTCTTTTAGAATGCATCTCTTTTTCCTGAAAATGGAATAATAGAGGATTTTGAAAGTTTTTTTTCCTGCGAAAAATGCCAATAAGGCAATACGTACAGCTATTTGTTATGAATCATTCAATCATTTTGGAATCTTCTTGCATTTTTTCCTCCACTCAGGTGCAGCACATTGTGACAGAAACCCGAGACAAAATTATGCAGTTCAAGAGCAAGATGTTTGACGAAGCTGACCTACGGCGACGGCTAGCATGTCTAGAGGAATCAGTCGAACTTCATGAACACATGAAACGACAGGTCATAAGATTTTATTTCTTCTCATTAACGTGGCCTCTGTTTGGTAACGGTTCTCATATTGTAGGCTCTGGCAGAGTTCGAGATGTACAGACAAAGAATGGAGGATTCACAGCTCTGCACAGAAGCCCAACACACACAGCGGGTGGTTTCCATGAGCAGAGAGGTATATACCAACCCAGCTCACCACACTTACACAAAATATCTTGACACATCAACTCAATTCAACAGTCATGAAAAGTGCATATAATACAATTTTAGAAACATTTTGGGCATGCCATTTGATACTAGGAGTTGTGACTATGTCACTTGGGGACATTACATTAGCTTAAAATCATTCTGTAGTATTATTGCAGTATTTTTGGGGAAAATGAGGCTCACTTACAAAAAACCTTTACTCCTATAGTTCTGTTGGATGAATGACAACAAGTGAATAAAAAGGTTTATTCCACATTTTGTCATTCATTTGAAGAGCATTCCTTTCTTTTGCTTTGCTCTATATTTTACTCATATAATTACAACTAAAAATAATAAATATTATTACATTAGCCCACAACTTAACCATGACAAACATATATCTTCACTTCTTAACCTAATTGTACAAAGCAACCCTCCCCCCAAAAAACATTCTTCAATAAAAATAAATATTCCAATATTATATATCCTGCCATGTCACACACTTCATCGATGTCATCGAGTCTTTACTAAATGTAAATATTCCAATATTATACATCAGGCCATGTCACACACTTCATCCATTTCATCGTTTTTTTGGCATCTTGTCCCTCGTACGGGACGAAGCCGTAGATCTTCTAATCAGAGGCATGATACATTTCTCTCTATTTTTTAACCTCATGTCTGTGTGAGTCCTCTCCGTGTACAATTTCTTGTGTCAGGAGGGCCAAGGAGGCTGCGAGCATTCACCTTTGATGGCTTACGTCAGGATATTAAATTTAAAATATGTTTGCAATTTCTGAGTGAAATAGCACAGGAGTTGAGCTCGGCACCGCTCGCACGCCAGCACTTCAAATGGAATGGAATATTTCCCGTGATTTCACTAGGTGGAGGAGATGCGTCGGGATTTTGAGGAGAAGCTGCGTGCATTCAGCCAGTCACAGGCCCAGTTTGAGGCGGATAAGCGTCGAGCGCTGGAGGAGCTGAGGTCCAACCACCGCCAGGAGGTGGAGGAACTCCTAAACAGCCAGCAGAACCAGAGTGCCACCTCCACTGAAGACCAGGAGAAATTGGCTGAGCTGCATAGACAAGAGGTGGGACAGAAATGAAGAGAGAAGAGATTGACGCTCATTAACTTTGGCTAATGAAGACAGTTTGCGCAGGAACTTACTGAACTGGATAATTGCCATTTCGGTGGCTTAATTTAATCATAAAGAAAACACTGAGTTTGGGTGTTGTGCAGATGTGAGTTGTTGCATGTCATCCCTCTCTTTTACTCACGTTTTCCTTTTCTATCAACTAATATAACAGATAATTTAAAAAAAAATCAAACGCAGTTGTTATAATCTTAAAATGGAAGTTACCAGTCTGTAAATGAGATGCAAAACAAGAGAGGAAAAAGCAAACTGAAACAAGAATGGTCTGCTTTATCTGTGTACACTTATAGGTTGACTCCTTGATGGAAAGAGTGGAAGAACTGACTAAGGATAAGGTTCGGGTGGTGGAGGAGTACGAGGCTAAACTGGCGAAGGCTCAAGAGTACTACGAGCGGGAGCTGGAGGCCATGACCAGGACTCACCAGCTCACCACTGAAAACCTACTGGCCTGGAAAAGGACTGAGGTGGAGCTCTTTTGCAACAAATACCTTTTTTTTCCTCAGCACCTGTCCTACATCGTAAAGGTTCGATTACAAACGTCATTAGTTGACCTCTGCACTTTCAGGTTGAGCTTCGGAAAGAGTTCCAATCACAGGAGGCGGCACTGCAGCGTTCGCTATCAAAGTTGAGAAGCGAGCTACAGAGAGCCCAGGAGGAGGCCCGTGAAAACCGGGATAAGACTAACAGATTGCAGACATCACTGGTCAATGCTGAGGGAACCATCAAGGTAAAAAAAAATACTTTCTTTGAAAGCTCAATGTAGTATAAAAAGTATACTAGCAAGATTTAAACGTATGGATTTATTTTCTTGCCAGAAACAAATGTATTTTATTTCTTGGGGTTTTTTCTACAGTTGACAGACTGTAGGGTGTTGCTAAAACACTGGAAAAAAATATGAATGAGTTTCAACATAGTAAAAAAAATCCATAGTCTCTGTGTTATTGCTGAATGTGCTTAAAGCCTGTTGCAGCAGAAATATAATTTCTCATCAGGTCATTGTAGAGCATTCCATTTCACAATGATAGATGATAGCCATTAGCTACCTCACATACTCAGATTCACCATGCTTGGGAATTGACTGAAAATAATAGCAACAAGCTCTTCTGTAGAATGTAGTATCCAGGGAAGATGTATTTTTGAGAGTAGGCATACCTGTGCAGCTAGTTTGATCAATAACTACACAATGCAGTGGCAGAAATAGGCTCGGTTATACAATAACAACTACGTATTTCTCAATTGTGCCACTAATGAAAGCAAAGGCATTCCATGGCAGAGAATAAATACAAAGTCCATCCATTCGGGGTGGCTATGTATTTTAGCCATGTGCGAAAATTCTGCAAAACTGGAATATGAACAAAAAGAATACAGAATCAAATCTCTAGGTTTGATTCACATAAGCTTTGAGTACAACTGTTGCTGGTAGGAAAAAAAGAAAGCAAACCACCTCCTGGTAAAAACAAAAGAGTTGGAGTAGTGTCAGCTAGTTGTTGCGAGCACATATTAATGAACATATTTATATTCATGGCCTGTGCACAAGATGATTGAGTCATTTTTGATATTGTGTAGAACTTGCACAAGCAGCTGGAAGAAGCCATCCAAGACGGAGAAATCTGGGTCATGCAGCTGAAGGACACCGAGTATGAACTGGAGGGCTGCAGGGAACGAGTACAGCAACAGGCCACGGAAATCCTCCACAAAGCTAGTGAGACACCGACCTGTAGCATATGCTCACTGAATCATCCTGATTACGACAACAATATAGGATACAATATGCAAGTCATGCTTTGTTTAATAGTTTAACAGCAGGTGTTTTTTAATGTAACATTCCATATGTCCAGAATTCTATTTTATATTAACAACTCTATATTAGACTTTTTAAAAAAAAATTGATCCTTCCTTCACAGGTCAGATCGGATCTTTACAGGCCACCCAGATGGCCCACGAGGCATCCATCAGGAACTTGGACCAAGAACAGAGTCGCCTAAAGGAGAAAATTGGAAGGCTGGAAAAAGAGCGTGAAGCCCTGCTTAACCAGAACCAGGTGGCCAGTGAGCAGCACAAACAGCAAGTGCTGAAACTGGAGCAGGTGCATTTTTGAGTCGCCATAAGTGGGCAGAAATGCCAGCTCTTATGATCCCATTAAAAGCCGTCTCTTCTCATCAGTCTCTTCGCGAGGAGCACCAGGGATATGAGAAGGAGCTCTCTAGATTGAGAGCTCACTACGAAGAGGAGTCGCGTCGCTACAAGGAGGCCCAGATCAGGGCCTGGGAGGAGATGGAGGAGAAACACCGTGCCATGAGGGAGGAGGCTCAGCAGGAGAAAGAAGAAGAGAAAAAGCTTCTATTGATGGTGAGTTGGGTCATTGGAGTCGAGCGTGCCAAGTAAATAAACAGTTTGTCTCGGTTAAAAAGAATGGCAACTAAGAGCGGCGAGGTGACTTTGAAATGAAAACTGGAGACTTTTCCAAATGAGTGCATTCCAGCTATGGTTGACGATAATGAAATCTGGCAGGTACCAACTTTCATATGGAGTGATTAAGACACACAGCCACTGGCTTTTCTATCTCTCTAAAGGCGTGCAGGAGTGCCAGCAATTAATTTCAGCCCTTCCACTAAAATTTGTTTTAGATAAATGTATGGTTAAGAAATGCACATCCCCCTTCCGTGACGGCACAAGTTTAATTAGGTCAAAGCACATCTCTCACTCAAAGTTCTCCTCTTCCTTCGTCTTCCAAACACGCATCTGGGTTTGTTTGGTTTCTGTAACTGAAGAAAATGAACTAGCCTTCCGTGACAACGAATTGTTTTACTTCACACGGGATTTATCTTTTATTATTGTGTCCTCACTCAGTCTCTGCTTTTCTACTTCAAAGGCTGATTGCCACAAACTGCTAATTGGTGGATTTTCACTGACAATAAATCCTACCCTTGTGCATTGTGCAAGGCTGTAGGTGTCAGCTGACAAATTCCCTTAAAGAAAATGGGAACGACATTGCGAGAGAATGAATGAATAATGTGGAAATGAATTGTGCTTCGTGTCCTATGATCAATGTCTGTTCTTAGAACGTATGCGCTAGGACAGAGATGAGGGATGCAGAAGTGGTCGTTTTTTTAAAGCTGAATTGAATCGCCTGCAAACTTTTAATCCTTGCAGGCGAGATATTAAAAAGTTTCCAAAGAGATGCTACTAATTTCTCATGCTCTATTAATTCCAAAGCTGTGATAAGACTGCAGCAGAATTTCTTCAATTCGCCTGCAGGTGGCAGCTCGATTGGGCATGCCAAATGATTCACTGGCCCTTGAGGAGAACTGATTCTGTGTGGTGTGAAACTGTGAATGTTGATAAGCGCTCTGTGTTGGATTAGGTTAACACCACCTGTCAACCAGATTGTAAGAGCTTTCATTCTCCAAAAGGAGACGTTTGACATTAGGATACAAGAACCGAGTTGGGAATAATTAATTTAAAATCATTTCGCGGCCAAAAATGAAAAGGAACTGACATTCTTTGTACATAACCTCTCTGTGGTGAGAATAGGAAAGTGGTGACGCAATTTTGGGAAACAATGATTCCACATCTTCTCAGGATTTAGTAATTTTATTTAATTAAAGAGACATTTTCTATCATAAGAACAGCAACATCTTATTTTATTCATCTGTTTATTAAAACGAATGAACAGACATATATACATATATATTGATTATATTAATTATTTTTCATCTCTGGCTTGCAAGTTTAATATAAACTGGAGCTAACCACTCTACCATTTTGCCTCCTACCTTAAAATCAATGTGCATGAAAGAAATATATTTAAAAAAAAAAACTTGCAATCCTTCTTCCCAGTTATTTATTTTCCCCAGTTCCCGCATTTCCCAAACAGTCCTCTAATTTTAAATCTTCCCCTTTCAAATGTAAACATCCATCTCCGGTGGCTCATCTAGCTATACATCTTCTCTGCAGAAAATGAGTCAGGAGTTTGAGATAAAGCGTCTGTCTCTGGAGGAACAGCGGGACCGAGTCCAGCAACAGCTGGACAACTTGAAAGAGGAGTTATCTGCCAAACTCAACATGGCCAATCAAGAGGTATGATTTGGAGAATATTAACTTTGATCGCAATTTAGCTCCATCCACCACCGTGATGACTCATCAAACAAATATAATAGGACTTCTGATTTAATTTTACCTTGGAGTAAACACAACTAATGATGAATCATTTTTTTTAAAAGCAATAACAGAATTTCAGAATGGAATTCTTAACCTTCTATAAGTGATACCTAAATATAGGCATTGATGATTATCACACATTTACAAATTGACCGATTTATTACAAATTATACACATTAAATATCTGATCAGTATTCAGTCCTTCATTTTTCTTTCCGCTTATCCACACAAGGGTCCCGAGGGTGCTGGAGCCGCTCCCAGCCAACTGCGGGCAACAACCCCGTGAATTGGTTCCCAGCCAATCGCTCGGTGCAAGAAAATAGACAACCATTCATGATCACATTCAGAAATAGGGACAATTTACAGTTTACAACCAGCCTACCAATGGCTGATGTACTAACCACTCTAGCACCAGGCCACCATATAAATACATAAATAAAATACATATTTCACACGCATTACCACACAAACAAACTGACTGTCCTTCTTTTATTACCATGCATCAACACAAACTGTGTATTCTTATGTTTTTTTTCTTAATATATGTGGTTTATGGAAACAGTTATCAAAGACATTTGATCATCAAAAGTACTACATTAAATGCAGTAACAAAATAATTAGAGTATATGTTGCTTTTCACTATTGCAGGTGTCCCACCTCCAGGAGCTAGTGAGAGAGAGGGACCAGAACGTTAGCTCAGCACAGAACCAGATTAGCTGCTTGAGGGAGACACAGGAAAAGCTAAAGATCGAACTGGATGCAACTAGAGCCCGGGTTCGAGAGACCAGCAACCTGCTAACAGACTTACAGGTGAGCAAAAATACAGAATGCAATGGAGATGGACCAGAAGAATTCAAACAGCAGAAAATGACAAATTGCAGAGGAATAATAGACTGGACTATTTGTGAGATTGTGATGGTAGAGCCATTATATGACAAGTCTCCCCCTCGTATATTGATGGCGACAGAAAGTGTTTGTACGTATGTGTTGTGTAGTAGTGCACAGGGAAATAATGGAAAGATGCATTATTTGTTCGCGTAATTGCCAATATTGTGCTTGTAGGAGGAGATTGAGACCCAGAAGCAGCAGCATGAAGCTCGAGTGATGTCCATTCGAACAGAAGAGAAGCAGAAAATGGACAAAATGGCAGACAACCTGGAACAAAAATGGAGAGAAGCGCTTCGGTAAAAATCCAATAGATCTATATATCTCACTACTTTATTGAATGGAAATGTTTTCTCAAATTATTTGCGTCCGTCTTTAGTGAAGAAGTGCGTCTACTGAGGGAGGAGCTCAGCGAGGAATATGAAGTGGACAAACAGGCAGCCCTGACTCAGCTCTCCCAGCAAAAGGAGCTGGAAATGATGGCGGCAAGAGAGGGTTGGCAGCGGAAGGTGGAAGACTTGCTCGAACAGGTAAAAACAAAAAGTCATACATTGCAATTTTGGATGCAAAAGAGGGGATTTTTTTCATGAAGAGTGCAAGCTCACTGAAGTTGAACCCTTCATGAAGCTATTTTTGTAGTTTAAGAGCTTTACTTGCTCATTTCTTTAAAGCCAAAATTTAAAAATGTAACATTTCCAGGTAATCAAGTTTTAAACTCAATATATTTGGTGATGAATGTTCCGGATGTGAAGGAATACCTTGGTTATTTTTTTGATAGCAGTTTAAGCTGCTCCTTTGAAACAGCAAAAAGATTTGAATTGTGCAGCACTATTGGCTTGAGATCACCTTTATATTTCTTTCTGCTGAGCTCCAAAGGCTAAATTCGAAAGTCCAAAATTATGCACAAATAATTTGAGATTATGACCAGTTGATCAACATCTGTTTGGGCCAGCTGTTCTTCATCAACTTTCCATCACCTCTCCTAATTTGATTGACTGATGTGCTCTGCTCTGATGTTGCTGTGCACCTCTGTGTGTCTCTGTGAATAACGATTCACAGTAAGCTGTGAATAACATTTGCCTTTTTTGGACAATCCCCATAATTCCCACTGCTACAGTCATTGAACCCGAAGAGCTATTTATATATGCTTCCAATGTCTTTTGCCTCCAGCAGTGAAAGAAACTACATAATACCCCCTCAAGCAACACGATATGCTGAATTTATTTACACACGTGTCACTGTAGCTTTAATCACAAGAAAAGAGCCGCATTCGCGATAGGGTTACACAAGTAAGGCTGCTCGAGCCACTCTGGTTAGGGCTCAAGTGCAGAGGGTCCTGGCTTTGCCTCTGGGTAAGTCAAAGCTCTGATGAGTCATAAAGTAAAGCGCCAAAGAGACCTGTCCTGATTTTTGTTAAGACACCCACGGCCTAGGATGAAAACACTGTGTGACAGGCTGTAGGCAGTAACCACTGACTAGGGTAAAAATGCCACATTTAACCTCCTAGGACCTGGCGTCCACATGTGTGGACATCACATTTTTGGTTGTCACAAGACTACCTGTCCACTGTGGAAAGCATTTTACTCCGAAAACTACATCATGTAAAAAGGGAATTCTTTGATTTTACACTAATTATAGCCTGAATATCAAAGAGAAAATGGGTCTTAGGAGGCTAAGCGACATGTCCATCCATCCACATTTACCACTCCCCACCCAGATAACCATTATCAATCATAAATCAATTTGTTTCTCTGAAAACATCAGTAAAATAATTTGTTTGTAACAAAAGTGGAATTTCTCCAAACTGGGACATGGTTAGCTCAGAAATTGTTCCACGCAAGATTTTATTCTTGCAGTATGAATTTCAACTGGGGAATCTAGCTAGATCCCATCTTTACAATGCATTTTATTGTATTATTTATTCTATGCATAATGGATAGCCAAACACCTAACTAACCTTCAGGTGTTGATAATAATTACATGCTCATTGACAGGTATAAGACTCATAAAAGGTAAAATTGTGCAATAAAAATAACTTATGTAACAGTTTCTGTAGTTCACAGTTGAAACAGATGACATAATTAAATGCAAGGATTTTAATAGAGGGCATATGGCTCAATGGAAAACAGTAGGCAAGACAGGCGACGAGTGGGAATACGAAATTAAAAGTGGGTCAGAGGAAGAAGTAAGTCCCAAAGAACATGATTCCGTGGGGATTCTACCATACAAGATCAAACTGGAGACAAAATTACCATAACAGGGCGCAACTGAGGACGAGAGGGAGACAGCATAGCTACTACCTACCTACACAGAAAATAAAAAATAAAATAAAAGGCTGCCTGGTAAAACAATGAAACTAAAGAGATGAAAGTCCACTTCACTTCCTTCTCTACTGACTGACTCTGGCTTCCTGCCCAACAGCAAAATGAGATTAAAACTGTATTCTGTTTATTTATTTATTTTTTCCGTTTGTTTATTTGACAAAGAAAAGGACTATGGCTTGTGGCTCAGTGAAGTCTGATCGATTGAATTTAGTAAAGTACCCCCTTAGGCAATAGTTGGAGTAGAACATAAAGAGAAAGTCACAAATGAATCTGTTGTATAAATGTCAACTGGAGGGTACAGAGATTTTGTTCACTTCTATCTTTTGATTTAATTTAAATTTTGCTGTGGCATCTGAGATGATTTCTAACACAAAATAGGGTGCCAAAGCAATGTTATCAACTAAGGCCTTACAAGTGTCAATTTGCTGTTGCTGTTGCAGCTCCACGGGCAGAGCTGCTTAGCTCTTGACCTACTTGGCCTCGAAGCAAATGGACTCAAACTGCAAAAAGATAGATTCTTAATCATTACATTTATTTGATTCAAAAAGTTTGAGTTTCCCAAAATAATTGTTTAAAAAAAACAGCAATCCAAACCGTACATCTAAGCCCCAAATTTTCACTATGATACTAGTGAATACAGAAAAAAGCCATGAACATTTTTGTTCATCCACACTGCCTTATTCAGTACCAACTAATCTCTACTGGTCCTTCTTCACATCCTTTCCTGTTAACATCATCTAACCCTACAACTCCCCATTTCCATCCTACTTCACCAAATCCTGCGGGGGATTTAACGGCCTGGGAAATGAAGGATAGCCGTGCCCTTCACTGCTCCATAAGCATCTCATAAACATTGTATCGCCTCTAACAACATGCTTCTTGGCTTTCACTGACAAGCTTGTAATATTTTGAAATGAGGGGCTTCCATATCATGCTGTTGCAATAACCAATATGGCATGTTTGGGTTTGGGCTATATATCGGGGACATGTTATTTCTTGGCGTAATTCAACCGTATAGACAACCACAGATATATCATCGTTAGAGAGGCTATCAATAATACTCTAAAACACAATGCAACGGGGATACATCTAGTATTTGTCATCAATCTTTCTCGAATAACATGCCAAACATGCCACATTCTGGCTCCCAGCAATCACATAGATTTTAATCCTGCTGTGTGTGTGTTGTGATGTGTGTCCACGTCATTCGTCGCCCCCTGCAGATCTCTCTGTTGAAACAGTCTCTGGAGCTGCAGCTGTCTCAGTCGCAGGCGGCCCTTCAGCAGCTGCAGTCTCAGTTTAACCAAGAGAGGGAGTTGCTGGGCCAACAGCTAAAGGGTAAGTCTATTATTCAAACTGCAGTTCTTAACCTGGTTTGGATCGAACCTAGTGTTTTGGTGAGTAAGTTTAAGGTGTTTAGTGAAGGTTAAGACACACAAGCATGATACGGGAGTGAACAACACCGACTGGCTTGTACCCAATCCACAGGCTTTATTCCATCCCCTTTAACTGCTACAGGAGGAGAAACTGATTTTTGTCAATGGAAAGTTGACTTACATTTTGGTGTAAGGAAGTACAGCAGAGTGTGTGAGGACACAAACTGGACTACCAAATTCCGAAACATGAGCAGCATGGATTGTCCTCGCACAAAGAACAGACTTTTTATTTTATTTTAACATTTAAACTCATGTGTAGACGGTGATGTTGTTGCAGAGTATTAAAAGGATTGTGAAAGCGGATCGTAAAATGGTTAGTTTAGCTTAAGACATGGTTAAAACAAACATTTAATTTGTCGCATTTTTATAATAATATACTGGAGAAATATGTTAATCTACGAAACCTTGTTTGTAGAATATGCTAATACCCTTATTTACTGCTTTGTTTTTTTTCCCAGAGATGCAGAGAGAACACCAGAGGAGAGAACATCGGCTACAAGAGGCTCACTGCTGCGCATTGAGCACCATGGAGGAGGCTCGGCAGCATCAAATCAGGGTATATATGCATGCCAAAGGGGACCAAAAAAAAAAAAAAAAGATCAGAACAGAAGTTGCATCAGAGTAGAATTGCAAGTGGAGAAAAAAAATGCAAATGAACTAAACAAATTGGAATGCAGTTTCCTTTCATTTTCAGTGTGAATCCTCATTAAAATGATTCATTTTGGCAACGGAATAGTCGTGAAAATCTGATTAAAGAGGAAGATCTTAAAGAATACAAGCAATGAAGCACAACATTGTCTGAAGTCATTTACTCCACAGCAGAAATCATAGAGTTGAGTGCTTGCTCTGCCAATGGTGAGCATGGAACATTAATTTATCATTTAATCACACAAACGGTCTTTTGTGGAAAAGCCCTCAAATGACTTGTGAGCCTGTGAAGAAAATCCTTAGGCAGCAGAAACAGGGAAGACTAAGTGATGGGTTTGACTTCTTAACTATTTCTAATTTCCCAAGTATAAATGATTTTAAATGATCATTATTTGAACGAATCCATTAGCTCCTTACAAAAGTCATGGCTAATTTGTTTCCATGATACATTTCTGGCTCAAATATATTCAGTCACATTAAATAATTCGTGAAGTGATTGATTTAATGTTTTGGCGTTAATGTTTTAGTTTGTTTGAAATCATGTTAATGGGTGGGTATATTTGTAAATCTGATTTTGATGTGATTGATTTGATTTTCCTACTTTTGTGTGCTCTGTTTGATTGGATTTTCTTATTGTGGGCTACCGATTACCACTTTGCTGCCAGACTATCAGACAAAGAAGATCTATTTTAATTTGAAAGTGTTTTATATCACCTAAATGATGAGACTTTTGATTTATATGGATTTTCCATTCCCATTCACCTTGTTCTTCCTCTTTTTTTTTCTATGTCATTGCCCAGGCCCTTGAGGAACGCCTGAAACAAGAACAAAGAGAGGAGGTCCATGCCCTGAAGGAGGCCCACCGGAGAACCTTGGACATCCTCAGACAGCAGTCAGACCAGGAATTACAAACGCTGAGATTTGAATTGGAAGATGAGGGCAAAGCCAAGATAGGTAATTGCTGTTTGATTTGGCCACGACTACACGTTTTGGTCTATCTCTTTGGAGGGTGATCAAACATCTATGAAATTTACTTATATACTATACACGTTTAGACACGTATACTCCAGATCTTATTCGAGCGGTATAATGTTGACCTTCCTGTAGTGTGTACCATGTTCCCTGAACGTACATCACGTTCACGTTAGTTGTATCCTAACATACTAATTTGTCAAATCTCATCCAGGCAGATTGTCATAGGTTTAAGATTTATTTCCCTGGACACTGAATTTTGGATGCTTGCATTTGTCCACTCAATGATTTAAATGTAACTAAGGCTTATTCTTGATCACCACTCTCTTTTTGTGGCAGCGTCACTCCGTGCTGAGCTCAACCACCTCCACGCGACAGCCATAGAGCACCTGAGGCAGATCCACCTGAAAGAAAACTCTCATGCTAAACGAGAGCTAGAGAAAGCTATGGAGCAAAGCCGCCAACAGGTAGCCACAAGCTCATTTTCACTCATCTTGGGTCTGCTCGTATCTACTTGCAAGTTCAAATGAACCCGTCCGGGCTTCTGTGCTGTGCAGGAACAAGAGCTGGTAGTTCGAATCTCAGATTTTCAGACAGAAGTGCTTTCCCGTAGTCACCGCATCACAGATCTAGACCACGAGATCCACACTTTGAACGAGACCATTGACACCCTCACTCGAGAATTGGAGTTGAAAGGCAAAGAGGTGCTTCGGGTTCGCAGTGAAGCTAATCACCAGATAAGGTAATCCCATTCAATGGATATATACGAATGGCCTAGATTAATGCCAATTAAATCAAATCGGATTTAATACATACCAATCCCAGATCAGGTGACGCTGTCTAAAATGAGGCTTTTCTCTCTCCATATGCGTGTATTTTTTTGATTATTCTCTGAGACGTTAGTGGTCCAGGATACCATTTTTCATCAGTATGAGTGTAGTATCTGTATATATGTGTGTTCATGTGTGGCATTGCCTTAAATGCACGTTTGACCTCTACAGGGCTCACGAACAAGATTTTGCTAAGAGGCAGGAAAGGGAGTTGGGAGAGCTCAGTGTGGTCCATCACAGAGAGACTCATATCATGTTGGCAGACTTCAACAAGGCTCAGGAGGTTCTAAAAGACAAGATCACCGCTTTGCAAATCATGTAAGAGCCAGAGCGAAAGGCTTCCCGAATGACTCTCTTCGTGCCTCCTTCCTAAAATTGCATGTATTACTTTTTGTTACTTTTTCTTCTTCTTTCTCCAGACTAGAGGGGACTGAGGAGAAGTTGAGAAACAGAGAGAGCCGGCCTGAAGACCTACATCTTATCGCCGAACTCCGTGAGATGGTCTCAGAGAGGGAGGCATTGGTCAAAAAACTGGTGGTGAGTCAACAGAATACCTTCGCGGCATATATTTTCGGCAAAGGTCTTAGTTTTTTGGCATTGTGTTGGTCTTAAAACAGGATGACAAAAAGTTTTATCAGCTTGAGTTGGTCAACAGAGAAACAGGCTTCAGCAAGGTCTTTAACTCCAGTGCCAATGTTGGAGTCATCAATCCTCTGATAAAGGTTAGTGTGCATGGAGGTCTTCACCTGCCCGTGCCAGATGGCCTGTAGTCCTGTAGACAGATTGTCTGTTTTGATGTGTTTCTGCATGTTTGCACATCATGCATGTTTATAACACATACACAACCAAATATTGTGTTATGGTTACCTTGTAGTAAGGAAGCATATTTGCTAATATAATAACTGGATCCAAAGAACTACCTTTTTTTTTTAGAACCAAATCAAAATGTACGAATTGTATAATACGGCAGTTTAAAAAAAAGTATACATAATGCCGTGTGATATAGAAATACTTCAATAATTATTTTGGTATTACAGTACTGGGAGACATGAGGTAAATCTGCTGAGATTAGTAAAAACCGAGTACCTGATAGCTCCCTATCCTAATCAGTTTTATAAATTATGCCCTATTTTTTAATTGTTAAAAGAAACTACGAGCCTAAAAAAATGATGCAAATAAATAAAATAAAGGGGGGAAGCTTTATTTCCTGATTATTTTCAGTTCTTGGAACACATAATGCTACATATTTTGCTGCAAAAAATATCTCTCAGGGGCTTAGCTTAAAAGCTTCTATGTCGCAATTTCCATGGGTTTCTTGAAATTAGCCAAATTGACACGGTATAGATTCCCCTTAAACTATTTGCACAGTACTTCAGCGCCCTCTTGTGGGATCAAGTGGCACATCAGAAATTCAAACAACAAATACAGCTGAACATTGATTCTCCAGAAGGAAAACATAGCTTGATAAAATCGTAAATAATGTAATTGTATCAGATTTTACTGATCCACGTTATTTCGTTAGACGAAAAGACAGGTTCTCAGCATCCTAGGACATCATTCTCTCGTGCACTTTAGCCGTCTCATCAATAAATGATCCGCCAGTGCCGAGAAAAGCAGCATGCTCTTGTGGACCTCCACCTCTATAGAAATTTGCTGTTTTGCTTAGCGTGCAGTATCTCCCCCCACCTCGCCCGACACGCCTCTCTATGTTTGTGTGTAGCTAAAACCAGGCAGCCAATCAGACCAACGCTTGGCCAGCTTTCCTAGCCAGTCAGCTCTCCGATTCGTCAGCCCTCCTACCGTGAGTCTTGCGAGCGAGGAAGCGGAGGGTCGGGAAGTGGAGGAGGTAGGACCGGGCCGATTTGTGCCTCCCCACTCCCCCCTCCGACGCACCTTCCCCCGGCTTAAGAAAGCTCCGCCGCTCCTCCGCCCTCTCCCTAACGTCCCTCAGCATCCACCGCCTCTTCCTCCTCATCCCCCACCAAGTCATGCTCTCTCCCATCCTCCTCCTCATCCTCAGGAGCCCCAGCATCAGGCAAGTTGTAGGAGGTGAGAACTTGCCACTTGCCGCCTTGAGACGACGCGGCAGCTGTGTTTTGCTGCCTTTGCTTATCACCGTTTCCAAACTCCCCTTTTAATTTTCAAAACCATCCGCACCCTTTCAATCCGTCACTTTATCCGCCTACCCAAATACCTTCAAGAAGTGCTATTTCAGCATTTTTTTTAACAAGAAAGACCGTCTTTGCTTCCCCACCATGCCTTAAGTACACAGGCGTCGTCACATTCAGATCACCTTATTCTTTTTGAGTCACTCTTCATTGAGAATCATGAGAATTGATCCAGTTTACAATACATATTTTTCACGTGAAAAGTTGGATTCTGCAGGATGTTGACATTTCCCAGCATAACGGAAAGCAATGATCATGACTTAATGAATCATTTTTGTAGCCATTATGGGTCTCCATTACAATTCCGTCTTTTCACCAGTTTCCCCATTTAAGGGCTTTCAAATTCCACTCCACGTTTAGTTACTCTGTAATCGGGTCTAAATTTACCAATTAGTTGGGCGTTCCAAATGAATGCACAGGCGTCAAAAAGATAACATCTGCAATGAGTTTTCTCTCAGAAAGAGGGCTTATGAACATCCATTCTGGAAACTGTGGAGGACTAATACTGTAGTATAATCGATATAACTCATAACATGGAGGACAAAAAATAACATTTAAAATACCAATGGGTGTAGGATATTTAATCTTGCTAAATTACGACATGATTTTGCACTAATAGGTTATATCCGTGGACATGTAAGTTTCTTAATAAATGTGCTTTGGTGGCGTGTTTTTATGGCATGTTTGTAATGTTGGATCATTTAAAAATGGAGTCCCACACTGTGTATGTGTTACTATTGCATCAAGGAATGCGAAGGTGAAGTGTTGTGCCAGCTCGATGCATGCGTAGCATGTAACGTAGTGCCTTGAAAACATGCGCAGCCCTCTATTTTTATCAAAGCGACACAGCGTTACCAATGGCAGTCATTTTAACAGATGTTTTTATTCCCTTCCGTAGCCTTCATGAGGCAAACGCAGAAGCGTCAGACTGCAAAGCAAAAGAAGGAGGAAAAAGCAAAGATTTCGCTGCCAAAAAAGAGGAGCTGTATGCTCACGGCTTCTCTTTCTGATGGTTAAACGCTAATCTGCTCCGTGGGAATGCAATGGGACACACAACTACATTTGGGGAACAATTTAATTCAGTTTTGGCCAAGAATAATAAGATTTTAGTACAATCGCAGCAGTCAAAATTATAGGCATTGCATATATATTTGTCCTTATTTCTTATGTTAAGAAATCTAGTTTGATACACTGATTTTGGTCTTTCCATTCCGGTTTTGACCTCCTCAGCCCCAATTGTAGCTATCTGTCTCATTGCATTGACTGTGCAAATTCCGTGCAACCTCCGAGCTCACTGTGAGGCACCTTGGCAATCTGGGAAACGGGAGCCAGTGACAAAGGGGCTCTTTTCCAATTCCAATCTTTTTAATATCATAAAAAACTGCTCATTGGCAGTCACCAGCGCAGTGACATCTAGAAAAGATGTTCTATTAGGGGAAATTGGCAATGAATTATCTTTGAATTATCTGGTTGCACAGAAGAAGCATTGAACTTATATATTTGCTTTGTTTGTGTCTCTGCCTGCAATACAGACCATAAAGCATGCAAAAAGAAAATCACTCTTGTAATGCCGCTGTTGCTCACGTGAAATATCACCATGGATTCTTTTTTTAATACGGTCCATTTGAAAAAGAAAAAAACAACAACTTGAAGAGTTCCAGGGAATTATTATTTTAATGTCAAATGACATGATGCCCATTTGATATCCTGCACAGTTTCCAACTGCATGATCATCATTTGCCCAGATAGCCTTTTTTCGAAAAGTGCATCACGTAGAAAAACGTTGCTCATATTGACATATTTTCATTTTCGCAATACATCACAATGAGCGATATGAAAGGAATGGTAGTATTTTTTTTTGGTGCAATCTAGTGGTGAACTTTTAGATTGCATCAAACTGTTGATTCATCATTACTCTCTTTTTAATCTCTTTTTTTCATATATTGTACTGTATGCATATGCGATTGGCAATTTCTGTTCAACTTGCTAGTAACTACAATCTCAGTTTCCCTTTTCTTCAAAGTTAAAACGAAAATACTTTAAATCCGTAAATAAAGACTGAACCTTTCAAAATTTAAAGGTGCAATACATTGACAACTTAAATATAGCAGTAACTTTAAAGGGCACAACAAGTCCAATAACTATCCCTACATTGTCACTGGTAGCTCATTTCCGACATCTTCCAACTGATTCCTTCCTTTTTTCTTTTTTTTTTTTTCATTTCTGTATCAAAGTAGCAACAAGGCTTAGAAGGATGAGAAAAGTTTCCTGTAAGCTGATAAAACAGAAATGGGAACTAAGAATGTATCTTTACTTTAATGTCACATTTCGGATGTGAATCTCATCCCGGGTGTGGTTGCGCTTTATAAAATGATTTGAATTTTTGGTGGAAAAACAAACAATAATAATTTTTAAAAAGCCGATTGTATTGTTGCATACAGTCCTATACTGAACCACTGTTGGTTCACTCCACTTTGCACACTGTGATGAGAACACTGAGCTGTTGATGCCATTAAGCTTTGATTCTTATATTACTTCTTTGCATCAAATTGCACTTATTTTTTTACTTTTCATTTCAATGTGGTCAGGGGGTCAAACGGTTGTTTTCTGACTTTGTTCATAGCAAAATGCACAACTAACATTTTCATATTTATCAATGTAATTCTCTGTTGTGGTTGAATGTTTTTAATTGTGCACAGAGGTCACTGACACTAACTATAACCATGCACTGACTTCAAGAGTTAGGGAGGATAATCAAAATTCACTTTTACCGCTTGTTTTTTTCTGTTAAATGTGTGTGTGTGTGTGTGGGTTTCCTTTTTTTCCAAACAATTCCATTTAAGTTTTGTATCTCGGACTGACATCCATCGTCTTCCAACTGAAGTACTGTAATTAAAACTTTGAGTTCACTACTGCCACCCTAAAATTTCCCACTTAACGTTCAAATCACACAAAAAAAGATAATACTTCATTGGCCGTATATGATATAGTATTTATTGACTTTTGTGAGAATCTGACGCTGAGTCCTGCAAAAGTCTCTTAACAGCTGAGGAGCAACTCATGGAAAATGATCGAACACTGCCACCGACCGGTTGGCCGCCAGTGAACCATAAATAGCAACTCCTTTGGGTGAATGGAGTCTTTTATTTATGTGGTGTTATATAAAGTACTGTCCAAGGCTTGCTTCATTTCACTTTTAACTCCCGTTGTCAAACTGAAGAGAGACAATGGTGCTGATCCACACTTTAAACAGGCGTGAAAGCGAATTGATCAAAACCTTCTTGTGTCATATAAACGTTTGTTAGTCTTGATGTAAATGTACAACAATTATAACAATGTTTATATTTATATCATTTCTGTTGTATGTTATTAAACAGTAACCATCTGGTTGTGAACTTTGGCTTTTGTGTAATGTTTTGTTTTGAGAGATTGCTTTTAGGCCAGAAAGAAAATAATTACCTGAGTATTGTTGTGCTTGTTTGTTTTATTTTGTAGGTTGAAGTTTGAAAAGTCAGAGTACAATGCGAGAGAACATTACAATGTTTCAGGCTTGGTATTATGGTATTAATTTAAAAAATGTGACTACAAAAATCTAAACAAAAATGTGAATCTGTCAAAACAACATTTAACAGGCAAAGTTACTTTTAAGTCAAATCGCACTTAGGACTCATATTTGATATAAGGTGTATTTTAATTTATAAAGCAGAAATGCTAATCTTAAACATGTTTTGTTTTGGACTTTTGCAGTCAAAGGCCATTCATTAACTTTTTCATAATTCACAAATCATTCTCCAATAACACATTTAAGAGGCTGTGCTTACAAATAATTGAAATTAAATGCTGGAAGAAGCTAAATCCTCTCGATTTGAGTCATTGTTCCTCCCTTTTCTACTGTAAGTGGCCTAAATGTATGTATGTATCTCACTGAAAATGACATCTTTCGACAATTTCCTACTGAATATAAAGAAACGGAGAATCTTCTCAATCATAATCATGGTTTATTTGTGTTTATTGAACAGTGCACAACAAGCAATGATTTCATCTTTTGTTTTCAGGGTATAAGAGTGAGACGTCAACCAACCTGTGGAAGTCTTGAGTTGCTGTGAGTGCCACACATTGTTTATGTTTTAAAGTAAACGTGACACAATCTTTCTGGTAAATCTATAAAATGTCCAACTCTAAACTGCCTACCGTTGTGTAGCATAGCTCACTCATGTTTTCAGTTTCCAAAAAGATTGCACCAAGTTGTAGTGAAACAAGGGGCAGCAGTAGGGAGACATGCAGTCAAACATGATGTGAGCAGCAAGTGAAGTGTGAGGGTGCCGGGTCACCACCGCCACAACTTCAGCTGCTCAGCAGGACGATGATGTAGATGAGAAGAAGGCAGATGAGGATGAGGGTGAAGTTGACGAAGAGCTCCTGCAGGTTCCTCTTGGCCTGCGGAGTCACTTCGATTTGGGATGCGCGGCGCATGGCTGACTTGGTAATGTGTTGGACACGCTCCATGTTTGGACTCTGGCTCTCTTTTACAGCTGAAAAGACGCAGGAGTTGAGACACGGAGAGTGCAAGAGAGACTTAGGACATGAAGATTTTACTGGATGTGAGTAGTTCTGCTGATGCCAAAGGAAAAATTCTTTCTCCTGCAGGTAAACATGAAAAAGTGTCATTTGACCTCAAAACATGAAAAAGTGTCATTTGACCCGCTTTTGTTGTTGTGCTTAGGTATGTAGAAAATGCACCACATTAATTGAAAACAAATTAGCACACTTTTTAAAACATGTTTTAGTAAAAAGTCGACTAAATGTATAGAAACACAGCTACTATAACCAAGTGAAGGGCTGATTTAAATCAGGTTTGGGTATTTTTTTGGACGGTCAGCAGCTCCTTACATGTCAACTTAGTAAATTTCATAAACCTCTTCTGTCCTTTCTAATTAGTTTCATCTGACCACTTACAAAATGTAAATATTCCAAAGCTATAACATTAACTTTTCAAATGACTGTTTTTTTTTTTTAAAGATTGTTCTATTTTTGACAAAATTCCATCAACATTGTGCTTGTATAATACCTTAATTTTTTCACCCTATTTGTACCATCTACTTACGACTCAATGAAATGTGCGGAACACATCCGAGGAATTCGACCCGACTTGGCCAGATCACAACTTTTGAATTCGAATAGTACCTTGCCTGACATTGATAAAGTCCACAAGAACAGAAATACATATAAAAACCAATATTGAAAAATTGCCACCATCTCTACCAGTCAGTTTCGAAGTCTGTTCTTAATTAAGTAAGCATTCAAACTGAATGACTCTACTGTGTTAGCCTCTTTGCCCTTGATGGAGATTAAAGCTGAATGACTCTACTGTATTAGGCTCTTTTGCCCTTGATGGAGGTTAGCACTCAAGTGTATTACTCCAGCGCCCTCCACTACTTTCTACATTATAATCGCACGACCTCCACATGGTGCGATGATAAGGGAACTGCTCGGAGGCGCCAGTTGAGGTCCGATGATGCGTTCACCCAGACCAGCAGGAGCGGCAGCGTCGATGTCATGACAACAATGTGAACTCAAAGTCGCGGCGGCTTTCTGACACATTTCTGCACCACGCTCGCAAGCCAAAAGGCCTGTCGCGGGTTGAGCTTGATGGAAGATGAATGCGAGCACATGGGATGACATTTTAAATGTCTTTCAACGCCGCCTTTGAATCCCTTTTATGATTTGATGTGGGACTTTCCTCTGAACAGTGCCAATCCCACAAGGTGACCATGCTTTTGTATTAGCAGCTGCTGCTAATAGCGACCATCTTGCATTTGTGTGGCACCTGCACTAAGTCCTTTGTTATTTTTACTAGGTAGTGAGCTTTGGAATATTTCAATAGACCCCTACTGTATTTTTATCGTTCTGATTTGATTCTTCCACCCTCAACTCTTGAGTCCCTGATTATCACTGGACCTGTTAATGCCTCTTAAAGCCGCACTTCTTCAAAGATTAGTCTTTAAGTGTGTTGGTATGCCCTGCACCAACAACCAACCCCAAATAGACAAAACAACAATCTATGGAACACTTGGATTATCGAAGTAATAATACGTTTGCTGTTCTTAAACCAGTTCTTCATTTTTCCTCCTTTAAAGTCTTCCACGTGTAAATAGTTGGTCTAAACAGCAATCGAATTGTGATCCCAGAGAAGTGACAACATCACTTAATCCGAGTGTGTATGCAGAGCCATATTCAGATTGTCAGCTGTTCCCATTTAGAACAATGTACAATTAATCCTCGGTTTTTCACTACTAATGAGTGAAAATAGTTCAGTGTTGACAGTAAATACAAGAAGCTTTCTGGGGCCTCGGCTAATTTTAGCTGTTGTCTAGACTAAGTAGATTTAAAATCGTCATTTTTCAGCAAGTCATCTCCTTGTCGCCACTAGCTAGCTGTCTGCACTATATTTGGCCTTGATGCAGCTGAAGCCATTATTTGTGTGGTAACGCCACTCTGCCAGAAGAATCATTAAGCTTATACACGAAAAGGTTTTATGAAATGGTATTGCATGTGACCATAAAATGATAGAAAACCGTATTTATGACACAAATCCAGAAAAAAAGGGAAAGAAAAGGCTTAATAGTGAAAGCAGATCCTCATATGTCTTCCTTTTTCGGCTGCCATGTGTTAAAAAACTAGGAATGATTTTTTTTATTATGTTTGTGACATCACAACCAGAATTTCAGAAAAAGGTGAGCGTCTCTAGATGGTTTATGAATTAAATATTCATAAAAGAGTAAAATATAATGAGATTTTAATCCCAAAATTGTTTTTGTTATTGAAAATTGCATTAGTGCAGTCACTTCCATGCTAATTTTAAGACCGTTTATAAGTGTCATGGATTTTTTTTTTCTGGGTTCTTTCAGGTCCATTTCAGGGGGAAAAAAGAGACATTCCCCCATCCAATTGGCAAGCGCAACTGCACACAAACAGCTATTGTTAGCCCTCTTCACATGGCATCACTCCAGCGTAGCTGTGATGCGTCATGTGGCTGCATGTGAAAGTACAAAAAAAAGTGTTGCTCTGCTTGGAATGCACAGTCAATTATGTCCGCATTAGCAATCTCAGGCTCCTCCAAGAACTTGAAAAATTAAGATAGCCTAACCCTTTAACAGCCTGGAGCCGAGATTGACTTTTACTCTACTGGTGATGTCCTGTAACTGCAATCGGAGTACACTTTCAAATTAGTGTGATTGAAAGCAGCTGTTGATCGCCACTACCTTGCATCAACATTCCTTCACTTTAGATTCATTCATAGTTCTCGTCAAATTGGGTTTCAACTGCAATGGGAACTTGACATGGCATACGAAAATGAGCCATGGAGGAAACTATTTATTAAATTCGTTAAAGATGGCAGTCCCCCACTTGCCATAGTGTCGGGTATAATTGCTCTCCCAAATGAAGTCCAAAGAAGTGGTGTCATAATAGTTCAGATTGACACTCAGAGATTTAGAGATTTATGGTTTTAAGGTTTCCACTGCAAGTTTCTCTTGAAATTACCTTGTTTAATGCACTAAAAAGGGAAAGAAAAATGTCTTGGTTGGGATGCAGTACATTTCTACATATTTTTGAATATTTTATTAACTATATTTTTCATCAAGAGATTAATTAATTGAGTTATATCTGCACTATTTGGTGAAACTTTCCTATTGAATGTTAACAAAGTATACGTAACAATACTTAAGTGTTTATATGAAGATGTGCTTACGTAAGTGACGTAAAGCACAACCATCCAACACCGTCATATTTTCACATAACTCATTAAAAATGTTGCTTCTTACCTTTAAGATGAAAGCAGGTCTGACTGGTGTTTGAGGGGAGAACAAATGTCAGATATTCAAAGCTGTAAACAGAGAGAGAGAGAGAGAGGGGGGGGGGAGAAAAAGAGAGAGCGAGAAGAGTGAGTGAGTGAGAGGGGAACAGAGAAAAACAGTAAAGCGTAAACATTGAGGCTCAACAAACCCTGACCAAAAAAACTTTTTGACTTTATTTTGTTGACAAAATTATGAGTGGAGGGGCGGCCCAGTGGAGTGAGTGGTTAGTGCGTCATCCTCAGCTGTGGGGTCCTGGGTTCAAATCCAGGTCATGTCCATCTGTGTGGAGTTTGCATGTTTTACCGGGGCTTGCGTAGGTTTCCTCTGGGTTCCTCCCACATTCCAAAAACATGCATGCTGGGCTGATTGGACACTCTAAATTGCCCCTAGGTATGGGTGTGAGTGTGCATGGTTGACCGTCTAAGGGTCCCAAGACACAACCACCAAATTGAACCAATACATACTTTTTTTTTCAATCTCAATATTTAATTAGGCTGAAAGTTATTGTAAATAAACTCAGTTTCAGACTGCTGTAATAACCTCCAGACACACACAAACAATGACATTTTCTATTGTTGCCTTCCCAAAGATTTGACTGGACATGGCATTTCCATCCTCCTCTCTCCTGAAAGGCTGGGAAAATCCAGTCGGTGTTGATGAAGAATTAAGGAAGACAAACACAAACGTTAAGCGTCTGTGCAGTGTGAATTCAAGATAATCCAAATGTTTTCCCAGCAGAGTCTTTACCCAGACCGCAATGAGAAAGTGTGTGAAGACAAGAACGAAATAGAATTTGCTGCCGCGTATTCATCACTTAAAATAATATAGGCAGATATTAATTGCCATGGAAATTTAGTATTCCTTCAATTGTTAAGGCAAATGGAGTTCACAAGGCTTTCTGTTTTTAATTCTTTTTGAAAAGAATGAGAGTTCTTCTTGACTGGCTTTTTTTTCCTGGAGCAGTACAGCCTTTATAGCCTTACATGGTGAAAAGATGACTGACCCAAAATGAGGGCCAGAGGATGAGAGACAGAAAGAAACCACTTCTCTGGCATACCAGCGAGTCATATCCTCCAGCATTGTGAAGAGGAGATAAAAGTAGGCATGCAGTGCTGTGGCAAAGTCAAAGGTCAGCAATACATTTTTTTTTTCCCTTTGAACGGCCTAAAATGCCTTTATTTCATGTAGTAATCATCTATTTTCACACTGCTCTGACCCATAGCTACAATCGATTATAAACTTTTACACACTAGAGTGGCACAACATGGAATGGTCAGTGTCTTATCTACTGTCATGAGTGCATCTGCTATTTTAGGACCTGGTGTCTGAGTATTATTTTTGATGAAAGGTTTAGTCTAGTGTGTATGTCAACAAGCTTGGGATAGATATTTTCCACCCCCCTTGTTTTCATGTTTTTGTACAGTGTAGTATAGAAAAGGGTCAAGAAGACTTCACCCCATCATCTGTGTTTACTCTGGAAGACCTACTGCTTCTGTTGGCAGCTTCACACACATTTCCTCTCTGGTTCTGAATCTGTCCATTACGCCCCCATAACCCTTTCCCCAATCGCTCACGTCACCCTTTCCCTCTGTGTTTTCCAGATTTAGACAACAATGTGGAGAGCTCCCCAACCAGATTATCCCCCTAGGCCGGCACAAATTCATATTTATGGACTTTTGGATGCCAGCATCAGCCCTGCTTTGAAACTATTAGTACTACTAACTCAACTAAAGCTGGAAAACTACTGAGTTTAAATTAATTTGATCTTCTCTAGACTGTTCACATTCCTGGAGTTGAATGAAAAAATCAATCAATTGAATTAATGGATGTGTTTTCAAGGATATATTTTTTTACGGATTTTCTGTTACTCCTCCACTATCACTCAACGTGCAAATGAGGCTCCAAACTCAATGGCCACTTCTTATTTCATTCTGGTCACATGATAAAAAAACAGTGACCTAGGCAACTGTTCCAATACCAATCCGATTGGAACCAGGAAATGTGCACAAAAGCAGGTGTATTACACCTCGTAACATTTTAACACTGCAAAGTAACCGCAGCAACTTACAAGTGTAACAACAACAATAATAAAGTCACTGTATATTTATGAACTCTATCGAGCTACACTCTGCAGTGCTATAAAGCATGTCCTAATATTTAAAGAGGCAGCCAATCGCAGGGCACAAGGAGACAAACAACTATTCACACACACTCATACATAGGAGCAATTTAGAGTGCCCAATCAGCCTACCATGCATGTCTTTGGAATGTGGGAGGAACCCGGAGTACCCAGAGAAAACCCACAGAAGAATATGCAAACTCCACACAGGTGGACAGTCCCGGATTTGAACCCAGGTCCCCCAATGTGAGGCCGACGAGCTAACGTTTCAGTCGCCGGGCCGCCCATCTAAATTCTGTCTTCAAATAATGCTTCTACAAATTATACAGGATTGATTCATGTTGGGCAGCTAGATAGCTAGATTGAATTTGCCCTCTTAAGTCTGTACTGTATTTTATCAGGTACACTTGCAAAATGAATTTAAATAAAGTCCATTTATAGACTGAAAAAGCTCTGGCGGTACATTTTGATACAAAGTAATGGGCTAACAAAACTAAAACTGTGAAACAGTTAACATTTCTTAACATCAAAAATTGATTTCCAGTCAAACAAAAACTGCTTGCCCTTTTATTACGGTAATAAATAGGCTCTTATACTATGTATGTCAGCCATTTAGTTTATTCAAATGTTGTTAAAGGCTTGGCTATTGAGCAGGGGGTGGGGGTGGGGTATTTACATTTATCACAGTCACGTACTGTAATGCATAAATCTCTAAGAATGCAGTCAAATAAATTATAATAAAAAAGGTATGTGTAAAAGTGTATTTTGCTAATTTTTTTCTGGCATTTGGAGACAAAAGAGCCCCCTCAACCACTTCCCTTGACACAAATTCAACAGTTGAGAAATGAGGTGTTCACAGCTTTGACAGGAAATAACCTTCATATTGAAAAGTAGCTACCATGAGGCTGACACTGAAAATGGCGGCTTCAATAATTGTCTTCTTGTTTTTCTTTTGCTGCTGTTTGACCTCAACAGGTATAACATTTTGATATCTATGCAGGTATAGAATTCAAATTGTATTGTTTTCAGTTCGGGGCTTTTGCCAAGGAATTCTGTTTTTATTAATACTGTTATGAAAATATTCTTCCGCAGTTGTTCTGTCAAAAAGAAAGCACTGCAAAATGTTTCATTTCTTAAGCAATTAACACATTTGAATATGCTTTCCCTTATTTTCTTTTGTTCCACAGATGCCCAGGTGACTTGTGACGCCCACGCCCTTGTCGGCGAGACTTTTGTTGTGCCTCTGAACCACAAACTACAAAAATTGGAGAATTTGAGATGGAAGCACAACAGGACCAAGATCTTTGATCGAAGACCAGGCAAGACGGTCACAATTGTTGTGGGGAAGCAAGATGACGTTGATGGAAATGGATCTCTTATACTGAGAAACCTCAAGAGAAGCAGTGAAGGCTACTATTTACCTCAGGTTTATGATGACAGTGGATTATCTTTACTCAATACGCAACCCATGTATTTGTGTATTCTGGGTACGTATCTACTTGTACATTTTGTCTTCCTTGCTTTTTATGGAAATTTACTATTAGGGTCATTAATTTTACACAGGTATTTTTTTAAACACCTCACATCAAATTAGACCATCATTGGGTTATTTGAAGAATAATTATAGTATATTTAGATGGGAAATTGTTATATTAATCAATGGTTAAAACAAATAAGTGAATACCCGACAATGATTCTGGTGTTTTAAATATAACAACATTTCAGGGCCCTAAAAATTGCAGTATATATATGTTTTTCATGTGAGCTTCTTGAGTTTATCAGTAGTTTTGGTGTGCAAGTAATGATCTTCCATATCTGGTCAGATCCTGTTCCAAAGCCCGATTTGAAAATTGACTGTGCCTTGTCCAATGTGACATTCACTTGCATTCCTGGCCCGGTAAGATCCAACACACATTTTTTCTTTTCTCATTGTAGCTGAAATACATGCAATGTGATGAGATGATTATGACTGAGTTAAAAGCAATTGTAAACATCATAGTGACCGTATTTGTGCGATAATGAAATGTGAAAATCACAAGTGCAAAAAATCTCCTTCTTTTTCAATTATGAATGATGAAATCATACTCATTTGTTCTGTTACTGAATATTTTCATCTCTATCGATACTCAAAAGATTTATAAAAAACGTGTAATTAATAGCATTTCTTTTAACTTATCAAGGACAATGCAAAAAAAATGCCATCAATTCTAATAGGAATAGCGAAAAAATAATAATAATAATGATGCCATGACAACAACTTCCTTCCAAAAACTATTAACCTGTGTTAATGTAAAAATATCGTCACCAATTCCAACTATTTTGGGGTAATACTGTGCAACAAACTTAAACGTTAGCTGGATAAATAAGATGGGCTGAGTATTCATACTTTTGCTTGGTAGATTTTCGGTAGCTAATTTTTTATTTTACTTTTATTGTTTAAAAAAAAAAACACTTTGAACTACTCTAGATATATTTTTCACACACAGACACCTTATGAGACCGTGGAGTGGTTTCAGAATGATAATCCTTTGCCCGGAGAAAATGCAAAGACTGTCCGGCGACTTGCCAGTGAGGTCACCCAAGATTTATTCAAATGCAAAGTTTCCAATCAAGCCAGTTCTATGAGCAGTGAAAGTGTGAAACAGAATTGCACGAGCTCAAGTGAGTATTATCCAAACAGCAAAACTGTCCTTCCATTTACTGTCGCTTCTCTAAAATAATCATTTCTTCCTGCGGAACCATTAAAAAGGTGCATCCATCTTCCCCAATGATTTATATGGCCAAGATTTTACGACCATGGTGAGCATCCTTGCCAGTTTGGGAGGTAAATTTGCTTCACTAATCGATTGTTTCATATTTAAAACATGATTTACAAATGTATATTACTTTTTCCCCTTTATTAGGCTTGGCTCTGTTGTTGATCATTATCTTATTTGTTTGCTGTATTCGAGCCATAAAGGAAAAACAAAAACAAGAGACAGGTAAAGTAACAAATAAAAGTCCACTAAATTAGTACATAAAGTATTTGGAACATTCATTTGTTGTAATAAAATTTGAACAGAGGAGGAGGAGCTTCGCTTAGGATGGGCCAATTCTGAAAGGGAACATCAGCAACATCATTGTGGTCAAACTGGTGCTCACAAACACTGCAGCAAACACCAGAAAGCGAGAAGCTGTCCAAGAAACCACGCTCAGGATGGACCCCCAAGAGCCCCACAGGTCAGTGGAAAGATAACCTGTCCCAGCATTAAAAGCAGAGGAGGGTGTCAACATAACTTTTCTAACTAGCTCTCCTCTTCAGAATAAATGCAAAAAAATGCAAATGTGTCTTTTTCTTCAGGACTCTCAAGCAGTGAACGCACACACGCACGGTCCTGCTCATCCTAAACCCAGAAAAACGGCCGTCCCATTACAAACAATGTGACGACGTGAGAGTTCATTATGTCCAGATACAGTATCATCCTTACCACCATTATTTTCAATAGTTTTTTTTCCCTACTGCTTCTAATCCTCTTAAGTTGACAGTTTTTCAGGATATAAAATGATCAGAATCAGAAATAAAACCATTGCAAAGGCTTTCAAAGCACTAACATAACCTATAAATGCACACCTTATCTTTAATTGTTATTTTCATTTTCATCATTATTATGATCATCTTCAAAATGGAAACAATTTGGAATGAGCTGTTTGTTGCGTTGATGTCATTACTTTTTCTTAGGAATCATTTTTATTATACAAACTTTAAAAGAAACAAATACATGTATGTCTATGTACTTTACATCAAAGTTCAACATAAATATTTGTTTTACACCTGAACATGTATATGTAGCTTTTATTTTTTTACAGTTGGATCTTTTTGGTTTTTTCATTCATTCATTTGGAATGATTTAAATACAATTAGAACATCGAAGTGGAGCAGTAGACATATTTTTTTTAATGCATGTGCTAAAGAGAAGATTGGTTGTAAATGACAAGAAAATGTGATACCTATGCGGTGCTTTGCAGCTCAACACAAAGCAGGTGCATGACATTTCATGCAGAAATGTGGTTTTCAGTGTCTGGCGGGACTGTATGCAAGCCCATATCCGCCACTAAGAAAAAAAACCTATGCAAAATGCAAAAAAAAAACACTTTCAGCACTGTGGGAAATTATATAGTACTATGTATATACACACATATATTGTCTGAGTGGTTAGCACGTCGGCCTCACAGTGGGGGACCTGGTTTCAAATCCAGGTCGGTCCACCTGTGTGGAGTTTGTATGTTCTCCCCGGGCCTGCATGGGTTTTCTCTGGGTACTCCAGTTTCCTCCCACATTCCAAAAAACATGCATGGTAGGCTGATTGGACACTTTAAATTGCCCATTAGGTATGAATGTGAGCATTAATGGTTGTTTGTCTCCTTCTGCCCTGCGATTGGCTGGCCACCAATTTTAGGGTGTCCCCCGCCCATGGCCTGGTAGTCAGCTCGGATAGGCTCCAGTACCCTCCGCGACCCTAATGAGGATAAAGTGGTTGATAAAATGAGATGATATGAAACAGTCACAATTCACATCCAAGCTGAGCCATCCAAGTGAAAAACCTGCATTAGTTATATGTGTCCACAAGATGGTAGTGTTATGTTAAATTAAAATACGTCTTTTTTTCTATTTGAAACCACATATGTTCCTTAATGATTGGTGATTATATCTGAGTATATAGCAGTTGGTTAATTTTTGACATTTGAGAACATCAGGTGGTGAGATTGAGGTTTCTCTCACAGCGAGTCCCCACATAGAATGACAAACCCTCTCACCAAAAACACTTGATGCCGTTTTGTTTGCATCCTCAGGCCTCGTCCAAATGATGACCTTGATCCTGGGGTCGCGCTGAGGTGGCACTAGACACACCTCGTTGTACTTCCAGTGACTCAGTACAGGCTCTGAGGCGTCAACACAGTTTATCCTGTGAAAAGGTCAGCTGGTTTTGAAAGCACAGCGGTTTAGTTTTGTAAACAAATGCATTGCAATGGGAAAACACATATAGAAGATACCTGCTCAAATCATATGGAGAAACGGATGGATGGAAAATAGCTAGATTTCCAAAATAATACTGTCCCCAAAATTAAGGTTAAAAGCCGTCTTCTATTTTCATTCCCAGAAACACACAATCACACACATGCTCACAAACAAAACATTTCCATTCACACTCAACCTATTTATAGTGTTTTTATTTTTATTTCTTAAATATATCCTGTTTCTTGTCCACTGATCCGGAATTATTCTCCTTTGACACCCATTTTTTTCAGATTTAAAGGGCAGGACATTCTAAAGTAGTATCTTTCATTTGTTGTTAAATGTAATAATTGATATTATATTTAGTCATGTGAGGGCAGAATAACCTCAGTTGTCTTTGTAACGTATCTTTTGTCCAATCAAGATTTGAGAAGTCTAAAATAAAGGATATGTATAAAATAAATTGTCAACATTGAAAAAAATATTTGTAAGGACATAAAAGAAACTGGAATTAATATTTCCTTCACCATCACACCATCAGCGACACATTTGATTGGCTAAAATAGTTCTGCCATTTAAAATTGATTTAACAACACATATTTTTACCAACTTCCTGCAAATATTGCTTTTGACTAAATACACAGGAAGAGCCCAATCGGAGAAACAAGTGGGCAGCGTGTAGCCCTCGAGCCAGATTTTGCACACACCACACGGAAGGCGAGTACAGTAATGATGACATATGTTCAAAAAAATCCATTTTTTGTTCAAGTCTTGTCATGTTTGCTCATCGAGGAACCAGACTCGGAGGGATTTGCAACTTTGCCAGGGAAGGAAAACACTAGGACACCATGCTGCGTCGGCAATGTGTATCACATAAAAGCTAATTAAACTAATATGTCATGCAGCAAGAAAGCAGCGTGAATTCCTTCTCTCTCTTTCTCCCACCCCTCTCTCTCTCTCTCTCTTTCTCTCTCTCTTTCTCTCTATTTCTCTCCCCCTCCTTCCTAATGCGCCCTCCCTTCTCCTCCAAAGCACCTAACTTCCGGCCACGCTCTCCGGCTCTTCTACCTGCCTTTTTCGCGACTCGTATCCCGCGTGCAGGTTGCAGTCGCTCCCCGTATCCGAAACCACTTAAAAGCTCCATGTTGATCCGGAAGGTGTGGATTTATCGGCCTCATTGGAACCACGGCTGGCATCCCGTTTTTGTTGCGGCTCCGCCCGGCGATTGGTGGTACTAAAGTGGCCGGCAGAGTTTCTTGAAGGGTCCAACAAACGCGGTTAGTAGGGGGGACGCTGTTGCCTCCCCCCTTACGCTGGACAAAGAAAGAAAATGGGATATAATCGCGTAATGGAACGGAAAAGAATGGATAACTACCTCTTGTCGGTGCTTTGGGCGACGCTTATGTTCGGTAAGACGTTTCCTTGCTTGAGAGCTAATTAACTCGAGATACGAATCTTGCTTTAGGTTGATTCTTTTTTTCCCCTTCATTTTTCTTTTGTTTTTTTTTAAAATCCACACTAAATTACTTTGGAAAATTCATGTCGTAACTGTGAGATAGGGACATTAAGTAAAGAAGTTCAGAATATTTTAAGTTAACCCAGCAATTTTAAATAAATGAATTATGCAGTTGACACTTTTCCATCATATAAGTAGAGATTGTTGGTGTTTTGAACAGGCGCACTTAAAAGTGTTTACACTAAAATATCAAATGATTTTTTTTCTATAGTAAATCAGAAAGTACCTACTATGGAATTGAATTACTGTACTTAACTTGCTGGGATTTCAACGTGCTATGTTAAGCACTGAGACGCGCCTGGTGTTGTTTGTTATGCTCTGTTGCCTTGGCAGCAGTAGGTTTGTTGGTAAATAGTCAAAATATTAAGATTTTTCTTTTTTTTTGTTTTGTTTTGGGTAGTTTTCTTAAACCGGTAAAACAACCAACTGTGCACTGAACCTGCAGCTCAATAGTTGTGTTTTGGTAATATTTATGTTTATTTATATTTGTGTGCATATAAAATGTACAAAAAATAAGAGGGCACCTGATAACTGATAACATCCTTGAATTTCCTCCATTAATAAAGTTATATATGCTGGTGGAACAGACATAAGCCATATTGGTAGGTCCAAGAGAGGCATTAGTTGAAAATGCTGGCCAAGCAAACAGTTAAGAGGCAAATAGAAAGATATTAACAAGTGGAAAGAGGAGATATTTGCTTATAACCTCCCTTACTGGATAGGGTGTGATCATGAAAAACAATTAGAAATTGTTTCCCAGCTACAAAAACTTGCTTTATTTTAAACAGATTCTTTAAATGGTTAGAAAAGGTTGTTTGGCGAGATCAGATTGTTTCACACCAAAACACACTGGTCATCCTAGGTTTTTTGACACGCCTCCTTTTCTCAATTGTGATGGAATAGAAAAGGTCATTGTCATTATCATTGTAAGCACAAATATAGTCATACTTTGACTTACGAATGCCTCTAAGTATGACATTTTCAGTTCACAATTGTATGCAAATGAGTGATTCAAGATACGAAAAAAATCCAAGTTAGGACATCCCCCCAAAAGTAAATGCATTTCCTTATCTGTTATTTTATTTTTGAAATATCGTTGCAGATACATTGATTCTCACTTTTCCAACATCGCTACCCTCGAATGGGCTTTCAATTCATTTCGTAAGTAGATTTACGACTGTATGCAACAGTGTCTACATGGCATCATGTGACACTCATTTTTTTCTGGCAACACTCGACACGCTCGGCAAAGATTGTTACTCCGCGAAGAATGCCTTTTCGATCATCTCTTGTGATTTGTCTGTTCAGTCCCATGCTGTGACAGCATACTCAAATGTCCCTGGCATGGTTCCTAACTACTGTCAAATTTAAAAGCTGTGCAAGGACAATGTCTGCGTTTTTTTTTTTAATGCCATCACTACTATAATAATACAAAAATTCACAAGTGTCAGCCAAATCCTGGCATTAGATTTCCGCGCTGTTAAGTTTAGAGATATTGGCACACTAGTGAAGGTGGAAGTGTCAAATCTAGGAAAGGAGTGTATATGTAATGATGCCTTTAGGCCCTATCTCAAAATGTAGAAAAAAACAGCCATGATCAGGATGTTGCCACCACCATCACTCTAGATATGGTGTTTCTTGGTGATGAATAGTGTTGCAGTGTTTGTGTCAAACACGTTTAAGAACTTTTGCACAAAAAGTGTAATTTCCTTTCTATTTAAAATACAATTTTCAACTTGTTTTGGACAAAATTAATTGGCATTGCTTTCATACTTTTAAATGATTTGGTGAGGAAGCACTATTTGGTCCATTGATGGTGACAAGACCAGCTCAGCTGGGTTGGATTCCTAACAACTTTTTGTTGTTGTTATAATGTAAAATTATTGGTATTATTATTATTAGCATATGGTTAAATGCATTAGTTTTGCTATGAGCTAACTTTAGATGGTTTCTGACTGGAAGCCAAGTTCTGTTTTAAAAGACCTCGTCTTGGCTGGCATAATCAATGAAAAGGCTGCATACTCGCCAACAATGGAGCTCAGTTCTCTCTTCATCAAGTTTCTGATCTTTTGCTGCTCATTTTCAGGAAACATTTTCACGGTTGTCTTTTCAAATTAAATCAGAAAAGACAACACATCAAGTTTTATTGTGTAGAGAAGGTGAATGGGAGGCTTTCCAAGCCACTCCCCAAATGTAAACAATGATAATCTAGGAAGGATATAAATCTTTGAATATTTACTAAAGCCACAAAGAAGATGCTTCATTGTCAAAAAGGATAGACTTGCAAAATTCCAGGATTTTTAACATTGGAACCCTTTTCCGAATTGCAACTGTGGGAATAAACCAGAAATTTTGCAACGTGAAGTTAACTTCTTAAGGCAGAATTTAGATGTGACAGACAGGGAAACGTAGTATTTTTTTTAAGTGTTTTCATGTACAGGTTAAACTTGCAATTCAACTTTAACAAAATCTTAAAATTCCTTTGAAAATGGAGCAATTAATAGCTATTTCAGAGAAGATACTTAATATTCCATAATATTGTGTTTAACAAATGACCGCAATGTAAAATGGCTGGTGATTAACGATACCTGTTCAAAGTATAAGTGCTGCGTATTTCTCATTTCCTTGTTGTTAGTGTTAAAAAAAAAAACATTCAAAATCTATTGATGAGACGCGATGTTAGGTAATTGACTGGTAGTTAAAGTTAATTTGGCCCTTGCTCACTGTGTATTGCTAATCTGAGTAAGCATTAGGGTAATGTTAATAGGTTTTTTCACTTTATTTATATATTTTTTTATAATATGAATGATGTTAATGCTCCTGTGCTACAGATATATGCATTTAAATGACTTAAAATAAATGAACAGAAGTAAATATTTATTTTTTCCAATGTATTTATGTCCCTGGTCCTGAAAAAAAAATCACCGACATGTGAGGACACACTCAATCTAAACAATTTTCATAAATTGAGAACCCTGTCTTTACATCTTTTGCTCTGTTCATATTACATTGCAGATTACTTTTTCTCTCCACTCCTTTTTGAATATACACAACCCAAACAAAGAGCTCAAACTGGTCTGAGTGGATTAGACAAAGTACACAAAAACTGCATTTATAAGATGAACAGTCTTTGATCTTCCTCAGGTTACAAGTGTAATTCTTCGACCTGAAGACACAAATGACAGTATGTGACATACTATCTGTTCTTTTTGGTATTCCATCCAGTCATTTGTTTACCTCTCACTTGGATTGTAGGTGATCTTATCTGCAGTAAATATAGATTTTTTTTCTTTTCTTTTTTTTTTTTACATCAATAAATTACTTTGAAAACTTTTCCTCTATGTGGAGTTGCGCTGAGGCAGTGCATTCATTTGACTTCCTTTGATTGATGGAACAGAGTCAAACAGCAAATCTATGATAAATAAAAATAGATTGCAAAAGTAAGTTGCTTGAATGCACAACAACAGTAATTGGAGTTCATTACTAGCAATCTCTGGTTTGAAATTATATTTCAAAACAACCGCCAAACTTTGAACAGACTACAAATAAGAAAGAACAATTGTAACAGGTGTCTCTTAAACATATTTTTGTACGACCTTAGACTACTGTCTACCTCGAGCAATATTAGTCAAATGTCTTGCCTGAACCGTTTGGAAAATTTAGATTGAAAATATGCAGGTGGTTTATCAGTGACGAGCAAGGCCACGAAATTGGACTGAGTTCAGAACTCACATTGTGCCTTGTCTCTTCACACTCTTTAATACTAGATTATTTGATACGATGACATTTGCCTGTGCTAATGAGAGGAGAAGGATGATTTGTAAATTTCCGAGTGGCTCATCTACGTAAATCTCTCGCTTTCTGCTTCCTGGACAATCATTCTTAATCTGCTGACACAATCATTCACATGAATTCTCTTCATGTTGGTTCTGATTGCTCATGTTCCTGTTCCTCTTCTCTGCATGTTGCAGCGTGTTTACTTTGTCAGCTAAATGTTTAGTGTTGTGTAGTTTAGGATAGAGACCAGTATGCATCTGATTTTATGGTTGGTTTCATGGGCACTTGTGGTTGTAGTTTTTGATACTTTATCAGCATAATTTTTGTTTATATTTTAAAATACGCATTGCCAGTGCCCAAATCAAAATAAATATGAATAAAAAAATAAAAAAATAAGATTCAATGATTTACAGCAAGTATGGAAATACATTTAATTCAAGACTTCTTTTTTTTTTTTTTTGCTTAGCCGATTAGCTTTTCTGTACTTTTTATGTTACTCATTTACTGGCACTACTTATGACCATATTTTTAAAATCAGATTTTTTGGTAGTGATTGATCTTTGCTATTCACTCAAGGTGGCTGCTTGGCCCGGGTGGTGACAGTATCTCCCGGCCCACTGGTGCGCGTGGAAGGTCAGCCGGTCTCCATCAGATGTGATGTTACTGACTACATGGGGCCTCGTGAGCAGGTAAGTTCTTTTTACTACACTACAGGACTACTGTGTGTGTGTGTTTTTTTTTCTTTTTCATGGCTTCCGTGTGATGGCGCCATCTTGAAAAAAAAAAAAACATTATTTGGACAATGTCGTCGGCCCGGATGGAAAAGCCTAACGGGCCATATGTGGCCCGCGGGCCATAGTTTGCCCATGTCTGTTCTAAAGCAATAGCAATGTCAGAAAAATCATATGAAGGACAAAGGAGATTAGAAAAATAATTATAATGATGACAATGCTACATATGTATGTAACAAATGTCAACATTGAATACATAACTATGTGCAACTTTTTTTCCCCCAATTCTAATATTCTACATTTACTTCATATTCAATTTTGAAACATTTCAGCCTAGTACCTTTTAGTTTTACCAGCTTGCAATTCATCAATGCATCAGTTTTCCACAGTGTGACCTCCTTCATTTTGAACTGTCTCATGCACTGTCCTTCAGGACTTTGAATGGATGATGTCCAGGGAGCCCAACAGCCAGCATATCAAAATGATATCTACCTTCGATGCCAGCTACTCCCAGGCATCTCTCAGCAAGCGTGTGGCGTCAGGTGACATCTCAGTGATGCGTCTCCAGGACAACACAGTGGAGTTGAAGATAGCGGAGACCAAGTCACAAGATGCCGGTTTCTACGTGTGCCAAACGCCAAGCACTGATTCTGTCTTCAGTGGCAATTATGAGGCTCAGGTCCAACTCATTGGTAAGAGGGAATGTGGAGGGGTATTTGTGTGTCTGTGTGTTCGCGTGGCGAGCGACTCATTTGACCAAGCTATCTAGTTTTACTTTTTATAAGTAGTTATCTCCCCACGGTTCATTTAACAGCCATTGCCATGACTTAGCAATGCTCTAGTGAACGTGTTAAAACATAACAACATGAGCAGCCATAAAGGCTCACTTTAGTATGACCCTGGTTCCTATTTAGACTTTCACACGAAATTGCTAAACACGCGTCAAACTTTCGGCCCGACTGAACGAACATCTGAATTAGTTCCGAAGTACACAAGACAGGAAAAAGGTGTCACTTAAACATTCATCCATCTTTTATACTTTATCTCCTCACAGTGTGGTAGAAAAGGGCATGAATACATAGAGTAGGACCATTTCTTATTACAGTATTTCATTAAGTTGATTCACTCCTTGAACCCTTAACCCTGGACTGATTACTCAACAAAAAACTGTGACTCTTTATTTGCTTAAAGGGCAGAGTAAATTGGAGGTTTGGGGAAACGCCTGCTGAAAATATTTTTTCTTTGAAATATTTGCGCATTCATGAAGCCTTAGTGCAATCACGCTCCTGCATAATCCGACTTGTTTTATGGAAAAAGAATTGGAAGATGATGTATTCAGCATTTCTTTGAATTTAATTGAGTTTTTGGCCTGCGATTTGCTCGTAAACACCCGGAATATTAGAGGAGGCTTTCTGTTGTAACACTATGGCTGTCCTCATCTCAATCATGCATAAAGAAAATGATGCTTGTTTGGCGTTTTTAAAATATTTGACACATAAGCGATGATGCCTGAGAACAGGTTATTTAGCTTCATAATGCACAATCATGTTCAGCTGCTCCCTAGTTTAACTCCCCTGGCACCTTGTTAAATATAGACCTGAATTAACTTGGCAGAACTGTTATGTGGACCATGTGTGTACACGCGCGCCTGTGTGTGTGTGTGTGTGTGTGTGTATGTGTGTGTGTGTGTGTGTGTGTGTGTGTGTGTGTGTGTGTGTGTGTGTGTGTGTGTGTGTGTGTGTGTGTGTGTGTGTGTGTGTGTGTGTGTGTGTGTGTGTGTGTGTGTGTGTGTGTGTGTGTGTGTGTGTGTGTGTGTGTGTGTGTGTGTGTGTGTGTGTGTGTGTGAGCGTGTGCATGCAATTTGTTATGCACATGGCGCAGAATATTCATGTAGTGTGTGAGAGAGCCACTTGGTTGTTAGCCGAGATGATGAGTCGGATTTGCTGCTGTGGGGTGTGTGTACCAGTCGAGACTTGTGCACCACACACACACACACACACACACACACACACACACACACACACACACACACACACACACACACACACACCGGCGTCTATCCCCTGATGAGGGTGTTTGGTTATGTAAGAAACGAGTGAATTGGAGGTCGCTGTGGGTTTCAGAACTCAGTTCGGGCTAATTTTAATTGATAGTGCAAAACGAGGATTATTATTTCTTTCAGCCTTAGCGACGTGTCATCAACACTCATGTCATAGCCCCCTTGACCACAAGTTGCACTGGGCAGTAGTCGAGGCATCACCAAATCTGTCTTAATTCTCTTGACAATCAAACCATGGAAACCTGATAAAGTTATTTCTATTCTGACATTTGAACAAATGGGGAAGTTGGCTTTTTCTTTTTTTTCCCATTGACTGTACTGTATTCCAAAGGCCTGAATAGATTAAGGAACAAAAGTGCTGGAGTAAATATCTGCCTTGCAATTGGTACTATTAGAGGTACATTAACATTATTTGTAGCAGTGTAGAACTGCACAAGATTATACTGATGTTTTTTTTAATATAGATTGTTCCCTTTTTGCAAAGCTTTAGGACATTAAAAAAATACACATAACCATGTAAGCACAACACTAATGCGCGAATTACATCCACCGCACAACATTAACGCTGTGTGTATCTAACGTTTCTGTTTTCCACTTTAGTGATGTTGATGCTCTGTTTTTTCTAATAGTTGCTGACTCTCCCTTTATTGCAAAAGATAATTACTCATGAATGGGAAAAAGTACTTTTGTTTTTAAATTAATGACTTGGTTAACCCAATTGAAGACAAAAACTTGCATCTACTAAATTGCAACAACAGCTCCTGGGTGTGTTTAATCCACGCACCATGTGATCTAACAGTTGTTGCAATAACTTGTCGGACGTCATGCTGCGGCACATGAATCATTACAAACATTTTGCTTTTATGTAACATGTGATTGACCAACCCATCCTGACCCTGAACAGGATAAGCAGTAAACCATAAATATATGAATGGATGGATGTTTGGTGGTAATTGACAGACAGTTTTACCCAAACCACACGCTTCCCTCAGGCTCATTAATTTTTATATATTCTCAGTGAATTAGATTTGCCTTGAAATTAAAAGTAGGGCAATGGGAGCGTTGCTGGCAAAGAGGGCTCATCTTCATTATGTCTTTTTGTTTTTCTCCCGTTTTTATTTTTGTCGCAAAAGTAGCAGACATGAATCTGGTGTAAATTTTCTATCCCCTACAAAATAAACTACTGTCAGATATCCGAACAGCAGCAAAACATTCTGAAACAGAATATGCTATCAGTAAAGGCTTTTATTGTCGATGATTTTCGGTAAATTTTATATATTAGCAAGAAAATAAAGTCTCGGTGGAAAGTGGTTAGCTTGCCGGTCTCACAGTTCTTGGATCGAGGGCTCGATCCCAGGTCTGGACCTGGTTTTCTCCTGGTACTCCAGTTTCCTCCCACATTCCAACCATTGTGACGATAAGCGGTACGGAAAATGAATCAATGAATAACGCTTCTTCTGAGCACTTAAAAACATTCCTTTCATGAGGAGACCATTCATTATCTTAAAACACTTAAATGACTTTTTTAGTGTCAGCACATTGTAGACATTTTACCATTTATAACAGAAATGAGTCATTTCAACATAAGCCACCTTTGACAGTATAGTATACATTATCCTAATTTAAACCGTCTCGTGATTTTCTGAGAAACCAGAATTACA
The DNA here is from genome assembly GCF_051989575.1 of Stigmatopora nigra. Classification (NCBI taxonomy): domain Eukaryota; kingdom Metazoa; phylum Chordata; class Actinopteri; order Syngnathiformes; family Syngnathidae; genus Stigmatopora; species Stigmatopora nigra. The sequence goes on from NC_135508.1 coordinate 13,760,862, forward strand.
TCAAGCAGCATATAATGGTCCACCTCTAAAAAAATGTCTATCCACCAAAGTGACCAGTATTAAGCATGTTATTAAACCTGCAATTTGTCCTTTTAAAAAAAACATGCTGAACATAATCAAAAGCACATCCTCTTGCGGTATGTTTAAAATAAAAATAATTTGATCTCTTCACCTTTTCTCTTTCAGTCATTCCAAACACACTTTTGGTGACCCCTCAGACTCCTCCCCCTGTCGTCCCAGAGGGTAGCGATGTCACGCTCTCCTGCAACGTCACCAGGGAACTCACACAGTCTACCTACCTGTCCGTCACCTGGTCGATAAAAAAAGGAGGAACGTCAGAGGAGATTTTGACTTTTGGCCCTCAGGGTGATGTGGTCACGGGTGCCAAGTATGCACGCCGATATGCTGATGGAGCCATCCGTTTAGCGCCTGGGAAGAGTGGACTGTTTGAATTGGTCATTTCCAGAATGACAACATCTGATGAGGGGATTTACGAGTGCAATGGAACAGAGTGGACACATGAAAATGGAGGCAAATGGATTCAAATTGTGGGAAGCAAAAAGGAAATGGGAACTATTGCTGTTACTCCAACTGGTAAGAAACACTCATTCTTTCAACATAGAAAAAAAAAAGAATAAGAAAAAAAACGATTTGTAACATTGCAGTGGTCGTTACTCAGCTTTTATGGCCTTGGCTCAGAGTGCTATTTATTTAGAGAAATCTTGGCTGCACTGACTTGAAAATTTTGGAGCAGGTGGTGAGAGCAGGCTTCAAACTTACGGTGCTATGTCCACGCAGTTATTTTCGAAAGCAGCGCTGCATTTGGAATAGACTCTAATGTCTGTTATAGACCTTTTAATCACATGTTCTGTCATTCCTGGTGACAAAAGTCTTGACTCTTTTCTCAAACCTTATCATAGCTATTTGGTTCTGCGTCTGTCCTAGTATACCACTAAGAACTTGTGATGACTATGGAATTATTTATAAAAGCCACCCTATTTATTTCTTTCCCCACAAAATAACCCGCGATAAATATCCATAATTTATTTGGAAGGAGCTGAAAACAATCTCAACCTTTTGGGAAATGTTTAGATGTAAGTAAATCATTTTCGGTTACTGTCTGCAGTTATCACTTGTATTCAGTCCTCTGGATATTGCAGAAAAATAGGTTGCTAAAAGACACTATGGTACTTTTTGTTTAAAGATGGAAAGAAGAAAGGCATTACGGAGATGCTTTTTGTATTGTTAGCACCTCTCATGAGGGGTCTTCTGCGATAGGCTCACCTGCAACTAATAACAACTTATAAGCAGCAGTCTAAAGAAAATGCTTGGATCGACTTCACATAAAGAGGGTACCCTCCATTGTGTGGCTGTCTGCATTGGAATGGAATCCTTTGCTCTTTTTTCTAGTAGGCTGATGACCCTCACTGCTTGAGTATTGTGTTTTAGTGAGGCCTAAACACACATACTTGACTCATTCATTGTTGTTGCCGTAGCCACCATATCTTCTATCTTTCTGAGTCCCCCACACCCCCTAAAGTACTGGAAAACACACTGACTGATTTATGATTACTCTCGTCTCGAGTTCAACTACTACACACTTAAGGTACACACATGTGCCCGTTGGTCTGGGGTATGTCTTGTTTCTTATTGACTGAGCAACTAAAGCAAAGAAGATGAGAGAAGTCAAACAGTTTGGGCTTTGTCTCATTGTGTCCAACTCCAGACTCCATATAGAGACTTTTCCCAACATGGAGCGCTCTTGGTTGCTACTGGAGACTGTGTCCAAGTTGTCCGTTTGAAGATAGCCAACCCCCATTTTTAATTAAGCAGTCTGTCTTTTGAAAAGGCAGCACAATTAAAAAACTATTGCTGTTCTTTATTTGACATTAGCAAATTTGGTTTTTATTTTGACTTTTTTTCTCTGTGATTTTTAAATATTAGGAAGAGATAAAGCATATCTGGAAATTGTAGATTTGTGTGTTGCTCATTTTCTTATAGAGGTATAGATCAATAAACAAAGCATCTTGTTTAGGACTTAGCAATTCAAATTTGGCACGACTGTTTTCTGCGGGGAAATCTAGAAGATTGACAAGTCTTCATGCTTTATTGATGTTATGACAGATTACGCTGATGCACTGCTTTCAATGCCTTGGCGACTAGTTTACTGTGTATGGCTTTAAGGTTTACAAAATATTAGGTCTCTCCAAAAATCTGCAATGTATTTTTTGTGTGTAATTTTGAGAATTTTTGTTGCTCTCCATTTAATAATCAATATCTATAGTCTTAGATTTGCAGTTTCCGCTAAATTATTCAACATTTTACATGCATTACAAGTGTAAAATGAGCACAAAAGCCACATGGTTAAGTTTTCTGTCTGATTTACAGCCATTTTCTTTTTCTCTTTTCAAGGTCAGTCTCTCAGCGTGAAGGCTTCTTCGTTTTCTTCGGCACCCTCCATGAATCTGCACCTCACACCCGGCGACAAACTGATGCTGCTTTGCTCTGTCACCGCCGACAACTTGCCCTCCTTGTCCCTGGAAGTTTCCTGGCTGGCCAATGGCCGAGATATCATCACTATGGAGCGTAGTGGGGTCGTGATCTCCAATACCTCTGCTAGTTCAATGCAAGGAAATCACGAGGAGGCCAGCATCGAGAGGATTGGTGCAAACGAGTACAGGTTAGCGCTGAGGCAGGTGAGCACGGAGGATGGCGGAGCCTATGTTTGCCGCATCCGGGCCTTCATCGAGAAAGGAGGCAAGAGTTCTGGAGGAGGAGGGCGCTGGCACATGGCAGCTGAAAAAACATCCAGCCCTGTGATGGTGAAGGTGATGCATATCAGTAAGTGTCTTTTTGTTTTTAATTCAAACATAGGCAACATATTTTAAAATGAAGAATGAAAGCCTTAAATGGATTCAGCATGTAGGTACTTTTAAACATGTGGGTCTACATAGAAATGTATGTGTTTGGACACACACATACATACACGGGATGTGGAACTGTTCTAACTGGTGGTGTTCCCATGTTGTAGCCTGGAGGCATGCATTCCGGCATCCTTCATCTGTCGACATACTACACGTGACCAAGTCCTTCCATACACGCACCAGACTGTCAAGCTGTTTTGTGGAAACTTGTTATTGAAGTGCACACATGCTCACAGTCACTTATACACGCACTAGGGGTTAAGTCCTCTAACCCATGGGCTGTGCTTTGAAGTATCTTTTGTTGGTCTTTGTGAGTGTTGCTTTGTCAGCTGGAATTGTTGTCAATAAAGTGCTAAAAAAATTCTATATCATAGCAAACTTTGGCGGCAGGGTTCGGGGTAAAGCTGCTGCATCTGATTTGGATGCGTGCCTGGTGGGTGAAGCGTTCTGGGCATTTGCCCCTTTAAGATATTAAAATAAAAAAAACTTTTTTTTTACTACACTGCACAGTGGTGAACGGTGTTTAAGTAGCCATACCCAAGGTTTTGAGGTCGATTCCCCATGTCTAATGATTGGTAGTTAAATAAGTATTTAGGATTTAAAGTGCTTTGAGACCCTGAAAGTTGGAAAATCGCTACTGTAAAAATGTAAGTCCATTTATCATCCATTTACCTGGAACAAACAAATATTTAGTCTCACGGTAATGTATTGTAGTTTATTAGTAGTTTGTCGTTTTTATTTTTCATCCATTGCCTTCCCAGCCTCACGATTTTACCAATTAGTATTTCTTACAGAGAGTTGTATGAATGCACATACAGTCTTGCATTTGCTAGTTAGCGGGAAAGTGAGACAAGACGAATTGGGTGGGTGGCTGGCTGTTTAGTGTTGTCAGAGTCCGGATCAAATCAGCCTGTCGCACCCACGCTCTCCGCTGGCAACACAAAAGAAAGACGTGTAAGTGATGGCACCTTTAAAAAATGTATGTGTCATCTGGTGTATCTGAGCACAATAAATATGCAAGTCTTTTTCTTGCCCCTGATCCGTCTTTAAATTGATAAAACAGTTTCATTTCTTATAAGCATGTTTATATGCCTTTAAATTCTAAATAAATTACACGTAATCTAGCTAGCTTCACTATGTTATTTAACTTTATTTAAGCATGCCCTATAGAAGGGAACGTGCGAGCAGTTAAAATGCGATTTTTAATTTTAATTATTGTTCCTTGCAATATTATTTTTTTCCTCAAAAGCTACATTTTTGAGTCTCTACTTGAAGTTTTGGCCTAATCTTGGTGAGACTGGGGAAAAGGAGTGCCAGTTGACATCAACGGTCTGCTTGCGGTGGCTTGCTTGTGTTGCTTTGCTAAATAAGCCATTCCAGTGAGCGAGAGTGGCACATGAATAATTGCCAGGGAAGCTTCACACTTTCTCATCCATCAAAGTGTGTATGTGTGTGAGTGGGAGTGCCTGTGTGCCTGTGTGTGAGGGATGTGCTGGAGTGTAAAAGCAGATGGTGGCTGTGCATGAGGTGCTGTGTGTATGTGACGTACAAATGACATCACTCTAACCAAATGCATAAATGTGCATGAAATAAATGTGCTTTTTTTTACTGTGCTGATTCTTTGGAGGGTGATGTTCACCACAGATCTGTGAACAATGTGGGTCAATATTAGGAACATCTCACAGCCCAACACCTTCGTCATGCAGGTGTGTGTTTGCTGCTCACTGAAGTGTAACGATGCAATCTGTAGGGCTGACAAGAGATGCACACCTCATCTCCCAGAGTCAACAGTGTTATTTTCCTTTTCCTCTCGTGGCCTTGCTCGTTGAATTCGAGATCCAACGCAAAAAGCATCCATCGCTACACTGGACCTGTCTATCCACTAAGGATAAAACCTGGCATTGACATATGAAATTAATGTGCCGGGGATGGGAATCATTTGTCCGGAGGCAGCCCCGTTGCTACCTGCGTTATTATTAGAATTAGGCTGTTGTTTGAGGAAATGCTGCTCTTAATAGTACTGCTTTTAACAGGTCCAAATAGTACTTAGATTTTTTTTAACAGCAGATATGATATTTCGAGTGAGAAGGAAATGTAACTTCAACTGTTATATAGAAGCACTGAAACCTATTCAACACAAAGTGTTTGAGAGTCTCTAAACACTGAAGTATAGCTGCTGGTACTCAATCAATATCTGGAGCACATTGAGTAACATGTTTTGCTTTCTGTTTTCTCCCCAGAACCGAGTTTCACCCTGGATATTGAGACCATCGTTCACCCCCAAATGACCAGTGAACCGACAGAGTTGGCTTGTCATGTAACCAATATTACACACTTACCCTTGGGAAGCCGGCTGGGTGTTACATGGGAGCACGTTGCACTTGCTGGTACTTAAACTCTGGTCATCAGCAACATAAAAAAAAATGCATTAGTGAAGAAGAAAAAAAAAATCTTTATGACATTGAATCTTTTTTGTTGTCACAGGAGCTACTAGCGATTCCAAGGCTGCACATTCTATTGGCTCAATGGACGCTTATGGCAATCTGTTGCCTGGTGCTATTTATTCGGACAGACTGAAGAACGGCATGATGTCACTAACGAGAGTCCAGCCTGACACTTTCAAACTGCGAATTCTGCGCACACAGGTAGACAATCAGTTTTTTATTTTAATTCTTATTTCAATGGTTCAAGATAGCATTCACAAGAGTCAATTCCTGATTGTGTGGTCTTTGCCATTTACAGGAAATTGACATGGGTCAGTACATTTGCGCCGTCTCTGCGTGGAGCATTAACGGCCAGGGCGACGTACTAAAGACTGCCGAGCACCACAGCTTGCCGCTGATTGTGCGATGGGACGCAAAACGTATGGGAGTTTCAATCATCCAATCCCTATGCATATGTTCTCTGAATATACCATTTTGTTGTCTCTATGAACCTCACTATCTATTTCAAAACTATGATGTATATTCTGTGGCCTGGTTTAAAATGGATGGCTCCATCAAGTCATAATCACCCCGCTGTTGGATTTGATCAATGAGTTTATGTCTGAAATACAATTGTAGCATTTCTAGACTTCAGAGGAAATCTCTCAACGGAGTCTTTTGTCTTCCTCCGTCGATGCACTTCCCCCTCCCCAACCAAATCCACATGCTGAACTTTATGCCCTTACCCTAGCTAATTGAGCCATGATGTAATAGTCTTGCTCTGTGGGCACGCACATCTGCTATGAATCAAATTTACTTCATGGTTTGATTGCTCCTGTTGTGGGGTTAGCCCTTCAAAGAGCATGTACTTCCACCGCGACTGAATAATGTCTTTCATAAAGTTAAAGGAGCCATTCATTGATCCAATGGTGGGTTATTCTAGGGCCATCACTGGACGTTGTAGCCAAACGCATTCGCGAGGCTTCTGTGGGCGGGGCTACCTTTGAGATGGGCTGCACCATGATGACACAGAACCTCGGTGAGGCGGGATATTCAGTTCTCATCCAGTCACAAGACAGCCTACAAAGCAATGTGAGAACCATCATGACCCTTAGCCCCGACAGTGTGGTGCAGCATGGAGGAGCCACAGACCCAAACAGGAGGTATGCAACCCCCAAGGAAGTCCCCTCCCCCTACTTGGCTCACTGTAATTCATCAATTGGTATTTGAAAACAATGTCCTTTGTGTTTATACAGAGACAGCCTCGTATTGACAAAGTCCGGCCCGGTTGAGTTTAGGTTTCGCCTCGGTGGTGTCCAGTTGTCGGATCGAGGTTTCTATTGGTGTGACATCACTGCCTGGACAAAGCAACAGCCCGGTCAAACTTGGACCAGAGCCACGAGTGCAGAGTCCAACAAAGTCAAGATAGACTTTCAGGAAAACGGTGCGTTCAAAGCCATTTACAAATGCTCACATTCCACAGTAAAAGTGTAGCATTCCACTCATTGACCACCCACACTTGTCAATAGCTCACAACTCTACACATGTGCACGTATCTGACCTACTTTACTATGTTTGATGTGAATGGGAGTCAATCAGAACAAACGTTCAAAAAGGAGTAGACGTGCTTCTGTTTAAGGATGCACACAGAAGACATGTGAAGGATGAAAGGAGGTGGAGCTAAGCAAAGCAAATCTTTCTCTGAGGAAAAAGGCAGCCCTTGAACGCGCCCTCTTTCACCTAATTGTCGATTTTTCTCTCACGTTCCATCCGTCAAACCTTTCCTTTAAGTTTCTTGCCTTTTCTCCCCCTCCCTTCCTGGGATGTCTTCAAAGTGATACCCTTTGGCTAATAATCCATCTACAGAAATCTTCACCACTGCATCCTTTTCCCTGTGTGCATACACGTATGTTGTTTCCTAAAAATATGTAGGCTAGTTTGGTTGAGCACTCTAAATTGCCATTAAGTACAAGTATAAGCGTGAATGGTTGTCTGTCTCCTCGTGCCCTGCCATTGGCCGACCACTGATTCAGGGTGCCCCCCACCTGGTGCCCGTAGTTAGCTGGGATAGGCTCCAGCACCCCCGTGACCTTTGTGAGCGGTTCAGAACATGAATGAGTGATTTTAATAAGAAAAAATGTCTGGATTAAATGTGGGGCCACTTTAGACTTAATGTTGAAAGGGCTTCCAAATCTTTATTATTTCACAGTATACGTGTAATACTTAGAATATTTCTTTCATTACTCTTCACAAAATTATTCTATAGTATGTGTAATATTGTTGAAGTCATGGGATGACTGAAGAATATTAAAAGACAAACATTGCTCTCATGTTCCATAAGATTTATACTAGCTTTCTTTTTCCAATATTGTCTATGTAAAAATAAAAAAAATCAAGGGGTCCAGTTCTGTTTTTACAACCGGGTCAGATTCTCCACAGTTGAGGCCCCTTTGCAATCTGGACCATGTGTATGAACTTTTTTTTTTGGTTCAAAATATTTGTATTCATACACAGGTCACATAATGAACTGTTAAATGTAGAAATACATTGATTAAAAAAAGAGGATTAGGCTTCAAAATATATGAACACTGGATAAATGCCCACTGGATTTAATTAAGGATGTCAAGAGTGATCTAAACCTCTCTTGGGACCCAAGGTTGAATTGTCGTTGTAACTTATTTTTGTCCATTATTACTGACATCCTCAGGGATTACAAAGAGAATGTGATTTTTACCATTTTTTTTTTTATCCTTGTGGCAAATCCTACTGCTAAGCACGTTTTTTAATTTTTTTCCTCCCCAGGACCTTCCTTCTCGATTGCCATCCATTCAGACACCAGCACTGTTTATCCCTGGCAAACAGCCAAAATGAAGTGTTCCCTTCGCGTCTCCGGATCCTCACCAAAGACGGGTCGGTACAACACACACACACAACCAGAGCTTTGCATTACATACGTTCAAAGTCATCTTCAGAAACCCAACTTCTACTAAAATTGTATTTTAAAAAAATGATGATAATAATAACATTAACAACCAAAGTGAATCCAAATAACATAAAAATAATCCTTCTAATAAATGTTAAATGTAACTAATTATAAATCAATCTCTTAGCGTATCCTATTTTTTGTAAATACACACTTTCCACATGCTTTTTTGTTCACAAACAGATACAGAAATAGACCACCCTGCATCTCAGGTGAATAATATGGAACTTTCACCCATCAGTCAACACCACTGCTTATAAGAGCGCTTAGTTAGTGTCATTAGTATATAAGTGATTTATGAGTAAAATTACCAAAATACAGGAAGCAAGTTACATTCACTCTTACAAACAATAATTATTCCTGCTCAACTGAGTTGCATTGATCAAAATCATTCTGCAAGAAATTGCATGTTCGTCTCATTGTAGCAGAGCAATGCCACATGCAGAAAAAAATGGATTTTGTTTGTGTTTTCCATTCCGCTATTTCACTGCATCATTCTAACCAGGAAGGCTTTCATCTCACATTCAGCCATGCCTTCAACCTTCTGCTTTCTAGAAACCCATCAAGTTTCCCTTTGTCGTCATGCATACGTTCTGTAGATGTAAACATGTCACATGATCCCATGTGCCACTCCCTGCTCGCTTCAATCCGCCTGTCAACATTCTCTTGCCTCTTTACCATACCAGCCATCACATGCCTTCTAAGATTAATCCCCAAATTGATCAAACACGGTGCTCCTCAGCCACCGCGTGTGAGCTTGTTTGGGGTTTCTTTGCAGGATGGCATTCCCTGCTGTGCTTTGTTCATATGCAAATATGTTTCTTTACACTTGGGTTCTTGCATGAATCTGTGCATGCATGTAGTGTGGAGCATGGCTCTTGATTCTTCCAATGCGATCACCTATTTTCACCTGCAGATGCAAAATGCAATTCATCTTCACACTTTTATTGACCCTGAAATAGAATTTTTGTTTTGTTTTTTGTTTTGGTGTTGAAACTGTTGATGTATCAGGTTTCCATACTCTCAATGAATGGCACTCCTAGTTGTTTCTTGACTGTTTTGCAGCTCAAAATTCCCAAAGGTTCGGAATGTCACTCTATGGTTCAAAGGTTGAGGATGCATGTAGGTTTGAATGTTAAGTAATAGTCCATCGGGCAGCTTGGTGTCATATGACATGCATAAACAAAGGCGTGCCGCTTTTGCTAGCCAAACTTTTGCTTAGGTGTTCTGACTTAACTTGTCTGCTAATAGCTCTAATGGGTGTGCCAGGGTTTTCGTTTTGTTACACCAGTACTGGTTTTTTCCTCTGTATATTTTTTCCTATTGTTTAGGGAATGCAATTTACTGAACATTGGGATCAATGTTGTACTAATCAGACCTGTCTGTGGAGATCCTGCTTTCCAATTCCTCAATACATTTTTATTTAGTCAAATGTGCATACAGTAAATGAGAAGCTTATGAGCATAGTATGATAACTAATGAATGCAAAGTAAACCCTGGTCCTCACAGTGAAATAGGCAAAAGAGTAGACTAACCATTATAGTACATTGTACCAGTTGCCATTTCCCTGACATCAGACATTATAAGATCATTGGAGCATATCATTTTCTGTCATGTGAAATTACATGCCCCCTTTCAAGGATGGAAATCAGTTTTGCATTGAGAGGTTCTAGATTACTTAATGACTGTATCATTGACGATTTCCAACAAACTTTCAAATTAGTAGTAGATCTTCAATTTTCACTGGCACATGGACTACAGGAGCCTCCTGTTTCATACACCATGCATCGTGGTCATTCAATGTTGTTTCTCAGACCATTCGGGGCATACCTGAATGTGTTTCAAGCAAAATATAATCATTCCAATATCCTCCATAACCTTCTGGTGTAACAGCTCTGCCAAGTACACGAAAAGACTTCAACAAATCATAAATGACTAATCAAAAATTATTGGCCTCCATCTTGTATCGGTGGACAAACTCTGAACCAAATAAACAATATACACGACAAAAACTGTCCAACACCACTACTAATCTTGTCTTCTGATGGTTCAGTCCCCTCAGAATAGTTTTCTCCAGCTCCCTCAGAATAGTCTCTCCAGGTCCATTAGTTATATCAAATTACACATTTCAGGTCAATTCAATCTACACATTTATGCGGTTGCTTTGGTATAATATTTAAAACCATTTATTTAAATATATATATATTAAAATGATGTACCCTCCAGTATGTCACGTTAATACAACCAAAATAGGAATGCCAGAGACTCCGCTGGCTTGGTGAAAGGCAGACAACTCCCCAATCTGGTCGCCAGCCAATCGTAAAGCACATATAGACACAAATAACAATTTGCACAGCAATCACAATCACACTGCCACTAAGCAGGAATCGATCCCAAACTGCCCGTACCTAAGTCAGGCAAATGGACCACTACACGAGCATGGGGGCCTTGATTCGGAATTTGCTACCTACGTAGTTGGGCAATTTGTATAACTCATTCTTCCCTGATAGACGTTTGTGCGCTCACACCAGCTCGCTGGCCGTTTTGTAACTCAGTTGTGCAATTGAGCAAGTACATTCCTAAAAGGCTGCTAAAGACAGCGTTCCTGTTCAAACTTGCTTTTAAGACGAGCATTATTTATTCATTCATGCACTTCCCATGATTCTCCCTCACTTCATCAGCAATCATTTGTACAGCAAAGTCAATTGAACTGCAATCGTGTTTTTAAAAGACCAAACTTGTCTGTGTAATAGCAATAGAACATATTTTTCTCCAGATGGTAGGTGTTAATGAAATAATTTCACTGGTTCATGTGTAAATAACAGGTGAACATTTCCGTAAAATAGACGTTATTACCTGCTATAATATTTTCCATAATGCACAAAAAGCAAACATCTAATTGTTCGTTTGACGAAAAAAATTAGACTGTTTTCTATTTTTTAAAAAGGACACCCATTTTGGAAAAATTCAAGATTGTCACATCTATAAATAGCAAATAATTCAGTGCTTTTATTTATCAGTACATTGATGTCAATTCTATAAAAGAATAATTGAATAGTCTTCCTTTAATTACGGCAACTTCACTTATTGCAAAATAAAAGTATAAATAATGTTCTTACAGTGTCTTTATATTCCGAGGGAGGAAAAATCAAGAAATGACATTTAATAGATGAATTAATACACTTAATGGATAAGAACACAGTGATTTGACAGGTTTAGCACCAGAAATGTAAAGCATCATCCAAGAGTACGAAATAGTATTTGTTATTTACATTTTCAATGGCTTAAAAAATAACTCCTTCTTATTAAACTGCTATTCCAACCAAAATTGCGCCTTCCATTTTTCTAGGCCAACTTACTCTCTCTAATCACCTGCAACATAATAGCAGGCTTTAGTCTCAATCCGTCGAGTAGTTTTGACACAATTTGACATCAAAAGTGTGCCTCCCCCTCTGCGCTTCGCACACCTCCGGACCAAAGTGTGACATCACACGGGGTGTTTACACTTTTATGAGGCCACACTTCATTACTATTCCAATGACGAGTCTAACCATCCATCCCCTTTCGTCTTTTTTTCCCCAGGAGTGATTTTCTATAATAGTGTAACATTTGCTGCTAAGTAAATTTGGGTCTCAGGCTAAGTAGGGAGAAAGGAGGACAGGTAGATAAAAAGAGAGATAGGTCAGTTGTTTTGACTGTTGCTGATAGCTCTGGGAGGAATGTGGTTTAAAAGCTGAATTCAATTTGTCTGTGCGTCTGTTACTCTTATGTACTTCACATGACAGCCATATATCGACTAAATGCATCCAACCCTTTTTAATCAGGGCTAAAAACCCTATTGCTTACAACACTGGATTCCTAACACCTTCCAATTTTCCAAATCTTAATGGCGTTCTCCATTATTCCCTGTTCATGTCGAATAATATGTTTACTCTGCTATCTGGAAATCTAAGCAGGAACAGATAACATGTAAATAGTATGTAAATGTTTTAATTTTTTGTATGTCCGTTAAAATAAATAGGCTCTGGCGCCAAACTTCTCTTTTTGAAAAGCATTTCTCTGCATACTTGGTGTATTTCCAACAAAAGTTTGCAATATCCACCGATTGTGTTTCAGTCATGATCACATGTTGCTGCTTGACTATTTTGCCTCAACTATGTAACAGCATTCCCTGAAAGCCCCCCAGCGGTGTCTCAATGCCTTTTACTCAAAGATGGACTAAAATCGGTGCATTTAGTTACCAATATGTTATAATTCAGATGTACTTATAGCAATATTTTAGTAAAGAAAGAAAGCTCGAGTGTAAATGAAATGAAGACCCATTTTTGTCAATGGCAGGCATTGATTTAAGGCCATATTGCAGCATTCAAACAGCATTGGCATAGTTGCTCATACTATGCGAAACATAAAACACACATGACACTATCTTTTGAACTGTTATGTTCTTTCTGCTAGTTTACCACTGCATGCTAACTAAATTTCATGCATCTTCAGGAAGTGTGTTTAAATCACACTCCAATTTTACTTTACCGACAGCCATGACATCATCATTTGGACATATTTTTTTCCCTCTACAATGAAGCTTTGTCCTTATTTTCAGTCATGGGAAATTCCATACCTTTTTAAAATCACCAGGAAATGATTAAGCTGTGTGCATCATGCAGCTTTTTGGCTTTTCAAAGAACAAATCAAGATTAACGTTTTAAAGCAATCGTCTTTAATCTCAGTATTTCCTCAAAATCAATTTGGAACCAACTGAGTCATTGTTGCTACGTATGCACATGCCCATTTGATGGATATTGGAGCATGAAAATGCAAAAAGGCATCACACACTGAACACAAAAAAAAATTATATCTCTGACCAAAACTCTCTTTAAAAAAAAAAATAATAATGTTCTACCTGCTCGGTCATTTGATCCGGAAGTAATTCACAAGCACTCAGATAAACTTCCATCTGTGACATTTATTCCAGCTCTTTTATAACAGGTGGAACTTTGAAAGTGTTTCTGCCCCATCTTTTTAAAATGGCTAGGGCTGAAGTAAAGCGACAAACATGCCGATGTTTGTCGTGTTTGCACTTTGTGACCTTCCCCAAGCAGGTGATTAACACCTGCCAAATTGTTGAGCACCTCTGATGAATGGATCGTATCATCTTTTTGAGTCACAAGTCTATCGTCTCTCTTTTCATTCCTTTTGCTCCTTTTCCTCCTCCTCTCCCTTCCTCTCCACTCTCACCAAATTACCCAGCTGTCTTTGCAGGGGCGACAGGCAACCGTTAATTAGCCAATCTCACGCTCCGTTAGCCGGCCGAGGAGACAGAACGAGCTCGCGAAAGAATAGGTGGTGATGTGGAGAGGGAGTGAATGAGAGAAAAGTGGAGGCCACTAAACAGACTGTTAAAGTGAGCAACAGCGATGGAGGGTGAATAGCACAGCCAGCAAATGGAGAAGAAGGACGCTTGAGAATGGTGTGAAAAGTTTCCCCGAGTTGGAAAAAAAAAAGCTTGTTGAGGGGTGGGAAAAAATCCTTGCCCATTGGTTGCATTTCACAGCAGTTCGTAAAAAGCATTGCCTGTCCGGAAATTAGCTAGGTATACATACTCATTAGATGGTGCAAAAATAAAAAGATGAGTCACACTAGTACATTTCAAGTTGCATTTGAATAACGTCCAAAAACGAACCACCATTAGAATGTTTTGCCCCCCACCATCCCCACTACTGGAAGAGCTCCAGGAATCTAGAAAGTGGTGATTATGTAAGTAACAAAACCAGGAGACAGATGGATTTGTTGATGCAGCTTGGCAGCTTGAAATCACACCACCTGATTGGATGTTAAATCATCAATGTTCATCTCAACAGGATACGCTTGTACAGCATAAGCTTTAATTTCGTTTGGACAGCAAAAATGTCTTGTTCGCTTTGACTCAATGTACTGCATATCCCACAACTAAGGTGGGATAAATGCCTTTTCCACATTATGAAGGGGGAAGAAGATTCTTTCATATAACTTTAATGCGCCTCAGCTGGTCTCATTCAATTATTCCTAAACATTTGTAATATTCAGAGACCTCCAGATGACTTGAATCAAAATTGATGCGCACACTTTTGACACTTTTATGCTTCTGATAGCGTAACAAAAAGGGATGCGTAATGGAGGACGTAGTGGGAGGCTGGTCAATAAAGCAAGAAATACAGAAGAGAGATAGACGGGAAAATGTATTAAATATGTCAAGGTAATAGAAAAATAGGTATAGATTTAGTACAGTGATTTTCATTTTATGAGCTGCACTGTTAAAAAAAGGCAAAGAATTTCAATGAAGCCTTGAATATCAAATTCAACTCTCAGTTTACCGATCAAAAAAGCCAAGGCGTGAAGAACAAGAATCAGTCAGTAGATGAGCGCTAAGCAGTAATGAGGGGTGGATTGCTGCCCGGCAGCTTCGTCTCTTAAGGCTAAATGTTGTTTTTATCTTTTGTCGGGATTCCGCTCTGCCAACGCCGCCTTGCTTTATGGTGCGGAGAACTCAGCCATTTTCATTATAAGCCTGTGTGGTAATTGCCGGTATTTTGCGTGTCTGTGTTTGAATTTCAGGCAGTTAGGACCCTTGTAGTCTTCTCCAGGGATTAATCAGAAGAAAATCCAATCAGGCTGTTTTCATTTCCACAGACAGCCATTTTAGTTTTATGAGCTTAGAAGAAAGCCAGATACTCCGTTCTAGGTGTGCTGTAGTTCCCAATATGCCATTGCAATGCTGCTCCTTCCCTGCTTAATGAAGCCACCACATCACTAAAAAAAAACATGTAATGAAGCCTTAGTACTTAGTGAAGTTGTTCGCTAATCAGGTTGACGGGATTTTCCTCCAGTGTTGCATCTCCAATTCCTCGTAGTGCCAAGTTACAATGAAGGGACAAACATAGCTGGACACCAAACCCGTAATCTTGTTGGAAACGGTAGAAAACAAAAGATTGGTCTTAGTTTTTATTTTAATTGTGCTGTAAAATGTACAGGACTGATTTTACTTTTCTTTTATCGAACCACCATTTTTTTCTGTTGTTATGTATGACTTATAGCTGATTATGGGGGAATAAAAGAAAAGATAGTCCCTGCCCTGTCACTTCCTCGCAGCCAGATCAAATAAGGGGACGCTTCTTTCCCAATTTTGGTTTGAAAGACCTAACCTAGCAGGGTCCAGAGACTGTAGTCCACTTGGGGGGGTCCACAGCTGCATGTCAGCCTCGTTGAGGAATCTGTAGGAGCAAATTGTGGGTAGACGCTCAAGGTGTCCCCCTTGTATTCTTAGCTATTTCGTAAACAAAATAATCTCCACACCCACTAAGTACTCCAAATCTCCAAATTCAAACCACCCCTTCTAAACTGCTCATTCCAGTCATCACGGCTGTCAAGAACAAAGAAGTAATGGATGAGGGATAGAGGACAAACTGTTAGAAAGCTGAGGCTTACTAAATATAGCTTCATTCCTTGAACGTAGTTGCCATTACCAGAAACGAGCAGCCTGTGATATTATGCAAAAATGTGTGTGTTTTTGAGTACTGATGGAAAACGCATCATGTATCCCAATGTCTGAAAATCTGGTGCAATTTTTGAAGCAAACCTGTTTTTTAACAAACAATAAATAAATAAATAACTGAGTGACAACTGTCATGTGACATTTCCCTATTCACATCATCAAAGATTTATTTTTTAAAACATAAGCCTGACTTTTATGCAAGAACTTTGTCCGGACTTGCTTGGGGACTTTCTTGGTCTTTTTGGCTTTCTTGCCAGTGTCATAACAAGTAACATTTTTTTTTAGTCTAAAGCATGCTGAAACAGTGAATACCAGAATAAATTATTTAAATTGCTTTCCTGGTTTGTATCTCATGTGTGTGCTTGGATATTGTCTAGCTAACAGATGTGATATAAAAACTGAGCACATGTTGTGTTTTCTAAGTAAAGTTCCACCATTGGTTTTTATTTTAACCTGAGAATTCCCTCCTTGTTATTGTCCACCCTGTCAACAGGTTTGCATATTTTGACAAGTACCCATTTCTAACAATACAAAATCTAACTAATATGATTGTATATTGGGAAATCCCAATGTTGGGGTTGGCAAAGTTGTTTTCAGCCTTTAATCAGCACTGCTAAAATGTAATGAGGTATTTCATCCTTCACATCCATTCATTGTAGTGACATAGTTTGTCTTCTGGTTTATGTTATTTTCTTACAGTGATAGTTGATACTTGGTCAAATACAACTGTTATATTATGGCATTTATCTGGTCTACAACACAATTGACCGAACAGATGTCAGTGCATTTTGTTGAGTGAGTGTTGTAGGTAGTGCTCAGCCTGATGAGAAGGAAAATCAAAAGCTTGATTATCATAGCGGGTGCCATGACTGTTTTTTAAAGGCGTAACACTCAAATCCTTTAGGAAGTGAGCAGGCGAGCGAGGGAAGTTGAGATGTGATTCATTACTCCGCTTCGGGTGACTTCACTCTTTCCTCTTCATTATGTTCGCTCCATTCTCTTCTCTCATCCACCTCGTTTCTTCATCTATCATTTTCTTGCCTGACACCCACCGTCTTTTAATGGTTTTCATCTTTGTTTGCCTTTTTCTTTTCTTTTGCGTCAATTGCAAAGGCTCCTGAGTTTCTCTGATACCTATAGTTTATATCATATGGTGCTTATTGTATGTATCTGTGCATCTCTGTTTGTTTTGCTGTATTTTTCTACATGTATTGTATGAAGTGTGAGTTTGTGTGTCTGTATATAGGAGGCATTACAGTGTTAATGGTTCTTCTCCCTGACACACTAATGACTGGTTTGTGCTCTCCCTTTCTGCCTATCTCTCTTTTCTTCACTCTCTCCTGCAAATAATTAGCTTCCCCCCCCCTCCTCCGACGATTACATCTATTATCATAATTCTCTCTCATCCCCGTTTGCTTCCATTTGTCATCACCCGCATCCTTTTTTCTTATGGCGCCTATCCATTAGTTTTATCGCCATAACTGAGAGAGCAGCAGCCACTCCCTACGCTGCTCGGAAGGTTCTGATGTATACACGTGGGTGTCACTTGTCGGGGTGCATCCAAAACACTACAATTAGCTGTATTTCTAAGATGTGACATGTCTTTGTAAATGTTATGCTAGATGCAAAAGTACAGATCATCATTCCAGATGGATAATGGGATGGGATTTTGAGGAAATCCAACTCTAAATTCATCTGTGTTTTATTTGTATTACTAATCTCTACAAAGTTGCTGGTACTAAAGTACAATAAAGTACTTGTTGTGTTGTAGTGAATGGTAGCTGGCCTTTCGCGTTCATACTTCTACCCGAAAGGCACTCAAAGCACTTTAACACTGTTTCTTAGTGCAGCTACTGATGATGGACAATCAGCAACAAATGGGATTCAGTGTCTTGGTCAAGGATACTTAAAAGTGTGATTCCTAGTTTTGATTTTTTGGGGCGGGGGTGAATTCCACTTCTTCTGTGTAGCCGTTTAGATTACAAAAATATGCAACTCGTAGTGTCAACAGAATGCCACTGCAAATTCATACACTTGCACTGTGACATGCCGCCTCGTGTTGCAGTGTTTACACAGAAGTAAATATTAACCAGTCTGGAGGTCTCTGCCGTCGCACTCTTGTGGATAGTTTGAAGATTTTATGCCACCGTAGCTATCTTGCCAGCAGCTCATAGTTTCAATGCAGTAAAAGTAAGAAAATATATCTTTTGTTCATTTGTTTATGACATATGAGACAAATTCATGCATTCAAATGTGCGCTCAAAGTGCAGAGTGTCAAATAGATGCAGTTTTTATTCATGAATGAGCCGATGAAAAAATCTGAATTGGACTGTTCACACTACATAATTTATAAACGAGATATTTGTCGCAAATCTAATCTGGAGTGCGAACATAGCCTAGTACATGGTCGCATGTGTTTAGATTTGAATACACAAGCTTTGGTAGGTATAGGAAACGACCATTCCACCAACCATGTGGTTTATTTATACTCCCTCGTTGCGCTTAGAACAAGAAGATAATATTACTAATTGAAAGTTTTGACAACAGCCCTTAAGGAAGAAAATATGGGCACTAGCCCCTTGTTCGTCTTTTGCACCAATTAGGGAGGGACATTTATCTAAATATTAAACTAGGTTAATGGGAATGACTTGACATTTCAAAGGCTTGTGTTTCTTTTAGACCACCTGGCCTATGAGGTGCGGTGGTTTTTCACGAGACTTCGAGGTGGGCAGACAACAACACAGGTAGCCAGCGTTGACCGCTTTGGTGTGGTGAGCAAAGCGTATCGCAACGCCTCCAGTGACGTTTCCATGGAGCGTGAGGACACGCATTCGTACACGCTGAATGTCCATGGCGCACATGACAGGTGAGTGTGTGTTTTTACCAATGCCAAAACAACATTGGTCTAAAAATATGGGCATCAGTTCGGTATCGACAAAACATATCCCAAATAAATCAGCATCAGGACATTCCTAGTTGACACCCCAATTTTCGCCTTCTACAAAAAATATAGAGGCTTGTTTGATTGTATTGGCTACAAAAATTATTTGTGTTGAAGCCATTGTTTACCTTAAACAGGTACATTCAGTAAATTAATAAAGTAAAACTGCATATATACAGTCTTTTATTACCAGTGACAGCTTACTTGACAGCTTACGTCATAATAGTAATAATCATACTCTGTCAAGTGGTTGGATTTTAACTCGTACTATGAGTATTGAGACAAACTGGCCTTTTTTTTTGTATTTTATGTATGACCACAGGGTGATTCTCTTTCTGCTCATGGTTCTGAGTTTTGATGTGTTTGTTCTCCTAGTGATAGCGGAGAGTACCACTGTGTCGCCACTCCATGGTACCTGTCTGCCTCCACAGGAGTTTGGACTCAAGCTGGGGAGTTGACTTCATCTCGAATATTCTTGACAGTGCGATTCGCTGGTAAGGAGTGTGTGCACTTGAAGTGCATTGCCAACGCATATTTACTACTTATCCTGTTTTTTTTTTCTTTTTATTTACAGTTTGGGAGTCCCTAAAGTTTCCCCTCTTGTACGGTGTTACAGCATCGATAGGTAAAATATATTTGGTATACTTTTGTTTGCATGAATAAGATATTGGAATGGATTTGAATGAGACAAGAATATATTGTTCTGTGGGCATAATATACTCTACTGATTTTCTTCTCATTTGTTTCGATCCAAAAACCATTTGTCACTGTAAAATTAGGCAAAAAAAGAGATGACATTTGTGATGACATTAACAAAAACCTTTTAAACCAGGATTCAGCAAGACCTAAGTATTCAGTAAACATATTCAGTATTACAGCACTCGGCTTCATTAAAACCAGAAGAGTTAAACAAGTACTTTCAATGTAAACTAATACCACAAATAAAAACGGTTTGTATTTTTTATTTGAAAATAGCATAAGTGAACCCTTGGATTCAAGGACTTTAATGAAACATTGAAAAGATTACAGTTTATGACCAATTCGATTTATACAGTACCTCAGAGATACCACGTGCTATGATTTTTCTTAAGATTTTCCCTTCAAAGTAACATATTTGTACTCCCTATTAATACAATGAATCTGGGGGTGAAACTTGTGAATCAGAGGGTTATCTTATATGAGAGCAATTGTAAAATTCAAGGATTTTAAGGCAATTTTAAGGCTATAGCTTATACATTTAGGCAATGACTGCTTTCCCAAAGATTTCCTACCATGGAAAGAGCGCCACCAACTAAGACAAAAACCCCAAACTCCAATGTATCCTTGTACTCTCTGCAGGTGTGGGCCTCTTCTCATTGGTTCTAGGCCTTGTTTGCGCCCAGTGCTGCTGTCGCAACGCCGCACACACTCCACGCTCACGCAACAAATTGATGGACCTGGAGATGGACTGACAAATACTTTCCCCTGCACCTTCACACTGCAGTGCTCCCAAAAAACAGCAGACGCACCACAGACACACTCCCGCCAATGACTTGTGGGACACCCAGTTGTTTCCAAGCCGAGAACATTGGGAGTAAAATGGGCGCCGTGTTTCTTTGGGAGCGTACAAGAAGCTTCCTGCTGTACTCAGAAACATTTCAGCTCTGCAGTGGATGTGCAGGGATTCTTCTTTTTTTTCTCCATTTATTTTTTTAATTTTTTTTAACAGCACAGGTGAGTTCACTGCCATGTGGGAATAAAAGACCACTTGTCTACCCAATATTAACAAATGAACTTCTCAGGCTGCCCCAGTGCAAGCAAAAGCCACATTTTGAATGCACAGGATGTGTTTGTTGGAATTAATGGGTTTGAAAGGGAACAACGTGGTCCGGTCCCACAGCCAACCAGAAAGTGTGACTCTTGAGACAGCATGAGTTTTAATTTTTTTGGGGGGGTGCACCGGGCATTGCACTACCGACCCCGAGGGATCCGGATTTAACAAATGGACAATAACTAAGTTTTAGTCACGACTGTAGTTTTTTTTTTTTTTAAAGATAACAAATTTTAAAGTGAAAGATTTTTATGCGTCCCAAGGAGACATGCCATGTGTGTGCGTACGTAAGTGTGTATGAATCAAGTTACTGTTCGAGGATTATTTCTTGTGAGTGTGCATGTTGTGTCTTATAGCACTAAGTGAGCAGCAGGAGACGTTTTAGGGGTACATCAAAGCCTCCTAAAATTTGCCTACGCTCCCGAGAAGGAATTGTTCCTTTAATTTCCACATCTTGCACATCTCACCCTCCAACAATGATTGCATTCTCCATTTTTGCTGGGTTTGAGCAAAGCCAAGCCACTATATTTGTAGACCCTGTGGAGCTGGTTTGTTTTTTTTTCTCCCCCGATTAAAATGCTGCTTTGAAGATACGGGTTTAATTTGTCCCTTGACCTCACATCTCAAAATACTCCAATGATTTTTGCCCATTGCAATAAATACAAAATACCGTCTCCCGAAGAATTAAAGGAAAATGGATTATTTTAATTAAGGAAAATTGCATTGTCTCATTGACTACGTTTGGAAACAATAGGATTGGAATTGAATAGGATTCATTAAATGATTTGTGGATCATAATTGCGACTTCTGATGTTTATGCATTATATGAAGTTATGCAATTACGAAGATACATTGGTCACTCATTAAACCTAGTAATATTGGTCGCTTTTATCCGAGGACAAAGAATATACAGTCTGTTATCTGTCTAAAATTGTGTTTAAATTATTATTCAGTATTGGCAACAAACATATAGTAGTTTCAAATACCTGACGTGTATTGATCCTTGGGTTCTTTTCTTTTTATATTTAGTTTGACAACTGTTTTGATCCTTTTTAAGCCATTTTTTAATATATTCACTGCGTATTGCAGAGTAAATTCAGTTGAATTCACTAGCGCTCTTATTTTGGCTTCCTTCTCTAGTCAATGCAAAATAAAAGCCAAATGAATTCTCGTGTAATAACAAACTAATCTAGTTCCTCACTATACTGTAGTTGGATCGCATCCGCATGTCACGTTAGCACGGCGTTGTTTTTGCACAAAGGTAAGGCAGTCCTTTTTTTTATGGAGAAAAGGTGCCAGCATTGTGTAACCACGATGGATTTTTACAGAGCTGTCAAGTAGTATTGCAAGCAAGCAGGAATACTATTTGAACGTAGAGGAGCAATATTGTGCCGTCTTTAATTATTTTCCACCCTGAGTCCGAGTCCTCGGGGCCTGATAAACGGTGCCTGTGAAAGTGCAGCTACACTCTTCAAAAGGTGCGCCACATGCAACCGTTATTATTTCACACACACATACACACGTTGCAATACCACATTTAAATATTTTGTGCCAAATTGTCAACCTAAACAAATGCCACTGACGACAGACTTCCTTCTTTTTGTGTACTGTCATTGTATTGTGATGAGATGTTTTTTTTTAAACAAATAGAATTGTAAAAGGCTGATTCTATATGTTACTCGAACCAACATACAGTTATAATAAAAGTGGCTGTCTCTTGATGGGTGTGTTTTAATTGGCACAGACTAGATGGATTTGTGTGTAAATAAAGAAGCGGGTGTAGGGTCTCCAACCCGCATTCCCCTCTCGCACAGCTGAAGATGAGTTTCCCAGCGAATCTGATGTGGTTGAGAGTGCGGAGTTACCACAAGGGGGAAAGAGGGGTGGGTTGTATTATGGGAATAAGAGCAACATTGTTTTTTGTCTGCATTTGCAGTTCAAGCCATCAATCATTTTTAACCAACTTCCGAAACTCTCCTCACTGTTTCATAATTCAGGACTGGGCCACATTTTACTGTCTCCCATCCACTTGTTAGTCTTACGGGAATCCACTCAGTGCATATATTCTTTTATTCCCCATTTGTCTCCGGCTTCTCTTTTTTGCGCTCCATTTTGACGCATCTTTCATTGCCTCGCCACATTATACCAATTCCTCTCCTCTCACTCTTGATTGAAAATGCAGATGAGGCCAGGCTGTTCTCCCGGGCTTTGATTTTAGCACCTCTTCATTGCCGGTTTCTCCATCCATCCTGCTCCCTCTCATTTGCATCTCATGTGGAGAGAAGTGGGATCGGGTGGCGTCTGGTACGCGTGCGCGGATTTCCAGCGTGATCTCACAGGGTCCACTTGACCCAGTTAGGTGGTCCTGCTTGGGGTGTTCATTCTCGGCGTGGATCATTTAGTAATATGTGCTTGGTACGACTCCGCTATTGTCTTCCGTGAGGATTATATCTTGCCTTTGAATACAGGACCCTATTTGCCAGCTTGTTTTTTTTGCTTTTTTTATGCAAGGCGTAACGTCATATTCCACTGGTAAATCTTAAGTCGGTGCAACTTTTTGAAGGAGTTGTCAACAAAGTTGGTTGCTACAAACATAATTCCAACTGGAGTGTGTTCAAGTAAAACGAAAAATCAGACAATTCTTGCATTTTTGCCAAAAACTTTTCTGCTTTTGCAGATGTCTCTGATGGTGACTGGATTACAGAATCTGATTCTTGAACTTTAGGTATCAGGCTTCTGAAATGTAAGTGGCTACCACTTATCAGAACGAAAACCATGAAAAAAGTCACTTGTGTTGAGCTTGTGACGTCAGAAATACCGTGTCATTTAGCAAAATACCATGGCTACCCTGCTAGTTAACGTCTAAAGGCCATGTCTGTTTAATTAAACCAAGAAATGGAACATATAAACATTTATTCAGTTCCCGAATATCTATGAAAACTATATTTAGCATGTGCTTCATCAAATCATCTTATCTATCTCACTTTGAAGACAAATAATATTTTTTTGTGATTTTATCCATACTTCACACCTCAATAGGGACCTAAGGAACCAAAGTTTGTTAGCCTCCCAAATGACCTCCAGCCCAACCTCCCCTTACATGGTGTGTCATATACACGCATGACCACAAATAACTGGTCGTGCAAATATGAGCCAGGGATGAGTCAGTGGCTTGCCGCCAGCCTATAGCTCGCTGAAAGATCAGCCAACAGCAACAGCTTGACGTGCATGCCATTAATACTGTATACTTCATCGTCTGAATGGTTATTAATACCCACGATGACGAATGCAACTGATCGTGACCGTGCCGGATTGACTCAGTTTATCATCATTAGGACTAGAGAGTCAATCGGCTTCACGTCAGGAAGCAATCAGGTATAGGCCGAGATATCAATAGTCCTTTTATTTCATCTCCTATTACCGATGGTGCTCAAAACTCTAAGTATGGCACGATATAGTGTCTTGAGGAGCACATCCAGCTAATCGCCAACAGTGTATTGACATCCCGGCTATAATTCCACATTAGGCTGCAGGGATCTCGGCTAATGCTTCATCGGGAAAGCATTGAAGTGTAAGGGGATAAGGAAAGTCACTGCAAGTCATACGCAGCTGTCAAGACTTGTGAGTATCCGCCAGAAAAACTTGCAGATTCGTGGGGCGACTACTCCAACTTAGTGGGACTGTAACTTGCTTTTCACCAGAAGTGCTCTTGTGATGTCTCGCAAGCTAGGACTAGTTTCGTGAAATCAAGAGCCAAGAATAAAGGCTGCTCAGACATAAATGTCTCCAATTCCGGCTTGCCGGATTGTAAATGTGCCTATAAAACCCTGCTTGACCTGCTTCTGCCCTCGATTTCTATAAAAGTCAGGCATCACATTGAAAGGCACATATGTGACTGATAATAGACACTGGCAGACTATTATTATAATTGGGTGATCTATAAACTGGCGATGATGTGTCTCATGTACACAATGTGGCCCACAGAAAAGACCATGAATAGACTTTTATAAGTATCCTCAGAGAAAGAGTTAATATGTCAAAAATACCTCGTAGAATGATTCTCCTTAGATGGTCCTATTCAACCTCAACTTGGGGTGTTGTAAATTCACCACCCCTTAAGGCACATCTTTCAAAGCGGTGGTCCGGGGGCCCAGATCCGACCCGCCACAGCACGGTGTGAGTATAAATTGCCATGCGTAAGTATAAATTGTGTGTGTCACCTTTTGTTTCATGCTAAAATTCAAATGATTATAGATACATTGAGAATATTTCTCGTGCTTTTAGAAAAAATACATTTAAAATATACATATTTTCAGTCAGAAAAGTCCAACAGTTTCATTTTTTGCAGTATCTTTTTCATTTTAAAAAATGGCCATTTAAAATAAAGAAATGAAACAGGATATTTCCTGTTTTCTAAAATTAGTTCTAAATAAATGATAATAGATATATTTCTTTAAATATATTTTCTGAGTTTATTTTTTAAATGAAAATCAAACAATTAAAAAAACATTTCAGTTCTATATTAATAAAGAAAAATAATGAATATTTACAATTTTTTTTCTTTTGATTAAAACACAAGATGAAAATAAAAGACTTTCAAAAATCATTTAAAAAGAAGGTTTGGCTAATTAGCTGATTAAAGAATGTCTGCTGTCAAATCAATAGTCAATTAATTTCGGCAGCCTAATTGGTAGACATAGCGGCCATCTGAATGAAACTAAATACAACCTGGCCCATGAGAAAAATTAGTTTTGACCTGAGGGTCATTGTTTTATTATTTTTTTGTTTTCTTTCTTTTGTTCAACCTTCTTATTTGAATTATTGTTGCATTGAACTTAATATAATTTTACATCACAGTATTGCTCTATTGACACAATGAAAAATATTTGTGGACCTCTGAGATTGATGTTTGACTAACTGCCATATCACGTGTAGACTTCCTATCAGATAAAACAATCCTTAACACACCAGCCTGATTCATTTCATTCATTTTATATTCTACATATTCTCGTTGAAGAGTGCACGAAGCCTGATAGATAGCCCATCCCCTATGACAATTGTAATCATAGTTTAAAAACTAAGATTAAAATGAAAAGGGTTGTGTGACCTGGTCCTGTTGGGTTCCCCATAAATGAGAAACGTAGGCAAAATGTGGGTCAAGTCATCTTGAAAGTGCGACACCATGTTTGTGTGTTCCTGTGGCCAGCGCACCATCAATCACTGGATTTCACGGTCACATAAACCCCGAGAGCGCAGAAATGTCGAGCTGGAACATGTCGACATCAAACAACAGCCCAATGTCTCATAAAATACTGTATATCATTATACACACACTGTATATATTGGCAACCTCAACAACGCGACTGAAAATAGTTGTTGCGTAACCTCAAAGCAGGAGGACAAATAAAAGTCATCGTGTATGTCTAGTCTTCAGAGACTCTAATACCGGTGTGCTTTTCATTCTTAGAAATGGAGGACGGCTTTATCGTACCTTCCAAATCTAGCAAATCCCAAATGTCTGTCAATGTGACTGGAGAAGCATCTCAATTCACGTGAACTTTATTCATAATGGTGAAATAAAGAAAAAACAACCTCTGTATTGAAATGCGATTCTTCCCTCTTCCTCATTCCACAAAGCTGGTAAATGTTGCAATTTTAGATTTACCCCCTAAATCTGCAAGTCCTTAAAATCTTGTAAAGAACGATTTAATTGTCGTGAATCTTTGTTCATCTTGTAAAACAGTCTATCCTTGTAAAATATTCAATTGTCAAATGGAATGAGTTTAATCTCATAAATAAAGAATGTTTATATTGTATAGAGGTCTTTATACCCTAAATCAGACATGTCCAAAGTCCGGCCCGCGGGCCAATTAAGGCCCGTGGACAAATTTTTACCGGCCCGTGGCCTCTATCATGAAATCAATAATACACGGCCCGCCAGCACTGTTGACCACAGTATAAAATACATGAGTTCATTATTTTTTTTGTGATGGTCAAAATCACAGTTTGAATATGCAGTGATCATTGTTTTGTTTTCAGCACTGTTCCTACAGTGAGCATATAATAGTGAATAATATGTGATGTTTCACATGAACTTAGATATCCTTGATAGTTTTCTTAATTTTTTGTGGTTTGTGATTTCGGTAAAAACCTAAATGTAAAAAAAAAAAAAAGTAAAAGTAAAAGTATGCCATTTGTAATTAAAAAAAATCCCAAAAGGTTAATTTGTATTTAATGTTAATGGTTCAAAGAATGTCAGGCTAAATAGTCGGCCCGCACACATTTTCACCTTACCAAATCTGGCCCTCTTTGCAAAAAGTTTGGACACCCCTGCCCTAAATGATGTCTTTATTGTCATGATTAATGACTTAAATCCCAATAACAGTGCTGATCCATCAAAAAGCTAAAATGAAACATTGCCTTGCCGAAACATGGGCAAACTATGGCCCGCTAGGCTTTTTAATCCGGCCTGCCGACATTGTCCAAATAATGTTTTTTTTTTCCAAGATGGCGCCGTCAACCGGAAGCCAGTGGCAGTACCTCTGTCCACTCTTGTTTGTTTTTCGTGTTTTACAGCCCCTCTATGTTTTTTTTAAATGACATTTTAATATTTCTTAATACATTCTTTTTGACTTTACTTTGTACTTTATACTTTCTACTTTAATGATGAGTGATGAGTATGTTGATACTTTAATCTTTTTTTTCAGTTTATGTTTCATATGTACTGTTAACGGATGCACTTTTTTATATGTATCATATCTTGTGCTGACCAGGCCCATCTGTCAAATTTTTAAAGTGAATATGGCCCCCGGGCTGAAAAGTTTGCCCTCCCCTGGCCTAGCCTAACGCAGCTTCCACTAGCTTATA
The DNA here is from genome assembly GCF_051989575.1 of Stigmatopora nigra. Classification (NCBI taxonomy): domain Eukaryota; kingdom Metazoa; phylum Chordata; class Actinopteri; order Syngnathiformes; family Syngnathidae; genus Stigmatopora; species Stigmatopora nigra. The sequence continues at coordinate 13,788,338 of NC_135508.1, forward strand.
CTTAAATGTATTTTTCATGATCAGTGTCGTATATTTATTCCAGAGCTTGAAGAGCCTGCGGGTGATCCCCAAGGGTGCAGTTTGTGCGGAGTTGAACATAGAAATGAAGTGAGTACTACACGGTAGTTCTGGTTGAACAGGTGGAAGCTTTTTATCCGTGCAGAAATTTTCATATCTACAAATACTGCAGCTATCGTTTTCTCACGAGTCAGGAAGAGAAAAGAGTGTCCCCTCACACACTCAGTTCATAAATTATCTTGATGTTTCTTTCTTCTTGCAACCTGGACAATAGAAGGAATCTAGACCCCACACCCTTAGTGGTAGTGGTGGGGGGTCTTGCCTTGCATGGTACTGCTGTCTGCCCCCTACTGTGTCTTCAATATAGAGTCACATTTTTACTGCAGATGGGATATGAATAAAGAAATATTCATTCATTACTTTTCTGCACCACCTAACCTTAGGGGGTGCTGGAGCCATCCAAGCTGAGTTTGGGGACCAGGGAGGGGACACCCTGAACTGGTTGCCAGCCAATCACAAGGCACCAGGAGATACACAGCCAATTACTGAAAGCTAAGAACAATTTAGCATCCAATTATGGATGTTTTTTGGTTTGTGGGAGGAAACCGGAGTACCCGGAATAAACCCACGTGTCAGGACTGACTCTTGTTAATAAAGATATCACTTTATAAAATAAAAATCCCCTAATAACACTGTTTAGGTACTATATTAATCTCCTTAATACAATGTAAAAAGTAAAAGAACGAATGGTAAATGCAGTACTTGGATTCACCTTATAACCAGGTCCTGTTTCTGCGAGAAAAAAAAATGGTGGTGTGACTTATAATAGTCTGGAAAATAAATGTAGTTCTTGGTGTTAGTATTGTGGAAACAACAACTTTTTGGTTGTCTTGAATGAATTATATTATTCTGAAGTATGGAAAAAACACAACTCATAGAAAACGCATGGGTTGTTGTCCTTTTTTGGGATGGTTTACATCAGAAAATGTTAAAGTGAACCTCGGTTGGTAAAATATGCCACCCTGTCTTTGCTCTGGTGCGCTCCTTTCTCGGCTTCTTCGTGTTCTCTTGGGTCAAATTCCAACAATGAACGAGCACTGCCTGCAGCCATATTTCCAATTAATTTTTCCTCTGTGCGCGTAACTGCGGATTTTATTCCTCCCTGCCAAGACTTCTGCAGTGTTTTACACTTCAGACGCCATTGCAAAGCCTTTCGTTTCTGTGTCCAGACTAGCCCGTCCTCCACCTTATTGTCAGTTTAAGCGTCCCGAGAAGTCTGTGTCTGCTGCTTGTTAAACCTTCAAACAAATAATCCGCACATAATGATAAAAAATTGGATTATATCTGCATAGAATTGCCAGCCATCACATACCTTTCCCCCACACATTGACATACATCATTTACACAAGACTCCTGTTTCTTTAAATCAAGAAATTGGAGAAACAAAAGACAACGAGCTACACCTTCCCTGTCATACATCTGTCAATTTTGTCCTCACCAATATGCTGAGCCAGTTATGCGCGTCAGCATTTTTGAATGTGAGGATGTGTGTGACTTTCCCCTGTGACCATAATACTGTATAGTATATGACTGTATAAGATCCCACAAAATGAAGGACATTTCACCAAGGTCTTTTTCTTCAAGTACATTCTCCAGTGAAATGATTGCAATTTTACTTCTACATTTTGGTTATCTAATCCAGGAGTTGTACAAAGCTATATTCTCCTCTATTTCTCATCTCCCTACGTTTGTCTGTCTGTTACACATATTCAAACAACGCCTACTTCATTCTGACAGGCGTATTTGTAGAGATCACAAAGTTGTGTGCCTTACTCTGGTGTTTAGCCACTTTGTCAATCTCTTACTTTCACAGGCATGTACTCGTACTTTTTTTCTTCCTCCCAGAATTTGTCTTCTGCACTGACGTAAGTGTAACCGTAGCAACAGTTATACATTTATCCCTACATTTATGTGTTACTGCTACTGATATTAGTTTGATATCTTATACAGATTACAAGCAGAATAATGTTTTAGTCAACCAAGGGATCTGCATTAACAAATAAAACTTGCATTTGTGTTTTTCATTAACGGAAGGGAATTAGTCCCCCCCTCCAAACACAAAGTTGACAACGATGAACATGTTGGAAGTGATTTTTCCATCTGCCTTTCATTCCTGCCACCATCTGCCACCCACAGTGATTTTCTGTGCAGAATTGCACCGCCCTTCATTTCCATACAGAAGTGTGAGTGTGTCAATCTTGTTGGGGGAAAAAAGATAAGATGTACCACAGTATCACTGATCCTCATTCAAACCCAAGCTAGTCTCACACACAAAAATATGTTACATGATGCACAACTTTTTAAGTTAAAAAAATACGGCCCTTTGGATATGTTAACTGTGTTACAATAACACTTCTTATTTATGTACATGTATTTTATTTCCTTTGATTCAAAAGATCCAATATGGATATTTTTAACAAAATGCTTTGTTTACATATTTAATACTGCAGTATTTTGACTGTGGTAAAATATTAATGTTTGTGATTGTGGTTGTCATTTGCAATAGTATAAACTGCTCTGAACCTTATGCTGCTCTTTATATATAGAGTGTGACACTCTGAAACACATTGTTGTATTTGAAATAAACTGTAAAAGTCCTGTAAAAAGAAAGTTGAGTTTTAAAGAAAACACCACCCTCTAGTGGGATATTGCTAGTATTGCAATGGAATATTTTAATATTGTCAGCCTTTGGATATTTGAAATGAATGATTATTGACATTCTACTATCACATAACATTATATTTGACTAATTAATGCAACACTCCAGATCATTTAAAAAAATGTTCTCATAATTCATGTTTGCATGTGTTGCATGTATCTGGGCTCTTTTCGTTGAAAATGGATAGATTATACATATTGATTCAGTCATTTTCTGCATTGCTTATCATCACAAGCCCCACGGGGGTGCTATAGCTAAGTCTTTGCAGGAGGCAACAGTGTACACATCATTCAGATGGCCAGCCTATCGCAGAATATGTAAATAAACAAAAATCACAGATGTGCAAATTCTGGGGGGTTTCATCGATCTAGCGTGTAGTCTTTGAGATGTGGGAGGAAACAAGAGGACCTGGAGAAAACCCACACAAGCACAGGGATAACACGCGAACTCCACACAGGAAGGCCGTTGGGATATACAACTACATAGTGTCTCATTGCAATAGAAAATATAAATCATTTTCATAAATGTAATTTTGATTTGCAAAAGTAATGCATGAAATTCAAACTGCTCCATAGTTTAAAAAGTCAAAACATATTGTTATAGGAGTTGTGTTCAATTGGGGCGCAATCAATTAATTTGGTGAGCATATACTGACTGTTTCATAACGTGATATCCGGGTAATCCTTTTTTGCCCCAGAAAAACGCAGAGTTCCGCACAAACAAATTTTTGTTATTTAAAAACATCATTTTGATTTCAACTGCCGAGCTTTTTTTTCCCTTATGTAAAACAAGACTTTTATTTTCCCTTTATTTTTCCACCGTCACCGGATGTTTTTTTTCCTATTTTGTTCACGCGTGCTTTCTTAACACATCTTCATTCCCAGCTGTAGAACAAATCGACATCAGCTGGCTTTGCATCAAGTAGCACCTTGGTTGCCATCGCCGTGGATTTTTAAACAAACTATTTCGTGCTCCTTGCAAAGTGTCGGCTATTCTTCGAAACCTGCCGAATCTCTCTTTTGTCGCGGCGAGGCACGCGACAAAGGGGCGATAGCGTTACATCGAACCCCGGCAGACAAAGAGGTCTTTTTCTCAACGTCAACATTTTTCCTCCATATTCCCTAGTGATGAGTCATGTGTCCGTCGAGAATGTCCATGGTCTAGAACAACAGGTAAAGAAGCTCGTTTGTTGTTGTTACTTATGGCGTCATGCGGGGGGAAAAGTATTAGAATGGCGTTAGCTCGCAAGCTAACCATGGCTAGCATGATGCTATCGTGCTAGCTTTGGGTGCGTTTGTTTGTTCACTTGAGCAACGAAGCCCACCAAGCGGCCGCCTTGTTGTTCCATTTTTCTAATATTTTTTTGCACTTAGTGTTCATATATTGCATTCCCAAGAATGTTATTCTTTTTAATCGTCGTCTTGTGAATAGATGCAATACTCTCGAAATGTTACTTGGTGCCGAAATCTGCTCGGGAAATAACAGTGGCCTCCGTCGGGCTGCCCGGTCAACAGATGAAACGCACCCACCCGCTATTCTATTGACTGCGTTTGCCTTGCAGCTCGACAAAAAATAAAATGGAGGTGCGCTAAAGCTTTAGCAGTGGAGTAGATTGCTTTAAAAAATGCTGCAATTGACAGCGAAACACATGATCTTGAAAATTCAAGACGTCTATAAATGTTTTTTTTTTTTTCATATGTGGAATTGTTCTGCGTCACTAACGGCGTAGGAAAGGCATCCGACTGTGACTGGTTAAGCAGCTAAATAGATTTTTTTGTATGGTTGTAGCCCTTATCTTGCTAAATGAAATAAAATGAAGTATTCAGCCAATTTCCCTTCCATTTGTAAGACAATTAGGATATTAAACACGGCAATTAAATCAACGCGCTGATTTTTTGTTGAATCAATCAAGGGGAAAAATTACGTGATTTACACCAAACCTCTACTATTCATTAATACATATACAGAACATGATTTCAGTAACAAATATCTCTTCGAAACTTGCAATACAAAAATGTCGTAACTTAAAACATGGAATCTTTTTTTTAAATTTTTATACTTTGTTACAACACAAGTGGAAAAAAAGAAAAAAATGTTCCACTACCTGAATACAAATGTTAAGTTTTTTAAGGGAAACTTTTTGCCATTTTTCTTAGTGCAATGTAACATTTCTGCAAAGTGATGTTTTTAACAAAGTGAGCATATAGTACTTACACATATATCAAAAGGAACACAATGCAGCAATATGTTATGTCATATTTTAGTCAACTTCAGACACAGGAAACCAATAATGACAATGCGAGATGTGCCATCCTTTGTTGCCAAAGTGCTCCAATTTTTTAAAATCAGTCAACTCTGAAAAGGTAAAGTTAACTGTTGCCAAAGTGCTCGAATATTTAAAAGTAAAGATAGAAATGGTAGAGAAGGTGAAGTTAACTTTGATTCAGAAAATAATTAATACTTATGCAAAGGAAATTATATAAATGATCTGTTAGACAAAACAGAAAAATCTGAAAATATTTAGAAAGGGGAAAAAAATCCATAAAAGCTAAGGCGCACAGAAGATTTGGGGAACAAAATTGTATGGGATCTGTTGGCGAAAACCAAAAATAATGTAGTGTGTAATTATCTCCTCAGCTTGCTGTCCTAGACTTGAATGTGGCAGACGGACAAGGTGGTGGCACCAACAGTAAGTCTTTTTTCTTTTTATTCAATGTGTTTCATCTATGAAAGCTCTTAATACTAATTATTACAAAATAATTAAGCAAGTGGCGCCTTGGAGACACAGTGGCAGCTGCATGGGGCCATAAACAGGCACCATCAATTTTGCAGATCGCCACCAAAATTTGTTGCATTGAGGATGTTTTTAGGTTTTCTTTGTATGTACCTGCCCGACTTACTGATTATTAGAATGAGGCTGATGTCTCTCTCGTGTCTGCAGGAAGATACATTCCTCCACATTTACGGAACAAAGATGGTCCTAAAAATGGTGAGGAGCATTTATTCAGTGCTTCTTCCAAAAAAAAAAAAAATAAAATAAATAAAAGAAATACTTGCTATGAGTCTTAGCGGCCCACGTGACTCAAAATGCTACATTTTGAAATGCTAACTTGCTGCATTCAGTTCACAATTAACTGTCTCTGTACAAATTGTCCAAGTCATTTTATTTATTTTTTGGTTTATATCTAGCAGATAAAACCACTTTTGAAATGTCTTATCTTTTTCTAGGAGGAAATGTGTTTGCTGCCAGGTCAGGTTACACCATTGCACCTGCTGCTGCCTGTAAGTTGCCATTTCTCTTAAGTTTTTTAATACTCATCATTCTTGTGTACAGTTTTCAATTATTTTTCTCTCTTTAGTTGGTTGGGATGGGGGCCGTGCCAACTTTGTCAACGGCTACCATGACAACCGCATGACTGCCGGGAATGCTTACAACCGCGGCCCGCCTCGCATGGAGCGGGGCCGGGGAGGCATGGGTGGAGGTGGCTATCGTGGCAACAGAGTTGCATCCTTCAATCCTATCAACCCTGCTCAGCCAATGGGATTTGGCTTGTACGACAACAAAGGTGGCGATCCCTTTTGAATGCTTGCAACGAGGCTGTGATATCTATGTGGCTGGTTGAAGGAACTTGACGCCTTTTTCTTCTTATGTTCTACGACCATAGATGCTGGTGGTTGGAACACTGCCAAAGACACGTACAGCAGCTTTGGAAACAACCGAGGAAAATCTGCTTTCTTCAATGATAGAACCAATGCAAATCGTGGACGGTGAGATGAGACTACTTTCTAACTTTTTCCATTTTCTTCGTGTATTGAAGCTTCATGAAAGTCAACAAAGGATTTTGCAAGTAGACTGGTAATTGTACTGAAACTAATTAGCTGCCATAACTCTCGTGCTGCAGTCATAAAACTCCTTTAATAAAAAAATATATATATTTAGAAAAATGGGTTTTAGGTTTATGGCATTTCAATTGTAAAATATATCCACAATAATTGATGTTAAAATAACTAGTTAGCTGTCAAGTTTGGGTAATGAACAAATCCAACTCTTGCGACTTTAGTTTATTTAATACAATAGTCCGTTATTCATCTCCGATGGGGGAAATTCACTTTCCGCCACAGCATAGACAAATAAAGTAATATAAATAAATGGCACTATATACTGCACACAAAAATAATGAAATAATAAATTGTATACATAGTAATAACCTGAATAATTAATTGCAGGAACGATAGTGCAATTGTTTTCAGAACAGGCAGAGAAGTTTGAGTCCAGTATATCTTTTCAACCGCTGATGCTGGTGTTATAGTTTTATTGCGGTTTTATTGCCGTTTCATATAATTAGGGAATCAAAATTAGATCGGCGGGTAATAAAACACACTTTTGCACACCACCCTTCTCTTTAGAACAAAATTAAAGTTGCAGCTGTTCGTTGGGTTGACACATCTTTGTTTGCTTATTTGTACTTACTAGGTTTGACCATGGCGGATACAGTGGTGGTGTCGGTGGAAACAGCCGCTGGGTAGAGGAGCCCAGCAATGATGGAGACTGGTCTAAACCTACTCCACTCAATGAAAGACTTGAGCAGTAAGTACATTGATTTATTTTTTTTTTTATTATTATTTATACCTGGTTGTTGTCTATTGTTTTAAATACCCATGGACAATTTCCCACAAACAATGTTGAATTGGTTCTCCTTTTTCTGGTCTTCCTCTTTTCTAGTGAACTGTTCTCCAGCAGTAACACCGGGATTAATTTTGAGAAATACGATGACATTCCTGTTGAGGCCACCGGACAAAACTGCCCTCATCACATTGAAAGTGTAAGTCAGAATAGACTGTCTGTTATTTTCATTAAAAGTTTATATTCTACTTGCAAGTAGTATGTATGACCATGCCCCATGCTTGTCCTGTCTTATAGTTCCAAGACATAGACATGGGGGAGATTATAATGGGCAACATTGCGCTGAGCCGCTATACTCGACCAACTCCTGTCCAGAAGTATGCCATTCCAATTGTCAAGTCGAAGAGGGACCTCATGGCCTGTGCACAGACTGGTATCGCACTTTTACAATGGGTCTCCTATATATAATAAGAACAAAATGGTTAATTTTTCACATGTTTTGTGCTAAGGTTCCGGAAAGACAGCTGCATTTTTGCTGCCAATCCTTAGCCAAATCTATGCTGAGGGACCAGGAGATGCTGTTAATGCAGCTAAAGCCTCTGGGCAGGTGTGGAATTTTGTTTTTGCTAATGCTCCCCTTATTGCAGTAGCAGTGGTGAGCACTTTATCTCTTATTCCAAGGTGCCAAATGGATCTGATGTGCAACTATTTAAGAAGTATTATCTTTTGTTGAAATTAGCACAAGTCCTGAAATGAGACTGTTACATTGTCTGTGCAAACTGCCGAATGTCTGTTTGGTTTGTGATTTTTAACCAGCATTGATGAGAAAATGTTAATGGGTTTAAAATACCCATGTTTACCCAATGGAGCATGCATTCTACGTCCTAGATGTGGATGTTTTTCCGTTAGTTGCAGAAATGATGGAAATGTATACTTTACTGTTTACATCGGCTATAACTATGCACCCAAAAATTGCAACAATGTATAGTAATTGATCCGCTTTTTGCAGGACAATGGAAAATATGGCCGTCGTAAGCAATACCCCATTTCGCTTGTCCTAGCTCCTACTCGAGAACTAGCACTGCAGATATACGATGAAGCCAGAAAGGTAAGTCTGTCGTCTGTAAATACTAAATTAAAAAACAAATTATGATTTTTTTTTTTCTTCTTTTTTTTCGTCCTAGTTTTCCTACCGATCTAGAGTGCGTCCCTGTGTTGTGTATGGAGGAGCAGACATTGGTCAGCAGATCCGAGATCTGGAAAGAGGGTGTCACCTCCTCGTGGCCACGCCTGGAAGACTGGTCGACATGATGGAGAGGGGCAAGATAGGGCTTGATTACTGCAAGTAAGATCTATACCATAACTGGTGCTTTTTTTCCAGCTCCAGCATTTCAGAACAAGCGGGAGAAGTTTGATGTTTGTTCTCTTTAAGCACTATAAATTGGCAATGAAAAAAACCCTGTAATGTATTGTTCTAATCAAATGGGTCACTTTTGCCAACAATCCTTCTCCCTGCACAAAGTCAGACAGAAAAATACACTATCTGTAGCTCAATATAACATTGAAAAGGTTATCACATGATCATCCACTTAGGAATCAAATACCATTTCGAGTTACAGCACAGTATCTGCTATTGTCATAGGTACCTTGTCCTAGATGAAGCAGATAGGATGCTGGACATGGGCTTTGAGCCTCAGATACGGCGCATCGTTGAACAGGATACCATGCCTCATAAAGGCACCCGGCAGACCATGATGTTCAGTGCCACCTTTCCCAAAGAAATACAGGTTGGTCCATTCATCTTTGATACAGGTTTTTTTTTTTTTATTCTTCAGCAAAACATTTAACTCTTCTTTCCCCCCTTAGATTCTGGCCAGAGATTTCCTGGATGATTATATCTTCCTGGCAGTGGGAAGAGTGGGCTCCACCTCAGAAAACATCACTCAAAAGGTGGTTTGGGTGGAAGAGAGCGACAAGAGGTCTTTTCTTCTAGACCTGCTCAGTGCAACAGGTAAAATCCTCGTAAAATATCAGCAGACTTGTGTCTCCGTGGCCACGTTGCACATAAACACAGACACAAACACAAAAAATACATACGCAGGCATGCACACACAGACAGCATAGTTCCTTTACTGGTTGGAGGGCAAGTGTAGTGGTTGGTCTTGATGATTTGGTGTGGTTTTATCCCAAGTCATCCCCAGTGAAGTGCAGGACAATGCTGGAGAGACCATGGAGAAGCCTGGTAAGCTCTTGCCTAGAGAATCTCGCATCCACATTTATTTTCTGTGATGACAAGTTTGCCTACATGCCTGCGATATTCATCTTACTGTGGTATCTCATCGGTTCTGTTCGTCCTGGCATGGGTCGGTTATGTAAAGCCGAACATGCCAAAACAGTTTTTTATGGCTAAAGTCATCCGTACAACATGTTTTTAATAAGTAGTCATGGTTATGATTTACAAGATATATTTTTCAAATCTATTGAATCTTTTTATCCATACGTCACGCAATGCATGTTTTTCATTTGTCATCGCTAACATTAGCAGCCATATGAACAAAGTTGGCTTAAAGATTGTGTTGGTTTGAGTCTCACTCGTAGCGCACATTGTTAATTTTCTGTTGTCAATTCTCCTTTGGCTGACCAGGAAAGGACTCGTTGACTCTGGTTTTTGTGGAAACCAAAAAGGGAGCAGACGCCTTGGAGGACTTCTTGTACCGGGAAGGTTACGCCTGCACCAGCATCCACGGGGACCGTTCCCAGAGGGACCGAGAGGAGGCCCTGAGCCAGTTCAGATCTGGAAAGTGCCCCATCCTGGTGGCCACAGCTGTCAGTACAACTCCAAATTAGATTCAGATAAAGGCATAGCTGTGCACCCCTTATGTGAGGATCCTGAAAGTTTCTGTTGTTAACACTCAGGTTGCTGCTCGTGGCCTTGACATCTCCAACGTGAAGCACGTTATTAACTTTGACCTGCCAAGTGACATAGAGGAGTATGTCCACCGTATTGGACGCACAGGGCGAGTAGGAAACCTGGGTAAGAAGACCATTGCTTTTAGAATTTTATATTGTATGACTTCTTGTCAGATAATTTCCTGCAGCAAAGTGGTTGGTAAACACAGTTTTAAACAAATGACCTGATGTACAAAATCAACATATGAGATATAATTTCTCCAGGATTGGCCACATCGTTCTTCAACGACAAGAATGGGAACATCACTAAAGACTTGCTCGACATTCTGGTCGAAGCCAAACAGGAAGTTCCTTCCTGGCTCGAGAGCTTGGCTTATGAGCACCAGCATAAGAGCAGCAATCGCGGACGCTCCAAAAGGTCCACAAATGCAGTTTTTGACCGTTGCCTGCTCTCCGAATGAAATCGATTCATGCTTAGCTTAAATTGTCATTGTGTTTTGATGGCTTTGGCAGGTTCGCGGGCGGTTTCGGAGCTCGCGACTATCGTCAGACGGCCGCCGGAGGGAACGCCGGAGGCTTTGGAGGGCGCGGCGTTCGGAACCAAGCTGGACACGGAGGAGCCCGTGGCTTTGCAGGAGGTGCAGCTATGGTTTTGGTTATAGCTCTTGTTGTATATATTTTTTTTTCAAGAGAAAAAGCATCGACATTGCCCTCTATCTTTCTTGCAGGTGGCTTTGGAACCTTCTACACTAGCGACGGCTATGGCGGCAACTACTCACACTCTCAAGTTGACTGGTGGGGCAACTAGACTTTTTCCTTTTTTCTCTTTCCCTTTCTTTCTCTCACACATATTTTGTCCCCTCCCCACTCAGCTTTCTTCCTTTCTCAGCTCTGTTGTCTTCACCCCATCTGCCGCTGTAGTCAACATTTAGAACCTATGTGCATGCTGTATAAATATACTCATTATACAACACCCCCCACAACATCCCTGGACAATGACCTCTAGTTTTATTTTATAGTCAAATCTCACAATAGACTACTTGGCGAAGGGATTCTTCCAATTTTGTTATTTGCCCTCGTCGGATGCATACTTTGTCACTTTTCATATTTGAATCTTTGATTCATTATGTTTTGTGCTGCCGTCACTCGGGCTGCCTTGTGAGCCTTTTCCCTACCATGGATCTTTCGGTTTAATGCATGTCAACCATACAAGTAAAAAAAAAAACACTGCACTGAGACATGAAACAAATTAAGACATAGGAACTGGCTGAGGCCTCCATCTATAAGAGGTCACAAATATTGCTCTTATTATTTTTTTAAAAAACACTTTTCTTTTAATTGAAGTGCAGGTTTAATACATATATCTTAGATGTCTGAGGACACCTAGGGAATCCCAGGATTGGAATCGAATCCTTGCAAGCATCGTTGCCCATCATTTGAAATGTTAGCAAACAGAATCATAGGACTTGTGCTTTACTTGGCAAAAAAATAACAGCAAAGTAAGATCATTTGTTTCTGTACTGTGCCTTCAAGAATTTGAGCATTGGCTTTTCTTATTTCTGTGAATAACATTTATTTAATGTCATATATGGGTTTGTTATCTTGATTTCTTTTTGGAAGGAAACAAGCTAGACTTGAACTAAATCAAACCTTGGCAAAACAAAACTAAACAAAAATACACAAAGCTGCTTTGAGTCACGATCTGATTTTGTTCCTAAAAGCATCCCACCTCTTATAGTGGGCTTCTAGAAATCAGATATGAATACTGCAGCTCTGCTTTGAGCTTGGAGTCAAGACGTTCCATGCGTGCTCATCAAAAGTTGGTATTTCAGTTACTGGGCCACTGAGGGGTGCAGTGGCTAGACTTCAGGACACCAAGTTATGAGGGGTGCCATTTGTCTTGAGTCAAATGGTTACCTTACCGGTGCTGAACTGTCAATTGTGTCCATCAGTGCCCAGTGGCTTTTCTGCCTCTTTTGGTCAATATGCATCTGGAAACGTGACTCCACCCACAAACGTTAAAGCCCTTTCTGGTCAAAAGCATCTTTCGAAGGGAAACACAAATAAAGACTCCGAGTTCCAAAATTCCCTGCTCACTCTATCCTGGAGAGTCACATAAAGAGTTTTCTCTTTAAAACAAACAAAAAAAAACATCATTCCAGTATTTCTTTGAGTGTTTTTGGATTAGTCGCGATCAGGATGAATGGCATACATTGGGCCAAAGTTTTTCCCGGCAGGGCAGCAGAAGCTTGTCGGGCACTAAGACAAACAGGGGAATGCTGTTGTTTACTTTTGGAGGATTGAGTTTGGCTCAGTGATAATTGTAATGGGTTCCATTCATAAATACTATGAGTAGTCTGCGAGACAGGCAAAGACTTGTTACATTTGCACGGCGCCCTGCTGTGGAACCAGGCGATGTTTAATAACCCTTTCATTTCGACTAGTGTAAGGTCAAAAATCAGGGTGTGAATTCATTTTATGTATACGTGGAGATCTTAAAAGAATTAACATGTAGATAACATGTAAATAGTTGAAAATTGTCGAGTGAAAAAAGTGCTTGGTAGCTCAATGCTGGACTCGACATCTTGAGAGCTGAGTCCGGTGGACAATTTGATTCCAATAGATTTCTTGAAATTGCCTACTGGCTTTGTGGGCAAAGACAATAGGACATATGCAAGTGTTGTTGTGTTTTTTTTGGTCAAGCAATTTAGATTTGCAATAACAAATGTTGCAATTCTCTAGTGGGTTTTTAAGTTATGCAGATTTTATTTTTGGGGGGAACTTTGTTACACTGGGAGGCAGTGTTCAGTTGAGTACTTTGTTGGGAGGTTACAGTAAAACCTGGAAAGCAACATTTCATTTAGGTTCACTGTTAAAGTTCATGCACATCAGAATGAATCCCATTGAATCTGGTTGCCCCTATGATAACTATATAAGGCTTGCAGAGTGGTTTTTACAGACGACTGATTCTGCCCTTTTTTTTAAATTAGTTTTTTTAGCTTTATTAAGTTGCAGGGAAAACTACAGAGACATTTTAACCCTAAATGTATTGAGTGCAGGCATCTCTCACCGTCATGAAATGTGAGCGATGCACTCTTGTCGCCGAGCACACAGTCGGGTTGCAAATGACAATCGGTCGACAACTTAATTCCCCTTCTATTAAAGCTGCAAGATTGTCGGATGGTGGTCCGTCAGTGTCCTAAACACCAGCCCACTCCCAATTGACCCCTTTTTGTGGTTTTTACGCACTTTGCTGTCATCAATTCTGACGTGCTCGGTGCCTTGAAATTCTTCCACACGTTGTGTCGGTTGCCCTCCCACACAATTGTACCTTGTAGATCACTTAAGCTGCTCGTAAATGTCGAAACCTGCAACCATTTCTTTATTATGAGTGGGTGAACCTGCTGATTTTAGCATTTAGCACCGATTGCACAGTGTCTCGCACACTTGTGGCTTTTTCTGCGTTTTCTGGGTCTGTCGTTGCCATTTGGTGGTCAAGCACGGTACGTCACGCACAGCCTCCATAGTAAGTCCTTTTACCTTCCGATGCCTTAAAATTCAAGACTGATAGTCCTATTAAAAGTGGTAGTGGTTACACTTCCCAGTGTGTTACCAAGGAGTTGGTTGTACGGATAGTAGCGCTGTGGTAGAAAATTAAGCACTTCTGTGATATCTTATTAGACTCTTAAGTAAACTGAGAGATGTGGTGTAGTGGAACATTTTAACGGTGCTATGCTCCCTTTTGCTGCGGCCAACAGGCCTTTCGTTTGTAGACAGACTGATAATCCTAGTTTTTACAACAACAACAACAAGAAAAAAAGTAAGATCTCTTCTGTAGCACGGGTCCTCCAGCGCCTTGTGAGAGGTACACACTAGTGAGTGTTCATAGTTGCCAAAAACGACTCCTCTCCGTAGTGGTATAAACAGTGCGTGTGTTTGCGTGTGTGTGGAAAAGGACGTTCCAGTTGGACCGGTTTGCGTCGTAGTTCAGAGCAACGGCAAGATCCAACTGTTTGCACCCAAAGTTCTCGAGTTCGCCGGTTTGTGTAATTTATCAAACATTTTTGAGAAATATTTATTTTTATAAGCCGCGTGCAAATGTTTAAACAAGTGACTTGACCAAAAGACAGTGAACAAAAACACTGGCACATGAATGTTGAATGTCATTGGTATGAGTGGAAATTTCTATTTTTCTGGGGTAGTGTGAGCTTTTTAATAACGGCGTAATAAGGTTTCTCTGACTACGTCCTGAGCTGCAGAGGCATCGTTTTAGCGAACAAATTTGACCTTACACGGCGTCTGCACTCGGCGCATGGAGAGAAACCGATTACCTTGAAAGTCTCATTGGACTCAGTATCCGATCCACCGACCTGTTACGCGAACAGGTTCCGATGCCAATCATGATGACAATGATGATAAGAATACACCATTCGCAGCCATTTTCAATTGGCTCTCCCCCCTCCCAAAAAAAATCATAATTTGAGACAATTCTACTGAATATGCCAAGGTTTGGATTAAATTGTAAGAATCAAAAACCATTTTATAGAAAAAAAAATAGAAAAAGAAAAAACAAACACGCAGTACAAACATGTCCAGATTCGCTCCAAGTCAGTTTTTATTTTGGTTGTCGGTCATATGTTTTGACACTTTTCCTTCCTGTTAATACCCTTTGTGTGATTGTCTATCAAGTGGGGATGTTTAAAGTCTATAACACAGAAGTAACTGTGATTCTATTGCTATGTTGTTGTGATCGGCATATTTTCAGGCACAGTGTGCTCATGCGCTCATTGCTGAGCGTCCGGCCAGTCAGGATATTAGCAAAACCTGTGTAAAGATTTCAATTTGGCTCGTTTGCCGTTTGTAGCTCCTCGGCCTCCGTGGTCCACCATTCAATGGGACCACAGCAAAGTCTCCATTATTGGCGCACGTAAACACACGTGGCCTTTTGTATTCCAAATTGTGGAAATGTAAACTGATGGCCCTTTGCGTTGTTTTGTCAAAGGCAATCTGGCAGACTGAGGTGACGTGGCAACAAGCACTTTTTTTTGGTTTTATTTCCATGAAGCGATTTCAAATATGTGATACTCTAAGTGCTGATGTTGTCACCATTATTGACTGGCCAGACAGTTCAGCGTGGACACACGGTGCCACCAGCCTGCTAGTTAGTATTTGCTTTATGTATTAGTTTAGCAGTTGTGCACGAAAAGGAGCACTATGTTAAGGAAAACAATATTGTGCATCCATTGTGATTTTACCACAATTAAAAGTTTGGAGTTGCAAAATTATCCTGCCTCGGTCAATTTTTTGGCTGAGAAAGCCGCATTGCCTACCAAAAAATGATGTTCTAACCCTTCTCCCACCGTGAAATGTTATTTTCTCAAAGCCTGACTATTCCAAATTCGTATAAGTATACTCTTAATGCACGCACAACTGAATATGATAAGTTATCTTTAAAAGTGAAACTAATCAGACAATCAGAATGTTCAGAAGATTAAATAAGGCACTTTTATTTGATGCTGAGTCCATAGATTTTCAAAGACACACATTCAAAATTATTTAAAATAATAGTAATAATAATTCTGCAGGACCTGGTTGTTTCTCAAAAGTTCAACAATGCAGGGACATTCCCTAATTTATTCAACCATAACTGAGAAAAATCTACTTGAAAAATCACAGCCAACAATATTAAAATAATGCAAACCTGGAAATAATAAATTACATCCTCCCACACTTCTACATTTTCATTTACTAATGCACATTTGCTCCAGTGAAGATTGTTTAAATTAAAATATTTTTTCTTCTTAACTATTTACATGGCACTTAAACATACATTGTTTTCTTTTGTTTAGACAAGATGATGATTATTATTAATGTTACAACTCAATATATTTGCATCACCTAGTTATATTTTCCAATCTGCTTTGAATTTCTTTTGGGCCATTTGGTACCTCTGACCAAAAGTCTGGGTGGTCCTCGTACCATTTCACTATAAACAAACAAAAAACACAGTACATGAATTGACCGTACCAATATGAGTTTTGTCATGAAATTCTGTTATACCAGTCTGTTTGATGCCTTGATTCCAAGAGATCTCAGCCGTCCACCCCAACTTCTGCAGCTTCTCACTGTTGATGGGGTAGCGGATGTCGACCTTTGGCCTGAGGAGCAATGGAAAAGGCTCATCTACTACATATTGTAAGATTACCTGCTGTTAGTAAACAGAAACCTCTTTTTTTAATAAGATCTGAGCAAATGATTATGAATAGATGGGGGAAAAAATCATTTAGCCTTACCTGTCAGGCACAAACTCAAGCCAGACGTTTAGCTCTTCATCCGGCACGTTCTGTACCTTTTTATAAGTGATACACACATGTATACACCACAGAAGTATTCTATTTTAGGTTACATGTGTTGTTCAGGTCAACCTACCATCTTTATAAGTTCCCTGGCAAGTGGCACTATGCCAATCTCACAGTTTGACCCCATGTTGTAAACTTCTCCCACAGTTCCTTTTTCCAAAAGCAAGAGGAATGCATTGACAGCATCATCGATGAACAGGAAATTGCGAGATTTGGGAAGACTTCCTTGAATGGTACTGAGCCAGAATGAAGGTGAACACAATGTCAATGCTCAATATAACCTTTAAAAAAATACATCAACTACCATTTCTTGTTCATTTGCAGGAGGGTGATAAACCTCGGGATGACCTGTGAATTCAGAAAAATATACGCTTTTATAATCTGCATAGAGGGAAAAAGTCTCAAAAGACTTCAGTTGAATATAAAACTTAAATATTTTGCTACCTTTCTCTTAAATTGAGCCATTTAAACAATGTAATTGGAAAAAATAGTTCCTGCCCCCTCACTAATGTACCTTTTCAGTATATTGCTGCGGACCATAGATGTTGTTGCTCCTGGTGACGATGACAGGAAGCTTGAGAGCAAACACAATTCTGTCAACATTTTTGTCCAAATTTTGTTTCACAAGAAAGCATCTAGAAAAGCAGAGCAACTTTTTCTTTTAAACCAACTTTCTAACAACTAACATCTTCACTTTACCTTATATTTGTCGCAGTAGAACCTAACCAGATAGTCTGCAGCTGCCTTTGAAGCAGCATATGGGTTGGAAGGCCTCATAGGACTGTTTTCATCAAACACCTGTAGAACAAAAAAACCATAAAGGCTACATCAAGTGTCTCTAAATTGGTCCTCAACATCCACTGTGGTGGGTCCTGGTCTTTTGTTACAACCGATACAGTACAAAACTATTGGTGAATAAAATGACCAACCTCATCTAGACTCGATCCATACACTTCATCGGTGCTGGCGTAGATGAAGCGGTAAAGCTGATGGCAAGTCTGGCTAGCAGCCGCCAGCAAAACTCGTGTTCCCTCCGTGTTTACATGCTGGAATGTGGTCGGGCTTTGGAAGGAGGAATCTGAGGGAAAAGATGGTTTAACAGATCATTTTTTAGTTAATTTTGTCTTTGCTGCCCTGACAGATACTCACCGACGTGGGTTTTAGCAGCCAAATGAAAGACAACGTCAATATTTTCTGTGTTGAAGATGTGGTTGACCAGCTGGGAGTTGCATATATCCCCCTGTGATATAAATGCATAATAATGTGTTCAAATTAAAACGGCTTGACTTAAAAGCACAAACAGTAACTTTAGAGGAACCCAATTTATTTTAGACACAACAACCCCCCCCCCCCCCCCCCCCAAAGTAAGAGTTACCTTGATAAAAGTGTAGTTTGCATTGTTTTCAATGCTCTCCAGGCTTCTTGGGCTGCAGCAGTAATCCAACTATAAAAAAGTTGAAATATGATCTTTATCCAGTGTGCGTGTAACAGAGCAAATCACTATAATAATAACAACAGCAATTTCATGTTTTATAATGAATTCTTACGTTATCCAAGTTATAAATTTTCCATTCGGGATGCCTTTGCACCAAGGAACACACAAGATGAGACCCACTATTTGGACAGAAGAATAAATATATGCATTACAAAATTAGATATACAAAAAAATATATAAACCATTTTTAAATCATCACCTACATAAATCCAGAACCCCCAGTCACCAAAACAGTTCTGACCAAGTCCATCGGCCCGATCATTTTATTATTTCCCCAAGCCTATCCATTTTTCATCGTTGCATACGGCTATCTCTGAGTTTTGTTAATTCTAACTTCATGATTTTAATTAACATTTGATGTTTATTAAGCTCCGGTCCTAAATTTGATTTTGGTTTCCAATGGATGTACCGTAAATGAGTCCAGTCAGCGCAACAGTAGAGAACAGTTTACGGTAGTGTTGACACGTCGAAAATGGGTTGAACATAGCGCGCCCAATTAGGTCACAATCATCCTCACGATTGGTTAAAATTGTGTAGATGTTACGTAATATTGTTTTGATTGGGTGAACTTTAAATCCATCAAGCTAACAATAGCGCCGATTGGGTGAAATTAGAAAACAAAGTTAACGAAGAAATATAATTTTTAAAAAGACTTCCGAATTACAGTGTCAAAATAAGGTTTTTATGAACTAGCGACTTTTCAATGTTGCCGTTAACTAACGCGAAATTCAATTCCATTTTTTCTGGTATTTCATAAATGATGAAATTATTTGGGTTAATTAGTTTTATTAAACTCTTACATTGAGTAAAAACAATATGTTCTTACTTTTTCACCCTTGAGTTTCATTCCATAATAGTTTGACTTCCGCTTTACTTACGTGAGCTTGATTAATCAAGGATGTCTACAGGCTTCATGGTTCATTGAAGAGATGATCTAACATTTATTGGCGTAAAACGCAAACGAGGACGTGTAAAATGTCGTGTTTATTAACCACATTTTTAGCAGCCGTATTCTTCTCAACGCAGGCTTTTGGGAAAACCGTGACGGGACTTTTTAAGACCGAAGTAGCGAGAGAGCATAAAGGCCAGTTCATCACCAAATTCATGTATCAAGGTAATGCATTTTTTGGTCATTTGGAACTGTCATCATAAGGACTTCCTGTTCTAAGCATCTCAATTTGTTTTGTAGAAATAGAAGTGGATAATGACAGTTTTTTTTAAATTATGATATATTATTGGTACACGAGGGGGACAAATTGAAATGTTTCCTTGAATTTCTGTAGGTGATGATGGTTTGTTGGTGTGTCAACTGGAGAACCCATCACTTGCTGCAGAGAAGGAATCTCGACTGCTTCTTTATCCAAATGTTGATGACAACTGGGAGAAACTCAGTTGCTCGGAAAAACTCACCGGTGCCCACTTCACCAGTAAGTCCTTTGCAAGACTGCATGATCATGTCATACCGCTCAATAATTTGCTTTTTTGTTCATTTGTATTTCCAGTTTCTCTTGGTCAAGAAGAACACAACCAGACGATCCCCCAAGAGTCGTCACCGACAGTGTGGCATGCTCTCTACGCAGATCGATATACATGCCAGGTCATTTTACTACACCGGGGTTTCTAAATTATGAGCTAAACTAAAAAAAATCTGTATTTTACAAAGAACATACCTGTCAACTTATACGATTCCCCTGTATTTTATACATCCTTTTTTTAATCATCTCACATTTTGGAGGCCGTATAACAACTTTAGTACAGGAAAACATTTTTTTTTAAATAGTTTTTTGTTGTAAAAAAACTAAACACTTGTCATCAAATCCATGTAAATTCCGCTGGATTTTTCCCATATAGTGGACTCGGTCACACTATCTCCTGCTCGTAGATATAGTTTATACACGAAAGAGGTGTGGCAAAAAATATTTCTTTCACGTATCTAGGGCGAATTATTTGATCAAAATTTTCATTGTATCTCGAGCATCTCGTAGGTAGAGCTGCTCGTATGTCAAGGTACGACTGTAATGACTATTCAGACTAAGAATGTGGATTAAATGCTGCACCTATCAGCTATTTCTTCACTACACAATAACTTTTCATAGTACACCAGGGCTTTTCAAATAGTAGGGCCGTGAAGCAATATCTGTTTTAGAAAAACATACGTTTTTATACTAGATTAAAGTGTAATGCCACATTCACTCAGTGGATGGCAGTGGCGCGCTCATTGTCACTGTTGTTCATTTTAGCAAGGACACCATCATGTGCATGAGTGTACTTGGAATCTCATCTCATGTTATGTCTGAGTCACTTCTGGAAATGATCTCTTTCTTCAGGATGGTACAGTGATTCCTTCTCATGGTGACCTCAGGTTTACCGTTCTGCTATTGAATGCTGATTCTGCTGGAAACCCCCTGGAGCATTTTAGTGCCGAGGAGGCAGGTCAGATTTCTGTCATGCTCAGTCAAGTTCTGGCCAATAGGTTTTAGGAAAGTTTAGCTAAATTGCCGTCATTTATTCCTAACATTTTTTTTTCACTTCTCTTGCAGGTCTCCATACGTTTTACTTCCTTCTGCTGCTTGCCTATTTTGTAGCTTCATGTATTTACGTTAAACCACTATACCAGGCTCTGAAAAAAGGTGGTCCCATGCACACAGCCCTGAAGGTCCTGACCTCAAGTATGGCTTTGCAGGGCTGCTCAGCACTTTGCAACTACGTTCACATGGCCAGGTAAGAGACAATTTCAACGACTTCAACACAAACATACTATAATAATCAACTCAATAGGTATGAGAATCATGCACAGAAGCTATATTTTAAATATATGTATTGCATTTATGTACGCGAGGCCCAGTGGGGCAAGTGGTTAGCACGTCGGCCTCACAGCTCTGGGGTCCTGGGTTCAAACCCAGGTTGGCTCACCTGTGTGGAGTCTGCATGTTCTCCCCGGAGCTGCGTGGTTTTCCTCCTGGTAGTCCAGTTTCCTCCCACATTCCAAAAACATGCATGGTAGGCTGATTGGTAACACTCTAAAGTGCCTCTAGGTATGAGTGAGCATGAATAGTTGTCCATCTCCTTGTGCCCTGCTATTGGCTGGCCACCGATTCAGGGTGTCCCCTGGCCTCTGGACCGAAGTCAACTGGGATAGGCTCCAGCATCCCCGCGACCCTAGCAAAGATAAAGCGGTTAAGGAAACTGAATGAAATGAAAAAAATGAATGGATATTAATGCACAATTACACGCACTGCGTGTATAGTCTGTTCTGGTTATCTTCTGATAAAGCTGAAGTAGACAAAGTTGAGATGCTCTCCTCTTTGCTCTGCAGATATTCCAGAGACGGCATCGGTATTCCACTGATGGGCCTCCTAGCAGAGTGTACGTCATCGTTTTTGATTTCAGTTGTGGAGCACTACAATCTTGTTTCCATAAGTGCTCCCCAAGGTGACTTTTCAGCTTTTCTTCTTTGCACAGTTTGGGCTGTGGCCGCTCAAGTGTCGATGCTCTACACATTACTCAGCCTGTGTGTGAGCTGGTCCCTTAGTCGAGGCCGAAAAGCTCAATCCCGACCTTTACAGTGGGAACAGTCCCCAGTATCTACGGCAGTCGCCGTCTGTGGAGTGGTAGTGCAGGTAAATTGACTTGAGTGTGGTCGTCTGTGCCCGATGGAGAAATCCTCATCGTTTAATTCACAGGGTGTGCTTCTGCTGTGGGAGCGCTGTTCTGTTTCTGAGAGCCAACATCATAGCCATCGAAGTCTGGCCGGCGTTCTACTCATCATTTTAAGGTTGTTGCTCGCCATCCTGCTGGCTTCAGTGCTCTATCAGATCATCTCCACCGAGAGAAGCACTCTGAAGAGAGACTTCTACCTCTGCTTTGCCAAGGTTATCTGCACCGTCATCCTACTTTGCCATGACACTGTTTTGAGAATTTCTAACATTTCTTTTATTTTGCTTCAAAGGGGTGCTTCCTGTGGTTTCTTTGTCATCCTGTCCTTGTTCTCACATCTGTCATCTTTAACGAGCATCAGAGAGAAAAGGTGACTCGGGTTTTCAGCATTTCTTCTCTACCCATAATCATTTATTTCTAACAACGGTGTTTTTGCAGGTGGTCACCATTGGTGTATTTCTGTGCCAATCCATCTCCATGGTAATCCTCTACCAGCTTTTCCTGTCTCGTTCTCTTTACTGGGAAGTCTCCTCGCTGTCTTCGGTTTCCCTGCCACTCACTATGTCCAGGAACAACCAAAGGGGTCGCTATTGAGCATGTGATATGGCTTTATGCGCTCTTCGTTTGCAGCACACAGATTCTATCTAAAACTGTAGGTCGAGTCTTGAAGTGTAAAAGACGAAGCGTTGCACTGCGGGCTGATTTCGACCTTTGCTGTTTTCTGTTTAATGATGGAACAGGCTGAGAGGCAAACAGCCTGCTTCTAAAAGAAGAACGGCACCAAGGACTACAGGAGAATCATGCTGTGATAACAATGGGATTTATTTAATATGTTAAGATATGATGGACCTGGAGGAAAGCCTTTTGAGTACAATCATACAAATGTGAATTGAATACATGTAACATATAAAACATAGTGTATTCTTTTAGAGGTCTGCTTTTTTCTCTTGTGGGTTTATCACAAATCTTCATCAGCGGATGAAGGACATTAAATCGAAATATTTATAGCGAGTTACGCTATTTCAAGTTTCTGGATGCATGACATTCAGGTAGCAATACCTCGTTTCCAACCTGATGCTTGTTGTTTATTTTTAAGATTCTTAAGTTTATGTACAGGTAAAGAATATTCAAAAACAAGGAAATAGTTCATTGGTATTTAATGTTTTAGTCATAAGCACCTGTGGAAGTGTGTGTGACCTGATATGAATAACTGCAGGGTAATAAAAAGTGCATATTCTTTTTAATCTTTTTATTTCTGATGTTCCAACCATATCAGGACAAAAATGAAAATTTATTTTAAAAGGAAATAATAAAATGCATATGGGTTTTCATCATTGCGTGATGATTGTGAAATTAACCATTCATCTTAAATTATCTGTTGGCAGCAAAAATCCAAGTATAGAACTACTAATCCCATGATGCATTGCTTCGTTACACCCGAGGAAGTTGGTAAAACTTCTCAAACGTCAGTGATAAAGTAAGATATATAAGGTAAGATACGGAACGCTGCCTAAAAACTAAGTTTGACTGCAACTACATTGTTGTTTTTGTCGCCTTTAGTGATAACAACAACAACATCAAATTGCATTGGTTATTTGGCAAGACCGAGTACATCCTTGTCATATTTAGGATGCACGTGGTCCATGTGTGTGTATGTTTCAATGTGTGTGTGGTCATTCTGCAGGCTGGTTGAAAGCAGAGTGGACGTGTCTGCATCCTGAACCGGGCCCCGTCTAATTCCTGCTTTCCTGCAAATCTCAGGTTGGTGTTGCTCTGATTCAGGAATGTAACCGTTCCCCCGCTTAAACATCCTCTTTTGCATGTATCTCGTGAAGCTGATCAAATACATTAAATATAGTTGGATTTCATTTCAGCCACTTTTTTTAGCATCATGAAGAATTGGGATCTGCAAAATTGTTAAACAGTCTGTACTTTTTTTCCAATAGAAGTAGACTTGGGCTGAAATTAAAGAAGTTTACATGGCTGTCGAATTACTATTTAAAAAAACATTCAAGTATCCCTGTATTAAGAATGTTTGCA
Source organism: Stigmatopora nigra (assembly GCF_051989575.1). NCBI lineage: Eukaryota > Metazoa > Chordata > Actinopteri > Syngnathiformes > Syngnathidae > Stigmatopora > Stigmatopora nigra. The sequence continues at coordinate 13,812,160 of NC_135508.1, forward strand.
TGCCCTGTCTTGCTTTTCTGAGTCTGATGTTTTGAGTTAGTGATTGTTCGTTCCCAGGTTGTTTTCCCCAAGACCAAAATCAATCGAGGATGCAACTAAAATCGTTATGAACGCCCATTGTTTAAGATTTTTTTTTTTTTTTAGGATGAATACAGTAACAAGCCTATTTTGAAAGTGAAAAGGTCTATTTTGGGATCTGTGGAATAAAAGTATTATTCCAGAATAAGTCTGTTAAGATGAAGGTAAAGTTTAGCAAATTTCACTTTGCTACTTTTTATAGTCGCTGTTGTATATTGTATATTTTCCGTGATGAACACAGACTTTTTCCATGTAAATATGTGATTGGCACACACCGGTGATCACAAAATCTGCATTTTTTTTTAGTTTAGGACAGGGTAGTCAAATTGCATCCGGCTGATCAGTGCATTTCACTGATGAGATCACATGGCTGCAAACAAATGTCACGCGGCTTATAATCATTGCGACTGTGAGCTCTGTGCCTGAAAAGTTATTAACAAAGGGATGTGACAAATTACGACTACGGGGACGTGGAGGGAAAAAAATCCAGATTGTCGAATAATTCCTTGTGTGCTCAGTCACCTGACAGAAAGCTTGTCTTATTGGTTTGCCTTTTTGTTCTGCCCGATTGGGCTTATCTAAGTGTGACAATACAAGATAATATAGGACTGCAGTTTTCTGAAAAGGTCAGCGCTTCCTCGCCTGTCGACCTTTTGTTGAGTCTTGGTGTCTAATTAGACGACATGGAGTTGTGAAAGGTCATTTTCCCATATCACAGATGCTATGGCTGAACGGGTGCTGGTTGTCGGTGGAGGAGGGCGAGAACACGCTCTGGCGTGGAAGTTGGCCCAGTCGCCGCACGTCCAGCAAGTCCTGGTGGCACCTGGGAATGCTGGGACGGTGAACTCTGGCAAAATCAGCAATTCGGGTATGTAATAAAAGCGTTATGCCATTAATGTATGTACTGGGTGCTTGGTAAAAATAGAATTGAGGAGAAAAAAATCATTTCTGTCATGTAGTAATTCAATGTTTATTCTCTCTACAGAGGTATCTGTGAATAACCACGCCATATTGGCTCAATTTTGCAAGGACCATCACGTGGGGCTAGTGGTGGTTGGTCCTGAGGTTCCACTTGCGGCAGGTAAGTGCAGCCACAATCCAAAAAAGTAGGAAGCATCTCATTGCCGTGTGATTCAGGGATCGTGGACGATTTGATGGCGGCTGGAGTGCAGTGTTTCGGCCCCTCTGCGAAAGCCGCCCAGTTGGAGGCCAGCAAGAGCTTCTCCAAGGCCTTCATGGAGCGTCATGGAATCCCCACAGCACGTTACGGTTCCTTCACCAACCCCGAGGAGGCTTGCAACTACATCCGCACGTTAGTTTCAGCCCTTTTCCCCTACCCAAACCTCTCTGACTGGATTTACAACTTGACATAAACTATGTTTCTCTTGTTTTGTCATCCACAGGGCTGACTTTCCAGCACTTGTTGTGAAGGCCAGTGGCTTGGCAGCAGGGAAAGGAGTTATTGTAGCACAGGACAAGGAGGAGGCCTGCCGGGCTGTGATAGATATCATGAAGGTAAATTGCATCCGGTGTGTGGTCTTAAAATGTTGATTATTTTAGTCTTCACATCTCTCACTGATGAATTACAGGACCGAGCGTTTGGGTCTGCGGGGGACACCGTGGTGGTGGAGGAGCTCCTAGAAGGAGAGGAAGTATCTGTGAGTCAATGCACTTTGAAGTAGGCAAACAAATGTCTGTCTTCAAGCCTTTTATGTACCAGAGACTGTACCACTTGTTGCAGTGCCTGTGCTTCAGTGATGGCTCCTCAGTGTCGCCGATGCCTCCAGCGCAGGATCATAAACGTCTGCTTGATGGCGACCACGGCCCAAACACGGGCGGCATGGGAGCCTACTGTCCGACCCCTCAGGTATATGTGGTCTTTGGTTTATGCCGTAAGATTAACATGTACATACTGTGAGGTAGAAAAAAAGGCTAAACCAATGGCTTGAAAATAATTAAGACCTTTTGGGAGTGGTGCTGTCTCATGCTAGTTTTCAAGCTATTGTCCCGGTTCTGTACTTTGTTATTTATGTCCCATCAATTAGGAATATTTTTTCCTTTGTGTGGCAGGTGAGTGAAGAGCTCATGGTGCAGATCCGGGAATCTGTGCTCCAGAAAACCGTGGACGGAATGAAGCAGGAAGGAGTACCTTACGTGGGTGAGTGTGGATTTCTCAACCTGATTTGTGACTAAAAGGCTCCAATCACCTTTGATGTCATTTGACCCTCAAAGGAGTTTTGTATGCTGGGCTGATGCTAACCCAGCAGGGAATCAAAGTTCTGGAGTTCAACTGCCGTTTCGGAGACCCAGAGTGTCAGGTTTTGCTCCCCTTGCTAAAGAGTGACTTGTATGAGGTCATTTTGAACACCATGCAAGGCAAGCTGGCCTTAAGCACCCCTGAGTGGTACCAGGACAAATCTGCAGTCACGGTGGTGATGGCGAGTGCTGGCTATCCTGGTGCCTACAGCAAAGGAGTTACCCTAACTGGTAAGTGGTTAGGGTATGAAAAGTGAAAAATAATATAAATGGCCAAAAATATGTAGATTTCTTTATTTTTATAAAAAAGAAATTAGAGTAATATTGAAAGAGAGCACCAATAAAAGCACATTGTTTAATTCTCCTCCTCTTAATCCCTAGGTCTCTCCCAGGTTGAGGGTATGGGGATTCAGGTATTCCACGCAGGCACCGCATTAAAGGACAAACAAGTGGTCTCCAGCGGCGGACGTGTCCTGACAGTAACGGCGGTCCGGCCATCTTTAGAGGCTGCGCTGCAGGCGGCCAATCAAGGCGTGGCGGCTGTGGGGTTCCCCGCTGCTGTTTACCGCCGGGACATTGGCCACAAGGCCATTGCCCATTTGAAGCAACGCAGGTGTGTTTGACTGCAGCTCACAAACATTCCGTCTTCTGTATTGGCTTTTTTATTTCATAAATAAACAAACTTTGGATGATCACTTATTTGTTTGTTTCTTCACTTGGAATTTTTATCACTTTGTTAGCCCTTTCTAAGGTGTGCCTACAGAAACTTAGGAGTTATTTAATCGTGTCTTCGACAGAGGGCTGACCTATAAGGACAGCGGTGTGGACATTGCTGCAGGCAACAAACTTGTGGACATGATCAAGCCACTAGCGCGGGCAACTTCCCGAGCGGGTAAATTGACATTTTGAAAACCGGTCTCAACTGCAGGAAATATATTTACAAGTTCTTCTCACCAGGATGTAATGCGGAGCTGGGAGGTTTTGCCGGGCTGTTTGATCTTAAAGCTGCCGGATTCGTCGACCCTATCCTGGTATCCGGAACTGATGGAGTGGGAACTAAACTTAAGGTGGGATTTTGTTCTTCATAATATTCCTATGCCCCTTCAGTTGAGTTAAGTTACTCAACAAGATGTAATGTAGTCACCATTTTACAAAGCCTAAGCTAGGCAATATTTTTTGATTGACGTCATCAGTGTATTTCTTTCCTATTTACCATTATCAAGCTTATATTTATGTATTGTTTACAGTAATCCCTCGAATATCACGGTTATTGTAGACAATACATGGCCACGATAATCGAAAAATCTACCTTTATTGTTGTTTTTTTTTTCTCCAATGCTGAATGGCTTACGAGTTTCAGCTTGGATTTTATGAACTAAAAAAAAAGAAAAATTGCCAAGTGGAGTCGCGATAATCGAGGGTAGACTTATAGTATATTTTCCTTTTTTTACTGTGCTTTATCTAGATTGCCCAGGCTTGCGGACAGCATGGTGGACTAGGTCAGGACTTGGTGGCCATGTGTGTCAATGACGTGTTGGCTCAGGGCGCCGAGCCACTCTTCTTCCTCGACTACTTCTCCTGCGGAGTTTTGGACGTGAATGTCACCGCCACAGTGGTCGCAAGTATCGCCAAAGCTTGCGAGATGGCTGGTTGTGCTCTACTCGGCAAGTATAGTCGTAGCTTTTGTCAATTCTGTAGTCCTAGACTGCCACGTTAAACAATTCACCTGTGTTGTTGGGTGTTCAGGTGGTGAGACGGCGGAAATGCCCGGTGTGTACCTCCCGGGAGAGTACGACCTAGCTGGCTTCTGTGTGGGAGCAGTGGAGCGGGGAGCAATGTTGCCTCGGCTGGCGGACATCGCCGAAGGAGACCTGTTAATTGGCGTGGCATCCTCTGGTATCCATAGCAACGGCTTTAGCCTGGTACGCAAGGTCTTGGAGCAAACGCATCTCAGCTACAGCTCCCCATCACCTTTTGGTAACCCTGACAAGACTGTCGGTAAGTAATAATAATAATCGGGCATAGGCTTTGTCATCAACAAAAACAAAAGCCCAATTGTCTTCATACCCAGAAACTGCGAATGACGAAATTGGTAGTGCTTCTCCATAAGGTGCAAAAGACCCAAATAAGTGATAAAATTGTTCCAAATGTCATTGTTGCATTAGGGCAGGGCCTCATTCTTATCACCTCCCACGTCCAAATTATGCTTTCAATCTGAGGGTCACTATGTCTGCCTGTTAAACTGCCACAATTAATTGATTAGTGGTTTGACAGCTTTTATGATACGCGATAGATCATTTGTGAAAATTAAGATATGTCAAAATCTTCGTAATAGGAAATATTTTCTTGTATTTTTGTCAAATGTATTTACATTTTCTTTTACTAAAATGGCGAAAACATTGAATATTTGACACATGTTCAGCAGGGGTGTAAATTTATTTTTTGCATGCAACGTACATTGGAACTGAAGTGATATTATGTTTTTATTATTTTCTCTGCAGGAGAGGTTTTGCTCACACCAACAAAGATCTACAGTCGTCTTCTCCTTCCAATCCTGCGCAGCGGTGCTGTCAAAGCATACGCCCACATCACTGGAGGAGGACTTTTGGAAAATATCCCCAGGGTCTTGCCCCAGGAGCTGGCTGTCGATTTAGGTAAGCCCTGCATGTATGTTAATAATTCATTACCATGGTTTTAATTTATACCGACACCGTGTATTTTATTTGCTTATTCTTCTATTTCCGGTAGATGCTTCCCGTTGGAGCATCCCACCGGTATTCTCTTGGCTGCAGAAAGAGGGTGGGCTGAGCGAGCTCGAGCTGACCCGCACCTTCAACTGTGGTTTGGGTGCGGTCCTGGTGGTCGCCCCCGTGGATGCCCAGAGAGTTTTGCGGCAGCTGCAAGCTCACGAGGAGGCCTGGATTGTGGGTGCGCTCGCTCACAAGCCATCTGGTAAGACCCATCATCGAACGTCCGAACATTCAAATGGACATGCGGTGACAATGTGAATGTGGGTCCGCAGGAGCTGAGTCTGTGGTCGTCCGTAACCTCAAACACAGCTTGCTAAATGCCGGTCCTGCCTCCAAGAATGGCAGTTGCCTGTATGACAGCAGCATTCCTCACAAGAGGGCCAAAGTTGGGGTTCTCATCTCAGGCACAGGTTTGCTTCTTACTTAATAATGAAGTTTCAAGAAATCAAGTGGATTCAAAACCCTGCATTGGCTTACTCCTTCAGGTACAAACCTTCAAGCTCTGATCGAACAGGCCAAACGTCCATCGAGCTGCGCAGAAATTGTTGTAGTCATCTCCAACAAGCCTGGAGTTCAGGGTCTCAAGAGAGCAGCGCTGGCTGGTATTCAGACACGGGTACTCTATTTTATTTGTTTTATAGGATTTTCAGTGCTAAGAAATTTAGAAAACACTGCATTTTTCAAGTTAACATTTAATCTTATTTGCTATCTTGTACATGTATGTACGTACGTGTATGTATTTATGTATGTATGTACGTGTATGTATTTATGTATGTATGTACGTGTATGTATGTACGTACGTGTATGTATGTACGTACGTGTATGTATGTACGTACGTGTATGTATGTACGTACGTGTATGTATGTACGTACGTACGTGTATGTATGTATGTACGTACGTACGTGTATGTATGTATGTACGTACGTACGTGTATGTATGTATGTACGTACGTACGTGTATGTATGTATGTACGTACGTGTATGTATGTATGTACGTACGTACGTGTATGTATGTATGTACGTACGTACGTGTATGTATGTACGTACGTACGTGTATGTATGTACGTACGTACGTGTATGTATGTATGTACGTACGTACGCGTATGTATGTATGTACGTACGTACATACGTGTATGTATGTATGTATGTATGTACGTACGTACGCGTATGTATGTATGTACGTACGTACATACGTGTATGTATGTATGTATGTATGTACGTACGTACGTACGTACGTACGTGTATGTATGTATGTATGTACGTACGTACGCACGTGTATGTATGTACGTACGTATATACAAACACATACATATGTATATACAAACATACATATACATAATTTTAGGCATAAATGACAAAGAAAGATAGAATATTTTGTGACAATGTATCTGACTTAAACAGGTGGTTGACCACAAACTGTACGGCAGCAGAGCAGAATTTGACAGCACCATCGACCGTGTGCTGGAAGAATTTGAGGTGGAGCTGGTGTGTTTGGCAGGATTCATGCGAATCCTCACAGGAACTTTTGTCAAGAAATGGAACAGTGGGTTGACACACCTATCATCACTATGAACAAATCTTCCGTTTTGTCTATTTTCTTATGAACGTGGTGTCTTTTCAGATAAGCTGTTGAACATACATCCCTCCTTACTGCCCTCCTTTAAGGGTGTGAAGGCCCAAAAGCAAGCTCTTCATGCTGGGGTGCGGGTCAGCGGCTGCACGGTTCATTTTGTTGCAGTAAGTCAGTCATATTGTCATCCAAACTTGTTGCATGACATGAAAGATAAGTTAAAATTGCTGTTTTACTTTTCAGGAGGAGGTGGACGCTGGGGCCATCATTGTGCAGGAGGCGGTTCCGGTGTTAAGCAGCGACACAGAGGAAAGTCTGTCAGAAAGAATTAAAGAAGCAGAGCACAGGGCATTCCCTACCGCTATGGAGCTGGTAGCCAGCGGAGCTGTCCATCTTAGTGATGACGGACATGTTATCTGGAAGTCCAATTTACCGCATTAGCACCATCAATCATTTTGTTACTTAACTACATTCCATGTTTGCATGAATGGTGTGAGGGAATTGTTCCCAATAAAGAAATACTTCTCGGTGATTTACTTCTGTTTTCATCCGTCTGGGTGGGCTGTAATGCATTTTACTTGACTATAATTTGTCTGTCCTTCAAAAGCGAAACGGCTTTCGGCGGAACGGCTTTCGGCGAAACGGCTTTCGGCGAAACGGCTTTCGGCGAAACGGCTTTCGGCGAAACGGCTTTCGGCGAAACGGCTTTCGGCGAAACGGCTTTCGGCGAAACGGCTTTCGGCGAAACGGCTTTCGGCGAAACGGCTTTCGGCGAAACGGCTTTCGGCGAAACGGCTTTCGGCGAAACGGCTTTCGGCGAAACGGCTTTCGGCGAAACGGCTTTCGGCGAAACGGCTTTCGGCGAAACGGCTTTCGGCGAAACGGCTTTCGGCGAAACGGCTTTCGGCGAAACGGCTTTCGGCGAAACGGCTTTCGGCGAAACGGCTTTCGGCGAAACGGCTTTCGGCGAAACGGCTTTCGGCGAAACGGCTTTCGGCGAAACGGCTTTCGGCGAAACGGCTTTCGGCGAAACGGCTTTCGGCGAAACGGCTTTCGGCGAAACGGCTTTCGGCGAAACGGCTTTCGGCGAAACGGCTTTCGGCGAAACGGCTTTCGGCGAAACGGCTTTCGGCGAAACGGCTTTCGGCGAAACGGCTTTCGGCGAAACGGCTTTCGGCGAAACGGCTTTCGGCGAAACGGCTTTCGGCGAAACGGCTTTCGGCGAAACGGCTTTCGGCGAAACGGCTTTCGGCGAAACGGCTTTCGGCGAAACGGCTTTCGGCGAAACGGCTTTCGGCGAAACGGCTTTCGGCGAAACGGCTTTCGGCGAAACGGCTTTCGGCGAAACGGCTTTCGGCGAAACGGCTTTCGGCGAAACGGCTTTCGGCGAAACGGCTTTCGGCGAAACGGCTTTCGGCGAAACGGCTTTCGGCGAAACGGCTTTCGGCGAAACGGCTTTCGGCGAAACGGCTTTCGGCGAAACGGCTTTCGGCGAAACGGCTTTCGGCGAAACGGCTTTCGGCGAAACGGCTTTCGGCGAAACGGCTTTCGGCGAAACGGCTTTCGGCGAAACGGCTTTCGGCGAAACGGCTTTCGGCGAAACGGCTTTCGGCGAAACGGCTTTCGGCGAAACGGCTTTCGGCGAAACGGCTTTCGGCGAAACGGCTTTCGGCGAAACGGCTTTCGGCGAAACGGCTTTCGGCGAAACGGCTTTCGGCGAAACGGCTTTCGGCGAAACGGCTTTCGGCGAAACGGCTTTCGGCGAAACGGCTTTCGGCGAAACGGCTTTCGGCGAAACGGCTTTCGGCGAAACGGCTTTCGGCGAAACGGCTTTCGGCGAAACGGCTTTCGGCGAAACGGCTTTCGGCGAAACGGCTTTCGGCGAAACGGCTTTCGGCGAAACGGCTTTCGGCGAAACGGCTTTCGGCGAAACGGCTTTCGGCGAAACGGCTTTCGGCGAAACGGCTTTCGGCGAAACGGCTTTCGGCGAAACGGCTTTCGGCGAAACGGCTTTCGGCGAAACGGCTTTCGGCGAAACGGCTTTCGGCGAAACGGCTTTCGGCGAAACGGCTTTCGGCGAAACGGCTTTCGGCGAAACGGCTTTCGGCGAAACGGCTTTCGGCGAAACGGCTTTCGGCGAAACGGCTTTCGGCGAAACGGCTTTCGGCGAAACGGCTTTCGGCGAAACGGCTTTCGGCGAAACGGCTTTCGGCGAAACGGCTTTCGGCGAAACGGCTTTCGGCGAAACGGCTTTCGGCGAAACGGCTTTCGGCGAAACGGCTTTCGGCGAAACGGCTTTCGGCGAAACGGCTTTCGGCGAAACGGCTTTCGGCGAAACGGCTTTCGGCGAAACGGCTTTCGGCGAAACGGCTTTCGGCGAAACGGCTTTCGGCGAAACGGCTTTCGGCGAAACGGCTTTCGGCGAAACGGCTTTCGGCGAAACGGCTTTCGGCGAAACGGCTTTCGGCGAAACGGCTTTCGGCGAAACGGCTTTCGGCGAAACGGCTTTCGGCGAAACGGCTTTCGGCGAAACGGCTTTCGGCGAAACGGCTTTCGGCGAAACGGCTTTCGGCGAAACGGCTTTCGGCGAAACGGCTTTCGGCGAAACGGCTTTCGGCGAAACGGCTTTCGGCGAAACGGCTTTCGGCGAAACGGCTTTCGGCGAAACGGCTTTCGGCGAAACGGCTTTCGGCGAAACGGCTTTCGGCGAAACGGCTTTCGGCGAAACGGCTTTCGGCGAAACGGCTTTCGGCGAAACGGCTTTCGGCGAAACGGCTTTCGGCGAAACGGCTTTCGGCGAAACGGCTTTCGGCGAAACGGCTTTCGGCGAAACGGCTTTCGGCGAAACGGCTTTCGGCGAAACGGCTTTCGGCGAAACGGCTTTCGGCGAAACGGCTTTCGGCGAAACGGCTTTCGGCGAAACGGCTTTCGGCGAAACGGCTTTCGGCGAAACGGCTTTCGGCGAAACGGCTTTCGGCGAAACGGCTTTCGGCGAAACGGCTTTCGGCGAAACGGCTTTCGGCGAAACGGCTTTCGGCGAAACGGCTTTCGGCGAAACGGCTTTCGGCGAAACGGCTTTCGGCGAAACGGCTTCCGGCGAAACGGCTTCCGGCGAAACGGCTTCCGGCGAAACGGCTTTCGGCGAAACGGCTTCCGGCGAAACGGCTTCCGGCGAAACGGCTTCCGGCGAAACGGCTTCCGGCGAAACGGCTTCCGGCGAAACGGCTTTCGGCGAAACGGCTTTCGGCGAAACGGCTTCCGGCGAAACGGCTTCCGGCGAAACGGCTTCCGGCGAAACGGCTTCCGGCGAAACGGCTTCCGGCGAAACGGCTTCCGGCGAAACGGCTTCCGGCGAAACGGCTTCCGGCGAAACGGCTTCCGGCGAAACGGCTTCCGGCGAAACGGCTTCCGGCGAAACGGCTTCCGGCGAAACGGCTTCCGGCGAAACGGCTTCCGGCGAAACGGCTTCCGGCGAAACGGCTTCCGGCGAAACGGCTTCCGGCGAAACGGCTTCCGGCGAAACGGCTTCCGGCGAAACGGCTTCCGGCGAAACGGCTTCCGGCGAAACGGCTTCCGGCGAAACGGCTTCCGGCGAAACGGCTTCCGGCGAAACGGCTTCCGGCGAAACGGCTTCCGGCGAAACGGCTTCCGGCGAAACGGCTTCCGGCGAAACGGCTTCCGGCGAAACGGCTTCCGGCGAAACGTCTTTCGGCGAAACGTCTGGTCACTTTACACACTGGCGAACACGACAGAATTGACGCTCACACAGATGATGTTCATGAAAAAGCAAAATTTGAGCTTGCTGCCTAGGTGGAAAATGACATACGGGGAACATTTTTGACCAGTGTTACTATTTAATAGCAAATAGTGGACATACATCTAACATGATTCATGTTACTTTACTGTAACACATTTCTTAAAAGGTATTCAAACCAATATTTCATGTTTGCACAATGTAATTCAGATTAAAAAAATAAAATATTGACTGACGATGTTATAACTTCATTTTAAAAAAACTAACATTTTCATAATTTATTTACCTAGCATATTCATGTATGTTTGCGCCAATGGAAGCACAGAACAGTCAGCCTCTCGTTCCCAGCTCTGGTTGACAGACACGGTTTCCCCTGCAGTCCGTATTCGCTCAGTATTTGGATAATCTCATCTAGGATGTGAAGGTATGATGAAATTGGATTAATTCAGTGAAATGAGGCATTTGAGAATGACTGAAATCACTAAGTACAGTCGTACCTCGACTAACAAAATAAATTGGTTCCAGAACTATTTTTTGTAACTTGAAAACTTCGTAACGAGGTATACTTTATATGTTCTATCAGGGCCGAAAGCCCTCCACATAGAAGTACATTTTAGATGTTAGTGTGAAAATATGTGCCACATTGCATTTGTACGGTTTTAATCGCTTAATGGTAATTGCAAACATTAATAAGGGGAGCATTTAGCCGAGGTGGACAGCTATATAAGAGAATCTAGAAACATGGATGGTGGTTGTTATTAAACAGCCAATTAAATTGAATGCTTTCATTTTCATGATACGAGACAGAATGAGAGCGATGAAATGAGAGTCCATTAGATGGAGCAATATTTTAAAGTGAAAATCAATGCATCCGCGACAATATTTTCAAAATAAAATGACGGATAGGGAAATGCATTTACTTTTGGGGGGATTTCGTAACTTGGATCTTTTTTATATCTCGAGTCACTTGTGCATATAAAAATGTTTTCGTAACCTGAAAATTTGGTACTTAGAGGCGTTCGTAAGTAGAGGTACGACTATAAATTAAAACAAAATCATTTTCCCCAAAATCAACAAGTTCGGCAGATTATTTGTGCTATGAGATCATTTAGGTAGAGGAGTGATTGGATTTTAAAAAAGGTAAGCCCACCTGGATCGTTCTCTGCTATAGTGACCAAGTAGAAGAGTCCTCGACTGGACAGCAACTTGGAGACAATTGGCAAAAATCGGTCAGTGACTTCACGGCCTCTCGTCCCTCCGGCCCAAGCAGCTTCTATGCCTGTGCTGCCCACCTTGGAAAAAAAAAATCAACAATGCAAACATGTCAATCCAACATGTCAGATCTCAGTTTCATTGACCTCCGAAGGCTGAGCCACCTCACAGGACGGTGTTACCACATATGGGGGGTTGAAAAGGAGCACGTCCACCTGTCCACTCAGCCTGGGTAATAGACTTTCCACCTAGGTCAAAGGTCAAATAAGCATCTGAAATGTTGAAGTTGAGAAGTATGTGTAATGTGAAAGCTGACCAGGTCTGTGATGATGGGCTCGAGGGTTACAGAGTTGCGTGATGCCGTCTTTGCCGTGCACAGCGCTGCCGCACGGTTCACATCTGTACAACTGGTAAAAAAAACGTTTTATGTCACATGAAAATGGATGAGCAGGGGAGACCAAAGTGGTGATGAACTCACAAATAGACGGCCGAAGGTCCAAGCAGGGATGCCAGGAACGCCGACACCACGCCGGAGCCGCTGCCAACTTCCAGACAAATGCACGGGCCGCTGAATTTGAGCAAAAAAAAAAATACATCACAAATAAGATGAGAACCCCACTTTATGAATTCATTTGAGCTCTTGTAAAGTTTTGGTAGCCCATTTAAAGAGCTCGATTCATTTGGGATGGCGGTTCGGCGGAGCGAGTAATTAGCGCGTCAAATCTAGGTAGGTCCACCTGTGTGGAGTTTGAATGTTGTCTCCAGGCTTTCGTGGGTTTTCTCCAGGTACTCTGGTTTCCTCCCACATTCCAAAGACATGCATGGTAGGCTGATTGGACACTCTAAATTGCCCCTAGGTATGAGCGTTAATGGGTGTTTGTCCCCTTGTGTCCTGCAATTGGCTGGCCACCAATTCACGGTGTCCCCTGTCTCTGGCCCGAAGTCAGCTGGGATAGACTCCAGCACCCCTCGCGACCATAGTGAGGATAAAGCGGTTCAAAAAAATGAGATTCACTTGGGAGAAAGCAGACCTGAATTTACGGAATGTTCGGGAAAGCCTCACTGACTGGTGGCCAAGTGTAAAACATGACAACCTCTCTGGTGTGTGCATCACTCACCTTATCTGCCGAAGTTTGTGAATGTCACTCACCTTATCTGCTGGAGTTTGTGAAAGTCCTTCTCCAGCGAGTCAAGGAGCAAAAACGAATCCTCCGACGGCTCGTAAACGTCGCAGAAGTCTCCTCGCGCCGCATGGTCGTACAGAGGCGTGGGATAGTTAGCCGACATAGCGAACTAGGCGCACACCCTTCTCCTTTTCAGGGCGATCATGGCCAATTCCTGACGCTAATAACTTTGAATTAAACACAACACGTTTGGGATTTGTCACGGCAGTATTTGCTGACCACCATTGATATAGTTTGTCCCGATGGTGGTTCTCATCGATCAACATCCGGTGGCCATCTTGCGACAGATGAATTTAGGATGAGATGGTTTGCAGCCGAATGAGGGATTATCACTCCTAAAATATTAGCAATTCACCGAAAATCGAAGTATTTAGGTAACGTATTATTTTGTCGCGAATGTTTATGACAAACCAATCTGTATAAAAATCCTCCAAAATTAAATGAACATAAATGACCAATTGGCTCTACTTAGCGAATGGCTCTGACGCAAAATGGCAGACAATTGAGTGCCCTCCGACCCTGTTGGCTCATGGCGAGTACCAGACATCTTACTTTAGCCACAATTTGAACGGTTTACTTCCTGTAGTTTACGCGTGTATGCGTAATGACGTTGGTGAACGTAATAACGTAGAACTACGTTTTATCTTTAGTGGTACGGTGATGCTATCTGGTGGTCATTTTAGGGACTTACTATTGTTGTCGTTCTTGGTTTAATTATTTGTGAATGCACAACCCTATTGAACCTAACCTCTTTAGATTTTTCCTCTTGGTTTTAATTGTAGTTTTAAAAAAGAAATACAATACTATAACATTGCTTTAATATGTGAAGATATGCAATAGAAATATATAAAACATAATTTAGGTCTCATCTTATTTTTTAAAGTTATTTTAAATTTCTATATCAATGTAGTTCTGTATGTGTTAAATAATACAAAAGATAGTACTAAACGACTGACCAGTCTAGTTGTCCCCTGGAGTAATGTTTGTATTAATTTCAAAGGTTAATAAGAACCACATGTACTAAAAAAAGTGGTTAGGTATTTTTCTAACAAGTTCACCCTCTTGATTAGATTTGGGTTCTTGATTTTAGGTACTACTATTCTCATCCTAGTTTCAAGTGTCCCTTTCCCATTTATTTGTGAATTAAACACATCTAAGACTCTTTATAAAATCTATATTTTTGGCATCTTGTATTTCACTGGCATTAGTACCATAGCTCAGATGGAAAAGTGTCTTCTACCAGCCAAGAAGTGTGTGGGAGATGACCCTGAAACCCATTGACGATGTCAAAGGACACTTAAGCAACATGGGTTTTCATGCCTTTTTGGTAGTCCAATGAGAAAGTGCTGTCAAAGTCCTTTGAATTCAGAAAAGTATGAAAGCGAAAGCCTGTGGAGAGTGAAGGACGTTATTACTTGTACATTCTTCTATTCTAGCCTCAGTTTGGCTTGAATGTTTAATTTTGACATCAACACAATGTTAGGTGTGCAGAACCCACACTTACATTTAAGTAGAAGCACACAAATAAGTAAAAGCTTCAGTGTGTCTCTGGGCAAGGAAGGAAATGTTGATTCGGATGATCAACGATCAATAATATGTCCACGCAGAATCCATCTGATGAGAGTTTTTTTTTAAATTATTATCACTATGTCTATCAAGCTATTCTACCTTTTGCTTTTCTGAAGCCAGGATAGCAATAGATGAATGAGGAATATGTTTTTTTTTTTGTCTGACTCACAACATACCCTGTCAGGGACACAAAAGAGAACATTTTCTTTGTGGATGGACATTTTGTCCCAAATGACATGTTTATATTTAAAAGGTTGTCTGGATTTTTGGAGGCTTCTTGCAGTTCTATATTTCATTGTTTCCAATTGACTAACTTACCAAAATAGAATACGCACTAGACCAGGGGAGGGCAAACTTTTGGACCCGGGGGCCACATTGACTTTAAAAATTTGACAAATGGGCCGTGGTCAGCACAAGATTCGATACATGTAAAAAACTGCATCCGTTAACAGTACGAATGAAACATAAACAGAAAAAAAATGACTAAAGTACTAACATACTTATCAAAGTAAAAAGTATAAAGTACAAAGTAAGGTAAAAAGGAATGTATTAAGAAATATTAAAATGTAATTGGAAAAAAGATAGATGGTCTGTAAAACACGAAAAACAAATAAGAGTGGACAAACCTACTGCCTCTGGCTTCCCCGTGACGGCGCCATCTTGGGGGAAAAAATACTATTTGGACAACGTCGGCGGGCCGGATTAAAACGCCTTGCGGGCCAAATGTGGCCCGCGGGCCATAGTTAGCTCACACCTGCACTAGAACAAGTTTCCTACAATAGTCCAAATGAAAAAAATGTTTTCGAACATCCAAGTTTATTTTTTTTTGGAAAGTAATCTTCCTATGAATGTAGCTGGAGATGAAACAGTCAGAAAAGTACAGTACATATTTACCATATAGCAAATCAACTTAGGTACATTGCGTTTACCTGGTGAGAAGCAAACTACTAAAATTAACTTTTATCCTTGCAATACACTGCATATTGTGCTGGCACTAACAAACGTGTTTTTATTAGGTTTATTGAAAAGGGTATGTTGCATTCTGAGTCAAATACTTGTTGTTTTATGTCAGTTTGAGGCTTCAGTTCTAAGACTCCGGCAATGAGAAGGCGTTGTTGAAAATCATTCAAGGACAGATGAGTCGGTTAGTCCGGCACGTTTAAATGTGTATTCCTGATCCCTTTTAATTTATTCACCATCTTGAGAATTGATGCAATTTGGGCCTAAACATCTAGGCAGATATTCGTTAAGGAATTGCTACTTCTTGATGTCCTTCAGTCAAATGTACATCTGCGGTACAAATAAATGAAGCTTCAAGTGAAAAGACAGAGGCAGCCCATTTGGTAGCCCACTTGACATTTCTAAAAAGGATGACTTCTATCACCTGATGAAGTAAGACCCTCTTCTACTTGTGTAAACAAATTTCCAACCTAACGCTTCTGATATTCCTAAATCCTCCTAGCTGGATTAATCTCTTGTCTCTGTATGACCTCGAAGTTGCTCTCGACAAAATCATCGTCTCATTTCAATGCTAATGTGTGGTTATGGCTGTTTTCGAAGCGTAGCGGCTATTTATTATGAATCAGCTTACCCACGAGGCAAGCGTTAATCCGGTCCATCCCGATAGAGCCACTGTGCGCCAAGAGGTCAAGAAGATGATGTTTGAATAGACTCCACTCGTCTTATGATTTAGCGTGTACAGTAGTACGACCATCTGACCTTTAGTGGAAAGTTGCTTTCTCCTTGATTGATCACCTGTCATTTAGAGAACTCGTACATTGGGAAAGACAACCAGCGACACTGCCGATTTAGAATCTGGTTGCTTTAACTCATCTTTTTACGTTCTCGAAGTAAAATGTACAATACTTTACTGATGTTTAACATTTTATGACGCACCTCTCTCTTTATGGACAACCCTAGCTGGACTTGAGGGGTTCATAAACTGAAGTTCTGCTTTAAAGCTAACTAATAAAAAAGTAATGGTCAGTGTGATGGACTAAATTGATCAATAATTAACAAACGGACTCTTTATAGTGTACTCCTAATTGTAGGATTTTTTTCTATTGGGTGGTTAGCGTGTCGGTCTCACAGCTCTGGGGTCCTGGGTTCAAATCCAAGTTGGTCCACCTGTGTGGAGTTTGCATGTTCTCCCTGGGCTTGCGTGGTGGTCCTCCGGGTACTCCGGTTTCCTACCACATTTCAAAAATATGCAAGGTAGCTTGATTGGATGAGTGCGAGTGTGCATGGTTGTCTGGCCCTGTGATTGGCTGGCCACCAATTCAGGATGTCCCCCTCCTCTGACCCAAAGTCACCTGGGATAGGCTTGAGCACCCTCGCGAAAGATTGAATGTTTTATTGGATTGTGGTTTGGCTGGCCTAATCTAGCAGACACTCACCTATTTTTACACCTTACATTTATATATTTGTTCCACTAATTAGAAAATCGTATTCCCAACCACCTTAAGTCTTCTTTTGTTCTTGGCACCTTGATATTTATTTATGTATGTATTTATTTCCAAATTTTTGCTTCCATGTTAATCGAATCTGCCCAAGAATGGGAATCAGAGTTTCTACATTAAACATTGGGTTAAATTCGGGAACCGATCAGATTTCAAAATTGCTTTAGACAGCCATTTTGATGCTCCATAGTACTGTCTATATTCTTTTTGTTTATGTCACCTGATTGGTTGGTCAGAGCAAGCCAAGTTAATTTGACCGTCGAAAAAGCATCTCTGGTGAATACGCAGGGAATGCAGCTTATTGATTTGTGTAGATCTATATTGAATCTGCACCACTCTAAACAATGTATAATGTACACATTCTGACAAAATAGTGCACATATGAAAAGTGGATTCAAACTAAATATAGCTTATAATGACAACAACAATAGATTTTACTTGGTTAAGTAAAAATCCAATTGTAGCATTAGTTAATTATACAGAATAAAATGCACATTTAGTTAATAGGTTTATTGAATATGAACAATATGAGGAAATGTGCTACAAATATGTGCAAACAGCAAAACAACAGAAAAGAAGCCTACAAATAAAATGTAGCCAGCCAGGAAAAACACCGCAACGGTTAAGATGTCCTGGTGTCCAAAGACAAAACGCAAAGCGACACCCAATTCGAACCGAAACATGTGGCGCGCGGCTTTGTCCATGAATACAAATCCCATTGCTTGCCACAATCAATTGCCACTTAAAAAAATGCTTGTGTGGAGGAATTCTCTGAGAGAGGTGCGACATGTTTGATAAGCACCTGGCGCCTCACATACAGTAAGTAGTGCACCCACAAAAGCGGTCATTCCAAGTTGACTGTTGCCCAGATTGCGTGAAAAGCCTATTTTTTCATTAGAATGTTTTTAACGGGTGTGTCATCAAGTTGTTCTCTTTTTATCCATGACAGCCTTTTCCAATAATAAATGCTTCTCTTGACATTCGCCTCCGTGAAGTAACCAGCAAGAATTGAGACACTCGTTCAATCACCAATGCTGTGACTGAAAGGTGGTCTTTAGTTTAAGATTTCGGCAGTCGCAACCTACTATTAGCTCATGACACCTGCTGTTCACCTGTCACTACAGCTGAGCATTTCCACAATAACACAGAGGAGACGTGTTCTCGACGGGACAACGATTTCCTGTTCGACGGTGACTTCAAAACACCTTTCACAAACACGCGCAAGGTCACGGTGACAAGGATGAGGCACCAATCCGACGTGACGTTTGGAGACCATCTGTCATTTTGTCACCAAGGACAGCTGTTAGCAGGGCCAAATGACTGGATTCGAGATTGTATAAAATATATATGAATAAATAAATATATAAATATAGCTACTATACAGTAATCCCTCAAATACTGTGGGAAACGTGGACCAGACATAGCCGCGATATTCAACAAAACACAAATTAGGGTCACCCCTATTAAAAAATAAATAAAAATTCAGTGAGATATATATATATATATATATACAAAACGCGAATCTCATAAAACCTTTACTGCAGCTTCACCTGCGACGCATAAAAAAGCATCAATAAAAACCTAGGCGGCTGAGTGGTTAGTTTGCATGTTCTCAACGGACCTGTGTGGGTTTTCTCCGGGTAGTCCGATTTCCTCCCACATTCCAAAAACATGCATGGTGGGCTGATTGGACACTCTAAAATTTAGAGTCAATTTAGAGTCTAAATTGACCCTAAGTATGAGTGTGGGGGTGAATGGCTGTTTGTCTCCTTGTGGCCTGCGATTATCTGGCCACCAATTCAGGGTGTTCTCTATAAGTGTACTGTTTATTCATTACACCTCTACTGATGGTACTTGTGTTGGTGTGAGTTATCCACACAGGTTATTGACATGATTAAAACATGGAATGTATTTATTATGAAAAGAACAAGCTAATAGAGTGAATCCTTGAATACTGATCGCTGACATTTCATTATTATACAGATAGAGAAACTAGAAACTAGAAAATGACTCACTTTGCTGACAAACAGCTCGTTATGGCGTTGACAAGCTGCTCCTATTCGGCCGTTTTCGCCACATTCTTGATGCTTCCCAGAAGTCTGTTTGTTGAGGACCTGAAATACACAATGGAATGATTCCCTTTTAAAAATTAAGAGTTATAGGTAACGCAATGTAGCCAATTTTTTAGCAACCATTTTTCTGTCTCCATACACGTAGGGCTACATCATGCGAACAAAGCATGCTCTCATCAAAATGGACTCTTAAAATGAAAACTGGGGCTTCGAAATCTACATAAATACAGAAAAATGACAACGTACCAAATGCGCTGTATTGTCTTGTGAGAGCTTTATTGGGTCTTTCTTTGGTAAATCGTCACTTCTGATCTGCTCTGTAGTCCACTCCCGAACTGAATACCGGCTCATCCGTCATTTTGAAGGTTGGCGGCGGCCATTTGAACTCTGACCTTGATCATGCATATTAAAAACAGACACAAAAATACATTCTTTTCATGATAACGTGTATTTAAATCTGCAACCGTATCCGTTTCTTCTCCCCTGCTATTAAATCAAAACAACAATATATTTGCTTGTCCATCTCGCTACAGATACAGTTGGGTAGCTCGGATTAGTCCACTCTATCACTAGCCAATCCTAGTTTGTGAAAATCAAAAACTGATTGGTTAAAGCAACAGTTCTATCGACGCTTATTTTATGATGAGGAATTTCAGACTTATTGTTGCCTACTTGCCTGCCTTCTGAATTGGCCAATAGAGTTATTTTTAACAGTTTTTTTTCCCCTTATGGCTATTTAGTCTTGGAAACCTTTTCTGTCCTTGACGTTCACACTTGGTTCATTTCCATACATGACAAGGCCCTGCAAGTCATGCAAATCTTTCATCTTTGGCCAGAGAAGTTCCACATCCCTCGTTACCCTTTTTGGTAAACATGAAGCGTTTCCCTATATCTGTTTCTCATCATGTTGCCCTCTCGTTGTCCTGAAGTTACTCGGCCTTCAATGAGCAGACTCTGGGAGCCTCTGTTTATTTGTGTGTGTGTATGTGTGCTTGCAGGGATTGTTTTTGAGATCCTCCAATCTTGAAACAATTTCTATGCAAATGCTATGACCCGGTTTAGAGTAAGCTGCTTGGGTTTGCCGCTTGTATAGCAACACACGTTACATAAAACGTCACGGATGCTCGTCGTCATTCTTGTCAGGTGTACTGTTTGAATTCCGTTCACGCCATGCAAACCAAAATAGTTTGTTACTATTGAGTACGTGGTTGTCCTGGTAATTATTGGTTATAAACATGAGAGAAGAATGCAAGATAAATTGATGCATAGTGCACAATTGTCATCTGGTCCAAAAAATGTTTCTTATAAAAAGAAAACATGAAATATTTCATTTTAAATCTTTTAATTATTTAATTTTTATTGAAGGAGTGGCAGTCAATATATTTTATTTACTTTGAAGAGGATAAAAACAAGATAAAATATTTTTATTTTTCAAATGTTTTCTTCGGATGAAAAAACAAACTCAAAATAAACATTTTGGGGACTCAAAAAATTAATTATTGAAGATAAAAAAGCCAATATTCTCTATTCATTTATAATCTTCAATTGAGTTTCATCATGATACATGAAGTGGATACCTGATATCCTTTCACTGTCTGCACAAAAAAAAGATGTGGCAAGTCAGTTTTGGCCCATGGCCCCCCAATTTGAAACCTGCCAGACTCTTTTAGATTCAGGAAATTTGAAATAGGATTGCTCGTGTTATAAGTGTGAAGTCCAGTGTTTCATCCAGCCATGGAGACTGACTGCTAGTCTGTTCCATGGCACTTCACAAAGACTTCTAACCTTTACGCTCCTATTCTTATGCTGAGTGGGAACAGCAGTGCGATCAAGCCAGGCTAATTTTCCACAAGAATCGACCGACTATTCTCCATGTTGCTTCAATGACTTTGAACCTCAATTTGAAACTGCACGAAAAGCCCCTCAGGACACGCCGCTTGCTTGCTGTAAGCACTTGCGTCTTACTCGGAGACACTTGAACCTGTTGCTGAAGAGTGCTTCCACTCTCCGCCATTTAGTCCACTTGTCAAAACGAAAAAAGCCATTCATTTCCCCAGCTGGACCCCTTCATTGACGGCAGCTCGCGAAAGAGGACCAACACAATCGTCAGGCAAAGGGGAATAAGAGATGTTTACGAGCTTACGTCTTTAATTAGCTCCCAGTTCGGGAAGCTCTGTGGCCCCCAGGTGCGAGTAAATTGTTTTATTTGGACTCAAAACAAGCCCGGGCGCGTCCCCAAACTCTTCAAAAGGATGCCGTGACCCTTTGCCTGCAGTCGTAAGTAGTAGTACCATTATTAATCCTCAAGCGTCAAATAGGAATACGGTATGTTGCTAAGCAACCAGACTTTAAAGGAAACTGTACAAGAAAGTGATAAACATCAGAGGATTTACTTCATTGTTGGAACATTTTTTCCCATTATGAACCTATATGTCATACGGTGGCTTAATGTCGATTGGTCGCGATGTAGGGACGACCATGGAGCGACTATGCTTGAATTTTCTCTGGTTTAATGCAAAGCAATTCGTGTAGGTAGGCGTTTTCGTCTGAAATACTCTTGATTTCGTCATTATAAAACAGACAAAGAACGCACATAAAAGCCTCTTTGACATGAAACAACGTTTTGACTAGCGTGACAAGATGAGCCATTGTCCTATCAGCAGACATTTTTTTTAAGCTACCTTTCATGAAAAAGTCCTTGAACGGTCTTGTCCAGCTGGCCACCCATACAGGCTGTTCCTATATTCTCGTCTCATTTTCTAAACCGCCAGTCACCAGGGTTGCTGGGGGTGCTGGAGCCTATTCCAGCAGGCCTCAGGCCAGAGGTGGGGGACACCCTGAATTGTTGGCCAGCCAATTGCAGGACACAAGGAGACAAACAACCATTCATGCTCACACTCATACCAGAGAAATCTTCAACAGACCACTCAGGTGAACACCCAGGGTACAGACATTGAAATCCTGGAGAATTTTAAGTACTACCTGAGTGTTCACCTCAACAACAAACTGGAATGGTCCACAAACATTGTGAGGCAGATGCACCAACCACTCAGCCGCTGGGCACACACTGTTCCTATAGTTAACTGAGATAAGCAGCTCCAACAACCCAGCATGGAAGATGAATGAAAGACTCAAGACGAACAGTATATATAACGAATAGTATTTGAGATTTGGAACGTTAGCTGGATGAGCAACAGGAAGAAACATATGACAAAACAGACAAGGTCAAGCAGAAACTGAGGCACATTGTACGTACGTGATGTGATTCCTGTGATGCTTTTTATCCTTTGGTTTAAAAACTATCGCTTTGCACAAAAGACCTTGGCACACTTGAACGGAACGAAACCCAAATGTTGAACGCATACGTTTGTCGAGGTTGCAGTTCAGGTATTTTCACAGTCTAGCCCTCAGGCTCATTGCCTATTCATTGGGGTTCACCCCGATGGATGAAGGGTTGCTTTCCTTTGCCTTTGAGTGGGTATGTACATGACAAGTGAGGCTTAGAACCACTGGTCTCATGAGAGCATGAGTATCCACTTTGATCAATTCTCTTATTTTAAATATGATAGATATAACCTTAGAATAGTTGGGGCTTGCTTTTGGAATTTGTTTTTAAAATCCTATTTTAAGACGCTAACACTATTTTGAGACCATAAACCTAATTTAAAACCCACATTGGAACCCCCAAAGTGGGATTTAACTCCTATTTTGAAACCCTAACCCTATTTTGAAACCAATATTTGAATCCCTAGCCTTAGTTTGAAATCGCATTTGAAACCTCAAACCTAGTTTTAAATCCTAATGGGAGACCCTAAACTGGGTTTGAATGAAAGCCCGCAAAATGCCAAAGAAAAAATCAGAATATAGAATTATCCCTCGATGTTGACATAGCGCGTAATGTCATACACAATTATAATATCCAATCTGAAACTTTCCCTAAAAGTTTGTCAAGTTCAATATGCTAATGAACCTCTCAAACTGATTTTAGTTTCTTTTAACCCCATTCTTGTCTTTTCCATCCAGGATCACATGAGCTGAAAACCTATAAGGCTCGTTCCTAGCACAACACGCCAATGCCGACAGCAGAGGTGCACGCCTTAGTCACAATTGGACTCGGTCAACGTGCCTGCACTGGCCTGCTCCAAGTTAGTCACCCCTGTATGAAGCATGAAGAGGTTGTTGACACCGTGACGCTCCAATGATCCAACATGGGGCAAGCAGTCCATGCTTGGCGAGGCGCGGCTGGTCTGCGCGTGTCAATGGGGATTTAGCAGCAACGCTGGCGGACTTTCGGGGTAAGCAGCGTGAGTTTCATTGTTGACACATGCCCCTCGCCCAGGGACTCTATAAAAACATGAAGCAAAGAGATTGGCCGGCAGCCTAAAGTCCCACACTGGGAGTGTAAGAGTGAACTCCATTAACGTGAGTGCAGAGTGAAATGAGAGGAGAAGGCGGCCGTGATTGGCTCGACGGGATGGTGGCCATTATGAGAAGGAAACATAGTGGCAGACAGATTCTTTGTCAATAGTTCACACGATGTTGGAGCACATGCACCGAACAAGAAACACAATGGGAACCCTTCATATCCATCAATCCATTAACCACTTATCCTCTTCAGGCATACGAGTGAGCTGCCGCCAATTTGGGGTGGGCTACACATTGGGCCTTGTCGGGAAAGAAAGACAAACATTTGCACGTACTCACATTTGTGCGACTGGTCATCAAAAACAGTGATTCAAAATTCGGGGAGTTAAGGTATAATGATTATTAGTATTCTCCATATTCTCACTTGGGTCAACTATCTCAGTTAATCGTTAACAAGCAAATTATTATCTAAAACAGGGGTCGGGAACCATTTTGACAGAGAGAGCCACAAACAATTCATATTTTCTAATGTGATTTCTTGAGAGCCATTCTCAGAATCGATAGTAAAAATACATGAACATGTGATTTTTTTTGTCATTTCACCAATTTTAAAGTACAAATAGACTCTGAATTCTTTTGATGACATTCTTTTGCTGATCCTAATAAATCAGGATCAATGATATCATGCATGCAGAAGAGTAATAAAAACAAAATGATGATTAAAGTGGTGGTAGAGGTAGTGTCAACGCCACAGTGACGCTCTTATTAGTACATTCGTGTCCTGCGATTGTCTGGCCACTAATTCAGGGTGTGCCCCGCCTCATGCCCGAAGTCAGCTGGGATAGGCTCCAGCACCACCCGCAACCCATGTGAAGATAAAGCGTTTCAGAAAATGAATGAAAATCATTCTCCGGCCATCTTAAAATGTCGCCCTTAGCTAATTTACATACTTTATAAAGTGCAATGTTTCAACCACAATTAATAAATGATGTCAAATAAGCAAATTGAGCACTAGAAGAATGATGAGATTGCAAAAGATGCCACAAAATCAATGTCGAGATCTTACCACTAATGATGGAATGAGCAGCTCTTGGGGAATTGAGACAGGACAAAATTGTCCCAACAAACAGGACGCACTTCATCATCAAACTCCCTCGTTCATGACATCAGTCCACTTTTTCTCTGCACGTAATGCTTCGGGAGCACATGCAATTATTTCAAGGCGGATGTGCAACGCATGGAGGGCGCAGACAGATGGGAAATGTAATTACGGGATTTTCCAGTGCTCTGAGTGGGGAGAAAAAAAAATCATGTCACAAAAGAGCTCATGAAAGCAAGACAGCCACATTTGTCTTATGAGCCTGGAGAAATTAAATCACATGCTATTTACATAGGTTGTATTCTTTTGAGATTGCCTTTCAGCCACAGTGATGGGTATTTATAGGAGATGTGATGAGATATTCCTGATAAAAAGGTGTTAGTGGGGCATAGATGATGGAAAATTGAATTGGATTTTAAACACTCTGACACCTTTGTATGCATTGGAGAGCTCCAGAACAGGTGATAGTTTCAAAACCTGCAAGGAATGGTTAAAAGGCATAAATCAAAGAATAGCAGTTGAGGGAAAACAGGAAAATTGAAACCTTATGAACATTGAACAATTCCAAAATGAGACAGACTGGGTTAGGATCTTCTCACTTTCTTAACTGTTGCATCTTTAAGTAAATTGCTACCTGTTAAAAATACAATGAGATCCCCCAAAAAGAAAAAACCTCCACCCTTTTGTCATGACAGTCTTTCAGTCTTCACGAATTTGGACTTTTTGTAGGACTCACTTTGACCCAAGAAAGTTCCTGAGAAGCTGATTGATTATATCCAATAGCACATTGCACATCGCCAATCGACCGAAAGGGAACAATAAAAACTACAACTGCAACTTAATATACTGTAACCCATAGAAATGGAACTCCACTCTGAACCAAGACCACCCTAATTGGACAACTCTGCCATGTGGATGACCTCTCGATGACCCAAGCACTCTGCCTATTAAATCCAAAACACAAACGAGCACCAAATAATATATCATATTTGCCGGGTTGGTGCTTTTGTGTCGTGAACCTGCCGATGCATTCATGTTTGAGTGTATGTTTTCAGGCAGTAAAGAGGAATCAATGAGGCCCCTCTCATGCAGATGGCTCATTGACCAATGGGAGTAATGGTCCATGGATAGGCAGAAAGCCATTGACTGCTTCCTTGGATGCCTGGAAAGACAGATGGGGATGAGATCAGTGACTCAATTCACCTCCATCATTCAAAGCTTAGCTCTTTTTTTTTAAGACGTCAAGCAATACGCTCAAGCATATTGAAGGCCCTACAACTGCCCACTGTGCCAACAAAGGCAGACAACCAAAACTGAGAACCTGTGAAACCTAACAGGATTAAGCAGTCCGTCTCATTTAAGTATATTGTATTCTCATAAAGGCACCAGGTGACCAAATGGGGCAGTAAAAGAAAATTATGATATGTAACGTTCCCTGTAAAGCTCATTGGTATTCGTTGTATTACTCAACCCAACATGGTCAAGGCCAATATACTTCTGTATTGGAGGCTATAAGTGAGTGAAAGGTCGCCATGATTCTGAACAAGGAAACTGTGGAGATGCTCATTATTACACCACTGTGCTAGTAGTATAAATGAACAAAATGTCAAAAATATTTGCACAGGAATGCCAAATGTCAAAAATAATATTTTGGAGTTGGTAAGGAGAGTTTTTAGATTTCCTAGAGGCATTTACTAGTGATGCATACAAAAATAAAAACTCAAAATTATCAATTTTGTAATGCTTTTGAAACACTGGTTTTTCAATAGTTCTCTTAAAATGGCAAAATTTCAATATTGTAATGTAAATTAGAATAGAATAGAATTCAATATAAATTTGGTTATTTACGCTTCAATATCCTTGCTTAGCAGTCAAGCGAGAGGTAAATTCCTTCTTAACCCTGTGGAAAGGCAAAAATCCATCCTTGCGATGCTTACCCCCTGCAAGAGCTGAAAGGTCACTCAGCTGTCAGGAAGTAAAAGTCAATACCTCAACCTTTCAGGCATGTCTCTATACTGTGTGTCACCGTCACAGCTACACAATCTCTGTCAGGCTGCTCGCTGCATGCTAGATTCACACTTCTGGCTGACAAGCCACATCCTCTTTGACGGCCACAACCAGCATTGCTGAGACCGGCTTCCCTACCCCAGAGCACATGTATTGAGGCTCACTGCTCACTCTGCCCCAGAAATCCAAAAATAATGATGTACCCCAGGTCCAGACATCTGTATATTATTCTTTTCTGCCAACTCTTTGTGTGTATGGACAGAAATGGTTAAAATATGAAGCACCAATGACTAGTATATCAATGTGATCATTACATCACCTTAAGTCAGTACTTCTCAATTATTTGATGTCACATTCACACACATACCTAGGGGAAATTAAGAATGTTCAACTAGCCTACCTTGCATTTTTTTTTGGGAAGTGGTCGGAAACTGACATACTCGGGAAAAAAAACACGCAAGCCTGGGGCAAACGTGTAAACTCCACATGGTGAGGACCCACCTGGGATCTACCGCAGAACTGCGAGGCCAATACACGAACCACTCAGCCACCAAAGTGTGACAATTGCTGTAAACTATTGGTTTTGGGGGTTCATTTTTTTTTGGCACAGAAACACAGCGGTTGAAATTTCCCCTTCTCTCACTGAAGTAACAGTGAAGCGGAATGCTACATACGCATCGTCATATTTCCTCACTTTGGCTTTCGGGTGAGTTATGTTTGACTTACTGACTGCGTTCCTCTCTGCCTTTCTTTGCATCCCTGAAAAATATTTTCCAATGGTGTCGCCGACTCACTAGTTCTGCTCTGTGCCGTTTCTTCTTATCCCTGAGTGAACTCTGACAGTGAGCGCCCCACTGCTATCCACCGAGTGATTGTACAAATGACACTTTATTCTAGCCTGGCAAAAAGTATCTCTAAATTCACAAGCTCCCAGCTGCCTCTTCGTATAAGCCGCACCCTTAAGATTGCTTTAAAATCGTTGAATTTTACAATTTCTCTCGTACAAGACGCCCCCCGATTCACAATTTTCACCTCCATATTAATGGTTTTAATAGGGAGTACAAATGTGTTTCTCTGAAGGGAAAATATTGAGAAAAATCATTGCCCGTGGTATTTCTAAGATACTGTATGAATTGAAAGGATTGTCTGCTGGACTGCCCATTCCAAAAGGGTGTTGCCTCCACGTAGACACATTAAAAAAGGAAGTCACGTGAGCAGTACAACCAGGAAGTGTGTTCTTCGCGGTCTAGTTTGTCATCCTTAGGAAGGATGTAGGTGCCCTGAGTGAGCTATGACTGCGAGGAAATACAGTAACTACAAAAATGATGGTGGCACAGTGTTGCCGTTGGTTACAACGTATAGATAAACATGACCATACAAAACATGGATTAGTAAAATAAAGGAAATTAATTTGATGAGTCCAACTCAAGCTGAGTGGAAGGCTGGATTTCAAGTTTTATATCAGAGCAAGCTGTCACAGGGATTTATTGGGTAGTTTTGGGCAGTATAAGGTTAATTGTATTTATTTTCAACTTGGAAAACAAAGTGCAAAAACATAAAGAATTATAGAAAGTTAAATCCCAATGAGATTTTTGGAAAATGAAGAACATAAAGGCACGCACCATGACAAAAACAAAAGAAATAAGAAGACTTGACCTCAGAGACGAGGTGCCTGGAAACATATACCACATGGGGAAAAACGCGATAGGATTTTTTTTTTTTTAAATCTAGACATCAATCATAACAGAAAGCAATTCTGAAGAAAAAGGCATTCTTAAAAGGTAAAAGGCAATTTATTTTTTCATTGAGGCCTAGTAAGAAACAGCAATATTTCATTTAAAGCAAGACACCCGCAAAAATGATTTACATAGGATTTTTACGGTAATTAAAATAGACGAATGAAATACATAATGTCTTTGCTCTTCCAACCCAACAAGTAAAGATAAAAGATTATGGCAAGGAATATGTTAAATATTTTGGCCACATTTGTGTGTAGAGTTCCAAAAGATATCAAAAATGTGTTGCCCAAAAAAATTCCGCGTACCAGGAGGCAGTGTTTTGTAAAGCTATTATTTGGAAGTTGGTCCATCACTGTAGAATTTTATGTGAGCCCTGACAGGTTTTCAAAAAAGAAAATCATGTGAAGTTTCAGACAATTGACTCCAAGCTTCGCGATAGCCAATGCACAACTCAACAATGGATGTATCTCTGGATTACTTGCGGATTCTCTACCGATGGAGGAGCTTGCTCTTGATAAGCTTATATTTCTTGTCCTAACAAATGGATAGCGGTCATCTCGGCTTTTTGACATAACTCTAATAGAAAGGAGGAGAATGAGATGGAGACCAGATGGAGACAAACTGTACAGGAAAAGAGACAGGACAACCTCAAGTAAAGAAGGGCCCAAGCATAGTTCATAAAAAGAAAATATCAATTCCAATTCCACTCACGCATTATGAGCATCATCCTAGAAAGCATGTATGACATAAATTGATGAACAATCGGATGCCTACAAACCCAAATAAAGTCAATTAAAGAGGCCAATTAATACAATCCCTCAAAGCCAATTGTCCATTAGCAGTGATGAGTATAGCGACTCCTTACTACAACGATTATTGATTGGGTTTCAACTACACTAATAGTCTCATTACTACCTCCCAATTGGTTCATTTGGTTGACATTCTACAAATGGTAAAAACGATCTTTGATTTTTTTTTTTTTATAGGTGCATGTAAATCAAATCTTGAGAATTTCATCTTTCACCTAGGGAAAAATTCTGTTCGCTACGCTCATAAAAACAGGACTTATTCTTTATGACACCTGAAAATTCATCCTTATGACGTTTTATGAATTCACAAACAAGAAAGGAAGGACATTTTGGTGTGTGTCATTGGTCCTTTTGAGGCTAAAATGTTAATTCAAACCTAATGCCAGTCTTTGACTTCTTTCTATACAGACTACTATTGCCTGTTGTTCTCAATACAACAATAATTTGAAGCATTTTTGTTTGATGATCCATAATTTTACCATGAATGGATGATGCATAAATGATGAAATAATTGTAAAATGGGGCAAATTATGAACACAAAATAATAGCCCAAATGGAACGAATCCAGTTAGATCACTAATAACACACCATTAAAAAAATAATGACGGTCATTTATTTAAAAAAAAAAACTGATGTTAGTTAAGAGAAACAAACAAAAGAGTAGGACAAGAAAATATCACAAAAAGAGAGCAAAGAAGTGGTAAATTCATGTAATGAGGGATTAAAACAATGCGTGGCGTAATTTCAATTTCTCAACAATAGGAATGGCCAACTGCAAGAAATGTGCAGATCGTAGATAAGAAACATGTTCTTTGGGTGTTTATCCAGATTGTCTGTGACTCCCTCGTGTCTGTGCTTTATGTCTAGGTGAAAAAGCAGAACTGACAGCGGCACAACAGAGTTTGATCATTCTTTGATCGTTAGGCATGACAACCACCTTCAATACCACTTTGAAGCAAAAGGTTACAGAGAAATTCGTGATAGGGAAAGCAGAGGTGCAGGCATCACAACAGACAGCATTCCTATGACATGAAAAGAAATGCCACTGCTCGGTTGGTCCTCACAATGTCTCCCCAGACTTGACCAGACAGAGATTTTAAGAACAATGACATTCATAGCGAGACCAGCAGTGTGTCGCAGGTGAGCAACACTATTCTGTTTTATGATAGAAATGGATTGGCCTTCTTTGGAGGGAAAATATGCAGCAATATTTAATGTGAAAGGACTGTGTTTTTGTTTGTCCCTGTGTCATAGCAAAGGCCCCAACAATACCATCAAAACTGATTTTTTTTGTCTTGCAGGTGGTGGCTAGGCATGTGTGTTTGGGGGTAGAAGTTCTTCAAAGTTTTTGGGGGCAAAATATAGAAGAGTTGGTGCTACTCTTTGGTAATGAATCATGGAGAAAAAAACTGAAATGAAAAGCACTATTTTATCAGTATCGCAGATTGTCTGACCCTTTCTTGTGATTTTATTACAATTTCTTCCATGTAGATACAGAGAATTAACACAGTTTATAAACAATGGATCACAATAGTAGTGGTTTTATGCACCGATTCTGCTCAGAAAAATGATTAAAAGACAACAGACAAAAGAAGAAGGAATCACCAGTATGCTCAAATGTTCAGATTTCGGCTCCACGAACAGGATGAAAACGTAAAATCCTTATTCAATTTTAATCTCTGCTCAAATTGATAAGCCTGAGACCCGAAATGGCTTTCCGACACGTAGCTTCTGAAAGACTTGAAGCTCAATGTACTTTGCGTTAGGAACTTTCCTATCCTTTTTGTTTGGTATGACAGCCCATAATATACCTTCATCTCAACACAGTGTAAATGACATCAGTTGCCATAAATGTAGACAGCGAGGTTTCAGGCCTAATTAATGACTATTGTTTTTGCCATATTCTCAGATTAAAGAAATCTCCAATTGCAACTTAATACTTTCACCGGAGGGGAGTTGAAACAAACGTTTTTCTTCTCCATGAATGTCGCATGTTTTGTATTGTATCACATTTGATTTTACACGTATAATACTGGCATGTTAGTGTAATATAATCAGTTTTAATAGTCCAGGCATAATGAGCTGACCAATCCATCATTACTTTGCTGCCAGAACTGCAAACTCGCTTTACTACCACAATCTAATCGAATCCCTCGCCGTCTATTTCACGGCTGGAGGCTGGCTTGACTAAAGAGATATAATCCTATTGGAGTTGAAGTCTTTTGCTAATGTTTATGGAACAATGGAGGGCGTCCTGCAGATCGCTCGCAGCAGCTTAGAAGGACCCGGGGCCGTGTGTATGTTTACATCGATATTTGCCTCACGGGGTAGGATGAAGACCGGCGAGAGAAGGAGGTGGAGCTGGAGGACAAAAGGGCCTCAGGGATAAAAGAGGACGAGGAGGAGGAATGGTTCTGGTGAAACGGGAAAGAATACAATCGTCAGGGTGGGTAGGAAGAATATTTGTGAGGAGTGGCAGTTCGCTGCTAAATGTGGAGGAGGGAAGAAGCAGTGTTATGGACAAAGAATTGTAGAAAGGGAGTCCTATACACAAAAGAGGCGACAATACACGGGTGAGCAGCGGGCAGTGCGAGAAAAGAAGAGGAGGAAGAGGTAGAGAGAGAATGCCTCTGGGAAGTGAGCCAGTTCAGGCGAATAATGGCAGAGCAAAGAGAATCTGATTGAACCGGCGCCGTGAGAGAAGCCCAAATTTGAGCTCCTCCAAGGCTCGGGCATACGCAGCAAGACGCCCCAGCAACTCGCAGCATAGGGCAATTAACTTGACCACCTGCCGCTCCCCAACAAATGCAACCCCCCCTTGTTCTGCACCGAAAACAAGATTGCTGAGTCAGAGCGTCAAGTCATGCTTTGGTTTTACCCATAATGCACTCGATTGCCGCGCCTCATTTCACGGTATGAAAAATAAAACACACAGCCGAGTGTGCCTCATCGATTGTTTTATTACTTCTACAATGGAAGGTATCATTCCTCAAAGGTTCAGAGGAAAGTGAGTCAATTCATCTTAACGACAGGTTCACACCAGCAAACCTGTGATGGATGGCGCTAGATATGGCAGCGTGGGAGATTAGAAACACACACAGCATCGCCCGTGTGACCAACAAAATTGGTGGCTGCAACATTTTGCACAATGTGCCGACTTTGAAAACTAATGTTAAAAAAATAATAATACCACACTGCGGGAAAAAAAACATTTTTCCTCCTCCAAATCAACAAGGCAACAACTCCCATCAATCCCATGTGAACCCAATACTGATCCTTCAGAAGAGAAAATAAGTAGTGTTGTGGAAGGGCAACAAATAATATTTTTAAGATCAAATTGAACCGCTTCTATTACTATTAGCAAATATATTTTTAGTACCAAACTGAAGTGCATACAAAAGAGTATTATATTTAAACCTCGCTTTTATGGCGAGGGTACCTCATTAGGAGATTGGACTTCATAGTGCCACAAAGCGCAAACATTTTGACTGTGAAGAAATCGAAGAACCCCATCCTTATTTTTAATCCCAATTTGATTCAGCCTCTGTTGGCGTTTGACGCTTGTACCGTTTTTTTCACCTCCAGCGCATTCTCGCCGATAAACTTTTTCTCTGAGCATTTTTTGTTGTTTTGTACCCAAAAAATGATTAATCGGTGCTGTGTAAGCCATTGGTTCGACACAAATACAAGATACTAGATGCATGGTCTTAAACAGTGTAGAAAAATAAATTGGATCACTGAAAGTATTCTTTTGTCAAATTTGGTGTTTACAATGAAAGCTAGCACCTAAAAGCTGTGTTAAGACAAATGCATTGCAAATGAATATTACTAAAACAATGAAATAGTTTGGCATACAAAACATTCCACGCCATCTTGGGATTTTTCAGCAGAGTTTACATGAAGACATTGTGTCCCTTGTCGGGATCACTGACTTTTCTCTGTGATGCTACACAGTCCGTGTGTCAATGTTGCAATATGACCCAGGCTCTGTTTGTGTCTCACCTCTCTCACTCCACTTGTCACATCCGCCACTCAGAGCTGGTCCAATTTCCCGGTGCTCGTTTTGTCCAACTGACCCCCATCCCCTGTCACCCTCATCCTTTCCATTTCACTGAGCCTATTTGGCCTTCAACAGGGCAAGTTGCTCATACCAGTGAAAGATTGGTCTAGGCTGGCGTAACCTTTTTTCACTGTCTGTTGTTGTGCCACTCAGTCTCATTTTTGTCTTGACTTATAATTATCATTACTGTCTTTGAGTGGATTCTTTATTAACATCTATATTATTTTGTATTGTTTTTGAAACCGCGTCAATTCAACAACAGCAAATTTATAACTCAGCCAAATAGATTGTTGATTTCGAGCAGTATTGCTACATTTTCACTCGTACAGCTCTGAAGCTGTTCTGCCAAACTGCATTCATGCATCGTGACCCTGAAGCAGAAATGTCAAAATTGCTTGCTGCTATCTCCATTGTGCGCGGCCAAGCATCTCCGACAGACCTCATCCGCACAGTGGCCATACATGAGTGGACAGGAGAAGAAAAGAAGCCGTTTTAATCCAATATTGCCGGCGCTGTGGCATTGCTGCGGAAAATGACTGCTTTTTTTTTTTTTTTTTTGCATTGGAGATCAAGGTTGTTGGCCTTATTCTGCCTTTGGGGACTCTGGATTTACGCTTTGCACTTCCCAGAGTCCCTTAATGGCCTGACAGCACCAAAACAACTCATTCATCAGCAGAAATATTTGTCAACATTGGTAAGGTAAGTCAAATAAGCAGGGATTAAGCAATGAAAACTTTCCATACATCGACACAAAGATGAATTCTGTGGGATTCTCCAAAGGCTTAGCAAAGATCCGTTTGGCAGCCGGCAGCCTCTTTAAAGCTCCGATGGATTACAAACAAAAAACCCAGACCTTGCAAGTGGACTTTGGAAAGGCAGATGTGAGGCTCATTCCCAACATATGCTTCATGAGTCTTGGATTAGCTTGAACTCTCCAGCACGGTAGCAGTTCACGTTGTAGATATACTTCCCGTAAATCAGGGACTTGTTCAACCAGGCCCAAGATTCAACTGCACCCATCCACTGTGATATTTTCATTAAAAAACGTGAAGGCTTCACCGGGAAAACGAGAGAAGTCATTTCATGCTGATTTGGATTGCGCGATGAAATGAGCTTTTCTGCGCTGTAATATGAAGACGTTTCCTCAGTCTTTTTGATTCCACAAATAGCCATAGACGCTGATGATTGGGCACATGGCCTGCAGGATGTCATCGACGGAACAGCAGCAATCACCATTAAATGCAGCGTAAAGGCCGTCGTTGACTACAATCTACCCCAACCAGTATCACTTATCAGCATCAATCATCGACAGCGTCTGCTCTCGTTAAATCACATGCTAATTTTAAAAAAAAGGGTCTTGAAAACACGCATGCCTCTGCCTTGGTCACGTGTCCTTTACCCCCAAATTCAATCAGTTATTCAAATGTACACAGTGTGTTTTGACTGCTTAGAAGGAGACATAATTGTTTTGTGAAGGCAGGCTCCCCTTTTCACGGGCTTAGAAGTCTTTGGTGGTTTAAGCTTCAAAGGCGATTTGCCACTGGGTCCAGTTCCACCTTCTTTTCGCCACAAATAATAACCTTACTTAATTAGCCGTAATGCCATTGTAATGGCTTCTAGTTCAGTCTGCAGTTGGTTGAAGAGCAGCTTAAGGCAATGTTGGAATCCTCCAAACTAGCTTGTGAACCATTCTCCAAGGAAAAAACAGCACAAATACAGATTCACTTCCGTAAAAACCAACATAAAATTGATTTACTAATTATTAGTAAGTGAATACAAAACCTTTGACAGCAAGTAACACTGGAAGGCTTTTGTTACTTTACCCTTAGGTTTCAATCTTCCACATTGGTGGTCCGTGTGAATTTCCACCCCTAAAGCAGAATAACATTTGTCAGTTCCGAGGTCACTGATGTTGGTTCACCATCGATCCTGCACTACTCAGTATATTTGCTTAGTGTAGAACAAAGAAATAATTCCCCACAGTCGGAGGAAGCACGGACTGCTACTCTGAATATGAAGTATGACTCCTAATCTGTTGGAAGTGATCGGATTCATTTTTGCTGGTCTTCAAAAATGCAAAAAATATTCCATTTAAATTCTGGAACGCAGAAAAGTTCCAAAACTTGACCTGACCAGACTGCGCCTACACAAAGATGAAAGCCCGGGAGCAAAAATCACCTTCCTATTAAACTAAAATTAATTAGGTCTGTATGTCATTACTAAGACATACGCAGAGGGAGTGAACGGGCCCCACTTGCTTAATTAGGCTCCACGAATATCTGATGACCTTGTCTATTAAAGATCGATGGCAGTAAGTAACATCACTGCATCAGCAGATAAAGAATGCAGCTACCTGCCTGCTTTGGGGGATAAAATCATCAGTCAGATGAAAAATGACTCTCTATTTATGCATCATATCAAGCTTGTGTCTATCGTGTGCTCGCGTACGTCGGCTCGTGAAAGATATCGCATCCCATGAGAACCAGTCATCACTCCTTGCCGCATCTACGTCCGTCGCCTCGTTTCCCTTCCTCTACCTCCCCCCTATTTGCCGTAACACTTTGTCGGCGTTCAGTCACACTGACAGTCAGTCAGTCAGGTGAAATGAAATGAATGCAGTAGTGATTGAGAGCTTCACTTGAAGGATACAATTTCTACAACGGCCTCAAACTCACCGAAATACGCTGATACTCTGATGACTCTTTGGAAATCTAATATACGTGAAGACAGCTTTTAAAATGGCTCCTTAAAGGGATTTATGTGCTATTATATGATTTTGAAGATTTTACAGACGCCAGAGTCAGAGGCTAAAATATATATCTGTAACGTTGGTTGCGGTTAATCTGTCTTAAACCACCCCATCAAAAATACAACATAATGCCTCTAGGGATACACTGATGTTTGTTTGGTTTACAACCGGCATTGTATTTTAATGGTATGTATGTACAAAAACTATTGGGATTTTGCATTTTATTATCATGCCTACACCCACAGCATGTACTACGGGGAAGTAATTAATTCAAGGGCTTTTTACCGTCATAAATATTACTATAATAGAATAGTTTAAGTAATGCAAACTATATGATAATTTGTAGCATATTGTCAATATTAGAAATTTAGATAGTTGTCCGCTTGCATATATCTTTTGCTTAGCTTTTCGACAATTTTGCTATACAAAGACTAAAAAGTAGTAGACTAATAGGTAGTTATCGAGTAAGGTTTAGCACAATGCATAGATAATTAACCTTTTTTGTTTTTATAGGCGTTTATAATTAGTATTTGGAATGCATTTTGTTTGATTTATTAATTTGAGTCTACAGTATTTCATTATTTTCATTGGAGTGTGAGTTTATAGGAGAATTTGAGCTCATTTTACACATATGGTAAAAACCTGTAGAAAAATGCACCATAAATTTACTGCCCATTTTCCTGTTCAGTCATGCCCTTCTAATTTACTCACAGTTAATAACACTCTGACGAGTGAATAAATGTTCATTTTAGACCCGTTTTCACACGAAAGCAAGATGAATGCAAAGATTTGCTTTTCTGAAGGGTTCCATCTTTCCTGTTGAAATGAATTACAGTGTTTGTGAACACAAAGGATTACTATGCCTTAATCCTTTCATAGGCAATTTAGAATAACTTAAATAAATGATGATTGTCTACTCAAGTGTTTTCATAACTGCCATAAAACACATTTGTTTTAGACATATTTGCTGTTTGCTGTCACCATTATAATAGACAACCATGTCATTAGCCAAACCAATGAGCTGGCTAATATAACAATGAAAAAATAAAAATGGAGGGCAAACCAGTCAGACAATTTACAATACCATTTTTGGCTGAAATCATCTTACAGAGCAGCTGTCATATGAATGCCTTCCAAGATGGAGGTCACGTCAGTAGCGCAAAGTGGCCTTTTTTTTTTCTTCAAAAAAAGACATTGACTTGACAGAAACACAGATTGGTTGAGACTGACTGGCAGCTACATGGGACTTCTTAGGAAAAAGCCAGTGCCCACTTTTTATTGATTCCCACAACGTTTTGCTGCACGCTGACACCATCAGCGAATGATAGGTAAGGACGAATGAATAGCACTTTACTTTTGAAAGTTCAAAGCTTGGCCACAAGGTACCACAAAAAGCATACCGAGTTTCCTCTTGTCTCGTTTTCAAAAGACTCCGTTCAAAAGAGCACCAAAACACCTTGATTGGGCTGCTTTTGTCTGGAAATCCAACAGGTTTGCCATTATCACAACAATCCAGCAAGCAGGTGGATTTGAGATGATAACATTTACAGCACCAAAAAGCAAGGTCAAGATCTTCCTTGTTTAATATTTGCTTTAGCAAACAGAGGCTGCCCCAACCAGCCTCCAAGACGGATGAAGAAAATTGACTTTGTTATTTGAATTCCACACCAACACAGTTAAGTGGTATGTTATTTACATTCTCGACCAGGGTTGGGTGATTATTATCCCAAAAAGGGACATTTCAGAATTACTAAGCGTTATCAAGGGGCCTCGCTACATTTACTGTAAATATACTATTGCTTGTGTATGTATAGCGAATTAGATTGTTTTAATAAACTATGACATTACAATACTCTTTCATCATCTACCCACAAATCTTGATGTTAAATAGGATATAGTCTCTTCCTTTTCTGGACTTTTCAAATAAATTGAAAGTTAGACTAGTCAAAGGATGTGTGTATCATCATAAAAAACACACTGAAACCCCCTTTTGGCCCACATTAGTAACATAGCTTATTTTGTCTGCTTTTAGAAAAATATACTTGAAAGGTGAGCTGAAAAAGTCAGCAAAAAACAAATAATGTCACCAAGTTGGCAACACTGGAGACACAACAACTATGTCGTTTTTCCTCAATTGCACGTGGGTATTCTTAAAACAAGATCCATGTGCCGTGTTTGGAATTTGGAAACGCACAGGCAAGATGTAGCCCCCAGCCCTCACTTTGCCCAGGGCCTGCGCTTTAGATGCAGACTTCTTTTTTGTACGTTTTTATATTTTATTTCTTTTATGTGTTCTAGTTCATTTGTTTCGTCTCGTCTTCTCAATTCACTGCACATCACATAGACTCCAAACATATCTCTTGTGTGCGCAGTGCAGCTTGGCAGCTCAAAGCACTCATGATCGGAGTGGTTCCACAGCAAGGAAATGGACTCCAGAGGGTCAGTGGGGAACGCTCGTGGCCTGGGGCACAGGAGACCACAGGGTAGATGGAAAATTCTAATACGTCCTGTCTGGCTCTGGTGAGATTACCAGCGGAGTAATGGGTTCGCCCATTTTCTGTAATAGAACACAGAAAGGCTAAGCCCTGGCTTGGGTCTCACTCTGGCCTCGAATCACTACCAAACCAACAACAACAACACGGGAAATGCTTGGTTTGTCCTTGCCGGGAAAAAAAGGAATCTTTGTTACCCACAAACAGTGCACAGCTGTAAACAACTACAAAGTCAGCCCACTGAGTAATAATGCAACAATGCATTGCAACATAATACTGCAATCGCTTTCATCGTGACAATAACTACACGACTCTTGAGGTTGCAATTGACTGTCATCTATTTGTGACTTTCAAACTAGCTTTCCATTCGAAGAGCAGGGTTTCTCACAGTTGCCGTATGGCCGTCACTTACGCTTGACTGCATTTCATTTTGAGCAAAAAGTTGGCCATTTGGTTATGCGTGTCCAAATTGAAAAGTACATTTTGGCTGGGGCATCACATATAGACAGAGACAACTCTACGCCATCAAGACAGCCGTCAACATTTTTTACCAAAGTCATTAAAAAGGCTTGTAGAGGGGAACTAGAGGCAGGGGCACCCTGAATTAGTGACCAGCCAATTGCAGGGCATGAGGATACAGACAACCATTCATGCTCATACTCATAGCTAGCGCAATTTAGAGTGTTTACTAGCTAACACAATGCCACGGAGAACATGCGAACTCCACGCACCAGGCTCCGTAACGCTGGGTTAGGAATTTTGCCCTCGATCCTAGTACTGTGAATCCGACACGCTAACAACTCCACCATCGGGCTACTGAGGAAAAAAAGTGAATTCTTATAATTTAGTGCCTGAAGCATTCATAACTTTTCAACAGATATTATCAACTAAACGAAAAAATGAATTCAAAACGTTTTTTTCTCTCCCAAACACTTGTTTGTGGAAATTGTTTCAGACCAAAGGTTGTTTTGTTTGTACATTAATAAATGATATGGTCAAGGTGACTAAAAAAAAAGAAATAATAATTTCAGAAAATTTCTGTTAGTTTTTTTTTATAATTGCAGTTTGTAAATGAAAACATGTATACATTTTAAAGTTCATAAAGCCAGCGTACTGATCAAAAGATTAAAGATGTGTATTAATTATTTTAGTTGTAACGTCAGCATGCTTTGAGGTCTACCACAATGTTTAGAGGCAAAGACAAAAAGAACTAATATGCTCTCCTGGGAAACTTCCATCTACAGCAAGCACTACTCTCACAGCGATTCCTTTGAGTGTGTAAACGCCTTGAAAAGTATGCAGTATTTATAGAAAATGCAATAGTGTCAGTCCTTTAGAGAAAATCTACTCATTGAATGCTCCCGCCAGAAAGAACAATTGCCTTTCTGTACAGTTGCTAAGACGACTGAGTTTGATATTGCACACAAGATGCCATGACGTCATGAGTGAGATTCTCAAAAGTGAGGCACAAAGGCAAGTGTAGATGAAAGTAGGAATAACAAAGACCAAATGTACAATTTCTTCTGAATGTACCTCAATAAATCAACCATTTACTTGGAAGAACATATGTAGAAGAAATGCCCTCTGCCTTCATTAATGGTTTTCATTGAATTTTGTTCTTCCTGGTCCAATGTTTATTTTTTCTAAATCAAGTTTTGTAATGACTTACTATTGGATGGGCCAGTGAATGAAAGTACAACTTATTCAAAATCAGGTAACGTCATTGGCGAGAAAGCCATTGTCAGAATCCTTCAGTGAATGAAAAGCGGGCGGGGTTGCTGGAGCTATTCCCGACTAACTATGTGGGGGACCAAGTGTGGAACACCCTGAATCGGTGGCCAGCCAATCACAAGGCACAAGGTGACAAACAACCAATCACACGGAGCTAGGAACAATTTGGCATGCATGTTCTTGGGATGTAGGTGGAAACCTGAGCACCCAAAAAGACCCACCTGGGTTTGAATCCTCAACCCCAGAACCGTGAGGTCCATGCGCTAACCACTTGCAAACCGGCTGGCTGACTATAATTATAAAAAGTAAAATGCCATAAAACTAATCATGTCGCGTTTTAATTTTTTTCTGTTTAAGCCTGTTGTCTTGATGATTGTTATTATTGACACTTTGCAATATGATGAGTATGTAAAGAATATAATTCATTAGTTATTATGACAGTCAATCAGTGGATTTGAGTGCCCAAAGAAGAGATGTTTAATTATGTGCTAAATCTTATGGCTTCACAAGGATCTTACACCGAATCAGCGGTTTCCTGTTGCTTTACGGAGTTTTCATTACTGTAATAAATTCCGTTCCGTAGCCGTTACTTTTTCCCAGAACCAGGACTGTTATGCTATATATCAGGAATGGCCAAGTCTGGTACTCAAGAGCCTCGAGAGTCTGTTTTCCATATCTCTCTAAAAGACCACACCAGAGTCAAATGATCAACTCACCAGCAAGCTGTCCAAAATCTCAATACCCATCCAGATTATTTGATTCAGGTGTGTTGGTGGAGGGAGGTATGGAAAACAGACCGGATAGGGGCTCTCGAGGACCAGACATGGCCACCCCTGCTATATATTATTCATAGGCATTATGGCCCGAAAATTAAATCCACTACATCCCTCTAAGCTGCAAGTTTCTATCTCTTCCTTCAATGAAAAGAAAGAGAAAATGACATTGAGTGTAAATAATCCTTTTTTTTTTCATAAAGATGAATGTTGTATTTTATAACTGAATGAGCCTGAATTGATATTTGAAACCATTGTAGAAAGTGTCAATCAAATACCAATGTCATGTTTAATTTTTATTCTCAATCAATTCATTACCCAGCCCTAGTTTTTAAGATGTTTTTGTTATGTCCCATGGGTCTTCCAAATTTTCATTTACAGCACTTTGTGTCTTGAAATACCCAATGATAAATGAAACAGGGCAATGTGTCAGTTTTTGTCGTTTACATTACACACTTTATGGTTGAATACTGGGAATGAATCATCCAATTACTGACAAAGGAAAGTGCTGAGCTGAAAGAAGGTCGTCATCTTACCTTTTTGGCGATTGTTTTCTTTGTTTGCAATGGCTGGTAAACAAAAGCCAGGAGAAAAAGAGTAAATTTTGTGATAAACTTTGACAAAATGAGCTCACCACAGGGTGCTTGCTGTTCCAAAAGTGCTTGTTGACCTCCATCTTCTTGTGTGTAATAAGCTCCTGGGAGAACAACACCTGAAAATACATGTAGTATTTAGTCTTAGACTTTCATCTTCTGAGCCAAGAAATGGGTTACATTTTTAATCATTAATTTTTTTTGGTGATTCATTAAATTTGAAATCACACCATGCTTCAAACAAGGAAGCAGTTGAACTTCACCCTGTCTTTGATATTCCCAACAGATATTCATTATAGTAAACAATTTGTGCTCCCATGAGTTTCTTAACTCCCTTGCTTGTTTATTTAAAAATAATGCTAATAGCACAAATACTACAACAGAGGCAATACAAAGAAAAGTTCCCAATCAGCCCATTCAAGTTTTATTTTCTGTCTATTTGTCCTATATTTAAATATATATCCACCAGGGGTGCTGGAGCCTATCCCAGCTAACTGGGAATAACAAGAAAAACAAGAAGCTCAAAACCCACTGGGGATACAAGAGATCGGTATTGGCTGGAATGCAAATATTAATATTTTTCATGCGACAAACTGTGTAATATCACCTATAAATCACCTCATTAGGCCCAGTTTGATATTGCAACTAAAATATTTCAAACCATAAATTGATCTGAATAAAAGTGATGAGGTGGCACGGAAAAGAGTGGCTAGCACATGTGCGCCTCACAGTTCTGAGATTCCTCCTTCCTGTGCTGAATTTACATGTTCTCCTCATGCCTATGTGGCTTTTCTTCGGGTACTCCAGTTTCTCCCTTAGACAGTCATCCTGAGAAAGAAATAACAAAGATGAAAAGCTTTTATTTGATTATTTTTTAAACTCTGCTAGATCACCTTTACAGAATAACTGGGGCTAATACATTTTAATGTAAAAAATGTATTTCATTTATTTCTCCTGGAGGATTCAAATGATTATATTTTATGCAAAAGTTTGATTTTAAGAACCAGGCGCAGGAAACAGATGTTGTTTTTGCACATTTGTTCAAAGGACTGTGGTTTTAAAACAATAGCATTCTAAATTGTATTCATTAAATGTGGAATCATGAATATGCAGGATGCATTTCACACTTACTTTTATAATGACATTTAACTGGTTTATTTAATCATGGAAGCAAATGATACAAATGAAATGAATTGCCAATATGCTGTACATGAGCCGGAAAGGACAAGCACCAAACTGAATAGTATATGTGTTTCTTTACAATTTTAATACATTAAAATGAGCTTCAGAGTACATTTCGAGAAAAAAATCGCTCTTGAGAGGAATTTCAACTAAATGGAACCAATTTGCAATTTTTTTTCTTGAAAGGCCATATAGGAAATATTTAAGTGGATTTTGTAGGTCAAGGCAAATGGGTCATGAATGTCACAGTGAGCAATGTAATACGATCCAGACATTGAGCTGTTTTTGTCAATTAATAGCAGATTAATTGCTCATTATATTAATGAATCATAATATGTTCTGTGTAATTTATTTTTATCTTCTACTTGTGCACACACTGCACCGGTTCTCCTCTAAGAAACGCCATACAGAACCGGAAAGAAAATTTCCAAAATTCAGTCGTGCTAACAGTTTGTTATTATTGTGGATATTTTTGAGGTTGCAGTGTCCTTTTAGACCAATTCTTATTTAGCTTATAGCTATTGGCTGGCTGTGAGACTGCAGAGATCTCGGATGTATTTTTTTTTTTTTTTGTATTCCGGAAGAAAATGTTTAGAATAGAGTCGAATGATACGAATTAAATTGCTTTTGTGAACGGGGAAGCGAAAGTAGGAAAGAGCAAGTACTTCAAGCACCTTATTTGACAATCAGCACTGACGACGGGGCGTCTGTTGCCTTTTGTTGTGGTTGATTGTTTGAAGGAGTTTATACGCACAAGTGACGGCCTGAATGTCAACATGAACAACTACGGAAAAAAAGTAAAACACCTGATGTTTTGAGACCTGCAACAAAAGGTCACCTGAAAAACACATCTCAGTGGGCTTTTAATACACCTCTACACTCAAGTATGCTATCTCATTGGATTGTCAAGGTGAATCTAGTGCTGTGATTACCACTCGAGCTCTATGCGGGTCACTGGGAATTATCCAATTTCAGATAATACAGGAGAAAAATGGGGGTAAAAGTAGAAAAAAAAAATTACTGTCATCCATCTCTGCCTATAATGACATGAAGAACAATTCAATGCTTTTCCAACTGAAGGTTAAATAATCCTGCGCATGGCCTTTCATATAGCACAAAGTATTTTTCTCAGTCGTATGTTCAATTAAACAGTTTTTGTACAGACGACCTTTGTTCTCTGATAAGAATAATTTTGTTCACAATTCATATATTTTATGTAGTTTATGAAAGTGAGCAATTACATTTCGAAATGGGTGCTATGGCTCATTAGAGTTTGGGAAACACTGCCGTTATCAAATGTTGAGTGAAGTGAATGAAACCTAACATTTCTATTCCGAGAAAACCCACACAATCACCAGGAGAAAATTATTTTAAACCCTATCTTGAAAACTGTTGGACAGATGTGATAACCATTGAAATACAACACTGCCCTATCAATAAGCAATTCACCGGAAAATAACAAGTGGGACATTTTTACACCGAACATTTAGGTAAGCTATTTAAAAATTGGAACGCTTGCAGCACCGTTAAGCACATTCTCAAATGTGACGATTCCGGCCATCGGACTCCCCCGTGGGCAAGGTGGAGCGACCCCGAACACTAACCGCAGCTGGCGAGGCAGAGACGAGCATCTGGCATCGTCACATCGGTTGTTACCGTGTGTGACCCCAGGTTGGCGTGGGGGTGGGCCTGAGGGGCAACGCCATTATGTTGTCCTCACAATTGTCTGGACAGTCACAACTGAGATAGATTTTGTGCAGTCTGCTGTGATGCGATCGCATATGTGAGTATAGATAATTTCTGTGAGCTGAATGCCTTCATTTGATTGGCCTCTGCATATTCATTAGCGCCTACACCCACCATAAGGTTATTATCCGTAAATGTCACTTTATAATTAATCAATCCTGTCGGCCGGTTGCTCTCCTTTCCTCGGTAATGAGCCAAGTCAAGCTGATATTTCATTTCTTTAGCAGATGAGACAGCCGTGGGGTTTTTTGATGGGCAGGAGGATCCAGTTTGTATGGCTTGGCGGAGTCATGGAGGATATGCGCGGGTGTACTGTCACATTTGAAGCCAGCAAATCTTGGTTGATGAGAGAACAAAGTTTACTCACACTTGCGTAAGAATCACCTTTGACTGGCGATGAGCTCTACATTCCGCGGCCGCAATTGTGGGGGCAATTTTGAGCTGTTTAGCAAATTGATTTTTAAAGCGCCCCCAGAGGCGCATCTATTACTATTGGTTTGAATTTTAATAAAAATCCAATATGAATTTGCACAAAGCCTGCAGGAGTAACTCTGGAATATTAAGCTAATAGAGAAGAATATTGTGGCTTTGAACGGCCCGCAAATGGTTTGACATTTACCCTGCCATGCGCTCAATTATTGGGAAAGACTTTTTTTTTCCCAGAGGCTCTGCACAGTTATGCATG
Organism: Stigmatopora nigra; assembly: GCF_051989575.1. Lineage (NCBI taxonomy): Eukaryota > Metazoa > Chordata > Actinopteri > Syngnathiformes > Syngnathidae > Stigmatopora > Stigmatopora nigra. Next base: position 13,857,093 of record NC_135508.1, read on the forward strand.
GCGCTTTCTACAAATGGCCGTAATCTATACTGGCTTTGAGGGACTCTGGCTGTGATGATGCGTGGCTGGGCTTCGTAATTGGGGGCTGTGTTTAAAAGCTTCTACAGCAGTCACCAAACTTTGTGGACAGTGCTGCTTCTCTCGTGTAAAATGTAAACATGAATGGTTAGATTTTCTGCGTGAATTAAGTTACCCGCTTTTTAACTGTAATGTTTTCATATCCTTTGCTCAGTATTTGATGATATGCATTCCTTTGAATAGAAAGAACGTAAAATACAATTATTTTATTATTAAAAAGTTCTATTACTGTTAAAGTACTGTTTATTAAGACGTAAAATAAAAAATAACATTCAAGATGGAAGTCATTTATCGCAAATTCACTACATTTTTTTTCCGCAAATAAATATAACTGCTACTTGCTGCTAGGACTAAGCACCAAAAAAAAGTCATACTAGGGGTGACCCTACTTTGCGATTCTTTGATTATCGCGGCCATGTCTGGTCTACATTAGCCGCAATATTCGAGGGACTACCATTATTTCATTGCTATCCTGAATTTCAGCTTGAGTCGAAAAAAACCTACAAAAAGAGCAATTAGTTGCAATTTATAGTTCTCTGAGAGTTAATTTTTTTTCTAAATTATTTGAGCAATTTTGAGATCAAGGATTCAATCCCTGCGGGGTTTATTATATATGTTATGAATGGAGTGCTCGAGCAAAACTTTAATAGAACGTGGCAAGGGTCTCAAAAACAGAAACCCAAGGACTTGGGATCAAATAACAAAACCAAACCTGATGGAAAGACATGGGGAAACAAGGAAGATGCAGCATGAAGCAAACAAGTCAGACAATCTGACAATCACTCACAAACACAGAGGGTTTAAATAGACAGACAAAGGATGATTACCAATCAATCGCAGCTGGTTACAAGAGGACGGGAAGCACAGAGTGACACAATAGGCGAAAAGCACACACACACACCTCCACCTAAAACCCTAACAAAACGTGACAGGGTTCCAGTTTTCCTGTTCTTCTTCTTGTTCCCGGTTAGCTGTTATAGACTCCAGTGCCCCTGCGACCCTCTCAGACAATTATAAATAATTTAGATTTTATTGGCTCATGCATGTTTGTGGTTACTGAATGTAGTGGTATAGTGAAATCTCTTTGAATTATAGGAGCACTGGGATATATGTCCATTCACAGCAGCTCCAAAGTAGAAAAGTACATTTGCGCTGTATTTCAAGAACTACAGAGCTCATCTATGGGACAAAAGCACTGCGAGAGCGTCATTAACACTTCTGAGGCTGCTGGTTGTTCAGTATGAGGTCCCTACCTGAAGCTGAGGTCAAGTTTCTCCTCACTGATGAGCGCCATCATACTTCTAAAGCCACTCAGATCACTCTTGTGCTTCTGTTCTCCCTTGTGGGTTTAAAATGATGTGTTACATCACCACAGAGGTAAGAGAGAGGTGAGCATTTTAATGTGGACTAGAATCTGCTTCCTCCCGACTGTTTCGCACATCTGCGCCTGTCAGCTCAGAGCCAAATGGACCTGCGCTGGGCGACTTGGAAATCAGGAGATTTAAAAAGTGGACCTGGCAGAAAGCTTGCGGCAAGAATTTTCTCTGTGGAAAATCTCAACCTTCCATGCACGCCGACAGAGCTTTGGAAATTAATTTGTGCGCGCCCGCCTGTCACTGTGGGATTGTGTGGAAAAGTGGTGCCTAAGTGCACGCCTGCTTTTGTGCATCAGGGAGAGAAAACTTCCAACAATGGCAGGAAGGTTTTTTTTCCCAAACTTTCCTGAGTAGCTCGGATTAAGGTGCTGTCAGTATCATGGGGGACTCTGCAAAGAGTAAGATTAGGAGAGAAATATTACCTCAAGGCTTATTGTGCTATCTTTTTCTTCTTCTTTATGACTGTCTGTCAGTCTGTTAAAACACTGTTTAAATTGATGTGAGTGGCTAGGCATACTTGGAGTATTCAAAAACTACAATTGTTCAGCATCAACTCTTTGCAGGGAGCCTTTGCAACCTATGTCTTATGGGGCCATTTGCACTTTCCTACTCTGTGGTTTGTTCAGTGCCTTTGTTTGTGTCCTCTAGTGTATGGATTTTGTATATCTCACAGTCACACTCATTTCATTGCTCTGCATCTGCCCTCCCTCTTGTATCTCTACAGACATACAGTACAATGTTCTCTCTACGCCTCAGCGTCCGACTTTGACAAGAAAAGCAACACTTGCTCCTAAAATGCTGGATGAACACATTTGCGTCCATGTAAAACTGAGCAATGAAGGAGTAAACATTACAGGCTTAAATAAATAATTTTGTGGCACATCAACTTTACAGAATTTAAATGAAACATCATTGAAGAGAATGCATCCGAGAAAGAAGCAAACGGAGCAGTAAGAAGGGTAATCAACTCGAATGATGTTCTGTGGAATATATTGAAAGGACTATTCAAATTCTGTTCAGTAGCAGAGAACAGATTAGGTTAACACAATCTAAAAAAAGTGACTGTAAATCCATGCAATACGGTTGCTCAACAAAGCTCAACAAATAATCTTGGCGGGTGTGGCTACTGACAGCTGTCTTTTTGGGTGCCAAGATTTAAAACTATGTTCTTCCGTTCTGCTTATCCTCACGAGGTTTATGGAGTATACTGGAGCATATTGCAGCTAACTCTGGACAGAAGGCGGCGTAGACCCTGTAATGGCTGCCAACAAAAAGCAAAGCACATGTAGTCAAACACCCTTTCAAATTCACAATCACACCTACCGAATGGAAAACTAACGACAGTTCAATCAGTCAACCATGCCTGTTTTTGGGATGTGGGGGAAAGCCAAAGAAGACCCATGCAGGCATGGGGACAACATGAAAAACTCCACGCAGGAAGTTGGACACCTAGGAATGAAGCCTTTATCTTGGAACCGCATGCCAACCACTCACCCAGGGTGACACTTCTCGATAAGTTATGCATTAAAAATTCCACTTGTTGATTAAAGACTGGGGGTGTCTTCGTGCCACACGATGAACTCCATTAAAACATCGTCAAATATCACCATTCTACACCGCTCTTATGCTTCTCTCGGATTTATCACCTAAGAGGTGAGTATCGATTTAGATGCAACACAGCCTCTGTTTGAAATAATGGTGGCTTAGGAATGACCTTGTTGAAAATTGCTAGGTGCCCTCTGGAGAAAAAGCTGCGTTATGGCTATTGAACTGGGGTGGGGAGGTGGCTATACCTGTATATCTGTCTAGGAGGCTTTTTTTTCCCATATATGTTCGCCGTAAAATTCCACTTGTCACAATGTCTGGTATAAGAGCGGAATGTGTTGTGTTCTTGTCATACCTAAGCGTCAGTCACATCTCGAAACAGTCTCTTCTACTAGGACATGTTTATTTACAGCGGCAAATGACAGGAGTCACAAGTGTTGCACAGGTACATACAGAGAGACATCAATATTCCCGCTTCCTGTTCAAAGCACACTCAGCAAGGAAGGTCCAAATGGGTGCATGGGATTTGGGAACAAAGAGGACACGCACTGTACATTGAGGCCACACACACCCATTTCAACCCCCCTTTTCGAAGAGGACATGGTGAACCGGACACAGGAAGAATGAAGGGGAGTACGTTTTGACGTCAAATACAAAAGAACATTTACAAATGCCCCCAGGCACTGTGCACGGGCATTTAAAGTCGGCTCGGTAGGCAGTGGAACTGCATGGAAGAACCAGCCTTTTGATGCAGGTGCATGGGCTATCTGTGAGAAACGACATTCGGACAGAGTCTGAGAGATTGCGAGTGGCAGTCTGGGGATGTGTGTATCATTGTCCACATGTGCATAATCAGCAACTCACATTCGAGGGAGGTCATTATCACATTAAAATGTGGCATTAAAAAAAAACAACCAAAAAAACGCAAAGGGAAAAAGTAAAATCAAGTCGCCAGATATTTATTAGAATCGGGAATGCTATTTTTGACATAGGACATGCAGATGCATCGAAAGGAGTAACATGCAACCTGGTGCATGGAGTTCATTCATCTGCACAAAACACACCGGACAAAAATTTACTAGGGATTTTAGGAGGTATGTCAGAAAAGTTCGAGATTGGTTTCAACCTTAACGACATGTTTTCCGCTCAAGATGGGCAACATGATCAGCCAGGACGGAGGGTGGTTTTGAGTTGGACGACCCTTACCATGAAAATGCCAATGCCATGAGAAAATGTCAAGAAGAACATGCTCATGCAACCTTCCAAGTCACCAATCGTTATTTCAGGTGTGTGGGAAGACATGACAAAGAAAGATGGGAAGGCCAATGCTACTCCAGAAGAAAAAAAATTAGTTTGTTTGATATAAAAAAAAAAAAATGAGTGGCGCTTCAAGATAGAGAATATTTCCCTGGTTTTATGTTTTGACAAAAGACTAGACTACTAAGAGTTGCTGTGAACAGCTTAAACATTGTTGTTTTTGCTGTTTTTTTTTTTTAAAGACCTGGTCACTATTTGCATTTGTCTTTTTAGTTCAGTGAAGTCTGCTCCTGTAAATCAAAGAAAAAAGAAAATCTGACAAACGAATCACCAGTCATTGACTTAGTACTTGAATTTCAAGGCCTCACTGAAACCGTTCTTTTCTGACACACCTTGTACATCAGCAGTTGTCATCAACGCATTATTCCTTATTTTCTGTTCAGTGTTTTCGACATTTTTTCACAGTCCGTTGCAGTGTAAAAACATTCAACCGTCAAACACATTCTGAGAGGGGAGAAAAAAAAAACAATACAGATGTGATCCAACTGTGTGTACCGATACTACAGGACGTAAGAAATGTAATTACTTCCTCCATTTTTCTAATCGCTTTAAGCCGCAGATTGACTAGACAATCAAAGGTATACGAGCACGAAGCTTTGGACCAAATACGACATGGCAAAAGAAGAGAGCGCTTTTTGAAAAAGTCACATCCTTCTAAGTTGTATTTACATAAAAGCTCTTCAAAATATTTTTCCCACCTATGTACAACACGTGACAATGTCAGCGAGCAGACCGATGAAGGAAAAAGACTTTTAGCAGACATCAGAGGGAGAGAGAGCGTAAAGACATCAAAGTAAACGTAGACTTGGGTCTTTATTCCTTGGTTCCGTGCTTTTTCACTTCCTCCATCCAACTGCTTTGGCGGATCAAAACAATCATAGCTGACACTTCCCGGAGGGGAGCGACGAAAAAGAAAAACATAACAAAAAAATATCCAGTTGGATAATAAGATGGCAAAAGTGGCGGCAAAAGTTCTCATCAAACCTTAAAAGACTTTTTAAAACAACTAAACCCAAATACGCTTGATCTTTTTTTTTCTTTTTCCTCCTTTTTAGGTTTATATTTGACTTTTTTTTTAAATCTCTGGCAACATAGAATAAAACAATTATATACTCCTTTTACAGACTGCTCTTCTGACGAAAATATTTGAACATTTCTTACCAAAGCTAATAAGCTTAGCCTAACCAGGCCGACGACAGGCAACAAAAAGTGACATCATCAGACAGCGTGTGCGGGTATGTTAGTACTGTTTGCTTCTGTTGCTAGAATCGTCCACACCTGTGATGGTGAGACATTGGTTATGGCCGAGATGTGAATATTTTGATAGGACGAATCCTTAGGGAAGGGGGCTTGAGTGGGGGGTGGGGACCTAAAAAAAGTGTCATGTGAATCATAACCGGACACAATAAAATTTACAATCATTTATCACTGATGTCAGCACCCACGCGTCAATCTAGAATTTCTATTTACACATGCCTCTCACTTGGGCGCGCATATTTCTCGGCACCCGTGTTCCAGTGCTGTAGATTCTCTAGGATTTGGTCTGATCATCCGAATGTTCTTGCGGGTGCGAGAGAGGCGCCCCCTTTTTATGCTTTGCTGTCTTCCGGCTTGGCGTGGATGCTGTGATCACCGTGCAATTTGATTTCAATCGTATGCGGCTTGAGAGACTCTTTGCCATTTTCTTCCTTCAGTGGCAGTTTCCTGCAATGGGAAAGCACAGTGGGCATGTGACAAGCTACTGCCGAATATAACTGCTCTATAAGCAAAACTGTCGTGGGAAGACGGAAATGATTTAAGCAGGCAGGAGACACAGAGCTGGATGGAGTCGCAGAAAGGCAGCGTTTACAAATAGACGGGACAAAGCACATTTCATTGCAATGACAAGGTACAGTAGCAATGAAGAAAGCGTGAGACATGTACACATTCTTCACACAGAACTGAACTGGGCTATCCTAACTCACTTAAAGCTAGCATGTATATTGGCAAACCCAATATCAGCAGTGACAAGGTTTGGGTCTTTTAAATCCATTGCTCATTTAAATTAACTTTTCAATCAAATTGTTGCTTTATTGCAATGAACAAATTATATTATCTTGGTAAGCTGTGTGCTCAAAACTCTAACTCGATAATACACGATTACCACACTTAAAACTGAGATGTACTATATTATTAGTCGCGGTGTAAATCGACAGGGATATGAATTGTTTCTCCAATATTTACAGAATACTTGGATTGTGATTGATTTATTACAATTTTATGCTACATATTTAACCTAATCAGTTACATTTTAGCCTAAGAAAAGCACAAAGCCTATGGCACATTTCAATCAGTTTGACAGATTGAGGTATTGCTCCACTTCTAATCCTTTCTCTATAAAATGACTTACTGAAATACTTTAGTCACCTTCCAGTATAGTGCATTATTTTCATTTACATTATTGAGTAGTATTATCTTTGTGAAAGTGCTTCTTTTCCAATCCAAAAACAAACAAACCTGACTGAATATCATTAAAATGTCCCTATTGAAATAGCCGTTTTACATTAAACTACAAATTCAAATTGAATCTCCAATATAGCATTAATTTGCACAAAGCAAGAAATGTAACATTTTAGGAGTAGAAAAAAAGGCTAATAAGCACATTTGCTAACCGGCCTAAGGGAATTCCTCCATACTTGATGGGAGGATGTTAAAGTTCCCACGTGGTGGAAGCAATTTCATGTTTCATTAACTCATGCAAACCCAGATTGGACTCGCAGACTTACTTCTGGTATAGCTATTTTGCTCCTGTTTTGTCCGCATTTATTCATTAGTGATGCATATAAGAACAAGAAGCATATTTATGTCCGTCACTTGAGTCACTCTTTGTTGGGCGTGTATAATAGAGAACCTCCCAGTATAGATATTATTGACTTTAGAGTCTCTTGTATACAAATTAAGTGGAAAAAATTGAAATATGAAGCTGTTAATGTCTTTCGACAAATCCTTCACATTGCATCTACGGGATTGTTGTGTCCATTCACCCAGAGGAATATTTGTGAGGACATAATCTCTTTTCCAGTTAATCCCAAAGGTATTTAATAAAGTTAAATACTCCTTATCGCATACCAATTTCACTGAGCAAGCGTTTTTAAATGATCTTGGTAAATGGCCTTTAACTTGGATTGCACTTTTCATTCAGGGCACTCAAAGTGCTGTCTCCTTATTCACCCATGTTACAATCTAACTTGAAATTGAATCCGCAATTATTTCAGTACAGGGAAATGAAAATTTGAGAGCAATCTTACCCCTTTGTCACTATCATACCATGGAGCTTGTATATCAATAAAAAAAGAATATTGCATATTAATACTACATGTTGTCCTGCCTTTGGAAATGTGCAATCCAATACTTCTGCCCATATACTGCTAATTTAAGCTCGCAAAACCTCTTATGCAAGGCCACTTTTACCTCATAGGTTTACTACACTGTGTTAAGCCTAACGGTAGGTCAGAATTGCACAATTGCAGGCATTTAGAATCAGGCAACCTTGTTAACTAATATAGTCATTGAAGAAACAAGTGAAATGTAACAGGAAAACATAAAAAACTGATGTCAAAGCAGCACTGAATTCTTACATACACATGAACTGTATATGAGGAATGAATGCTTCATGAATGACCAATGAATGCAATGCTATCACAATCGAGTTTTGGTTGTTGGTTGAATGATGTAAAAGGCACCCACTTGATGAATACACACCAGACACACGCAATGAGATGTTGAAGAAGACCTTATCAGAGACATACTGTGGCTGAAAAGGTGGTCGGGCGGCTGTTGTAGGTGTACCTAGACGGCAAAAAGAAGGCTTCTTTTTTTCATCCGAAAAATTGTACAAACAAAGGACTAGCCAGATTCATGTAAAAAGTCTATTGTAGGAGGATTCAATTTGTTTAACTTTTAAAAACAGTTCACTCAACCTGCATGTGTATATTCTTGAAAAACAAAGATTGAAATGCAGTTGTGACCTAAAGACCGTGACACCCACAGCAGAAGCACGCTCTGCAAGCATGAATGACTTGTTGAATTTGATCCACCCCACGGTCACTGTTGTTAGACACACACACAAACACAAAAAACACACTTACAGGTAGGCGGCCTTGCCCTCCTCCATTTCTTTGCCTTTGCTACTTGTGGCTGTCTTCTTGCTGCACAGTGTGCGCGTGATGCACATCAGCAGGCCGCAGTGGCGCAGGAAGAAGCAGCTGACATCAACCAGAACAAGCAGCAGGAGCAGTGCTCCGAGGCCAAGGCCCACCACTGCCCCGAGGCCCAGGCCGCTGAACAGGGATTCTGCTAAGACATGGAGAACGCACTTGAGCAATATGATATGGTGCAACAGGTCAGGTGTTGCCACTGGGAAGCCTCTGGTTGAAGGTCATGCCTGTACACTGCCTCTTATGTTACATCACAGCGGCTACTGCATATAAACTGGCTTTGAACCTACCGTTTGCACGCCGCTGCCAATCTGTATATTAATTAGGTCAGTGAATTCAGCGGGAAACGTTACAGAAGCTCCAAGATGAGCTAGGCAGGCTTTCATATATGTTTCAGTGACAATTTTAAGTAACATTCTAGCCTACAATCCTTTCTCTTAAAATGTTTGCTGTCTCAGTAGTATGTAATGAAAGAAAGTTGATCTAAGAATGTTTTGTGTGGCTGAGTTTTCCTTAGAGCTTGTTTGGCGTATGATGTTCAGAGGACTATTATCTTGGTACTTTTACTTAAGCAAAGTAATAACCGTTTTGAGGAGAAATTTTGTTCTGCTTTACAAAACTTTGATAAAAGAACTAACAGATAGAGAAAGCAGAATCAAACAATTACCGCTAGCAGCTAAAAGAAGGAAAAAAATCCTTGTTGTTCCCTTGACCATTACATTATTTAGCATAAGCTGTTTTGACACACATGCACAATTTCATCTTTGCCTGCTATGTCTAAAGTCAGCATCTATAAGATCCATCGCCTATAGCAAGCGTAAACGTTGCGACTATCCAGAATGTACAAACTATTATTTTAATTTGACGGTTAGAAAAATGCTTTTCTCTGGATGACAACAATGTATCACAATGAACAAAACGGAACCTCTAAGACTATCACAGTATACAATATGCTTGTAAATAAATTTGAATAGCATACAAAAAGCCCATTGCGTCAAGGCAGCAAAGAATTGCCTACAAATACAGCCAACCATTTATAAATTACCTCGAATGACGCATTGCAGTGAACAATTTAGCCCTATATACACCATTGTTCTGATGGAAAACAAACTCAAAACCAGCGAAAAGGCAGCCATCCTTGCTATGGCTTTTCTTTCAGGCTGTAAACCATCATTTTATCCAATGTTTGGATGTATCTATTAACTTTTGTAACTACTTACTGTGTTACAACAAACAAGTGCAGTTAGAAGTAAACTTAGCAATGAATGCGATTGTTGATGCAGACTACCATTTTGTTTAGTTGTGTTGCCCACAAAAAAATATTTAACGTTTAAGAGACTGAGTTCAAGAACGATCATCCTCAGTCTCTGACCTTTATTTCTTAGTTTTCTGAATTAATCTACGAATAGAAATAAATGTCTCCGACATCTACACAATCAGAAGAGAACAACGAGCCTAGCTGAAATTAAACACACAGTGGATCTTTGAATTAAAAACAAATCATTAAGTTAACCTGGCAGTCAGGAAAGAGAAGTGAAAACTTGCTCTTAAAAGATTACCCGCATGAAATTTGACAGATTTTTTTTTGTTTTTGCCTCAATCCGCGGAGATTCATCTGAGTTCTGAATAATCATCACTAATTGGGATTGTGTTGAGCATAGCTGTGCACATAATTGCTGTATATGTAAAGATCATTGCTGTGGAAGGGGGTTGGTTACACAGGTCAGGGAGAACAAGTGCCTGCGGTTGTTGAATGGTTAATGTTGTACTCAGAAAATAAATCACATCTTTGGGGTCAGGAAGGAGAGCTTCTACTGGATTGTAAATTGACAAAACAAGGTTTTATACTAATTATGGCACATGACTGCAAAAGTATTCAAATATAAGTAGCAGTATTATTAGCTGCTTAATAGTTGCTAGTTGATTCGAGGTCATTTGTCTAATGATGACTTGACAATATAGTAGCACTAATTATAGTTGCTAAGCAACACCGAAGTGGTTCTCTCTTGCCCCCGACCTTGCTTTAGTTTTCCATGTTTGAATATGGCAAGCAACTCTGTGAAAGTTGGTAGGGTGAGTACCCTTCTCTGCAGAACTCCCAGTCTTGATAATTGGTTGTGAGTAGGTTTGCATACATTGGCAAATTCCTGGTAAGACTAGTGCATTTTTAAAAAATCAATCTGTATTATTTCTCAAATTTCTGTCTCAAACCGTTGTCTGCTTGTTGAAATATGGCATCATTAGCTGTGTCTGTCAATTCCCAGGTATCCAAACACTTCAAAGCCAACAAAGACTGATTATGCCTCGGGCTGATTGACGTTCCCTCAATAGCTCTGAGATGAAGTGAGTCCATTAATGACGGCCAAATGGTCATTAATTGATCAGGGAGGCAGCAAATGGAAATCTCCAGGGGTTTTTGTAGAGATGTTTGAGGATCTGAAAGAGGATGCTCCTAAGTGTTGGGACAGTCCATAGAAATCAAAGTTGCCCTGAGCGCTTTTAACAGGATCATTAAATAGAAGGACAATCTCCTCTTGGCCCACATTTAAGCAGGATGCAGCGAGCCTTGATGCAACTGGAGAGCACTCAGGAGGCAACTTGAGCACAAAATGCTGTAAAAGGATGAATACTGGCTCTTCCCAGCATATTTTAATGAGCCATTTGAGTTCAGCAATGAACATTCAAAGAAAATTTCAACAAAACCTATTGACTGAACAAGGTTCTTTTCTTGTGTATCAGCTACTGGATTGTAAGACCGTGCATACAACTATGTTTAATCGACAGTCCTTGTGAAGATAAATGGTACGAAACATTCATGAAAGCCTTAACTATTTTTAATTTTTATACTCTACCCACCTAAACAAATCTCTCCACGGTGAAAACAGAAGGCTTAACTATAACTATTTGCATGATTCAGGCAAAAGCAGAAGTTGTTGTCCAGTATACTTTGTGCTTTTATGCTGAGTCAGCCTTTTTTTTAAATCAATGAGATTGTGGTAAGAAAATTCATGAGTTGCTTAACTTCTGGGCAGCCGTAAAAATAGATATTTTGTCAAATCCTCATTTTACTTCCAGAAACAGCACGCTGCTTAAACACACCGGTGAAAAAAAAAATACATTAACCACTGCTAATTAAAAAAAATGCAAAGGTTCATCTCACTTAAGGCAGAGGTGTATTTGACCTTTCTGCAATTGAAGCCGAGTGCTGCAGGCAAAATGCAGCAACATTCATTAATTATTCATCAGGCAAAATTTAAACTACGTGGTCATTAACTACTGAACGCAATGGCATTGCTGAGAAAAAGGGAGGAAGTAGAAAATCGTATGGTGTGTACTACTGATAGAGCAGAAAATGTTTATTTGTTCTTTTTAACGAGTATTTAAAACAGCCAAGCGTTTTCAAAGCACCATAAAAGACTAATATCTTTCTTATTCTGCATACTGCCCATTGGTTTCTCCTCAATTCAGAATTTGAATCAAAATATAGCAAGAAACCATTCAAAATGCAGTTTTGTTCAAAATTGTTTAACCCCCACTGCCACATTGTGTTGTAGCAAATCTGCAAGACCTTTTTTTTTCCATCTCACATATAAACAGATCAAAGATCTGGCATTGTTGTACCGAATGAAAAAATAAACTGCTATCATCTTACCGTAAGAAATATTTAATAGTATATTTGTAATTTTTAACTACTACTTAATCACTTGAACTATCAAGCCCTCCAATATCCACCCAATATGTCGGAAATTGATATACAGTCCCCAACTAAATGAGAATCTCCCCAAAAAACAGATTTTATACTATTAAGAAGTACTTTGAAACAGCAGGAATTTCAGAAAAGGCATTGGAGTAAGAGTAGTCCTGCTTGCTGTTGCCTCTGCCTTGTATTGCCTTATTAGCACAAATTTTAAACCTGGGTTACTGTATGTCCACTGTTCACATTAGGAGAAAGCTTTATACCCTCATCTTTGCTTTGTTCCCTCCCAGGGCCCTTTCCCACGATACCCTAACTGGAGAGGACAGTCAATCGAAGAGCCGCCTTAAGCCTAGAGCTCCGCAGCTCCTCTATTCTGCTTGTGAGGCAGTGCACATGTTTGCGGGCAATTTAGCTGGAGCAGAAAAACACTGGCTGGATACATTCCAAACCATTTCAAATGGACTCCGGGAGGAAACCTAAGCCTCCTCAGAGAGGGTTTTTGTTGGTGGCACTCACAGGGGGGCAATAACCGAATTACATTTTTATTTCCACAATGCACATTTCTGACAGTTTGGGGTGCGAGGAATACTTCAAAGCTTCCTGTGAGGCGCACATCAAAGCATCTGTCGGCATTTCTGCATACATGTGCGCAATTTTATGCGTGCCAGCTCTGAAAAAGCTGCAGGACTTGGAAATGAGAAATCTCGCTGCATATCCCATTTTATTCCTTGTAAAACTCAGGGCAACCCAAACATTTCCCACCTGCGAGTTAATTTTCTCAACACAGCGGGGCTTTTACCTGTGACGTCAGGTTTCTGTGGCATAAAAAACTGATAGAAGGTAGGCTCCGACAGGCCCTTAACATTGCGGGCCGTGATCTCTACTTCGTATCGAGTGTTCCACTGTAGCGGCTGCAGAGTCGCAAAGTCATTGGAACCTGGAACAAGCTTGGTCATCCATTGCTCCTCTTTGTCCTGGAAGGCAGGAGAAAGCGATTTAAATGGATTAAAATACATTGAAACATTGGAAAAAAATGGGATGTCACTTACTGTTTTGTACTTGACAATGTATTCCACGATGGGCATTCCGCCGTCATCTTGTTTTACTAGCCCCAGTTTGTAAGCTTTACCCATTCCCGTCTGCCCATGGACTGCTGGTGGACTCGGCTCTCCTTTGGGACACGTGGGGATAAGGGTTTAGGTGATGGAGTAAAAATCAAAACAATGAATATTATTGTGCACTCAGAAGGTGACTCGGAGAAGGTGGCGTAGCTAGATAGTTTAAGGGAAACTTTTAAAGAGAATTATACAATTTTGACAAAATGTTTTTGCTTTATAACCGATTCAAGGTTGAGCCTGATAATGAATAACTAAATTTCTTAGTCATTGATAATTATGTTGATTTTTTTGTAAAATAGTGGCAAAACGGAGTGCACAACTACAGTAAATGAAAAATTTAGCAAAGATATTGTCAAATCAGAAAACTAATTTAAAAAGAACAACACAAAAGCAACCGTGATGTCGCAGATTATTGTCTGTGAGGCTAATAAAACATTGTGTCTTCGAACTGAAGCTGGTCTATGAACAATGGTAGCATGTTTGTGATCAAACTCTTTAATAAAAGATTTAAAACAATATAAACTTCAGTCCAAAATAGATGAATGACCAGCATGGTAAATAATGCTATGTTTACAAAAAAATTTGCATCTCACTTGCCTGTTTAAGAGCTGTTCTGAATAAACAGAGTGGTATACTTACATTGTAGAAACTAGATCGAAAAAGATCATGTTGCAGGCCCAAATTTACAGGTGATCAAATTTAGTTAAGGCATGGTCTGTCAAACCACAATACATGAACATGTTTTATCGCTGATAAACTTACTTATGGGTAAGGTCTGAAAAGTCTCCATGCGACTGAACTCGCCTTGACCCTTCCCATTGACGGCTGCCACTCGGACCTCGTAAGTAGTGTTAGGCTCCAGGCCGGTCAGCACCACTGTTGCTAATGAGACAGAGAGGCACTAGTCACAAAATGGCCACAAACCTGAATGTAAAGTTTTCCTGTAAAAAACAAGTCGGCTCATAAATATTTATAATTTTTGATCTTGATTCAGTCGATTGCTGAATACCTCTGTTGTTCTTCCCTCTGTACACACACTGCATATTAAAAATGGTGTGTTAGCACAGCGTCTCAATATCAGAGCACAGTCTGTCACTGGAATGTGTTTGCATAAACTTTCCTTCACTGAAAAGCCAACAGCGTAATGAGTTAGCCACGTTGTTTTGTCAGTCTGCACAAATTAAATACTCTGTAATAGGAGCTTGTTCAGAGCTTCAGTCCTGTAACAAAGTTGGTCATTTGCAGCAGTGCCAGGCTACATTTCCGGCTTTAAGCGCGGTTTTCAATTTGTGAAAAAGCATCGCATGTAAAGAGTCCTACCATCTAATTATGTTTTGGCATTTTACACTGTGAAAGCGATTACTGGAATGCCACACACTTTGTTTTAATTACGTAGCAAAGTGCACGAAAGTATTTTAGGTCTTGAATTTGAAACAGGAGACACATTAAACTTAATTTAAAAACAAGTGTATCCTTTTTTAATTTGTGCATTACTCACTTTAAAAGAAAAAAAAAGCAAGTTCTTAGGACCTTTAAGGATCTTTGCTCATACAGCTAAAACATTTAATTAAATGCCTGGCACAGACTAGATCAGTGGTTTTTAACCTTGATTCGATCAAACCCCTAGGTTCGGTGAGTCGGCTTCAGGGCGTCTGCCGTGGAGGTCAAAACACATCGACTCATCAAGATTTCATGATGCAGCCAGTATTGTGTAATCAAACACAAGACTGTCGTGAACTGCGTCAGACTCATTAGCTAGAAAACAGTTGCTGAGGTCCTTTTGTGTTTCAGCATGAATGTCCATCAAGCCCCAAAGGCATAATTGGATATGTTTAATATAGAAGAATTTAAGACCCCTGCCCTCATGTTTGGGAAAATATTAGTAAAAATATTGACACTTAACCAACATCACTATTTTCTCAAGAAAAATTGAGGAGAACAACCTAATATTTTCTTCCCTTGATCATAAAGGTGTAATGATAAGCTTCCTTTAATACTTACTTTGCACACTGTGTGATCTGACGTCCCTCCAGTCCTGTGGGCCAACCTCCTTGTACTGGACCAGATAATAGCCAATGGGCACACCACCGTGAGATTCCGGCTTCACAAATGTGACTGTAGCCAAACGTTGGGAGACGGCAGACAGGCGTACAGAATACGGATTGGATGGGACGTCTAGAAATAAAGTACAAGTGATCAGTGTTCAGAGGATTTATAATTTAAAAAAAATAAATAAAAGAATGCCTTCAACAAACAGCCTTGATTGACTTATGTAACGGAGCTAAACTTGTCGTTTTAGTGCCTTCTGAAGCACCTCGCTTCCAGCAATGGCGTCATATGAGGTCACCTTGTATTCATTACCTTTGTTAGTCCAGGTGATTCAATCTGAACAAAAGATAATTGGAATACTCAATCGTGTATTAGCCTGCACTACCGTAAATTAGGGTCCACTTCAGTAAATAGCAAAGGGAATGGTAAATCAGATTGCTCTGTTTGAGATTAGAGTAGGTTGCGTTGTGTTGGTTTTAGAATAATTGCAAATAGGGCAATTAATAGAGCGGCAAAGGATAGGAAATTACAATTATGGGCACCCTTAACTGGGATTGGCAACTTGGCACTTTCTGGACTTACTTGGAGGTCAAGGGACACACTTACCAGCCTGGGCCAGAATGAATTCTTGGTAGCGAATGCCAATGTTATTTCGGGCAGTGCAGTTGTAGCGACCGAAGTCCCTGTCGGACATCGGAGTAACCTGTAAGACAAATGTTTATTACATTTTCTGCTCACCAATATTAAAAATAAAAAAACAACAAAACAATGAACAAGCAGTGCATTTATTTGATCATCCTTTGGTCACACCTCTAGTACAGCCTTGCCCATGCTGCTGTATACTTGTGTGATGGTGGTTTTATCAGTAGAGATGGTGAAGTGCTCCCTTCTCCACAGCAACGTGGCAGGTGGGTTGGACATCACATCACAGCTAATGTTGACTGGATTCCCCTCCCAAGAATAGTAGATGGTGTGGTTGGTCAAGAACTTAGGTATGTCTGTAGAGAACACAAACACGGGGTAACTCTCACTCTCATATATACTGTACAATAAATTTTGCCTTAATGTTTAATGATCCATGTTAATTAAATGTGGCTCTTTGTAGAGTAGTCACACTTGGTTACCTAAGGTAAGGCAGAGTATACAGCTACTATATTTTATTTATGCAGCATTTATTTAGTATGTTCATTATTCATTATGAAAAAACATTTCAGTTCAAGGCCACCTTGCTTGAATGCGGGTGTCCAATTAGATTGTATCAGGGTGTGTTCAGCTGAGACAGCTCAGCTGTCTAAACTCCTCTTTAAACTCAATGCTCTACTAGTATCAGTTGTTCCACACTGAGAATAAAGAATAAGACTGTTGATATGACAGGACACCTTGCCCTGTATGTAGCGACCAATAACATTCTGGAGAGTGTGTTCAGGTGGGAATGCATCAATGAAATGTCTAAACTCCTGCTCAGTTCATCAGCACACTACTGATATCATCAGTTGTTCTACACAAAGGATAAAGAATATTTAACGAATATGATGATTTTAAATCATGTTATCAAGCCTGTTTATTGTCGTTGAGCATTTCCTGTTATATCCATAGTTTGACTTATTTACTTCGCTTGTCAAGCACACTTGTTAACTGGACACAATGTTCATTGGCAATGTCTAATATAATCCTCATTCGTTGTTTTTCAAGCTGAAACTCTTGGATATGACCTAATTGATGCACAACCACAAGTAGATGACAATTATGCAGTATTTTTTTCCAATTAGTGTGTACAGCTGATGCACTGTAAGAAAGAATACTTTAGAAGTGTATGTGTCATGAATGTGACCAAAGTGTGACACAATATGGATGCAAGACAAGGATGACAGTGGCTATGTAAACACCACTCAAAAATATCAGAGCCATGACTGACATTCCACATTATGAGTCAGCGTCACTGAGGTGTAACCCTAAAAGGGAGTGGAGGATTTCACTCAGATCCCCCATACATTATTAAAAAGAGCAACATTACATCCAGAGTCTTCAAACTTTGGGCAGAAATGCCTACTTTCCCTGCCTCACAGAGAATTGCCAAAAATTAATTTAAAAAACTAGTAATTTAAAGAGCAAAGGCAGTTTTGCCATGCTGTTGTGTAGATTCTTTTCAGTCGAGGTGTCTGAGTGGTTTTATAGTTTTTGCAGGATTTCATTAGAGAGATTGAGGCCTGGTGCTCCATCTCGAGTGAGACACGTTATCCCCTCTCAGCCTGCAGTGACTTAGTAAATGAGTTCATTAGTTGGGTGACAGCAGTTGTGTCAGTTGGATCTGCGCAAGAGCCTCTTGTCAGGCACGGACAACGCAATGTACTGTAATTCATGGTCTAATGATGCATTGAACAAATGTGCGATATGTGGTTCTATTTGCTGTGCTGAGCAAAGCAAGCGACAACAAGGTATGGTAAATTCATTTGCTCTGGTTTTCCCTGACTGTTTATTTCATGTTTCTGCAAGCATCAGAGTGCCTTGACCAATGTATACCCCTGTCCGCAGACAAAATATTCCCATCTCAGTGTCAGAGTTCATTACATAGGAGCAAGCCCACAGAAACAACAAGCAAAATGGACGGGTTTTATCTAATGCAGGAGTGTTGTCAGTGCGGGTGAGACTTTACAATGCAATTTACCTCGCGGATGCCGAGAAAGTGGCACGATCGAGCACACATTGTTGAAAGGAACTGAAGGAACAAAACACGACAGAACTATAGCGCTCAATAGATGACTTCAAGGACAAAAGTTATTATTATGTTTCTGTTTGTAGGTGCTTATTTTCAAGACGGTTGGATCTGCAATACGAGGACAAATTATGTCAATGCCGAGAAACAGCATGGAATTTTAAAAACCCACTTACACTCAATATCCAGAAACATACTCTTCTGATGCCCTCCGATCCTACTGAGGGCCTCACAGTCGAAGCGGCCCAGGTCAGAAAGCCTTACATTGCTGATGGTTAATACTGACTTTCCGTGGTGGCCACGCACTTCAAAGCGTCCGTCCTGGCTCTGAGGAGACAAAGTGTTAACGTTAAGTGTGTTGTCATGCACATCCCTTGAAACAAATGTATAGTAATACATAGCATGAAGTTTTGGAAAAAAAGAGAAAACAGGTAAGCACAAGAAGAGCAGGCAGTGATACCTGCGTATGTGAGGGGCAACGCAGTGCCCCTATGCGTATATTAGTGAAGGTAAAAGGACAATGCAGGAAGATAAATGGATTGCAGGGTCTGTATATACACAACAGCAATTAGGGAGAGAAACTTGCACTGAGCAACAAAATGCCACAGGCATGTTTACAGAGATATGCTAGTGAATAAACATCACCACAGAATCATGGAGTCAAATGTGATACAGAAATACTTTACCGAATAAATAATTGACCTCAGGCATTATTTTAAGAAAATAATTCAAGTGGAGTTCATATAAACAAGTTCAATACCAAATCAGTATAGTCAGTACAATACACAGTATTGCATTGCATAGTATAACGGTATGCGTGAGAACGTTATGTTCTTTTAAAATGTAAATACATAGTTGCTGAGTTGAAAGAATAAACTGAAAAACAATACATTTCAATTTGAAATTACCCATGAGTTTTTAAATGCACCAGGAAGGAAATATTCCATAATGACACGGGATCGTTAATATGACTCACAAGTCACCTATTGCCACCCTGTTACCTTTGATTTACTGTAGTCAGCTCTTCTCATCTGCTACTGTTTATTCACATTCCTTGATTAACATATTCATTAAGTTCTTTATTACATTCATAAATCTTGAAGAGAAATTATGTTTACACTAAGTGAGGGGGTAGTTGTGGTGTCTCTAGTTATTTAAAACCTGCAACCTTTTAGCCTCCAAGAAAATTCCTTACAGACTGAGTCACTCAGTGGCTATGTTTACATGAAGCCAATATTCAGGTTCCGGTCAATATTCTAGAAGGTGCAGTGGTTCTCTTGCCTGACTTCAGTGTGGGCAACGTAGGTTCAATTCCCACACAGTGGTGGTGTGATTGTGAGAGCGAACGTTTGGCTGTGTACATGTGTGCCCTATGACTGATTGACAACCAGAAGTCTGCTTTTTGGCTAAAGTCAGCTCAGATAGGCCCAAGTGTCCCTGATTGGTGTTGCAAAAATATAGGATTGTTCTTAATACTCCTTTTACATGGTGTCCCCCTGGTAAGAAATTGCATTTATATATTGTGTATATTCAATCTTTCTTTCATGTAAGCTTAGCAATTGATTCATACGAAGGGAAAAAGACGAGGACAATAGGAGTTGGTGAGGTACCAACCATAGACTACTGCACATTGTTTTCATAATGCAAGAAAAGTAAATGGATAGAAATAATAACAAAGCAAAACAAAAAACAACATTAAAATGTCAAAAAGTATCTGTACAGTGTTGTACATATCACCTTTAAGATTTGTTCAGAGCTTCCAGCTATGGATGTTTACTGTTTTGTTATGAGAATACATATTCATGTCTATAAAATTAGAACAAGGCAAGAGTTAGCCAGGGAAAGGTTTTACACTGGCCCTATCTACAATTGTTTTACAGAGTAAGGACAGTGTGTGACTTGCCACGGCCAAACATTGTGCAAACACCTGTTATCGTATTGAAACAGCCTTGGTCTCCAGGTGCATTTTGGCCCCAATTTTTGGACAAAACATTATAGTTTAGTCTTAGCTAAATGGAATTGTACTGCTTAGTGGAAATAAGGCAATGTTTATGGCAGTGTGTAGCTGCACTATGCAAATACGCAGCGTTCCATTTCACATTTAAATCTTTGCAGTGACCTCAGCACACCTCCACACCCACACGATGTTGTCTCTGCTTCATCCTGTTTAGCTTATCGGCACTCATATCACAGCAGACCTGTCTGCCAATGAGTTGCAGTGTCTCACCACTTCACACTATGACTGTTTACTCCGCCAGCTGGGGTCAATGGGATTGGAGGAGCCTGCACGCTCTGAATGCTGAGGATGGAGGGATCGTTGAGGAGAGGAAAGAGAGAGGACACTTTCCAGGAGGGGAGCTTCTGAGTCAGGAAATGACTGGCTAACAACCCCTCGCCCATCTCCCCCTTTCCCCAACTTCCATCCCATTCCTCTATGCCAACTGGTGGGGTGTGTGCGTGGAGACCAAGGCAGCCTCCAAAGCACAGCCTGTTTGATATGCAGCTCAGTGGAAGGCAAGTGGCCAGCACACAAGAGTGAAGAGCAGACACGCACACATTCACAGAGGCTGCATGCATGTTTAGGAAATCACACATGCCCTGTGTACACATGGCCTGCCCTGACAGCACATAGCTTCTTAAAAAGGTACCTAGGTGTAAAGGATTGGCCAAGAAGAGGAGATAGAACACATGGTTCTTACGGAATGTATAAATCATTGGGGAAAGCATCTGACTCGCATATGGGGAGGCTGGGTTGCTTTCATCACCATGCTGGAGACGTATTAGAAATGGCAGATGTAAATGTCAGCATGTCTTGGAACTAACTGTCGTCATCTCATTTCAGATGTCAGCGCCTTTTTTTTTTTTTTTTTTTTACACGCGCTTTTCACTTTTGATTAGTGCACTGCCTCATCCGCGTGACAACAACAACAACATGCATTATACTGACATAACAGTTGTTAAGCCACTGATTAGCAGCAATTGGGTACTTGATGTTGCTCATTTTGAGTTCCAAGAATACTTCAATGGAAGGAAAAGAGAAAAGGCTTACTTAACCCTAGACTGGTCACAACTCAACCATTGGGCATGGTCCAGATAGATAGTCATAAATATTAGCCACCATGTAAGAATGACATGTAAAAAAACGAAATGTCAATTTTCGGCTGGGAGTAACTTAGTAAGCCCCTTTACAATGCCTGAAAGTAAGTGTAGAGTCTAAAATCTAAACCTTACCCTTTCCTACTATGGCATTTAAACAACAAAAACTACGGCACGAGAACTCTATAATACTACAGTATACTGCTCCTGTAATACATTTTCAAACAGCAAGTCTGGGAGGTCATTCTTGCATTGTCAAATAAGTCCCAGGCTTACGCTGTCCTAGGATTTATGCTTTCAATGGGAGTGCATAGACTAGGCACCTGGCCACTATGGCAGGAGGGCTAAAGAATGTTTAATTTGGGGTCACTGGAGCGTGACAATTTCTCAGAGCATCCAAGATACAGTAGCAAGCCGGAATGAGAGAGTGAAAACTGCGTGGAATCAGTAAATAAGTGCTCTTTGGTTCGGGAGAGAAGACAAATGGCATTCCCTACTCAGCCTCAGGATTTGTTGACTGGATTTGCGACCTTTATGTGGGTGTAATTCATAGACAAGCCTAAACTCTAGGCCAGTAGCTCCCGAAAACACCCCCACACTGTGTGACAGTTCAGGTTAGGGATGCATCATTCGGGTCTTCCAGATTTATGTAATTTGCTATATTTCACTGGTTATGAACAATGGTATCATTGTGACTCATTTCATATTTTGTTTATAAAACGAACAAAAATATAGATAAGTTAAAATAAAAATGATTTGTAACAACGCGTTAACATTAAGTTAAGGTTGTAGTGAATAGTTCTAATGCAACAATTGCCAAACTACATTCACAATTTAATCAGCAAACGACAGTCAGGCGGTTGTCGTTGATAAAGAATGCAAACACCATAGAGTGAGTGGAAAGAAAGCATGTGAAGCCCAGAGAGGAATATAGTGAGAGCAAATTGAGAAAGCAACGTCTTGCCATAGACCTAAATGATTGTGCTCATCCATCACACCTCGTGTCCCACATACACGGTTTGTCTTTGTGTGTGTTTAGATGTGTGGGACTCCGGTCGCATTTCCATAATTGCATTTGCAGTTTATTTATCAACCAAAGCGGTACAAGCTAGCATACACATTCATTTATCTCTGTGATGACCTTTTTTTCAGGAAAATGAAAAAATAAAGAGTACTGTAGCTGTTGCATTCTTTAAATAGAGACCTAAGACCTCTGCAAGGCTTGGCAGTACATATGTGCTTGACACTGACAGCAATGCCTTTTAGAATAATTACATTCCCAAGGTAGCCCAGCTGCAGTGAACTCCATTTTTTATTTGGATAGCGGGTCTTAACATAAATACACATAATGTATTAATTTTCTTTGAAATCGCCTGCTTTGTGATTAATCTGAATACAAGGTCATTCTTGCCATTGGCCGTCTGAGTTACGGCAAGCATGTGATTATAAGACTCGCTTGTAAAGAGCAAGGAAAAGGAATCCATTATCAACTTTGTAGATAAAAAACAACAGCATCTGTTTTTTTGACTATTTATGACCAGCAATTGACGTGTAAGGTGGCACTAATTTCAACAATTCATGTATGGCAGCTGGGACCGATTATCACAGCTTTTATGAGGACATATAGCAGTAATCAGGTGGAAATGTTGGCTATTACTTTTAGTATTCAACTACACGATGTGCGCATCACCCAATTACTCAATATAGATGTGAAAGTAATGACATTTTAATGTGCTTTATAAGGACAAAGCAGAAACATGCATATGGATCGTGCTGGGCATTAAGCCGCTGCATAACAGTGGGGAAAAAAAGAACAACTAGAGCTCTAAATGAATGAATTTTGCATGACAATTATTTTGCTTTAAATTTGGAGGGCCAGTAAGTCATACATAATGCGTCAGTATAAAGTCAAAAATTGAGTAACAAGTATATCCCAACTTAATATGGGGGGAAAAAAATGAAATTTTGAGTAAAGAATGGATCAAACAGGTAGCTCTTAGTCAACCCATGTGACCAGAAAATGAATTGGAAGGACGTTAAGATATAATGATGGTAAGAATACGAAAGACATGTATTTTTAGTAGTTCAAATATTATTTTTACGGCAACTATGGAGGAATAAAATGTTTTCTTATGTTGAATGAATTTGCAGCTACAAATAAAACCACTGTTATATTAAAAAATAAAAAAAGCATCTGTTGGTTTCCGCGCCTTTCTGTTTCCCAAATGTTTTAAATGTGTCTGTGTGTGAATGTGAGAACGAGAGCCAATAACTTTTTGCAATGATTGTCAGGTTATGAATGAATACTGTAGTTGCATTAGTTTGCGGCTGGTCGTGGCTTAACAAATATGGTGGGCATGGAGTTCAAGTCTTGAAGTCGGTTCACCAGAGTAGATTAAATTCTATTTCACGAAATGAAAAACTTTTAGTCAAACAAACTGCAAGTTACAAAATCCGCAATTTACAGTTTCTCAAGTCACGAGCCAGCCACTGCTAACTACTACCTTTCTTTATAGAAGGGGGTTTGTAGCAAAATCTGCAACCATTAAATCAACGCAAACAAGCTGTTCTTGTTTGGGGAAGAAGTTTCACCTTCACACTAAAAGTGTCCCTCAATTTTCAACTTCAAAGTGTGGAGTTTCTCTATTTGTCTCTCAGATGGTGCTACTGGGGACCTTGGAAAGGGTATAAAAAATAAAGATCTTGTTGGGCGTAGTTGTACCACACAGCTGTCCTCCATATCAATCAGTTGTTCACTGGATGGATGATCCTTCAAGCCCGAGAAACGTTTTGTAGTGCCATATCGATGTTTTTTTTTACACCTTCTTCAAATCAGGAGTGTTATTCTTTCATCCTCAAAGGAATGTTTTTTTCTTCTTCAAATGCAAATCAACCACTGGCTCTACACTTGAGGAAGACTCTCCTCGATGTTGTGCCAGGCGCTTGTGCAATGGCTCCTTAGTTTTGCTGGTGCACTATACAGTATAGGAATTTCCTCCTCCTTGCGGCACTACGTTGCAATGCATAAACATCGTTGCTGAGCTTGCTCTTGGGACTTTTGGGAGTAAACAATCTTTTTTTTTTTCTTTCAAGGTTTTAAATTTATCGATAAAATAGGCACAGATCCTTGAGTCCTTTTTCTTGTTCTCTAACGGCTTCATTTTCTGCTGGATGTGATGAATAGCCACAGATACTTTGCTCATTGTGTCTTCCATGTTCCAAAGTATGAAACTTTACAGTCCTATTCTTGGGCCTTTCGTACTACCTAGCTTGTTTTCAATTAGAGATGGGAGTCAAAGAGAAGGGCCAGAACAGTCAAGGTGCCATGAGTTATATTTTTTTGAGGGTGACTGTAATCTGGATGATTAAAAACCTACACAGAAAACGTATTGTGGTTGCATTTAAAGATAGATTCACCCGGTGGAAATACTACAGAAGCAAACCATGGATAGAACAATAAATGATGGACACAAGAAAGGGTAATCTTAGGGTCATTTGACACTTTCAAAACACAGGACCAAAGGGGCCTTTTGGCATTTTCTACCTTGTCTCCATCCACAAAAGTCCGCCCATCGCTGGCTCGTCTCCAAGAAATGTCCGGCAGCGGTTCGCCCTCGGCGACGCAGGAGATCATGGCGGCATTGCCCTCCACCGCCGTCACATTCTTCAGTTGCGTGATGTGGGGCTGAACTGGAGAGAAGATGAGAGCGCCAGTCAGAAAGGCGAGATGAACGTGACGCCGGCAGGTTTAAACACACACAGCTGATGCATGACCGAGGTGCTGATCATTTATAAATCACAAGCTTCTGCTTCTGTCAAGTAGAGGAGGAAACCCTCTGGCCGAGTCTCTACAGATTTACAGATAAAACATTTCTATCTTTCGCAAACATTCACCCTGCCTCTGCCGCATTGCACGTTTCCCCTCTAGCCTCTTTCAACGTGCACAAAATTCCGTTTGGAAGTACGGTTCTCTAGCACCTACTGATCCCCTTTTAACAAAACCATGAGTGATATAAGCGTTGCTGGGGGGGGATCACAAGCTCCAGATAAGGACCTCAAAGCAAGCTGGAGAAAAAAAAAAACACTGTACGTAGAAAGCAAGGGCATCGTCAATAAATGATACACAACATTAGCATAACACCAGTTTTCCAACAATGCAGTACATGTGTTCTCATTGAGTAGCAGCAAACCTACACTGCGAAGAGGAAGGAAACTTTTAAGTGTGTTGGACAATCACTCTAGAGATTGCAAAATCTTCCAATACAAGACATCGCAAACACAGACAAAGGAACATCAGCTCCCATGCTGTGAAGGATGACATTGAAAGATGAAATATATCTTGACGGAAGTATATTTGGACAGTCTACACGTCACCTCAACAGGAAGATGTAAGGAGCTATCCTCCTCCATTGCAGTGTCAAACCAGATTTTTCCTGGAAAGACTTCAGAGTTTGTTTTCCATCGATCCAGAATACAATATTTTTGGAGTAAGAGATTGGTGTAGGACAAGTGGACCCAACTGACAATCTGCTTTATAAAATTGGTCCTAAAGGTGTTGAAAATGTTTGGGTGAAGGTCATAGTTCTCCCTTAACTTGCTGATATTGATCTTACTCTGTGCATTGGAAAAAAAATAAAATAAAAATCAAGCGGCAGCGGAAAAAAACCCAAATTGTTCTTACATTCACTTGTCCAAAATGTCTTCATAAGATACATTTTATTATTCTATTTAGCCTCTATTTAACCAGATAGTACCCGTTGAGATGAAGATCCCTCTCAAATGGGAGACCTGGCTCACTAAGGTTGGGTTTCAATACTCGTTCTTTAAATTTAAATTGAGTCTCGTTTTTTAAATTCTTCGGATCAGTTTTAAGGTTTGCTAAACATACATCATTCGGATCTCTGCCTCCTTTAAAGTAGTTATAACATCTTGTTCGCCTCAGCACAGATAATAAAACAATGAAGACGATAAAGATGAAGAGTAATAATACTTCATGAGCTAAAGTCTAAAAAGTCCAAATCTTGGCCAGCTTTTTTTCCCTCAGACGCCCTAATTTTCTTCCATACTAATCATCTTCATTTTCTTTAAAACAGAGCTCAAAATAAAGATCGGAAAAAGAGCATGTTTTTTTTTAAGCAAGCATTTAACATTCTGCGTTTATGCAAGAATATCGCCCAAATAGGACTTTGTCGTATATTAATATTTTGAGCTACTTTGGACAGTCACAAAAGGAATTTGCAAACGTCTTTTTGTTGCCACAAAAATGCTGAATTTAGATCGGATCTCACTACAAAACTTTTTTTTCCCAAAGCAAACATCAGCAAAGCATATTTCCCCAAGCTGAATGACAGAACAATCTGATTTAATACAGTATTATATAATGCTACATTATTTCCACATCAGCCAGCCTAAATGAACTTATTCATGACTATTTGTTTTATTCAAATTAGAAAAAAAAATGTGAATACAATGATGGGATTGTATGGGTTCAGCGGAAATCATGAATAATAAGATTAAACTTGTGTTTTCCTTTCGCTGGCAGACACAGAAAGTTGTCTACATAGTGTAGATGTCTAAGTTGTAGTTGGATATTAAACTTTATTATTAGTGTAAAACATATTCAACTTTAGCTCCAGATAACTAAGGTGTATCGCCCAATGACTGTCCAAAAACCAATTTATTGATAAAGCGCTGTGTCACAAGGCTTCTCCTCAAACATATGTCAGCGGCAAAGATACTGTATTATTACTCTTCTCACTTTTATCAGCTTCATTCCATATCTGTGTTCAGAAGAATAAGCTGTTCTAACAACTTGAAAGGAGGCAGACATCATAAATATGTATTTTTGACAAAGTGCCCGAGCACAATAAGACTCAAACACGCGTAAAAAGAAATAACTTGGACTATGAAATACGTTGATTTAAATGTATCGTGATTGAAACCAAACCTAAGAGGAAAAATATTACCATAACGCAAGTATTAAAATGTGCCCAACCTGATCTCAAATCTTGAATTGATGACCTTTATAGCAATTTTTTTTATCGAACTATAAAATGTAAAAGGTGGACTCTTTGTATTAGTGACTCACCAAACACTTTGAGGAAGAGCTCCCTTTCTTGAGAACCTGCCTTGTTGGTGGCCTTGCAGTAGTAGAATCCTCCATCAACCTGGCGGATGTTGCGGATGGTGAGCATGCTCCGCCCCCCTTCCAGATGACTGAGAATGTACTGATCCGATGGCTGCAGTTGCTGGCCTTTCCTACACAAACACAAAGTAAAATCTCAAATGTGAGCCAATGGAGTGAACGTCTCAGACGAGGCTATTTTTGAACCAAATGAATCATTCATTTGTGAATGGTTAAATACTTTTGTTGTCATCTCATAAACATCTTTGGCACGTGCTACAACTCTGTCACCCAGAGAGATGCTCTTCCTTTTTCTCCAGGCAGTGTGTCAGTGTTGTCAAGGATGACGTGTCTTAGCTCCACTTGGCTGCAGGCTTCAGCCCTTGGCTGTGTTGTGGAATACAGTGTTTCTAATGTTCATCCCACACGTCACGGTGTGAGTCAGGTTCGATTGCCTATTTCCACTTGTTATTTGACTCCTGGGGAAAAGTTTTCTCTCCAATTTTACGAAGAAGAGTTTTTAATACAGCTTTCATATTTCATCTCACGCGTACCAAATGTTAACTGCCCATGTGTGTGTATGTGTGTGTGTATGTGTGTATGTGTGTGTGTGTCTGTATCTGTGTTTGTGCATGAACAAACATTGCAACCAAAATGACAATCAACAGTTCTACAGCAAAGCACACAACTTTGTTTACAGGTTGAAGCTCTTACTGAAAAAGAATAGAATGCGTGAAAACACATTTTTATTCTCGCCTGTTTATTTGATGGCATTGATAAGACACATTCAATCTGGAGCTGGCCCCTGTTTTCTTTTTAAACCTCAGCCGTTGTCCAACTAAATTGAAAAGTGATAAGAGAACCAAGTATAGAATATGCTAATGAACTTCTGTGCTAAGGTCACATGTTGCATTCTAATAAGAGAGGTAGATATCGGAAACTTTGGAAATGTGTGTTGAGGCACACGCACACACACACACACACACACACACACACACACACACACACACACACACACACACACACACACACACACACACACAAACAATGCAACAATGTGGCACTGCCTCCTGTAGGAAGAGTGAGCAAAAATAATTGAGAGTCAGCGGAGGAAACAGCGAAGCCAAGTAATAATAACGTTGGCGAGCCAAAGAGGAAATGAAGAGGGGGCCTCATCTTCGGCACAGGCGGCATGGGACAGGTGGCTCGGTGGATGTCATTATGTTGACTGACAGGCAGTCCATTACCCAAGATGCATGGGGGCAAGGCCAAACGTCCCGCTGACAAGAAATGTAACTGGGAGGCTAAAACGAGTGGTTACTCAGAGGTTAAATTAATAGCATTTGTCAATGCAACGGGAGCTGCGTGATTTGACGTAGTCCGTTCTTTGTGATTTATGAAATGTTGTGCATGATGGATGAAAAAGACATGCAGACAGTTATAGGTAAATAATTGCCAGGTTAACCTTGGTGCAACCTGTTTTGCACAAAAATGAGTACAAGTTCTTTGGGTTATGGTTTGTAATTAAACAGGTTTTGCTGAAGCACATCGTCGCAGTTCGGGGGAAAGCCTCTCAAGTCCAAATCTAGTCAAATTATTTGTATTCACTTCCATTCAATTTAAAATTATGGACATATTGTTGCCTAAAAATTTTTCTTGGCAAGCCTCTTAACGCTTAACATTGACAACATAATTGGAGTTATTTAGTCTGCCCATTCAGATGCAGATCGAGGTATATTTTCCATTTTTTGTTAACATTCATTCACACACTGTTAAAAGTAAAACGACCACCGTAAAAGCTAATGTCGATTAGTTGATACAAAATAGAATTGTTTATCCTCTCAAGTGTCTGCCCTGTATTGTGATCCATTTGTCTTGAGTGTATCCTAATCATTTCTTGGAGACAGTCATTGATTTCAGGTCGTGTATGATGAATTTGAAAGACAGACGTGTCTGGAGTCATCAGAAGTTGCTAGGTGTTAAAAAATGTTTGATGTTTGTCCTTGCCGCTGTGACCTTGGACAGTGTTAAAAGTGAAGATATAATGATTTGGCCCAGAATAAATGGATTAGCAGCATTAATGTGGCACATTAAAAAGCCACAGGCTAGACATGGGGAACCACCAAAGTGAATGACTGATCAATGCTTCGAGGGATGAAATGAAAATATCACTGTTATGGCCCATTGGCATCAAATAATTGGTGCACCACAGGAAACAAGCACCGATTCACTGTTATTAATAGACGCTCAGGTGCAAATAGCGGGGTTTCTAAGAGCTAATTCTCTCATGACGAGGTACAGAGCGGACAGTGTGGAGTCAAATGTTCTTCAGGCACTCATTTTCACGTCCCTGCTCCCGTAGCAGCATGTGCTATTACTGTATAGCTGGCAGAGGGGTGGAATACAAATTCTTCAGCGCTACAAAAGCTAAGCGACTGAATTTTAAGCCAGCAAACCACTTGTTTCACCTCGAGGGAGTATCGACACATTCATGAAGCCGACTACTCGAGCAGAATGGTTTTGCGCACGCACTGTTTGGCATATCTAGAGCTTTGAACGGCAGAGTGATGCTTATTTTTTCTGTTTTGCTAAGAATATAAATTATCTGAGGACTTACCTGTGCCATGAAACTACAGGGTCAGGAGATCCAGAAGTGGTGCATGTGAAGGTGACTGATTCCTGGTAGTCCGCAGTGGCGTTAAATGACTGCTGGGAAACTGATAGAACTGGGGGGACTGTGGACACAAAGAAATACAGAAGGATCAGAAAAAATAATCAGAGTACAGCAAATAAAATACTGGATGTAAAATCTTGGACTTGATTTGGAGGACTGCGTTGTAAAAAATAATTTAAAAAGTGCCAATCCACCAACCGAATTGGATCAACCCAAACCGTGAACATTTTTGATCCATGAATGTGATTTGGAGACCAGCTTTAAGGGGCTCCTAGGTTTTGTCATTTTTACTACAAATAATACAGACAAGAAAAGCTAATGATTTGATTTCAGGTCCACTTTCGTGAGAAGCCGTCATCTTTGGCTGTTCCAAGTCCAGGAGGCAGAGTCATGTTTGTCGCTTTACCCTTCGAGGTTGAGTGAGCTCAGCCTCAAGCTTGGACACACACAACAAGCATGAGAAGATTTCCCGTGCTAAACATGGTGCCAGAGAAAATCAGGAACTTTGAGACTTTTTCAATAGTTGCGATTTTGTGCTTCAGAGAAGCAAGCATCTGTCTGATGTGATAACCATTGATTTCCGAGCAAATCAATTTTTGCACCCAAGTGCTCTCGACTATGCCTTTGTAACACACTCTCTTGAATGAATTAGGCTAAAGCAACCTTGTTAAATAGGGTACACCACTTTAAAAGACCAATTCAACAACTTTTCTTGTGCTCACTTTAGTCACATCCAACACATCCATAGTGCAAATTCGCAAACTGTACTCAATTGATAAGTCGGCACACAGCATCAATATTTGAAAGTAACATTACTATTAAAACTACAAGGAATGAAATATGAAGAAATGCAGTGCTAAACCAAAGCACCAGCCTTGTTATATAGCGGCAAACCATCACTAGTTTGCTGTATTGCAGGCTTTTAACACTGGCAGAAGAGCACTCAAGGGATTGTGGGACCATGTCAGAACAAGCCATTGCACACTCAGAAGTAAAAACATGAGGTTCCACAGTGTTTAAACTTACTTTTAAATGAAATACAGAATGTAACATTCACTCTATGGAAGTATCTTTAAGAAAACATGGTGCTAGTGCCTAACCAACACACAACTTTAGTTTGGTGGAATTTTCTGTTCACTATAACTGGACATCTGGGTGTACCCAAATAATATCTAAAAGTTCTTGCCGTGTCAAAGTAATCAAAATGCTACGTAGTATTGCTTCTAATTTGGGGTTGACCATTTAGGTAAAGCTCGCTTGTCCCAGGTTATATTGTACACACTTGTGTAGTGACTATGATTCTCTTGCCGGAATATAAAGAAAGATTACTTTGATAGACACGGTAAATGGTTTTAAATGACAGCTGAAAAGTGCACAATTGGGAGTACTTGAGGTGCGTGGGACAAGTAACAATGAATTCATTTGGCCCGGAAACATTTGCAAGACATCAGGAAACTGAGAGTATAATGCCCAGATTTCTTTTGGAACAAAAATACACCTGTTCCAATTCTATCATGCAAGTTTTCACCATAATTCGTCTGTTGGATTCCAACTGTCCAGCAAGGGCAGCTGTAGACGATTGAGACGTCCTGGGAGTGAAGCGACCCTAATGTGCCCCCAATGGGTTGGCATTACTCTTACATGGCGGCGACATTATTCGTGTATCAAGATATGCATGAAGGGGTTGAATGTTAACTAATGCAAATTGCTTTGGACTGATTGGATTGCTTTGGGGGATCGTTTTCCAAAAAGCAACCACATTTTCACTTACTTTCTTACACACTGTACCGTATCAATGACATATTCCACTGAATTGATGTTGCCAGTCATCATCTTTTAATTTTAATAAACCCTCTTGAAGGTGCACTAAATTATGTCAAAGACTGAGGCAAGCAACAAGTTTCTAAGCCTGGATTGAACAATCGCTGCTTAGCAGGAACTTTCCTCAATAAATCCCTTGATGAATGTCACATCTGAGCCATGTTTTGGCCTATTGCGCTACATTTTTAATGCGATGGATGAAAGGCTTACAGCAGATTTTCTGTGTGATTCCTGCCCGAGGTGTTCTGGAGCCTATTAACTGTATTGCCCTCAGGTTGATTGGTCTTCCGTGCCAAGACACCAACCCCCTCATCAATGATCCACTGGAGGCTAGTAGCTCCAGTGGGCCACTGCAGCTGCGTTCGAAGAATTCACATGTCAGAAAAACTGCTTCTTATCAACAGAGCCATGAATATTTATGACTCCAAATGGAAGGAGAAAAGTATACTGTAAGCGGCTTCCACCTCACTTTTAGTCTTGTTGTGCATGACTGGGTCCAGCAGTGTCTGTTAACATGGTGCTGAAGTAGTCAAAACTGACACTTCCTCTAGCTCACAGTCAACAAAACAGTTTGACTGAGTGTTGCTACAATCCGAAAGAAAGTGCTAGGATGACATATGCTTATGGTTCAGAGGGAGTTCACACTAATATTTGGAGATTGATATCAAGGCACGCTAGATGTTAGAGTGTTCCACCAGTCTACCACGCATGTATTCCGGCTGTGTGAGGAAACAGCCGAAGAAGGAGGAAATACAAACTACATACAGGAAATTCCAAACCTGCCAGGGTTTGAACCCTCGATTTCAGAAGTGTGAGGCGGATGTGCTAACTACTCGGTCACAGTGCCGCACAAGGCCTAATCAAAGTTTGAAATTAGATATCGGTTGGTTTGATTTTTTCCGCTTGACTTCTCTCAAAACCCTTGAGTTGCTGTCGTGGCTAGATTTATTTTAAAATCCATTTTGATCCCAACATAGGGAAGATGGCCACGAGCTGTGGAGCTCTGGTCGTTATTCTTCTTCTAAGCTCCTCCCCAGGTCTACAGACAAAACTGTGTTTCTGCTTTTTTTCCGCCTTCCATCACTTTGTTTATTTTACATC
Source organism: Stigmatopora nigra (assembly GCF_051989575.1). Taxonomy (NCBI): domain Eukaryota; kingdom Metazoa; phylum Chordata; class Actinopteri; order Syngnathiformes; family Syngnathidae; genus Stigmatopora; species Stigmatopora nigra. The sequence continues at coordinate 13,889,998 of NC_135508.1, forward strand.
CCCAAGCAACAGTGTCCACAGCTGATTGATAAAACCACTTAATGTACCTAAGCCTCCAAGCAATCCACTCCTTCTATTGCTGCTTGTGTATGGTCCTGCCCATGCTGTACAGGCTGTACTTCTCCATAGAATTACACAGAATTAAAGAATTATATTGATCTTAGTTATTTTTATATAGAGTAGCATGTATTTTTGTGTGTGTGATTTGTTTTCAAATGGATTTGGTTGATCTCCAAGAGTACATTCAATATTTTTGACTTCTATTTGTTTTGGCGGTCCGCATCTGGACGATGGTGCGAACTAGTTATGGAACCATACAGCTCTTTGCACCTAATAACTTCTGTAGTCGCAGGCATTATGAGAAATATTGTCTGGTGAGCATCCGAGCGCCGTGTTTTCTTACCTTTGTATTCTACCATTTTATCCCGTTTGGACAAATTTGTCCAAAGATTGAAGAATGTTTGCATATGCACTGGTTTGTTCTCAAGTTCTAGCACTAGCTAGAATTTCAATGTAAAAAAAAATGCATCAAACCAAAAAGGGTCTATATTTCATCAAAATTAAGGGTCCATATTTTGATTCAGACAAAAGATACACAATTATGGACTTTCTTATTGTGAATACAGACGAAGACAATGTGTCACGCTGGACTTGAAGAACATTGTGCGCCAACGATTTACCTTTCATTTAACTCACCATTGACTACCACAGCGATATCCACAAAGTCGATTTCGCCACGAGCCTCCACGCTGGCTTCGCAGCGGTATACGCCCTCGTCCGCCTTGGTCACATTGTGGATCTGCAGGCTGTTGTTTGCTAGAACCTTTAGTCTGCCTGCATCACACCAGATAAAAAAAACAAGGAAACATGACAAAAAAAGGCTAGATAAGATTGTTTATGGAAACTGCAAAATGAAATTGTCACACTACCCTAGCTGTCATTTTTACTTTTGGCACATCTACTAGATAACAACAACAACACAAACACAGATAAACATTGTCATTGTGTTTGCAATAACACTATTATTTTGGAGAAATATGAATGATTAAATTATGTGGGATCAAAAAAAAAAAATGGGACTATAAATACATTCCAAAAATTGGCTGGTAACTGATCCCATGTACCCCGCCTATTGCTGACTGGCATATGCAGCACATCTGTGGCTCTCTAAGAGTCTTTGAAGATGAATGAATATATTATATAATTCATTCATTCCTTTGCTATATAAATCCAATATCCTCACAATGGTTGCGGGGTGCTGGAGCCTAGCCCAGCCAACTACAGACACCAAAGAGGGGAAACTAATTATTTATACGGAAGCATCCTTTCACATATTTTGATCACATAAATATAGTCACATTTTATCCATATTTTAAGGCTTCTTCTGAACTTACTGTGGTGCTTTTCAGTGACTTCTCTGCCCTGGTAGGACCACACAACTTCAGGCACCGGCGAACTGATGACATCGCAGACCACCTCTGCCATCTCGCCATATCGAAACTCCTGAGGTGACTGAATGTCTCGAAAGGTCAGTCTCTCTGCAAGATTAAACAGGTTTTGATAGTTTTCATTGTAAAATCAGACAAAAAGTTAGTGCTCAATTAGAATTAAATAAGATGAAATGAAAATCTTTAGGCACTTTTTTTCTATTCTGGTGCATTATGCGTTTTATTTGACTCGCTAAAAATCAGTACAACCTAACAATTGTATTTTTCCCGAAATGGGTGCAGGAGTGTTTATTCATCAGAAATAGTGGAATAAATAAAAAGAGGACACTAAAATATGTATCCACTGTGTAGATGTATTTTTTTCAGTTCTTTCAACCTGTGTTTCACTTTAAATTGCATTTGGAAGTCAAGGTCTTTTCCAGTAACAAGCTACAAAATTAACAATTTGGAAGTGTTTAGCATGTCCGTATTGTCATAAACATCAAACCACCTCGTATACATACTTCCATATGAATACTACAGCACTTTCTTGAGACTTATCGCTCATGTTCTTCCTCTTATTCGGTGTTAAGAGCACAAAGCCTCATTCAGTTTGTTTCCATCCACATCCTCCATAGCAAAGGAGCCTTAGGGATGGAATAATCCTCTCATGAGCAGCATTAGGCGGCACAGAGACGTGACACTGGCAAGGTGAAATAGCGCAGTTGTCTAGAGACATCAATTTGGTGCTTTTCCATATACAATTGTGCTCTAATGTGCATTCATTTGTTTCCAATAACGATAATCCTCACAAGGGTTGCAGGAGTTACTGGAGCCCATTTTAATATCAACCGGTAGAGCAATGTCACAGGCTCTGTGTGAGGTATACCAGGCCAGGTTTCTTTTCTCGATGCAGGTGCCAGCTTGGGCAGCATAATTAGAACCTGCTGTCATGGAGTTGTCAGATCTTCCTGACAGAATGTTGACACTTTTCCTCTCGCCAGCAATGAATTTCATGTCAAACACTGAGAAATGTCTGGGCCTGCCTGTTGCCTGAGGGGTCTTTGAGTGGCTTGCGGCTAAAGCTTCAGGTAGATATTCATGTAGATGTATACCAAAGGTTGGCAAGAGACTGTTGCCATGGAAGCAGGAGTTAATTTCTTAAGTAGATGTACCACTGATGACAGCATCGTTGGAAAGGATCAAAAATCACACTCGTCAAGCTCCTCCATGCCACTCCGACATTCAAGATCTCCAAAAAAACAAAAAAATCACCATACTGTGGTAACGAGAAAATCTCATAAAACATACCGACCTTTACGCTTGTGAAAGATCCTACTACAACGTGACATTTCCTCTCTTGAACATGGCAAAACGTGTAAAGTCTTGGTTGCCAATACAGCAAAAATGTGGGGCCATATCTATGGTGGTTCTAATGATACTTTCCACACAATGAACCTGTCTGTGTAAATACTGTACAACGCTCCACTTCCACCATTCCTTAGTGCCTCGTAACATTATGTTTTTGCCGGGAAATAGTGCCGGTTCAGCAAGAAAGGTTGGCCTCAGTGGCATATCCTTCATTATGCCTGGCAGGATCAGAGTCCCATTGCGTGGCTCGAAGTCATTATACTTTAATTACAAGACAGAACACACATACACATGCACGGGCAAACATAATCCTCTACACACATAAGATGGTTTCAAAATCTGAAAAACATGCAGCTTTACAGAGCTACAACATGCTTGTTAGATAGCGTAATTAAAGAACATGATATTTAAGTGATGGTCCGAGCAGTAGAGAAAGAAATGCGTGTAATGCTTACGATAAATCTCGAGCACGACAGAGGCTTCCGCCGTGTGACCGTTGGCTTCAGTGGCCTGGCAGCGGTAGATACCGGCATCCTCAACAATGGCATTGTAGATGATGAGCCGGGATCGGGATGTCTCCGTGTGCAGCGCCATTCGCTTGGAGGCCACGATGCGCTCGCCCTGAGGATTGTACCATTCCAGCCTCACTGGCTCGCCAATCGCTTTATCAGGAAACAAAAGTTGGAAAGAAGTGAAGATTGCTTGAAGCAGCATAATTAACCCAGGAACATACTATCTTCCTTGCAGGGCAAATAGAAGGAACAAAGGGTTCCCTATAATTAGCTCATTTTGAATTTGTCAGCGCAGGTCTTTGAATCAATGGCAACTTGTGTAATTTTCGAGATTGGGCTCTCATTTTCAAGAACATTCCACTTGATACCTTTTAATGCACATCAGAGGATAATGATTTTTTTCCTTTTTATTGTGGTTTTCTAATTTCTTTGTGACACTTATTTGAAGAAAGACCAATCGCAAAATTGGCTAAAACCTGGATATAAGAGCCGCAGTAGTTGCAGAAATTGATGCCTTGAGTTACAAGTTTAATTTGTTCTGTGAGCCTGCAGATAACATTCATACTAAACATTTATATGTTAAAATGTACAGAACTTCCATTAAAGTTTAATAACCATGCCGTCATGAACCAAAATTACTGCACAATGCAAGAGTTTGAAATTTTTAAATAAGGGAAAAAGTTATTCCATAATATCCAAATATGGTGAAACTAACTAGATGTTTTCTATTAACATTATGCGTACGGGAAAATTGTGTGGTTGTTTTAAATACTCAGTATTTTGTATGCTCCCAAAATAAACTATAACAGATTGAAATCCATTTTTCCAAACATACATTGCTTGTATTTGAAATCGCCCCTTTCTTATGTTAATGCAGTTCTCTACCACTAGACAGCAAAAATAATTCAACCTTGCATACAAGTCAAAGCAGAAAAATCATTCAAATTACAGCTCACATCTAACAAAATAGAGTATTGTTAACAATGGTTATCGTTTTGGCATGTGGCCATGCTTAGGTGTCTTTGACATTGATGTAGACAATAGAATGCATAAAATCGTATTGCTTTATCCAGAGCCACAAATGGCATTGGTTACAATTGGAGTCTCTCTCCAGTTCTACCCACTGTAGAGATAATGTTAAGGTGTGTGAGAGAAAGCAACAATGTAGCTTTTGTCAAGTAGGAGGTTATCTAGAAGTGAAAATTTCCCCCCCAAAAAATCGTCTATAATAATTTTCTCAGTACTCTAGCTGTTGTGTTCTATTTTTGTTTTAAAAGTCTTTTCCTTAACTACTTTTTTGACACATTTTCCAACAGATAGCATTTAGTAAAAAAATATGTTAAATTTAAACATTTCAAAATAATTCATGTTTGAGCAGCATCACGAGATCATGCAGTTTTGCTCACAGTTCTCACTCGTGCTGTCATGGGAGTAAACATATTTTTCACTCCTCAAAATGGCAAGACTGTTAAAACACAACAAGGAAACTGTTTAACTGAAGTCACACTTGACTAATTCTATATTGGGTTAATGTCACACTCCCTAGACTTAACAGGCTTAAAAAAAAAAAACTCCAATTACATTTTTTTGCATTATGGTTGGTTCCCTAATCGATCTCATTGAGACTGTTTTGTCATTTCATGTCACATCACATCCTCAATGTGTGAACCTGCATATCATTAACAATAAATGTGATGACACAACCAAAGATCTGCCTGAATTGCTTCCAATTTTTTTTTTCTTTTTGCAGGTCTCCAACTGATAAATGTCGCCAAAGCGCTCATGTCATACCTATTAGAATCTTATCACCTTAAACCTGTCAGCCCCAATGTGACAGTTAAATACATATGTTAAAGCTGATGCGGTTTGCGTGGTGACAGGCCATTTAATTCAGATGGTATGACAAGACAGGGATGTTTGCCATGCTGTCTTGTTTTTCACAGCCAACCGAGTTTCTAGCCGTCTCCACGGCAGCAACTTGTGGAAAACACCATCAGATATTTCTTCAACTCTGCCTAAGCTCTGCCTTTATTATTGATTGGAATTCTTTTACACGGCAGCACTCTGACAGCTGACGGTTTGTTTTCGGAAATGGCTGATGAACCCTACAGCTCGACCCTTTTAACAGATATCTACATAAATATGACTCTAATTACAACAATATAAAATTGACTTTTGTACCCATGGAAAGAGCCCAGGTTTTCCTATACACAGTACCAATTTAACCCCATCTCTTTTGCCTGACTAAGTGGCAATGTTCTAGCTAATGTTGTTCTCAGTTGTCTTCAATACAGCTCATACAATAGCAAAGGCGGACATGAAGGCGTTTTACAAGCACGTTCCTCGTGTTTCAGCAGTTGACACTTGTTCTGGCGTGATGCCACTTCAGTAATTGGAGAGGTTACACATGCTATAATGTCAGTTTAACCACCTTCATATCTGTCATGCTCAACCTCGCTTCACTGAACCTGCTTGTTTTACATCACATAAATGCTCTTAAGTGTGTCAAGCTCAATGATTTTATTAAATGATTGGGGTGCTTGTTTTTTCTAAGAGCCGCCATTTTCATCTCTCAACCCCTGGGAAAAGACAAATTATTTTCCACAGTAAGCGGATGGATAAATTAAAATTAGAAATTAGCATCTGGAATTGAATAAATATACATATATGTATATTATTTATAAACATATACGCACGTGTATATACATGCATATATAAGTATATATGCATACATACATACACATGAATTGATGTAGCGGGAGTTTAGTGTATACTATTTTAAAGGCGATGTGTCCAATTGGCAGAATAGTGTGCAAATTTAGTTAGGATGATACTGTGGGTTGAAAAGAGCTTCTTATCGCAAACCTCCAACACTCTTTTCAGGCTATGCTTGTCTGCAGGCTGGCAGAGGAGAAGAGGCAAGCTGCGGGTGGTAGGTCGGACCTGCCAGCACCAGCCTCGCTTGATGAAGGTTTAGGGAGGACAATGGGGGGCAGGACAGACTGGTGGTCAAAATGTCACTCACCATATGGGGAGCATGGAACTGGTGCTTATTATCATTAAAAAAAAAAAAACAGACCCCCACTGTGCCTATATTGCCTGCTTCTAGGTGCTCAGTATATAAACACATGCAGACAACCAAGCATACGCATAACAGTGCAATGCCTACCTGTGCAGGTGAAGAATTTGGACTCTCCAACACTTAATTCCACTTTGTTCAAGGATATGGACACCTGCAGGATGGCTGGAATAGAGAAAGATATAGAAAAGGGGGTGGGGGGAACAGAGAAAGTATTAATTTCAGCTGAGGTGGACATGTGTTGTCCAGCATTCTAATGCATTTACAAGGAGCAATTTTCTGTAAAGTGCCAATCTGACATGTTGTCACCCAGATACGGACCAATTTTGATCAACAATGTTCAACACTGCAGCTCTTCACACAGAGCATGTTAGAAAGATTTACTTGGTATCTGTGACAAGCTTGTCAGTCAGCTCTTCAGTAAATGACACACTTTCAAAGAACACTCATACTATCAGCGAGCACGACTAAACTCGTCCAATCCATACGTCCATACTCTTGGTAGAAGCTTAGAAGTAGCAAATTGTCCAACATCCCCACCAATTTCCTCAGAGGAAAGAAAACCATGTGAATCAGAGTTTATTACACCTGCAACAATGAATTGAGAGCTTATCAATGTCAGGGCATAAAATGGTTGAGTGAACATCGATTCTCCACAGTGAGCAGGAAACCTTGCAGTTGGAGCAGCGCTCTAACAACCGAAAGGGGGTAGAGTGCAAAAGAAGATGGCAACTGCACGGGTAAGCACAAGGAAATAAATAAATGAAGGGTTACAACACTCAGCAGTAACTGAAGCCAAGCTTTTTTTTTGCTATAACAGTCTTGTTGAATTAACACCAGAGTTTTGTTCAATTTTTCTCAAACGTACTTATGCTCCAGCAGTTCAGATGTAGCCTACCTAACAAGTAACAAGGCAATTATAAAGACACATTTATAATCTTAAATAAAACCATTGTATCAATTATTGCTTTGCACAAAGATGCTTATCCTCACAAGATTTGCGGGGGGTGCTGGAGACCATCCACGCAAACTATGGCCACCAAAATTGTTGGCCAGCCATTTGCAGGACACCAGGAGACAGACAATTCATACCTAAGCTATATTTAATGGGATCAACCAGCCATATCTTTGGAATGTGGGACGACTACCCAAAGAAAACCTGAGCAAGCCCAGGTAAAAAAAGGCAAACTCCACAGAGGAAGGTTCAAACCTGGGATTGTTCAATCTGAGAACTGTGAGGCTAATGTGCTAACCAGTTGCCTACCTCCCTGCTTACATTTGACAGAAATTGTCCCAAAATATAGCTAAAAAGCAAACATTCCCTTTTACAGCCACCATTTCTTGAGCTCACTCTTGTATAAACTGACCTGCTGATTGCAACAGTTTCTAGAGGAGAAGATGAAAGCTGTATAAGGCCCTGGTGCCCTTCACTGAGCCCAGGGTGCAGCCAGCATGCTGGCAAAGACGCTGCTCTCCAATAAAGAGCTTAGTTGCAGCCATGAGTACGGGCAACGTATAAAAGCAGTGTGAAGATGTTTATCATAGCAACACGGTTTTGCAGCTCATCCTGTAGTAATTTTGTTTTTGAAAATATACAAGTGGATTGTAAAAATTGAGGAGTGAGGAGGCACTCCAAGTCCAAAACCAAAAGTGTTGTTTTTAATACACAGACACGCTATTCAAGCAGAAACACAAATGCCTTTAAATATACACAAGAATATAAATATGCAGTGTTTTCACGATGATAGTCTTAAAAGTCTTCAGTGTTTTCTAAAATGGACGAATTGCTCAGCGATGTGGAGAATCAAATTTAAAAAAATCAGCAAATGTACGTGAAGCTTGCCATCATTTCATCGGTGTAAACAGGGCTTTCAAAGTTAAGCTGCAAGCAGTTATAGGAGTGATAAATGACTGCTGATGAACCAAGGCTGGCCGGCAGTGATGGCGGAACTTCGCCACAATTTGGGAATGGATCGTGGATGCTTTGGCCAACATGTCTGCTCGTATTGTTGTTTGAGCTTTGGCATCAATTATGAGAAGCTGGACAGTGACAAGTATGACAATGAGAGGGACCCTGGCTGGCAGATATTCAGAAACCAAGAATGGGTTTGTGCATAATTGATCAAAGAGTAACGTGAGAAAATTGTTAACTACAGTACTCCAAGAAAGCACAACTAAACCCTGATTTGTTCCCGCTGTCTTGTAAAAACAAAGTGTGCGTGCTTGCCACCGTATGTTGCGCCAATAAAACAGAGCGCCTTGTTTATTCATTGGTTTTCAACACTGCTTATCCTTGTAGTCACAGGGTGCTGGAGCCTGTCCTCTCTAACATCAGTGAAAGGTGGACTATACCCTAAACTGGTCGTAGGGCACACATAGCCACAGATAACACACACAATCATACCACCACGAGTGTGAATCGAGTGTGAACGTGTGAAGCCTGCACTAAAGTCAGACGGAAAAAAACACAGCCCCAATGCGTGGGCAGAAGAACCCCTGTATTTGTTAATCACAGAAATTGCACCCACAACTGTGACTGTGCCTTTAAAAACAGTGTGCCTGATGGTCCTGAAAACACGGTAATCATATAGTACACATCTATCCTGTGTTTTTTGAAATCTCAGCTCAATAGTAATGCTCGCTTTAAAGATTTCACTCTTGTTGACGCTTTTTTAATGATGGAATTTGTGGCTCATCACAGTGGCTGAGTGTGCACTTCACGCAGTCAGTTAATGAAATGAGCCTCGAGGTTTCAGTCTATGAAAGTTCATCATCCTCTGAGTCATCTGGAGTGGAATTAAAACTTTTTGTGTTTAATTTGTTAAATTACTCAAAACCTCATCAACATTATTACGTACAGTAAATGTCTCATCTCATCTCATTTTGAACCTAGAACCTCAGAGCTGTGAGGCCGACACGCTAACCACTACCGCCCTACAGTTAATGTGTCAGTGTTTTTAGTTTCATCCACATTTAGATTCCTTAGTTTCACTGCTACGACAGTTTGTTTTTCTCAGAAATATTGGCTGGCTTTTATCATCACTGTTTTGCTTTTTCTTTTTCCATTTGGAGTTTTAACTGTCACTAATATTCAAAAACAGATGAAGGAACACATCTTATGGGAAAACTTCAAGTGACAGCAGAGATGGTGAGGAACAAACATCATTGGTGAGATGTGAAGCGACATATTAATAAAATCAAAAAAGCTCCCGGATGTAATAATGTTGATCCCTAATCACTGAGAAAAATGTGACATATTACTACTACAAAGTATTTTTCCTAATTTCACTGCCAGCTCCCATTGCTGCTTTTTTTTGTCTGCATTTGATTGACCTGGCAAACATCAGATTATTTGTTTTATTTTTAGTCGTTTTAATTTTTTGGTAACCATTAAAATCAGGCAATATTGGAGACAAAGTGTGTTTTTTGTTGAGTGAAGTTATTCTCATGTCACTTTAGGAGGCTGCAAGATAATGAGAGTGATTTTCCTAATAGACCATTCTGTCAGAGAATCGAACCTGAAACAATGGGCCACGTTAAGGGCTCAATGGCTGTCAGAGGGCCGTGCAATCAGCCGTTAAAAATGAAACAAAGAGAGGAGAAATTCAACTATGACATTTCAATTGCTTGCATGGACTTCTCGATGTCGAAGGAAATTGGAGCGATTGAGAAGATGGGAACTTTTCACCCCACCACACACATACTGTATGCTGCTTTATCCCCGCTCACATTTTTCCAGATTCAGCTGAAAGTATAAAGTCACATCAGAAAAATCCAATTTGCCTGGATATTGTGTTAATATATATAGAAACGTAAGAAGCCTGCAGGTGCGCAATAATGCCTTCGCCCCAAATCTCTAAATTTAAGAATGTTGCTATTTTTGTAGCCTGGCCGTCACCTTGTATTTCTCCAAGGAAGAAAAACCAACCGTACCTAATCTAATAGTTATGTCCTTTTTTTTTTAATGCCGTTCCATGACCACTTCTTTTTCTTACTATTTACACTCTTGGCTAAAAATACAAAAACCTGAAGGAGGAGACAGTCTGCCATTGGAACAAATTAGTCATGGGTCAATTATGCCAAGTAACTGAGTAAAACCGAAGCGTGGCTCATTGGCATGATAAAAAGCCTAAAGGCGAGCTCAAGAAATCCAATCTTTGCGCTTGATGCAGCCAAACTACACATTAACCAGACACTCAGAAAAAAAGAAGAAAAAAATACATACTTGGTGGCTCGCTTCTGCCCATTGACCAATTTGATATATACTATACTATAGTCTGGATATGCTTTTAAGACTGCACATACAATGTATTGTACTTGCAATTTTATTGAACTGTAAAAAGATATTGTGACGATAAAGGCAGAAGCGGCTCGCTTCCGTAGAAGTGCGGAAGAAATGAAAAGCATAACTGCTTGTCGTTCATTTTAAATATATATCCAATGGAGTCACTACCAACAATGAATATAATCATCCCTATTTCATCCACAGGTGCAATTACAGATATAATATTAATATCATAAAAATATAATGATATTTTTCAGATTATATATATATATATATATATATATATATATATATATATATATATGTATATATATATATATATATATGTATATATATATATATATATATATATGTATATATATATATATATATATATATATATATATATATATATATATGTATATATGTATATATATATGTATATATATATGTATATATATATGTATATATATATGTATATATATATATATATATATATATATATATATATATATATATATATATATATATATATATATATATATATATATATATATATATATATATATATATATATATATATATATATATATATATATATATATATATATATATATATATATATATATATATATATATATATATATATATATATATATATATATATATATATATATATATATATATATATATATATATATATATATATATATATATATATATATATATATATATATATATATATATATATATATATATATATATATATATATATATATATATATATATATATATATATATATATATATATATATATATATATATATATATATATATATATATATATATATATATATATATATATATATATATATATATATATATATATATATATATATATATATATATATATATATATATATATATATAATTATTTTCTTTTGATTGGGGCAATTTGCAAGTTACTATAACCAGAGCTCACACGCAACGCAGCAAGAGCATTGAGTCCAATTTATTCACGTTGCCCGTTGAGTGGCGAACATTTATTTTCTCGCCAACTTCAAAATCAAACCCAAAACATAGCCGTGCTGAAATTCTAATGCTCAAAGACCGATGGGAGTTTTGAAATAGAAGACAAGAATAATATAAAAAGGAACATGAAAGGATATATTTCCCTCCACAGTAATGGGAGGGCCGCAGAAAATGATGATCTTTTGCTTAGTTCTCAATCCTGACAGACGCATAGACATGGGAAGTAATTGCTTCAGATAGCACAGTGTTTGCTTCTCCTGTTGACAAAACTACTACATTAAGTATTGATATATAATTTAGCTTCCTCTGAGCACAAAATCTACTAAACTCTTTGCTCATCCTTGGTAAGCAACTGTTTTCCATTTAGTAGCAGGCCTAATAGACTCACTTTGACAATTCTGCCTTTAAAAACAGTCCCAAAATGTACTAAAAAATGTGACTTTGGTAATCATGACCGTGCAACAATGTCTTGAAGTTAAGTAGTTAATGGAATTTCACACAGTTCTAATAAAGTACAAAATAGTTGTCTTTTTGCTGGATCTTGAACTTGCTGTGCTTTGCTACTTTTTGAGGACTAAAAATGCAAAGTGGCCAACGCATTATTTTATGGGTCACATCCTGCCGGTGGCGATAACATTGCCATTATCTAATCACCGCAGAATACTTCAGACACAAAGTGGAGGTCAGCAGTTGTAGTCCAGCCTGGGAAAGAAGCTCTGAGGCAAAAAGGGATAAATGTTTTGGTCTTGCTAGCAAACAATGAGAGGTCAGGTCTTAGCTGTATGTTAATTGGGAAGGTACATCCCATAATAGAACCATATTCATAGCTGCAGGTTTCAGGTTGAACTATGCCCATTTACTCATACTTCTAAAATTGTTTTTTTTTATTTAAAAAAATATATTTGTTTGACCCTTATGTTTAAAAATGTACTGCTTTCAAGAAAATACATCTCTTTTTAAAGGTTCTAGAAAATTTTGATATTATTTTTTAGACTTTTTAGACTCAGAATTAACAAAAACAGTCATTGTACAACAGATAAACGTGGCAGTAGTGCTTATGCATTTCCAAAACCAGACCGCCATCTATCAGCGTTGGATAAATAGCATGGCAGCAAACAACAGCAATATCACAGTTTGCAGAATGTCAAGTTCTATTATTAGCTCCAAACAAAAAGGGGATGGAACACAACTGGAAAATAATTTCAATGTGGGAGTAATGGTGGTGGTAATGGTTGGTGGTGGAAGAAAAAAGCTAACTGTGGCTGTAGACTCGCCCCGAAAATTTCAGTGACCTTCGCTTGTTTGTGGAATTGACCTTAACATAATCACTTTTCTTCAGCAAGGAATGTCAGTTGCCTCATCCTACTGCGATTTATTGCAAGCGGAAGGTTTTTCAAGTCGCCACTCAGGCTGTTGCTGCTGTATTTTTCTTCCATTATATACATATTTTTTTAAATATTATGAACAGATGACAACTTTGAAAATTATAAAACTGAAATTCTTGCATCTGAATGAATATTTAAAGTGATAAGATTCTAATACTGGCGAGCGAGTGGTTAGTGTGTCGGCCTCACAGTACTGGGGTTGAGGGTTTGATCCCAGGTGGGTCCTCACTGTGTGGATTTCGCAGTTTCTCCCCGGGTTTGGGTGGGATTTCTCCGGGTACTTTGGTTTCCTCCCCATATCTCATAAACATGCAGTTTAGACTGTTTGAGCACTCCAAACTGGGCTTAGCTATGAGTATGATTGGTTGTTTATCTCATTGCACCTTTTGATTGGTTGGCCACCAATTCGGGGTGTTCCCTGCATGGTGCCAGAAATCAGCTGGGATAAGCTTCAGCACCCCCAGCGACCCTTGAGAGGATAATTGTTGGAAAAAATGAATGAATATATTTGTATGGGGAGATCATCCTAGTTTTGAGGTCGAAGCTTCAAATCTATTCCTGCGCCGTTTCTATTCCCAGAGCACAATTTATGATTCTTTGTATCAGGGCTGAATAATTAACTGCTGTCTTATTGTGGGTGTAGGTCCCGAGTTAGCCCGTCAAGGGCAAACGCGCACAGGCTACAGCTTGTTAGTGTGCTGGGGGACACTCTTGCTTGCGATTGTTATTTTTTTTCCACCAACATAATGAAAGGTGATACAATTTGTTTCACCATTGTCTTGACAGCGAAAATGAGGTGGACAAACTAATGCTAAATTTAGGGTATGAAGGCTCTATTCTTTATTAATGACACAGCTGCGCACCGGTGTAAAAATCGGTACTTCCTGTCTTTTATGAATGCGCAAGCTTTGCTGAACTAGTTTGGGAATTATAATTGTAGGCCAGTGCATCATTTCTTCCGAAAATTTGCATTTTACATATAAAGAGATGCCAAATACTAGGAATTTTCCAGAGTTTACTAGGCCCCATGAAAACTTTTTGGAGGTCAAAAGCTGAAAAAAAGCACAGTAAAAATATTCATCTGCACTTGTCTTTTGTTTTCATTCGAACAGCTGCTTTGCAGAGAGTGATTATTTCTTATGGGAGCACCTGACAGACTCTAAACATTTTTTTTTTGTTTCTATTTCTATTTTCAAAACGTTTTTTTGTTTCTATTTCTATTTTCAAAACGTTTTTTTGTTTCTATTTCTATTTTCAAAACGTTTTTTTTTTGGCATTCAGTGCATTTTTGCTATTTAGGCCTATCATGGGACTGTTTTATTTTTCTCTAAAAATGTGCATAAGGCAGTCTAAGGGTTAAAGTTCTACATTTCCCTTTTTTTCCAAAGACATCTTGTCTACTGCAGACTCTTGCTCACTTTTTGACAGAAGCCACCACCAACTGTCCTAACAATCCGGCCAACCAGGGCTGCCTGATGCCAGCTCCGGGTGCAATCATCTCATATCACGCCAGAGAAAACTGTTAACTCCACTAAATCTCCCGAACTGATACAAATTATCAAAGGATCCAAATCAAACTAAAACATAAAAAACTCCAATTCTTTTTCATCCTCTGTACCAAAAAGTCCCACATCAAATTTTCACAAAAAACATCTTTATTTCCTGAAGCTTTCAAAAGGCTTAATGAATGCATAACATGAACAGCATTACAACAGTGAGTTTGAAAGCCTTCTAAATATTAAGTAAAAGCTCCAGTGACCATAGAAATGAATCTTGGGCATCACAAGGATATTTCAAACAGTCCATTTTGATTACAATTTGTGCATTTTATGCATGAAATGTTGCGTGTGAACTTGTTTTGCATCTACACTCATAAATCACAAATGAAAGAATGCAGATTTGTGGCTGCCTGTTCTACGTAATTAGAAGAAAGAGATGCTAGAGTCTGAAGTTAAATTACTTGCGTATTAATACGGCAAAGTGAAACTAAATGTTGCATACGCATTTAAGGAAGCATCTGTCGCCATATTTACGTGCCAACTCTCCTTCACGTCTGATGGATGACAGAAATGTCTATGTTTCCACGGATGAAAATTGCAAGTTTAAAGTTTCATGGACAAATTATCCTTATTTAGTAACCTTGAATGCTGTCCATATTATTTATGAACTACATACCAACATGAACTTTAATATTTACACTATCGCAAACTATCCGAATAATAAACATGTTGCCAAAGGGAGGAAAATAAACCAGATAGTGAGCATTATGGCCTTTGTTAAGGCAACATTTTCTATTCAGCTTTGTATAAGAGCTCATTAGTCAATGCGGGTGTGCCTAATGGAGTGACACCACTGGGGGGGGGGGGGGGGGGGGGTAAATAATAGAAATAAATAAAATACAACCACACGCAAGCAGCACACATGAGCGTTAATATCCTCGAGTTGTATAATTGTCACTGCGTCAACTCAAAAGACAACATATCCCCTGGCTGTATAATTAGCATATTCATTATTTAACTAGGGAACAGCTGGCTAATTGGCAAATGAAATGCTCTCAATAATGTTCACGGGAGAAGCAGAATTTGATTAAACTGAATCTGGGGAAAGTGCAACAGAAGTTATGAATATACAGTACTAAATAGATAAAATGAAGAACTTTTAGACAACTGTCAGGCTATTTGTTTTGATACTCGTGTGCCTTTTCTACTTGCTTGAAAATAAGGTGATTCAAAGTCACCAAAAATGCAACACTTTACAGTCCATCTCTGCAAAGTCACTTAGAAGACAAAAAGGCTAGTAAAACCCAGACCAGGTGGTTATAATAGAAAGCTAAAAGCAAGTGACTCATGTCTAAATTAGAAAGGAGGGAATGTAAAACAGCTCCACAGTTTCCATTTCTGCACCCTACAAGTTAATGGCCAAAGCTCCTGCCATTTATTGCTCTTTGTCACATCCTGTTCAAGCAAATTAAATGTTGATATGTTTGTGGCCATTTCCCAGAAAAGGCCAGCTTTCATTTTAATGCGTTGCCTCAAAGAGAGATGACTCAAACCTGCCCCCAACCAGTGCGTCTCCAGCACCCCGTGACCATGAACAAGTTAAGCAGTGTAAAAAATAAATGGATCGCCTGTTGAAAGAAATATTCATTTTCTCGAAATATTCAAAAGTTATTACTGGGTCTAGTGAGCCTGCATGATTTAAAGAAAAAATATGGACACTTTTCTGTTCTTTTTTTATATAAAAAATATTTCAGATGGAATATTCTATCCGTAGCAAGTCTAGCCCTACTTGAACAGCTGTAACAATTGTTTCATGAAAAACTGTCAGATGTTATGAACTACATTAATACAAATATAGCTCCCCCACATTGAGACAGAAAATATTTTTTATTCCGTTTTCACTTGTTAATAAGCTGCAGATTCTCCATATAATTATCAACACAGACTTTATTTATTCATACTGTTATTCTGTCATGGTTGCC
This sequence comes from Stigmatopora nigra, assembly GCF_051989575.1. Classification (NCBI taxonomy): domain Eukaryota; kingdom Metazoa; phylum Chordata; class Actinopteri; order Syngnathiformes; family Syngnathidae; genus Stigmatopora; species Stigmatopora nigra. The sequence goes on from NC_135508.1 coordinate 13,906,549, forward strand.
TGCATTGTGTGAATTACCCAACCCGTCTTTTTTTTAAGTTTAGTATTTTGTAAACATGTATCCTGAAGGTGATTTATCTCAGTTTTTTTCCTCCAGTCTTTCAATATTGTTGGATACGATTCTTCCATTGCTAGGGGAAAGAAAAAAATTCCCCTGTCATTTTGCACTAATGCATTACTTCTGTGAAGCACACATGCTATCTCACAACATCAGAAAGCACCTGATGAGGAACTATTTGAAATTAACTTGCAGTGTTTTTTTTCTAATAAGTGGAGTTCCAAACAAATGCCAGAAACAGAAATATCCACTCACCTGCTTAACGACAAGTAAAATAAATTTGACTAGATCCAAGAAAACAACTTAAAAAAAAAAAAAAAATGTAAATCACACTTCACTTCCCAAAGAAAAGTATGCTTCCTTTTCAAGGACACTGTTTCACAATTGAACTATATAAATATTTATTAATGTGGTTGTACTGGTATTGAACTGATGGAAAAGTATTTGGAAATGCTTCTCAGTATAAGGAAGTGTTTGCAAAATTAACACATTCTTCAACGTGTCAAAAAAAAACTAAGCATTGCAATGTGTGTAGAGGCACACATCTTGAATTTAATTAATTAGGTTGCAGTATAATGTAGTCACTGAGCGTGATGCAGGCTTCTTGTTTTTATGATTTCCAATTGATTTTAGAACATTTTTTTCTCATCGTCTCTACCACCTCCATCTATTTAAGATTCATTTTGTTTCCATAGAAACTGGGTTTATTCCCACGTATTCAGGTCTCACAGCAGCCTAGTTGGGAGACTTCAGAAAAGACAACGCCTCATCTCGGTGAAGGGGTCGGATGTTTTTTTTTCATCGAGAGAAAAGCATCCATCAAATACTGGGAGCAGACTGTAACTACGAGCTTGACAACATGTACGATTACGTAAATCCACAGCTGGATTAGAAGCAGAAGTTGCCATCTGGTGGTGGCATCAACAGTGGTTTCAGTGTCACAGATTGATGGAGGTTAAAATATACAGTAACACTGGCAAATTTGGGAGATGCTAATTAAAACCAATCCTTAGCCTCAGGGACCAGGAAAAAGCATATATTCATATTAATCAAGCTGACGCTGAAAATTGATGGCTTTAGAAACAAGCTTCCAAATAAGAATGGGTTTTTATGGTAATTTTGCCACTATAAGTTGATTCAATTATAATGTTTGCTAGTTCTTCTAAGAACATGGATGAGGGAACTCATTTAATTAACAATCTTATTTACAGCGTGAGCTCCGTGGTCTGCATTCTAAAAGTACAGTTGTGCAAAGGAAAGCCAGCAGACCAGAAGGGAGAAGCACAATTAATACATTTTTAATGGAAGTGACAAGACACAGACTGATGCATTCAATAAGCATTTTGTGATGAAAGTAAGGCGGAAGCAGACAGGAGACTTGATTATTGTTTAAAACTTTACCTCAGTCTCTTACTTTGTATTATTCATTGAAAAATAATAGACAGATTCGCACACAAACACACACACACACACACACACACACACACACACATAGAAAAAGGAAGACATCTGTTTAGTGATGGTTTGTCTTGCTAAAGGTCTCAAAAGCAAATTGGAATTGAGTCGGTAGTGGTGTGATTGTTCAAGTGAACCTGCTAAAGTCTGAAGCTCAAGCCAACTCATTAGCAAATGATCCACTTTCATCCCCATGAACAGTCAATACGTAGGAGGATGCTTGACAATGCCGTATTTAAGATTCAGTGAAGTATTGTAAATGAGATTTGTCTCGCAGTGCAAATGTTCTGATGTACACTTCTGGCAATATTGCAGCGTAACAAATCAATCTCATTCTGGTCAAGCTTGTGCAGGCTTTGTCACATTAAAAAGAAAATTCAAGTACAAAATAGTCCAGCAGCCTTTTACCCAAACGCATACTGTTAACACATTGACCCGTTCCAATTCAGTGTGTATTAAAATGAATAACAACCGCGTTTCGCAAATTTGCTTTGATCAAGACTAAGTATCGACCTTCTCAAAAAAGAAAATTCAGCTGCGTGGCACACTCTGTTTCATCATCTGTTAATATTATTCCATATCACAAAAAGGATGAAGAGAGATATGCACTAAATGGAGTACAACGAGGGGTGGGGGCACTTTCACATAATTCAGAGCGATTATGATATTATTATGGATCTCAGTTAGTCAGAAAGATTTGAAAGGATTACTAATGAATATGTCTGCGTGATGCAGTCAGGAAATCCTGACTGCTACATTGTGGAAAAATGCTGAAAAGGTTACAAACTGACATTGACGCGTTTGGGTAAGACAATTTTGGTGAAGCACAATACACTGTATTGATGGAGAAGGCATTACAATGTGGCAAATGTGCTCAAAGTAGCGGTATAAAGACAGTGAACCGTTTTCCTTTCATCTATTTTTACCAGTCAGGATTGGATCAAAAAAATCGAAAGGCCCCCATTAACCTTATTTACATTCACAGTTCAATATATAGTCCATTCATGAATTTATTTAGTGTGCTAGAATTCAAGTGGCAGCGTCTAATAAGCTTCCAATTAGTGGGTTCAAGGCCATTTAAACAAATACCAATTTGAATATTAAAGGGCAGATGGCATGCAAATGTAACCTTTTTTGAGCTTTTAATCATTTGTTGATTCCCTGGCTGAAGACACACTGCGGTTTTCTGAGTCGTTCACCTATGTTTGAGAAATCAGCGAATGCTGAAACACTTGGTGGTACCTCCACCTCTTTCCCTCTAACCAGTTCTTTGATCGAATGCACGCACACTCCATCCTTGACTACTGCACGTAATAACACATCTTAGATAATAAAACTTTGTGATTGGGAAAGTCGGATGAAACATTTTCAAAGGATGCTTATTGAGAAGTGTCTGGACTCTAAAACCTGAAAGTGAGAAACCTACATAGCGGAAGAGCGAAAGATATTTGAAAATATTCACAAATCATCTGAATTGTTACTTGAATGTTCTCTAGAAGGATACTATATGCCTTAAAAAATAGGTCATATTGCTTCTTTAAGAGAGGGAAACAGAGCACCAGCTGTAGGCAAAGCGCGCGTGTGAAAATGCAGGTTTCCCAAGCCTGTATGTTTGCTTGCATTAGGAATATTTACACAGATGGAATTGAATCGCTCCTGCCAATCAGCATTGTATGAGGTGAGAATAGGGTGAACCACTAGGGTGCAGCAACAATGGCTAATGCCGCACTGAAGTGCACACACTCCCAGTATTGTGTCCTACTTCAGTATCCCTCGAGCAAACACCACTCTGCCGCTCTGACCGAGGTCCACACTCTGGGAATGCCATTTCCAATTCAGTCCTCTCATTATGCACCAGAACCTGGGACTCGGGTCCTAGATCCACACAACAAACCAGCCTCCGAGTGCTCATTATCTATAGTGTTGCACCGATAGCACTGTCGGATTGGACAGGCTAGCCAGCCAGGTTCAATAGATGTCAGGGGGTGAGAATTCATTAGAGCAGTGGTCTCCAAACTATTCCACAAAGGGCTGCAGTGGGTACGGGTTTTCATTCCAACCCAGAAGGAGGACACCTTTTCACCAATCTGGTGTCCTACAAGTGCAATCAGTGGATTGCAGTCAGGTGCTTCTTGTTTTCTGCTGAAATCTCATTGGTCAAACTGTCCATGCCGGATTGGTTAGAACAAAAACATGCACCCGCACCCCTGCAGTAGAGCCTAGTGGTGCCACTAAATCTGAGGTGGCAAACTACGACTCATACTTGGTGTGAAAGCAAGAATTTATAACAGGGAGTGTTTTTATGCTCTTGTGTGATGTGGGCATGCGAGCAGCTGTAAACACTGGGCTCTCTTAAACTGGAGGCGCATCCAGATAACAGCGCCGTTAGCTGGCAAGTTATCTGGGCTGAAGCAGAGGTGATGTATGCACCGCAAACACAGATGACTGTCCCATGGTTGTAGCCCTGTACACCACTCTGACTCTCTCTTTGACTGCTTCTGTCTTTACTGATCTGATCTGCTGTTGAAATAAAAGATGGTGTGCAGTAAACACTGGGAAGCGTGCAGATGTCTCAGATGGATCAAGCAGCAAGTAATCTCTAGTCCCCGAGCACCTCATCGTAAACACTGATAGTGGAATCAAGACATATTACGCTGACCTTCAAAACTCCTAAAACACACACAATTGTTTGCCGTTTAAATCGGGGGGTGCTCAAGTGCCTCTTAACAACACCCCATGGAGCACTTAGACAAAGTGCTTCTGGCTGGCATGCGAAGACATCTTTCTTAAACATCACTCTTTAGATTTTATGTAAAGTTTTCTTCCTGACATCCGTTAATTTGCGGAGTCTGTCAATGGAGAGTGCATGGGTGTTTGCTTTTGTTTATCCATATAGAAGTGCAGTCGTATAGTTTTGCACTTCGGGCCACCATCATAAAACCCAGTATTAGAGATGCTTGGGCGACTTCTTAGTAAGGTTTGTAAATAAATGAGAAGTTTTAAAACTGTAAATGGGAGGCACGGTGGAACTGTGGTTAGTACGTCAAGGGTTCCGACCTAACTGTGTGAAGTTTGCATGCTCTCCCTGTGCCTGCATGGATTTCTTACTTCCATTCCTCAAAAACATGCATGGTAGGCTAATTGATCACTCAAAATTGTACTTTAGTATGTGTGTGTGCGTACCTGGTTTGAATTACATTGGTTAATTTGTTTCCAAGTCATTGCAAAATTCGAATCTAGGACGTCAATACCCAAAATCTGATCATCTTTTCCTGTCATATTCCAGCCATTTTGATAGTTTTTTCATAGTCCCATTATTGATTCTTGAATTATCTTTTACATCATGTTCACCTTCCGCATGTTTCACCACCCGGCATAGGTAAAATAAAAATAGCTTGTTTAATTAAGTCATATGGTCCTTCAGATAGACTCACCTGTAAAAGAAACTTATCTGGGATTTATGCGATTTGAACCCAATATATATAAATTTGGAAAAGTATATGTGAAGGCAAAGGAAGGTATATTCTCCCTTATTACATGCAGCCTTGGCCTGTGGTTAGTGGATTTATGTTACTTATCAGCTTAAACAAAGCTTTTGGAAACATTTTACTTACCTCTTCACCACGATCTTTCTCTACTGTTGGGGCCACCTTCATCGATTTGTAAAAAGCGATTCACAAACTGTCTCCTTTCTTTTGAATTCCATTTGAGCAATAGCTACAAGGGCTGGAATCTTGCCCGCAGGCTGAACTCTATGGATAGACTACATTGTTTTGTGCTTTACTTCTTCCTCATTGGGTAGGGAAGAAGGCACATCACCCAATTGTCCAAAAAAGTAGTCCGCAAAAGAATTCTGCATGAAGAATATCTTTTGTGGCTGTTTTACATGAGTCCACCTCATACTTTCTTGCAATATTGATCAAAGATACAGCAGTGAGTGAATGGTGCTTCTTTTTAATGGGGCAGTTCTTTAAAAAAAAAGCTCTGGTAGTGAGCTGCTACAAGGTTATTTCATCAGTTTTAACACAGAAATCTGCACACTTGCAAGGGGACACAGTGGAGAGTAATTGGGTGACTGCCCTTGCTCCACAAACAATTAACACATTTCTGCAATGTGAAATTCTAGAATTGATAGCAAGTAGAGAATTAGAATCTGGAAAAAAATATAGAAAATAAGAGCCTTGCCTGTGGTCTGACATTTTTAGATGGCCATCGTAGGTCTCAAGACGCCACTTTTGTGCATTTCATAACAAAGCTACAAGCCTTGTGTACAAAATGCAATGTAACACCCAGCACACTTATTGCAAGTGTTACATATCCATCTCTTTGTTCTGTTGTTCTGTTGTTCTGTTCTATCTTTGTTGGGGACTATAAGTAATGCAAAGTCCACTTTCAACGTACGGAATATAAATTTTAGGTACTGATAGCTATTTCACTGAAAATTTAATTAGAGATTCGCTAAATACTTCAGCACTACTGATTTTCTGATACTCCAATCAAGCTAAAAAAATTCAATCATTTTCCAAACAGATAGAAGTTGGTGATTTTTGTATTGTTTGTTTCTTTTTGGGAATACATTTACGAATTTAATTGGGGTACTTGAGGCGGCCATCACAGAAAGAGAAGACGTAATATTACAGAGGCAAACAATGAAATTAAAAAGAAAGAGCATTTTGGAGAACCGCTGATGAATCACACGCTACTGATGTCGTTTTGACCTTGATTAGAGATGCTAACCCCGCTGACCATCAACTCCCAGCCGTGCCTTCTGCTTCGGCAAGTCATTAAGTGAAAGATCTAAAAGCTGTAAGACTGTGTAAAAAAGATAGGAGCAGACGGAATGGGACTGAAAGTCCTTGAAAAGGAGTAGAGCGCCTTAAAGTCACAATTTGAGAAACAGGAATTTGAACACATTATCCACGATTATAATCCGTGCAGCATTTAAACCGAGCATTGAGCAACCTCAGAGTTGAGATAAAAAAAAGTATTTTTCGATGCTAATATGTACAATGTACGAGTTACCACTAGAAAAAAAAATACTTTTGAATGAATGCTTATCTTGAAAAAGATACGCCTTTGATTCAATTGGCTAAGTGCGAGCACTGAGGGAACTTAGTGTCACCGGAGAGTTGTTAAACATGGGGTCACACTTCAAAATGCGGTAGTATATTTCAATAACTTCACCATTTAGTAGTGCTTGCTTGCTTGCTTGCTTGCTGTCAACTCAAAAGAAAAAGAGCTTGCTCGCATGTGGAAATGCGAGCAAAATAAGAGTTCCCAATACTGAAAAGACAACCTATAACCCTTTCTATTAGCTGTTTAAATGGGTCAAGAAGAGAAGGTGAAAAGTGATTTTTTTTGCTCTTCCAGTTTAAATCTTTGCACTTCTGGTTTTGGTGCCATTATGTACTCTGTTTTTATTGAAACATACGGCGTCTGGTGGGACCGGTGACCCCTTCGCCCCCCTCCCCCCTTCGTCGTTTAATTAGTGTCTATAAATCTATGAAAGTGGTACTTCAAAAAAAGCACACCTTATCGGGTACATAGCATGTTCTGGTGAAGGTCCAGGTAACTTAAGTAGCTTACCACGCAAACCAACTATCTGGATGGGTTGAGAACTCCTCTAAAGAAAGAGATCGCATGCCGCAGCTCTTATCATAACCAGAGAGCAGACAGCTGGTACAGGCACCATGTCACGGCTCTTTGGGCTGCCTCGAGATCGAGAGAATTCTATGGTCGCCTTGCATCGCTATCTCCACTCTGCAAGGTTTCCATTTTGGTGCTGAGGGACATTTTTCAAACGGCAGTGCATGTGCAGCATGTCTGTATAAACAGGCAGGCTGGAAGGAAGACAAGGTGGTGTGTCTAATTTGTGTTTCATAGAGAAATCCTAGATGTCAACATCAATGCAAGATAGAAGGATGCACTGAAAGCCTTCAACTTGTGGTTAACATTTCCCATTAGGGTGACAGAAAATCAGAGAGTCCTTTGACAAGAACACAATCAGATCTGTCCGTGGATTTGAAACAACAAAATGTGGTGATATTTAATTTCAAGTCACTTTGATTTGTATTTAAAGAAATAGAGCTAGAGTTGAGGGTTTGCATGTTCTCCCTAGCTTGCATGGGTTTTCTCCAGGTACTCCAGTTTCCTCCCAAATGTTAATCCAGTATATGGTAAAAGATAGGGTGAACTTGTTACAATTTGAACAACAAATAAAGTAAATCATGGCTGCCCAGACTGGCTACAATTACTTTTCCTGTTCATGTATCCCATTTCGTCTACTGTTTTTTAAACAGAATTTTATATCTGCAAAATTCTACTAATGTTTAACCTAGAAAAGAGTTATTTTGTCATTTTGCTCAGTGTGATCCTCCTTTTTTCCTAATAATATATTAGAATATAACAATATAATTCCTCAGGTAGTTTCAAATGAGTATTTAAACTTGCAAGTGTAATTCAAATGTTTTTATCTACACTCTCACTTTGTGTTTATATCCTTAACGTGGTAACAAGTACAGCAATTTTTCCTGCAACACGCACCTGCTGATTTTTTTTAACCACGCAGATGTTTCTGCATAGATAAGATGGTGAACTAAGACAAGAAAAAAAGCAGAGTGCTTTGCATTTACTCATACAAGTGAAAAACTTTCCGTTCAATGACACACACAAATTTCACTTGCAGTTTTACAGTGCTCGTATCAATATAAAATGCAATTCTGTATTTACTGCATGAAAGAACTAAAACGTGGCCGTGGGCCTGATTGGTCCCCCTGTGACACCATTTCTACGCTCACGGGCTGTTCATTAAACAGCCCTGCTTTACAAATGTGCAAACAGTTTATGTGACAATTGAAAGTGTGCTTGAATGAACACAGAGACACTAAAGGATTCATGAAAAGACAAACGTTAGTGGAGACTTTAGAGACCTTTGATTTCAACAATTCCACCAAGCTCCCCCCCAAAAAAATCTGTCTCCTCTTGAGTTGTTATTTTCCATCTCACTCGCTCCACTTTTCGTAGGAAGGTCTTTGGCTTGTCTTTTCTCATTGGATTTGACAACTTCGCAGCCAGATGTCTGAGACGGGATCATCTTTTAATTAACCTGGGAAACACTTGAGCTCCATTTGCGCGCTTCGCTCTTGCTGCATCCTGCCAAGTGTGCACACTGCACTGTCAAAACTGTCTCTGCCAACAAAACACACACAACTGACTTCATTCTTGCATGTTGAGAGCAGACAAGTGCGACTGCTACATGTTCTCGGCCTACTGTCGGCCTTTGTAAAAAGGCAGGGAAAGCCCAAGCATTTTTAAAGGGCTTTGGTTGTGGATCAAGATTCAGTCGACTACTTTTTGAACATGGTAAGTTTTTTCATGTAGATTGTGTCCCTTTAACTCTGAAAGCAGAATATTCAAATAAATCCACCTGATGATTTTGAATCTTTAAGTCATTTAATCATGACTTATGAACTGTGGCACTCCAGATGTCGAGTGACTATTTTCCATTAGATCTTTCTTTGTTCAAAGTGAATGAAAAAATCCTTTTACATTTACGCCCTGCAGAAAATGCAAACTAATGACGTGCAAATGTTCCAGCTCATTTCATTATACAAAAACACATCCCAAATGGATACTTTTTTTGTTTTTTAATTGACTATTGATTGCTTTCAGTGGCCATTTTATCTTTCAATTGAGACTCAGGCAACAATTATTTGTGGTGGTTTCCTTAATTGTGTAATCAGCTATATCCCAGCCCAAGTTTTCTCACCCTTCTTCCACCAATCTCTAATCCACATCTTCATTCCTTCTTATGTTTTTATTAATAAAACTTCATGACTAAAACTGGCCTGATAGTGTTGAAGAAACAATCCAATAATTCAGAGAAAGGAAAGGAAACACATTTTAAATCTAAATAAGTATCTCTTCCGTTTTACCTAGATACACATTCACCAAGAAATAGACTGAGCATTTGCCGGAACATTAACATTTGAACAAAGGTGATTAATGTATATAAATATACAACACAGCAAACAAGACGGGTGTTTTATAATGTGAATAGCACTGATGCTATCCAATCTCTCCAACGTAAACCCAACATCAAGCCAAAAAAAGATGTATTTGTTCCATTTAATGTGTCACCATTATCTCAGCCTATCAGTTAGGGCACCCAAAAAAAAAAAAATAAGATAAATATAATGTGTATCCAAGCCACGGGGAGTCACTGAGTTTGACATAACAGGATTACGCTGCGACTTTTTTAACACCTGTTACCATCCAGGAAATGTCCTATGCAGGTTTCTTTGTGTGACCTTTGTAAAGCACACCCAACTGATCACTGATTCCAGAATGTTAAATCCAACCAAAAAAAGAAATGTTTTCCTCAAAAAATTGTTGTTTCCATGAAAGTGACAGGGAAAGTAAAGAAATATTGCTGCTACTGGTCTATGGGGGTTCTAAGTCACGAATCGGTGACCAGCCAATTACTGGGCAAAAGGATACGGAAAACTATTCACACATAGCTCCGGGCATTTTAGAGCGTTCAACCAGCCTACCCTGCAAGCTTTTGGCAAAAAAAAAAGCACATGCCAAGTCGACACAATGATGACCGACCTGGGATCGCTAATCACTGGACCGCTTGGTTGTTTTAGTAATGTAGAATTGAAAAACAAGGGAGCTGAATTTGCATTTTTATTGGAAAAAAACCAACCAAAATTTCATTATAATAGCTATATTGTTTAGCAGACAGTGGCATTTATATGTCCTTCCACCATGAGTTCACAGTTACTATTGTGCTATCTGCAGATGATGCGGGCAAATAGTTCAGATGGCAATTAAAGCTTTAAGTGTCAACATGCGTGTACTTGGTACCATTAATGCAAATACCTTTTTTGTCCTGAATTTGTTTCCCTCACCTTTCTAAATCAGCCACATAGAGTCAGCCTGAATGATTTAAAAAAAAAAAGCCAAGTTGGATTGATTGTTTTTGACAAAGAGCCTGTTTAGCACAAGCCATCAAATAGTGGTGAGTGCATACTGCACACTTATATATGAAGAATATCTCTGCCCACTTTTCCTTTACACTCATTTTACTTTTATTACCATTATGAGACATTCTGGGATATCTTTCATTAATTGAAATAGCTCAATACATAGCAGCTTGGCAACCGAAATGAAAATGTCACATTTTTTTCTTCTGACAGCAAAGTGGTTACCATTTGCTCTCAAGGAAAAAAAAATACTCATCAATGAGAAGACATTAGTCTAAAAAACTTGTTCCTGGGATTGAGAAATCCTAAAGAGCAAAAATCCTTAAGAGAGAGATGAAAAAAGTTTGACTTTGTTTTGGAGATGCGTCTCGTCTCTTGAGTAATGTGCGCTTGTGATGCTCATTGAATATCAATGAAGGGGATTAGCATGGATGAAAAGCAATTCTGAGCAACCTTAAACATGACACTTGCACAGCAGCTGCTGTCTTTAACACAGCTGGCAAAAGTTGATAAGAGATATTTTGTACTTCAAAGTCCTTGCATGTGAACCACTTTCTAAAAAAAAAGAAGTAGAAAAAAAAGCTTGTGATGCAGATAGCCTACAGACATTAACAGCTATTTTTTGGAGTAAGCGTCTGGCTGAACCATTGTTGGAAAACAAACTAAAGGGAAAATGTCGCACACTATCTCGGGAAATGCTAACCTTAGGGAATAACAGACCTGGGATTTAATTGAATTACCCTTAAAGTAAATTAATGAGATTGATTTTTAAAATGAAGTCGTGGAATAGCAAGACAACAGTGATAGGTACTCGTATAGAATTCAATGGATAAAGGCTGACTGCACATATCTGATCTTTGCCTAAATGTGGGCCAAAGTTGAATATTGATGCTATTTACGGAAGGTAACTTTCATCTGCAATTCCAGTACATTTTGGGCAGAAGGCAGAGAAAACCCTAATTCGGTTGCCAGACAATCACAGACGAAAGATAAAGGTAGATTAATTTCAGATTGTTTAACATATTACAAGGAGGCTCAATTTCAAGAAGTGTCTCACTCTGAAAATAGCCAAAATTAAACCAGTAATCCATAGAGATTAAGAATTCTCCTTTCCTGTGGTGCATTTGTGTGTGCCTCAGTTCTATTTCACTGCTCAAGAGACAGGGTGTGACGCCATGACGTCCAATTTTACATGAGAGCATCCCACAGAGTTTTAGCATTAATTCAATCCCATTGAAAGGTGTGTGTGTGTGTGTGTGTGTGTGTGTGTGTGTGTGTGTGTGTGTGCGTGTGAGTGTGTGTGTGTGCATTCACTAGGCACTCATGTTGTAGCTGTCTACTATTTATATCACATTCATATTATTTTACTTGAGAAAACATTATTCATTAAAATTACAAATGTATAGAAGAGGAAATTCTGGAGAAAGCCAGTGTTTGTTTGTTTTTTTAATTCAAATTTGGCTCAAGGCAAAATTCTTCATGTTTTTTTCTCGCCCAAAATGAGAAGTGTTTCTATTGAGGCATTCATTTAGCTCATTATTAACAAATGATCTTAAGGTGATACGATGCCTATGACACATCAAAATGTATGATTTTTTTGTTTTGCTAGAGCCCTAGTAATTAATGTGACATTAACATCTACTATGTTCCTGGTTTTCATGTTAAAAGCAGGCCTGTGGAAAAACACAGTTGTATTGTTGTCATCATTCTGTGTCATAAACTCTGCCTGAACAGATATTTTTATAGAATGATTATTTATTTATCGCATATTGTAAACTTTGAGTGCAGCTCGCTCGCTTCAGCACGATAGCGTCTGGCTATACACACACATTTGATGACAGCGCATGATTCTAAAGTGGGAGACAGACCTACACTTTACACTTCATTTTACAGGCTGAAGACCTGTCAAGTCGCCATTCTGATTGTTGTTATTGCTCTTACGGACACTAACTTCGAAGTCCTACTCCCCAGGCATTTGAGAACTGATCGCCCTGAAATTTAGAAACAATACAACATGGGCCACTGTCTATTGAGCCTGTGAGCCCTTTAAATTTAAATGTTTCCTTTTTTGGGGGGGATCAGGGATGCTAAATTAATTAGAAAAGTGTCATTAGGAGTTAGCCAGTATATGGAAGACATCTATAGGTTAGGAATTTTACCATTAGAGTGCCAGTGTTAACATAACATTTTAAATATAAATATGAATATAAATATATATATATATATATATATATATATATATATATATATATATATATATATATATATATATATATATATATATATATATATATATATATATATATATATATATATATATATATATATATATATATATATATATATATATATATATATATATATATATATATATATATATATATATATTTTTTTTTTTTATTTTATTTTTTACAAATTACATGTGTTGCTTGTAGGTTACGATTTAACCGGTAGACGGAGAATGTAGGCCTAGCCTTCATGCATACTCATGCTTGTTTTTTAGAGTCGATGGCTCATGTGCTTCAGTGCAATTGGCCATAATTGAAATTTGTGCATTCATTAGAAGGCTACACTCAATTGTTTGTTAAATGAATCCGATGAACAATTTAAGACTGGATGCATCTTGTTCATTTAAATATTGGAAGGACAATTTTTGTGCGTGTGTGTGCCACTTTCTCCCTTGGAAGCTTTCACAAAACCGTATATTAAATGAACAAAATGATTCAGAGAATCAAGGATTAGCATTAAATTAGATCCAAATAGTGCTAATTGCTTGATGAGCGTCTGGGGATGCCAATTTCAAGAGCGCCAATCCAAGCCACCTCTGTAATTTCCTTCGTTAGTCGCTCTCTGCAAGATAACATCATAAAGTATAGAAAAGCTCCTTCTCAACACAGCGGGAAATATGATGGATGTTGTTTGTTTTTTTTCCAATTTGTTTTTAATTACACCAATTTTCTTTCAACACATTGGTGATAACTGATTGTCATTGTGCCTCTTGGCAATGGTGGCTATTTGCCTGCTTATGATCACGACATACCGGAGGGCTTTGTTTCATTATGAGTATTTGATTTGGGAAGGACGGATGCTTTTCACTTGTATGGTGGTTTAATTTGTTTACATTTCGAGGTGCTCAAATAGATTTTAAACCCATATGACGACCTTCAAAAGACTGCATTGGTCGACGGTCTTATTTTAGTTTCCCCCTGGGTCTCAATCTTTTACAAAATTATTCTTTTTACCTTAACCCCTATTGTGTGATTTATTTTATTATTATTATTTTATTTAATCTTGAAAATTAGACTGATTTGTAAAGTCTATTTCCCACCATGCAGTAATACCAGCTCCTATCGGCTTCTACAAGGCAAGGCAATGCGGATTTATATGGACAAGGTACCTCCGTGTGGTTTACAATGATTAAAAGAACATAAAAGACCAAAACAAAGAATAGTAAATCCATTTACCGAAACAAAAACATCCAAAAGAAAGTATAGAACAGTTAAAACTTAAAAATAATGATAATAAAAACGCTACAAAAAAGACCTAAAACATGTTTGTGACAGGAGTTTTCGAACTAGAACCAAGAAGATTCACAGTTATGGCATTTTATTCCATTTGTGTGCAACTTATTGGCTAAATGGTACTTCTCCATGTTTGCTTTGAACTTTAAGCAATCCACTACGTGACCAAAGTCTGCAGATCTCAGACCCCAGGGGGGTTTATTTTCCATTAGTGGCGGGTGAATGTATACAGGGCCTAACCCATTCGTTGATTCATAGACCAGTGACAAATTTAGAAGCCAGTTTTTGAGCTAACTGGGTGTAAAAAAAAAAGAGATCAGGAGTAATGTGCACTGATCTTTGAGTTCTGGTTACTACCCGAGCTACAGGGTTTTGAAATTGTTTTTTATTTTTTTTTATTTTGTTATTTAGATTCACTATGATTAGCCCACATTAAATTCTGAAGGATTTGACCCAAAATTGCTAGATACAGACTGAACAATTGGGGTTCAAGAACTAAACTTTCCAGGACCCTCCAGTTCAGGGGGATCTGATTAAATTCGTAACACTGTGACACTAGGACATCATAGTTTTAATTGGGGGAAAAACAGAACCAAAAGGGAAAAAGGTGCATTTGGCTAATACTAATACTTTTTTTCAACACATTGCATCACCTAAAAGCTGGGAAGGATCTTACTAAGTTTTACATCCGAACACACTCACAAAAGGGACAGCTGCAGCGTTGCCGTTAACAAATGTGCATATGTTGGAGAAAGAGAGTGTGAAATGAACGACAATGTTTAATTAACACAAAATCCCTTTTGTCTTTGGGCTCTGACTCCACCAATTTGTGGGTGTTCAGCTGAAAATCGTGGAAATTACCAACGTAATTAAGAGGCCACGATTAAAATGAGTTGTGGATTCAGGGCCTTCTGCTCTTATCAGCCTCATTTGAGGGAAAGGGAGGAGAAGGAGAAGAGGTTACTAAAAATGGGAGGATTGATAGTGTACTCACCTCTAAATGACTGAGACTAAAGGCCAAGTAATAACAGCTCTAATTGCACGTCATTGTGCAATAAATAAAAAATGGCCACATAGTTAATGCATAGGAGTGACTATGCAAAGGGAAAGGGGGAAATACTGTATAATTTTCCATATACTTGATTTTCTGCCAATTATACATGCACAATGAAGGTTCGGTGATAAAAAGGAAAGATTAGATAGGGTTCATTACGTGACCCATACAAAATGTCGCAGCCCTTTAGTGTGTGAACCACAAAATTAGACTCGTTCAGTGAAGTTCTTGGACTTTTCGATTAAAAAACTGGTCAAACACCTCAAAGTGCCCCGAGTTCGCATTGATGGCTTTGAGAGGGAATCTAGGAGAACTCTGACGAATGCAAATAGAAGATTGATGCGGAACTTCAAAGCGGAGTCCCACGCTTTTTTTTCTCTCTCTCTCTCTCTTTCTTTTTAAAGGGATAATGCTCGTTCATCGGGCCATCTTGCCACCTTTGAAGTCGTACAATAAAATGCCAGTGTTTCAAGGGACAACTAAGACGATGCTCGATGGTGTTAGTGTCTGACTGTGATGCACTTGACTTCACCTGCTAAATTTCAAAAGCTGCATGTCAGTTGTGAAACGTTAAAACCGGTGTAAATTTGGAAGCTACTGAATAAGTCATGTATCAATGCAGGTAGAAGGATATGTTATACTTTATGGCAGGTCATTACAAACCCACATCTGGCTTCGGAGACAGCACAAAAGTCTCAGCAGTCATGCACCTACCTACATATACTTCGCACACCACAGGTCCCCGACTCAGATTGATCCGTGTGATCGCCAGAGATAGCCGAAAGTACCGGCGAATGAGTGTCTGGACAAGCTGTTCTTTAAGGTGCTCGCTGGGCAACAAAAGGCCCACTAATGGATCCAGTTTGTCTCAGTTAAGAACAATAACCCTCCCCAACATAGACACACCATCTCTGACCTTTTTCCACACACAATACACACACAGACACATTCGAAAAACACTTGTAGGTCATTTTGTTTATCTTCTCTTCTCTATCATATCATCTCACACACCTATGGGTACATATAGTATACACATGAATTCTCATTTTTTTGGTTTGCTTGCTTTCAAGAAGACGACCCCACAATTATAAGTGAAATAAGACATTTTTCTGGAAAGGAGAGTCAGAAGATATAATACTGCAGCATTGTCTGGAGCTTGTGGTTCATATCACTTCGATATGCTTTTGATCCAGTCCTTCTTGTAACAACAGTTTTTTGGTTTTTACTGTAACATAATCAATTATGTAGCAGTATTTATTGCTATGACCATTCAGTCAAAAAACTGGTACATCAAAAATTCACCCATTGAATATGTAGTAGTTATTTTGGCAAACTTTCGTACTCCAACGGGATGTTGGTTTTTGAGCAATGTTGTATTATTAAGTAGCACCTGCAAACCACCCCGATTACAGAAAATGGGACATTTCTGTGCTGAACCATACAAACAGAATCCCCAAGTATCACCTATAGTCCAAATCCACTAATTGACAGAAGATGCAGCCTTCTTTTGTTTTTTTTCCCTCTGACAGAGCAGAGATGATGAAGGCAGTTGTTTTCAGTGTGTTGTGAAATAGGACATGCGCTGAGGAGGAAGAAAAACAAACCAATTACATGATTCACTAGTAAACAACACGCCATAACCTTCAGTACCTGTCCCGTTTTTATTATTGGGCCATATCTGTTAGGAAGTACAAGGATGCACTTTTTATATTTTCTATATGCATAACCTTTATTGTAAATAAAACAAGTATTTCTCCTGAATATGGAAAAATGGTTGAGCATCTACCTGCAATTATTTTAACTGATTGATTGAGGGCCCGAGCACCCATCAGTGTAAAGGACTATATAGTTCTTATAAAGACAAAATTATCATTCATAGCAAACTAGATTGCCTTTTTGGAGAAGGTAACAGTTCAACATATTTTTGGCCACGTGCCAAACTCACTTTATTGTAAAAAAATCCCAGGTCCAACATTCTTTTGTCATGACAGTTTTTTTTAGTTGTACCTGCATTTCAACAAGACATTACAGACTCACTGAATATCTAGCCTGACATTTTATTCTGGTAGAGGAATAAAATCCAGTTTTGACAAGATGCTAATTGACACCAACTCCCCCTGGAACTGTTTTTGTTTCCCCCATGGATGTACATTATTCCCTGCTGCAGAGTGCTGCACAACAACAAAAAAAGGAAAAAAACAAGAGTGATTTCACACGTGGCGAAATAATGTACATTTTTGATAACGTAAGGAATAACAAAGATAGATGTGCATGTTTTACTCACGCAACATGACCGAAAGAATGTCTGCGAGTGGTACATAGAGCGTGTACGCTTATGCAAATGTACAATGTTTGACTGACGAAATTGTTTGTGGTATTACATTGAGCCCTGTGAGAATACATGGCTGCTCCAGAACTCTCATTTTGCAAGCTGAAATATCAGCAGTACAGTAACTTAAATCCGGTTATTTTAAATAACAGCGGGGAGCGGCCGTGTATGTCCGTGAAGGTCATTGAAGAAACACCAGCCAGCATTTTAATGGAGCTCTACCACATCCCTACAGGCAGGAGTTCACTGATCCATAAAGTAAGCCACAGCTCTAAATGGAGCTGCAGTCATAGACAGTTGTCTTAGCTTGGCTTAACCCTTAAAAGGGCACACATACTTGGCTCGAGCTTGTCCGAGCTAACTAGGTGAGGTCGAGTACAGCTACGTTGCTGATTAGCATTCGAGATATCACAGGTTATGAATGCCTGATAAAGGACATGCACAAGTTTGAAAGTTTTGAAAGCTTCGAGAGTGAGTTTCCAATTGGTAGGCAGTGTACACATGTATGAATTAAGAATCAAGACACACCCTTGCTACATCATTATGCCACGAACTCCGAGAACTGCAGTTATGCAACGTTTTACACAATTACGGAGCTAAGTTGACCACAAAAGTAAGAGCCTGGGTGCACACATGGAAAGTACCTTTGAAAAATGTTATTATTTTCACACTGTATCACCATCCAGGGCATCCTCTTGAAAAGGTACTACAATCATGTCCTATACATATTGGAACAGTACAAAGCGATCTGTGCATGACAATGAGCATTATTATAAAAATTAAATATGTTACCTTTTTTTAAATCCAATTTTTTTAATCCAGTTTTGTTTTGCTAGGATGTACTTGATCAAAACCGTGTCTTTCCCTTTAAACTTTAAGACTGGAATAAGAACAATGTGCTTCAAATCCAATTCAAATCGACTACAATATGCACAATAAATAAAAACTAATCCCCCAAACTGCATCTGAACTTAAGGGTGTATTACAAACATGCCATAGCTTAAGAAAGTATGGGAAAAATATGCCCATTGTACAGTAATCCTAAATGTGGGCTCTGACATTGCAACAAGCAGCATCTGTGGGTGTAAAGGAACAAGCGAACACAGGACAATGCTTGTAATCCTGTTAAAGGATTAAAGGCGCTTGCTCGCACACGTGCAAACACACAAAATATGTGCGCATTTTCCAAGGCAGCATTACTCTAACTTGTTCATTAGCCCAGCCCTGGACCAACACACTTCAATCGCCTTGAAGATCAATTCAATATTGGCTATAACATTCATTCCATAGGAGGGTGGTACAACAATCACACAGAGACAAGGATACACAGACTCATAAACAAACACGTGCACAAACACACACGGGAGCACTAAATCAGTCTGAGGCTCCCGGCTATACACTTGACTTGTAGACATCTCATTCAATTTGCACCACAAACAAAAATATAACACAAATTACAGATGTTCTTCTTCTCAAACGACACACCTACCAGCAGGAATCTAACCCAATGGGAGAATCATTCAGGCGTTGCGGTCAAATAAACCGTTGCGACACCATAAATTATCATTTGTCTAGTTATCCTCCGTAACGTTCACCCTGCGTTCTTTCCATGGTGCTAATGATCAAACTGTGTGAGCTGAGACCGCTCAAGGCACCCCTAAAATGAACTTTCGGAATGTTCTGTTGTGCCGGTCAAATGAAAGAAGTGTTTCACTGTGCGGGCTGTGACATTGCCAGAGGCAGTGCTTCTAAAACCTTTACTAGAACTACGGCTACATGAACAGTCAGCCGAGTCGGATCCATATTGGTTGCTTTAAAGTTTCCCTTTCCTTCAAAAGCAGCTTAGATCAATTGGTCATGTTGTACCTCCAAGGGATGCAACTTTTCTTTTTTTTCAGGTTACCAGATATCACATCCTCATGGATATAGTTAATTGATAGCCACACATTTATAATCATAGGGTGCTTTTGAAAGCAAAAGGTAAAAGCAACACATTTAAATTTTATTTCATTTTGTTTTTTAGAAAAGTCTAATAAACTCCTTAGCTTTTCGAGATACTTCGCCTACAAAATAGTTTGCCAGTGCATTCTGTTCTTTGATGCCATGTGAAATGACACATTCAAAAGAGTGAAAACTGCTATAGATTTAAAGGAACAAATTAATCAGCCCGCTTGTCTCCAAGCCTGTATTTTTAGACCCTTTGGAAGTCTCAAGGAGTGAAGTCTTTTTAAAGCATTTTTTCCTTGACTATTTGCAGCAATATACCAATCTCTTGGCTCAATATTGCAGATTCATTTCAAAACCTGTATATTGTATTTGAATGACAATGGCCGTTATATATGCAATAGCAATAAGATCAGGTAAGATAAGTAAAAATTAGGGAACAGCTTGCATGTAGCTTTCAAGAACTTGCAAGAATGCAAGTTGGTGCCTCACATTATAACTAATTATAATGTATTGCTTTCATCCTCATTGTAATAGGCAGCTGTCACTAATACAGCAATAGTCCATTACTCTGAACAGTAGTTTAAAAAAATGAATACAGTGATGTGGCCTGCAATTTTAACTGACTGACTCTGCATTAATGGCTTTTTGTCCAATTTAGTTATGCAGTTGCTACTTGTTTTATAGAGTAAACTACAGAGGTCAGTTTCCACTTATTTCAGTGGAGTCAGATGATTGACACACTGTCGAGGAACCACTGTAAACAGGAGGGTTAATCATTGGCGGCAGTTAGCAGCCAGTCAAAGAGTCTGAATACTGGTTGGCGAGAACAAGCGCTGAGATGTAATGGAGGGTTTTAAAAGTAATCCAACAACATAGAGCAGCTTTTCAGTGGCAAACAACAACATAGGTGGTCTATGGCATAAACAGACATCAAGCTCTCACTAAGGAGAGCCAATGACATTTGTTTTAGCACAGCCTCGTGAATCAGTGAAGTTAGCATTCATTTTATATTGTCTTTTTTTAATACACACAGATTAGTATCCTGTCTCTTTAAAATGCACACAACGAGCCCCCGCCACAGTCTCTATTTGATTCGATTAGATGCCTGTGTGTTTTGCAGCAAGGCTGGCAACCCCACCAACAGTCACGTGGCAGGGAGGCCAGTTCGATTGGGAAGAGTTATTAGCTGCAATGATAATGATCTCAGAGGCAGAGACATGTTTATTTTCCCAAAGCCCCTTCAGTCCGTGTAAAACCTCTCCACTTCTTGGGTGAAATTAAAAGCAACACCTGGGCGTTTTACAACATTTATGGCCACATTTTACTGGGCCGTATATTTCTTGCGTCAGGCCCCTCAGCCAAGCCATACCATAGCTATTTGGATATCCTGTCACGGTTAACAAAAACAAAACAAATAAGCCAGACTGTGGAATTTCAAATTATCTTACATCTATCCTAACTTCAGTCAAACTGGAATTCTACTACATAAATCTTTGTGAATTAGAGGGTAATCAACAGCATTCACCTACAAATGATTGATCACTTTAATGACTTCATATCATAGAATACAATTACATTTATATGCTCATTAGAGGGATGTTCCAATTATAGTATATTTTATTTAAAGGTTAGATAACGTTTGAGGATGTTGCAGTGAGGTGATTTGTCAGATAGATACCCCCACCCAACCCTCTGACATGAGTGTGAAGGACAATTGTTCTGCAGTAATAAGACTAGACAAGACACAGGACAGCAGGATGACTTAAAAAATACAGTAAAGCACATCAGGGGAAGACAACGTGGGGATGGCAGAGCCGATCAAGGCAGAAAATGATGATTCAAAAGCGGTGATTTAAACAAAAGAGGCGATGGGAACAATATAGTCTCATATAATGACAATGATTCAACAAAGGAGTGGCTTCGTAAGAAGCATTTCAAGGTCCTGGACTGGCCTACCCAGTCTACAGATCTCAACCCATAGAAAATCTGTGGAGGGAGTTGAAATTCTGTGTTGCCCAACGACAGCCGCAAAACACACTGATCTAGAGGAGATCTGCATAGAGGAATGGGCCAAAATACCAACAACGATGTGTGAAAAGCTTGTGAAGAGTTACAGAAAACATTTGGCCTCCGTTATTGCCTACAATGGGTACATAAAGTATTGAGATGGACTTTTGGTGTTAACCAAATACTATTTTCCACCATAATTTGAAAATATATTCGTTAAAAATCAAACAATGTCATTTTCTGATTTTTTTTCCCACATTCTGTCTTGGATTTTTGAGATTTACCCATGTTGACAATTATAGGCCTCTCAAATCTTTTCAAGTAGGATAACTTGCACAATTGATGGTTGACTAAATACCTATTTGCCCCACTGCAAATACTACATTGCAGATCACAATCTATTTCTTCCTCCTCTTCTCTCACATTTTTCTTCTTTTCATGCCCTGCTCCCATTAGATTTGAACACAGAAGCAGCTTTGTGACATCTCATTAGTGACCTTGGTTGTTTCAGCGACTTTCTCAGCCCCGCAGAACCACACCTCCATGTTTTCACATGTCTCTAAATCATGTGCCTGGAGCTATCAATCACAATTTAAGGCTGGGAACAGTCTGAGTGAATGAAGCCTTCTCTCTGCCAATTTAGGTCTTCTGAGTCACCTTTGGAAGGAGGTCAGATGTTACAGGGCAGGGTGAGCTCTGATTGGCAGCTGTGGGACAGTTGTAGTAGTAGTTGTACCAAAATAAAAAAAGTAAAAAGAATTCCCAAAAGTCCGAATTTCACAGGATTCTCAACTCTCAAAAAAGGAACATGTTTTATGTGTATTTTATTGTCTGCTTTATCTCTCCTAAAAAATGAATTTGACAATTGTAATAAGGTAAAAATAGAATTCTCGTCTAGTTTTCAAACCGTTCTATAATGAGTAGGTACATAAATAAGGCAGTCGTTGACTATTGTGTGAGCACGTCTTTACAGTGTAACACAAATAATAAGTAATCTGACAGTGAGAACATTTTTTGAAGCACAAGTCTTTAAAAAGATTAAAAAGATAGTAATGTTCTCATCTTGAGTCATTGTCAAAGTCATGCTTACATTTTCAATTACAAATAGATAGTGTGTATGCAATAACGCTTTGGGAACATTTTGTAGTGCAATTAACCAAATTCACCAACCAATATCCAGGCAAAGCCTACCAAGTTTCATAAAACTACCTAAGATGAGATCAAACACAGAAAAAAGCTTCAATAATAAGGTCAGCAAGTACCATGCATTATCCAGATGGATTTGTCAATAAATGTAGAGTTGTCACTGATCTTTTCAATTATACTCTCTCGTACAAAGCCCTGTTTTAATATACTGCTCTTGTTTAAAGATGTTTTCCCAAAAGTTTATAAAGGACAAATACTCATCATTGTAAGATAAATGAAATGATCAAACATTAATGTAATTTCCAAGTGTCATTTAGTTGGCAGAAAACTAAAGTTCAAATGTAAATCTAAATCGAGTGAGCCTTCATTTAAATGAGCTTCCTTGTAGCGTGCAGCAGTGATGGCATGCGAGCGGTGGATAAGACGAAAATAATGTGTCAACATTGTCCGATCGCTCTGCAGTACCTCAATGGAGACATGTCATACATGCTAATACGTATTATTAGTCATCATCCAGATGTCTGTGTCATGATTAATAACCGCAAATATTATATTCTACGGATCACAGATGTGTGTAGGTGCTTTGAAATGTTGATTGTCATCCAATTTTAGGTAAGTGGCATGGCAAACTGCACTAGTTTTCTACAAAGTCAATTTCAACCGATTGAATCCATAATTATAGTCACAAATGTACACGGTTTGGGAGAAATTGGGAGGGAGGTGGAACCATTGGAGGAAATCGTGCCAACTTTAAGAACTCAAAACTCAGAACTGGGTGGCAAATATGCGAGTCACTGCTGCAGAATTTTAGTCTTTTCTTACTGAGCAGGTGCTAACACTGATGTTGTGATGTCTTTTCTTCTCCATCTATCTAAAGTATATTACTTCATACAAATACAACATATCTTCTTTACAGCCTGACACAGAAAAAAACAAGTATGTGACCCTGCAGATGCTTCTGTATATAAATGAGAAAAATCATCACTTTGAATTACTTAAAAATACGATTTTTTTTGCTTCAATCTTTGACAACCCATGATTTTGAAACGAGGTTACCCATGATTTTGAAACGAGGTTACAGATTTGAATATTTTAGCCTTTAAATATCGAAGAAAATACACACTATGCATTTCATAACTAGAGATCTCCACCTGAAAAGAAAAGTAAGGAAGAATGAGTAAATGCTGTGATCTTGAATCATGCTTGACACACTTACAACGCACGCATAAAAATGGATTAAATATATGCCCGACTATATGCCACATAAGGGAGGAATAAAGTATCAAAAGCAATCTTTGGTATTAAAAAAAATGAAAGGGTACTCTGGTGGTTTGAACCATGTGTAGTTGCACATCTATTTTTGTTGTTTACATTTTCAAGATTTTTTTTTCCCAACCAAAATATTTTTGACACCATGCCACATGTGCACATCCTCGAAGTTTTTCAAAGTTTAGATTCTATCAAAACAGGTTTTTGACTGCCTCTTTGGCTGTAAACATTTTTATACATGCCTGATGGATGTGTGACTGACACACCACCAAGGATGGTGAAGCAGAATAAAACCTTGCTGGATGCTTCTAATCCCTGCTGATTGAAAGTGCCTTCGCAATCAAACTTTACCGAAGCTGCCCCCCAAGAATCTACAATCATGGCCTTGTTTTGCAGACACAAACTAAAAATCCTCAAGTGTCTTGTTATTTTACAAGCAGCAGAACTGCAGAATTAAAAAAAAAAATCGACCACATTGTTTTTGGCATTTTGCAAAAGGTCCTGAATTTCATATCAAAACAATTTATTGAACCCCTCAACATTAAAATAAAGGATAGGTTCCATTTTTCCCTTCTTTCACATTTTTATTACTTCTGGTAGCAAAAAGGAAAGAAAGAAAAATGAGTCTATGTATGGTTTATATTGGTGACATCTTGTCAAACAACAGATGAACTCAAATTGCAATGTGAACTAATCATAAAGGAGCATATGTAAAGCAATTTTGCCTAGACTTTACCAGTTCCTTTCTAATGTATTTAGGCCTTCATACAGCCTTGTCAGACTGAAATTCCCAAGGACATTGAATCGATCACAACCCGACTGCTCTTGTTGCCTTAGAAGACACTTGGCCTCTCATCAAGTCATACAACCAGGCTAGTTAGGACAGCAATAGTCGGCGTTTGACGAGAAAATCCAATTATTTACTCTTCAACTTAAAGGCATGCCCCAAACCAAAAGGATATCTGTCCTTTGGGATTCAGTACAACAGTAATTGAGAAGCCTCGGAGAGAGGCCACGGTCTACGGTTTGGTGAAATTCCGCCATTAATATTACATTTAGTAATAGAAAGGTTGTGGAATGGCCTTCAAGTCGAACGCCTTTTTAATGTTTTTGATTTGCTTAGGGAAAATATTGAGTTACATTTGAATAGAGCAAAGTGCAGTAACAAGGAGTTCCCAAAGTTTGAAATTTCTGTCCTCCTGGTGGATTAGATGGACATTTTTGTCCTCAAAAAGAATTATTTTTAAAATACAGGTAGACATCTGACTCTGCATCAATCGTATGTTGTAGCTTATGTATACTAAGTGATTGCTTTGTAGCCTCAAATGCAACAGCTTGTTAAATGAACTGATGAAACCTGTTCGGAAACATCCACTATAAACTGAAGAGTCCAGTTGCATTTATTTTAATTCCCAGAAATGACCTGGATAAATAAATATATTCCCAGGTACAGTCAATTTTTTCATAAAACACCGTTTTAGCCTACAATAATTGTAGCCGGGTTAATTGAGAGTAAATAAAATAAAATTAGTAACTTACTCATACCTCATCAGACACTCCAGGTGCCCCACTCATCTGGAGGAAATACTAAAAGTCCTCTAATCACTACTTGTTCTTATCTGTGTCAGGGAAGAAGATGGTGACTACCCTGCATTGGGCTGGTTTCTCTATCAGGTAGAGAAAAGTGGTGTTTATCTTGTCATCAGAATGGATGAAAAGGGTTATTTATGGTGTCACAGATAGGTGAAGGATGACTTCTTGTCTATCTGCGGCTTTCATGAAACCAAATAAAATCTTTTGATTCAAAAGCCTTGGTGAATTTGAGACCGCAGGATAGAAAAGAAGATACACTTTGTTTCTTGAAAACAATATTTTTTGTCACTGCATTTGATCCATTGTTAATGCCACATGCATCTGTGCTTTAAGAGTGGGAAATGTAGGACGAAGGGTCTAGAAAACATTATTAATCAGACACAAATTCTTGTAAAATAGACTATAGGAATTTGATTATGGATATATTATCATTTTTACATGTCTTTTCATTGGCTTATATGGACTTGTATTTCTTTCCGTTGAAGTAGGCTTTAAAAAGACACTGAAAATATCTATCTACAGTCCTATGAAAGCTTTCTTGATTGTTGGAAAATGGTGCAGCCACCACTGTATGTGATCAGAGGACTGAGGTGAATGTGCGCATTTTTTTCTTTTTAACAGGATACGCAGAAGCAATTCAGCATGTCCCTCATTATCCTTCAAGTCTCCACACTGAATGAAGAAAAACACCACTGAGCTGTGATTCTTTATTTTAATGTAGCTCTTTGGATGCAACATACTGACAAATCCATCATTATGCACGCTTACAGCCTCACCATATTGTTCTGGCGGATGAGTCACATGAACAAAATCCTCTTGGGATGACCTTAAACATATTACTGCAAACATCCTAAGCCCAATTAAATAAGTTGACATGAATTGCACGACAATTGTGTTTTACTTGGTGTTTTACTCAGTGTTGTAAAATATATCTGATAAGAAATTTAAATGGGAAAGTAAGCCAAAATCACAGGAAATGTTTGCATTTGTTGGGACCATTCCATAGAGAACGCTTCCACCTACACTCAGCTTGTGAAATGAAGAGCGTCAGCCAATTGCTATGACAAACAGGAGAAAGGACAGGAAGCAAGAGTCTGAATGCACAGCATGTTGCCCTGTGGCAACGAGGGAATTACAAAAAAAAAGTGTCTTCTGTCAAATGAGGAAATTTGACATTTTCCAAGTATTCTGGTTCCTGTCTGAAATGTGTCAGGCCCAGGAAGTTACAAACCGTACCAAGAAATAAGTGAACCATGCTCGGAACTTAAAACACCTGCATGCCATTTAATCTTTCCCCACTAGAGCTAATAGAAATATCATAGAAGGTAATGCATATATTTTTCCTGGCATTGAGTATATGTCTAAAGCACATTAGAGTGCAGTTTATTTGTGAAAACTATTTCTTTCATTCATGAATTAATATAAAATTGACTTAACATCATAAATGCTTCAAAAGGGACTTTAACGACCTCATCTCCTCCCCTACGTTCCCCCTTCACAGCTCCTTCCATATTTCACAGAATCGTAGCAATGTTCCAGTGATTCAATACCAATAAAAACAGTGCAGCAGAAAACTATTTAAAAAAAATAACTAATTGAAACAATAGTGTTTCAACACATAAAGACGTTGATCACGTCTTTGCACAAGGTTGAAAACTTGGTGGGTGACAAACAGCAAATCCCATTCTCTTTTATCGGCCTGAATCTAAGCTATCGATTATTTTTCTTATTTTTTTTTCTACTGCTTGTGTCTAGCTGTGTGGGCTACTTTTAAACATCTTCTGTGTAGTGCATCCCTGAGGGTTGTAGTAGGATTTCCTATTTGATTTAAAAGTAGACTTTTCTACAAAGTTTCTGCAAATAACAGCTACTGTAAGTAAGTATTACTATCCGACTATTGATGTTAGTGATATATATTTCACATCCTGAGGCAATATTCAGCAATATCTTAATTAACAAAACCCAAAGGATCATTGGCCACACAAGATTAGCAATATAATACTGTACTCATTAAGAATATAACTGTCTTTACACAAATATTCTTTTTTTTTATCCAAGCCGTTTCCTTTCGTTGTAATAAATAAATACAATTGGGATGTTTTCCCAAGAAATTCACCCCAACACACCTCGCGAATGTTCTTCTATGGAGGGTGACTCTGCACTGTGTTGAACATCCCATTAAAAGCACAAAAAAACCTTTAAATCTTAAAATTCCAATAGTACAAAAACCAGTAAGCTTTGCCCACTGCAACTGCACATAAAGAAGATATCCATGAATTCAAATTACTGACTTTACTTGAAAAATACAGATAAAAAAAATAAAAATCACAGAATTGTGCTGTGGTGATGAGGATAATATAATACTAATGGCTTCTTTCCCAGTGGCTAGCATGGATTCAGTTTTCAGATGACATCTTCATACTGTCTATCTCAGCATAAAGAAAAAACTTATTCTCAAGCTTATCTAATCATGAAGTTGCCAAAAATGTCTTGTTAAAGCAGCACCTCACTGATTTACCATTCTGCACCTGTCTATTATCCTCACAGCTTTCACAGATGCTTGAGAACTTCACCACTTGTTGGGAAAAGGCAAACGCTCAAATAATCAGTGGCTGTCGAGCATTTGGGACTGGAAAAAAAGCTTGAAAGGACATCAGTGAATTTTAAAACCTACATTATATCAGATAACTTTTGTTGATCTAGAGACAATTCTAATTTGGGGTAGATGGACATAAGGACTTTTAAAAATAAAGGTTCTCTGACCGGATGGATTTTAGTTGGGTGTCTGTGCCACCTGTTTTTGAGCTGTATTCCTTCATTATTGATGCCCTACAAGGTGGGACCAATTGCAATGGTGACCAAGGAGCAACACTTTCAAGGTGTAGACACAATCTGGGACCACACTTTTCACAAATCAATCAGTGAGGAGAAGAGTGAACAAATGAAATCCAACCCCTGGATGTGGACAATTCCACAGATTAAACTCCTGATGATCTAAGAGGAGGGATACAACCGCAACACAGGCAGAATTTTTATGCTCAGCTCAGGGTGAATGCTGCCACTCGGGTGGGATTAGTAAACATCCATCTATCATTTTTCTGCAATCCGTTGCAATTGTCCTGATTTGGATCCTGTTTGAGCTAACCCAGTGAACTTTACACCAATTACCAGTCATCAGCCAATAGCACTGCAAACAAGTGAGAATGAATCATCTAATTTTGAGTTAAAGTTAACATAAGAAGCCTGTATTTGAAATGCAACATAATAGAATCCACAGGGCTTACATAATTACTTTTTAACAGCAAATCAAAATGTTGAGCACATCCCTCTAATGCGCAGTCAAGTATTCATCATAAGGACATGTGTTTTAAACCTGTCACACATTTGTTTATTGATAGTGCAACAACAATTGTGCACATCTGTCCTGGAGGATGCACTCATGCAGCAACGTGAATTCAGGCGAGGGACCGGACCATGTTTCAGAACCTGCCAGCACAGTTGGCTTTTATTGAGATGTCGTCAGGATGTGCTCCCTGCCAGGAAGTGAATTGCAGCCCAATTAACTGATAAACACTGCCCCACAGGGAGCTGGCAGACAGACAGATCAATGGACTCACAAGGAGCTGAACAGCATGATTTCTACTGGATTGAAACTATACGTACAGACAAATGTCCTGAGATCACTTCTCCATCAGTCATTTTTAATCATTCAACGGGCCTCAAAGTAAATAGGTCAAATTCAAATTTCTTACTAGCAAGATACTTCCAGTCATTTAAGGGTTCTAGTGTTGGGTTGTAAATGAAAAGAAGGAAAAGCCAGTAGGTGTTACGGTATCGGCTGATATTGATGGATACCAAATCCATTTAAAATGGGACCCTTAACCATCCCATTCCAAATGGATTCGATCTCCATTGCTGCTTTGGAAGCCAATGTGTTAAAATCCAACTATCATGGCACGTTACACACACATCAAATGCTAGAATGATGTTGAATGGTATTATAAATAAGTGATGAGGACTCATACAGATTAATAGCTATTGAAACGATACAAAAATGAATTTATGCAGGTTGTGGATTGGCGGTATGGTCATTTGTGACAAAAGTCATCACAAGCACAACTACGGATTTTTAAGCTATAAAGAGAAAACAGGTTTTGTTTTGTAAGATTAATGGCAAAACCCATGTTCTTCTTAATCCAATGATTTCCCATTTATTAACACAGACATTTTACAGTGAATAGCTACTTTCTTTTTGCTGTATTCAACGAAATGTGGCCACTCGAGCTGTGAATATTCCAATTACTACTAGCTCTCATAGAGAAGAAACCTCTGCTAATGTTCCACAGATTGCTATCTATCGTTAGTCATCCTTGAAAACTTTTATATTCCCGCAGAGAAGCTGCAGACTAATTAGTCAAGAAATTTGGATAATGGTCTCGACACAAACTGTTTCACGCACAAGAACGATGACCACAGATGAGATAAACTACAACAGCACTAATAAACAATAATAAGAGTATTTTCCAAGCTCCCTAGAAACAAAACAAAAGTAGAAACAAATGAGATTTGCTAGAATTCTGCTGCCATTGTCTCTAATGACCTTAAACTGATTGCCTTGCTGAGTTGTTTTCACACGGGAGTTCGACTGGAAACAATGTTGTCTTTGGAAAAGTGGCCGATTCAAAGTTCTTCTTTTGACTCACTCACTTAAATGTCCCCTTTGTTTCCTTTCCCTCCTTTGTTTTCCGAAAGGAGAAGGGGCGCTGCATTTCATTATTATCGTCCTCATGAAATTGGGCAAGTCATCTGTTTTCTTTATGCATGGCTTCATAGACTTCTGCTCTCTAGTGCACATTATGTCACAGTGGCGCTGATTTATATCAAAAGCTGAAATTCATCTCCACTGCAGAAACAAAGAGAGGCACGCTGTGAATTAAAGCTACGATGCTGCGACACAACTGTTTTCCTCTTAAATTTAGTCCCAAGGCACGTTTAGTTATAATTATTATTTATTTGTGTAACCAGTGGTGACTGGTGATTCATTTTTCATTTTTGTGTCGAGGGAGGAAACCTGCAGTCAGCACTTTACGATGGACAAGAAATCTCAGGTAAATTGTATATCCTGAATTGTTTTCATAAGAGAGACAAAAAACATTGCAGGCAGAAATTGTGCAGAACTCAATGCAAAGAATTATTAAATACATTATTCTTATAGGTGTTTAGTGACAACAAATGATTGTTTAAATATTATTAACATGGCATCATTATTCAGTTGGGAAAATTACAGCAAATGTGAATATCTTTCTCTTAATGGCATTTTGTAATTGATTGAATTAAAATAATGTCAACAGTGCAATGTGTTGCTACAGCTCTTGTAGTCAATCATATTAATTGCTGTAATTATTTTTTCAGAATGTGCTTGTTGCATATTGGCACTTTTGTGCCAAATAGTGTGATTTTACCATAGTAACCTCAACAAATTAGAAAGTCAGGGTCTTCTTCAACTTGAGCAACCAAGTTGAAGTAAGTCATTAAATAAGGATGGCATGCCGTGACTGTATTTTTATTCCACCCGTTTAGTGGACGCTCATGAAACGGTGAGCAAATTAGCTACACTGCATTTCACCACGCAAATGTCTCACGAAAGCATGTAGTTTGGAAAATGAAAGATTAAAAAAGTCGCAATTAGTAGTTGCAACTACTTGAATCTGTCACTGATAATCGAATCACACGGTGTAATGGAAGACCACCAATTATACTTCATGCTTAGCATGCCTTTGATTGACTTTTCCAACCTACATTATGAAGACCGTGAATGAAATTCGTACATAATTTCCCATAATAGCTATTGCAAATGTAATAGCTGCTCTCAGGTGTCATTAGTAACAGTTTTAATATTGTACCATTGATGTAGGATTGAATTCAATTAACTTTTACGCTCTAAGGCAGCTCACACACGGGGAAATGTTCACATTCCAATAAATACTAAACCGGCAAGAAATGGTGGGTGACACTGTTCCAAAATGATGAACTTCACAGCAAAATCGCAAAGCAAAGGCTGCATTAACATGGGAATAGAGCAACACACAGGCAATCATCCCTCTTGTTCAGTGACTTGCATTCACTCTGTTTCAGAATTGTGACATGGAGCTCCAAATGAGGCAAAAAGAGCCGTTTTTAAATCAACATCATAAGGGAACAGAGTGAGTCGACATTATCAACAACAGAATGAAATACTTGCATGGAGCTGGGATGTTTTGTATTAGCTAGTATATCATTTCTTTGGAAAATTTAAAAGCATTCACTGCAATCCGTACTTATCAATATGCTCGCAATGCTTTTTGGATGACTTTTCAACCGATATTTTTAAGAGAAATGGAAGCGTAGGCTGAGAAGTGCGCAGCAAATTGTGTCGTGGGGCCAAGTAATCCCTCCACAGCGTTACATATCATGAATCACCCCATTAAGAAACACAGAAAAACTGTTACTTTCAGGGCGACGACTGCAGAGCTCGCCGTTGGAGAGAAAAAGATAGTACATCACGGTTATCGCGCAGCACACTCGCCCTCTTGAACTCGTCCTTGACTACATCACATCCTTATCGTTATAAATGCCTCATTCACTTGAACTAGCTCTAAGTCCCACTGATAAATGTACACTGCATCACCTGTACAGATAAATCACACAGCCCCAGATCCTCATTTCAGGTCGATAAAGCAGCACACACAAGATCACATAAACGACAGTAGAAGGAGCGTGGTAGTCAGAGACTACGTTCGTAAAGGGAGTATATTTGGCAAAGACGTTTAAAGAATGATCAAGTGGCTGAACGTGTGCAACCGTGACCCAATGAATGAGTTGAATAGCAATGGCAAACGGACAAGTGGGGAATTGGCCCTGATTGTATCCAAACTCATTTATTCTTCAGCCAGCCCATTCAAACCTATTCAGGACTTGCTGAAAATCTCAATCTAGCAAAATAAGTATAGAACTCGGCACATATTGGGAATATATATAGATTTTTAAAATGCTTAGCATGTATTTTAAACTGACTCCAACGGGGTAGAAAATATACCTAACATCTAACAAATAGTGTGGAGGAGATGAATATAATTGTTTTTATTGAGAAGACCAAGTCTGAGAAGAACATCAGGTTACAGGCCACAGAGAGCTGTGCTTCCCTCCTGCCTTTCACCAGAGCTTTCTATCCCCCAGAGTCTTCTGTCCACAAGTTGCTTTTCACGACCCTTAATTGAGAAACTAGAAGGTGACAAACGAATGGTAGAGGAAGCAAAGGTGGGGGGCAAAGAGACACATTAACATAGGGTACATGAAGACTTTAAATTCTAAAATAAAGAAGACTAACTCGACAGAATCTTTCTTATCTAATCAATTCTATATTTGGTGTAAAAATAATGGTGCACGGTTACTCCAGCAGGTTAATTTCTCTCCTCCCAAATAATGTAAACATGGTTTTTATTTTAGATTGCAATTATTTTTTTCTTGTTTTTCAAGTTCAGTGTTTGGTTTTAAAATACAATTCATCTGGGATAGACTACAGACTCCAACCCCATTGAAACAATAAGTTCATTTGAATATGTTTGAATGAAACGGGTTGAGGGCACCAGTGTATGAAACAACTGTCAAACTCAGTCATACTAAGATTGTCTAGAGCAAAACGATACATGCAACATTAAATACGCAATTTGTAAGCAACTAAAGATGAATAAATAATATGCAGAATTATACCATGCATAACACTGCATATCCAATTGTGAACGAAAGCAGTATCATGGAGCGTGACATATATTTGAGGATGAGCAATAGTGTAAATATATAAAGTCCTTTCCAGCTTTTTGCTGAGAGTGGATATGCCTTAACCAGTTTTGGGTGCCCACCTTGTCTCCCACCTTAGTCTTGTTGACATTAATTAGGTGGTATTTTTTTTTTATACCAGCCCAAAAAGTCCAGAGTCGGCTTTCTTTGGGGGCTTGTACAGTCAGTCGACTTGGTAACATGACTTCTCCTAAACCAGAAATAACCTTTTTTTTGTAATGCTATCCAGGTGAAACATAAGCCCAAACATCAGGAGCATCCTAAATGCAACATACCTACTCTCTGCATTATTTGTATAAATTTGACTACTGCAGCTGTTACACGCCGCCATCACCAGCGTTAATTCATGTTAGTTCACATCATGCAATATTACAATGGGTTCCTCAATTGCCTAGTGTATACTTTGTCAGCTTTGTCTATCCTTCTCTAATTACCGGAGGGCCCACACCTATGTCATTATCCCTACTCCCACCCCTTGTTCCTCGTTTTGTGCCAGCACTTCATTCTCATCTGATAAAGCAATAGGAAGCTATGACTGCTGAGCGTCAGTTATGTTTTTTTTTTTTGCTTATCATGTTTTTGTCTATGCCTTCAGAGATCATTTT
The DNA here is from genome assembly GCF_051989575.1 of Stigmatopora nigra. Lineage (NCBI taxonomy): Eukaryota > Metazoa > Chordata > Actinopteri > Syngnathiformes > Syngnathidae > Stigmatopora > Stigmatopora nigra. The sequence goes on from NC_135508.1 coordinate 13,940,355, forward strand.
CAACTTTGAAGCTGGCCTGTGTCACATTGCCAGGAAAATAAACCTGTAAATTTTACACGTCAATAAACACTTAACTAGCAGAAACTACTAATGGTATTGGAAAATTGTGTTTTTCTATTTTTCTTGTACTGGCACACAGATTCGCATCACTGAGTAGGTTGGAAAACTAAAGCAACTTTTTAATCAAGTCAAGTCAAATTCATTCTTCCATATTTCACACTTGGTTATTTTGAAAATGTGGATAATGAGGATAAACACTAACGGGCAAGGTGGAGGGATGGATATCATCTGTACAACTGTCAAAGTATGAATTTATTTCCTGCCGCGGGTTGGCTTGTTTTACAGGCCAGTTTATCTGGTGGAACCTCGACTCGATATCCAGCGGAGCACTGAAGAGATGCTTGTTCTGGGACGGGAGCATGGAAGATGTTCTCATGAATATTTTAGATATGGTGTAATGATTGGGCTCTTGTCAAGCTCACTCCTGAGGATCACCATCTATTTTTGTACAGATAACCTTCCCTGGAGTATAAAGGCCACTGATCGACTGGTACAGGGCGGCTTGCTCTTCAAGGAAGGGACATTCCAATTTTATTTCAAAATTCATTACATTGATAAGGACATTTTATTTTGCACCCTGCTTTTCCTGTTCACGGTCACATATCTAGAGTGGTTGGACACAACATGGACTCATCAATTACTGAATAGGCCCAAAGAAACAAAAAAATGCCACTTGTTCGCTTGACTCGCTCATAAACCTTACAAATTTTTGGAGGAGCATAGCCGAAGGAAATCCGCAGAGTGCAAGTACAGTAACTTGAGATTTTACAATACGAATCTATTTATCCATTTCTGCTTATCCAAACAAGGGCCACTAGAGGACAGTTGCCAGCCAATCGCAGGGCACAATGAGACAAACAACTATTCACACTAATACCTAGGGAAAATTAAGTATTCGCCCACACTACCACTCATGTTTTTAGGATGTGGGAGGCTAGCGGAGTACCTGAAGAAAACCCACGCAGACACGGGGATAACATGCACATTTTAAACAGCAAGGTCAGAACCCCCGATCCCAGGAATGCAAGCCGGATATCCTAACCACTCTCACACTATGCCACTCACACAGTATATATAGCCAAAACCAAAATATTTTTTGCACTGAGTAAACAACAATAGCCACTTATTGAATGTAATCCCATAATTCAAGTCAGGAAGATGAACATTTGCCTTTTTTGTTTTGTTATGTTCAATACTTATCTCTGTACTCATTAAGACACAAATTATTGATCGACAGTTTTCAGATAACTAATGAGGATGAAAGCGTAAATTAGCAACAGCTCATTAGCAGTAGCACATTGCGTTCACAGCATAAGGTCAAGTGATGAATTTAGATCTAGCCCTCTGCAAAAAATAAAATCTAATAGCATTTACTTCCACTTGCCGGCAAACTGGCGTAACCAGCCAAAACAGTGACTGTTTAAATATCAACAGTGGAGTTGTAGTGCCGGAAATCATATTTTTAGATTGTTGTTACTTTCTCAGGTAGGTTCAATCCTCAATTATGAAAGCATACACTTCTCATATTGCCATCTGAAAATAGACAGACACACAAGCTAAGCTCTATGTGAAATTATCATGTTCTCCATGTAGATCACACTGGTTGTATTGGTATCCGTAAAGGCAGATGGCAATTCTATTAGATGAAGTCCCACTCCTGTGGAGTGCTACACCCATACAGCCCACCCATCCTACTCCCAACCGGTTCTCGGTAGCAGTGTTTGCACTTTGTCCTAATGGAGCAAAAAGAGCACTCTGTCTGAGCAATTTTAAAAAGCAATTTGTCCTCTTTGGGACTCTGTTTGCTTTGCTGTGTCCTGGCATGGTGCAGTGGGAGCAGGCTAACCTTACATAAATTACTCTTAGTGCCTATGAAAATGTCAACAAGACATGGTGTGTGCATGTGTGGGTACACATGGGGGTGCACCAGGGATTTGGGGGGCCCAAATAAAAACAACACCAATGCCCCCATCAGTCACGGCCTCTTAGAATCATCATCATCACTTTCCCCACCCGTACGACACCTTTGTGCATGCTGCAGCTTTTACGGCTTTCATGTGCCAAGTGTCATCCTCGGGTCTAAATGATGGATGAATGAACATGAACATTAGTTTCAGCAACCTGTCAAGTCTTCTGTCTTCATCATCCCACTCCCTCTTTTGGCTAACCTAACTGAGATGCTTTGCATTGCCTGAAAATGTTGGCCATCTGGTTTGCATTGGATCCAATGTGGTACAAAAAAATGCATATTAGTCAATGTGAGGGAACCAATGATTTCTAAGGTGGTTTCATGCCTCATTGTGACAAGTGGTTTGTTCCCTGGCTAACAAAATTGCAGCACCACTCTGTTCTCAGACTTTAATACATGGTTGCATGAGCGCCAGTATCCTACTGTTTTTCTCCCCCAAAATCAGAGCATCCTCACCAAATCACCATTATTTACAACAACACAAAAACTTCTAGTGCTATTTGTTTTGGCAGGGCACTACAACTTAAAGTTGGGTTGAAAAGGAGAAAAATCTCTTCAGGAAAGAAATGCACAACTCAAAAATGTTTGCACATTCACAATCTCGGGGTGCAAAGGAGCACACACAGCCTAAGAGGACTGAAAAAATAGAGGATCCACATACAACAAAATGTCAGTGCTGTTTGCAACAAGTGTCAAAAAGACTACTAATATAGAAAATGTGACAGTTAACTGCTAAAATCTCCAAGAAAACTACAAAAGCACAATATTCACTGTTCGGCATTTTGGGACGAGTTAAAGCAACACGAGCAACAAGTTATCATCGGATGACTCTGCTACTTGTATGGCCAAAGGTTAGGTCTCCATGAAAATATTGTGGTAAAAAAAGACACATTTTTGGTAAAGTCATGTTGAAATAATCTCGCCTTGAATGTGTGGTAATTGAAGATATAGAAATGTACCCAAATTTAAAAACACACCCAGAAAACTGCTGCACGTCACTGCCCGTTGTCTCAGATCACGAAAAGCTCTTTACGACTCCTCTTTTTTTTCTGTAGACCATTAAACCAAATCCACTTCACTTACAGACTTGCACTGACCTTTTGAACATTCTAATTGGCCATATCTGTCACAATTCATGTATGGTTTTACAAATCACATTCCAATATGTTTTTGACGCATTGTGCTATTAAAATGTTATAAAATTCAATTCATCAGTTGGAAATTTCCTCGCTCACTTCAAACCATGTTTTTGTTGTTTTTAACAAATTACTTACAAATGAAGTTTGCCTTGACAAATGTTATTTATGAGTTTCCTGAGATGTAATGGCACATATTTCTTACATGTGCATCAAGATGAATCAAAGAATCAATAACTTCGCTCACCCTCTAGTGACCATTTTGTTCCATGTACAAGAGGCATATTGTTAAGTAATCCCTATTTACAAAGAAACTGAAATATGCCTGGAGATGCACACGTTCATTTGCATACTGTTCCTGTAACAGGAATATATTCCAACTGTTTATACTCTTACTTCAAAAGCATGGCAAGCATATGGCAGCTAACCAGTTGCCTGCTAACTTGCTGGAGGGTAGCACAAGAAGGTAACGTAACACACTAAATGTTCCCTTAGCGTTCCTTTTAATCACACACACACACTTCAAATAGAGATGATAGATTAAAGTAACAACACCCCCTTGAATTTTTACTTTTTTTTTCATGTGAGTGCGTTTCATATTCTTTCTCTGTAGAGTATTACCACTGATGTGTTTTCTTTGGAATTGATATTAAAGATTTAAAGATGTAGCACACCATCAGTTAAAAAGATTGGAATGTTCTGCAAATATTTTGATAGAAAAATTATGCCAGTTAATATCGCACATACCGAGTATAATGTACACCTGTGTATAACGTGCACCCATAATTTGTGACAAACCATTGTTAGAATTTTTTTCTTTAGGTTTTCTCAGCTCACAACAAGGATTGCACCAGTACTACTCGCCATCACAAAACATTTATTCACATCATATGGAAGGAAAACCTGGTAAAACAAACTACTACCAATATGAGCACAATTGTGTTGAACTCAATTCCCGCTGGCGGTGGCATGATTGAGAGTATAAATGGTTGTCTGTCACTATGTACCCTATGGCTGACTGGAGACCAGTGTAGGCCATAGTCTGCCTTTCGCCCGAAGTAAGCTGGGTCAGACTCCAGTAACGCAACCCTCACAAAGATGTGCAGGGTGGAATATGAATGAGAAAATGAATGAATAATGAAAGGACAAGGACAAGAAAGAGTACGATAGACAATGATATGCATCCATAATTGGTAATCCAATAGAATCGTAGCCCTATGAAACCTAATCAAATTAAATCATGAGGTAGATGCATATTCCTGCTTATTTCCAAAGTGTTTTTTTAACGCTGTAATTATTGTGGTGGCGTGCGTATGTTTGCATAGCAAACATTTTGCACTTTTTTCCTCTCAGAATCTGCCTTATGTATCACCTAAGCGCCTCCAATTCTTTCATCTTATTGATTTAATGTTAATTTTCTCCTCAAAACCACAGTAAAAGTGTGAATTGATGCAACTTGTGCATATTATGGTCACCACTTGATTCGCCCTCATCCTTCTTTATGTTCACTAAACATTCTCTTCTGTCTGCCAACACGTCAAACTATGAAAAGAAGCACTTTCATAGATCAGTCTGCTTTTGATTGGGTTATGGTAAAAGTGCCACTTTTGCAAATGAGTTGCATTAGAAAGAGACAAGAAAATCGGAGTAAACAAGGCAAGAGATGCGGCTAATCCACAGCTAATCACGTGTAATGGCAGACACTAAGCATAAACCATTGACAGCTGCTGAATTCGAACCAAAACACATCCCATTTATCTCCTCAAAGTCAATAAAAGAAGGTGCGAAGATGTATAAAAGAGCCACAGCACATTTCCTGTGTATAATTAACAAACACTCTGGTACGTTGCAAAGACAGCAAGGTGGGAAAGATGGGAGAAGACATAATTAAAAGTAAACATCCCAAGCCGGCTTCTGATCCTCTGCGAGCAAACCTGTTTGGGTATGTAGAAATGAGACAAATGAGAGTCTAAACATCCACCTGTATTTGCATGTATGAACATACCGATGGTGGCACCCCATAGAGGAGCAGCTTGCAGAGCCTAGGGCTTTGTAAGTCACGGCGCTGTGTTTAAAACCCGCAGCTCAGGAGGGGACCTTGCTGCCAGGAGCCACTACTTAACGCAGTGAAGGTGGAGCTTAGCAGTGTGAGTTTACACATTTAAAATGGGAACTTGAGTGCAACAAAACACTCTTTCACATCATTCTCTTGGTTGGGTTCATTCCATAAACCCTCATCGCTCCCTTGTTTTAAGGGAACATTTCTAACCCAAAGGAAGAAGCCATGAGTGCAGTGCCTCATTTCCTGCTTGTCAACTAGGGGGTCGCGTGTCTTGCCAGAATCGAATTGTGTGTAATGAGAGTCAGAGAGATTTCGCATTGATAACACATTTTCACTCATGGAGTATGCTTTCCCCAGGTTTTCATCTCAAACCCAGCCAATGCATTATTCATGTATTTATTTGCACACAAGCTTTACTGAATCTCATAGCCATGAGATTAGACAAAGAATTAAAATCCTGATGCCGGTCCAATAGTGGCTGAATGTCATGCTGACATCAGAGTGTGTATTATACTCCACAATGACTTAAGCGTTTCATTATCCATATGACAGATCATGCTACGATGCCAGCAAAGGGTGAAGGTGTTAAAATTGAGGTGTCCACTCGAGGACCTCCCTGTCAGCAGATTATACTTTGTGAGACAAAGAACTGGATGCCTGTCAAGGGGGGGAGTTGACTGTCCAGCCTGACAACAAAGGTACTGGACTTCCATTGGTGGGTACAAAGTCGATATTCCGATATAGCCAACTGGTCTCGAGTCTGCTTAAACCCTGCTATATGCTACTTTTACTAAGCTTTGTTTTGAGTTTTTTTGTCAACTAAAACTATTAGAGAGAATGAACAAAATGTGACTAGCACTTATGAGCATTGATGTATGACAGCCTAATAAGATGGCAGCCAAAAGCAACACTGCAATACCTCATTATTATTTCTGAGGCTACCATATTTCATTTATTATTCAAATTTAAAAATAGATTGGAGCAAGGCAATTGAGTTGGCAGTCCTTGTGTGTTAACACTAACCTTCTGGAAGGTGGTGACGGAGGACCTGTACTCCCCGAGGGTCACTGCTATATCACAGAGCAACCGAACTTCATGACACCGCGAGAAGGTGGTATGGTGATGATTGCAGTGGGGGGTGCTGTGATTTATTACTGTCCTAATTAGGTCACCCAAGGCTAAGATTAATTTGAAACATTTTTCACCCATCAGAAGCATTGGCAAGAATCCCTAACATCCTATAATGACCACCAGCTTCTCAGACCGTTTAGACAGTTATATTTAAGCAAGCTCAGGCAACTCCACTGCTCTCAAGGGCATAATAAATGAATAAATTTAAAGTGATTGAATGAATACAGTTCTAAAACATTGGGAAAACAAACAATTATTATAATTATGGCTTTAAATGCCACATCAGTAGATTAGATAAAACACTATGTGCTTCAACTCCGGGCTATATTTTCATTCATTTTCCGAGCAGCTTATCCTCAGGAGAGCTGTGGGGGGTGCTGGAGCCTCTTACAGCCAACTATGGATACAGTAAACACCTGAATTGAGTTCAGCCAATCGTAAAGGCTCTTAGCTTTTATATTTTAAGTTAACACAGGTGAACAATGTAATAATTAGAACATATACATATACATACATATACACCCATATATATACATATATACACATATATATACATATATACACATATATATACATATATATATACACATATACACATACATATATATACACATATACACACAACCATATATACATACATAAAGTTGGCTGTATATAAGTTTATGAAATGGGCGATAATGATGAATGAAGAGCTTCATCCATTTCTAAACATTGATAATTGGCGATTTAAGTGCATGCAAAAACGGGCGAGTGGCAACCAGGTGATCTTAAGGCGGAAGAGATAGAGA